>NC_069499.1:1448510536-1449893036 GCF_027579735.1 Bombina bombina | reverse complement strand
CAAAAACAGCAAGAAGGTTTTTGGTAAAAAGAAGATTTATTAAGACAGCTGTCTTTAGGCAGAGGGGATTAATCTGCAGATTCACTGATGTACGCACGCTCAGAAATACAGGTCGGTCGTGTGACTTTAAATTGTCTCTTGTGATTGGCTAAGTGGATTTGTTCATCTTGCTGTCAGTAGTACAATGCTGTTCCTTCAGCAAAGGATAACAAGAGAATTAAGCACATTTGATAATAGAAGTAAATTGGAAGTGGAGGGCCCTCTAGTGGGCCTGTAACAAAATTAATGGATAACTGAGTTGAAGTCTGGAGGGTACTAGGCAGTTACATTGTTGCAAGTGTAGGGGGGGGGGTGATTCTGCTTACCTTTATAGTTCCTGGCTGCAGTGGATCCAGCCCTCTTTGTTCCTGGTTCCAGACTTCAAAGGAGGTTTCTCTCAGTCAGCTCTGTGAGATGGAACGTTCCAAAAGGAGATCACTACCACCACTGCGGTATAGAGGGGTCGTGCGGGGAGCTGCAAGAGAAAGTGGATCAGCTTCTGAGGATGTGGTACCCCCCTTCCCCTGGGGCTAGGGCCAGGGCACCGCCCATGTTGAAAAATAGAAGACCAGTGAGGGGGGGATTGGGCCTAGGGGCCTCTTCGGCTGCCCATGGGTCTCAGTCCTCTCCTGCTAGGCCTTTATTAAGCCTTCATGATGCCCCAACTGCTGTAGGGGTTCCTCCATTACCCATCCCGCCAATTACTGAGGCCATAGGGGCCTTTCAGGGGTTATCCCCTACTACATCTGTTTTAACCCCCACTGTCGTGCCACAATTGAGTGCAGCTGCTGCGGCGGATACTTAGCTGCAGCAGCTGCAAGCTCTACCCCCGGCAGCATTGGCGTCAGTGCTATCGCTAGCGCAAGTGCTCATGAGGTCCTTGTCCCCCATGGCCGCGGGCCCAGTGAGTACTAGTCAGGATGGAGGGCGGGGTGGGTCCTTGCTGCGGGTTTTAGATTTAGGCCCAGTGTCGGCGCTTAGCCCCGCCCCTTCCAGCGCTGCATCCCGCGCGTCCTCCCAAAGTGACTCATTGAGTGGGGAGGAGCGTGGGCGCAGTCGTGTCCGGAAGCGAGGTGGGGACAAGAGCGGATCTGCACACGGAGATAGCAACAGTAAGTTGGGGAGGCTCCGTGCGGCTGATCGGACTCCTTGGGGGAGGAGGAGGGAGCAGGATGGCAGTGTGTATGGGGAGCAGGCGAGTCTGGGGCAGGACATTGTGGCGCAACCCGTTAGGGCCCCAGGGAGTGTGTCTCAAGGGGATGTTGCACATGGGAGAGTGGCGCAAAATACTATGGCCATAGGGAGTGCGGCACAAAAGAATGCTAATACAGGGAGAAAAGCATATGCAAAGAGTGCAAAAGGCAGGCAATATGCTATAAGTAGGAGAAAGGTTCCGGTCACTGGGAAGGGTACCCACAGGGGCATAACTGTGGACAGGCAGGAATGCAGAGATACAGTATATTTTGATGTGGCGGGTACTGCGGCCGGGGTCCCTGAACACAGGGTCTCACAGCCTAGTTTTAGGGCGCAAAGCGTTATTCATGAGCCTCATAGAGCAGACGTCTCTGGGTCCCAGGGACATCCATATTGTGTGAGTGAGGAGGTTATCAGGCAGGCGGTTGCGGCTGCTTTGGGAGTGTGTGTGCAGGTGGGTCAGTGCAGGATGGTGGGAATCCCACCAGGGGTTCAATCATCCGTGCAGAGTACTCCCCAAAATCTTGTGTTTTCACAGGGTGCTTCAAGGGATACCGTCGCCTTGGCTATGGCATCATCATCAAGTCAGGATGCTGGGACTTCTGCATCTTCAGCGCCACCCGCATCAGCCTCCTCGTCACTCCTTCAGTCCGCAGGAGCTGCACCAGCTTTGGCACCCAGCGGGCGTCCCAAGGGAGCCACCTGCCAGTGTAATGGCTTCAACATCCAGGAAGGATTCGGCAGCCTCGGCAACATCGCCGCCCACCTTGGTGGTCTTCGCAGTGCAGCAGCAGACAGCGGGAGCTGCTCCACCATTGGCCCCCAGCGGTGGGTTACTACTGCACGCAGCACCACACACAGAGCGGATTGCATACACTAGCGAGTCAGGCTCAGAGAGTGGGGGTGATCTGGGTTTGGTAGGTAAAGGACAGAAGGAGATGTTAAAATGATTAAGAAGCTAGTTGCAGCACAGGTTACGGGTAAGGTGGCTGCGTCCACAGGTACAGAGGCAGTTCCATTAGGGCAGGCCTTTAGCGTAGCTGTCCGGGAGCAGGGACCGTGGCGGTGTCAAGGAGAGTGGCTTCTCAGGGGGACACGTACCCATGTTTGGTGCACTCTCTGTATGGACACCTGGAAAGCTAAAGTGGGGAAGAACATTCTTGATGGACGGAATGTCAACATCTTAGAACTTTCACCAGAAGCCTGTAGGGCCAGGGAATGGGCCGCTGTTGGTACCGGCCCCTAAGAAAGTGCAGAGACTTGAAACATAGAGGTGTGGCAGTGCTGCTTTCGTGTGCTGGCAACTTGTTATGTGGACAAGTGGCAGTCACAGGGTCACAATCATCCACTCGAGATTCAGGAAGGCGCATGGCGTGAGTATTACATGGCCTTTCGTAGGAAGATGGTGGGGAACCCTCTCCTTCATTTTGGGACTCAGGATCTCCACCTATGGTCCAAATTGGGGCTGGAGGGCGAGGAAAGTGGTCCATCCTCAGTGCGTATAGGAGCTAGCGCCCTCCCCGCGGACGAGAAAGCGGGGTAGGGAGTGCTGGAAATTCCAGGACAAGCAGTGTGACAGGGGGGCGAGTTGCTCCTTTCATCACATCTGCAAGTTCTGTGGTGGCCCGCACCCCGGGGCAGAATGTAGTCGGAGAAGAAAGCCTGGCATGGACAAGCCTGTCTCCGGGAGGGGGGGGGGCCTGGTAACAAGGGCCCCATCGCCTCTTAATGCGGTGGCCATGGGACCATGGCTTGCAAACTACCCTGTCGCTGAGGCGGCTCAGCGGCTCAGGGTGGGGTTGGTAGAGGGGTTTAGAATTCCCGTGGGTGGGCGCGTGGTGGGTTCCACAGTACACCGTAACCTCAAATCGGCGTATGAATATCCGGGGGTAGTGCGGGAAAAACTGGGCAAGGAGGTGGCTTTGGGCAGGGTGGTTAGCCCCTTTTGGGTGCAGCCTTTGCCTGATCTAGTGGTGGCCCCATGGGGGGTTGTACCTAAGAAGGATACAGGCAAGTTTAGACTTATACATCACTTATCCTTTCCAAAGGGGGCATCAGTGACCAACGCCATGGATCCTGTTCTGAGCTCAGTCCATTACCAGTACTATGACGACGCATTGGTGATCATCAGGGGCAAAGGAGAGGGGGTGCTGATGGCAAAGCTGGACATAGAGTCTGCATTTCGGCTGTTGCCTCTGCACCCATCTGCATTCAGGCTTATGGGCATGAAGATGGATGGGGCATTCTATGTGGACAGATGCCTTCCCATGGGTTGCTCATTATCGTGCGCGCTCTTTGAGAGTTCCAGTCCTTTTTACACTGGGTTGTGCAAAGGGCGTACGGGGGTGGGGCCGTGGCCCACTATCTGGACGACTTTATACTGGTGGGGAGGGCTGATTCTGACGAGTGCGCCCGGTTCCTGGTGGTCATGCAAGATATGATGGGGAGATTTTGGGTTCCTCTGGCGAATGTAAAGACACAGGGCCCCTGTGCCTGCCTGACTTTCAGGGGGATTGAGATTGATACCCAGGCAGCGGAGTGCAGGCTTCATAAGGACAAGGTCGACCACCTGTTGGAGGTGGTTTTGTCTGTGGCTAGTGCTGACTTTATTTTCATCAAAGAACTTCAGTCCCTGTTGGGGTTGCTGAACTTTGAGGGTTGGGCGATACCGTTGGGCAGAATCGTTAATAGGCAGCTAGAGAGTCAGTTGCAAGGCCCTAGGGTATTGATCTAGGATCCGGGGGCCTCTTGAGAAGGAAGGAGGACCTCAAGGTTTGGGAGTAATTTTTTAAGAACTTTAAGGTTGGCTGTATATGGAGGAAAAGCCCTATGTCCAACCAACTGCTGCACCTATTCACAGACGCTGCAGGGGGTTTTGGGTATGGGGCTTATCTGTACGGTGAATGCAGAGCGGCTCCTTGGCCTGATGACTGGGTTCGGGAGGGTCGAACAAAGAACCTCACCCTGTTGGGACTTTTCCCGATCATAGTGGCGTTAGAGCTCTGGGGTCAGAAATTGGAGAATTGATCTGTCATTTTCTGGTCGGACAACATGAGCGTGGTTTATGCTATAAACCGCCTGTCGGCTTCGTCACCAAAGGTGGTTACGTACTTGAGGCACCTAGTGTTAAGATGCTTACAGTTGAACGTTAGCTTTACAGCTCGGCATGTGCCTGGGGTAAAAAAAATGTGATGGCGGACGCGCTATCTAGGTTCATTGGGAAAAGTTTAGGAAGGTAGCACCAAGGGCTGAGAAAAATGGCTTATCTGGCCATTTGAGACGGCTTTTGCGTTTGATTTGGAGGGAGCTTTGAGGGTAGACGAATTGGTGGCTTCGTCCAGGGCTGGCGTATCCGGCGGCATCAAATGGGAACATGTCCGGCCTGCTGAGAGTGGTCTGTTACTGCTGGTCCCCAGGTCAAAAATGGACCCTGAGGGAAAGGGGGCTTGGCTCCCTCTGTACGGGCATGACTTCCCGGAAGGTTGCGCAGGTAGGACCTTTGAGGATTATTGTGGCTTGAGACCACTGGGCTCTCTGCAGATATTAGGGCTCGTCGCTGTCATCTTTTCAGTTTAAAAAGGTGCCCGCTAGGGCAGTGTCTGCGGCGGGCCTCAACCCCGCTAGTATTGCCTCCCATTCATTCAGGATCGGGGCGGCGACGAGTGCTGCTAGCAGTGGTGCCTCTGAGGCGGATAGCTGGAGGCTGGGGCAGTGGAAATCAGATAGATTTAAACTGTACACCCGGGCAGCAGTTGGGATTCCCATCATCCAGGGCTAACATTCGGTGGCTAGGTCGCAGGGGTTTAACATGGGACGAATTGCATGCACTGCTCCAGGATGCTCTTAGGAGGTGGGAGCAACCTCACATTATTGTGTTGCACCTGGGGAGGGAATGGCATGGGGTCCGTCCCCATTTTGGATCTCATTAAGAGAATGGCTTCGGACATACGTGGGGTGTGCGCTTGGCTCGAAGATGTGAAGATTGTGTAGTCCAATGTAGTTGCACGACTGTTTTGGAGGTACATCGTTACTCAGAGAGCAGTGTACACTGTCAGGAAGAAGCTGAACAGGGAGATGGGGAGAACGGTCACGTAGTTAGGCGGTTTTGCCATGAGGCACGATACGTTGACGGCTGACCATCTTGCTGATGTAGGTTTTGACATTTTCCTTGGGGATATTCGAAAAGCTCTGCTTTCTGTAATTAAAAAAAAAAAAAAAAAAAGGTATAATAATTAATTATACGTTTTTTTTAAAAAAAAAAATTGAGAAAATTTGTCAGGCGAGCTGTCAGTTATGTGGCGGCAAGAGGTGGCTGTCTCTTGTGGCAGTCGGTCCGGGCCCAGAAAGCGGGCAGGGAGAGAGAAGAGTTATGCCCTACGATGGGGGAGGCAACGCCCGCTAGGTGCCGACCTAGGGGTTACTCCCCCCTACGAATCGTGGGCCAAATAACTCTACCGGCTTACAGCTTTATCTCTCTGCCAATGGGGCGCGCTCAATGCGTGCTGCGCTGCTAACACCGTGTAGGTCCCTGGCTGTCTGTCAGTAGGGGTTAGATTAGCTAGTTCATTGCCGCCACCAAATTTTGATTAAGAACTTTATACAGTTCTTTGTGATTATTTAATAAGTTGCCTAAGATGGCATATTTAAATAGCCTAAGTTAAGAGGTTTATTTTTGTATAAATAAACGTTACCGTGACCGGTCTTTAGCCCAAAACCTGTTGTTGTGTGTTATTGGTTTACTTCTTGCTAGGG
The DNA here is from genome assembly GCF_027579735.1 of Bombina bombina. Taxonomy (NCBI): domain Eukaryota; kingdom Metazoa; phylum Chordata; class Amphibia; order Anura; family Bombinatoridae; genus Bombina; species Bombina bombina. The sequence continues at coordinate 1,449,887,051 of NC_069499.1, read as the reverse complement.
CACATGAGACGTAATAGGAAGTTTATCTCTTATGGAAGTGGAGGGCCCTCTAGTGGGCCTGTAACAAAATTAAGGGATAACTGAGTTGAAGTCTGGAGGGTACTAGGCAGTTACATTGTTGCAAGTGTAGGGGCGGGTGCTTCTGCTTACCTTTATAGGTCCTGGCTGCAGTGGATCCGGCCCTCTTTGTTCCTGGTTCCAGACTTCAAAGGAGGTTTCCCCGCCCGCCCGTCCCTGAAAGAAGAGGTGGCGGCTCATAGTGGTAATTGTTAGGGTCCCACCTGGCGTGGGTAGGTTTAGGTGAACTAGCCCTTTAAGCCCAGGCCTTAAGTGTAGCTTCCACCTGTTTCAGGCGTGTTTTTACGACTCGTCTGAGGAGGTCGCCTTACTAGGCTGGTTGGTTATGCCTTAGCTGGCGGTCGGTCAGGGCCCAGAGAGCGGGCAGTGAGAGAGAAGAGTGATGCCCTACGATGGGGGAGGCAACGCCACTAGGTGCCGACCTAGGGGTTACTCCCCCCTACGAATAGTGGGCCAAATAACTCTACCGGCTTACAGCTTTATCTCTCTGCCAATGGGGCGCGCGCAATCCGTGCTGCGCTGCTAACACCGTGTAGGTCCCTGGCCGTCTGTCAGTAGGGGTTAGATTAGCTAGTTCATTGCCGCCACCAAATTTTGATTAAGAACTTTATACAGTTCTTTGTGATTATTTAATAAGTTGCCTAAGATGGCATATTTAAATAGCCTAAGTTAAGAGGTTTATTTTTGTATAAATAAACGTGACCGTGACCGGTCTTTAGCCCAAAACCTGTTGTTGTGTGTTATTGGTTTACTTCTTGCTAGGGCACATAAGACGTAATAGGAAGTTTATCTCATATGGAAAGTTGTTTTAAATTGTATGTTCTATCCAAATCATGAAAGGAAATATTGTGGGTTTCTGTCTCTTTAACTATATGTTTAACCCCTTTGTGAACCCTTCTCCTCTGATCACCAGACTTGTGAACAGAGCTCACTTGTAGCTTAGAAAGTCAGTCCAAAGAGTAGACCATTATTCTAGAATCTAGATATACACACTTTCCACTATACCATTGTTTCTCTTATATACCTACCTAAAACGACAGTAGGCGGCAGCAGCAGAGTTGTGTCAAGAAAGGTGAGAGAACTGTACATACAACATCTGCACCTCTGGTAATTCTAATTCTACTTGGCCTTTAGAATATAATAAACTGTACTGGTGTTAACATAGCATTAATATGTACTAGAGTCTGCCCTGGCTAAAAAGCAATGGTTTAGATGGATCTAGTTTGGCGTCTGCTCTTCTGCACTGGGTCGTTATAGCTGAGCAAACAAGACCACATGGTCTGGTCTAGTATCTGCTTTGCTACAGTGATGCCAGTAGAACTGTAAAATACTGTTAATGTGTCATGGATATAGGTTGACCACATTTCCAAACTACCATTCAGGGACACCCCCTCCCCCCCCCCCCCAAAAAAGATGAATCTGATACCTTCTTTTTTTTTGCCCATTTTTGAAAGAAAAGGAAAAAAAGTGGTCACCACTTTAGACAGGTGATGTACAATGTGCACCTGCTTTAACTAAGTTACTTAGAGCAGCGTACTTTGTACATTACCCATCCCATCAGGGACACTTATTTAGATAGCTAGTTATAACACCAAGCCAAGGGTAATTTACCACAATATGAAGAGGACTGGAAAATTAAATTATTTCATATTTTTGTGCAACATACTAAATATTTTGAATATAAGGACCTCATACTGTGGGGCCTATCTATCAAGCCTTGTGAGGGCCCGTGTTTCTGGCGAGCCTCCAGGCTCGCCAGAAACAACAGTTATGAAGCAGCAGTCTAAAGACCGCTGCTCCATAACCCTGTCCGCCTGCTCTGATGAGGCGGACAGGAATCGCCACAATTCAACCTGATCAAGTACATCGGATTAGGTCCGCGACAAGCAATTACTCTTTGTCAGAGACGATTGCTCTATCATCTTCCCTGCAACTTATTAAAATCTGCTCAGACTCTTCACCTGTATTTTAATTTCATTTACCTTTGTATGACCAGTCACGTTTCATGTACTGAGGTTTTTGCAGTCATTGTGCCAGCACTAATCTACCTGTTAAAAGATAAAGCAACAGAGGTCGCCTAATGTGCCTATCAATTGATATTCATATGAGGCGCCTTCTGTTTGAAGAAGGAGAATTGCAGCCTCTTTAAGGTTTGACATTGCCAGCGCTTATTGTGCACATTGCACTTCAGACTCTGAATTGTGCTGGTTTTGGAATTCATTTGTCACTTTGGTGACCTTTATTAATACACATTGGGTAGTGTCTAAATGCTGGCTACATTAGTATAATATTGGTCACCATTTGCAATATATCTATCTTTTGATACATCTGAATGTACTGTCATTCAGCTTTATGCTGGTTACATTTGTAAGATTGAGAGCCTCTCTAGCTGTAGCTCACTCATTATAAAAGTGCATCTTCAACTGATTGTGTTCAAGGGCAGAGCGCTGTTCCTTTTGTCTATGTTTGTCAATGTGAATGTAGTTGTGAGGGGGTTACGGTGTGTGGAACTCAGAATGCAGGGACAGACACACAGAACAATGAAAGTATTTTTTAAGTAGTTTGCAGTAACTAAGTCCAATAGACAATGGTGCTTAAATTGAACAGTTAAAGGGACATTATGCACTCATATTTTCTCTCCTTTATTGTATTAAACATGTTATGTGCAGTTATTGTACCCCTGGTGGCCTTTTTAAAGCTAAAGGAAAAAATATTTATTAGCAAATGAACACTGTTAATTTTTTAATACTTACCAAGCCCAGACAGTTTTTCAGAATACGTTCAGCCGCTTCAGGTATGCGTGCTCCTGTGTGGAATCGTTGTACAGCGCATGCGTGCCATTATCTCTGACGTCACCTTGTCTTCAGCATTGGATCGCGCTCTGCTGTGCACGCATCCACGATCCTATGCTTCTCATTGGTGGTGACGTCAGTTCTATTGTGAGGAGCGTAATCAAATGCTCCTTACAGTACAACTGTCAGCAGAATAACTTTTTATGGATACGGATTACGGAGCCTATAAGGATTTGTCTGCTGCATGTATCAAGAGGATCGTAAGATTGAAGACCTTGCTTGGATCTGCAAAAAGTGTGAGTACACATACACAAACACACACATATACACACACACTCATAAACACATAAAAACACACAAAGATACATACACAATTACACACACATACATACACACTCATACCCACACATACATGTAAAAAAATGCAAGACAATATATTTAATTTAATTAGAATCTTTTTAATGAAGAAAAAAAATGGTTCTTTATATTTTTATTTTTGTAGTTAAATGCCAGTGACACCCACACACATACACACTCATACACACACACACAGTGGTGGCTTGTGTGTTATTCAAATGGGGGTTCACAATACATGAACTGGGGTTAAATACCACCTAGCAATCAAGCACACACACTCTCAAACACATACACACACTCTCAAACACACACTCACACTCAAACACACGCACACACACACTCTCAAACACACACACACACACACACACACTCTCAAACACACACACACTCTCTCTCTCTCTCAAACACACACACACTCTCAAGCACACACACACACACTCTCAAACACACACACTCTCAAACACACACACTCTCAAACACACACTATCTCTCTCTCAAGCACACACTCAAGCACACACACACACAAGCACACACTCTCAAGCACACACACACACTCTCTCTCTCTCAAGCACGCACACACACACCAGATTATTTTCTGTATCTGAAATAAGTGTGTTTAAGCATAGATAATGCTAATAAATCCCCAATTATGTCTAATTTCCACAAATAGAAATGGAATCATAGGTGATATAATAAACCACAAATATTCAGTGGTAATAACCATTGTTAAAGCATTGGAAAGATATGCTCATATTCCATATAAGACATAAGTATGGGTATGTATTACTGCACATTAAGAGACGTTGATTATATATACTGTATATACTGTATATATATAGAAGATCCACACTCATACACACACACAGTGGCGGCTCATGGGTTATTCAAATGGGGGTTCACAATAAATGAAATGGGGTTAAATACCTCCTAGCAAACACACACACACACACACACTCTCAAACACACACTCACACACACACTCTCAAACACACACTCACACACCCACTCTCAAACACACACACCCACTCTCAAACAAACTCACACACACACTCTCAAACACACACACACACACACACACTCTCAAACACACACACACACTCTCTCTCAAACACACACACACACACTCTCAAACACACACACACACTCTCTCAAACACACACACACTCTCTCAAACACACACACACACTCTCAAACACACACACACACACTCTCAAACACACACACACTCTCTCTCTCTCTCTCTCTCTCTCTCTCTCTCAAGCACACACTCTCAAGCACACACACACACACACAAGCATACACTCTCAAGCACACACACACACTCTCAAACACGCACACACACACACACCAGATTATTTTCTATATCTGAAATAAGTTCGTTTAATCATAGATAATGCTAATAAATCCCCAATTATGTTTAATTTCCATAAATAGAAATGGACTCATAGGTGATGTAATAAACCACAGATATTCAGTGGTGCTAATAACCATTGTTAAAGCATTGCAAAGATATGTTCATATTCCATATTAGACATAAGTATGGGTATGTATTACTGCACATTAAGAGACTATATATATATATATATATATATATATATATATATATATATATATATATATAAGATCCAATCAGGTGTATATATATATATATATATATATATATATATATATATATATACATATATATATATATATATATATATATATATATATATATATATATATATATATATATATATATATGCAATGTACTCTAACAATGTAGGATCAGATTATAAAACAATTAAAATCAGGGCAAATAAATTCCATCTTAACCTGTGTCCATAGAAAAAAGAAGTGAGAGAATATGAAAATACTGCAGTATCTACATATATGTGGGCTTGTGATACTTTTAATTTTGGTTGTTGACTCTGTGATACCCTTCAAATGTCAGTGACACCCACACACATAAAACACACACACACACTCGTACACACACACTCATACACACACACACACACACACATACATACACAAACCAACACACACATATACACACACACTCATAAACACTTAAAAACACACAAACATACATACACAAACATACACACTCATACCCACACATATACATACATGTAATAAAAGGCAAGACAATATATTTAATTTAATTAGAATCTTTTTAATGAAGGGAAAAAAATGGTTTGTTATATTTTGATTTTTGTAGTTAAATGCCAGTGACACCCACACACATACATACACAAACCAACACACACAGTAATTCCTAAGCCTGATAAACCTAAAGATGTAGTAGGCAGCTATAGACCAATTTCTTTAATAAACGTTGACATTAAGATCTACGCTAAGATTTTGGCAAACCGTCTTAATCTTATTCTACCGAAAATCATCCACCCGGACCAGGTTGGATTCATCAGGGGTCGCAAAGCAAAAGACAACACCACTAGATTACTTCACACATTACACACTTCTCACGAGTCTAAGAGCCCCCTTGTACTCCTTTCCACCGATGCCGAGAAGGCTTTTGAAAGGGTTGATTGGCATTTTATGTGGTCGGCCCTTTCAAAATTTGGTTTCTCAGATAAATTTATATCCAGAATACAAGCATTATATAATAACCCTCAAGCTACGATCAAAGTTAATGATACAATCTCCCAAGTTTTCCCAATATCTAATGGTACCCGGCAAGGGTGCCCGTTGTCCCCCCTACTATTTGCCATTACAGTGGAAATACTTGCAGCCCAGATTAGAAACGACCCAAATATCACCGGTATCTCATTTGGTAACATTCAACAAACATGCCTTCTCTTTGCAGATGACATTATCTTTACATTACAAGCACCAAAAACTTCCCTACCAGCCTTGATACGGGTATTAGAGTCATATAAGCAGTTCTCCAACTATTCTATAAATATGGAGAAATCGAGTATCATTCCTCTTCATATAAATCCAATAGAACTAGACTTCCTCCTACATAAAACTCCCTTCTCAATCACAAACTCCCTTAGATATATTGGGGTTGACCATTCCTAAAAACCCTCAAGATCTGTTTCATGAGATCTATTTAAAGCTTCAAACTAGTGTTTTTCCCTTACTAGATACATGGCATAAACAGGGTCATCTTTCTTGGATAGGCCGAGTTAATAAAATAAAAATGATGATCATCCCTAAATATTTATTCATATTTCAAGCCCTTCCTATGTCAGTACCGGGACATTACCTGCGCACTCAACAAAAAATGTTAGAATCATTTATCTGGGCCTATAAAAAAAAACAAGAGTGTCCCGTAATACCCTATACTTGAGAAAAGAAGAGGGAGGCCTAAACATCCCAAATTTAACACTATACTACAAGGCAGCACATCTCGCTCGAATGGTTGCATGGAACCATAACTCTCCATAATTCTTTATTCCAAAATATTAAAAGTCCAACATGGGAACAGAAGAGAAATATCAAAAACACCTAAAGCAGTGGCTTACGCGTTTCGGCCGTAGCCTTACTCATAGCCAGTATCACACTCACTAAGATATTCACTTTAAAAGGGCCCCCCTGGGCTGTGATTGGTGTAAAAACAATAGGTGTGTTTGAACCTTTTCTCAGTTTACAATGAAACACTCACTTAACTACTATATATATCCAGCATTATATTGCAACAAGGGTTATAGAAAAGCATGTTAGATAACGTAATTCCTGGGCTAAACTCTATATGCAAGCTTGTTAAAAACAAAGCTAAACTAAGTAATAGGGACTGTTGTGGTATATAAAATTATTTTGTGTCTAGTTATAAAAACTGACATTATCAACAGTAAGTCATTGCTAATTTGTAAGTGTAATCATTTTATGTAATCCCTATTAAGTCAAAAGCTGGAAATGTCATTGAGTCTGAAAATAATCAAGTGTATAAATATATATATATATACATGCATTTGAATATATATATATACACAAGCTGTATTTGGATGGACCAAATTTGAGACGTGTGAAATTCAAAGAACAACCCTATAACCATCAATACATCCTAAAATAAATACAATCAAGTGACCTTCATTTCATCAAATGAGTGTATATATGCAGATTTAAATGTATCGAACAAAACACATCTTCTGTGACTTGATATAGAAAGCTGTTGATATAAACAACTAACATATTATGTATAGTAAAATGTGAAGACCACCAAATCTATGTCATTGGAGGGAATATGTATGTTTATATCATTTTAACTATATACAAATGTATGTAATGTCTCATTTACATTATTCCCAATAGTTAATTAAATCATATTGGAAATTTTGGCCTCTAGGGTGTCTGGTTTCCAGCTGGAAAACCCAAAACATTTCCCTTTTCCCTAACAATTTTCTTTGTCACCTCCCCTCTGAGGGGTTACCACTTGTTCAATTGCCTTCCATTTCAGTGTAGCAATACTGTTATTGTGTTTATTCACAAAGTGTTGCACAATTGGTGTAGTTGCTTTGCCCACTTTGATGGAACTGAAGTGTTCCCTCTTACGGGACCTTACATCCCTAGTCGTAAGTCCTATATACTGGACCTGACATTGTGAGCATTCCAGCATATAAATTACATTGCTTGATGAGCAATTGAGACATCTCTCAATGTCATATGTCTTTCCAGTAACAGCAGAGGAAAAGGTAGTTGTTACTTCTATGTATTCACAAGGTTTGCATCTGGTGTGTCAACATCTGAACATACCCTTGTCTTGTAACCATGAGCTGATAGGCTTTTTTTCAGGTTTTAATTTGGAGGGAGACAGTATGTTACCAAGTGTACAGGCCCTTCTGTATGAACATCTCAGACCATTGTCAACAGTATCAATCAATGTATCATCTGCTCTTAACATGCCATAGTATTTCCGCACTATACCACATATCTGTTGATATTGGGCACTAAATGTAGTTACAAATGTGACTCCCTTGTGTTCGGTGATAGAAGTGTCACCCCTTTTGTCAGTGAGCAAAGATCTTCTGTCTATGTGTTTAACCTCATTTTTTTTGTTTAGGATGGCAACTCTGGCCGTGCAACAAAGTGTTGCCCGAAATTGGTTTCCTGTAACTGCTAGTTACAATCTTGCCATCAGCCATGCCCCTCATCGTGATATCAAAGAAATTTATTTCGTTTGGTTCAACCTCAAATGTGAAAACGAGGTTAAGGTCATTGTCATTAATCCAAGTTATGAAATTCTGGATCTTGTCAGCCTTCCCTTTCCAGATCAATAGAATGCCGTCTATGAAACGCTTATAAAAAGCAATTTCATTGATGTATGGATTAGTTTGGGCATAGACGTGGGACAGCTCCCACCAACCTAAGTATAGGTTTGCGTATGAAAGTGCAAATTTGGCACCAATAGCTGTCCCACGTCTCTGCAAAAAGTCGTCACCCTCAAATTCAAAATAGTTGTGGGTCAACAGAAATAAAGTGACCCTCAATATATATTCCTGGTATTGTACAGAAAAAGTAGGTTTTTCCTCCAGAAAGTATCTCAAGGCCTGTATCCCCTTGTTATGTGGAATGGTGGAATATAAAGATGTTACATCCACAGTGACCCATGAGTAATCTGTACTCCATTTCTCAGATTCAAGTAACTGTAAAACGTGTGGTATCCTTCAAATGGCTTGGTAGCTGAGTCACTAGTGGCTGCAATATCGCATCTAACCATTGAGATACATTTTCAGTGTATGACCCTATACCACTGACAATGGGCCTACCTTTCACCCCCTCCAAAGATTTGTGGACCTTTGGAAGGTGGTGAAAGATAGGAGTGACAGGGTGGTTGACCAAAAGATAGTCATATGTATTTCTGTCCAAAAAGCCAGCGTCCAGGCCATCATCCAAGAGATCTTTTAGATCTCTTTGGAAAAACCAAATAGGGTTGTGGTCAAGTTTTGTGTAACTCTCAGTATCTAGTAGTTGCCTATTGGCTTCTTTTATGTGATCAGATCTGTTTAAAACTACCACCGAACCACCCTTGTCGGCTGCCTTCATCACCCATGCTTTATTGTTCTGAATGGATTTTAATGCTGTTCTTTCCTGTTTAGTCAAATTATTTGTTGTACAAGTATTGGTAGTTTTCAATTTCACAAGATCTTGTTCTACCCTTTTATAAAATGTTTCTAGAACATTACCTCGTGAATGAATGGGGTAAAAATTAGATTTTTTCTTGAATTTGACTTGCTTGTCTACAGATTGACTGGGGGACATAAAGCCCCTGAGAGACTCACTGGGTCCCCCATTTCATAGCTGGTTCTCCTATCTTCAAATTCGACAAGCTATTCTTGATTGCCCATATAGAAATGACTGCCTTCGCCCACTTAAATTGTTTGAAAAACTCTGCCTGAACCGGGACATACACAAATCCCACCTTTCCATCACACACAAACTACTCAGGGACCTAACTACGATTAGATTGCCTTCTTACACCTCTAAATGGGAGACAGAGCTCCAGATCCAGCTCCCAAAAGATGATTGGACGCAGTGTTTTCGCACAACACACTCCTCTTCGACTTCCCTTGTATTAGCTGAACTTAACTATAAAATCATTTCTCGTTGGTACCTTACCCCCCCAGAGGTTGAATGAAATATTTCCAGGGGCTAATTCTAGTTGTTGGAGGTGTTGTGGAGAGGTCGGCACACTAGCCCACATTTGGTGGTCGTGCAGTAAATTATCAAACTTTTGGGCCCAAGTGGAGCAGTGTATCAACCTTACGCTGAGTACACAATTCACTCTCTCAGCTCCAATGATTTTATTAAATCAAGTCCCTACTTTGCAGTGCGTTTATCGCAAAAAACTATTACAACTGATACTCACCTGCGCTAAACGTATTATACCTAGGTTGTGGAAACAACAACAATCCCCCACATTTCAACAATGGGAAACTGAGTTAACACGTATACTGTCCTTAGAAAAGAGACATTATTATTTTCTCGGGAAAAAAAGATTTTATACTTGATATTATTTTTATTTGGGAACAAAAAACGCAATAAAATATAGAAGTTGCCCCTTTCGTATTTAATCACTGATAAGTCATCATTCATACCTAGTTATAGCCCTGCGGGATATATTTTAATCACATTAAGATACATTAAGTGCGAGGAAGTTCTCTTACACTATCCTTTTCTTTTTAATTTTCTCATCCCCTATCTCTAAATCCCTTAAGCTGTTCCCTTTCCCTTCCTTTTTCCCCAAATACCTATGCTGAGCAAATTGTTAGAGACATACAGTGTGTTAATATTTATGGAAATGTGCTTTATTTTTAACTGTATGCCTAAATGTGTTAATACTGTATATGAAAAACTGTCAATCAAAATTATTTACACAAAAAAAAAACAACACACACATAGACACACACACACTCATAAACACATAAAAACACACAAACATACATACACAAACATACACACTCATACCCACACATACACATACATGTAATAAAATGCAAGTCAATATATTTAATTTAATTAGAATCTTTTTAATGAAGGAAAAAATGGTTAGTTATATTTTGATTTTTGTAGTTAAATGCCAGTGACACCCACACACATACACACTCATATACACACACATACACACATACAGAAAAAAAAAGGGGTTGAGATACTTTTAATTTTGGTTGTTGTCTCTGTGATACCCTACAAATGCCAGTGACATCCACACACATACACACATAAAAATACACACTCATACACACACACACACACACACACACACTCAAACACACACATACATACACAACCCAACACACACATACATACACACACACAGCTGTATTGACTGACAGGTGCATGTGTATTTAGGAATAGTGATGTTGCGAACCTAAAATTTTGCGTCAGCGAACGCGAACTTCCGCAAAAGTTCGCGAACGGGCGAACCGGGTGAACCGCCATAGACTTCAATAGGCAGGCAAATTTTAAAACCCACAGGGACTCTTTCTGGCCACAAAAGTGATGGAAAAGTTGTTTCAAGGGGACTAACACCTGGACTGTGGCATGCCGGAGGGGGATCCATGGCAAAACTCCCATGGAAAATTACATAGTTGATGCAGAGTCTGTTTTTAATCCATAAAGGGCATAAATCACCTAAAATTCCTAAATTGTTTGGAATAACGTGCTTTAAAACATCAGGTATGATGTTGTATCGTTCAGGTAGTGTAAGGGTTACGCCCGCTTCACAGTGACAGACCAAATATACATACAGAGTGAGCAGGTACAAGGTAAGTATGCATGGTCTCAGGAGCAAGGTGAGCATATGCAGGTACAAGGAAAGTATGCTTGGTCTCAGGAGCAAAGTGAGCATACACAGGTATCAGGTCAATTTGCTCAGACTCTGGAGCCAGGAACATGGTAGGTAAGGCAATAACTCAGCCCATAGGTGTCCATAACATGTGAGATACAGTATCCCACAAAGTGACTACACCCCTCACATTTTTGTAAATATTTTATTATATATTTTCATGTGACAACACTGAAGAAATGACACTTTGCTACAATGTAAAGTAGTGAGTGTACAGCCTGTATAACAGTGTAAATTTGCTGTCCCCTCAAAATAACTCAACACACAGCCATTAATGTCTAAACCGTTGGCAGCAAAAGTGAGTACACCCCTATGTGGAAATGTCCAAATTGGGAGCAATTAGCCATTTTCCCTCCCCGGTGTCATGTGACTCGTTAGTGTTACAAGGTCTCAGTTGTGAATGGGGAGCAGGTGTGTTAAATTTGGTGTTATCGCTCTCACACGGGTCACTGGAATTTCAACATGGCACCTCATGGCAAAAAACTCTCTGAGGATATGAAAATAAGAATTGTTGCTCTACATAAAGATGGCCTAGGCTATAAGAAGATTGCCAAGTCCCTGAAACTGAGTTGCAGCACAGTGGGCAAGACCATACAGCGGTTTCACAGGACTGGTTCCACTCAGAAAAGGCCTCGCCATGGTCTACCAAAAAAGTTGCACATGTTCAGCGTCATATCCAGAGGTTGTCTTTGGGAAATAGGTGTATGAGTGCTGCCAGCATTGCTTCAGAGGTTGAAGGGGTGGGGGGGTCAGCCTGTCAGTGCTCAGACCATACACCGCACACTGCATCAAATTGGTCTGCATAGCTATCGTCCCAGAAGGAAGCTTCTTCAAAAGATGATGCACAAGAAAGCCCGCAAACAGTTTGCTGAAGACAAGCAGACTAAGGACATGGATTACTGGAACCATGTCCTGTGGTCCGATGAGACCAAGATAAACTTATTTGGTTCAGATGGTGTCAAGTGTGTGTGGTGAGGAGTACCAGGTAAGGAGTACAAAGACAAGTGTGTCTTGCCTACTGTAGGAAATCACTTGTTTATGTGACAATTCTTTACTTATCTTTAGTACTTTAGAAGTAAAACTGTGGTAATATGTTAATGTAACAAACTAGGAAATATGCTTGCTAGTAAGGAAGCATATAATCCTAATCTGTATTTATATTGCCTCAATAAGCTTCCAATATCAGAGAGTAATGAATACAGGAATGCTTCAGAGGCAGAACAAAGGATATATATTTCTCAAGACAGGAGCAGTAACTAGTTAAGGAAAATACCCTGATTAGTACTCATAGCATGTTTAATATGGCACACTGCAGGTGAGGAGTTAATATAACCATTTAGTAATGGTAATGCTAGTAGCTTGCTGGCAGATTTATACAGTGTAACACATAGAGGAATGTCAATATTATGGCAAGCTTAAATGTGGAAGTAGTGAGAGTAGCAGACTTAGAACACTACAAGTAAAAGCTTATACGGAACCTGATAACCTCATGTGTCGCTATACTTGTTGCAAGCTGAAGGCACTGTGAGTGCTTGAGATCCGGAAGGCTGTGTCAGAGCAGCTGGAAGTCTGTGCACGCTGTGAAGTTGGAACGCTGCCAGGCCTGAGCAGCGTGTGACGAGTGAATGGCTTGCAGTGACGTCAGAGGAAGCCGGGTAGGAAGACAACAAGCAGCGCTTTTGCCAAGGTGTGCAAGTGAAGTAGTTTAAATGCAGCTGAGTACTTTCTTTCACCAGGATACAAGCTGGAGATGTGAGTTAATCACTTCAATAAACCAGCAAAGAGTAATTAGACAGTGCAGGCTTTATAGGCAGGAGGAGACAATGTTAAGGTGGTATAGGCTTGATATGGCAAAGTATATATTAAGGTGGAATGTGTGAGATAGGACCATGACATACTCCCCCCCCAAGGAAACATCAAAGAGGTTTCAGGGAGAAGGACGATCCGGATGCCTCCGATGAAACAAAGAGACCAACCTATCTGCAGAGAGATTTGAAGCTGGTTCCCAAGAGTCCTCCGAAGAGTCGTACCCGGACCAATGAACCAGATACTGCAGTTCACCATGCCAACGTCTAGAGTCCAGAATGGCCTGGACTTCGTACTCAGGATCCGGGGTAGGAGAACCCAGGGAAGTGGCTGATAGAGGGGTAGAAGAGCAGCAAGGTTTGATGAGGGACACATGAAATGTCGGGTGAATGCGGTAAGTGGGAGGAAGCTGTAGAGTCACCGTAACCGGGTTTGGAAGAGCAATGATAGAAAAAGGACCAACAAAAAGTTTGTTAAACTTCTTGCAAGGAGTTGGAATCCTCAGATTCTTTGCCGATAACCAGACTTTTTGTCCTACAGCGTAGGTAGGATGAGGGCGATGGCGTAGGTCATAGAACCTCTTTTGGGTGGCCTGTGCTTGCTTGATGTTATCCTGTATGGTGACGTAAGTCTGCTTGATGGAATTGACGAGATCATTCACCTGAGGACAAGGTGAGTGTGTCATAGGCAATGGATGAAATCGGGGATGGTAGCCTGAATTGATATAAAAGGGAGAAAACCCCGTAGAAGTATTGGTGGTATTATTATATGCAAACTCAGCATGTGGGAGGTACGTGGCCCAAGATTCTTGTTTGTTGGAACAGTAGCAACGTAAAAATTGCTCGAGCCACTGGTTGGTTCTCTCACACTGTCCATTGGTCTGTGGGTGGTACGATGTGGTCAAACACTGATGTATGTCTAGTGAGGTACAAAGATGTCTCCAAAATTTTGAGGTGAATTGTGAGCCTCTGTCGCTGAGTACTGTAGTGGGTATTCCATGTAAACGAATAATCTCTCTAAGAAATAACTGAGCTGATTTTTGTGCAGTGGGTAGAGTTTTGGTTGGAATGAAATGTGCCATCTTTGACATGAGATCCACAACAACAAAAATGACGGTGTAACCTTCAGATTTAGGCAAATCAACTATAAAGTCCATGGAGACAGAAGTCCACGGAAATTCGGGAATAGGGAGGTTCTGTAGTAAACCCAGAGGTGGTTGGTGTGAGGGCTTACAGGTTTCACAGGTAACGCAGAGTTTGATGTCTTTAACAGTGGTTCTCATAGAAGGCCACCAAAAATACCTCTGTAGAAGGTCAAGTGTCTTGTGTATTCCCATATGACCTGCTAATAATGAATCGTGGGCAATGGACACTGCCTGATCTCGCAGCGAGGGTGGAACATATAGCCTTGAATCCTTGTAGAGGATTCCAGCATTATCAGGGGTAAGCGTGTAAGCGGTCTTAGTAATGTCTTGTTGTTGATGTGTTTTTAGATCTGTGAGATCATTTGATAGAAGACCTACAAAAGAAGATTTTGGAATGATGGTGGATGGAAATTGAGTAGACTCAGGCTTTTTATCCCTTCTAGATAAAGCATCTGCCTTTCCATTCCGTATGCCAGGACGGTAGGCGATGTGGAAGGAGAAACGAGAGAAGTAGAGGCTCCAACGGAGCTGTCGTGCAGAGAGGGTTCTGTTTGTCTGGAGATACTGTAGATTCTTATGATCAGTAAATATCACTATAGGTTGCTCCGTACCCTCCAATAAATGCCTCCATTGGTCAAAGGATGACTTAATAGCCAACAACTCCTTTTCACCAACTGGATAATTCAGCTCAGCTGGTGTCAGGAGCCTAGAGAAATAAGACACAGGATGTAATGAGTCCTTAGGAGTGGATCTCTGGGATAACACGGAGCCAATGGCATATTCTGATGCGTCAACCTCTAATACGAATTGACACTTTGTGTTTGGTAGATGGAGTATCGGAGAGGTGGTAAAGAGATGCTTCAATTGGTCAAAGGCGGTTTGGGCCTCAGGTGTCCAACAAAATGGAGTCTTTCCCTTAGTCAGATTTGTCAGGGGTTTTGTGATGGCAGCAAAGTTTTGAATAAAGCGTCTATAAAAATTTGCGAAGCCCAAGAACCTTTGAACTTCTTTCACAGAAGAGGGTATAGGCCATGATGATATGGCTGAAATTTTGTTATCCTCCATCTTTATCTGACCCTTACTGATGTGATAACCCAAGAAAGACACCTCTGTGACGTGAAACAAACATTTTTCTAATTTAACATAGAGTCTATGTGTTTGTAGTCTAGACAACACAAGCCTGACATGTTGTATATGTTCTGTCAAAGAGGGTGAGTAAATAAGAATGTCGTCTAAGTAGACAACCAAAAATGTGTCAAGGACATCTCTAAAAATATCGTTAATGAAGTTCTGGAATGTCGCCGGGGCATTGCACAGACCGAATGGCATAACCGTATACTCATAGAGACCATACCTAGTCCTAAATGCGGTCAGCCACTCGTCCCCGGCTCTTATTCTGATAAGGTTATAGGCACCCCTCAGATCTAGTTTAGTGAACACTGTGGCGCCACGTAACCTCTCAATCAGTTCTGGGATGAGAGGTAGTGGGTATCTGTTTTTTATTGTTATTTTGTTCAGCTCGCGATAATCTATTATCGGGCGTAAAGACCCATCCTTGTTCTTTACAAAAAACATAGCTGCTGCTGCAGGTGAGGTGGAGGGACGGATGAACCCTTTTTTTAAATTCTCAGTAATATAAGTTTTAAGGTGTTGTAACTCAGGTCTTGAGAGGGGATAAATATGACCATGAGGTATGGTTGCACCAGGCAGCAGATCTATGGGGCAATCGTAGGCCCTATGGGGAGGCAATACCTCTGCCTCTTTTTTATCGAAAACGTTTGAAAAATCAGAATATTCAACTGGTATGACAGGAGTGGATGTGATCAAAATATGTTTCCTAGGGAAGCAAGTGTTAGAACAGTAAGAGGAGGGGAAGGAGAGAGAAAGAGTGGACCAATGCAGAGTGGGTTGGTGTAAACAAAGCCAAGAGATTCCCAGTACAATAGGGTAAATAGGAGAGGATATGATATCGAAAGTAATTGTTTCAGTGTGACCAGAGGGAGTTGTGACTAACAGAGGGACAGTTTGATGTGACACCGGACCAGAAGCTAAATGTGACCCGTCAATGACTTTGAGAGGCAGTGGAATGCTTTTTAACTGAAAAGGAATTTTATTAGAATGAACCAAACGAACATCAATGAAATTGGTACAAGCACCTGTATCAACTATGGCGTTACTGCTGATCCTGTGCTGATCCCACTGTAATTGTAAAGGTAAGGTAAAGTAAGTTGATGTAGCTGACTTTGTGTGAAGACAGTTACTATTTGATTTTGTCTTACCTAGCTTTTGCTTCAGAAGCAGGGGACAATCCTTAACCACATGCTCCGTACCAGCACAATACATACACAGATTGAGATTACGGCGTCTGGTCTTTTCTTGCATAGTGAGAGGTCCTCTCAGAAAACTAATGTCCATAGGCTGGTCAGGGGGAGCAGTAGCAGTAGGCGGAGTCGGGAGCAAGCGGCGTGTAGGGTGGCTAGAACTACCTTTTTCCTGCCTTCGCTCTCGGAGCCTGCGATTTATAGTAGTAGTTAAAGTATAGAAATCCTCTAGGCGATCTGGTATGCCAGTTCTGGAGAGTTCGTCCTTTACTTCCTCTGACAACCCCATTCGATACTGATTCTTGAGAGAGACCTCATTCCAGAGCGAATCTCTGGCCCAAATCTTGAAACGAGTAATATACTCCTCTACTGGAGCTTTTAACTGTTTGAGTACTCTGAGTTTAGTCTCAGCAGTAATCTGACGATAAGGATCATCATAAAGGTTAGATAAAGCCTTTAAGAAGGCATCAAAAGAATTCAGAATTGGGTCCTGGGACTCATAAAATGAGTCAGCCCAGGCCCGAGGTTCCCCTCGCAGGTATGAGAGAACAGTTAATACTTTGGATCAGTCTGTAGGATAAGTTCTCGGTTTTAAATCGAATAACAACAGGCAGGCGTTTCTGAACTGGCGAAAAGTGGATCTATCACCAGTAAATTTCTCAGGGTAGGAAACCTGGGGCTCAGCCTGGTGGTCATTTCCAGCATTCCTATTGGCCAACACTTCTCTAAAACAGGCTTTGAGACTTTGGTTTTCCACCTGTATATCTCTAAATGCCTGAGTTAAGTTGTCCAGGCGCTGGTTTAAATTATGTAGCTGGGGGGCCACATCTGATGGCTCCATAGTTACAAAAAAAAAATTTTTTTTTTTTTTTTTTTTTTTTAGGGCTGGTTTATTATGTAAGAAATCACTTGTTTATGTGACAATTCTTTACTTATCTTTAGTACTTTAGAAGTAAAACTGTGGTAATATGTTAATGTAACAAACTGGGAAATATGCTTGCTAGTAAGGAAGCATATAATCCTAATCTGTATTTATATTGCCTCAATAAGCTTCCAATATCAGAGAGTAATGAATACAGGAATGCTTCAGAGGCAGAACAAAGGATATATATTTCTCAAGACAGGAGCAGTAACTAGTTAAGGAAAATACCCTGATTAGTACTCATAGCATGTTTAATATGGCACACTGCAGGTGAGGAGTTAATATAACCATTTAGTAATGGTAATGCTAGTAGCTTGCTGGCAGATTTATACAGTGTAACACATAGAGGAATGTCAATATTATGGCAAGCTTAAATGTGGAAGTAGTGAGAGTAGCAGACTTAGAACACTACAAGTAAAAGCTTATACGGAACCTGATAACCTCATGTGTCGCTATACTTGTTGCAAGCTGAAGGCACTGTGAGTGCTTGAGATCCGGAAGGCTGTGTCAGAGCAGCTGGAAGTCTGTGCACGCTGTGAAGTTGGAACGCTGCCAGGCCTGAGCAGCGTGTGACGAGTGAATGGCTTGCAGTGACGTCAGAGGAAGCCGGGTAGGAAGACAACAAGCAGCGCTTTTGCCAAGGTGTGCAAGTGAAGTAGTTTAAATGCAGCTGAGTACTTTCTTTCACCAGGATACAAGCTGGAGATGTGAGTTAATCACTTCAATAAACCAGCAAAGAGTAATTAGACAGTGCAGGCTTTATAGGCAGGAGGAGACAATGTTAAGGTGGTATAGGCTTGATATGGCAAAGTATATATTAAGGTGGAATGTGTGAGATAGGACCATGACACCTACAGTCCAGGTGAGGAGTACAAAGACAAGTGTGTCTTGCCTACAGTCTGGCATGGTGGTGGGAGTGTCAAGGTCTGGGCCTGCATGAGTGCTGGTGGCACTGGGGAGCTACAGTTCATTGAGGGAACCATGAATGCCAACATGTACTGTGACATACTGAAGCAGAGCATGATCCCCTATCTTCAGAGACTGGGCCGCAGGGCAGTATTCCAACATGATAATGACCCCAAACACACCTCCAAGACGACCACTGCCTTGCTAAAGAAGCTGAGGGTAAAGGTAATAGACTGGCCAAGCATGTCTTCAGACCTAAACCCTATTGAGCATCTGTGGGGCATCCTCAAACGGAAGGTGGGGGAGTGCAAGGTCTCTAACATCCACCAGCAAAGTGATGTTGACATGGAGTAGTGGAAGAGGACTCCAGTGGCAACCTGTGAAGCTCTGGTGAACTCCATGCCCAAGAGAGTTAAGGCAGTGCTGGAAACTAATGGTGGTCACATAAAATATTGACACTTTGGGCCCAATTTGGACATTTCCACATAGGGGTGTACTCACTTTTGTTGCCAATGGCTTACAAAAGTTCAAGTTTGTTGTGCTGGATTACATTGGATGTTGCCAATGGTTTAGACATTAATGGCTGTGTGTTGAGTTATTTTGAGGGGACAGCAAATTTATACTGTTATACAGGCTGTACACTCACTCCTTTACATTGTAGCAAAGTGTCATTTCTTCAGTGTTGTCACATGAAAAGATATAATAAAATATTTACAAAAATGTGAGGGGTGTACTCACTTTTGTGGGATACTGTATACTTCCTACCACTAGGAGGAGGTCAAGAACCCTCACAAGAGCGTTAATCCCTCCCACCTTCTCTGTCCACTCAGTTTGTTCTTTCGCCTCTGAGGAGAGAGGTTGAGAGAAGTGCACTAAAAGCAAAATTTTATTATTTTCTATCTAATCATTTATTGGGAGGTCAGACACGACTTTAGACCTAGACTTCACGATAATATCTTGAAGATTCTAAGTGAAACGGGGTAAAGGAATACCTCAATTATGGAATTTCAGTACTCTCATTGGTAATTTTCTCAGCCGTAATTGCCCTCAGACGTTGAGGGGACCCAGTCTCTTAACCTCCACCTGAGGGATTGCTGGTATATACTTAAGTATCCTCTGCAGTATATTTACTTGCACTGGATGGGCTCTCTACTGGATCAGCATTCTGTGAGGGAGAAAAGGCTCAGCAAGCTGGTAGGTATAGTGGAGAGGTGCTGCAGTCCAGGTGACTCAGACACTAAACACAGCCCAGGAACTATCACTATTACTTTCCTTGTATAGGTACTAAATAGTTGGGGGTTCTCAGCCTTTACACATATTGCTTTACCTATGTGTTTAACACCACCATTTATGTAATTTAGAGTTAAAATCCCTCTTTTTTCATTGCCTTATTACCCCTTAGCAGCCCTCAGTATGATTTAGTTCTGGGTTTACTATATTTCCTCACAGAACAAAAAAGCTACACTATCTCTTTAAGAAAACCACTATTTGCCTTATGCAGTTAGTGGTTCAGCTCATGATGGATGAGGTTAGGCTTGGGGACACAAGGGGATCAAAGGGGGTATTCAGTATAATATGTGTATGGTGTGTTTTAGTGTTTTTTTTTTTAGGATTTAGCCTGCACATTTTCAAGACTTAGGCTCCACCATCCCCTTGGCACCCTTTCTCTCTCTCTCACAGGATCTCCAAATGACTAAAAATTTACTGTGCTTTTATATATGCAGGAGGTGAGTGAATACATGTACCCTCATAGTAGCTACTGAGGGGGTGGGTAATAAAACTCTTTTTTCTGAGGGAAATTCTTTTGCTTTTTTCTCTGTCTTCTAGGGTTCTGAGGTGTTTTTTTAATAGGCGGTTTGTGGCATTTTGTGCAAATACACTGATAATATAAAGTTTTGGAATATATCTATATTTCCAATTACTTGCATTTTTGCTTATTATTTTGCAGTCATGTCTGTACCCTCACTTAATTTGGCTGACCCATTAGAAGGGTCCCCCCAGGGAACATACTGCAGCCCAAAAACTTTCTGCAGTTATATTTCCCTGTTTATTATGCAAAACTGTTACAGTGGACCAAATTAACCAGTTATGTGCTAATTGTGTCCCACTTCTCCAAATCGCAAGCCATAATCCTGTCAGTATGACACCTGGCAGACAATTAGTGCCCATGTCTGGTTTTGTGGCCCAGGTGGATTCCATTTCCTTTTCTCCAGAGTTTAAAGGGACAGTCTAGTCCAAAATAAACTTTCATGATTCAGATAGAGAATGTAATTTTAAATAATTTTCCAATTTACTTTTATCACCAATTTTGCTTTGTTCTCTTGGTATTCTTAGTTAAAAGTTAAATTTAGGAGGTTCATGTGCTAATTTCTAAGCCCTTGAAGGCTGCATCTTCTCTCAGGGCATTTTGACAGTTTTTCACCACTAGAGGGTGTTAGTTCATGTGTGTCATATAGATAACACTGTGCTTATGCAAGTGGAGTTCCAGTGAGCCAGCTCTGATTGGCTAAAATCGATGTCTGTCAAAAGAACTAAAATAAGGGGCAGTTTGCAGAGGCTTAAATACAGGGTAATCACAGAGGTAAAAAGTGTATTTACATAAATGTGTTGGTTATGAAAAACTAGGGAATGGGTAATAAAGGGATTATCTATCTTTTTAAACAATAGACTGTCCCTTTAAATCCAGTCTTTAAAAGACTATGACAGAGATTGTAGTGGCTATCCCCAAGCCAAGTAAGCGTAAGCGAAAATCAGGTGATTTACCTCACACTACTTGTAATACGCAGGGTCCTATACCCCCAGGCTCAGTTACCACCAACCTTGCCAAACACTGACTCGGCTGAATCTCTGTCTGAGGGTTCTGAAGGTGAAGTCTCCTCTGAGGACCCTAATCCTATGCCTCAGTCTGAGGTTGATTCCACTTTAGATTTAAATTCGACCATATCTGCTTCCTGAAGATTCTAAACCTGTAAATAAGTTAAATAAGTTAAATCATGTTTTTAAAGCTCCATCTAAAGTGCCTTAGGCTTTTAAAGCACCATACTTGGTTACAGACGATATAGCCAAGAAATTCCTTTTTC
The DNA here is from genome assembly GCF_027579735.1 of Bombina bombina. Lineage (NCBI taxonomy): Eukaryota > Metazoa > Chordata > Amphibia > Anura > Bombinatoridae > Bombina > Bombina bombina. The sequence goes on along the minus strand of NC_069499.1, from coordinate 1,449,865,352 downwards.
ACCTTTAAACAGGTTAAAAAAAAAATCACTTTCAGAGAAGAATTTAACAGCCTGGGAAGTAGGCCTTAAGTAGGCCTTAAGGTTGATGGATATATTTCCACCTTAGCTAGACACACTACTATTCCTGTGGAGGATAGTTCTTTGTTTAGGTATCCAATGGATCGCAAATCTGAGTTCTTGCTTAGCAAATTATTCTCTCAATCACCTCTTCAGCTTAGACTTGCAGCTGCAATGCCCTGTGTGGCCACTACAGCGTCCTGGTGTGATTCTTTTCTCAGATGTTTTTTGATCAATCTCTTGAGGATATTACCAACCGCATTAAAGTCCTTAAAATTGCTAATGATTTAATGTGTGATGTAGTCTTTGACATTATCAAAATTGATGTAAAAAATATGTCTATTGCTGCTTTCTTAAGAGAAGCTTTATATCTTAAATATTGGTCAGCTGACATGGTTTATAAGAATAGGATATTATCAGTCCTTTTTGAAGGGTAGATGCTTTTTGCTCAGAATTGGATTCTATTATCAAAACTGTCTCTGGGGAAAAGGGGCCTTTTCTTGTCTTCAGGACAAGAAATCTAAAGGGAAGTACAAACAAACAAATCATTTTTGTTCCTTTCGCTCCCCTAGAGATCAAAAGTCCCCTCTAACCACACATCGGAATCCTCCAAATATCCCTGGAAACCAGGATCTTCTTGGTCTCAAAACAAACAGACCAAAAAGCTCAACTCAAATCAGAAATCTGCATGAACATCAGAACATGGGAACGGTTTCATCTGACTCACGTTCCATAGGATCTTGTAAAAGTGGCTGCCTTTGTTCAATGTGTTCAAGACTTAGAGCATATGGGAGTGTTCTAATATTTCAACAGGGTCAGGGTTTCTAATCCATCCTCTTCATTTTCCTAAAGAAGGAAGGCACTGATCATCAAATTCTGGACTTAAAAACTCTGAGCAAGGGGGTCGGAGCCTGGCCACGCAGGGTGATGGCAGCATAAAAATTGGCTCTGATGCTCCACACCCGGTTAATACCTATAAACCAACATCAACATTGTAAAAACTGTTAATTTTTGCAGTTGATCTCATTACAACATCGTCCTGCACTTGAATGAGGGCAGAAACACCCTGGAGCTGCGTTTCTTCTACCGCCACTGCGAGGCTTTTACACTGAGGCCTGGCCTACATCGACATTCTCGTGTGACGCAGAGGAGCTGCACCGACTGATAAACCTGGCCTGTTTATCGGAACACACACGGAAGCCATTGTGATCATAGGCACTCACGCAGAAGCCCTAAGAGATGCTACTAGGCTTCACTGCGACATTTTACTCTTACAGGAGACGCACTTCAAAAGGGGTAGGGAACCGAATTGGCTGCACTCCAAATTCCCCCAGACCTTTTTTGCATCTGGCCCCTCTAAAAAGAACGGAGTGGGGATACTCATCCATCACTCAACACCATTTATTGCACAGCAGGTAGACAAGGACCCAGATGGCCGCTATTTAATAGTCGTAGGCACCCTACATGGCCGCCCAGTCACTCTTGCTAACGCATACTTTCCCAATCAAAACCAACATAAATTTATGTCAATACTCACTAACAAAATATTGGACCTACTACAGGGAGCGTTACTCCTTGCGGGAGACTTCAACTTGCCATTGGACCCTCAACTGGATACCTCCAGGGGGGTAGCCTCTGTCCCACAAAGAATCATCAAACAGTGCAACAGTAGATTAGAAGAACTTGCAGTTCACAAAACATGGCGCACCCAATACCCTACAAGACGAGACTACACATTCTTTTCACATCCCCACGACATATACACCAGAATAGACTATATATTCACAGACCAGTCAACACTAGCATCAGTACTGAACACCCAGATCCTGCCCATGACCTGGTCAGACCATGCCCCGGTTCTATGTAGATTGAGATGGCCTGCAACACCTGACCGGCCCTTTATTTGGAAATTCAACGATTTTATGCTCAACAACCAATTAATCAGAAGTAAGATTGAAAAACTCTGAGCAAATTTTTTTTTGGTACCCTCTTTCAAAATGGAAACGATATGTTCCATCTTGCCTCCAATTAAGGAGGGTCAATTTATGACATCTGTAGATTTAAAGGATGCATATCTGCATATTCCAATTCACAAGGATCATTTCCAGTTTCTAAGGTTTGCTTTTCTCAACAAACATTACCACTCCCCTTTGGTCTGGCCACCACTCCTTGCATCTTAACAAAGGTTTTAGCACATTGGATGAAGCTCCATCTCTTTCTCTGGCTACTGCTCATACCCACAGAATTGTATCTTCTCTTCAGGAACATGGATGGAAAATCAATCTCCCCAAAAGTTCATTATCACCAGTTACAAGGGTAGTCTTTCTGGGTGTCGATTCAAATGCGCTTATTTTTAATGGAACTTCGCAGAACCAAACTTCTGGCTGCCTGTCTTTTCCTACAGTGAAACAGGTGCACGAAACATGTTTGCATGGGAGCCTTGTCTCCATTTTCTGCTATTGGATTACCTGTATTAACCTACTTGCAATATTTTTTGCTACCGTTTGCTTTTAAAGTTTTCAATAAAGAGGGACTTTTAACTTTTTACTTACACAAACTGCTTCGAGTGTTGCCTGTTACATTTTGAATATTTGTCTTTTTCTGCAGATGGCTCATTCTCCATCTGTAGCACAATGTATAGAAATAGTGGATCTTATGGTAGTAGCCTCAGACACCTTAACTTTTGCTCTCTTTCATCTTTGTCCTCTCTAATTGTCCATGCTTCAACAGTGGTCAAAGGATTGTTTCCATCTGGAAGAGCACATAGAGCTCAGTTCTTCAGTCAAACAATCTCTCTCATGGTGAAGGGAAGGTCCCTATTTGACCCTTGGAGCTTTTGTTCGGCCTATCTGGGCCTGTCAGGAACAGTATTATGTTATATATAATTTGTCTCCACAGTAGTCAGGCTCAAAAAGTTTTTCACTAGAGCCTTAGTATGATCATAGTACTGAGGGAAACTACTATGGAAAAACAGAGTTTACTAACCTTGAGCGAATGATATTAGTATACTTGTAATAGGAAGTGGTTAATGTATTGAGCAGAGGATATCAGTCTTGTCAAGCTCAGGAGGTTACTTGGTTAGAAAGCATATCGACTTAAGCAGAGGTTAACAGTCTTTGCCAAGTTATTAGTTGCTTGAAGTAGAAGCAGGGTAAGCTATAGATAAACATACAAGTAAAGCTCCGGAAGGTGTCACAGTTAAAGATGGTATATGCAGGTATTGAGCAGGTATTGAGCATTATTAATGCAGTTGGTATGGCACACACAGTGAATGAAAGAGTTCAAATTGTACCTTCTACGATGATGGCCTAGGTTGTCCAGACTCAGAGGACTAGATGAGAGCTTACCCTGATACAGAGTGGATCAGGAATAGCTGCAGCGTGAGTGAGAGCCAAGAGCCATGCACAGCAGGGAGAGAAGTGACTAGCGGCAGCGCTGCAGTTAACAAAGACGTCACCAGCCGGTGATTCAGAGATGGGAGGGATGTAGAGCTGAAGTAGTCTCTGTAGCCAGAGAGACAGCGAAACTCTGATATCGCTGCTGGAGCTTAGGATGTGAAAGGCAGTCGACTCAAGAAGGTTGTCAGCAAACTGAGAAGTAGTCAAACGGCCACTAAGAGGTAGAGGCTTGATATCCAGGTTTAGGAGAGGGCGCAACCACCCTCTAGGCAACAAGTAGGAAAATTACCAAGCAATGAATGTAAGGAGGAGGGCCCTTTTATACAGGAAGAGGATTGTATCCAAAGTTAAAGGGCCAGATACATCCATGACAGGGCCGTAGTCACTATGGATGCAAGTCGGATAGGTTGGCCGCTATTTGGGAGTCTCAAAGGGCGCAGGGAGTATGGTCCATTCTGGAGGTGAGGTTATCTATCAAAATCCTAGAACTTTGTGCGAATCTTCAAGCCCTTCAATCTTGGCCACTTCTCAAACAGGAAAAATTAACGTAGACACAGACAACAGCGACGCAGACAACGTCGCTGCCATGGTGTACATCAATCATCAGGGAGGGACGTACATTCTGTCTTGGGCTGAGGAAAACTACTGTACCATATCAGCCATTAACATTCCAGGAGTGAACAATTGGGAAGCAGGATACTTAAGTCGTCAGTCCATCCATCCAGGGGAATTGTCTCTTCTTTAGGACGTGTTCGATCAATTAGTCCTGAGGTGGGAACTTGAAAAAATAGATCTCATGGCATCCAGATTGAACCGAAAACCTATTGGGCCAGGTCAAGAGATCCAAGGGTTCACATGATAGCTGCTCTAGTCTGCCCTTGGAACTTTCGTCTGGCATATTTATTTCATCGGTTTGTTCTTCTTCCAAGAGTCATTGTAAGAATCAAACAGGAATTGGCTTCTGTAATTCTCATAGCAATGGCTTGGCCCCACAGAATTATTATTATCATTATTATTATTATTATCATTTATTTGTATAGCGCCGCCAAATTCCGTAGCGCTGGGTACAATGATGGGGGTATACAATGACAAAGATCTGTGATACAATACAAAACATAACAAGACTAAACAAATCTAGCACAGGATGAAGAGGGCCCTGCTCCGGAGAGCTCACAGTCTAAAGGTTTAGGGTGCAGAGACATAAGGTTGGGGTAGCTTGTTACATCGGTTGTATTTGCAGCAGTGAGTCAAGCAGTTCATGTACATGTATTAGCTTGGTTCGGATGCGGGATGGAGGAGAGATGGTAAGCCTCTCTGAATAGGTGGGTTTTCAAGGATCTTCTGAAGCTATACAAGGTTGGAGACAGTCTGATGGAGCGGGGTAGAGAGTTCCAGAGGACAGGAGCAGCACGTGCGAAGTCTTGGAGGCGGGAGTGGGATGTAGAGATAACAGGAGTGTAGAGTGTAGGTCAGAGTTTGATCGAAGAGGACGGGATGGGGAGTATTTCACGATGAGAGAGGAGATATAGTTGGGAGTTAGACTGTTGAGTGCTTTGTAAGTTAGGGTTAATACTTTAAACTGTATTCTGGAGTGTATGGGGAGCCAGTGTAGAGACTGGCAGAGCGGAGCAGCTGATGTAGATCGTCGACTTAGGTGAATGAGTCTAGCAGAAGCATTCATAATAGATTGGAGGGAGGAGAGGCGGTGTTTTGGAAGGCCATTTAAGAGTAGATTGCAATAATCAATGCGTGACAGGATGAGGGAATGAATAAGTATTTTTGTAGTATTTTGAGTAAGGAAGGGACGAATTCTGGAAATGTTGCGTAGGTGTGACCGGCAGGATTTGGTAAGCGTTTGTATATGTGGGTTGAATGTGAGTTCTGAGTCTAGTGTGACCCCAAGGAAGCGGACCTGGGGTGAGGTGTTGAGAATAGAGTCTCCAACCATCAGAGAAATGTCAGGTGTCGGATGTCTCGAAGAGGGGGGAATAAGAAGCAGCTCAGTTTTGGACAGATTGAGTTGGAAGTAGTGTGAAGACATCCAAGAGAAAATTGCAGAGAGGCAGTCAGAAATCTGGTTGAGTAAAGAGGGGGAGATATCAGGAGAGGAAAGATAGATTTGGGTATCATCAGCATATAGGTGGTACTGGAATCCAAAGGAGGCTATACGTTTTCCAAGGCAGGATGTATAAAGAGAGAAAAGCAAGGGACCCAAGACAGAACCTTGCGGTACTCCAACTAAGAGAGGCATAGGATCACAAGATGTGTTGTTAAAGGAAACTGAAAACGAGCGGTTTGAAAGATATGATGCAAACCAGGAGAGGGCTGTGTCTCGGATGCCAAATGAATGTAGTATTTTTAGGAGGAGAGGATGGTCAACTGTGTCAAAAGCTGCGGACAGGTCAAGAAGAATTAGTAATGAGTAATGGCCTTTTGCTTTGGCTGATAACAGGTCATTTGTTACTTTAGCAAGAGCGGTTTCTGTTGAGTGTTTAGGGCGGAAACCAGATTGTAGTGGATCAAGTAAGGAGAATGTGGTATGTGGACCTAATACAGATGTCATCTCTTCCTCCATGGGCTTTGTGGTGTCAAAAAACCAGAGAATTTATCCCTAGAATTTTCACATAGATAATTCTTAAACTATAATGTGTAAAACATTGAGTAATATACAAACATGTGTAAAAACTATAGAATAGGCTTTGGCCTAGTCTTTGTCTAAGAGAGACACTCCCATGTAGCCTTTGATTGGTGTATAGTAGGTAATTAAGTTTACAATGGTACCAATTACCACCACAGGCTCTACCCCTAAGGAAAGATCTTGATGGTATCATCAGGATCTCAAATTTCTAAATTTAATGGTGTGGAGGTTGAACGACTAGTTCTCAAAAACAGAGGTTTCTCAGATTGTGTTATCTCTATTTTACTGTAAGCTGGAAAGCCTGTTTCACAGAAAAAATAGTATATGATTTGGAAAGCTTACTTAATTTGTTGTTCTTCTAGAGGCTTGTCTTTGGAATCTTTTAGAATCCCTATAATTCTTCAGGTCCTTCTAGTTATTGACTAGATAAGGGATTATCAGCTACTTCTTTAAAGGGTCAGATTTCAGCATTATAGGTTTTGCTTCACAAAAAACTGGTGAAATTACCTGAATTCACCCTGTTATTAGACCAATTTCTCCCCCTTGGAATTTGAATCCAGTTCTTTCTGTTCTGCAAGGTACCCTATTTGAACCTATGCACTCTTTGAAACTAAAGTTATTGTCATGGAAGGTTCTCTTACTTCTACTCATTTCTTCTGCTAGAAGAGTTTCTGATTTGTCTGCCCTGTCTTCTGACCCCCCCTTCTTAATTTTTCATCAAGATAAAGTGATCTTCCAGACTTAATATGATTTTCTATCAAACTTAGTGTCTTCAGAAAATATTAATCAGGAAATTGTTGTTCCTTCTCTGTGAACAAATCCTTTTAACCCTACGGAATGCTTACTTCTCAGTTTGGCTGTAGTCAAAGCCTTAAATTCTGTCTTCAGGCTACTAAAGATTTTAGTCAGTCTTTTAGCTTGTTGGTCCACTTTTCAGGTCACAAAAAGGGTCAAAAGACTACAGAGTTGGCCTTGGCATCATGGCTAAAATAGACTATTCATGATGCTTACTTGGTTGTGGGAATAGATTTGCAAGTCTTCACTTCATACCTTTTCTAAATTTTGTTGTTGTTGATATTTATGCGTTTTCCAAAGCTGCTTTTGACATGAAAATCCTTCAGGCTGCAGTGTTTGGCAAATAGGAACTGCCTAACTCATCCTTAACACTGACTCTCAGCTTTGGTATTATATCCCACATGTTATGGACACCTATGGACTTTCCTCATCTTATGAAAGATTTTATACTTACCGATAAATTTCTTTCATTCGGGATGAGGAGAGTCCATAGAACTATTGCCCGTATTTTTATTAGATGGGAGATAGTTCTTATTTGCACCTCTTAACCCTGCTTTCTGTCTTTCCTACCTGCTTGGCTATACGTAAACTTCGTGGGGAGAGGAGGTGGGAGGGATTAAAGCTATTGTGAGGGTTCTTGACCTCCTAGTAGCAGGACATATATGCCACATGTTTTTGACACTTATTGACTCTCTTCAACCAGAAAGAAATAATTTTATCGGTACGTATGAATTCTGTTTTCTTGTTTTAGTAGTTGCAATAGAATACATCTACTTTGATCTTAGAGGAAACCTAGACATTTTGAGAGGGTGATCCTTAAAGTGACCGTAAAATCAAATTTAAATTAAATGGATTTGATAGAGTATGGAATTTACACAACTTTCCAATTTCATTCTATTATAAATTTTACTTTATGAAAGGGTAATCCTAGGTGAGTTCAGAAATGTGTGCATGTGCTTTTAGCCATCTGACAGCAGTGGGTTTTTTGGCGGGTTTTTTTGTTGTTGTTTTTTTAATATTGGAAATGATTTTTATTTTTTTAAACATTTTCTCATACAATCTTGTTATTCTGAAGTTTAGCTTTTTTTTTTGTTTAAATAGTTTTTATTGAGATTCAAGAGCAGACATACAAAAGATACATAACAGTGAGAGCTATACATAGACATAATTTCCAGATACACATCGTATAGAAGCCAGGTCAGGTATATATAGCATGAATATAGATCATTTTATGAGAGAATAAAGAAACATAGGACTTGCCTTTGGGACTATATTTCTTCCATATGCCATATGAGTCCACTTTTGATCCTGTAGTTGTTATACTGACGGTATCAATCTAAGGAAGGCAACCATTAATAAAAGGAGACCACTCTTGGGTCTAAAATGGTGAATCTCGATTTTTTTGTTTACTCTTGAAGATTTGAAATTAACTATATAATGAAAAATATTAATAAAGTAGTAATATATCTATTGGTTGAACGTGGGATATATTTTACTGGTATTACTGGTATTTACCTTATCAGTGGCCATCAAAGTATCCTTAGAATGAAAAAAGTCCCCATTCTGAAAACTGCTGGGGCATGATAGTGTGTTCGAATAGATATATATACAAAAGAATCCTCTATTTTAAGCGAGTGCGTGTTAAAGACAGTCTGTCATTAGGGATACTGTATCAAAGCCTTTATGTATATATAACATATAACTACTATTATATAAGTCACAGTAATATTGTAAATGTATAGATATGTGTAGAAAAAAGAGAAATTCCCCCATTTCAGTGGACTAAAATTTAAGTTGTGTAGCTAGGAGATCTAGTGAGGCAAAACCAGTGTGTTAGTACCTATGCTCGTTGTAAATGAGAGATGTGGATGCTCTATCAGGTTTGGATAACTATTGCAGTTGTACGATGTGACACCGCCTCGGCCGCTAACGGTATCCCACCAACATAGGGCGCATTAGTGTATCACAGTGGTATCAATAGTTGAATGTTACTAGATCTCTATAATGTTAGTCTTAACTGATATGAAAGGAATAATTATTCTAGACTCCAGTAAAACAAAATATAGAGGTTATTTATTCTATGTATATCTGGATTAGATAGCCCCTCAAGTCTATCAACCAAGACGAATAGTAAGAATTATGGGTGAGCAGTCTTGAAAGCTTAGGTAGTAATTTTTCCTACAAAGACTGTGTGTGATTATCATTCTTTCTGCTGTGGCAGCTACTTAATTCCAAATATACTTACTATACCTCAGCAGTACTATAAGATTGACTTTTAAAAATAATTAGAACTATAGGCTACAAAAAGACATCAGACAGTTTAGAAACCCAAACATATGCTGGGGTTCAATGCTCTGTGAAGGCTTTTCATTAAAAAATAAAGGACACATCAAAAGAGAATCATAGCTGTTAACACACATTATATGGGGGTTATAATCCCTTTTACCTTACTATAAGGCATTTATAAAGGCAGAGATCTTTTGAACAATAGCTTTCAGAAGGCAATTAAGCCCCGAATCCAGGGAGATTAAATCTATCCATCCATCGTAGGAGAAAACGGATCTATCCCACTCCTATTTTCTGAGCATTGTAGGTATGGTATGAGAGTGTCTTAGACAGTTGCTACGGTTTAAAAAAATCTTGAAACTTAGATCCCCAAGTCAGTAGCACAATCTCAAGCCGGATACCAGCAGAAGGCAGCTTCAGGGTGAGTAACAGCATGATCCTATATGCAGCTGGGCAGAGGGCTATCTCGCTGTCACGAGTATTTCGAAACATACATGGATCTCCCTCTAGGATATATGAAAAATGTTGCTGTGGGCCTCCCTGCAATTCAAACCTCGATGTCACCAAAACGCCTCTGCTGCGATCAGACGGCTGAGTTTTTCCAGGGCATGAAACAAACAAGAATTCTCGCTTTCTACGGTTTTTGCTCATCTATCTGCGGGTGCTCCTCCGCAGAGTTGGATGTTTCTTCTATTGCAGTTGTATAGGTGTCAGTGGCCACGGCTAGCGTATTGTCTGCAGCGCTTTGTACTCTTGCCTCTGTGTAGCCTGTGTAGTTGACTTTCGGCGAGGTGTCATCTCTGTTAGAGCACTGAGCAGCTGCAATTCCAGTTTCTGAAAGGAAATCTCGAGGATACGCAGGACTTCCCAGTCTTCCACAGCCACCATTTTCCTTTGTAAGGCACACAATACCGAACTTAATATTATGTCCAAAGCAGTTCCCCTAGCTTAACTCAGCAATCTGGGTGTGGGGTATAAGCACTAGCTTAGGTACTAAGGGCTGTAAATCTTGTTATATCTGTCTCTGAGCTTCTATTAGCTGCAGCTGTAGTTTGTAACCTCATGGCCATCTGAAGAGACTCAGATCAGGAGTAGGTTCTCCGCTTAGGCTCTCAATCTTAATCAGTAACGCTGATAAGAAAGAAGTCTTATTGGGGTCTTCAGCAGGGCTTCTTTTTTTTTTTTTTCTTTTTTTTTTTATAATTCAACAGTATAACAATATTGTCAGGACAAAAACAAAACATGTTACTAAAGCAAAAATAAATTACATTAGATTCAGATTTTTCTGTTCCACTAACATAGTGGAATTGTGTGTAAAAATAATACATTGCTTTTTTTTTTCTCTTCACAAAATTTCCACAAAAATAAACATACAATAATAAACTCACAGCGAGAGATTTGGGTTTAAAACACCCTCTTTAAAACACTGAGCTTAGAACTTATCGAGGACCAAACACTCTCCACTTGGTGTATTCTTATAATGTTGACTGTTTTATTAGATTTCATAAAAACGGACAAACACACAACGACAAGACAAAAAAGATAAGAAAGATAAGACAGAAAAAAAAAAAAAGAAATAAGGTGCCCCCTCCCTCCTCTATTTCTTATCTTATTATTCAGCAGGGCTTCTAACACTATATCAAACTAATAATTTACCCCTTAGATCAGTGTTAGGAGCTGGAGCTCATGTAGTGTGCGTCAGACCGCTCTGGTGGCTGGCTCCATCTCCCCTGACAGCAGTGTTTATAACAATGTTGATAGCAATGCTATACATTGTTGTAAATGCTGCTGCCATAGGCTGGTAAAGACACATGCACACTCCTTAAAGGGATAGTCTAGTCAAAATTAAACCTTTATGTTTTAGAAAGAGCATGCAATTTTAAGCAACTTTCTAAATTACTGATATTATCAAATTTTCTTCGTTCTCTTGGTATCTTTATTTGAAAAAGCAAGAATGTAAGCTTAGGCACCGGCCCATTTTTGGTTTAGTATCTGGGTAGCACTTGCCAATTGGTGTCTAAATGTAACAAAGAGAACAAAAACAAATTGATGGAGTAAATTAGAAAGCTGCTTAAAATTGCATGCTTATCTGAATCATAAAAGAAAAAATTTGGGTTTATATCCCTTTAACACAAGGGTTTTTCTTTTTTTTTTCTTTAAATTGAATTTTTTTTTAAATTATATGCTGTAACTGAAATATGAACATTTCATTTTGGCTTTATTGTTTAATTCAAGGGACATGGAATTAAAGATTACACTTCATTTATTCAAATCAGCACCTGGTTGGGCATAGTGAATCACCAGTGTTATTGTCATTTAACACAAGGGACACTAAACCCAACAATTTCCTTTCATGATTCAGGTAGAGAATACAATTTTAAACAACATTCCAATTTACTTCTATTATCTAATTTGCTTCATTATTTAGATATTCTTTGTTGAAGAAATATCAATGTGCATGGGTGAGCTAATCACACGAGGCATCTACGTGCAGCCACCAATCAGCAGCTACTGAGTCTATCTAGATATGCTTTTCAGCAAAGGATATCAAGAGAATGACGCAAATTAGATAATAGAAGTAAACTAGAAAGTAGTTTAAAATGACATCCTCTTTCTAAATCATAAAAGAAAAAAAAATTGGGATTCATGTCGCTTTAATCCAGTTCTATGGTCTCTCTCAGGGCTTTCCTCCTATATTTATAAAAAATAATAATAATACGTAGGGCAGGAGTCATCAAAATGAAGTTCATCAACTTGACTAAAAAGGAGTCATTAAAAGGAAATGGAAGTCTAAATGAGATTTTCAGGATTCAAATAGTGTGCAACAAGTTTTAATTTACTTCTATAATCAAATGTGTTTCTTTTATTTAGCATCCTTTGTTCTATGCATGGGCGAAATATCAGGTTTCTGCATTTGTTTGCTAAACAAATGTCAAATATGGCTGAAGGCAGCGACATTTGTTTTGTTTGCGTCAGATATATCAGTGTGAAAAAACAACATTCAGAGATCTGTGCAAATTCCGAAATATCGCCCATGCCTAGTTAAAGAGATATGAAATCCAAATTTTTTCTTTCATGATTCAGATAGATTTTGAGCAACTGTATCATTTACTCCTATTATCAAAATTTCTTTGTTCTTTTGGTATGTTTATTTGAAAAGGCAGGAATGTAAGTTTAGAAGCTGGCCCATTTTTGGTCCAGCACCAATCAGCAAGTGCTACCCAGGTGCTAAACAAAAAATGGTCTGGCTCCTAAGCTTACATTTAAATAAAGATACCAAGAGAACGAAGAAAAAGTGATAATAGGAGTAAATTATAAAGTCACTTAAAATTGCGTGCTCTATCTGAATCATGAAAGAAAAACATTGTGTTTCATATCCCTTTAACGCTTAGCTAATTTCCAATAAAGTATATCAAGGTAGGCTCAGGAGGGTCTTTGTGTCTTAAAGGGACAGTAACAACACCTATTAACACCGATTTTTTCTGAAGTCATTTAATAATTTAACACACTGACTGAGTTTTAAAATGTTGTTAATACATTAACACCCTTTATGCTGCAATTTCCAATTTGACTGCCAAACTCCATCCACTACTTTTCTTCTTTGGAGAAGCCAATCTGGCCTTGTTACTGAAGTAGACATAGCTAGCTGCTAGAAAATATACATTTCTTATTTGCTAAAGCCAAATAGGTGCAATTATGTGGCAGGGTTAGATTTGTGAAGCCTGTCATGTGCACTTCCAGTTTACAGAATTGGAAAACAGATTTCATTTACAGGAAAAGGGAGCAAAATTAATGATAAAAGTGTATTTTACTACACATAATTAAACATTTTATTATTTTATATTATAATGTTAGTGTTTAGTGTCCTTTTAAAGGGATATGAAGCCCAAATGTTTTCTTTCATGATTCAGATAGAGCATGCAATTTTAAGCAACTTTCTAATTTATTCCTATTATCAATTTTTCTTTGTTCTCTTGCTATCCTTATTTGAAAAAGCCGGAATGTAAACCTAGGAGCCAGACCATTTTTGATTCAGAACCCTTGGTAGCGCTTGCTGATTATTGGCTACATTTAGCCACCAATCAGCTAACACTTCCCAGGTTTCATGTCTCTTTAAGCATCATATGATAGCAGTTTGCAACAATGTTTGTAACAATGTATATAAAGTGCTTAATGCGCCTGTGTTTTTGGAGCTACCTCAGTATACTCTCAAGCAAAAAAACTAACTTTCAAAAAATTATACTAAGAGAAAAAATGTTAATTCTATCTGAAACATGCGTTTCATTTTGACATCCACATCTCTTTAGTAATGTGGTGCATAGCTTGTATCCCCTAGTATGGTGTACATTTTTACACAATTTAATTTTACATATCCGTTTAATTGAAATAATGCTTATTTTAGACCAACGTGTTTGCGTAATGGGAAAACCTAATATACATTAGAATATTCAGGAGACAGTTCTACATTTTAAAATAAAACCCTAATACTATGAATTACATTGAATTATTGGTTGATTTTTTTTTTTTTTTTTATCCTGTGAGCTGAACAGTTATAAAATATGATTGACTTACATAGGGCTTATAAAAAGTGCATAGATATGCAGTGTAAGAAATAAATTGTATCATAGTAAGTTCATAGTATCCTGAATATTTAAATGGACACAAAACTTCCTTCATGGTTCAGATATAAAATACAATGTTAAAGAACCTTCCAATGTACTTCTATTATCAAATTTACTTTATACTCTTGGTATTTTTTGTTGAAGGTGCAGCAATGCACTACCGGGGGCTAGCTGAACACATCAGGTGAGCCAATGACAAGAGGCATATATTTGCAGCTACAAATCAGCAGCTAGCTCCCAGCATTGCATTGCTGTTCCTGAGCCTACCTAAGTATGCTTTAAAAAAAGTATACAATGAGAATGAAGCAAATCAGATAATCAGGTAAATTTTAATGTTATTTAAAACTACAAGCTCTATCTGAATCATGAAGGTTTGATTTTGACTTTACAGCCTATTTAAACTATGAGAATGCATCGTAACCACCATGCTGCAGTTAAATTAATTTTAGACTTATAGTATCAACATTTCTGTATCTTTATTGCATTACAGTAATTGCAAACAACTGGTGTAATTCATTGACTTATAAAATAAAAAAAAAGTTAATTGCTTTAATATCTTCACAAATAAGGATGTAGATAAGAAAAAGGATGTTAATAATGCAAAATGTCCTTTATGCGGATAACTTCAGGTACCAATTATACTATTCTGTTGAGGTAATGGCAATTATAAAGGAGTCTTGTATGCTACATTTATTATTCATTCTGTTACATTTTATAATCTCAAAATATTTGCAGTGCTCACTGTTCTTTTGATGTTTAGTAAATATTTACCTAAGCAATGTAAAAAAAAAATGTTTTTATTCTTCATATTCAGATCACCTGTTATGTCCTCCTCATCAGCCACATTTTACAGTTTGCTTGTAATTTTTCTTCAAAAATCTTTGTTCTGCCAAACCCGCGATTTTGCTTATTATACCAGCCCTATTACGATGTTTTACCTAGTTAGAAACATCATGGTGGTGCGCATGCATCCTGCATGCAAGTCCATCTTGCTTAACACATGCGCATATAAGATCCTCTCTGAGCTCTGTGTTGAATCACGTTACTAAGCAAGCATCGAATGCAAAGTGGAAGTTGTCAGCCTATTTGCAATCAGTATTAATAACCAAGATGGCTGCAGAGCATTTTATTTAAAAGTGCGCATGCAATACCATTAAGGAAGAAGTGAGCATGCGAAGTAGCCCTATATACTGGATGGGTTTCAGTAACTTATTATATAAATATTGCTACTCATTTTAGGAGAAATAAAATAATAAATTTAAAATATTTGGAAGCTTCATTTCTAGACAAAAGTAAGTACATTTTATAACATATATATTTATAATTTGAATAATGTCTTTCTAACCCTTGATTTTAACTCCTTTGCCAGAGAATTATCAGAATAGCTGTATAGATTTCTTTTTCACTTATGGCATATCATTTGTCTGTATTAAAGGGACATAATACTCATATGCTAAATCACTTGAAACTGATGCAGTATAACTGTAAAAAGCTGACAGGAAAATATCACCTGAGCATCTCTATGTAAAAAAGGAAGATATTTTACCTCACAATCTCCTCAGCTCAGCAGAGTAAGTTCTGTGTAAAAAGTTATACTCAGCTGCTCCCAGCTGCAGGTAAAAAAAAAAAAAAATGAAGAAATGAACATCTGCCAATCAGCATCAGCAGTGCTGAGGTCATGAACTCTTACTGTGATCTCATGAGATTTGACTTAACTCTCATGAAATTTCATAGGCTGCGTTCGGGCAGCGCTCCAAGCGAACTGGGACTCGCTTGGAGCGTTTTTCTCACACTTGCAAGTGAGATGCCTGGCGTTTTTTGAGCGCTCTGATGACGTAAGTCCCAGCGCTTCCAGTGTGCTGGAAAAGCTGGGACTTTTCAGAGCAAGCTCAAACGCTTGGCAACATGGCAGCCTCCACACACGTGTTGCTGTGGAGGTTGCCATGTTTTTATAAGCAGCAGAGGGACCGGTGAGGCGGATAAGTCTGACAGCAGCATTTAGTACAGGGCAAAGTGGTTTAGTAACCTATCTCCACTTTGCCCTGTACTAAATGCTGCTGTCAGGCTTATCCGGTGTTATTGTTTCCCCAGTGTCTCTGGTTTCCCCTGCCTCTCGGCAAACATCGGAACTCTGACACACCTCCATTCAGTTGCTCTCAGCTCAGCACCTGTAGTATTATTAGCTGAATGGTGCAGGATAAGCTACAGGGGCTGAGCTGAGAGCAGCTGAATGGAGGTGGGTCAGGGTTCCGATGTTTACCGAGAGGCAGGAGAAACCATTCTCGGACAACGGTGTTGTATAAAAATAATCCTCCACTTAGACACATACAAATTAAAAGAGAGACACAATATGTACGGTCAGCTACAAGGGAGCTTGGTAAAAATGATCGCATGCACAAAGTCCATTATTGTGCAGCAGATCCCTTTGCGCATGCGATCATTTTCTCTAAGCTCCCTTGCTTGTGACGTCACCCAGCGCCACGTCATCGCTGGAAGTGAAGCGCTCCCACTAGCTCCTGAGCGCTGCCCGAATGCGGCCATAGTAAGCTTCCTTTACCTGATGAAATAATATGAGAGTTCACGAGGCTCATCCTTTCAGCTGTCCTAGGACAGACACACTAAAATGCTGCTTAGAAATCCTTTACAATGGGAGGTGGCTACTGAGGAACTTTTGAGGTAAAATATCTTTCTTTTTTACATAGAGATGTTCAGGTGATATTTTCTAGTCAGCTTTTTACAGCTATGCTGCATCACTTTCAAGTGTTTAAACATTTGGGTATTATGGCCCTTTAATGCTTATTTTGTCCTGAAGAGAGTCACCTGTTAAATTCTCCACCAGAAGGTACAAAACAAAGGTCATTTGAACTATTTAGGAAAAACAAAACTAACACATAGATAAAAAAAACTAAACAGTGAATGTGATCCTAGTAGTGTGTTGTAAGATTTTAAAGGATAAATTACTGTAGTGAGTAAAGTGCACTTTCTCAACATAAGTGCTCAGGAATAATCACTAGGCTTAGACGTTAAAGGGACTTTCCAACACAAATGATATGGCTATAAAGCACCAGCAGAGTTTGCTAAGTAAGTTTATAATATACTTTTTCTTAAAAGAAAACAACTAAGCAGTAATCAGCCTTTTGAGATCAGTTTGTCCTGGAACATCCCTTCATTTTTTTAGTATAGCTGTGTTATTTACAGTGACTGAGCAACTCTGAAAATCTGGCCTGAATCTTAAGTTGAAGAAAAGTAAAAATTCATTGTTTGCACGATTCTTTTTAAACATTCTTTTTAAAGAGCTTTGTACATATGAGTGGCACTGTGCAATGTTACATGCTGGCATCGGAGCCCTAGGTGCTTAATCCTTCAACTTAACATTTCAGTGTCTACAACAGGCCAAATTTTCAGAGTTGCTCAGTCACTGTAAATAACACAGCTATACTAAAAAATTGAAGGGACCTTCCAGGACAAACTGATCTCAAAGGGCTGCTTACTGCTTAGTTGTTTTCTTTAAAGAGAAAGTATATTATAAACTTACTTAGCAAACTCTGCTGGTGCTTTATAGCCATATCATTTGTGTTGGAAAGTCCCTTTAACGTCTAAGCCTAGTGATTATTCCTGAGCACTTATGTTGAGAAAGGGGTTAAAAAATGTTTATATGCAAGTAACAGTGCAATAATACAATGCCCTAACACATTAGAGCATTTTGTCTTTGCACTTTTATGTCTTATTAATAAAGGTTGCAAAATACTGTGTCACATTGTTCTGAAAAAATTAAACATCCTTCACGTAGGTCAATTATATAAATGACTGTGTATGAGAATTATAAAAATGGATTGCTTGCAGTATTTGTTTTACACACCCACACCCACACCCTTATCCTAATAGCACTCATTGTTACCATACACTAACCTGCTTTCATAATTTATATTTAATTAGTATCTTCTACAGAAGTTTGCAGTAGACTTGTTATTAACCATTGCCATGTATTTGTTGCACAGTCTACGTATTATAGTTTACACATAACATATAGTTATCTCTCCTGTTTTGTTTTGTAAGGGAAAATTATAGCCACCATCATCTCATTATTTAAAAAAACATTCCTCTTTGCTAATATCCAGTTTACTCTTAAAAATATTTATATACAGTATATATATATTTTTTGGTAAACACTAATTCTTTGGAGGGCAATCCTTGTGGTCAAGGTGTCAAGTGAAAGGAAGGGTGCATAACTGTTGTTCACCTCATAGGGGAGTCTCAGAGCAATCATCATTTTTCCAGGTCCAAGACATGACTCTATAGTAGAGTCTGGTGAAGGAATATTTTAACACCACCCAGAATGACTGATCTGTCAACAATTATAAAGCTTTGGTTGCACGCTCTGAGAATTATACTCCATAGTCAAAAATATATTTTCATGTACTGCACCCAATTTTTTTGGTCATCAGTAAGAATTTGTATCTTATGAAATAAGTCTTCAGTTTTAAGGCTGTGACACACTGCAAGCGATGCGGCACGAGGCGAAGCAGCTGCTTCGCGTTGCATCGCTTCTGAAGTTCAGATATTTCATCTCTGAGCATTCAGCTACGTGACCTGACGCAGCAGAGTGCTCAGAGATGAAAAGGCAGGACACACTGAGCTCGCACATCCGCATGTACACGCTGCGCCCCACTCCGCTTGCAGTGTGTCACAGCCTTTAGAATGTTGAGAGATATTTGTTTTGTGGTGTAGTAGTGCCATAGATAGGTGTATAATGAAGATCATTATGTTCTTTCTGTGGTACTTATTAAATCATTCCTAATATTATTAGAGTACGAAAGAACCTACTCTTGGCAAGAATATGGAAATAAATAAAACTTAACTTTTAATTAGTTAATATATAAAATAGGAAAATAATTTAAAAACACACTAAAGTATACCCCAGTAGTTTATACAACTGTGTATAATGTGACTTTATTGTCAAGTTAGAGGTATAAGTTGGGAACAAATAAAATTGCGTGATGGTATGACTCTTATCAATAGTCTGTGTATTGTACAGATCTCTTGTAAACGTATTAAAGGAATAGTCAAGTCAAAATTAAACTTTCATGATTAAGATAGAGTATGCAATTTTATTCAACTTTCTAATTTACTCCTATTATATTTTTTTCTTCGTTCTCTTGGTATCTTTATTTAAAAAAGCAGGAATGCAAGCATAGGAGTCGGCCCATTTTTGGTTCAGAACCTGGGTAGCACTTTCTGATTGGTGTCTAAATGTAGCCACCAATCAGCAAGCGCTACCCAGGTATTGAACCAAAAATGGGACGGCTCCTATGCTTGCATTTTTGCTTTTTTAAATAAAGATAGCAAGAGAACAAAGAAAAATTGATAATAGGAGTGAATTACAAAGTTGCTTAAAATTACCTGCTCTATCTGAATCATGAAAGTTTAATTTTGAATTGACTATTCCTTTAAGCAGTGGTTTTTCTAGGGCATAGTAAGAGTGATAACCTCTTATATACATTGTAGTACAGCTATATGTATATGTTAGTATTCTGTACTTAGTGGTTGTCTTTTATTAAGTATTCTCTTTAAAATTCGAGGGGTACCCAGAGTATGGGCGATTTCAACAATACTAAAACAAGTGTTTAAATCTAGCTGTACTACAAACAGCTTGGGAGTGTATAGATCAATTATAAGTTGTATTATTTGGGGGTTATATATTTAAGTTAAATTATCAAAACAATTAGTCTTGTGTTGATACAATATATTATTTTGATCAAACCCCTCTCTATTAGAAACACAATGCGCAGCTCACGCAAGTCTCAATAGCACAAACCCTCTTGCTTATTAACTCCAAGAAAGTACACTGGGGGATTTTGTGATTATCTCAATTTAATATACATAAAATATTTTTTTCATAGGTAGAGTTTATAGTACACCTTTCATTAAGGCTCTTAGCAACGTCTCTTGTTTACAAATTTTGATAAATCAACTTAGTATGTTAGTTGTCCAAGTAGTCTGATAATCATTTAATTCCCCGTTTTGGTATTCAGCTAACCAAGCGTTAACAGAGATTTAATCAAAACCTCACTCTGTTTAGAGTACAGTATGCAGTTCATACAAACTCCTATATCAAAAAATCCTGCTAATTGTTAACTATGAGAGAGTCTAACAGGGGATTAACTCAGTTTCGTATACATAGACGGATTTAATACTAGTAGAGTTTGTAACACAACTTTGGTTGAGGTTTTCTACACAGTGTCTTTTGTTTCCATACTTGGGTAAATCTGCTCAGTATGTTAGCTGTGTATGTGGCCAAATAATCATTTATCCTACCTTCCTGTAGGAAGGTCAGGGTCTTGGTTAGGAGTCCTAGGAGCTCCTGTGTTTTTAGCTAGCCTTAAGCTATCCTCTATTTAATGTAGTCTATGTACTAATTATAATGCAATTATAGTGACTTTGGTCTTTTATAAAGAAACTATTTAAGTTGGGTAACATAGTAATCTAAACATTACAAGGTAAACTCAGACAGAAACAAGCTCTGTATAAATTAGAGCCGTACAACGAGCAGTAACTAAACGTCTTAAGCAGTGCACGCTGTAAATGAATTTAATTTAGCTACAGCTGGAAAGGTATAATCATTCAAACAACCGACAAATATAGGCAGTCATAAATTTAGAGATGACTATCCGCACTATCCGTATAACATTATAACACAGAAACTATGTTAACTCCTTATCAGCTGAATATAAAAACAAGGCATAAAATGATTATTTGGCCACATACAAAGCTAACATACTGAGCAGTTTTACCCAAGTATGGAAACAAAAGACGCTGTGTAGAAAACCTCAACCAAAGTTGTGTTACAATCTCTACTAGTATTAAATCCGTCTACGTATACGAAACTGAGTAAATCACAAATCCCCTGTTAGACTCTCTCATAGTTAACAATTAAGAGGATTTTCTGATATAAGAGTTTGTACGAACTGCGCACTGTACTCTAAACAGAGTGAGGTTTTGATTAAATCTCTGTTAACGCTTGGTTAGCTGAATACCAAAACGGGGAATTAAATAATTATCGGACTACTTGGACAACTAACATACTAAGTTGATTTATCAAAATTTGTAAACAAGAGACGTTGCTAAGAGCCTTAATGAAAGGTGTACTATAAACTCTACCTATGAAAAAACCTTTTATGTATATCAAATTGAGATAATCACAAAATCCCCCAGCGTACTTTCTTGGAGTTAATAAGCAAGAGGGTTTGTGCTATTGAGACTTGCGTGAGCTCCGCATTGTGTTTCTAATACAGAGGGGTTTGATCAAAATAATATATGGTATCAACACAAGACTAATCGTTTTGATAATTTAACTTATATATATCACCCCCAAATAATACAACTTATAATTGATCTATACACTCCCAAGTTTCTTGTAGTACAGCTAGATTTAAACACTTGTTTTAGTATTGTCGAAATCGCACATTCTCTAGATACCACTCAAATTTTAAAGAGGATACTCAATAAAAGACAACCACTAAGGGCAGAATACTAACATATACATATAGCTGTACTACAACGTATACAGTATAAGAGGTCATGACTCTGACTATGCCCTAGAAAAGCCACTGCTTAATATGTTAACAAGAAATCTGTACAATACACAGACTATTGATAAGAGTCATACCATCACGCAATTTTATTTGTTCCCAACTTATACCTCTAACTTGACAATAAAGTCACATTATACACAGTGGTATTAACTACTGGGGGATACTTAAGTGTGTTTTTAAATTATTTTCCTATTTTATATATTAACTAATTAAAAGTTAGGTTTTATTTATTTCCATAAGTCAAATATAAGCTGCTGTGTTAATTAATAAATATTCATGAAATACATAAACCTATAGTGCTAATCAGTGTATTCTTGCCAAGAGTAGGTTCCTTCGTACTCTATCTAATAATATTATTATTTCAATACACTAGCACCCATACCCCAAATCACTGAGATTATATAGTTACTCTCTATCAGACGGGTTACATTAAAGGTTTACCATTAATATAAGTAGTGCCATTGGTTCCTTTGTGTAATTAAATCATTCCATATGAAGAAGCATATTGACATGTAGTCTGACCGTGTATGTGGTAATATTGAGTGATCTGTTACAGGGCCTGCTCAAAATATTGTGCTGCTTGGTTCGAGAATGCAATGATACCTCCCAATAGTAACAATATTGATTAGCATATCAACCTACTAGCCTGGCCGGCTGCATGCAACCAATGATTATGCATAATCGTGCAATAAGTGGGAGGGAAGTTAGGGAAGAGATACACTTTAACCACCTTGAATGTCACCCCTGACTGGTTCTGTTTTTTATGCATTATGAGGTGCTGCTGGGAGCCTGCAACTTCCCCCACGGAGTCAAAAGACAGGAGCGGTGTGGGTCTGACAGTGACTGACGTCACAAAGGTGCTGCCCCTTGTCTGTTGGAGCCACTTGGTCTCATGGTTGAGCTGGCCCTGATCTGTTGCAAAGGCAACAGATATAGTCAAACACGTTATCTGTCTCACTTTGTTGCATCTGACATCTCACTATACCACTGTTGACTGTTGCCTGTCCATGACTTCAGATATACATTGGCTACCTAATGCCCAATAGCAAGAAAGGAAATTTAGTCTAGTTTACATCTAATCCAAGCAATAGCAATTTACATTAGAAGATTTATTTATTTAAGAAAGTGAGCAACGCCTGTTGAAAGAGATAAATACTATTTACTTACTGGAAAATGAAAGAAATGTAAAAACAAACAATATGAAATAAGCAGTAAATACCAAACACAATAGAAATATAGCATAAAGGCCTCTCAGTATTGCAAATATAGTAACTTGGGTTATCATTATAATGCCCAGTTTACAAATGAATAGTTTTTTAATAAGAGAATTTAAAATCCCAGAAAAAAGGAGGCCGATATGCAAGTAGTAAAACCAAAGTAAGTTTATGAAAAATATACTTCAAAAAACAAACTATCTGTATAAACATAGAACAACACAAGAATAAAGTGAGCACTCTGAGCTTTACAGAACAAAAATAAAGAATATAAGCAATGACTGGAAAACTTAAGAGCAGAAAATAAAAACTAAACAATTGGAGTTGTCACAGACACTCTACTTAGAGCTGGGCAATTAGCAGACACTGAAGCTAGGCCAGTGAGCTTGCACTCTTCACTTGAAGCTCGGCAGCACACAGACATTGTACCTGACAGTGAGCAGACATTAAAAGCTTGGTGAGATGACACTGCACTTGAGGCTTTGGCAGCAGGCGGACACTCTACTTGATGCTGGATGTTGGAAATAGGCAAAAAATAAACTGAGCTGAAGGACAGCAGATGAATATCAAACACTGAACACATGACCAGATGAAACAGGCAGGCACAATATCAATTTGCCATTTAGCAGTTTAACAAAATAGATAAGCAGCAAACACTTTACAAACTTTATTAGAGGCAGATGCATAAAGTAGCATAAAACCTCAACATTTTCTTTAATGATTCAGATGCAGTGCACAATTTAAGAAAAAAAACTTTCCAATTTACTTCTATTATCAAATTTACTCTATTCTCTTGGTATCCTTTGTTGTAAAGCAGGTAGGTAAACCTAGGAGGATGCATGTATCTGTAACTCTATATGGCAGCAATTTTGCAAGAATGCTTTTAAAAATGTTTTACATTGTGAAAACAATGGCTTAATAGCATTCTTGCAAAGCTGCTGCATATAGGAAGGGATGAACAGGCACTTTGTTGCAGAAAAGGCAGAAGCTGGAAAATACAGGATCAGAAGGGCCAGGTCAATTCTAAGGAACTTCCTGTAGTAGCAGATGGCACATGAGATTAAGGATGGACATGATATCAAATGGTTCCTGAAGACAACCAGGGAATGAGTCAGTGACCCTTATCATAGTGCTATGTAGTCACACTAAGGGCCATATTACAAGTGGAGCGCTAAATATTGCTTTTATGAAAGCAATATTTGCAATCCACTGTGTAATACCAGAGCACGTTAATGTTTTACAGGTTACCAGCAATGCGAACACGAGCTCACGTTCGCATTGCTGGGAAGCATTGCGCTCATGAGAGCACGCTTTGATAGGCTCCAATGGGAGTAACAGAACCTCGTGCAGCGAAGGTGGTAAGTAGCGCAGCAATGGCAGCAAATTTTAAAATATATATGCATATGAATATACACATATTATGTATAAAACACATATTAACACATAAATATATATGTATATAAGCATATACATACTGTATATATTTACAGGGAACACACAGTTCCCATAGAACACAATGTAAAGGCATTTTTCAGTACATTTGGGGCACTTTTTGAAAACTAACCAGAGTTCTGATCTCTGGTTAATTTTCTGAGCGCTAATTGCAATCGCGTGCTTGCGGTAGCAATAACCAGCCACTTGTAATGGCTGGTTAATTATCGCACGCCTACAAAACAGGCAAATTTGCCCGTTTGCGGGCGTGCGATAATTTAGCACTCCACTTGTAATCTAGCCCTTATTGTGCGTGCCGCCAGGACAGTGCATGTTGGTAGCAGCTTGGTATATGCAGGCAAGAACATCTAGCTGACAGCTGTTGCCATTACAGATTGAAATCTATTCAGCAGTTCATAAGTTAATTAACTAATTAAGTATGGTACCCTGAAGCCTTTAAGTCAAGCCTATAAAAAGCTATGGAATCTGCTTTAAAGTTTAGAAGTTTAGTAGAAGGATTGCAGAGTCATTTAAAAAACATTGTACAAATATTTATTATTTATTGTCATATTGTTTACAACACTTTTTTGTATGAGCATCAAAAAGAAAACACATTAGATGTTCAGTAACATATTTTATAAAACAATTCATCATATTATTATTGATCCTTTGCAGGTCATGTGATAGGATTATCAGTTGGCCAATCATGAAGCAGGTTCTGCACATCTGTATGTGTAAGATTAAAATTATTTTGATTTTATGTACGTTAAAAAAAATATCTGTTTAAATTAGGGATTCCGTAACCATTTTTTAACTAAAAGCTTTAGATTTAGCATTATTATTAATAATATTAATAATAATAATAATAATAATTTATGACCATGGTTTAAGAAGAAGAAATACTCCACTGTTTTACTATTGAGAGCTTATTCATGAACTTAATCAACCAAAAATGGAAAACATCTGTCATTCTGTACTGAACTAGAGAATAGCAACTGCAATCTTAAGCCCAGCTCCATGACAGTGATGGCAAACCATGGCACTCCAGATGTTTCAGAACTACATTTCCCATGATGCTCAACTGGACTTCAGAGTGCCTAAGCATCATGGGAAATGTAGTTCTGAGACATCTGAAATGCTAAGGTTGGCCATAATTGTCCTATGATAATAACATAACATAACTGTTGTCAGAATTTTGTTAACTGATTCTAAAGATAATTTATTATCATTTTAATAATCAACTATCTTTAATTTTTAATGGAAACAAATAAGGAACTGGCCCTTTAACGAATAAACAAATTAACTAATAAAAATTGAACAAATAAATTTGTTAATATTAGTTAATTTGTTTGTTTTGTTTTCTTTAAAATGTACCCTGAAAGTCATTAAAAGAGTTCAGTAAGATAGTGATTTTGATTGATGTTTCTGTCAGCCTGCCAACCTGTGATTTGTGACATCTTCTGACAAATCCTGAGTGCTAGTTTGGTAGGACTAAGCATGGCATAATTTTACAATTACAGAGCAACTGATTCCCACTCTGTTGTGTCAATGAGAGGCAGACCTTTGCTGTTGCAGACACTAAGAGACTGAGGCACCGAAGTTCAAAACATCGCAGCCCAATGGTCCATCAAAATATTCTAAAAAAGTGGCATGTCCAAGCAATGCCAGCGAGAGGCGATGTCTCTACCATAGAAGTCAATGGAAGCGTGACATCACTGCCCACATCAACAACAACGCCGCTCATCTGCATTTTAGTTTAGGCACACTTTAAATTTTGCAATTTACAATACCTACTCTCTAAGTAGCTCAGGCAATGATGTCTCGGCAGCTGATAGCTGGCGAGACAAACATGGCCTCTACCCTCTTCGCAACCTGCACTTTGCTGTTTTGAACATATCGATCTTGTGTCGATATGTTCAAAGCAAAGTGCAGGTGACTCCCACTAGCACGCCTCGCTAACTCCCCCTAAACGCCTGTAAATATGTCACAGCTAACCTACACTTCCTCTGCTCCGCCTCCCTACCTCCCACCGACCACCTACACCTACGTATGTTTTATCAGCATTATGCTGCTTTTAATAAATTATTGATTTTATATTTTATATCATATAGCATTACTTGCTCACATTATTTTATAAATATTGTCTGCACCTATAAGTTCCTGCCCCTGCCTGCTTCTATGAGAGTGGAAGTCTCCTGTTCCTGCATTGACGTGGAGTGCAGTTACCTGGGAGACTGAGAGGTCCCAGCTGGCTGAGTATTTTCGATCCTGTTGGCTCTTCATACGCTGAGAGCCTGCAATTCGGCCTGAGTGTCTACAGACCATTTGAAATGCTGTAGGAGGGCGTGTTTCTTGTAACCGAAGGAGAGTCTGCCAGTTGACTCAAATGATCCGACCTGCTTGATATACGCCTGTAAATTGATCTATTACTATCTATACGAGTGTCTCCTGTGCTGTTTGTCTACCCTATGAGGTGCCTTCTTCCATTTGTTTCTTAACATTTTCATGTGTCTGGCCGAACATTTAAGAAGAGCTGCCTAAACCATGCTTTTTATATACAAGGATTTACACTTTTTCTTTTGTCCAGAGTGTTTATGGACTAACCCAGGATATTTCATATTGACCCAGTTCCTTTTATATAATATTTGGACTTTGTGTAGTTTGATTGACCCTAGTAGTTAAGAATATATAACAAGTAGCCCTTAAAAAAGGTTAAACATCATACCATGTCACCTAAAAATATTGAATTATACATAAATATAAATACAAAAAACACAAATATAGATACAGTATATTCAGGTACCTCTAAGAAACTAAGTGCTGGCACTAATAGATCAGTCCAGCATTCAAATAAAGTTCCATAAGTTCTTTCTTAGAGGGGACAAAATCCTATCCTCGAAATCCAGAGATGATTAAATTCAGTGGATGTCCAAGAAATAAGTATCCTCACCTCGGTACCTGCAAAACTGACCTGTGGAATAAAATTGCAAACAAAAACTAGGGCAACACTGATAACAAATATAAAAGCTGAGGTTAAAACACTCACTAGAGAAGTGCAATATACAGCCTACGCGTTTCGACCTGATAAGGACTTTATCTAGGCTATTTTGGGCTATCTGGAAAGTCGCCTTAAATAATCCCTGGTGTTAATGTTAATTCAGTATCAATTATGGTGGCTTGGCTCACTTCCGGTTCTGGGCAGATGTAATTTCCGGTTCCAGGCAGATGTCACTTCTGGGTCCCGGGCAGATGTCACTTCCTGTTTCAAACGACCTTCCATGACTTCATATCCAGTGTTCTGTAAAAGTTGAAAAGAAACAGAAGCGTCACATGGCCTAGTATTGTATGTACTCTTATAGTAAAGTGCATATAGAATTTCACTCACATGTGAGAAAGCACCCCTCTTGGTGCAAATACTGCAGGCTGGAATTAAACAGTCATCCAGCAGACCGACCTCCAGCAATCCCAATAGGCATGTTCCAGACGTCTATAAGACCAATTTAGTGTAATGGAGGCAGGGCAAATAAAGGTTTGGCAGCAAGTGGTAAGATCAAATCTTACTTTTAATAACAAATAAAAATCAGCAACGCATTTCTCAGCTAGTACATATTTATGTATAATTAAATATTGTTATGTGACACGGTATGATGTTTTACCTTTTTTAAGGGCTACTCGTTATATTCTTGTGTACTTGTTGTCAACCCATTTTGGTACAGAAGGGGTTTGGGTAGTTTACAACATTTCTAGCCTCTTTGGGGTATTAAATACTTCTTGTTTTAATTGAGCCTAGTAGTTAGTAGTTTTTGTTTACTCTCTGGCACCCATATATATATATATATATATATATATATATATATATATATATATATATATATATATATATATATTTATATCAAATGAGAGGATAAGCACTAACAAGTAAATATATGTGTAAAATATGAACAAGAAACAAGAAGTGCTCGAGACTACGGTGTACTACTACCAATTACACCAAGAAATAGTATAAATTCAAATATTAGACTCCGCACTTAATGTAAATAAATAATGAATGCATATATGTGCAAAGCAAGAAATATCTTTTAATGTACAAGGAGAAACAGACAACTTCGTAATTGTACTGCATACACAAAATCAAAATGCCACAATCATCCATACAAACATACAAACTGGGCATCCCCAGTTATCAAGCAACAATGGAGTGGAGGAGGTCAGATGGAGAGCAAAAAAGCAACCCCAGGTTATATATGCAAAACCATGGGTATATCTGTGCAGGATACAAACACTATGAGATTGAGGCAGTTCATGCACTATAAGCAGTTCATGCAAATGGCAAAGAAGCAGTAGTTAGTTAGCTGGCAATTGCAGAGGTAAAAAGTATAGCAAAGAATCACAGATGTATAATGATTAGAGCAGTTCATGCACTTCAGAAAGTTCATACATCAAAAAGATGGTAAACTTTGTCAGAATAACACGTAATATCAAGTATCACCAAGGTGTAACAAAGTGTTTCCATTTATGTATAAACCTTGTTTCCATATATGTATCAACTTTGATGGTATATTTTATGCCACTCCGGCACTCAAGTACAAAGTCCGCCGTGAGCATAAAGACCTGTGCAAATATAACGCTCAATGAGCGATCTCACCCAAACCGCGTCAGGTATGTAGTAGAAAGCGTCCGTAACAGTGGTGATTCTAGCTGTACTCCGCATACATAGAAATGTCAGCGACCCAAAACAGCATGTGAGTATCCATCTCCCTTGGCGTCTGACGTCACATCCACCAGTCAAGCAACGCGCGTTTCGGGCTCCACCCTTCAACTTGGCCTGTTGTCATCCGGATAACCACCTCCTTTTTAAGCTTTAAACCTGTTATCTGTAAGTCACGCCCACTCGGCGTCACTACTCCACGGCTCATACATAAAAAACAGCCATCCCACAGACATGCGCAAATGTATTAAGTAACAATGCAAGTAATCAATTAAATTTGTTCATAGTGTGTTTTTGCGATTAAGCTGTGGCCATTTATATTAATCTCAGGTACTGAGCTACTATTTTTGGAGGGACCCAAAAGCTACAGAGTAATAAAAATATGGAAAAAATCTATAAAACAAACTAGTAATGTAAAACACAAAATATAAAAAATGAAACTGAAAAAAAAGATGGTTTAAGTGTCTATATAAAGACCTTCTTACAGAAGAAAACAGATAAACCAACAGACCCTATACAAAAGTGCCCCATGTAATTTCCCTATTAAGGCCATTTTTTGGATCCAAAGTGCTTCTTTTTCAAATAGTAATTTTTTCCTATTACCACCTCTTCTTAAAGGGCCAACCCCATCCACCACCTGAAATTTAAGTTGACTTTTATTATGCCCTAAAAGTGTAAAATGATGGGCAACAGGGGCAGAGGGGTCAAGTTTGCCAATGGCTACTTTATGTTGTTTGATCCTTTCACGAATGGGTTTCGCGGTTTCGGCCACGTAGGCTAGCCCACATGGACATTTGATGACATAGACTACATAATTGGAGTCACAGGTAAAATGTCCTCTAATCGACAGACGTTTGCCCGATCTGGGGTGTGTAATTGTATCCCCCAATTGCATGGAGTTACATTGTGCACAGTTGTTACAGGGGAATGTGCCTTGTGAAACAGAATTCTCAGCTACTCTCATTGACCCAGTACCTACATCTGCTTTAACCAGGGTGTCTCTCAGTTTCCGGTTTCTCTTATATGAAGATAAAGGAAAATCCTTGAATGTGCCAGCAAGCAATCTGTCCTCTGATAGTAGACCCAATGTTTCCTAAAAATCCTTTTTAGGGGAGCAATATGATAACCATAGGGTACAACACAGCTTAATCGCAAAAACACACTATGAACAATTTCATTGATTACTTGCATTATTACTTAATACATTTGCGCATGTCTGTGGGATGGCTGTTTTTTATGTATGAGCCGTGGAGTAGTGACGCCGAGTGGGCGTGACTTACAGATAACAGGTTTCAAGCTTAAAAAGGAGGTGGCTATCCGGATGACGACAGGCCAAGTTGAAGGGCGGAGCACGAAACGCGCGTTGCCTGACTGGTGGATGTGACGTCAGACACCAAGGGAGTTGGATACTCACATGCTGTTTTGGGTCGCTGACATTTCTATGTATGCGGAAAACAGCTAGAATCACCTATGTTACTTGTGACTTCATCACGGACGCTTTCTTCTACATACCTGACACGGTTTGGGTGAGATCGCTCAGTGAGCGTTATATTTGCACAGCTCTTTATCCTCACAGCGGACTTTGTCCTTGAGTGCCGGAGTGGCATAAAATATACCATCAAAGTTGATATATATATGGAAACAAGGTTTATACATAAATGGAAACACTTTTTTACACCTTGGTGATACTTGATATTACATGTTATTTTGACAACGTTTACCATCTTTTTGATGTATGAATTTTCTGAAGTGCATGAACTGCTCTAATCATTATACATCTTTGATTCTTTGCTATACTTTTTACCTCTGCAATTGCCAGCTACCTAACTACTGCTTATTTGCCATTTGCATGAACTGCTTATAGTGCATGAACTGCCTCAATCTCATAGTGTTTGTATCCTGCACAGATATACCCATGGTTTTGCATATATAACCTGGGGTTGCTTTTTTGCTCTCCATCTGACCTCCTCCACTCCATTGTTGCTTGATAACTGGGGAAGCCCAGTTTGTATGTTTCTATGGATGATTGTGGCATTTTGATTTTGTGTATGCAGTACAATTACGAAGTTGTCAGTTTCTCCTTGTACATTAAAAGATATTTCTTGCTTTGCACATTTATGCATTCATTATTTATTTACATTAAGTGCTGAGTCTAATATTTGAATATATATATATATATATATATATATATATATATATATATATATATATATATAAATAGTATAATATCGGGGCGGGGAGCGGATTAATCGTAAATATAATGCATTCAATTTGTACGGATATTATATATGAATTTAGTTTTACACATCATCTTAGTTACTTGGTGCAGACCCTTAAAAATGAATGTAATTGTAGAAAAAAGAGAGAGACACGAAAGGCAAATAATCAGATCTTTTCTTAAAGTAATGGAATACAGCACTCTTTAAATATTGAAACAATATATCCATTTATTCTCAAATATTATTATACTTCTCAGGTATGGGTAGATTCACATGTGAGGCAAACCAGTGCTTTAGTATACATGAATTACAAAATTATTTTTGAAAAACACATTTTTTCACACATAGTTAAATCAACTTAACATTCACTATATCCCTTTAAGACCATTTGCACTTACCTATAGGCATGAATCGGACAGTCCATCCTTTTAAATACAAAGTAACTTTGTTACTTTTGAAAAGTCAATGCCTCAACTTTCTTTAGGTCTCATTTAGCTCTAGAGCCATATTTTAAACAGACATTCTGCTCATATTGGGCCTTGCAAAGCCTTCTGTGGGAGCAAAACTGTGCAGTAAACGGCCGTGGTACAGAACCGCACTCCAGATCAAGCCGCTCTGAAATCCATTGCAGCCACTTATAGTCTGGAGCCATCACCACCCTCGTAGGCATTCTGCAGGTTACTCCAGACCATCAGTGGATCTTACCCAGTGTATGACGTCACCACTTTCTGCTCTCTGCTACCAAGTGTATTGTAACCAGGCACTTGAAGCGTTATAGTAAGAAACGCTTTCAACAATTCCTTCTCCAAATACAGCGACTTGAACAGAGTCTATTTAACTCTTGGCAATATGCCAATCATGCCAGCGATAGTGTCTCTCAGGTCTCCACAAAATACAAAGCCAATACCATGTATGTTTCACCCCTTTGCAATAATCAAATGGGGCCTCATCAGGGCTGTATTGCTTAACACCTGTGTTCTTTACTTTATATACCTTAAGCCCAACCCTTTTTAACACATGACCTTCAATAGATATTTACAAAACTCCATTATTATTAGGCTAAATCATCTCAGATTATTATTTCAGCAATGGATGAAAGGCATATGTACATATCCCAAACGTCCATCTATTTCTTACAAATGGGACATAAAAATTCATATTTTAACACAACATTTTCTTAGTTGATTTATACTTATTCACATATATAACTATTTACAACTGATGCATTTTGCTTTATTATATAAAACTAGCAAAGTCCATTTTATCATTCAAACCCAGTGGACGTCTTGTCCTTAGCTTGAAGATCCACCTTGCCTCTTTCTGTAACAGTGTTCTGTCTAGGTCACCTCCCCTGCCATGGGGATCACCTTTGTCAATATATTCTGATCTTCTGAATTTTCATACTTTATGAACTGTGGGTCTGCTTTACTATATTTGAAACCTGATATGGATGACAGAATGTAATTAAATCAGGCCAATAACAACATCCATTAATAATAATGAGTATTTAGTCGTTTAGCAGAGTAAAGCAGGTTCTAATGATCTGTCATTATAGATGTTTCAACAATTTCAAATAGCATAGATCAGCATGGCCAAAGAAAACATCCTGTAGTAAAAGTAATTCAAAACGTATGCATTTTTCAAGATGTTGGAGCTCTATGTGATAATATGGCATGGGTGCCAATATTTGAAGCACCACATTTTATAATAAACTGAATATTTGGACCAAGATGCAAAGGATAGGGTTTGTGGTGGAGGCAACCTAAACTTTTAGAAAGCCTCCATTACTTCCTCTCCATTACTTTTTCGGTTGGCACCTTATTTCTAATTGATACTACACCAGTGAGATCAATGAAATTGGGTAATTATTAATATTATTTTTAATCTTGCCCAGGCTCTGCAGAAAATGAGTGAATGAACCCTTTAGACACATTTTCTATAATATTTTGTTCCACAGCTAAAGTAAGGTGGGTGGATATCTACATCCTTTTGCAGAAGATATTCCCAGTGGTAGTTTTTTACCACAGTTATACCCATGATGATGAGGATGTATTTTTACACTTGTAACATACCTCTATCAGATCTCATAATGGATCCCATTAGATTCAATGATATTTAACGGACCAGGTGTTCGAGATACCAAGGAGGTAGCAGTACCACCAGCCAATTGTCCTAGAATCATGATATTCTTACCTGTGAAGTGGCAATTCCAATTGTAACCCACTGCGTGTGACACTGATAGAGGTGAGGCGGCCATCTTGGCCTACCACATGACTTCACACACTTGTGGAAACAGCAGGTCATTTATGTCATGCCTGCTTCCACAGCTACATATACACGGAGAGGCATGGAGCCACAGTACTACCCAGCCCACAGTGAAGCTGCAGTCAACTCTTACCGGGAGCGGCCTGATTGCAGTCTCCATCATTACCACTGTATAAGCTGCCAGTATCTCGACCGCATGGCAAGGTTGTAGACTAATTAGATCTGGCCAGACTGCCAGACTATCAACAATCGCCTTAATTTTGCATTGCTCAGAAATTATACTGGGACTTTAATTCTACCTGCAACCAAGTTTCTTAATCTACACCAATGCTGTCCACCCCTAAGATAGGAGAAGAGCATATAATACCTCTACAACTTTGGAGCGAGTACTGGAAGTCTTATTTTTTTTATTTTCTTGTATCTATTTGCAGAGGGATTTTTTTCATTATAGCAGCTTGGCAGTACTAAGCCTGGTGCTATTTACCGCTTTAAGGGGCTACTTCTTAACATCTCACCCTCACTGTGTTTAGTATTTGTTTAAGCCAACATGAGAGGTATGGATTAATAAATCAATGAAAGGTGTAAGTCTCCGTCTTCTTTTGGGAACTCTTATACATATGCCTGCTGCATTCTGAACTCATGGTGTGTTAGTACTGCTTAATCAAAAGCACTAGCTAACCCTGCCTTAACTGTTAACCTTTTACTTGTCTGAACTCCTAGGTCCTTTCTCTCCTGTCCCTATCATATTGCACCAATATGTTGCAGTCTTCACAAAATAAGCGCAAGTTGCATCCCCCATTAAAATGTACTGTCATTAATCATTAATACTACTCCTTCAGCCCTACAATCTGAGGATGATACTCCAGACTCCCCCAGATCTGATCTATCAGATCTAACTACCACAGCCCTACAAGAGTTACAAGCGTTTATTTTGCCCATGGTCACCCAAGTTTTTTTTACTTGATTCACTTAAGGCCATGCTGGATGCACATTATGCATCCTTTACTGAAAAATTCACTTCTTCCATAGCTAAGCTTAGGAAAGACCTTTCCACCACCAATGAGCATCTAGATAACCTTACAATGAAGTATCTAATCTTGTCAATTTCTCACAAAATCTGAATATCTGGACTCTGTTGAAGGAAAAGTAGCAAGCAGACATAGCCGAACTGCAAACTTTTTTTTGCTTGATTTGTTTCATCATCTTGCCCCTCCATACTCTATTCAAGTGGACCCAAAAGACAGAGCCCACAGGTCCTTGAATCCCAAAAGTCTACCAGATAGTCAGCCCCGGGATGTGATAGTCAGATTGCATTATTTCACATATAACGAGAGAATTTAGAAGCCTTTATGAAGAACTCTTATGATTAGGACATAAGGAAGGGACAACAAATTCCTGATTTATAAAATCCGAAGACACAATCTTAGTTAAGAAAACAAATATAGTTCTCAAAACTGCCTTATCCAGATGAAAAACAAGATACGGAGGATCGCATGAAAGAGCAAACAACTCAGAGACTCTTCTAGCAGAAGAGGAAGCAAAAAGAAACAAAAGCCTACAAAGATAGAACCAGCTTATGCATAGCCTCAAAATGGAGGAGCCTGTAAAAATCTAAAATTTTTATATAAAACACATTAAGATTCCAAGGAGAAATTGGCTTTTTAACAGGTGAAATTTTACAAAAGCTAGAACAAAACCATGATTATCAGGAAGATTAGCAATCTTCTTGTGTAACAAATCTTAAAAAACATTTTACGTTTATCTGAACCTCATGCAAAAAACTGCAAAATCCTAGGAATTCTAAAAGAATGCCAGGAAAAAACAAAATCAATGCACCAAGAAATAAAGGTCTTCCAGACCTTATAATAAATCTTCCTAGTCCCAGCTTTGTGGGTCTGTAACAAAGTCTAAATATTGAAAACAAAAAAACTTCTCTGTCTGAGAACTAACCTTTCAATCTTCATGTCACCGAGCTTAGAGATTTGAAATTCTGGTGAAAAAAATGGACCTTAAGAACATTTACTCTTTTTCTTATTTTACTCTTCTTTTGGCCTACATAAAGAAGGCTACACCCACAATACACAAAAGCAGAATTACAATTAATGTTTATATCATACTCCACAGATTTGTCACTATTAAAAAACTTTTAGGATTTGTTAATGTGAATACACATAACTTTAACATCATCAAGACAATTGCCTTTTTTTAGGAGTGATTTCACATAATTTACTTGGGGCTAAGATATTTTTTACATTTTCCCCCCTCTATAAAGTTACTTGAGGAGTAACACCTAAAGTCTAAATATTGAAAACAAAAAAGATTCTCTGTCTGAGAACTAACCTTTCAATCTTCATGTCACCGAGCTAAGAGATGTGAAATTCTGGTGAAAATAATGGACCTTAAGAACATTTACTCTTTCTTATTTTACTCTTCGTGCGGCCTACATAAAGAAGGTTACACCCACAATCCACAAAAGCAGAATTACAATTAATGTTTATATCATACTCCATCAACATCATCAAGACAATTGCCTTTTTTTAGGAGTGATTTCACATAATTTACTTGGGGCTAAGATATTTTTAAAATTTCCCCCCCTCTATAAAGTTACTTGAAGAGTAACACCTAATGTGGGACCTAAGATAGGATCTGCTGTCAAAGCACTTTTATAATAGGAGCACCCTCACTGTTTGGTTCCCTAAAAGACTGGAGTCACTTTTTTTTATTTGTAGGTGGATATAGTAACAAAATAGTTTTTTTTTTATAAAAAGCTTAATTTTTTGCTTCTATTAGAACCTTTTTATTATAATGTTTTACTTTGTGATCTAACATACTTGCTTCACTCAAGAAATTTTGTGTATGTGTACAATTTCTCCTCATGTGAAGATATTGTCCATAAGGCACATTGGTAATCCAATTCTGCTTTAACACCCTCTAAATGGGGGATACAAGTTTAGAGGCCAGCCATGTCACAGGTTACCCACCAAAAGTCCTATTCCCATTTAAAGCCCTTAAAAGTCTTGATAACTTCAGGAGTATCCATCAGGTAGGCTTGTGTCTTTTTGACCATAGGCTGGAGGTAATGATCAAATTATTTAGATAAATTATGACATAGTGAACCAATGCCCGACAGATTAAGCCTACCTGAAGGATTAGTGAGATCATTGTGGACCTTTGATAGGTGGTAAAAAAATAGACATTTTTAACTGTGGATCAAATAAAAAGTGATATTTATCAGTTGTAAATACACACAAGTTTTTATCCCCAATCAACAATGTACAATGTACTGCTTTCACATACTTGGCGGTGGGGTCAAGGTCAAGAACCACATAATAGGACTTGCCCTGTAAGAGTCTAAAAGCTTCCTGTAAATATACTAACCTCGTTTGTATAACGACCCCACCGCCCTTATCCGCAGTCTGTATCACAATGTCTTTATTATCCATGAGTTTCTTAAGAGATTTATGTTTATATTATTTTGTTTGTTTGTTTTTATTTCTTTATTGATTACCCAAAAAAAGGTACAACCTTATAATTATCAGATAAGTGTAGTACAGAAAAAAAGACCTTACACATGTGACACAACCACATGAAGAAAAACAGCAATAACAAAAAGAATTTTAGAAGGTCTGTATACCTTAAGTAGTGTGTTAAGTAGTACTATTCTTATCAGTTTAATCCCTGTTACGTCCCCTATCAGGGGACGTGTATATGGCATGGATTTTAGGAACCGGGAGATGGAAAAAGATGCTTGGTCGGTCCTCCTACTTCAAATTTGGGGCACTGCGAGTACAATCTACTGTGCCACCAGATATGAGTGGTGTGTTAAGTAGTACTATTCTTATCAGTTTAATCCCTGTTACGTCCCCTATCAGGGGACGTGTATATGGCATGGATTTTAGGAACCGGGAGATGGAAAAAGATGCTTGGTCGGTTGGTCCTCCTACTTCAAATTTGGGGCACTGTGCGTGCAATCTACTGTGCCACCAGATAGGAGTGGTGTGTTAAGTAGTATTATTCTTATCAGTTTAATCCCTGTTATGTCCCCTATCAGGGGACGTGTATATATCATGGATTTTAGGAACCGGGAGATGGAAAAAGATGCTTGGTCGGTCGGTCCTCCTACTTCAAATTCAAATTACAGCTTCCTGTAAATATACTAACCTCGTTTGTATAACGACCCCACCGCCCTTATCCGCAGTCTGTATCACAATGTCTTTATTATCCATGAGTTTCTTAAGAGATTTATGTTTATATTATTTTGTTTGTTTGTTTTTATTTCTTTATTGATTACCCAAAAAAAGGTACAACCTTATAATTATCAGATAAGTGTAGTACAGAAAAAAAGACCTTACACATGTGACACAACCACATGAAGAAAAACAGCAATAACAAAAAGAATTTTAGAAGGTCTGTATACCTTAAGTAGTGTGTTAAGTAGTACTATTCTTATCAGTTTAATCCCTGTTACGTCCCCTATCAGGGGACGTGTATATGGCATGGATTTTAGGAACCGGGAGATGGAAAAAGATGCTTGGTCGGTCCTCCTACTTCAAATTTGGGGCACTGCGAGTACAATCTACTGTGCCACCAGATATGAGTGGTGTGTTAAGTAGTACTATTCTTATCAGTTTAATCCCTGTTACGTCCCCTATCAGGGGACGTGTATATGGCATGGATTTTAGGAACCGGGAGATGGAAAAAGATGCTTGGTCGGTTGGTCCTCCTACTTCAAATTTGGGGCACTGTGCGTGCAATCTACTGTGCCACCAGATAGGAGTGGTGTGTTAAGTAGTATTATTCTTATCAGTTTAATCCCTGTTATGTCCCCTATCAGGGGACGTGTATATATAATGGATTTTAGGAACCGGGAGATGGAAAAAGATGCTTGGTCGGTCGGTCCTCCTACTTCAAATTTGGGGCACTGCGCGTGCAATCTACTGTGCCACCAGATATGAGTGGTGTGTTAAGTAGTATTATTCTTATCAGTTTAATCCCTGTTACGTCCCCTATCAGGGGATGTGTATATGGCATGGATTTTAAGAACCGGGAGATGGAAAAAGATGCTTGGTCGGTCCTCCTACTTCAAATTTGGGGCACTGCGCATGCAATCTACTGTGCCACCAGAGATGAGTGGTGTGTTAAGTAGTACTATTCTTATCAGTTCAATCCCTGTTACGTCCCCTATCAGGGGACATGTATATGGCATGGATTTTAGGAACCGGGAGATGGAAAAAGATGCTTGGTCGGTCCTCCTACTTCAAATTTGGGGTACTGCGCGTGCAATCTAATGTGCCACCAGATAGGAGTGGTGTGTTAAGTAGTACTATTCCTATCAGTTTAATCCCTGTTATGTGCCTTTTTATTGGTTTGGTTTTTGAAGCCACAGTGCTGCACCAGAGGCCAGAAAAATTAGGCATGTACACATGCCTTAAAAATTAGGTATTGTTGCAGACGCTGCTGCAGCAGTGGCCAGAAAAATTGATGTTTGTTTCCCAGGCAGAAAGTGCCCTAAAACATTGCGGCTTGAACCCTAGTTGGTGGCGGATAAGTCATGCAAGTCATCCAGCATTCAGAGATAAAATACAACAGCGTGTGGACCATTTTTAGCCCAAGGCAGCTCATCTCATCAGGCCTTTTTTAGTCGAATGTATCGCCCAATGTCAGTCCCTTCGGGATCCATCCTTCATTCATTTTAATAAAGGTGAGGTAATCTAGACTTTATGACCTAGGCGACTTCTCTTCTCAGTGACAATACCTCCTGCGGCACTGAAGGTCCTTTCTGACAGGATACGTAAAGCGGGCAGGCCAGAAGTTCTATCGCAAATTGGGATAGCTCAGGCCACAGGTCAAGCCTGCACACCCAGTAGTCAAGGGGTTCATCGCTCCTCAGAGTGTCGAGATCTGCAGTTAAGGCGAGGTAGTCTGCTACCTGTCGGTCGAGTTGTTCTGTGAGGGTGGACCCCGAAGGGCTGTGGCGATGCATAGGACTTAAAAAGCTCCGCATGTCCTCCATCAACAACACGTCTGTAAAGAGTCCTGTCCTTGCCGGCGTGGTCGTGGGAGGAGGAGGATTACTTTCACCTCTTCCCCTGTTAGATTCCTGTTGTGCTGTGACATCACCCTTATACGCTGTGTAAATCATACTTTTTAATTTCTTTTGGAATTGCTGCATCCTTTCCGACTTGCGGTAATTCGGTAACATTTTAGGCACTTTATGCTTATACCGGGGGTCGTTCTCCTTCAGCTTTTTTATACAAGGGTCCCTCAACAGGCACAACAGCATGAAAGACCCCATTTGCACAAGGTTGGATGCCGTGCTACTCATGTCCCGTTCCTCATCCTCAGTGATCTCACTGAAGGTATCTTCTTCCCCCCAGCCACGTACAACACCACGGGTACCAGATAGGTGACAACGAGCACCCTGGGATGCCTGTTGTGGTTGGCCTTCCTCCTCCTCGTCGAAGCCACATTCCTCCTCTGACTCCTCTTCCTCACAATCCTCTTCCAGCATTGCCGCTGGTCCAGCAAGCGATGCTGATAAGGCTGTTTCTGGTAGTGATGGTGACCACAACTCTTCCTCTTCACGCTCATCTACGGCCTGATCCAGCACTCTTCCCAGGGCACGCTCCAGGAAGAAAACAAATGGTATGATGTCGCTGATGGTGCCTGCGGTGTGACTGACTAGGTTTGTTACCTCCTTAAAAGGATGCATGAGCCTACAGGCATTGCGCATGAGCGTCCAGTAACATGGCAAATAAATTCCCAGCTCCGCAGAGGCTGTCCTAGCACCCCGGTCATACAAATAGTCGTTAACGGATTTTTCTTGTTGGAGCAGGCGGTCGAACATTAGGAGTGTTGAATTCCAACGTGTCGGGCTGTCGCAAATCAAGCGCCTCACTGGCATGTTGTTTCGCCGCTGGATATCTGAAAAGTGCGCCATGGCTGTGTAGGAATGCTTGAAATGGCCACACACCTTCCTGGCCTGCTTCAGGACATCCTGTAAGCCTGGGTACTTATGCACAAAGCGTTGTACAATCAAATTACACACATGTGCCATGCACGGCACATGTGTCAACTTGCCAAAATTCAATGCCGCCAACAAATTTCTTCCGTTGTCAGAAACCACTTTGCCGATATCCAGTTGGTGCAGAGTCAGCCACTGATCCACCTGTGCGTTCGGGTCGGACAGGAGTGCTGGTCCGGTGTGACTCTCTGCTTTCAGGCAAGTCAACCCCAAGATGGTGTGACACTGCCGTATCCGGTATGTGGAATAGTACCTGGGGAGCGTGCCGTTTATGTGGATCAAGACGCAGCAGTAGAAGAGGACTCATCCGAGGATGTTATTGAAGAGATGGAGTAGGAGGAGTAGAGGAGGTGGCAGCAGGCCTGCCTGCAAGTCGTGGCGGTGTCACCAACTCCTCTGCAGAGCCACGCATTCCATGCTTGGCAGCTGTCAGCAGGTTTACCCAATGCGCAGTGTAGGTGATATACCTACCCTGACCATGCTTTGCAGACCAGGTATCAGTGGTCAGATGGACCCTTGCCCCAACACTGTGTGCCAGGCATGCCATTACTTCCTTTTGCACAATCGAGTACATGTTGGGGATTGCCTTTTGTGCAAAGAAATTTCGGCCGGGTACCTTCCACTGCGGTGTCCCAATAGCTACAATTTTTTTTAAAAGCCTCAGACTCCACCAGCTTGTATGGTAAAATCTGGCGGGCTAAGAGTTCGGACAAGCCAGCTGTCAGACGCCGGGCAAGGGGGTGACTTTGTGACATTGGCTTCTTACGCTCAAACATGTCCTTGATAGACACCTGACTGTGGGCTGATGAGCAGGAACTGCTCAAGGCGAGAGACGGAGTGGCGGATGGTTGAGAGGGGGCAAGGAGGACAGCAGTGGTTGACGTGGCTGAAGATGCTGGACCAGGAGGAGGATGGCGGCTTTGAGTTTGTGTGCTGCTTGTACTCATGTGTTGATCCCATAGGCGTTTGTGATGTGCGATCATGTGCCTTCGCAAAGCAGTTGTACCTAGGTGGGTGTTGGACTTCCCATGACTCAGTTTCTTTTGGCACAGGTTGCAAATGGCATTGCTGTTGTCAGAGGCAGACACACAAAAAAATTCCACACTGCTGAGCTCTGTGATGGTGGTGGCAACAGCATGCGTTGATTGGCGTGCTGTTTGGCTGACCCCGGGTGCCGATGCATGCTGTCTGACTGTGCCACTAGCTCCTTGCAACGACCTCCCCCTGCTTCGAACTCGTCTCCTCCTCCTCCTCTCTGTCTCCCCATCTGAACTTTCCCCCTGTTCTTCTTCTCTTCTAGCGGGCACCCACGTGATATCCACAGATGCATCGTCATCATCAACCGCTTCACTTGTATCTGACAACTCAACAAAGGAAGCAGCAGCGGGTACAACATAATCATCACACCGTACGTCCATGTCTGTAATGCTGCCTAACTGAGACATATCACTGTTATCTACATCCTCTGTCAATGATGGTTGTGCATCACTCATTTATTCAAAGTGATGTGTAAATAACTCCTCTGACAGATCAAGTGAAGCGGCTGTGGTGCTAGTTTTGGTGGTGGCGGCAGGCGGGCGAGTGGTAACTTGAGAAGTGCTGCCCGAAGCTAAGCTGGAGGAGGATGGTGCGTCAAGGTTCCGAGCGGAAGCTGTAGAAGATTGGGTGTCCTGTGTTAGCCAGTCAACTATGTCCTCAGAACTTTTCGAGTTCATGGTACGTGGCCTCTGAACACTGGGCATTATTCTAGGGCCAAAGGGAATCACAGCACCACGACCACGACGGCACCTGCGGGGTGGCCTGCCTCTGCCTATAATTTTTTTTGAAATTTACACTACTATTAAACAAGATATGAGTGGTGGCACTGGGCAAGTGGGCACAGTATACGCTGTGAGTCTGACACAAAAAAGCAGACTGATGTTTCACAGTCCAAAAAGTTTTTTGTTTTTTTTAAATGTACACTTACACTACTATTAAACAAGATATGAGTGGTGCCACTGGGCAAGTGGGCACAGTATACGCTGTGAGCCTGACACAAAAAAGCAGACTGATGTTTCACAGTCCAAAAAGTTTTTTTTTTTTTAAATGTACACTTACACTACTATTAAACAAGATATGAGTGGTGCCACTGGGAAAGTGGGCACAGTATACGCTGTGAGCCTGACACAAAAAAGCAGACTGATGTTTCACATTCAAAAAAGTTTTTTTTTTTTAAATGTACACTTACACTACTATTAAACAAGATATGAGTGGTGGCACTGGGCAAGTGGGCACAGTATACGCTGTGAGCCTGACACAAAAAAGCAGACTGATGTTTCACAGTCCAAAAAGTTTTTTGTTTTTTTTAAATGTACACTTACACTACTATTAAACAAGATATGAGTGGTGCCACTGGGCAAGTGGGCACAGTATACGCTGTGAGCCTGACACAAAAAAGCAGACTGATGTTTCACAGTCCAAAAAGTTTTTTTTTTTTTAAATGTACACTTACACTACTATTAAACAAGATATGAGTGGTGCCACTGGGAAAGTGGGCACAGTATACGCTGTGAGCCTGACACAAAAAAGCAGACTGATGTTTCACATTCAAAAAAGTTTTTTTTTTTTAAATGTACACTTACACTACTATTAAACAAGATATGAGTGGTGGCACTGGGCAAGTGGGCACAGTATACGCTGTGAGCCTGACACAAAAAAGCAGACTGATGTTTCACAGTCCAAAAAGTTTTTTGTTTTTTAAATGTACACTTACACTACTATTAAACAAGATATGAGTGGTGGCACTGTGCAAGTGGGCACAGTATACGCTGTGAGCCTGACACAAAAAAGCAGACTGATGTTTAACAGTCCAAAAAGTTTTTTTTTTTTTATAAATGTACACTTACACTACTATTAAACAAGATATGAGTGGTGGCACTGGGCAAGTGGGCACAGTATACGCTGTGAGCCTGACACAAAAAAGCAGACTGATGTTAACAGTGCAAAAAGTTTTTTTTTTTTAAATGTACACTTACACTACTATTAAACAAGATATGAGTGGTGGCACTGGGCAAGTGGGCACAGTACACGCTGTGAGCCTGACACAAAAAAGCAGACTGATGTTTCACAGTCCAAGAAGTTTTGTTTTTTTAAAAAATGTACACTTACACTACTATTAAACAAGATATGAGTGGTGGCACTGGGCAAGTGGGCACAGTATACGCTGTGAGCCTGACACAACAAAGCAGACTGATGTTTCACAGTCCAAAAAGTTTTTGTTTTTTTAAATGTACACTTACACTACTATTAAACAAGATATGAGTGGTGGCACTGGGCAAGTGGGCACAGTATACGCTGTGAGCCTGACACAAAAAAGCAGACTGATGTTTAACAGTCCAAAAAGTTTTTTTTTTTTTTTAAATGTACACTTACACTACTATTAAACAAGATATGAGTGGTGACACTGGGCAAGTGGGCACAGTATACGCTGTGAGCCTGACACAAAAAAGCAGACTGATGTTTCACATTCAAAAAAAGTTTTTTTTTTTAAATGTACACTTACACTACTATTAAACAAGATATGAGTGTTGGCACTGGGCAAGTGGGCACAGTATACGCTGTGAGCCTGACACAAAAAAGCAGACTGATGTTTAACAGTCCAAAAGTTGTTTTTTTTTTAAATGTACACTTACACTACTATTAAACAAGATATGAGTGGTGACACTGGGCAAGTGGGCACAGTATACGCTGTGAGCCTGACACAAAAAAGCAGACTGATGTTTCACAGTCAAAAAAGTTTTTTTTTTTAAATGTAC
Source organism: Bombina bombina (assembly GCF_027579735.1). NCBI lineage: Eukaryota > Metazoa > Chordata > Amphibia > Anura > Bombinatoridae > Bombina > Bombina bombina. The sequence goes on along the minus strand of NC_069499.1, from coordinate 1,449,821,309 downwards.
TCTTACACTACTATTAAACAAGATATGATTGGTGGCACTGGGCAAGTGGGCACAGTATACGCTTTGAGCCTGACACAAAAAAGCAGACTGATGTTTCACAGTCCAAAAAGTTTTTTTTTTTTAAATGTACACTTACACTACTATTAAACAAGATATGAGTGGTGCTACTGGGCAAGTGGGCACAGTGTATGCTGTGAGCCTGACACAAAAAAGCAGACTGATGTTTCACAGTCAAAAAAGTTTTTTTTTTTTTAAAATGTACACTTACACTACTATTAAACAAGATATGAGTGGTGGCACTGGGCAAGTGGGCACAGTATACGCTGTGAGCCTGACACAAAAAAGCAGACTGATGTTTCACAGTCAAAATTTTTTTTTTTTAAATGTACACTTACACTACTATTAAACAAGATATGAGTGGTGCCAATGGGCAAGTGGGCACAGTATACGCTGTGAGCCTGACACAAAAAAGCAGACTGATGTTTCACAGTCCAAAAAGTTTTTTGTTTTTTAAATGTACACTTACACTACTATTAAACAAGATATGAGTGGTGGCACTGTGCAAGTGGGCACAGTATACGCTGTGAGCCTTACACAAAAAAGCAGACTGATGTTTAACAGTCCAAAAAGTTTTTTTTTTTTATAAATGTACACTTACACTACTATTAAACAAGATATGAGTGGTGGCACTGGGCAAGTGGGCACAGTATACGCTGTGAGCCTGACACAAAAAAGCAGACTGATGTTAACAGTGCAAAAAGTTTTTTTTTTTTAAATGTACACTTACACTACTATTAAACAAGATATGAGTGGTGGCACTGGGCAAGTGGGCACAGTACACGCTGTGAGCCTAACACAAAAAAGCAGACTGATGTTTCACAGTCCAAGAAGTTTTGTTTTTTTAAAAAATGTACACTTACACTACTATTAAACAAGATATGAGTGGTGGCACTGGGCAAGTGGGCACAGTATACGCTGTGAGCCTGACACAAAAAAGCAGACTGATGTTTCACAGTCCAAAAAGTTTTAGTTTTTTTAAATGTACACTTACACTACTATTAAACAAGATATGAGTGGTGGCACTGGGCAAGTGGGCACAGTATACGCTGTGAGCCTGACACAAAAAAGCAGACTGATGTTTAACAGTCCAAAAAGTTTTTTTTTTTTTAAAAATGTACACTTACACTACTATTAAACAAGATATGAGTGGTGGCACTGGGCAAGTGGGCACAGTATACGCTGTGAGCCTGACACAAAAAAGCAGACTGATGTTTCACATTCAAAAAAGTTTTTTTTTTAAATGTACACTTACACTACTATTAAACAAGATATGAGTGTTGGCACTGGGCAAGTGGGCACAGTATACGCTGTGAGCCTGACACAAAAAAGCAGACTGATGTTTAACAGTCCAAAAGGTTTTTTTTTTTTAAATGTACACTTACACTACTATTAAACAAGATATGAGTGGTGGCACTGTGCAAGTGGGCACAGTATACGCTGTGAGCCTGACACAAAAAAGCAGACTGATGTTTCACAGTCAAAAAAGTTTTTTTTTTTTTAAATGTACACTTACACTACTATTAAACAAGATATGAGTGGTGGCACTGGGCAAGTGGGCACAGTATACGCTGTGAGCCTGACACAAAAAAGCAGACTGATGTTTCACAGTCAAAAAAGTTTTTTTTTTTAAATGTACACTTACACTACTATTAAACAAGATATGATTGGTGGCACTGGGCAAGTGGGCACAGTATACGCTGTGAGCCTGACACAAAAAAGCAGACTGATGTTTCACAGTCCAAAAAGTTTTTTTTTTTTTAAATGTACACTTACACTACTATTAAACAAGATATGAGTGGTGGCACTGGGCAAGTGGGCACAGTGTATGCTGTGAGCCTGACACAAAAAAGCAGACTAATGTTTCACAGTCAAAAAAGTTTTTTTTTTTTTTAAATGTACACTTACACTACTATTAAACAAGATATGAGTGGTGGCACTGGGCAAGTGGGCACAGTATACGCTGTGAGCCTGACACAAAAAAGCAGACTGATGTTTTATAGTCCAAAAAGTTTTTTTCTTTTTAAATGTACACTTACACTACTATTAAACAAGATATGAGTGGTGGCACTGGGCAAGTGGGCACAGTATACGCTGTGAGCCTGACACAAAAAAGCAGACTGATGTTTAACAGTCCAAAAAGTTTTTTTTTTTTAAAAATGTACACTTACACTACTATTAAACAAGATATGAGTGGTGGCACTGGGCAAGTGGGCACAGTATACGCTGTGAGCCTGACACAAAAAAGCAGACTGATGTTTCACATTCAAAAAAAGTTTTTTTTTTTAAATGTACACTTACACTACTATTAAACAAGATATGAGTGTTGGCACTGGGCAAGTGGGCACAGTATACGCTGTGAGCCTGACACAAAAAAGCAGACTGATGTTTAACAGTCCAAAAGTTTTTTTTTTTTTAAATGTACACTTACACTACTATTAAACAAGATATGAGTGGTGACACTGGGCAAGTGGGCACAGTATACGCTGTGAGCCTGACACAAAAAAGCAGACTGATGTTTCACAGTCAAAAAAGTTTTTTTTTTTAAATGTACTCTTACACTACTATTAAACAAGATATGATTGGTGGCACTGGGCAAGTGGGCACAGTATACGCTGTGAGCCTGACACAAAAAAGCAGACTGATGTTTCACAGTCCAAAAAGTTTTTTTTTTTTAAATGTACACTTACACTACTATTAAACAAGATATGAGTGGTGCTACTGGGCAAGTGGGCACAGTGTATGCTGTGAGCCTGACACAAAAAAGCAGACTGATGTTTCACAGTCAAAAAAGTTTTTTTTTTTTAAATGTACACTTACACTACTATTAAACAAGATATGAGTGGTGGCACTGGGCAAGTGGGCACAGTATACGCTGTGAGCCTGACACAAAAAAGCAGACTGATGTTTCACAGTCAAAATTTTTTTTTTTTAAATGTACACTTACACTACTATTAAACAAGATATGAGTGGTGCCAATGGGCAAGTGGGCACAGTATACGCTGTGAGCCTGACACAAAAAAGCAGACTGATGTTTCACAGTCCAAAAAGTTTTTTTTTTTTAAATGTACACTTACACTACTATTAAACAAGATATGAGTGGTGGCACTGGGCAAGTGGGCACAGTATACGCTGTGAGCCTGACACAAAAAAGAAGACTGATGTTTCACAGTCAAAAAAGTTTTTTTTTTTTTAAAATGTACACTTACACTACTATTAAACAAGATATGAGTGGTGGCACTGGGCAAGTGGGCACAGTATACGCTGTGAGCCTGACACAAAAAAGCAGACTGATGTTTCACAGTCCAAAAAGTTTTTTTTTTTTTAAATGTACACTTACACTACTATTAAACAAGATATGAGTGGTGGCACTGGGCAAGTGGGCACAGTGTATGCTGTGAGCCTGACACAAAAAAGCAGACTAATGTTTCGCAGTCAAAAAAGTTTTTTTTTTTTTTAAATGTACACTTACACTACTATTAAACAAGATATGAGTGGTGGCACTGGGCAAGTGGGCACAGTATACGCTGTGAGCCTGACACAAAAAAGCAGACTGATGTTTTATAGTCCAAAAAGTTTTTTTCTTTTTAAATGTACACTTACACTACTATTAAACAAGATATGAGTGGTGGCACTGGGCAAGTGGGCACAGTATACGCTGTGAGCCTGACACAAAAAAGCAGACTGATGTTTAACAGTCCAAAAAGTTTTTTTTTTTAAAAAATGTACACTTACACTACTATTAAACAAGATATGAGTGGTGGCACTGGGCAAGTGGGCACAGTATACGCTGTGAGCCTGACACAAAAAAGCAGACTGATGTTTCACATTCAAAAAAAGTTTTTTTTTTTAAATGTACACTTACACTACTATTAAACAAGATATGAGTGTTGGCACTGGGCAAGTGGGCACAGTATACGCTGTGAGCCTGACACAAAAAAGCAGACTGATGTTTAACAGTCCAAAAGTTTTTTTTTTTTTAAATGTACACTTACACTACTATTAAACAAGATATGAGTGGTGACACTGGGCAAGTGGGCACAGTATACGCTGTGAGCCTGACACAAAAAAGCAGACTGATGTTTCACAGTCAAAAAAGTTTTTTTTTTTTAAATGTACTCTTACACTACTATTAAACAAGATATGATTGGTGGCACTGGGCAAGTGGGCACAGTATACGCTGTGAGCCTGACACAAAAAAGCAGACTGATGTTTCACAGTCCAAAAAGTTTTTTTTTTTTAAATGTACACTTACACTACTATTAAACAAGATATGAGTGGTGCTACTGGGCAAGTGGGCACAGTGTATGCTGTGAGCCTGACACAAAAAAGCAGACTGATGTTTCACAGTCAAAAAAGTTTTTTTTTTTTAAATGTACACTTACACTACTATTAAACAAGATATGAGTGGTGGCACTGGGCAAGTGGGCACAGTATACGCTGTGAGCCTGACACAAAAAAGCAGACTGATGTTTCACAGTCAAATTTTTTTTTTTTTAAATGTACACTTACACTACTATTAAACAAGATATGAGTGGTGCCAATGGGCAAGTGGGCACAGTATACGCTGTGAGCCTGACACAAAAAAGCAGACTGATGTTTCACAGTCCAAAAAGTTTTTTGTTTTTTAAATGTACACTTACACTACTATTAAACAAGATATGAGTGGTGGCACTGTGCAAGTGGGCACAGTATACGCTGTGAGCCTTACACAAAAAAGCAGACTGATGTTTAACAGTCCAAAAAGTTTTTTTTTTTTTATAAATGTACACTTACACTACTATTAAACAAGATATGAGTGGTGGCACTGGGCAAGTGTGCACAGTATACGCTGTGAGCCTGACACAAAAAAGCAGACTGATGTTAACAGTGCAAAAAGTTTTTTTTTTTTAAATGTACACTTACACTACTATTAAACAAGATATGAGTGGTGGCACTGGGCAAGTGGGCACAGTACACGCTGTGAGCCTAACACAAAAAAGCAGACTGATGTTTCACAGTCCAAGAAGTTTTGTTTTTTTTAAAAATGTACACTTACACTACTATTAAACAAGATATGAGTGGTGGCACTGGGCAAGTGGGCACAGTATACGCTGTGAGCCTGACACAAAAAAGCAGACTGATGTTTCACAGTCAAAAAAGTTTTTTTTTTTAAATGTACACTTACACTACTATTAAACAAGATATGAGTGTTGGCACTGGGCAAGTGGGCACAGTATACGCTGTGAGCCTGACACAAAAAAGCAGACTGATGTTTCACATTCAAAAAAGTTTTTTTTTTTAAATGTACACTTACACTACTATTAAACAAGATATGAGTGTTGGCACTGGGCAAGTGGGCACAGTATACGCTGTGAGCCTGACACAAAAAAGCAGACTGATGTTTAACAGTCCAAAAGGTTTTTTTTTTTTAAATGTACACTTACACTACTATTAAACAAGATATGAGTGGTGGCACTGTGCAAGTGGGCACAGTATACGCTGTGAGCCTGACACAAAAAAGCAGACTGATGTTTCACAGTCAAAAAAGTTTTTTTTTTTTTAAATGTACACTTACACTACTATTAAACAAGATATGAGTGGTGGCACTGGGCAAGTGGGCACAGTATACGCTGTGAGCCTGACACAAAAAAGCAGACTGATGTTTCACAGTCAAAAAAGTTTTTTTTTTTAAATGTACACTTACACTACTATTAAACAAGATATGATTGGTGGCACTGGGCAAGTGGGCACAGTATACGCTGTGAGCCTGACACAAAAAAGCAGACTGATGTTTCACAGTCCAAAAAGTTTTTTTTTTTTTAAAATGTACACTTACACTACTATTAAACAAGATATGAGTGGTGGCACTGGGCAAGTGGGCACAGTGTATGCTGTGAGCCTGACACAAAAAAGCAGACTGATGTTTCACAGTCAAAAAAGTTTTTTTTTTTTTTAAATGTACACTTACACTACTATTAAACAAGATATGAGTGGTGGCACTGGGCAAGTGGGCACAGTATACGCTGTGAGCCTGACACAAAAAAGCAGACTGATGTTTTATAGTCCAAAAAGTTTTTTTTCTTTTTAAATGTACACTTACACTACTATTAAACAAGATATGAGTGGTGGCACTGGGCAAGTGGGCACAGTATACGCGGTGAGCCTGACACAAAAAAGCAGACTGATGTTTCGCAGTCAAAAAAGTTTTTTTTTTTTAAATGTACACTTACACTACTATTAAACAAGATATGAGTGGTGGCACTGGGCAAGTGGGCACAGTATACGCTGTGAGCCTGACACAATAAAGCAGAATGATATTTCACAGTCAATAAAGTTTTTTTTTTTTAAATGTACACTTACACTACTATTAAACAAGATATGAGTGGTGGAACTGGGCAAGAGGGCACAGTATACGCTGTGAGCCTGAGACAAAAAAGCAGACTGATATTTCACAGTCCAATAAGTTTTTTTTATTTTTTAAATGTACACTTACACTACTATTAAACAAGATATGAGTGGTACCACTGGGCAAGTGGGCACAGTATACGCTGTGAGCCTGACACAAAAAAGCAGACTGATGTTTCACAGTCAAAAAAGTTGTTTTTTTTTAAATGCACACTTACACTACTATTAAACAAGATATGAGTTGTGGCACTGGGCAAGTGGGCACAGTATACGCTGTTAGCCTGAGACAAAAAAGCAGACTGATGTTTAACAGTCCAAAAAGTTTTTTTTTTTTTAAATGTACACTTACACTACTATTAAACAAGGTATGAGTGGTGCCACTCGGCAAGTGGGCACAGTATACACTGTGAGCCTGACACAAAAAAGCAGACTGATGTTTCACAGTCAAAAAAGTTTTTTTTTTTTAAATGTACACTTACACTACTATTAAACAAGATATGAGTGGTGGCACTGGGCAAGTGGGCACAGTATACGCTGTGAGCCTGACACAAAAAAGAAGACTGATGTTTCACAGTCAAAAAAGTTTTTTTTTTTTTAAAATGTACACTTACACTACTATTAAACAAGATATGAGTGGTGGCACTGGGCAAGTGGGCACAGTATACGCTGTGAGCCTGACACAAAAAAAGCAGACTGATGTTTCGCAGTCAAAAAAGTTTTTTTTTTTTTAAATGTACACTACTATTAAACATGATATGAGTGGTGGCACTGGGCAAGTGAGCACAGTATACGCTGTGAGCCTGACACACACGCTGACAGGCAGGCATCTGCAATTAGATTACAGAAGCAGACTGATGTTTCACAGTTAAAAAAGTTTTTTTTTTAAATTTACACTACTGTTAAACCAGATATGAGTGGTGGCACTGGGCAAGTGGGCACAGTATACGGTGTGAGCCTGACACACACGCTGGCAGGCAGGCAGGCAACTGCAATTAGATTACACAAGCAGACTGATGTTTCACAGTCCAAAAAGTTTTTTGTTTTTTTTAAATGTACACTTACACTACTATTAAACAAGATATGAGTGATGACACTGGGCAAGTGGGCACAGTATATGCTGTGAGCCTGACACAAAAAAAGCAGACTGATGTTTCACAGTCCAAAAAGTTTTTTGTTTTTTAAATGTACACTTACACCACTATTAAACAAGATATGAGTGGTGGCACTGTGCAAGTGGGCACAGTATACGCTGTGAGCCTGACACAAAAAAACAGACTGATGTTTAACAGTCCAAAAAGTTTTTTTTTTTTAAATGTACACTTACACTACTATTAAACAAGATATGAGTGGTGCCACTGGGAAAGTGGGCACAGTATACGCTGTGAGCCTGACACAAAAAAGCAGACTGATGTTTCACATTCAAAAAAGTTTTTTTTTTTTTAAATGTACACTTACACTACTATTAAACAAGATAAGAGTGGTGGCACTGGGCAAGTGGGCACAGTATACGCTGTGAGCCTGACACAAAAAAGCAGACTGATGTTTCACAGTCCAAAAAGTTTTTTTTTTTAAATGTACACTTACACTACTATTAAACAAGATATGAGTGGTGGCACTGGGCAAGTGGGCACACCAAACGCTGTGAGCCTGAGACAAAAAAGCAGACTGATGTTAACAATGCAAAAAGTTTTTTTTTTTTAAATGTACACTTACACTACTATTAAACAAGATATGAGTGGTTCCACTGGGCAAGTGGGCACAGTATACGCTGTGAGCCTAAAACAAAAAAGCAGACTGATGTTTCACAGTCCAAAAAGTTTTTTTTTTTTTTAAATGTACACTTACACTACTATTAAACAAGATATGAGTGGTGACACTGGGCAAGTGGGCACAGTATACGCTGTGAGCCTGACACAAAAAAAGCAGACTGATGTTTCACAGTCCAAAAAGTTTTTTGTTTTTTAAATGTACACTTACACTACTATTAAACAAGATATGAGTGGTGGCACTGTGCAAGTGGGCACAGTATACGCTGTGAGCCTGACACAAAAAAACAGACTGATGTTTAACAGTCTAAAAAGTTTTTTTTTTTAAATGTACACTTACACTACTATTAAACAAGATATGAGTGGTGCCACTGGGAAAGTGGGCACAGTATACGCTGTGAGCCTGACACAAAAAAGCAGACTGATGTTTCACATTCAAAAAAGTTTTTTTTTTTAAATGTACACTTACACTACTATTAAACAAGATATGAGTGGTGGCACTGGGCAAGTGGGCACAGTATACGCTGTGAGCCTGAGACAAAAAAGCAGACTGATGTTAACAATGCAAAAAGTTGGTTTTTTTAAATGTACACTTACACTACTATTAAACAAGATATGAGTGGTTCCACTGGGCAAGTGGGCACAGTATACGCTGTGAGCCTAACACAAAAAAGCAGACTGATGTTTCACAGTCCAAAAAGTTTTTTTTTTTTTTTAAATGTACACTTACACTACTATTAAACAAGATATGAGTGGTGGCACTGGGCAAGTGGGCACAGTATACGCTGTGAGCCTGACACAAAAAAGCAGACTGATGTTTCACAGTCCAAAAAGTTTTTTTTTTTTTTAAATGTACACTTACACTACTATTAAACAAGATATGAGTGGTGGCACTGGGCAAGTGGGCACATTATACGCTGTGAGCCTGACACAAAAAAGCAGACTGATGTTTCACAGTCCAAAAAGTTTTTTTTTTTTTTAAATGTACACTTACACTACTATTAAACAAGATATGAGTGGTGGCACTGGGCAAGTGGGCACAGTATACGCTGTGAGCCTGAGACAAAAAAGCAGACTGATGTTAACAATGCAAAAAGTTGGGTTTTTTTAAATGTACACTTACACTACTATTAAACAAGATATGAGTGGTTCCACTGGGAAAGTGGGCACAATATACGCTGTGAGCCTAACACAAAAAAGCAGACTGATGTTTCACAGTCCAAAAAGTTTTTTTTTTTTTTTAAATGTACACTTACACTACTATTAAACAAGATATGAGTGGTGGCACTGGGCAAGTGGGCACAGTATACGCTGTGAGCCTGACACAAAAAAGCAGACTGATGTTTCACAGTCCAAAAAGTTTTTTTTTTTTAAATGTACACTTACACTACTATTAAACAAGATATGAGTGGTGGCACTGGGCAAGTGGGCACAGTATACGCTGTGAGCCTGACACAAAAAAGCAGACTGATGTTTCACAGTCCAAAAAGTTTTTTTTTTTTTAAATGTACACTTACACTACTATTAAACAAGATATGAGTGTTGGCACTGGGCAAGTGGGCACAGTATACGCTGTGAGCCTGAGACAAAAAGCAGACTGATGTTAACAATGCAAAAAGTTGGGTTTTTTTAAATGTACACTTACACTACTATTAAACAAGATATGAGTGGTTCCACTGGGCAAGTGGGCACAGTATACGCTGTGAGCCTAAAACAAAAAAGCAGACTGATGTTTCACAGTCCAAAAAGTTTTTTTTTTTTTTAAATTTACACTTACACTACTATTAAACAAGATATGAGTGGTGACACTGGGCAAGTGGGCACAGTATACGCTGTGAGCCTGACACAAAAAAAGCAGACTGATGTTTCACAGTCCAAAAAGTTTTTTGTTTTTTATATGTACACTTACACTACTATTAAACAAGATATGAGTGGTGGCACTGTGCAAGTGGGCACAGTATACGCTGTGAGCCTGACACAAAAAAACAGACTGATGTTTAACAGTCTAAAAAGTTTTTTTTTTTTAAATGTACACTTACACTACTATTAAACAAGATATGAGTGGTGCCACTGGGAAAGTGGGCACAGTATACGCTGTGAGCCTGACACAAAAAAGCAGACTGATGTTTCACAGTCCAAAAAGTTTTTTTTTTTTTAAATGTACACTTACACTACTATTAAACAAGATATGAGTGGTGGCACTGGGCAAGTGGGCACAGTATACGCTGTGAGCCTGACACAAAAAAGCAGACTGATGTTTCACAGTCCAAAAAGTTTTTTTTTTTTTTAAATGTACACTTACACTACTATTAAACAAGATATGAGTGGTGGCACTGGGCAAGTGGGCACAGTATACGCTGTGAGCCTGAGACAAAAAAGCAGACTGATGTTAACAATGCAAAAAGTTGTTTTTTTTAAATGTACACTTACACTACTATTAAACAAGATATGAGTGGTTCCACTGGGAAAGTGGGCACAATATACGCTGTGAGCCTAACACAAAAAAGCAGACTGATGTTTCACAGTCCAAAAAGTTTTGTTTTTTTTTTAAATGTACACTTACACTACTATTAAACAAGATATGAGTGGTGGCACTGGGCAAGTGGGCACAGTATACGCTGTGAGCCTGACACAAAAAAGCAGACTGATGTTTCACAGTCTAAAAAGTTTTTTTTTTTTTAAATGTACACTTACACTACTATTAAACAAGATATGAGTGGTGGCACTGGGCAAGTGGGCACAGTATACGCTGTGAGCCTGACACAAAAAAGCAGACTGATGTTTAACAGTCCAAAAGGTTTTTTTTTTTTAAATTACACTTACACTACTATTAAACAAGATATGAGTGGTGGCACTGGGCAAGTGGGCACAGTATACGCTGTGAGCCTGACACAAAAAAGCAGACTGTTGTTTCACAGTCAAAAAAGTTTTTTTTTTTTAAATGTACACTTATACTACTATTAAACAAGATATGAGTGGTGGCACTGGGCAAGTGGGCACAGTATACGCTGTGAGTCTGACACAAAAAAGCAGACTGATGTTTCACAGTCAAAAAAGTTTTTTTTTTTTTAAATGTACACTTACACTACTATTAAACAAGATATGAATGGTGCCACTGGGAAAGTGGGCACAGTATACGCTGTGAGCCTGACACAAAAAAAGCAGACTGAGGTTTCACATTCAAAAAAGTTTTTTTTTTTAAATGTACACTTACACTACTATTAAACAAGATATGAGTGGTGGCACTGGGCAAGTGGGCACAGTATACGCTGTGAGCCTGACACAAAAAAGCAGACTGATGTTTCACAGTCCAAAAAGTTTTTTTTTTTTAAATGTACACTTACACTACTATTAAACAAGATATGAGTGGTGGCACTGGGCAAGTGGGCACAGTATACGCTGTGAGCCTGACACAAAAAAGCAGACTGATGTTTCACAGTCCAAAAAGTTTTTTTTTTTTTAAATGTACACTTACACTACTATTAAACAAGATATGAGTGTTGGCACTGGGCAAGTGGGCACAGTATACGCTGTGAGCCTGAGACAAAAAAGCAGACTGATGTTAACAATGCAAAAAGTTGGTTTTTTTTAAATGTACACTTACACTACTATTAAACAAGATATGAGTGGTTCCACTGGGCAAGTGGGCACAGTATACGCTGTGAGCCTAAAACAAAAAAGCAGACTGATGTTTCACAGTCCAAAAAGTTTTTTTTTTTTTTAAATGTACACTTACACTACTATTAAACAAGACATGAGTGGTGACACTGGGCAAGTGGGCACAGTATACGCTGTGAGCCTGACACAAAAAAAGCAGACTGATGTTTCACAGTCCAAAAAGTTTTTTGTTTTTTATATGTACACTTACACTACTATTAAACAAGATATGAGTGGTGGCACTGTGCAAGTGGGCACAGTATACGCTGTGAGCCTGACACAAAAAAACAGACTGATGTTTAACAGTCTAAAAAGTTTTTTTTTTTTAAATGTACACTTACACTACTATTAAACAAGATATGAGTGGTGCCACTGGGAAAGTGGGCACAGTATACGCTGTGAGCCTGACACAAAAAAGCAGACTGATGTTTCACAGTCCAAAAAGTTTTTTTTTTTTTAAATGTACACTTACACTACTATTAAACAAGATATGAGTGGTGGCACTGGGCAAGTGGGCACAGTATACGCTGTGAGCCTGACACAAAAAAGCAGACTGATGTTTCACAGTCCAAAAAGTTTTTTTTTTTTTTAAATGTACACTTACACTACTATTAAACAAGATATGAGTGGTGGCACTGGGCAAGTGGGCACAGTATACGCTGTGAGCCTGAGACAAAAAAGCAGACTGATGTTAACAATGCAAAAAGTTGTTTTTTTTAAATGTACACTTACACTACTATTAAACAAGATATGAGTGGTTCCACTGGGAAAGTGGGCACAATATACGCTGTGAGCCTAACACAAAAAAGCAGACTGATGTTTCACAGTCCAAAAAGTTTTTTTTTTTTTTTTAAATGTACACTTACACTACTATTAAACAAGATATGAGTGGTGGCACTGGGCAAGTGGGCACAGTATACGCTGTGAGCCTGACACAAATAAGCAGACTGATGTTTCACAGTCTAAAAAGTTTTTTTTTTTTAAATGTACACTTACACTACTATTAAACAAGATATGAGTGGTGGCACTGGGCAAGTGGGCACAGTATACACTGTGAGCCTGACACAAAAAAGCAGACTGATGTTTAACAGTCCAAAAGGTTTTTTTTTTAAAAATTACACTTACACTACTATTAAACAAGATATGAGTGGTGGCACTGGGCAAGTGGGCACAGTATACGCTGTGAGCCTGACACAAAAAAGCAGACTGTTGTTTCACAGTCAAAAAAGTTTTTTTTTTTAAATGTACACTTATACTACTATTAAACAAGATATGAGTGGTGGCACTGGGCAAGTGGGCACAGTATACGCTGTGAGTCTGACACAAAAAAGCAGACTGATGTTTCACAGTCAAAAAAGTTATTTTTTTTTTTAAATGTACACTTACACTACTATTAAACAAGATATGAATGGTGGCACTGGGCAAGTGGGCACAGTATACGCTGTGAGTCTGACACAAAAAAGCAGACTGATGTTTCACAGTCAAAAAAGTTTTTTTTTTTTTAAATGTACACTTACACTACTATTAAACAAGATATGAATGGTGCCACTGGGAAAGTGGGCACAGTATACGCTGTGAGCCTGACACAAAAAAAGCAGACTGAGGTTTCACATTCAAAAAAGTTTTTTTTTTTAAATGTACACTTACACTACTATTAAACAAGATATGAGTGGTGGCACTGGGCAAGTGGGCACAGTATACGCTGTGAGCCTGACACAAAAAAGCAGACTGATGTTTCACAGTCCAAAAAGTTTTTTTTTTTTAAATGTACACTTACACTACTATTAAACAAGATATGAGTGGTGGCACTGGGCAAGTGGGCACAGTATACGCTGTGAGCCTGACACAAAAAAGCAGACTGATGTTTCACAGTCCAAAAAGTTTTTTTTTTTTTAAATGTACACTTACACTACTATTAAACAAGATATGAGTGTTGGCACTGGGCAAGTGGGCACAGTATACGCTGTGAGCCTGAGACAAAAAAGCAGACTGATGTTAACAATGCAAAAAGTTGGTTTTTTTTAAATGTACACTTACACTACTATTAAACAAGATATGAGTGGTTCCACTGGGCAAGTGGGCACAGTATACGCTGTGAGCCTAAAACAAAAAAGCAGACTGATGTTTCACAGTCCAAAAAGTTTTTTTTTTTTTTAAATTTACACTTACACTACTATTAAACAAGACATGAGTGGTGACACTGGGCAAGTGGGCACAGTATACGCTGTGAGCCTGACACAAAAAAAGCAGACTGATGTTTCACAGTCCAAAAAGTTTTTTGTTTTTTATATGTACACTTACACTACTATTAAACAAGATATGAGTGGTGGCACTGTGCAAGTGGGCACAGTATACGCTGTGAGCCTGACACAAAAAAACAGACTGATGTTTAACAGTCTAAAAAGTTTTTTTTTTTAAATGTACACTTACACTACTATTAAACAAGATATGAGTGGTGCCACTGGGAAAGTGGGCACAGTATACGCTGTGAGCCTGACACAAAAAAGCAGACTGATGTTTCACAGTCCAAAAAGTTTTTTTTTTTTTAAATGTACACTTACACTACTATTAAACAAGATATGAGTGGTGGCACTGGGCAAGTGGGCACAGTATACGCTGTGAGCCTGACACAAAAAAGCAGACTGATGTTTCACAGTCCAAAAAGTTTTTTTTTTTTTTAAATGTACACTTACACTACTATTAAACAAGATATGAGTGGTGGCACTGGGCAAGTGGGCACAGTATACGCTGTGAGCCTGAGACAAAAAAGCAGACTGATGTTAACAATGCAAAAAGTTGTTTTTTTTAAATGTACACTTACACTACTATTAAACAAGATATGAGTGGTTCCACTGGGAAAGTGGGCACAATATACGCTGTGAGCCTAACACAAAAAAGCAGACTGATGTTTCACAGTCCAAAAAGTTTTTTTTTTTTTTTAAATGTACACTTACACTACTATTAAACAAGATATGAGTGGTGGCACTGGGCAAGTGGGCACAGTATACGCTGTGAGCCTGACACAAATAAGCAGACTGATGTTTCACAGTCTAAAAAGTTTTTTTTTTTTAAATGTACACTTACACTACTATTAAACAAGATATGAGTGGTGGCACTGGGCAAGTGGGCACAGTATACACTGTGAGCCTGACACAAAAAAGCAGACTGATGTTTAACAGTCCAAAAGGTTTTTTTTTTTAAAATTACACTTACACTACTATTAAACAAGATATGAGTGGTGGCACTGGGCAAGTGGGCACAGTATACGCTGTGAGCCTGACACAAAAAAGCAGACTGTTGTTTCACAGTCAAAAAAGTTTTTTTTTTTAAATGTACACTTATACTACTATTAAACAAGATATGAGTGGTGGCACTGGGCAAGTGGGCACAGTATACGCTGTGAGTCTGACACAAAAAAGCAGACTGATGTTTCACAGTCAAAAAAGTTATTTTTTTTTTTAAATGTACACTTACACTACTATTAAACAAGATATGAATGGTGCCACTGGGAAAGTGGGCACAGTATACGCTGTGAGCCTGACACAAAAAATGCAGACTGATGTTTCACATTCAAAAAAGTTTTTTTTTTTAAATGTACACTTACACTACTATTAAACAAGATATGAGTGGTGGCACTGGGCAAGTGGGTACAGTATACGCTGTGAGCCTGACACAAAAAAGCAGACTGATGTTTCACAGTCAAAAAAGTTTTTTTTTTTTTTAAATGTACACTTACACTACTATTAAACAAGATATGAGTGGTGGCACTGGGCAAGTGGGCACAGTATACGCTGTGAGCCTGACACAATAAAGCAGACTTATATTTCACAGTCAATAAAGTGTTTTTGTTTTTTTTAATGTACACTTACACTACTATTAAACAAGATATGAGTGGTGGAACTGGGCAAGTGGGCACAGTATACGCTGTGAGCCTGAGACAAAAAAGCAGACTGATGTTTCACAGTCCAATAAGTTTTTTTATTTTTTAAATGTACACTTACACTACTATTAAACAAGATATGAGTGGTACCAGTGGGCAAATGGGCACAGTATACGCTGTGAGCCTGACACAAAAAAAGCAGACTGATGTTTCACAGTCAAAAAAGTTTTTTTTTTTTAAATGCACACTTACACTACTATTAAACAAGATATGAGTTGTGGCACTGGGCAAGTTGGCACAGTATACGCTGTGAGCCTGAGACAAAAAAGCAGACTGATGTTTAACAGTCCAAAAAGTTTTTTTTTTTTTTTTAAATGTACACTTACACTACTATTAAACAAGATATGAGTGGTGGCACTGGGCAAGTGGGCACAGTATACGCTGTGAGCCTGACACAAAAAAGCAGACTGATGTTTCACAGTCAAAAAAGTTATTTTTTTTTTTAAATGTACACTTACACTACTATTAAACAAGATATGAGTGGTGGCACTGGGCAAGTGGGCACAGTATACGCTGTGAGCCTGACACAAAAAAGCAGACTGATGTTTCACAGTCCAATAAGTTTTTTTATTTTTTAAATGTACACTTACACTACTATTAAACAAGATATGAGTGGTACCACTGGGCAAATGGGCACAGTATACGCTGTGAGCCTGACACAAAAAAAGCAGACTGATGTTTCACAGTCAAAAAAGTTTTTTTTTTTTAAATGCACACTTACACTACTATTAAACAAGATATGAGTTGTGGCACTGGGCAAGTTGGCACAGTATACGCTGTGAGCCTGAGACAAAAAAGCAGACTGATGTTTAACAGTCCAAAAAGTTTTTTTTTTTTTTTAAATGTACACTTACACTACTATTAAACAAGATATGAGTGGTGGCACTGGGCAAGTGGGCACAGTATACGCTGTGAGCCTGACACAAAAAAGCAGACTGATGTTTCACAGTCAAAAAAGTTATTTTTTTTTTTAAATGTACACTTACACTACTATTAAACAAGATATGAGTGGTGGCACTGGGCAAGTGGGCACAGTATACGCTGTGAGCCTGACACAAAAAAGCAGACTGATGTTTCGCAGTCAAAAAAAGTTTTTTTTTTAAATGTACACTACTATTAAACAAGATATGAGTGGTGGCACTGGGCAAGTGGGCACAGTATACGCTGTGAGCCTGACACACACGCTGACAGGCAGGCAACTGCAATTAGATTACACAAGCAGACTGATGTTTCACAGTTAAAAAAAGTTTTTTTTTTAAATTTACACTACTGTTACACCAGATATGAGTGGTGGCACTGGGCAAGTGGGCACAGTATACAGGGTGAGCCTGACACACACGCTGGCAGGCAGGCAACTGCAATTAGATTACACAGGAAAAAAAAAACAGACTGATGTTCTAGCCCTAAAAAGGGCTTTTTGGGGTGCTGTCCTTACAGCAGAGATCAGATGAGTCCTTCAGGACTGTAGTGGACACTGAATACACTAGCCTAGCTATAGATTTCCCTATTAATCAGCAGCAGCTACACTGTCCCTCCTCTCCCTAAGAATGCAGCTTCCGAATGAATCTAAAATGGATGCTGTGCAGGAGGTAGGAGGGTCTGGGAGGGAGGGTCTGCTGCTGATTGGCTGGAATGTGCCTGCTGACTGTGAGGTACAAGGTCAAAGTATTACTCAAAGATGATGAATAGGGGGGGGATCGAACATTGCATATGTTCGCCCACTGCGTTGAACGCGAACATGCTATGTTCACCGGGAACTATTCGCCGGCGAACTATTCTCGACATCACTATTAATAAGTGTAAGATTAGGGGTGTTTAGACTCTGGGTTCATGTTAGGGTGATAGGTGTAAACATAAATTTTATTTCCCCATAGGAATCAATGGGGCTTCGTTACTGAGCTAAACACTGCTTTTTTGCAGGTGTTAGACTTTTTTTCAGCCGGCTCTGCCTGTTGATTCCTATGGGGAAATCGTGCACGAGCACGTATAACCAGCTCACCGCTGACTTAAGCAGCGCTGGTATTGAAGTGAGATTTGGAGCAAAATTTTGCTCTATGCTCACTTTTTGTCTTTTAATGCCTGGTTTCTGAAAACTCATAATACCAGCGTTGCAGGAAAGTGAGCGGTGAGAATAACGTGCAAGTTAATACCTCACCCCTGTTACCACAAAACTCGTAATCTAGGCGTTATTAAGTTATTAAAATTAGATACCTTTTTGAACTAATTTTGAAGAGTGCTGATTCCCCTTACTTTGTGAGCAAGATTATGTCTCTTGCCCTTGAATGTTTCCACTATATTCTTAAATTATATCTAACCTTTTAAGGGTCTGCTCCACTTGAAATATTATTCACTCCCTTACAAGGGCATTTGCCCATAGGGATATATAATTACTTACTGTAAATAAAATATTTTTTTAGATATCACTATATCTCCTCACAACTTACTAAAATATTAAATTGTTTTAATTAAAGGGACACTGAACCCAAATTTTTTCTTTCGTGATTCAGATAGAGCATGCAATTTTAAGCAACTTTCTAATTTACTCCTATTATCAAATTTTCTTCCTTCTCTTGGTATCTTTATTTGAAATGCAAGAATGTAAGTTTAGATGCCGGCCCATTTTTGGTGAATAACCTGGGTTATTCTTGCTAATTTGTGGATACATTCATCCACCAATACAAAAAGGGCTGTCCAGAGTCCTGAAACAAAAAAGAAGCTTAGATGCCTTCTTTTTCAAATAAATATAGCAAGTGAATGAAGAAAAATTGATAATAGGAGTAAATTAGAAAGTTGCTTAAAATTGCATGCTCTATCTGAATAATGAAAGAAAAAAATTGGGTTCAGAGTCCCTTTAATTTAATAAGAGCGGCGCGCTATATCTTTTCTTAGATTATCGAATTGTGGCATCATCATAGCAGATATCTGGGAGATTAAAGATTGAGTATCAATATTGGTTACACAAGTGTTACTACCTTCTAGACTTTCTGGCCCAATATCTAGGATGGTTTTGCTTCTATTCCTGTCTCTATTTTTGCTGACATTATTGGGGATTTATCTTTAAGATTTTGTACAAATTTCTCCAAATAGATAAATTCTATTGACCGAAGCTGGTTATGTAAGGGGTGAGCAGCAGAGAAAAGAGAATATGTGGGGGCGTGTCTCTGGGCAGCACCTTCAATGATTGCAATATTGGGAGCTGCCTGTAAACCTGCTGATAATTCACCAAATATCTGGAGATGATGGAATCATCTAATCTCAGAAATTAGGTAGTGGATATCACTACACGTCCCTAAATCGAGAGATATCAAAATCATCCTGAGAACTACAGCAGATTCCCAATCCGGAGTGTAGAGGCCTGTGGTGACTCCAGCAAGGAGAGGCCTATAACATCCCCCCCCCGGGTACCCGGGTATGCAGTGCTGGTCACTGGCAGCAAAGATACTTCTATACTTTTTTTAGACCTATACCTCCATCTTATGTTTTATTGCTATACCGCTCTCATCCAAAATGATGGAAGCCACATGGGAGGAGAAATTATTACAAATCCTTTATGATCACTTCACCAAAATGTAGCACCATTTGATTAAAACATTTGAGAAAATATCAGTAGTTTGTCTAGAGGGGAGTAGTGTGGAGACGCAATTGGCACTTCAAGAGAGTGAGAATTGTGGTGATTCAATGTGCTTTAACTATAATATCGGACTTAGACGCTCATTTGTGACATGTGACAAGGTGACTGGAGAAGATGGCGGACTGGAGCAAGAGGATGTCACATTAGTGGCTGTGATTAACAAGCTGCCTACATATGGAAACCTTGACATTGAAGATATTGCTTATACTGCACCAAGCTATATAGCGGAAGCAATGTTTGCCGGCACAGAGTTTACATCTTGTAATATGCATCAGGGTGACAACCTCATGGGCGACCTGCTGAGTATGCTTTAGCTGCAGAACAAAGGTTTGGCTATGTCCTTTACTTCTAGAGAGCATGAAAATACTGATAATCAGTCTACTTACTCTACAACCCTGACTGTCTTTCGCCACATGGGCCGGCCGGGGTGGCTAGTATTTATATGTTTGCCTAAGTTAACCTTTGCTCCTAGAATTGATCATTAAAGCCAGGTAGCAATTTTAATAGTCCTCATTATACCTTATATAAGTCATCATTAGATCCTATGAGCTAAATTTTCTGTGATTTTAGAGCTAATGGTTTCTCTCACTGACCAGTACTGGAATAGCGGCTAAGAAATAGGCTGACTTAATTCTAAAGGCTAATAGCTTGGTGACACTTTGGTTAATCATAGCTGAAATCATATAAAACAGTTCAGTTAGGTGTAGAGATTATTATCACACTGTTTTATTATGCTTTTATTCTGCTTAATACATGTAAGTTACATGAATATTTGTCCTAAGTGTCTCTTACCCATGACTAGTCCATTTTAGAACAATTTGTAAATACATTCTATTTTTATAGATGACAGCTTTAAGTTGCTAGACCCCTAAAGATAATACCTCATCTACAAACAATTTTGCCCTGCAGTCAAGTCTGTCCCTATGTTCTCACTCCATAGAACTCCTCCCTTAAGGACTGGCTTGATCTCTACGATAATGTCATTCCTTACCATGTTTATGTATGTTATCCTACTGAAAATACCTTCCAGTAAACCTATGTCTGGTAAATTTGATATAGCATTTATAGCATTTCCATGACTTACTTATTTTTTTTTTCCTTTTCCCCATAGTCAGTTAGGTCCAATAGTGACCTTTTATTGAGAGTGATGGTACACGATCTTTTAAAGGTTTTAAGTGACAGATGTTATCTTATGATATTTACATATAGTTACTAAATCTGCATATGTCAAAGCCGTCTATTATATTTAATTTCTATTGTCACACCTTCTTTTGACATTATTGAAATTATACCTATAGAACCCTTATGTTTCTTTGTATAATTACCCCATAATTATTTAATTTATACTTTGGATGGTCCATGAGAGGCCATTGATAATAATAAGGGGGATTTTTTATCATACATCTTGATCTCTACATCTGTACATCTCTAGTTAATATAACCATATTAAGGAAAACTGAGGTTTGTTTCACGTTGTAATTTAGTAAATGTTTTTTGGTGCCATAGCAAAATTGAAATGTCATATTGTGCAATGTCTCTGTTATGTGCACTTTAATACGATTCTTTGTACATTGTCTGGTTACATTTTGTTTGATATCTTATCAAACCTCAATAAAAATAAATTTAAAAAAAAAGAGAGAATATGTGACTAAGTGATAATATACTGTAAAACAGAATTTTAAGATGGTATCTCGTGTGAAACACGGACCCAATCCACTCCAAGTAGACACTAACTAGGTGCATGGTGTGCCAGTAATGGCAAGGGAAAAATAAAGAATAAAAAAGATACGATAAAGTGTGATGATGCACAGGAAAAATAAAGAAATATTAGAATTGTGGTTGAAAAACAAAATGTGTGAGTGCAGCTGTGATAATCCCCTTTTATTGATTAGAGAATTGGATGATGGTCAGAGGGCTGTATATACAGTGACAGGTCTTTAAGATATACTTCCCTGATTTCGGGTATCTAGCTATATGTTATTCCCAACACAGCATTGGATCTGTACCCATGCTCTTTTCCCTGTTCTTAGGGTAGTTATTTTCTTATAATATGAGCCTTAGATTTTAGGATCATAGATTGAAAAGAACTATCTAAACTTCTGTTTTGAACCAGCTTAAGTTAGATATTACAAAGATAAAAGTATATTTTTGCTAGATTTAAAAATTTTTCCTGTGTTAAGCAGGTATAATTACAAATCCATTTCAAATCAAAAGCATAGCAGTATTAAATCAGAAGGATGGAACCAACATGAGCTGAAAAAAACCCCCAAGAAAGACAGCACAGTTACTCCAAAGAAGAATCTCTTTGCTAAATTGCTCATATTATAGTCAAGCTACCATATGTTCACAAATGATCAAGCAATGGCCTGTCGTAGTACAGGAGAAGAAAACAAAAGATTAGTCCTTGATTACGTTAGAACTATCACCTAATTTAAAAGTTTTGCGTTACGGTGAGTTACTGCTATACCGCTGAAAAATTGGCCATTGCACGTGGAATGGCAGGTCTCCCGTATTACAAGTCGCGGCTGTATAGCTATACCACAAGCGTTTTAGCCTGTAATGCAACAATCCATTCCACACTCAAAAAATTATGTTTGAGTGCTGGATTTTCCATAGTGCCATATTACAAGTTGTTCAGTCCGGCTAAAATGCTTGCGTTATAGCCTATACCGCCCTGATCCACATTGCTATCTGAGAGCAGTAGTTATGGATTTTGTGAATCAAAAATGTTTCACAAAACTCATAACTAAAATGTTACAAAGTACACTAACACCCATAAACTACCTATTAACCCCAAAACCACCACCCTTTCACATAGCAAATACTATAATAAACCTATTAACCCCTATACCACCACCCTCCCGTATTGCAATTTGCAAATACTATATTAACCTTATTAAACCCTAATCCGCCACCCACCCACATAGCCAACACTATATAAAGCTATTAACCCCTAAACCGCCGGCCCCCACATGGCTACTACTATAATAGACCTATTAACTCCTTAACCGCCGCCCTCCACATCGCAACTAATAAAATAAACCTATTAACCCCTAAACTGCCAACCCCCCCCCACATTGCAAAACATTAAATTAAACTATTAACCCCTAAACCTAACACCCCCCTAATTTTAAATGAAATCAGTCAATAGGATTTCAGTAGCTCTCATCCTATTTGAAAATGTCAGCCAATAGGAATGCAAGGTATGGGTAGCTTACTGTAAGGCAACTGTGTCAATGTTACATTGATATGTCATAAAAGAATGCATGCAGCCTATTCCCACTCAGTCTCACACCATCCTGTGGCTCTAGATGTAGTTAGAGTCTAGATTTGCTCATAGACTGAGGGAACTGTGAACAGTCAGATTTGGAGCAAAGGGTAAGCTTAGAATAGAAAAAGCTTAGAAGGTGTGTAAAGTGTTATATGGTGTGTGAGCAAGTAAGCACCAAGTCTACACTAGTTCTTAAAATAACTTATTGTGTATACTCTGGCCAATTACTTAGATATCGGTAATAGAGGGTGGCTATCTCTTTATAATTTGTTAGAGCACTTGTGGTATTCCATAGGGTTAATGTGCATTGAATGAATTCCTGTGTTATTCCACATTCAGTTTGAGGTATATTAGTTGCGGCGTGCAGGAGTTAATAGTTGTTGGCTGTATACAGAAATGGTTTTTAAGTAACGTTTAGGACATGAGTTATAACATAACTAACACAATGTGCAATTTGTCGTTGAGGATTTGAATTTGTGCAGGCTTGGTATTTAGAACTGACCGGTATAGGCCCAAGTGATCACAAGGTTAATAATAGGCTTACCGGTACTTTTTAAATAGCACCAGATGCAGGCGGGTGTTCCGTGTAGTCGGTGAGACAGTTACTGAAATCCAGAGTCCCAGACTGGTGCGCCGTGATATACCCGCTCTGAGTAGTTACTTGAGAAAGTTTGAGATGTGCAGACTCAGCAGTGGAAGCTGCAATTAAGGTGAGCTGAATGGCAGCTGTGTAGTCTGTCTTGGAAGTTACAGCGTGTGCCTCAGAGCAGTAATGATTAGCTGTGGCAGCGAGTTTAGTTACAAAGAATAAGAATGAAAGTTGATACAAACTTTGTAGCGAGGTACTTGGCAGGAATCCAAGTTTGAGAGTAGCAGATTCTTATTTTGTTTTGTTTTAGAATCCAGGCTAATTTGGCTAAGCTTATAGAGAGCTAGGTTAATGTTCCTTTTAGTCAAAATACTCAGTCCTGAATCAGGAAGAGGGAGTGCCTTATATAGACTCTCAGGTAAGTCTTAAAGGGGTAACACAGAAACATGACACTTACATTCAAGCTTCAGTGTACGGTGGTGATCGTATGAAGAGGATTCTCCACGCCGGGTATCTGCGCCGCCGGCAACTATGCTCCGCGCCTCCACAGCTCTGTGCCACCGGGATGAATATAGAAGATGCCCCCGCGATGAATGAAGATATCGCCGCCTGGATGAAGACTTCTCGCCGCCTGGATGAAAATGGATGTCCGGACTTCAGGAACTGTGAGTAGATTTTCTGGGGTTAGTGTTAGGTTTTTGTTTTTTTGGGCAGTTTTTTTTTTTAGATTAGGACTATGGGCTTTGGGTCCATACAAATGCCCCTTTAGGGGCAATGGGTAGCTTAGGTTTTTTATTTTGGTGGTTGGGTTGGGGGTTTTACTTTTAGGGGGGACTTTTTTAAGGTAATAGAGCTGATTGCTTCAGGACAATGCCCTGCAAAAGGCCCTTTTAAGTTTATTGTTAGGTTACGGGGTGTTTTTATTTTGAGGAGGATTTTTTGTTTTATAGGATTAATTGTTATTATTTTGTTTATTATTTTTTGTAATCTTAGAGTTTTTTATTTTTCATAAATTTAGAGTTTTTATATTTTTTTGTAATGTATTTTTTTAAAAATTTTTTTGTAGTGTTAGGATTTTTTTAATTTGTAATTTAGTTTTTTTATTTTTGGTTTATTTTATTGTTTTAAGTTTATTTTGTTTAAAGATAGCTATATTGTAAATGTTATTTAAAATTAGGGGATTGTTAGTTTCAGGGATAATAGTTTAATTTAGTGTGTTGCAATGTGGAGGGCTGGTGGTTTAGGGGTTTAAAGGTTTATTTTATTAGTAGCTATGTGGGGGGCCAGCTGTTTAGGGGTTAATAGGTTTATTTTATTAGTAGCGATGTGGGTGGCCTGTGGTTTAGGAGTTAATAGGTTTATTTAGTGTCTGCGATGTCAGGGGTTGCAGATTAGGGGTTAATCATTTTATTTAGTGTCGGTGATGTTGGGGACTGGCAGATTAGGGGTGTTTAGACTAGGGGTTTAGGTTAAGGTTTTAACATAACTTTCTTTTCCCTATAGACATCAATGGGGTTGCGTTATGGCGATCGCCACTCCGCGATCACAGGTGTTAGTTTTTTTATGATACGTTCTCCCCATTGATGTCTATGGGGGAAAGCGTACACAAGCATGTAAAGTCAGGCCTTGGGTTTTGTGCGGTATGGAGCTTATCGCACCATACCGCACAACAAGAGAAGGTTTTGGCTTAAATTGTAATGGCAGCGCTATAGAAAGTGCGATACCGCTAATTTTTTTGCATTATTTATGCCCCCGGTTTAGCATAAAACTTGTAGTCTTGGTGTATATGTATTAATTGAACATGCTGCATACACAGTTTTTCTGCATCTGCCATAAAATTGTATGAGATGGCGTCAAATAATCTCTTCACTGTAAAATCAGTCCTTATTTTACTATTCTTTTCAAACAGTGGCTTAAGACACTAATGTTTGTACAGGTTTCTTCACTGGGGTAATAAGGAGCCTTTAAATTATCATGATTTCCACTGTCCCCAGGCTTATTCCTGTGAGCTACAGAGTGGGATGGTTTCCAATATAAACATATATATAACAAATATTATATTCCAAGCAGACATCTGGTTTTCATTAGGATCTTTATGACCTACAACAACTGATCAGCATATATGCAAACAGGCAGGGAGAGCATTATCATCAAAGAGTGTAGTCGTTATCACTGCAGCTTCTATTATCTCACAGATTCTCTTGGCTCACATGAATAGCTGTATTATCAGGCATATCAGATCTAGTAATCTTAGACCAGGCTTCAGAACTATACATATGCTTCTGTCCTTTAATCATCCTTTAATCCTCTATGCTCTATACACAGAGTATTAAGTGGTATACAAAGTCACGTTTATTCAGACAGATGGACTAATAGAGCCAGAGTAAACTTCTTCACTGCGGCCTTTTATTCACATAGGCAAAGAATATGGTCCCTTAAGACCCAGGCTTATAGTTACATATAAGACGGCAAGTAAGGCAAACAGCTTATAAAGTACACAAACATAACACGACAAGTGATACATAAAACTCTTTATATCCTTCAACAGCTAATCAGCGGATATGCACGTGAACAGGGAGAACACTGAAAATGAGAGTGTAGAGTATTAAGTGATATACAAAAGTCACATAGATTCAGTCAGATAGACTAATAGAGCCAGTGTAAACTTCTTCAGTGGGGCTTTTCATTCACATAGGCAAAGAATATGGTCCCTTTATACCCAGGCTTATAGTAACACACCAGGTGATAAGTAAGGCAGACAGCTTATAAGGTACACATACATAGCATGACAACGTGGTGCATTAAAATCTTTATATCCTTCAACAGCTAGTCAGCAAATATGCATGTAAGCAAGGAGAGCATTGAAAATTAAAATGTAGGCGTCTTCACTGGGGCTTCCATTATCTCACAGACCCTCTTGCCTAGCATGTATAGCTGCTCTGTCAGGTGCTCCAGGTCTACCGGTCATAAACCAGGCTTAAAGGCTATACATTTCATTACGTCCTTTAATCCTCCCTTGGTCTTCTATGCAGTATTGACAGTATATTGCGTATTACAAGATTTTAGTAAATTCAGTCAAGCAGCCTAATAACACCAGGGTCAGCTTCTTCACTAGGATTGTTCATGCACACATGTGGAGCATATAGCCCCTATAATCCCAGACTTATAGCTACACACCAGGCACAAGGTAAAGCAGTCACTTCTTAACTACATATATGCCACTTATCTGTATGTGTACTTTTAGGTTCCTTCGATATGTCACAGCTTTTCTTTAAAACTCTGTTGGGAGTGTTGCTCGCAGTAGCGGACTCACTCAACAGAGGGCCCTGGTGCAAACATATTTTTGGACCCCCCAAAGGTAACTCAGTAGTAAGCAATAGTAAAAAATAAAATCATGCTGCTCTGTATAATGATCAGGGAGGATATTTAGATGGACTAGCAGCTTGCACTAATAAAATGCATTAGGATTGTACATATTATGCTCATGCCTATGTATTGACTGGCTGTTATGGGTCCCCCAGCACTTGGGCCCTGGTGCCCCCGGACCTGCTGCACCAATAGTAGTTCCGCCCCTGGTTGCTCCAACTCTGAAGCGTTATCCAGCAATGCATGGATTTAAGTGGAGTAGGTATTACTACTCGCCGTTTTGTAGTGCTCCTGTTGACTTTTTTCTTACCGCCTCTCCTCATATGGGGTGCAGTGCATCGGGTGCCCGACTCAGGAAACTGTCCTAGGGCTTGAAACACTGGCGGTCTGGATGGCTAACGAATTTGAGTGCATAACTTCATGCACTCTTGTGCGCTCCATCCACCAGAAATCCTCATTCAATTGTTCTTTCTGAATTTATTGAACACAGCATAAAGCATTTCCCAAAATTCACAGCCTTCATTATGTTTATTTAAGATTTTCCTACCTTTTCCTGGTGATTTATTTATATTGCTAACACTAATTTTGAAAATGTGGGTATTTGATCCCCTGTGCCCCCACTGGATAGAAAGTGGATTTTCTCTTTAAAGTGAAGTGTATACTTTGAGGATCTTCTTCATGGACAGAGACATCTAATAATTAATCCAATTATATATTTGTGGGCACATGGGTCTCTTTAATAAATGTATTCACATCTTCTCGATGTTTAAGAATTTAGAAATAGAAATAGATTTGCAGCGTTACCGATGCAGAGAGGGAGGAGGGGCAATGAGGGAATCCTATGTGGGATTAGTTGACGGAAAGGGATCTGGGAGGGGGTAGGGTATTGAGGGGAGGCAGCTACACTACAGAAAAAAATGGGCATTTTTAAAAAAAAATTTGCCTAATTTGCAGCAAACTGGGTACTGGCAGACAGCTGCCAGTACCTTTGATGGCGGCAAATAGGTAGAGATGGGAGGGTTTGAGAGCTATTTGGGGGGATCAGGGAGGTTGGGAGGTAAGGGGGGATACTACCCTGCAGAATATAAAAGGCCTTTTATTTTAGTACTGGACTATCTGCCAGTACTTAAGATGGCGGTTACAATTGTGGGGTGGGGGATGGAAGAGAGCAGTTTGAGAGGGGTCAGGGAGTGGGATGTGTCAGGTGGGAGGCTGATCTCTACACTAAAGCTAAAATTAACACTACAAGCTACCTAATTAACCCCTTCACTGCTGGGCATAATACAAGTTTGGTGCGCAGCAGCATTTAGCGGCCTTCTAATTACCAAAAAGCAATGCCAAAGCCATATATATCTGCTATTTCTGAAAAAAGGGAATCCCAGAGAGGTATTAACAACCTTTTGTGCCATGATTGCACAAGCTGTTTGTAAATAATTTCAGTGAGAAACCTAAATATGTGGAAAAGTTAACAATTTTTTTATTTGATCGTATTTGGCGGTGAAATGGTGGCATGAAATATACCAAAATGGGCCTAGATCAATACTTTGGGTTGTCTACAAAAAAAAAATATAGTTTTGATAGGTAAATATAAAAAAGGCTCTATTTCTGTTTAAATGTAGTGATGGCAAAAATATTAAAAATGCTCTGGTCTTTTGGTGTCCTTAAGGGGTTAATAAAGTCACCAATAATAACACTAGTAATAACAATATCAACATCATTGACAGCATAATGATCACTATTTCCTGACAAAAAGAAGGTCAACATGACGTGCAATCAATCTCATAAAACAGTGCCGGGTCATGCTCCTCCAGTAATGCTGCTATCTCACGTATAACTTTCATGAAATATCCCCTCCATAACTGCTAAGTAGAATACACTAGTGCGATGTATTAGTAGAGGAAAATTACAGCCCAAAGCGGATTACGGGGGGGTGGGGGGATGTTGTGCCAAGATCTCACAATGAGGCTGCTGCCAAGAGTTGCACTTTTCGGGACCAGGTCATAGGTATCAGGAACCAATTAATTGAGTATCAATCTAGGCAGTAGGTATTCATGAAGATATATAGGGCCTGATTTAACAAATGTGATTTGAACCTCGTTCACCCAGCTTTGTGGTGAGCGGGCAGCAGTACACTGCCTGCATTTTAACATTGCACATATCGCTGATTGTGCAATGCCACCCCTGCTTGCGCGTGGCCAATTGCCCTCAAGAGAGGGCGGTCAATCATCCCAATCTGATCAAGAAGATTGCTAGTGTCATGGAGAGATTAACTAGTGGCGTTCTAAAGAACACTGCTACTTAACTAGCATTTCAGGCCTGCTCTGAGTGACCCTGAAATACTGAGGCTCTGAAGCTGCTATCACAGCTTGGTAAATGGGGCTGATACTGTTCTCTTCAACAGATGATATGATGGCTCCAAGAAAATCGTTGGATTATTAGACTAGGTCCAGCTGACTTTGGTATGGCAACCTTTAATAGCAGCTGCCCAGACACACCCCTCCGTACTTTCTTTTAATGTGGAAAGTGTAGGTTGTTTTTATGTGCACAACTTATCCCCAGTGACAGATTGCTAATTAGTTGATTAATACAATGTCCATAGCTGTGTTTGGTGGACAGGGAAATACCTCCACCAGCATGAGAAGAAATATAGTTTTATTTAACGTAGTAGCATCTATTTTTTTTTTTTTTTTTTTTAAGAAGTGAAAAATGTTTTTTAAATGTCCTTCAAAGATCCCTCATCATACAGTTTAAGAATATTTAAATAATTATTTCAATGAAATTAACCAGACTTTATAACAAATGAACCTGAACATACTATATATTGTAAGCTTTCAAATTTATATTGAAAAACAAATGTATTTAGCATTTAATTAATCATTTAACCAACCTAAATCAAACCATCTTTGCAGTGGTGATGCAAATGCACCCATTTATTTTTCTTCCATGCTTTTGTACTTAATTTCCAACATACACTTCTTAGCCCTTCCCAGTCCAAAACATTGACATATTCCAAATACCTTTTAAACCATTTTTATACATTTATTTCAATAATAAACATACATTTTATATTAAATATGCATATATACAGGGTTCAAAATTTCTGCTCACCTACTAGCCATTGGCGAGTAGAAATTAGACCATGGCGAGTAGTAAAAGATAGTGAGGGAATGTTAAATCAAGGCTGGGCATGCAGGTAAATGGGGAAAAAAGCTGCAAGAGGGCATCATTTAAGCAATAAAACAGCAGTTTATTGAAAAACCTGAAGAAGTGAGACGTCTTGTGTTGGATGTAGTATCGTTCTTGTTAACCCACAAGTATTTCCTTTTTAATCATGAATATTATTTGCAATGTCGAGGTACAGCTTTGGGAGCCAAATTTGCTCCCTCATTTGCGAATTTATTTGTGGGTTGTTAGGAACTTCAATACATCTATAATTTGGCGAATGCATATGACTCTGAGATTTAATTATATATGAGGTTTATAGATTATTTGAGTTAAAGAGCCCTTTTCTTTTGGTGGGATTTTGGATTAAATTAATTGTAACAACGTCAACCTTAGATTTACTGGGGAAATGAACAAAAACAAAGTAATTCTTTTTAGATCTGCAGCTAGTTGGGGATTTGCCCACTAGCTGCATTGTGTCTGGCACATTTCATAAAACTACGGTAGGGAACACTATCCTTCATGCCTAATCGTGTCATCCAAGACATCTATTAAAAGCCATAACTAAAGGAAAGTTTGAAAGATTTAGAAGCACTGCTAGTACTTCACAAATTTATGAATAAGGGGGCAGAGATCATATACGCAGGTTGAGCACCAGGGGTTATGAAAGTCAATCCCTAGTGAGTGTATTTGAAGAGATCAAAAATTGGGTACCAGAACAGAGGTATCACAAGGCCAATAATGTAATTATTTTGTCACCCAAAAGTTAAAGGGACATTCGAGCCAAAATTGGAATCCACGTGGATGCATTTCAGTTTTGCATAGATACAGTTTTGTAATATACATGTATTAGCAAAAATGTATCTAATAAAAGCTACAGCTGTTTCAAAAGTGTACTTAAGTATGCACCGTGCACCAGCATTTTAAACACAGCACTTGCTCAGACAGCCAGGGGCGTATTAAGGCCTAGGCCTACAAGGCCCGTGCCTAGGGTGGCAAATTTTGGGGGGCGGCACTTGCCGCTGCAGTGCTGCACTGACTGTGTGGATTTAAAAAAAAAAGTTTTTAATTTTTTCCGGGCAGCTTACCGCCGATGTTACGTGACATTTTCCACCAGCCGCACGCAGCCGCATGTGTACATGCGTACATGTGAACTGCCGGGTTAGGCAAAGTCTTCACACTCTCAGCTATAAGCAGCACACTAGCAGTGAAAGCGGGCTTGTCTGGAGTCACTTAGAGCTCAGGTCGGTACCTTTGCTAATTTCTAATAATGTCACTCACGTACTTGCTGTTAAGATGTTCAAGTCGACTAACACCTAATACTGATATTTGTCAGCCGTGACTAATTTTGGTTATATTTTTGTGCAACTGCATTTTCCAGTCCCAGAAATCCATTCACCATTCAGGCAGGTAATAATATACATGAAACCGAACTGCACTCAAGATAAAACCATATATTGCTGAACTGTGACGCCACATCTGCATGGCAGGAGTGATATTCTGTAATTTAATTGTACATAGTTGTTTAAGTATTAATAACGGTTAACTTTCAGTTATTCTGTGTAAACCGTGTAAGGATGTTCTTTTATCACGCAATATATTTAAAAAACTTTATTAATACTTAAACAACTATGTACAATGAAATTACAGAATATCACTCCTGCCATGCAGATGTGGCGTCACAGTGCATCAATATATGGTTTTATCTTGAGTGCCGTTCGGTTTCATGTATATTATTACCTGCCTGAATGGTGAACAGATTTTTGGAACTGAGCTTGCGGCTCAATGTTCATTTTGTAGCGAACACTATCATTGTTACACCGCCAGTCTCTGTTCCTAGTGCTGCAACTTCTTCCCCTGCTTCTGGTAGTATACCCTGAATACCATTGCCTGACAAATATGAAGGTACTACTGATTGTAGTGGTTTTCTTAACCAGTGCAGGCTGCACTTTCGCAATGATCCTCACATCTTCCAGTTGCATCATTTAAAGGTCACCTTTATAGGGTGACCATATTGCCGCTTTAAAAAGGGACACATATGAAAAATACAGCTGTTTTCAGGGCTGTTTAAATATATGTTTTGTATAAGAACCCTGACATATGCATGTTTCATATGTGTTCCTTCTTAAAGCGGCAATATGGTCAGCCTACACCTTTATCATTTCCTTATTGAAAGACAAGGCCCTGGCCTGGGTCTTCCCCCTTTTGGAACATAACGCTCAACTAATGAATGATGCTGACGCTTTCATTTCTGCATTATCTTCTGTGTTTGGGACTTCGGGCCGTGCTTCTGCTGCGGAATACTCTCTCTTGGATCTCTGCCAGAGCAATAGAACTGTGGCACAATATGCCATTGAGTTTCGCATCTTGGCACTTGAGACCAGTTGGGAGGGCAGTGCTCTCAAGGCGGCCTTTAGGAGAGGTTTGCATGAACGCATCAAGAATGAAATTACATATTGTGATGTTCCTTCTTCCTTGGATGACTTTATAACACTTTGTATCAGTCTAGATTCTCACTTCCAGGAAAGACAAGCTGAGAGAGACAGAACTTGTAGAATCCTCCCCTCTCGTCCACCTACTCGTCCGGTTTCTACACTATCCTCCAACCCCTCAGCACCTCCAGTAACCTCAGTAGAGGAACCTATGGATCTCTCCTCCTTCAAACCCTCAGAGTCTGAAAGACAGAGAAGAAGGAGAGTGAGACTATGCTTTTATTGTGGCTCCCACCAACTAAAGAATTGTGATATTTGGCCGGGAAAATCCAATGCTTAGAGGATAATACTGGGGTACCTCTAAGCATGGTCACTACTAAATCCCCTCACTCCTCTCGGATCCTGGTTCCTGTTACCCTTACCTTCCTTCAGAATTCTGTCCACGCTCATGCCTTCATTGATTCAGGGGAAGCTGGAAATTTTTTGGATCACCATTTTATGATTCAGGCAGGGTTGCCTCTTTTGCAGAAAATACATTGTCTCAAAATAACTACTCTGGATGGCACTCCCCTTGTTTTAGGGTTAATCTATTTAGAATCAGCACCCCTAAACCTGACTGTGGGAGTCCTTCATTCCGAACAGTTGCAGTTTGATGTTATTCATTCCCCAGCACAGCCTGTCATCCTTGGTCTTCCTTGGCTTCGTATACACAATCCACAGTTTGACTGGGCTGAGGGACAGTTGGCCTCCTGGGGTACCTCCTGCTTCCACTCCTGCCTTGCTAAGGTTGTTCCTCTGTTCCACATCCCCATAGCCAGTCTACAGACCCCTTCAAGCCTTCCCTCAGTTTTTGCAGATTTTACAGATGTGTTTGAAAAGAAAGCAGCTGATGTGCTGCCACCCCACCGTCCATACGACTGCAAAATTTACCTCTTTCCTGGAGCTCCACTTCCTAAAGGGAGGACTTTCCAAAGCCAAAACCAAGGGCCTTAAACAACATCACTATCAAGAATCGCTATTCCATTCCTTTGATCACTGAACTTTATGATTCACTTCAGAATGCTCGCTACTTCTCCAAGCTGGACCTACATGGAGTGTACAATCTGATTCGTATCTTCCCAGGGCATGAATGGAAGACCGCCTTCAACACAAGATCAGGGCATTACAAATACCTTGTAATGCCCTTTGGGCTGTGTAATGCCCCTGCAGTCTTCCAGGCATTTGTCAACGACGTCTTCCGTGACCTCCTCAATCTCACTGTCATCATCTACCTGGATGATATCCTTATTTTCTCCTCCACCCTGGAGGAGCATCATGAACACATGAGACAGGTTCTTCTACGTCTTAGAGACAATTCAGGGCATTACTAATACCTCATAAATCCCTTTGGGCTGTGTAATGCCCCTGCAGTCTTCCAGGCATTTGTCAACGACGTCTTCCGTGACCTCCTCAATCGCACTGTCATCGTCTACCTGAATGATATCCTTATTTTCTCCTCCAGCCTGGAGGATCATCATGAACACAGGTTCTTCTACATCTTAGAGACAATTGAGTTTGATCAAGTCCAGATCCAGTTCCTTGTCTTTTTGAAGGAGGGTTTTGCCATGGATCCTTCTAAGCTAACCGCAGTTCTGGATTGGCCTCAACCCACCTCTTTAAAGGAACTACAGAGATTCTTGGGGTTCTCCAATTATTACCGCAAGTTTATAAAGAACTTCTCTCAAATAGTTGCTTCACTCATGGAGCTGACTAAACGGATCAGAGACAGCAAGAATTGGCCTCCTGAAGCCATGGATGCCTTCTCTCATCTGAAAAAGGTCTATTGTTCTGCTACGGTGCTCCGCCATCCTGATCCTGACCTGCAGTTCACTTAGAACACCTCTGAGATAGGAGCTGGAGCAGTCCTAACCCAAAGGGATCCTTTAACCTCCAAGTTTCACCCTGTAGCCTTTTTCTCCAAACGTTTTACTCCCGCAGAGAGGAATCACTATGTGGGTAATCGTGAACTCTTAGCCCTTAAGATGGCCCTGACTGAATGGCGTCATTTTCTAGAGGGTACCACCAACCCCATTCAGATTCTCACTGACCACAAGAATCTGACGTACCTAGAGACTGCCCATCGACTCAATCCTTGACAGGCCAGGTGGGCCTTGTTCTTTTCCCGTTTTAACTTTGTAGTCTCTTATCTTCCTGGGACCAAGAATAAAAAGGCTGATGCACTTTTCCATCAGTTTCCTCAGTCTAGTGACTCTTCTGAAGCTCCTATTGAGCACATCATACCCCCCTCCTGTGTAGTTGCTCAACTTAACACCTCTCTACTTCAAAGACTGCAACATGCCCAGTCTAGAAAGCCTCCTAAAGCCCCTGTGGCTCCTGATTTATTCTTTGTACCTCCGAACCTACGCACCTCTGTGTTATCCTGGGCTCATGACAGCAAACTATCAGGACATCCTGGTTTGACAAGAAACTTTAAACCTCTTTCCCAACATGTATGGTTATCAAATATATTTCTTCTTCATGTGGTACGCCTTCATGGTATACCTTTAAAGGAACAGTCTAGTCCAAAATAAACTGTCATAATTCAGATAGAGAATGTAATTTTAAACCATTTTCCAATTTACTTTTGGTATTCCTTTGGTATTCTTAGTTGAAAGCTAAACCTAGGAGGTTCATATGCTAATTTCTAAGCCCTTGAAGGCCGCCTCTTCTCTCAGGGCATTTTGACAGTTTTTCACCACTAGAGGGTGTTAGTTCATGTGTGTCATATAGATAACACTGTGCTCATGCACGTGGAGTTCAGGTGAGCCAGCTCTGATTGGCTAAAATGGATGTCTGTCAAAAGAACTGAAATAAGGGTGCAGTTTGCAGAGGCTTAGATACAAGGTAATCACAGAGGTAAAAAGTGCATTTATATAACGGTGTTGGTTGTGCAAAATTAGCGAATGGGTAATAAAGAGATTATCTATCTTTTTAAACAATAAAAATGCTGGTGTAGACTGTCCCTTTAAATATATAGGGTCTCAATTCGTTTTCACCTTCTGGAGAGCTTTTTGCAAACTGATTGGGACGTCTGTATCCTTATCTTCTGGCCATCATCCTCAGACCAACAGTCTGACAGAGAGGACGAATCAAGACCTCAAAGCCTATCTCAAAGCATATGTTAATTCTAAGCCTACCAATTGTTCAGTATTCATGCCCTTAGCTGAACTGGCACGGAACACTCGTTGGCACTCATCTCTGTGATGCTCTCCATTTCAAGCTGCAGCAGTTTATCAACCCTGTCTCTTCCCTCTTTCAGCTGAGTCTACAGGAGTTCCTGCTGCTGACCGTTGTTTCACTGACCTTGCTACCCATTGGCAGCATATATGCACTCAGTTACGGTCAACTGTTTCCAGATACAAGAGGCATGCCGACCATCATAGAGCTACTATTCGTGCCTTTGCCGTTGGTAAGCAAGTCTGGGTCTCTACTCTACACGTTCACTTACGTCAGCCTTGCCACAAATTGGGTCCTCACTACATTGGTCCTTACAAGGTCCTCAAAAGAGTATCTCCTGTTGCCTACAAAGTGGCTTTACCCAGAGCCCTGTACATTTATCCAGTCTTCCACGTCTCTCTGCTCAAACCCTACATCACAAACAAATTTACCTGACTCAGACCTCCTCCTCCATCACTCTTTGTTCATGGAGAGACGGAGTATGAGATTGCCAAGATCTGGACTCCAGGTACAGACGCAGGCAACTTCAATACCTCGTGCACTGGAAGGGTTACTCTGTGGCAGATCGTTCCTGGGTTCCTGCTCATCATGTGCATGCTCTTTCTCTAATCTCCAAGTTCATGCTGCACATCCCACCAAGCCTATGTAGGGTCCCAGAGGTACCCTTTGAGAAGGGGGCTCTGTCACGCTGCTCCCCTCTGCTTTGCTGTGGCCGTTGCCATGGATGCCGACGATTCTCCTGGTTGCTAGGGATGCGGCGGTGTTACTGCAGCACGGCGTTGATGTAATCACGGCCCGACTTGCTTGCCGCTCTCTGCACCTAGATACCCCCTTGGCGCCAACCTGGGTCTATGTAAGTAGCTTCCTGTCATACTTACACTGCCCAAGTATAGGTGTTACTCTGTGTGCTCTAGGGTGCTATTATCTTTATGTGATGGATTGATTTAACGTTACTGAACTCTGCCTGTCTGACTACTCTGCTTGCTTAACCCCTAAAGTACTGGATTGCCATAACGTTACTGAACTCTGCCTGTCTGACTACTCTGCTTGCATAACCCCTAAAGTACTGGATTGTCATAACATTACTGAACTCTGCCTGTCTGACTACTCTGCTTGCTTAACCCCTAAAGTACTGAATTGCCATAACATTATTGAACTTTGCCTGTCTGACTTCTCTGCTTGCTTAACCTTTGAACTATTGGATTGCTATACTGTTACTGAACTCTGCCTGCCTGACCATTATCACTGGATTCCTTTGTTACTGATTACTGCTTGTTTTTGGTCCTTCTATTGGTTTATCCTTGAACTGCCATACCGCATACATGCCTACTGTGAGTACCGCTTACCTCATTTTGCAAACTTTCTCTGCTCTGGGTTATTCTCTATCATTTCAGCTTGACGCCGAGATAAGAAGACTACTGGCCAAGTTTGGTCTGATAGTGGAATATCCTACGAGCATTACAGTGATGTTTATAAAATACTGTGTCTTTAATATGACATCATATGTACTGCTATACATGTCACAGAGTGATTGGATGAATACCCCTTTAAATTGTGATGTTTAACATTATCATTTTATCTATGACTAAGCACCCTGTTGCAGAGATTTGCCACCTCCTGGTGCATGTTTTAAGGTTTTTCAATAAGGTGCTGTTTTATTGCTTAACTTTTGCCTTGTTGCAGCTTTTTTCCCCTGTTTGTTTGTTTTTGCGACTTGTCTGCTGCTTCCGGCCGTCACCATGCTATCACAGTACTAGCCAGAGGTATTCCCTTTTTTCTTACGTGATCACACTCATCTAAGGTATCCTGAGCGGCATTTTTGCTTATTTTGCTCTCTGGGCATGCAGGTGCAACAATGAAATGCTGATGTAAATATGGAGCATCGGCTTGAAGATGGAGCACAGTTGCATTGTGGAGACACTGAGAAGAAGCACAGGTGATGTGGAGAGGCAGAGGCATCGTCTACAGGAGTGCAGCTTATGTGAGATATGTAGGGCCCTGATCTGGCTGATTTGAGGTCTGGGGGAATACAAAATGAGGGGATAGGAGGCCATATATACTGTAAATACAGACGGCTGATTGGTCGTCAGTACCAATGTAGTAGCATTTCTGAATTTAGGTGGGAGAGTTTTGAAGCTGTATACATAAAAACTTGAGCAACAACGGTATATTAGGAGATTTTAACCACTTAAGGACCGGACATTTCAGAGAAATACTTGCACAAAAGACTAGAGCATTTTTAGCATTTTTGCTATCGCTCCATTTAAACAGAAATAGAGCCTTGATTTTTTTTATTCAGCTATCAAATCTATATATTTTTTTTGTGGACAACCCAAGGTATTGATCTAGGCCCATTTTGGTATATTTCATGCCACTGCTTCGCTGCATAATGCGATCATATTAAACATTTTAACTTTTTCACAAACTTTGGGGTTCTCACTGAAATTATTTATATACCGCATATGCAGTAATAACACAAATAGTTGTAAAAGCTTCTCTGGGATCCCGTTTTTTCAGAAATAGCAGACATACATGGCTTTGCTATTGCTTTTTGGTATTTGGTAATCTAAAAAAATGTTTTGGTTAGGAATTATTGGGCAATTTGCAAAAGAGCTTAATGCCCTTTTAAGGGCAGTGAAAAAGAGCTGAATGCCCTTTTAAGGGCAGTGAACAAGAGCTTAATGCCCTTTTAAGGGCAGTGAAAAAGAGCTGAATGCCCTTTTAAGGGCAATGCCCATACAAATGCCCCTTTAGGGGCAATGGGTAGATTAGGTTTATTAGTGTTAGTTTTTTTTTAATTTTGGGGGGTTTGGTGGGTGGGGGTTTTTTACTGTTAGGGGGGACTTTATTTTTAATGTAAAAGAACTGATTTATTTAGGGCAATGCTATACAAAAAGCTATTTTAAGGGCTATTGGTAGTTTAGTATTAGATTAGGGGGCAGTGAAAAAGAGCTGAATGCCCTTTTAAGGGCAGTGAACAAGAGCTTAATGCCCTTTTAAGGGCAGTGAAAAAGAGCTGAATGCCCTTTTAAGGGCAGTGAACAAGAGCTAAATGCCCTTTTAAGGGCAATGCCCATACAAATGCCCCTTTAGGGGCAATGGGTAGATTAGGTTTATTAGTGTTAGTTTTTTTTAAATTTTGGGGGGTTTGGTGGGTGGGGGTTTTTTACTGTTGGGGGGACTTTATTTTTAATGTAAAAGAACTGATTTATTTAGGGCAAAGCTATACAAAAAGCTATTTTAAGGGCTATTGGTAGTTTAGTATTAGATTAGGGGGTGTTTTTATTTGGGGGGGATTTTTTATTTTTATAGGGGTATTAGTTTAGGTTTAATTTTATTATTTTGGAAAGCTTTGTTTATTTTTTCTGTATTTTTACTTTTTATTTTTTGTAGCTTGGGGGTTACATTTTTAACACATAGACTGCCCTCTGGTCAGGCTTATCAACTAGTGCATTATAATGCAATGTCTGTAAGCAGTATTGCAGTGATTAAAGGAACATTAAGCAGAAATGTTAGTTGCTAATGGCTGCTGACTAATGTTCAATTGTATTATGGCAATCACATGGCAGCTGTAAAACAATGGACCTTTGACCTCTCCTTATTTATGATTTAGACAGAGCATGCAATTTTAAACAACTTTCCAATTTACTTCTATTATTTAATTTGCTTCCGTCTCTTGTTATCCTTTACTGAAAGGTTTATCTAGGTAAGCTCAGGAGCAGCAAAAAACCTAGGTTATAGCTGCTGATTGGTGGCTGCATATATATATACCGATTGTCATTGGCTCACCTATGTGTTTAGTTAGAAACCAGTAGTGCAATGCTGCTCCTTCAACAAATGATACCAAGAGAATGAAGCAAATTTGATAATAGACATAAAATGGAAAGTTGTTTAAAATTGTATGTTCTACCTAAATCATGGAAGAATTTTTTTGGGTTTGATGTCCCTTTAAGACAACAAGCTTTCCCACGTACTGAAAAGGTTAAATTGATATTAATGTTTGTTCTTAGTTACATCTAAAAGAGGTTATTTTAAAATGTATAACAGTGGCTTTCTTAAGAGCCATTTATTTTTAAGAAAACTGGGGGAGTCCTTTCTAGGGATAGGTGAATGTGGTGAAAGTGCAATTAGCTTGATAGAACTAATAGTCTTATGAACATTTGTTTTGGACAATCCAATGTTGATAAGAACAAAAAAAAATTTACTATTTAGTAATCAAATGTTATTTCCGGTTTTTGAATGTTACTTTCATTTTTGAATGTTCATAATTCGATTGAATATCCGCAATCGAAATTTTGAACATAACATTACAGTTAACAAATACTATTCAGAAGTTCAAATGTTAATGTGGTAGGGATTCTAGTAAATTGATACATAAAAGATACAAATATATCGATTTGAATGTTTAGATTTCGAATACTGCATAATATGAATACTACATTTAAATTAAGCATTAGTGATACTATTACAAATATATCAATCATTCATAAATACATATTTACATATTTCTACATATAGCTGATGTTATTGGTTTTACAATATATATCTATACATACATATATATATATATATATATATATATATATATATATATATATATATATATATATATACAAGAATAATAGTATATATCTTGCGCTATCATTCAGTGCTCAAAAAATTGTTTAAACAAATTAGAAACAAAGTGTCCAATAGATATTAAATGTTGCTTGTAGACATCAGGCCGCAGACATAGTTTCAATTTTATACTCTCAGGAGGTGCCCTCAGTCGTATGAGGTGAGTAAATAGGGGTCTTTGGGGAGAGGAGTATGATCTCCACAGTAGCTTTTAAATACAGCGGTCTCTATATCCTCTGGATTGGATATTGAAAGGACGCCAAATCGTAGTGATCAATATTTTCTCAAATAAATGATCAACAAAGAGAAAACAACATAGTATATATCATTTTATTAAACAAAACAGTTTAAAATTATGCCAATGCACTCACATGTGTTAACCTCAATCTTATGAGGTAGATATCAAGCCTTTGTGATATTACAATCTTAGCCGTTAGTAGGATTCACCGGTAAAATCCCTCCAACGTTATCCGCTCCACACTGTAGATACTTTGATCGTTGGTAACGCCAATGCCGCCAGGTGTCACTCTATCCTTATGCGTTTCGAAGTGAACACACTACTTCGTCAGATGTAAGTCTTACCTCTGAGGAAGAAGTGTGTTCACTTCAAAACATGTTTAATAAAACAGTATACACTATGTTTTTTTCTCTTTGTTGATTTTTTATTCCAGAAAACATTGATCACTCCTACGATTTGTCGTCCTTTCAAGATTCAATTCAGAGGACATAGAGACCGCTGTATTTGCTACCGTGGAGATTATACTCCTCTCCCCAAAGACCACTATTCACTCACCTCATACGATTGAGGGCACCTCCTGTGAGTATATAATTGACACTATGGGCGCCATGTACTAAGGCGTCAATTTTTTTCGCACAGACCGTATCGAAATAACCCGCCGGCATTCGCACCATGCGGATGGCACTTCGTTACATGAATGTACTAAAAACCAAGCCGTAAAATTTTGCGTCTATTGTGTGTCGAAGACAATCGGATTATTGATAACTTTGAAGCTGCGTTCGGCGTGAAAGAGCAAAGTTAAGAAGCAGTCTGCGACCTGATTGGTTTAGTTCTTTACCCACGTGACAATCTATTCTTCTTCTCGGGATGGTTTGACTGCAACATGGGTGCAATCGATGGCTCCAAGTACATTGGGCATTCCGGCCATTCTATAAAAATTAGACTTCACAGATTGCCACTCTTCTGGAATCGCTGGAAGGCACACGTACCTTGGAAAGACGACCATCAAAGCATCAATAACTTTGGTTAGGTGCCTCGAAAAAGCAGACTGGCTGATGCCAATTATAATTCTAGACACAGCTTGGAATGAACCGGTGGCAAACAAGTGTAAGGCTGCCAACAGTTTTAATAGTCCGGGTATGGCTTGTGAACGCGCTGTCATAGGTTCCAGGTATTCTGCTATTTCATAGTAAAGTTCCATAATAGCTTCTCTGTCCAAACGGAATCTCTGGATAATCTCTCGATCAGAAATGCTTTCCAAACCCATACGTGGAAGGAAAACTCTAGGGACTCTGATTCTTCTACCTCTCCTTCTTTGCAAGTTGTCAACCGGTGCCTGTATAGCCCTTCTTCCTCGTAATTGAATTAATCGGAAAAGAAACATGTGTAAAAGTGTCTCCATCTTCATTCAGTGATCCAAAAACCAATAATGCTACAATAGTAGTCTAGTCCTTTCACTTAAGTACTTCTACCTGGCGTCAGGTTGAGACGCCCTATAGTTTTCTATTGTATTCGCTACCTAAATGGTCGCGAAGCAAATCACGCGAAGTTACAGTGAAAGTTGGAGCGGACGGATTAGTTGTAACATTCATAATTTCAGATTACAGCGAATGTACGTGCGATCGAACATGTAGTAAGTGGAAAAAGGCTTCGGAACGATCAGTTGCGTAAAATTACGATCGCTGATGAAAATAGTGGTTTTTCGACCAGATCGCAGATTGGTACATACGAGAAACAGATCGTGAGCGAATTTTGACGCGGAAATACAGACGGACGGTCACTTCGAAGCTTAGTACATGGCACCCTATGTCTGCGGTTTGATGTTTACAAGCAACATTTAATATCTGTTGGACACTATCGCCTAGATTTAGAGTTCTGCGTTAGCCATCCATACCAGCGTTAGGGGGTCCTAACGCTGGTTTTGGCCTACCACTGGTATTTAGAGTCGTGTAGGTAAGGGTCTAACGCTCACTTTCCAGCCGCCACTTTTCCATACCGCAGATCCCCTTACGTCAATTGCGTATCCTATCTTTTCAATGGGATCTTTCTAACGCCGGTATTTAGAGTCTTGGCTGAAGTAAGCGTTAGAACTCTAACGACAAAACTCCAGCCGCAGAAAAAAGTCAGGAGTTAAGAGCTTTATGGGCTAACGTCGGTTTATAAAGCTCTTAACTACTGTGCTCTAAAGTACACTAACACCCATAAACTACCTATGTACCCTGTTAGGGGTAATATGAACCTGATGGCAGCCATCTTGTTCTTCGCAGCCATCTTGTTCCTCGCAGCCATTTTGTAATGAATAGACTTTATTATACTGGGGTATTATGCAGTGAGAATTATATGCATGTTATGAGTTTCTTTAGCTATTCGGCCTTGCCAATGTACCCTGGCCTAATGCCTAGAAGTAAGATAGAATAAGATAATGTAAACAAGAGGCTTTAGACACTCGGTTGTCTCTGCAGATGGTAGTTTGTTATGACTCTGTAAATATTGTTATGAGAAACTCATGTTCCAGTTTTTCCTTGTAAATTGCTCTGTATAACTGTGTAAGATGACGCGGTCCTAACGTGTCATCCCCTTAACCCTGTATGTCACTATAAGAAAGGCTTGCACTGTGCAATAAACAGAATTGGCTTTCGATCATAATGCTGCGTGGTCTGAGTCATTCTAAGGGGCCCTTATCAGGTAATCTACATATGCCTCAGGTGGTACACTAGGCCCCAGGCTTTGGCCTGCACTGACACTTACCCCCTGAAGGGGACACCTAACAGTTTTGGCGTCAGGACAGTGGGATTCGCAGTGAGTAACTATGAGTGCTTTTACCATGCTTTCTTTCTGTGAATTTGAACCTAAATTTAGTCTGGTAATAGGTGTTGATAATATATGATATAAGGTTAAAGGGGTTCCTGTGGTTGAAGCACAGGTTTGCGGAGGTTAAAGTCCTGCCGGCAGTTGTGATACCCCTCCAGACAGGTAATCAGTCCTGTGCTGGGACACGACAGGTATTGTGAGTCCTGTCGGTGATAAGCGCGCAAGAAATATATGAATGCCAGTTGACGGGAGGATTTTTTAAGATAAACTCCCCCGGGCGAACGTGGCAGTGAAGTGAGTAAGTCTCACGTGTGTTGAAGTTTCCCATATTCATTCCCATAATAGAGTTTTGCTACCCACCTGAAGCTCATGTTGATATCTGATGCTTGCTTTTGCTGCTATATAAAATTATGCTGTGCGTAGAAAATATTAAGTGGCTGTGCATGTTAATTGTGGCTATTATTGTATTGAGAAAGGGGAACTGCTCATAGATAAGAATGCACAGAGAAAATTACATGTATAAGGTAAAAGAAAAGAAGAGTTAATAGTTTCTGCAAAAGACAGAAATATTTTTTTAAAAAACACGGTCAGTAAGTAC
Source organism: Bombina bombina (assembly GCF_027579735.1). Lineage (NCBI taxonomy): Eukaryota > Metazoa > Chordata > Amphibia > Anura > Bombinatoridae > Bombina > Bombina bombina. The sequence continues at coordinate 1,449,777,571 of NC_069499.1, read as the reverse complement.
TGCTGTTTGATAAATAGAGAAATCTCTGTGTTAAAGAATGTAGCAGGCAAAGAAGGGGGGCCACCACTGAGCGCGCACATAGCTCAGAAAAGAAAAAAAAAAAGAGAGAAAAGAAATCCTGTCTCCGTTTGTAAGATTTTTTTTTGTTTGCTTGCAGTAACAAAACTGAAATTTTGTATATTGAGATGCATAATGTGTGATGGTCTGTAGGTTCTCACTATGGTATGCGTGTAACAGATTTACTTTGGACCAGGAACAGAATGTATTATTTGAAAATGATTGTCTCAAACCCTGCAAAAGTGGCCATTTTGTGGGGTTTCGGAAAAAAAGAAAAAATGCATTGTGGAAATGGTGAAAAGTTAATCTAGTGTTTTTTATATATATATATGTATGTCGTACGCTAGAAAATAGATGCTTTTCTGAGAAAGGAAAAAAGGGAGTGAATCTCTGGTATGCGAGATGGAATGAACTTGTGTGTCTGTATCGTAATAATGTTTCCTTCTGTTTCTCTGCTGGGAAATCAGACGTTTTTAGAAGATATTTGGTAATGTTATTTTATATAACTGTATTTCAAAGTCACCAGCATGTTTTAAGTATGTGGTATTCATATGCAGTTTTAGTTTTAAGTGATAATTGTGTGGCGGCATGTAAAGATATGATATTGTTTTTGCAAGTGAAGTAACGGCTTTGAAAGTGCGATGGTATGGGATTTTTGTCACGCTCTGGTAAATATGAAATTGTTTCTGGTATGATTAATGGGTTAACGTATGTTGTATTTGTAAGGTCTGTGCACGGCGTGGGTGCACACAATGAAATATATTTATAGGCTGTAATTGAAAGTTTTTCTAAAAGGGCGTCCGTTTTTGTTGCAAGTAAATTAATCTGCAGGTCATGCTACAGTACAGAGGTGAAATTGGTGTGGTAAATCATACAAGCAGCCTAGATTGTGGTTAGGATATACATATGTAATTTGCGTGATGAATGGTTAGTCCTTAAAGGGACAGTTCACTGTAACAAGGTGTTGCTATTAATGTATTGTCCATGACTTGTTACACAAGCGGCATATTATCTTATATTTGTCTGGAAAATCAGAGCTCAGTGCGTAGACGGAGCAATAGAAAATTGTCATTTTCTTATTTAAAGAACCAGTGCAATAACCCTGTATTAGTAGTTTGCTAAATATATTTTTAGAGACCTTTCTTTGTATATATTTATTTTAAATTTGCTGTTCAGATAGCAGATATTTTTTTTGCAGCATAACTTAATTCTCTCTGTAATGCAAACTGAAGTGATAAGTTGTCTACAATTTTAGTGTAGGGATCCGTGAGACTAGCGGACAGAAAAAAAAAAAAAAAAAAAAACAAGAAAAAACAGAGGAGTGAAAATATTTAAAGGGATACAGGAAAACTGGTATAATATCTGAGAATTTAAGGGAATATTTACATAAAAGACGATGAGGTTTACTGTAAGCCTAACACTAGTATATTTCACTGTGTTAGCAGTTTCAATTAAAGATTATTTTTAATTTGGTTAAAATGTCCCTTTAATTAGCCTGCATCCCACTGTGAGTGCGTTCTTATGCTGCTTATGCTTGTTTAGGCTATTTAATGAACGTCAGTATACATTTTCTTTATTATAAGGATCATTGGGATTAATTTAAAGGAGAAATTGTATTAGTATTTCTTTTTCAGAAAGCTTATTTTTTTTTTGTGTTATATACGGTTGTTATATTTGGCTGGACAACTGCAGAATGGGGAATATCAAATTATATACAACGTTAAATCCAATAATTTTGTTGTGGTTAAACTAATTAGCTTTTCTCACGTTTTAGTGTGAATTTTATATTTTTAAGCAGTAAACAGTGTTTCTCCTTTAAGTAGAAATGAAACTTTGAGCTTGCCTCACTATCCTTGAGAAGAATGATAACACTGTGCATGTTTTGGTTTTTTTTGGCTTTGTTACAGAGAGAACAATTTGCACTGTACATTTAAAGCGGCAGTACTGGTGTTCTATGTTATAAAAAATGATAACTATAAATTGCTCACTACAAAGAAACAAGTATTTATATTATATTCTGTCATAGAATATAGCTTAAAAAATGATAATTTTATTTCTGTGGCTGTCAAACTGTATCTCACAGATATAACTCTTTGTTATTTAAAATAACCCCCACTGCGTTCAATAAATAAATGAGATATTATTTAATGAAGTGATTTCAGTGACACTTTAAAAATATATATAGTTATTTGGTTATTAACTAGTCTACCACTATTATTGCAATGACTTTGATTGCTGCTTAACAGTTAAGCCGTGGTCTATAAGGTGTCTAGAAATAAACACCCCTAAAACAAATGATGCACAGTTTATCTGATTCTACTGCATTTATATAACTAGCTAATTTATCTGTTCACAGCTTTGGTTTTATTTATATGGCTTACGTGTATTCTGTCTCTTGGTGTTGTAATGAGATTTATACAGCCTGTGATAAGAGGCAGTCCTCAAAGGTTTAAAAAAAATTAGCATATAAGCCTACCTATGTTTGGTTTAATCTAGGAAGGTTGGTTAAAATTAAAAGTCCTATCTGAATAATGAATTTTCATTTATCCTAGAATGTCCCTTTAACAGTGGCTACTGTGGTTATCTGATCTTTCCCAAATAAGCGCAATTTTATTTGTGCAATCTGCAACTTAAGTTTCTTGGGCATCTGCTGTGATTGCTTTCTTTGTGTGATATTAAAGTTTTGTACATAGTGGATGTTTTTAATTGTTTGTCATGTTCTGAGTGTGTTGCATTTCAGCGGATGTCAGAATATGTGTTGCATTCTAAGTTAATTGTGGTTGTTTGAAATTTGTGTCAGCAGCTAATGTTTCGTTTTGTGTAAGGCAAGAACGATTGGTTTTCACTGTTTGTTATGTTTTTCTCTTTTGTGGACAGCATATTGAATTGTGAAGTGTATTTCATTTTGCTTGCTATTGAGAATTGTCTCTGCATGAGTGGAGTGCATGATTTATCGTTTAGTTTCTTGTTATCTTGTGTTTGCGTGTCACATGAGATGTTTCACGCAAACATGGGGGAAGTATTGATGAGTATTGATGAATATCTTTATGTAGTGGAGGAGATTATTTTTAGGAGGTGAACCTACAACGTTTTGAATCTCCTCGTACAATGTTATTGTGTTAATTTCAGATGCCTAAAATGTTTTATTTTTCTATGTGGTTCTTAACACTATATTTGTATTTGCAGGATGAGAGTATGCTGTCTTCAGAGATTGAAACACACTAACTGAATTATTTTTGAGTTTCCATATTTAGGTAAAATCTGTACAGGCAAAATTCCATAAGTGCACTCTTCAAAAGATTAAAGATTGAAAGCAAGTAAACCTTTAAAGAAAGAAAAGATAAAGATGAAAGACCTTTTGTCAAGCTTGTTTTAACCATCATACTGCAGTAAAAAAAGTTACTGAACTATCTTTGGATCCATTCTTTGCTTTGCATGCTGGTACCAGCCCCAGAACTGGACTCTGGGTAATCCATGACTGTTTCCTCTGATGTGTGTCTTCAGGACATAAAGACTATCCTTCTCTGGACTGTGCCTTACCGCTCGATATGGAAGTCCTGTTATGCTGTTACAGGATCAACCAATTAAATTAGGGGAGTATTGTTTTAACCCTATTCCTTATATTGCTTGTTTTGTATTCTCTTGTATTTGTTTTATTTTTATTGATCATATTTGGTCTAAGAAATCATATGCTTCATTGGTATTAGTGCACATGGTAGTTTATGTGCGTAACAAAGTAACCCTTTAGATAAGTGTAACTGTGAACTTCGCAGTATTGTACTCTATTGAATGGCCCACTGAGTATAGAAAATAGGTTTAAGGAAAATGCTGCAACATAGCATAATATTTTAGACCCTTCACCCTTTAGAACATAAGGAGGACACGTCTAAGCTAGAAGTTTATAGTAAATATACAGAGAAATGTTTGTTCAGGGAATAGCATAATTATAGTTTATGAAAGCAAATGTATTTTTCCCTTTTATTAATTAGTATGGTATCTGCAAAGTGAATTTGGTCATTCCTGATGTTTGTCAAAGAGAGTAATTCTTACCATAAAGATGTGTTTACCTTTAAAAGAGCTTGTAGTTTTAAATGATGTTCTGTTTGTATGCTTTCCTCATATAGGAGTGTGAGAGAATTTAGGTTGGAGAATTATAAGCATTATAGATAGCAGCCATCCAGAATAAAGCAACACAAGGTTCTTTTATTTTTTAGAAGTTCAAAGTGATATTGTAAAGAAATTCATTTATTTTCATTGACTGTTTTCTTTTTTCCATTCTTACAACAGGGCAGGCCTTAGCATAAGTTTTAGCATAAACATTCAGGCCCTTGAGGAAGTCTGACAGGTTTTCACTTGCGTAGTATTCATGAAGTATCATTTAAAAGTGTATAGAGAAGTTGTAAATTATTCTCTGAGAAATGTCAATGTATTTAGTTTGTATTATATATCAACAATGTTTTGTTTGATTTTAAATGACATAGGATGAAAGTGACGTTTTATTTGGACATAATTGTGATTGTATTGCGGTGTGTACTCATCCTGTACTGTTTCTGTTTGCTTCCTAGACTCCCTGTGACTCGAGTGTCTGCTTGCCATGGGTATCCACTGGTTGCCTTGTCTACCCCATGAACAAACCATCAGATTTCCAGTATCTCCCTGCGGAAGAACCGTGGATAAGCACCCCTACTGCAAATGAACTGTTGGAGAACTGTATTATAGCAAAGTGTCAAGGTGCAGCGCTCTCAAATGGACAAAGACTGTTCTTAAAGTATTCAGAGGCCACCTAGAGACAGTTGTGCTGTTGCTATGTCATGCTTTACTGTGGAAAAGGAACTGTTGGACATATTGGGGGGTGCTAGCAATGCAGGTGGAGAGATAGAAGATGCAGCGTTGTTTGGGGGTAGATGGGGGGCTGGTTGGGTTTCTGTACTGGTAGACCGGTAGTTTTGGGAGGGCTGGAGGATAGATGGAAGGTATTGGAGGGACTGTACCTATATGCAGTGACAATTAGCCTATAAAAGTATATCACGACATGCAAATATTTTTCTCTTTAGTATTCTTATAGAGTTCTGTTACCATAATATAAGGCTTTACTAATTTTCTATGCCTGTCTATTTTTATGTTATTCTGTTAGAATAAAAGGATGGTATGTTAGGGGTAATATGAACCTGATGGCAGCCATCTTGTTCTTCGCAGCCATCTTGTTCCTCGCAGCCATTTTGTAATGAATAGACTTTATTATACTGGGGTATTATGCAGTGAGAATTATATGCATGTTATGAGTTTCTTTAGCTATTCGGCCTTGCCAATGTACCCTGGCCTAATGCCTAGAAGTAAGATAGAATAAGATAATGTAAACAAGAGGCTTTAGACACTCGGTTGTCTCTGCAGATGGTAGTTTGTTATGACTCTGTAAATATTGTTATGAGAAACTCATGTTCCAGTTTTTCCTTGTAAATTGCTCTGTATAACTGTGTAAGATGACGCGGTCCTAACGTGTCATCCCCTTAACCCTGTATGTCACTATAAGAAAGGCTTGCACTGTGCAATAAACAGAATTGGCTTTCGATCATAATGCTGCGTGGTCTGAGTCATTCTAAGGGGCCCTTATCAGGTAATCTACATATGCCTCAGGTGGTACACTAGGCCCCAGGCTTTGGCCTGCACTGACACTTACCCCCTGAAGGGGACACCTAACATACCCCTAAACTGAGGTCCCCCCACATCGCCGCCACTGTAATAAATTTTTTTAACCCCTAATCTGCCGACCGCACACCGCCGCAACCTACATTATCCCTATGTACCCCTAATCTGCTGCCCCTAACATCGCCGACACCTACATAATATTTATTAACCCCTAATCTGCCCCCCCAACGTCGCCGCTACCTTACCTACACTTATTAACCCCTAATCTGCCGACTGGACCTCGCCGCTACTATAATAAATGTATTAACCCCTAAACTGCCGCACTCCCGCCTCGCAAACCCTATAATAAATAGTATTAACCCCTAATCTGCCCTCCCTAACATCGTCGACACCTAACTTCAAGTATTAACCCCTAATCTGCCGACCGGACCTCGCCGCTACTCTAATAAATGTATTAACCCCTAAAGCTAAGTCTAACCCTAACACTAACACCCCCCTAAGTTAAACATAATTTTATTCTAACAAAATACATTAACGCTTATTAAATAAATTAATTCTATTTAAAGATAAATACTTACCTATAAAGTAAACCCTAATATAGCTACAATATAACAAATAATTATATTGTAGCTATTTTAGGATTTATATTTATTTTACAGGCAACTTTGTATTTATTTTAACTAGGTACAATAGCTAGTTAAAATAATTACACAATTACTTGTAAAATAAATCCTAACCTAAGTTACAATTAAATCTAACACTACACTATCAATAAATTAATTAAATAAACTACCTACAATTATCTACAATTAAATCAACTAAACTAAATTACAAAAAAAAAAAAACACTAAATTACAAAAAATAAAAAAAGACTTCTTGAAGCAGCCGACGCGGATCCATCCTCTTCTTCCAACGATTGAAGGTTCCTTTAAGGGACGTCATCCAAGATGTCGTCCCTTGAATTCCGATTGGCTGATAGGATTCTATCAGCCAATCGGCATTAAGGTAGGAAAAATCTGATTGGCTGATTGAATCAGCCAATCAGATTCTATTGGCTGTTCTGATCATCGGGAGTCGCCGGAAGAAGAGGATGGATCCGCGTCGGCTGCTTCAAGATGGACCCGCTCCGCGCCGGATGGAAAAAGATAGAAGATACCGCATGGATGAAGATGTCTGCCGGTCCGGATGTCCTCTTCTGCCCGGATAGGATGAAGACTTTGGACCCTCTTCTGTACCTCTTCTGCCCGGATAGGATGAAAACTTCGGACACTCTTCTGAACGGATCGGTGATACCCGGCTGGGTGAATACAAGGTAGGAAGATCTTCAGGGGCTTAGTGTTAGGTTTTTTAAGGGTGGTTTGGGTGGGTTTGATTAGGGTTATGTGGGTGGTGGGTTGTAATGTTGGGGGGGTATTGTATGTTTTTTTTTACAGGCAAAAGAGCTGATTTCTTTGGGGCATGCCCCGCAAAAGGCCCTTTTAAGGGCTGGTAAGGTAAAAGAGCTGTTAACTTTTTATTTTAGAATAGGGTAGGGCATTTTATTATTTTGGGGGGCTTTGTTATTTTTTTAGGGGGCTTAGAGTAGGTGTAATTAGTTTAAAATTCTTTTTTTTTTTTTGTAATTTAGTGTTTGTTTTTTTGTAATTCAGTTTAGTTGATTTAATTGTAGGTAATTGTAGGTAGTTTAGTTAATTAATTTATTGATAGTGTAGTGTTAGGTTTAATTGTAACTTAGGTTAGGATTTATTTTACAGGTAATTTTGTAATTATTTTAACTAGGTAGCTATTAAATAGTACATAACTATTTAATAGCTATTGTACCTAGTTTAAATAAATACAAAGTTGCCTGTAAAATAAATATAAATCCTAAAATAGCTACAATATAATTATTTGTTATATTGTAGCTATATTAGGGTTTATTTTACAGGTAAGTATTTAGTTTTAAATAGGAATACTTTAGGTAGTAAGAGTTATTTTATTTTGTTAGATTTAAATTATATTTAACTTAGGGGGGTGTTAGGGTTAGACTTAGCTTTAGGGGTTAATACATTTATTATATTGGCGGCGAGGTCCGGTTGGCAGATAAGGGGTTAATAAGTGTAGGTAAGGTAGCAGCGACGTTGGGGGGGGCAGATTAGGGGGTAATAAATATAATATAGGGGTACATAGCTATAATGTAGGTTGCGGCGGTGTACGGAGCGGCAGATTAGGGGTTAATAATATAATGCAGGTGTCAGCGATAACGGGGGCGGCAGATTAAGGGTTAATAAGTGTAAGGTTAGTGGTGTTTAGACTCGGGGTACATGTTAGAGTGTTAGGTGCAGACTTAGGAAGTGTTTCCCCATAGGAAACAATGGGGCTGCGTTAGGAGCTGAACGCTGCTTTTTTGCAGGTGTTAGGTTTTTTTTCAGCTCAAAATGCCCAATTGTTTCTTATGGGGATATCGTGCACGAGCACGTTTTTGAAGCTGGCCGCGTCCATAAGCAACGCTGGTATTTAGAGTTGCAGTGGCGGTAAATATGCCTGTACGCTCCCTTTTTGGAGCCTAACGCAGCCCTTCTGAGAACTCTAAATACCAGTGTTGTTTAAAAGGTGCGGGGGGAAAAAAATACGCGTAGCTAACGCACCCCTTCTAACGCAAAACTCTAAATCTAGGCGTTTGTTTCTAATTTGTTTAAAAAAAATTTGAGCAGGATATATTCTATTATTCTTGTATTTTTTTTTTTTACTGAGGGGTACATTGATGGTGTACTACCTTATTGTATTATTAGTTAAACCTGCTGCTTCAGTATCCAATCCTATATCGCCCCCTAGGGTACTGAGGAGTCAGTTAGCTGACTCTTTTTGTAACCCTGTAACTCTTGATTCATATATATATATATATATATATATATATATATATATATATATATATATATATATATTTATATATACACACAGAGAGAAGCACACTCACAGGAACGAACAACTGGCTGTAAATATATATATATATATATATATATATATATATATATATATATATATATATATACAGGTGGCCCTCGTTTTACAATGGTTCAATTTACACCGTTTCAGAATAACAACCTTTTTTTTCCAGTCATGTGACTGCTATTGAAAAGCATTGAGAAGCAGTGCATTTATTAAAATAGCCAGTAGGTGGAGCTGACTGCTTGTGTTGCAGCAAAGCCAAGCAAGCTGAAATTAATCAGCTTAACCAGACCTGAGCTATCAAGCAGATTTCAAAGGAACAAGATCTTCCTGTCTATAAATCAGTCCAGATTGGAATGCATAGAAAGAACTGTTTGCAGAAAAATGCAAGTGAAGACTGTGTTGTATGATTATTTTATTAGGTTTCTAAGGCTGTTTAGCAAATGTTTTTGTTCATTTTAACTTAGTTTAATTATATATTCTGTGTTGTGTGATTATTTTATTTGGTTTCTAATGCTGTTTAGCATTTAAAGTCTTCATTTCAAAGCTTTAAAAATAATGTATTAGGTGTTACTTATGACAATTTTGAGAGGGGCCTGGAACCTAACTCCCTCACTTCCCATTGACTTACATTATAAACTGGGTTTCAATTTACAACGGTTTCGATTTACAATATATATATTTATATATATATATATATATATATATATATATATATATATATATATATATATATATATATATATAGGAATATCTATGTAAAACATACATAGAACATATTTTCCCCTATGTTAAAAACATTGGAATGTAAAATATTTACAGTAAATACACAGTATAATACTTTATTAAATATGAATATTGCATAAATATATTTTTACATGTTTTTATCTACTAGACTGTAAAGGTTTCCAATGCACTTATGTGTATATATGTCTATACACATACATCTTTAGACATCTAGGTATCTTTGTTAAAGCCCTTTGCCTGTTATTTTTTTTTCTAACACCTAAGACGTCATATCTTTGAGAACTGTTTTGTGCAGTTTTGTTAAAAAAATGTTTTGTTTAGTTTTTTAAATGTATTTTTTGACACTTTTTGTTTTGCGAAACAGTTAACCAAAGCTCAGAGGACGCAGTAATCATCCTAACGTAAATCTCAGTTGTGTTCACATATTTACGTTTACTTTCAACTTGTAATACGAGCGCGAAACCCGAAGCACACAAACACCTGCAATAAACTCTCTTTCGTTTAGTGCGACAATCATAATCTGGCGCAAAATGTTTACTTAAACTTATTTTTATTATTTATTTACTTGTTTTTTCTGTAATTTATTTATGCTGCATAGTAACTGACCCTACAACATGTTGCAAAGTGATTACTTAGATTAGTACATTAGTAATAGCATGTGTATATAAAAAATACTTTAGGGTTTCTTTAATGGAGAAAAGGACTGCATAAAAGGGACCTTAAACTCAGTTTAAATTTCCCTTTAAATAGATCAAATAAATTATGTAATTTAAATTCTGATGTTCTAAAACAGAGTTATAACTGTTTTGTAAAACGATTCATATTTGGCAGGACAGGCTAAGATGTTACTAAAGTAGTAATGAGTTATATTTTAGTCTTTTTGATATAGGTAACAGAAAAAAAAGAGCCTAAATAATTTTGGTCACACCTAAATATATGTATTTTTCAATAAAAGATTAATTTAACAATTTACAAATTATTGTTCCTTATGAAGACTTTATTATAGGACTGGCAGAATAAATGACATCACATTTCCTTATCTGATTTTTCATTTTCACTTTATTACATGCATTTGCATATAAATAGCTGGTACTTGCAGTTGAAATAAAGTCAAACATAATTACAAAGATGAAGCTGATCCTATGTCTGTCTCTCCTTACCTGTCTGGCATGTTGGATAGAGGCAAGAAGATACTCTCAATGTGAACTGCTCAAAATATTTAGAAAAACTAGACTGGATGGATATCGTGGCATTGGTGCTGCTACATGTATGTATAATAATAGTTATATATTCTTGTTATTTATTGTCTCATATTATTATATATTAATATTCATCCCTAAATAAAAATTGATGCTGTAGGTATAATAAGTAATAAATAAATTTGACATACAGTATATAGGTATAGTAAAGTAGTACGTGATTAAATGTACAGATAAATACTTCTAATATACCTTATGTAAAGGCTTTGAATAAATAATAACACATCTGAGATATGTTAAGAAGAACCTACAACTAAAGATATTTTCTTATTGTTTTTGAGTTTTTATTTGAAAATTAAAGCAACCTTGGTGTTATTTCATGGTTTATATTCTACACAGCATTGCACAGATCAGCTAGGATCAATTTAAAGTGACATGGTATTCAAAATATTACTCTAATGTATGTGAAACAGCAGCAGTTAAACATATTACAATTATATATCTTTTGCATTAAAATGTAAAGTAAAAGTGTGTTTAAATTTAAAATAAAACTACCAGGCAGTGCATAATTTTGTAAAACTGTGACTCCTCTGCTCAATGGATGATAGAAATAACTTGGTTTATTCAGCGCAAGAACATTCATTTTATAATCAGCAAACAAAGAAAGAACACTCTAATACATTTTAAATGTGTAATATATTTTTTTTAGTATTATGTCTCGTTAAAAATGAAAGACTATGGGACCTATTTATGAAAGGACTGTCGGACATGATCCGACATTGCAGATCATGTCCGACAGACCTTGCTGAATGCGGAGAGCAATACGCTCTCCGCATTCAGCATTGCACCAGCAGCTCTTGTGAACTGCTGGTGCAACGCCGCCCCCTGCAGATTCGCGGCCAATCGGCCATTAGCAGAGGGGTGTCAATCAACCCGATCGGATTCGATCAGGTTGAATTGCGGCGATGTCTGTCGTCCTTCTCAGAGCAGACGGACAGGTTATGGAGCAGCGGTCTTTAGACCGCTGCTCCATAACTTGTATTTCTGGCAAGTCTGAAGGCTCGTCAGAAACACGGGCATCCTTACAGAGCTTGATAAATTGGCCCCATTGCCTTCCTCAATAACTGGACTACCATTTCTACTGTAGACTGAACTCCTTTAGAAACAACACAATCTCATTCACTTAAATTTTGTACATTTTATTTTATAATTCTAAAAATATATTTTCCAAACCCTATTTCATTTGGTTATTTAACAGGGATATGCATTGCTAAGCATGAGAGTAACTACAGAACTAATGTAGTGAATAACAATGGACCAAGTCGTGATTATGGAATTTTTCAAATTAACAGCAGATGGTGGTGCAATGATGGGAAGACTCCAAAAACTGCAAATGGGTGTAAAAAATCATGCAGCAGTAAGTACTAGTAATAAATCATGAATTTTCTTATTAATTTAATAGTATAATCTATTGTATCATGGTTTCCATTGATTAGTTTGTAAAACATTGTTTAATTACATTTATCCTGACATTTTTCTGTGGGACATTTGAACTGTGGTCCAAAAATGAATGGCTTTGAGGGCATAAGGAAGGGTTTGTGGAATCCAAGGGGGTTTAGGTGGTAGAAGGGAGTTTTACAGGTTTCTTTGGTCAAAATTTAAGTTAGTTTCGGTTGGATTTGGGCTGCCTGACAGTAGGGTTGGTGTGAAGACATGGCTATCATAAAAGATTAATACAGCCTGGAAGGTCTCTATAACTTCAACCACTTCACCAGCTATATCAATTGTTATGCAGGCCTGGACTGAACATAGGGCATTGGCTCAGTGTGATGGGCCAGCTGCATGCTGGGGCTTCTTGCCTTAGTGCTGCCCAGTCACCGTCATTATTATTTGTGCATGATGCAGGGCCAGCCCTGCCTCCCTCTGCCTTCCTGTGTCTGTGAGCCAGGTCACGGCGGTCCCATCTAATTTCTGAGAGCCATATCAAGGACAGGTCCCATCCCACAGCATTACACCAAAATGATCCTCCTCACAATGGTTTCCTCTGTAGGTTCCTAAATGACTCAATGCAAAGCTGTCTCCTCTAAAGGATTTGCCTTCAGTTCAGAATCGGTTTATGACAGCTTCCGACAACTGCACACCTGGGTAGGTAAGAAATATAGCATACTGCCCTCTTTCTGTTATCACCTTGTGTCTACCTGTAAATAGTACAATTTTGGGTTTACCTGTGTCCTTCCCCTTGGCCAGGGGCATAACTACAGGGGTCTCAGAGGTCTCTGTTAAGACTGTGCCCACATGTATACGGCCCCCCTCTGTTCCTTTGGTCAGTAGTGTCATTCCTACAGCTGGGCCTGGTTGTGTCTGGACTCCACTGCAAAAGGGATCTCCCAGTATATATCTATGGTGGCAGGATTTAAAAGATAGCTGCCACATTGCTATACAGAAAAACCTGTCATCATATTTGTGCAGGAAGGCTTTGTGATTGCATATTGTCTGGCATGGACTAACCATGAGGCAAGAATGGCAGTTACAATGAAGCAGCTTCTCTTGATAGGGCCTGTTGATGTCAATGGGTGCCTGTTTTTGTGTGATTGAGGATGTCAGGTGTGCTTTGCACGTGCATTGGGTGCCTGTGGATGGCTGTGTCTGTTATTTCTCATTTATAGTGCAGCTGATGTGTTATAAAGTGCTCAGTGTGGGAGGAGTGAGCTGCAGGCCTATTTTTGGTCCCATTCTGGCCCTGTTATTTTTATTCCATTATTATTATTATTATTATTATCGGTTATTTGTAGAGCACCAACAGATTCCGCAGCGCTAATACAACTCACTCACTAAAGATTACTCATCACCCCATAGAGAATCCACCATATAAAACTGGTTGAAGCTACTCTGGTTGTTGAGAAACTTGAATGACTTATTAGAAATTAATTGTAAGCAGTGGCGACACATCACACACAGACACACACATAAATACATACATACATACACAAATACACACACACATACATACAGACACACACATAAATACATACATACATACACAAATACACACACACATACATACAGACACACACATAAATACATACATACATACACAAATACACACACACATACATACAGACACACACATAAATACATACATACATACACAAATACACACACACATAAATACATACATACATACACAAATACACACACACATAAATACATACATACATACACAAATACACACACACATAAATACATACATACATACACAAATACACACACACATACATACAGACACACACATAAATACATACATACATACACAAATACACACACATAAATACATACATACATACACAAATACACACACACATACATACAGACACACACATAAATACATACATACATACACAAATACACACACATAAATACATACATACATACACAAATACACACACACATACATACAGACACACACATAAATACATACATACATACACAAATACACACACACATACATACAGACACACACATAAATACATACATACATACACAAATACACACACATAAATACATACATACATACACAAATACACACACACATACATACAGACACACACATAAATACATACATACATACACAAATACACACACACATACATACAGACACACACATAAATACATACATACATACATACACAAATACACACACACATACATACAGACACACACATAAATACATACATACACAAATACACACACATAAATACATACATACATACACAAATACACACACACATAAATACATACATACACAAATACACACACACATACATACAGACACACATAAATACATACATACATACACAAATACACACACATAAATACATACATACATACACAAATACACACACACATACATACAGACACACACATCAATACATACATACATACATACACAAATACACACACACATACATACAGACACACACATAAATACATACATACACAAATACACACACATAAATACATACATACACAAATACACACACACATACATACAGACACACACATAAATACATACATACATACACAAATACACACACACATACATACAGACACACACATAAATACATACATACATACACAAATACACACACATAAATACATACATACATACACAAATACACACACATACATACAGACACACACATAAATACATACATACATACACAAATACACACACACATACATACAGACACACACATAAATACATACATACATACACAAATACACACACATAAATACATACATACATACACAAATACACACACACATACATACAGACACACACATATTTTTCTGATTCAGATAAAGCAAATAATTTTTAAATTTACTTTTGTTGTCAATTTATTTTGTACTCTTGGTATCCATTGTTGAAAAGCAGATGGCCATATAGTGCTCCAGACACATGCACACTCCTCAGCCTGCCTACCTGCTTCTTTTTTTTTTTTAAACAAAGAATACCAAGGCAATGGAGTAAAATTGACAAGTGTAGTACTTTGGAATTTATTTTTTATAAATATGTTATTTGCTCTGTCTGTTTATGAAATACAATTTAAGGTTTGATGTCCCTTTGATAAGGATCCAGCACACAGTGTCCATTTTATTTTATTTAAACTGTAACATGACCAGTGGCGTCACTAGGGTTGGTGTCACCCGGTGCGGTAACTCATGGTGTCACCCCCCCAGCGGGAAAAAGAACAGGACAGGATACAGCTCAGCACCATGAAGAAGAAAACTGAATCTTAATATGAACTTTGCGTATACTACGCAATGATACATGCATAGCTGGATTATATTTTATTCCTCCTCCTCTGGGTTTCCCCTATCTAGATGTTGCCTGCCACAGTGCCCTGTAGTGATGCGGCCAATGCCAGATTAAAGGGACTGTAGACTGTAAAGTTGTTTTTATATGAATGTATTTTCAATGAGCTGTTGTACCAGCTGCAGAGTATAACATTTATGAGAAATTGCATTTTTTCGGTTTATTTGTGTATATGAAGTAGCTGGTTTTGTGCTTTTAAACCACAACCTATTACAATGGGTTGAGCTTCAGGTAATATCAGATCTCATTATGTTATCACTTTTATGTACACAGACTTGCTTCCTTATCTTATATTTGTCTGGAAAACCAAAGCTCAATGCTTAGAGAGAACAATGGAAAATTTTATACAGGGTTCATAATACAGCTAAAACAACGTTTCAAACCAGCAATTGGTTCTTAGTCATGTCATGACTAAGAACCAATTGCTGGTTTGAAATGTTGTTGTTGCTGTATTATGGACCCTGTATAAATAAAGGTGCTTTATTCATTATTTGGAGGCTGGAAATCTTTTTGGAATCTGTACAGACATACACAGACAGACACATACATACACGCACACACACACAGATATAAGTATAGAGATACACACACTGAGAAACTGACACACACACATACAAACACAGAGACACAGAAACTCATATAGAGGCATAGACACACACATACAGAGAGACAGACATACTGGTACTGACACACACAGATACAGAGTGTTTTGGGTGACAGGACACTAAATTATTACTGATGTCTCTGTACAGACATACACAGACTGACACATAGACACACAAAGATATAAGCATAGAGATACACACATGCAAACACAGAGACACAGAAACTCATATAGAGGCACAGGCACACAGACGCTGACACAACAGAGACACTGGAAAATATTACAGAAAGCCAATGCACTTTTTAATAAAGATGGGTGTTATATAACTTGCAATGACCAAACCATGAGAAACTGCACTAAGAGCTGCTGAGACCCTGCATCTCCTGAAAGTTCATTGATGATGAAATCCATGACCTTAACAACGTTCTTGCTTAGCCACTCTGAATATCCATGACAAGCCTACACTCATCTCAAGCATACAGCAGGATGCCTTTCTGCTTCCACTAGTTGCTCTGCATGTATTCAACCTACCGGGATTTCTACAGCTCTGCTTTATTTCATTTCAGCAGAGCCTGTACTCTGTTGAAATGAAATGAAGCAAGAGAGGCGATAAAGCAGCCTCACATAATCGCTACATTTCTGGATAGCAGCAGAGAAAAGAACAAGCAATGCTGTAAAAGCCTCAGGTATTAACAAAGAAATAAATACAATATTGTACCTCTAGAGCGAAGGCCTAAAGCCAGCCCTGCCTACCAGAACTCCTCACTGTACTTACATGACATTCCCCTGTCATAACGTTTTTTTCCAGTATGGCTGACAAGGTGACAGCCACACAGTGACAACGCTTAATCATCTTCTAGATGTCAAAATCTGCAATGTAGTCATGTCTGCAGACATTGCAGATTTTGACATCTAGAAGATGATTGAGTGCTGTCACTTCTGCCACCTTGTCAGCCATACCAGAAAAAAACTAGACATGTGCGATTCGGTTCGGTTAAATTCGGAAATTCTGCAAATTCGGCGATTCGGATCGAACCGAATTTCCGAATTAAAATGTTGCCGAATTTTCTGAATCGAATCGAATCGATTCGTAAATTCAGATGGCCATTGGGATTACACTAGTATTATACAGTATGTTAGGTTAACACCTAATATACAGTATAATACTAGTCTAATCCCACCTAACACTTACCGAATTTCCGAACCGAATCAAACCGAATCCAGCCGAATTTCTTCGAATCCGAATAGATCCGAAACAAATCGATTCTAAATTTTCCGAATTCAAATCGATCCGAACCGAACTTCGAAAAATTCCGAATAGATCCGAACCGAACCGAAATGAATTTTTTCGCCATGCACATGTCTAAAAAAAACATTATGACATGGGAATGTGCAGCAGCCAGCATTTTATACATTCTCTAAGGAGACCATCACCAAGCTAATGTGGTTTGTTTTTTGTCTGACTGTGGAGTGAGCTGTGTGTCCTAGTAAGTAAAATTACAGTGGTACACAACTAGCGCCTGCTAACAGAAGGCCCTTGTGCTTTGGTAGATTGACACCTAGCTGTCAAACGGGATAGTCAAATAAGGAGAGTGTAACCAAAGCGCCTAATCTGACGCAGGCTGGGTCTTAGTGAACAATTAAGCACTTGCTTTTAAGCACTTGATTTACAGTACATAAAATTATTTATTTATGATTTTACAGTTCATAAAAGACAAAAACATGGATCCATGTAATTAATAAACAATGGTTAAAAGACTTCCAAAACGTCATTAAATGAATTTAAAAACAATGACCATATCAATATAGAGGTACAAATAAATCAATATTTATACCAGTAAATATTCGAAGGAATCTGTCTGGTTGTAACTAAATGTTGAAAGTGATTATGCAAAGGGTCCAAGAAGAATAGTGTCCATAAAAATAATGTCTATAACAATGTTCAAAATAATATGAGTCCCTTGTGAATTGTATCCAATAGAAATAAAATGATGAGTGACCAATTGAATAAAACAATTAGAACAATGGGTGTACAGTCGACTATGTCTTACAATTTGGAGCCTTTAAACATATAAAGTGTCTTCAAAAATTAGTATATTTTGTAAAAAACGGTATACTTTAAAATCAAAGTGATGAAAAAATAGCAGTGATGAAAAAATTAATGACAGTGGTAAAAAAATGAAAAATGAAACAGTGCAAAAAATATGCAAAACTAAATAAAAATATATATTCAAATTTATTAGTGTCCAAAAAATTGTTTTTAAAAAAATTATTAATTAGTGACCAAAAATGTTTGCAAACTTTAAGTGTGGAATACAAAGTGCTTCATAAAAAACTGGCCAGTGTAAATAGGTGTTTAAATCATTAACCCTCAAGTGTCCGATGTAGTTGGTTTAATGTCAGTCACTCTAATAGTGTATTATGCTAGAATTTTGAGTGACTAGCTGCAATAAAAAGGGGGGTTCTAACTCCTTATGTAGTGTCTTAATGGTATTCAGCTCCCCAGAAAAGTGTATTATTAGTATTCAACTCTCTTGAAGATTGTATTAACAATTCCCTGATTGGTCCTTCTGTAAAAGAAAAATACAATAGTGTAGATCATTTTTTAATAAAAGTATTGAATGAAAATAGGCTTACCAGTGGTCAACGCGTTTCAGCCTCTCAAAGGCCTTTATCAAGACTGGTTGTTTGTCTGTATCTGGTGGCCTTTTATACCGGACTTACTCCAAACCGGAAGTGTACTTTCCTAACATTTCTTTGGTTCTTTGGTTATAGTGTTAAATTAAATAATTAAAGTGTTAAAGTATATAATAATATATTCATTTAATTAATTTAACACTATAACCAAATAAAAAAATAACATAAATGAACGGAAATATTAGGAAAATACACTTCCGGTTTTGAGTAAGTCCGGTATAAGGAGACCGTCACCAAGCTAATGTGTTTTTTTTTGTCTGACTGTGGAGTGAGCTGTGTGTCCTAGTAAGTAATCCTGTTGTTGTGTGACTTGCCCCTTTCTTTGATGTCTGCAGTGCTGGCTGGATCTGCACCTTCCCGCGCTCTCAAGTTCGATCTGCATTGCCTGGATGGCTCCTCCCTCTTCCTCTCCAGTCTCCAGTCATGTGTTCCTTGTGCTGTGTAGGAATGTGACTGGCTGGCTGGAACTGGAGTAGGCTAGCTTAGCAGCATGGGGTATATGGGAGTTCTTCCGACTTAACCCGGGAAGCACGCTGCTCATATTACTACTCAGTCAGTCAGTCTAAAAATAAAATACACTGGCCCAAATACAAATATGTAAATATATCCGTTGACCCGTTCCCAAACTTCACACAAGCACCGGGGGTTGGCAGGGGCAAGTATTAACTAGGGGGGCAATTGCCCCCTTGCCCCCCTGTATCGACGTCACTGATTGTAAGGACAATTTATTGCCAGGTAATGTAAACGAAGAGAAAGAACAGCAGGAATAAAGTTAAAAACAGGTATCTTTCACATAAACTATAAATTAATCTTATTCAATTAATATCTCCTGTTTTATCTATTATCATTTTAGGCTTTCTGAATAATGACATCACTGATGATATTGAATGTGCTAAAAGAGTGGTCAGGGATCCTCAAGGTGTGAATGCTTGGTAAGAAAATGAAATGGATATTCTTTATGTACAAATCATACATTGCCATTGTTGTTATTGGCAAACATTGTGCTGAACCTGAAATGATACCTCTGTAGCCTTTTTCTACTTTATTTGATTAATTTATTGATCACCCTGGTCAACTCCAATGTTACTCCATGTAAGAGAGTACAGAGTCAGCAAACCACTTGCTATTTAAGTGTATTTAAGTAAATTTTAGTACAGTGCTTTGTAACAAAACAAAAATAAAAAGTAATTAGCACATTTAAAACAAGACCTGACAACATTATTAGAACTGGTTCTTTCATTAAGCCTATTTTGTTTCCTTCTGCTAGATTTATAATATAATCTTAAACACACAATCAGTACATTTAAAGAGCGGCAGAGGATTAATCCATACTTTTCTATTTGATTCTAACAATAATGTTTTACTTATTTGCAACATAGACTATTTCTTGCCTTTCTTACATAATTATGTATTAACAAGAACAATGTTTATTAAATTCCTTAGCTATGTATTAAAGTTTGAAATGTTTTATATACAGTATTTATTTAAAAAAAGATGGTATATTTTTACTTTGACATTTTTAATCTCCCATGTTCATATATTGGGGCCTATTTATTAATGTGCGAGCGGACACGATCCGATATTGCGAATCATGTCCGCTGCACATTGATAAATGCTGACAGCATACGCTCTTGGCATTTTTAATTGCACCACCATACTCATGGTTAATATAATGGAAAAACAATTATATAATAGTATAACACATGGCACGTCTATGATCTACCAAATTTACAACCAAAATGAATGTTAGTGTTTATTATGTTGTTAAAATTGAAATATTTAAACCTAGGTACTGAAATATATGAGAAAATATTACCAACAATAACACTTCTTCTTAGAAGAAAACATGACACCAATAAGGGCAAAAATAACACATATCCATGGAAAAACATACATACAATGGTATAACACACGGCACATCTATGATCTATCAAATTTACAGCAAAAATGAGTATCGATATATAACCAAAACATCTGTGAATTAAGCAGAGGATGAAGTCCACCTTAAGTTAAAATCAGTAGTCGACCTTAAAACGCAAGTCAGCATTAGACACATTGATCCTAACTGGCTGTACATACGAGATTGACAGCCAAGACTAACAAATGAAAATAGGGTAGAGGCGGAACTTCCGCAATGGAAAATAAATAAAGGCTTTGAAAATCGGCGGCCCGCCACCTTTGATAAAGCCGTAACTGGCGAAACGCGTCAGGGGGGTTGTGTGGGACAATGGGGTCCCACTAAAGTGCGATATATATGTATTTTAATGTAATCTATCTCCAATAGTGTAAAACGAACAAGTAATGGGAAGCGTAATAGACAGTGTGTGAATGCATGCCAGTGTGTAAGGGTTAAACTTGATAAGCACCGAAACAGAACTTATGGGTAACTTTATTTAAACAAACAACCCGAGAGTAACCGCACTAGTGTTACAAGGGAACTTAACCCAGCAAAGGCATCGGCTGCTAATAGACTTATAACCGAACCTGACTTAGCATTAGTGACACACTGCATTACTAAGCTGTAGTGAATAACAGCGTGGAGCGGTAGCCAGGGAATTATGGCAAATATCATTACAAGTAAACCATAAAGATACAGTACACTGCCACACTCAGCTGTAGTAAACAACAGCGTAGAGCGGCAGTCAGGGAACCGTTGTTAGAATTATTACAAGTTAACATAACGACACAATACCGGGTGTTGGTTATGACTTACATAGAAGTATAATTATCAGTTAAGGTTAATGGGTATCAAGTGAAACTAAACTCAGAGGCTGAATATAATTAATAACTCACATAGAAGTACATCTATCAGCTATGGCTATGAATATTGAGTAAAACCGAAACTCAGAGGCAGAACATATTTATAATCACAGATATCAGAGCCCACAGCAAGGAAACAAAATGAGAGTGCTGTAATATCGTAAACTTATAAAAACACTTCAGAATTACACATTACGTGTGTTATAAGAGTAAAATTAAAAACAAGCTTTCACTATAAAGACAACCAGTCTTTCAATTCCTAGCAAGAAACCGAAATCAAAGTGTTGCAACATTGTACGCTTAAAATAACACTGCAGAATTACATTCTATATGGTTAGCTGGGGAATATACCCAATACATAGAAGCCAAGTACTAATAAGTTGAATAAAATCTAAAAGTGGATGTTGGAACTATAAACAAAACAGTCTCTGAGCACCCAGTAAAGAAAGAGACAGAGATATATATATATATAAATAATCACCCCGCCATCCATATGAAAAAGGGTTTGCACAAAAAATAAACAAGACAAAAAGAAAGATTTTGAATAGTGGGTCCTAGAGCAAAATTACTCGTTAAAATTCAAGCAAATTGGTGTCTTTATTGAATCAAGTATTCAGAACTATACAGTAAAAACACACGCAACACAAATATGAGATCACTTTATTTATAAGGAGTGAAGAAAAATCATAGGTTTCCAATCATATGTGGGAAGAATTTATGTAATAACCTCGAATATAAGAGATAATCAAACACGAGCACACGTACCTTTACATAACCAAGTACAACAGATCTCAAGATACCCAACTATTACCAAGTTCTATGTATTAATATAAATAAAATCTGACAATCCCTGCTGTCACTCAGGTTTAATCACAACCCACTTTACACTAATTTAAGTCTCGAAGAACATAAGAGACTACCAAATACAACCAATACCCATTACAAGTTTGTGATCAATCTGGTTTTATTAATAAAATAAAGTACCGACTAGTCTAACTAAACCACGTACACAAGTATTAAAAAAGCCGGTCACTTGAGCAATTCGACAAAAACCAGAAATAATTGACACTTGCTATTCAGAGATAGAGAGATTTTAATTTGTTTGTTTGTGTTCACCCATTTTTTAAAGTGAGAAATAAAAGTTAAATTTTAAAGGCATCAGTGGCTCTACCGCAGTCTGGGCAGAGAGTGCTACATAGCATTTCTTTCATGGGAACTAATCCCAATTTGTTTGCAAGTTCTGGTGAACTGTTGGTGCAATGCTGCCCCCTATAGCAGGGGGTGTCAATCAACCCGATCGTATACAACCGGGTTGATTTCTGTCTGCCGTCTCAGAGCAGGTGGACAGGTTACGGAGCAGCGTTCTTTAGACCACTGCTTCATAACTTCTGTTTCCGGAGAGCCTGAAGGCTCACCGGAAACACAGGGCATCAAGCTCCGTACGGAGCTTGATAAATATACCCTTTAGTCATAAGGGGTATAATTTTTTATATGATATTTGTTTTCAGGTATTATATAGTATAGTATTTTTTTTCTTGTAATCTTTTCTATTTAATGGTTATTGAGTAGAAGACTTTTGCTTTACCGATCTTATCTAAGAACCTACCACTTCTATCACCTTACACTGAGAAGTAGATCACAATCTTTCTGATATTTGCTCTCAATAAGTTTACAGTTAAGCTAAATGTTACTTTTGTAATTATTTTGAATGATTTATCTTCACTTGTTAGGGTCGTCTACAGAAAATACTGCAAAGGAAAGGATTTGCGCAAGTATGTTAGGGGATGCTGAAGATGAACAGCAATATTGTAAAGAAACAACTTCATCTTGCTGTCTACTCCTTCGAAAGAATGCAGCGGCTTGGTTTTGCAAATGTAAAACTTCCATAAATGTTTGTTTCACTACATCTAAAAAAATAAAAGTAGCTTACTGCATAATTATTGTGTTTATTTTTAGTTCTAATTTTTATTAAATATCCAGTGATAATCTATTTTCAGCAATAGAAGGACCCTAATTATAATAGAACCTTTGAAAAAATAGTGTATTGACCAACAACAAGAATAATAAGGAGATTGTCAACAAGTGGATAATAGCGCTACCTGAGAAGTACCTCAATAGTTAAAAAGGGTGATTAAATACAGTAGAAATGCATAATCATCAAATGCAAAGACAATACAATAACAATTTAAATTTCAAACAGGAAGTAGCTTTTTTTATTCTGAACAATTTTCCAAGTTGCCTTTCATTTCCCTGTACCTTGAATAACAAGACAGCCATCAGATAAACACAGACTCATATTTGTGTGTGAGCTGTGAACGTTTTGCTTTTAAAGAACCAGTAAATACAATAGAATTGAATTATCAACACATATGTGATAAAAAGACAATGCAATATCACTTAGTCTGAACTTCAAATCAGTAGTTAATCAAAGTTATATCTATTTCCAATTTCATGTGACAGCCATCAGCCAATCACAAATGCGTATATGTATATTCTATGAATTCTTGCACACGCCCAGTAGGAGCTGATGACAAAAAAAAGTGTAAATATAAACAGAGTCTGCACATTTTGTTAATGGAAGTAAATTAGAAAGTTTGCATGCTCTATCTGAAACATGAGTTTAATTTTGACTTGAGTATCCCTTTAAACAAAGGATACAAACAGATTAAAGTAAAATCTTATAATGGAAGTTTATTGTAAAGGGTTTGTTTGTTTTTTGTTAAATTACATGATTCATATGAATCATGGAGGTTTAATTGTAACTTTTGCATTCCTTTAAATGTAACCTTCGTCACAGGACTTACCAAGAACAGTGGTAGGACCAGCTATTGACAGGAGAAATATGAATAATCACAAACACACAGTTCCTGACAGCAAGGCAGAAAAGTCTATGGCTAACTGCGTGCCCACATTTGTCAATAAACCAGGCTACCTACCATTTCCCCATGTTACTTGCCTACCAGTCTTGACCCATGTAATAATTCTTCTAAAATCACTCCTGCACCTACATCTTGTCACTAATTAACTTTTTGCCTAACCTACTGTCAAACCAATAACGAAAAACTGAACATGTCCTTAAAAAAATTAAATTATCTTTTCAGCAATTTCTATGTTACATTGATTTCTCATTTACTATGATAACACTACAATTACATCCACTGATTAAACCTACTGCCTTGACTTCATATTTAACGCCAGGCACTCTTTCAAAAATTAATATTCTGGAAATCATGCAGTCTTGCATGTGTCTATTCCTCGAATTTCAAGAAACTCCAGCCACCAATTTCATTAAAAGACCTTTATTCTTTTGTCATGGGTCCCATTGATAATACAACGTTTCAAGCCAGCATTAGGCTCTTAGTCATGTACACTTTAGCTATACAGGTTTCTGTTACTTATACCTGCACCTGTTAATCATTCACCTGATGTTAATTAACCCATTCCATGAGGAACACAACCATTGCTATTGCAACAGTGACATCTTGTGGATGAAAAATATAGTACACCACTGTTTTTATTTTGAATTTTTCAGTGTTCTTTCATGGAATGGATAAACACCATCACATATTCTTAAAACCACATAAAACCTATATACAATTTAAAAAGAGGAGCATAAAATCCCAATATCTATAGAGCCACAGTGATAGGGATCAATGTACATAATACATTCTCATTATCATAGATTCAGACAAAAAGATAATCATACAGATAAATTTAAAGAGATGTACCTTCCCAAAAGGCACCTGTTTTTTAAGAGAAATATCTACAATCCTATTTGCCAATATTTGACCAGTTATTATTGTCCTTAAATATTAATGTCTGTACCCATGTCTATACCCATAGTGTATTTATTCTTTAACGTATCTATATGGCGTACTACATAATTGATTAAAAGTCAACAAAACAGACTCCAATCAAAGTCTTTATTTAGACCCCTAGGGGTCAGGCAATCTAATTTATAAATCCAGAACATCTCCCTCATTTTAAGGAGTTGTTCTCTATCACCACCCCTCCTTGGTTTCATTACCTGATCTATAATAAGGAATCTAAGTTGACTAATATTGTGACCTGCAGAGAGGAAGTTAGAGGACACAGGAGCCTCCATATTTTTACATCTTATGTTTGATTTATGTTCTGTTATCCTCTCCCTTACCTCTCTGCAGGTCTCGCCTATATAGATAAGTCCACATGGACACTTGATCATATAAATAGCAAAAGTAGTTCTGCATGTAAAGTATTTATTTATTGTAAATTTCCGTCCGCTAGTTGGATGATAGAAGTTTTTTCCTTTTATCATAGAACTGCAATGACTGCAGTTCAAGCACGGATAACAACCATTGTTTTTACTACCAATTGTTAATTGGATATTTCTTTTAGCAGAACCTATGTCAGTGTGTACAATCAAATCCTTGATATTTTTATTTTTCTTATATACTACCATGGGCACCTGTTTGAATTCTTCCACTTGTGGATTACATTCCCTTATTATATGCCAGTGTCTTTTCAAGACACCGGTTATTTTTTGACTGAACCTATTATGTTGGGTGACAAATATTATGTTGTTCTCTCCTTTCTTACCTAGATTCCCTTGTTTCTGATTTTGTTTAAAACCAACTTCTGCATTTGCCAATTGTTCCATTATCAAGTTCCTAGGGTATTTTCTTGCAATGAATTTGTTAGCCATATCTCCCAATCTTTGTTTACATTTATTGCTATCTGACACAATTCTCTTAACCCTAGTGAACTGGCTCTTAGGTATTACTTTAAACACACTCTCTGGATGGCAGCTGCCATATTGTAGCAAATTATTCTTATCGGTCTTTTTTGTATATAGATCAGTTTCTAAAAAACCTTTTTCTTTATATACATAAGTGTCCAAGTATTCTATACCCACTTCACTCATATTCATACAAAATTTTAATCCTTTCACTGAGCAATTTAGATCTTCTATGAATGTTAATAGGCTCCCAACGTCGCCCCCCCACATGCCAAACACATCGTCAATAAATCTCCACCAGGAGACCCCATGAGTTTGACAAAGTGAATTAGAGTACACAAAGTGTTCCTCAAAGCTGTTCATAAATATGTTGGCGTATGTGGGGGCGACGTTGGAGCCCATTGCTGTCCCCTGTTTCTGAATGTAGTAAGTATCCATGAACAAAAAATAATTCTGATGTAATATTAAGGTTAATAGATCTATCAAAAAGCCAATTTCTGTAAGAGTGTAATTGCTGTCAGTTTTTAAAATATTCTCAACTGCTGCTATTCCACTTGTGTGCTTAATTGAAGTATACAAGCTGGAAACATCTAGTGTAAATAGTATGCATTTCTCACCAACCTGGCCCAAATCTTTAAGTTTAGACAGGAAGTCATTTGTATCTCTTATATATGAAGTGGTCTTCTGTATTAGGGGTTGTAAAACCTTATCCAAAAAAACTGAAATATTTGAAAATACAGAGCCTATTCCAGCCACAATAGGGCGCCCAGGTGGCTTAATCATGGTTTTATGGATCTTGGGTAACACATAAATGACAGGTCTAATAGGATTTTTTCAAACAAGGCATCTTTAAATTTTTCTGAAATGATCTCCCTCTTAACCGCTAGTTGTAATATATTCTCTATCTCCTTATTGATCTGGCCAGTAGGGTCCCTAGGTAATTTCTCATACACTTGGCTATCTGCTAACTGGCGTTCAATCTCTTGTATGTAATCAGACCTGTTAAGGATAACTACAGCCCCGCCCTTGTCCGCCTCCTTAATGATTATATCATTATTGTTTCTTAATGACTGAATTGCCAATTTATCCTTCTTATTCCTTTGTACCAACTTTCTTTTTGTTTCTTTCTTAAGTAAGTTTTTAATTTCTCTCTGAACCAAATTCATATAAGTTGTAACACTGTGGGTAGTTGAAGGTGTAAATTTACTTTTTTTAGTTATTCCAAAATCTTTAATGTTGTTAAATCTAACATTCTTATCAGTGACCTTAATGTGTGTCAAATTGGTGTCTTTCTGTAAAGAAAAATATATCTTCAATTTAAGTTTCCTAAAAAACCTGTGCAAATCTTGAAAAATTGTGAAATCATTGAAAGAATCATCTAAACAATACGATAATCCCTTATTTAATGCTAAGTGTTCCTCATCACTGAGGACATAATCAGACAGATTATATACCAAATTATCAGTGTCATAAATAACATTATTGTGCACATTCATAGATGCTGATTGTGAATTAACCTCCTGTGAAAAAACGTGATTAGAATTATGAGTAACATGTCCCAACATTTGATCGTTCAGAAAGTCACTATTAGAATAAATGACAGTATCAGTCTTTGCCCCAACGGGAGATTTCTGTATATGCCTGGATGAATTCTCACCACCGAAAACATCACCAGAGTCAGCGTTTGTGTCATGCTCTCTCACAACATTATCAGACACAGTTCTTTCAACAGTCCCCCTTGTTACATTTCTTACCAACAGCCGGTCCGGGGTATCAGCCCATGTATCCTCACATTGTGTCGGTCTCTCAATCGGAGTATCTTTGGCCTCTTCATACCTGACACTTGTGCTGGGCTGCTCTCCTATCCCCTCCGGTCTGTGTGCATTCAGTAGCGATAGCCGCCTCTCTGTACGCCGCGCGTACGGCGTGGTCGCTGACGTTGTGACGTCATCACTGGGCCCGCTCCGCTGTTTCCTGTGTTTCCTCCCGGCCCGGTGATATTGATATCCGAGTCCTCGGTTAAAAAACTAGCAGAGGATTCGGATCCACTGTTGACATCTCCTTGAGTTGCGGTCTGTCTCATTAGTCTTCTCTGGCCTCGCATACCGCCATTTGGGTTTTTGTTGAACCCTGTGTTCTGGCGCCATCTATAGACGATTCCGTGGCATTAATCCTGCTCATCTCTTATGAACTTCTGTCGTTTTCGGCTTTCCAGTTGCTTTCTATAGTCATTTACAGATTTCTCCACGTCCATGACCAGCTTTTTATATTCATCCAGGGGTAAGTTTTTCACAAGTTGTTCTTTCTGTGAGTTGATTTTCTCCTTGTATCCATTTATTTCCTACTGTGCAAACTCCACTGTCCAAGTGATGATATCAAAGGAACACTTGTTCAATATACTTTCAAATTTGTCAGTGTATTCCTTTCTGTCAGCAAATAGTGTTGGACATGTGGACATTCTTAACCCCCTGGGTATGCGCTGGACTTTATTTTACTCAGACAAGGTTATAGCATGTAGTTCAAGTACCATTTTTTTCTTACTCTCTTTTTCCAAAAATCTCCCTGTGGTTTCTGAGGGAGTAATGTTTAAAAAGTCTCTATTTCCCACTACTGTGGCATTAATATGCTGGGCAGTCTCCTCATCATACCCAAACACAGTGGGTCCCAATTGCATATTAGTAATTGTATTAGAGGCAATACCTTCAGCCATGTTGGTGTGCACGTTAATCCCAGGGCAGCATACAGTAGAATCAAAGTAATGGAAAACAGCACACCAATTTTCCTCTTTCAGTGGGGCACGGAGCAACAGACTTGCCAAGTCTCACCAAAGTCCATGAATTTCAAGAAACTCCAGCCACCAATTTCTTTAAAAGACCTTTATTCTTTTGTCATGGGTCCCATTGATAATACAACGTTTCAAGCCAGCATTAGGCTCTTAGTCATGTACACTTTAGCTATACAGGTTTCTGTTACTTATACCTGCACCTGTTAATCATTCACCTGATGTTAATTAACCCATTCCATGAGGAACACAACCATTGCTATTGCACAGTGACATCTTGTGGATGAAAAATATAGTACACCACTGTTTTTATTTCGAATTTTTCAGTGTTCTTTCATGGAATGGATAAACACCATCACATATTCTTAAAACCACATAAAACCTATATACAATTTAAAAAGAGGAGCATAAAATCCCAATATCTATAGAGCCACATTGATAGGGATCAATGTACATAATACATTCTCATTATCATAGATTCAGACAAAAAGATAATCATACAGATAAATTTAAAGAGATGTACCTTCCCAAAAGGCACCTGACTTCGATTGGAGTCTGTTTTGTTGACTTTTAACCCCTTAATGACAACTGACGTACCAGGTACGTCCTGCAAAAACTAGCAGTTAGTGACAATGGACGTACCTGGTACGTCAGTTGTTTAAGAGAGTGCTGGAAGCGATCGCAATTGCTTCCAGCAGCTCTCAGGGTATTGCAGTGATGCCTCGATATGGAGGCATCCTGCAATACCTTTTAACAAGTCTCCGATGCAGAGAGAGCCACTCTGTGGCCCTCTCTGCACCGGTATCAATGGTGCAGTGTTCCGGGGGGAAGGGAAGCAAAGAGGCGGCAGCGTGCGGGCGCGCGCGTGCACGTGGGGCGCGCGCGTACACGTGGGGGCCGCGCGCGTGCACGTGGGGCGCGCGCGCGCATATTAGCCACTGACACCAATGAAAAAAAAAAAGTTCAAAACATAAAAAAAATATATATATATATATATAAAAGGATCTGGGGGGGGTTGGGGGTATTGAGGGGTATTGAGGGGGGGCTGCTACACTACAGAAAAGTTTATAAA
The DNA here is from genome assembly GCF_027579735.1 of Bombina bombina. NCBI lineage: Eukaryota > Metazoa > Chordata > Amphibia > Anura > Bombinatoridae > Bombina > Bombina bombina. The sequence goes on along the minus strand of NC_069499.1, from coordinate 1,449,747,486 downwards.
TATTTTTGGGGGCAAAATTTATAAATATTTTTGGGGGCAAATTGGGTACTGCCAGTACCCAAGATGGCGGCAATTAAGTAGCAGGGAGGGTTATAGAGCTGTTTGGTGGGGGATCAGGGAGGTTGGGGGCTAAGGCAGGGCTCCATTACAGCAGAATACATTTTAAAAAAAAATAAAATAAAAAAAACTCCTTTTATTTAGTACTGGCAGACTTTCTGCCAGTACTTAAGATGGCGGGGACAATTGTGGGGTGGGGGAGGGAAGAGAGCTGTTTGGGAGGGATCAGGGGGTGGGATGTGTCAGGTGGGAGGCTGATCTCTACACCAAAGCTAAAATTAACCCTGCCAGCGCCCTACAAGCTACCTAATTAACTCCTTCACTGCTGGGCATAATTCACGTGTTGTGCGCAGCAGCATTTAGCGGCCTTCTAATTAACAAAAAGCAACGCCAAAGCCATATATGTCTGCTATTTCTGAACAAAGGGGATCCCAGAGAAGCTTTTACAACCATTTGTGCCATAATTGCACAAACTGTTTGTAAATAATTTCAGTGAGAAACCTAAAATTGTGAAAAATGTAAAGGTTTTTTTTATTTGCTCGCATTTGGTGGTGAAATGGTGGCATGAAATATACCAAAATTGGCCTAGATCAATACTTGGAGTTGTCTACTACACTAAACTAAAGCTAAAATTAACCCTACAAGCTCCCTACATGCTCCCTAATTAACCCCTTCACTGCTGGGCATAAAACACGTGTGGTGCGCAGCGGCATTTAGCGGCCTTCTAATTACCAAAAAGCAACCCCAAAGCCATATAAGTCTGCTATTTCTGAACAAAGGCGATCCCAGAGAAGCATTTACAACCATTTGTGCCATAATTGCAGAAGCTGTTTTTAAATAATTTCAGTGGGAAACCTAAAGTTTGTGACAAAATGTGTGAAAAAGTGAACATTTTTTTTAATTTGATCGCATTTGGCGGTGAAACAGTGGCATGAAATATACCAAAATGGGCCTAGATCAATACTTTGGGATGTCTTCTAAAAAAAAATATATACATGTCAATGGATATTCAGGTATTCCTTACAGATATCAGTGTTCCAATGTAACTAGCGCTAATTTTGAAAAAAAAGTGGTTTGGAAATAGCGAAGTGCTACTTGTATTTATGGCCCTATAACTTACAAAAAAAGCAAAGAACATGTAAACATTGGGTATTTCTAAACTCAGGACAAAATTTAGAAACTATTTAGCATGGGTGTTTTTTAGTGGTTGTAGATGTGTAACAGATTTTGGGGGTCAAAGTTAGAAAAAGTGTGTTTTTTCCATTTTTTCCTCATATTTTATAAATTTTTTTATAGTAAATTATAAGATATAATGAAAATAATGGTATCTTTAGAAAGTCCATTTAATGGCGAGAAAAACGGTATATAATATGTGTGGGTACAGTAAATGAGTAAGAGGAAAATTACAGCTGAACACAAACACCACAGAAATGTAAAAATAGCCATTGTCATTAAGGGTAAGAAAATTGAAAAATGGTCCGGTCATTAGGGGTTAATCAACTATGTAGTACGCCATATAGATAAGTTAAAGAATAAATACACTATGGGTACAGACATTAATATTTAAGGACAATAATAACTGGTCAAATATTGGCAAATAGGATTGTAGATATTTCTCTTAAAAAAACAGGTGCCTTTTGGGAAGGTACATCTCTTTAAATTTATCTGTATGATTATCTTTTTGTCTGAATCTATGATAATGAGAATGTATTATGTACATTGATCCCTATCACTGTGGCTCTATAGATATTGGGATTTTATGCTCCTCTTTTTAAATTGTATATAGGTTTTATGTGGTTTTAAGAATATGTGATGGTGTTTATCCATTCCATGAAAGAACACTGAAAAATTCAAAATAAAAACAGTGGTGTACTATATTTTTCATCCACAAGATGTCACTGTTGCAATAGCAATGGTTGTGTTCCTCATGGAATGGGTTAATTAACATCAGGTGAATGATTAACAGGTGCAGGTATAAGTAACAGAAACCTGTATAGCTAAAGTGTACATGACTAAGAGCCTAATGCTGGCTTGAAACGTTGTATTATCAATGGGACCCATGACAAAAGAATAAAGGTCTTTTAAAGAAATTGGTGGCTGGAGTTTCTTGAAATTCATGGACTTTGGTGAGACTTGGCAAGTCTGTTGCTCCGTGCCCCACTGAAAGAGGAAAATTGGTGTGCTGTTTTCCATTACTTTGATTCTAATGTGTCTATTCCTCAGCAGTTATGCATCCTCCAGAATAAACTATTGCAACATACTTGTTTTTCTCCTCTTTCATTATTCGACTGCTACCCCTCTTTTCAATTCATTGCACTGGATCTCATACTCGTCTATGGTTACCTTTCAGTTGCTTGTTTTTATCTTGAAAGCAACCCAAAAACACTGTTTCTTCTATATTTCAAACAGTGTTGCAGATTACAATCCCTCATAACCTCTCTGCTCTTCTGCTACTGTATTGCTAGTTCTAACATAAACTATTTTCAGTTTAATATCGAAGACTTTTCTTGTGCTATAACTCTCTTCTTTACTCAATAAAAATCTCAAAACTTAGAAAGCTCTCTAAAAAAACTATAACACTTTTCCTTAAAGTAGATGACCTATCTTATAACTTTTTTTAGGACTTGATTCTATATGCTTCTCTTACACTCTGACACCAAATATTTCTCCTGTTTACAATCCAATTTGGTCCACTCATTTGTTGTTGTAAAGATTTCAACAAAGAATACTAATATAACAAAGCAAATTTGATGATAAAAGTACATTTCAAAGTTGTTTAAAAACAAAGTTTATGCTTACCTGATACATTTCTTTCTTTCCTATGGCATGGAGAGTCCACAACGTCATTCCAATTACTAGTGGGATATTCAACTCTTGGCCAGCAGGAGGAGGCAAAGAGCACCCCAGCAAAGTTGTAAAGTGTAACTTCCCTTACCCATAATCCCCTGTCATTCTCTTTGCCTCTGTCAATGGAGGATGTGTGAAGTTGGTGTCTGAAGATATTTAATCATTTTATGGGTACTTTTCCCTGCAAGTAAAAAAATTGTATTTAAAATCGCATGCCCTATCTGAATCAATAAAGTTTAATTTTGACTAGACTGTCCCTTTACCTACATACCTATTAAAGAAAAAACATCATTAGAAATTTATCGGCATGGAAACCAATGCAGTTTACTTGGATAGGAAGGATTAATATAAAAATGATTGTGTGTTATATATTCTACAAACCCTTCCTATAACTCTACCTCCCAACTACTTATCTTATATGGAGAATCTATTTGGATGCTTTACTACAGGAGACCAAGAATAAATAAACTTTCCCTTTAATAGTTAATGACTGACAATACTTTTTTTTTACTATCAGTAAGTATGTAAAAACAGTAAAACAAAAATAAAATTAGGAAAAACCTTAATTTAAGCATACCGTATAACCTATTTATATCAGATTTAATTTCATGCACAGTGTATCTTGCTAATTTCGGGCTAGTTTACAAGTGGCATGCTCTTTATCACTCCTGCTTGTGCGTTAACTGCGATTAACTACGTTTTTTTGTATGGGACAAGTACTGTGAGTATTACAAGTTGAAAGTAAAATGTTTTTGCTCATGCACTACCCTGACGCAAAAAACTAAAGTTAGAATATTGCAAACAAGTTAATCTATCCCCCATAGACTTCAATGGAGAGTGAAAAACAGAGAAAAAACTACCATACTTGCGCTCTTACCAGCATCACAATAAGTCCCCTACTCTAATAACCCGTAACCCACCACATAGCCCACCACAAAATACTACACTACACTATTAACCCCAAAACTGCCACCCTTCCCACATCGCAATATGGACGGCTACACTATTAACTCCTAAACTGCCACACCCCTACATAGCAAACTGACCCTCTACACTATTGACCCCTAAACCCCCACTTATCCACATTACAAACTGCTACACTATTAACCTCTAAACCACCACAACACCCATCGCAAAAAATACAACCCCATTCTACTATAAAAGTAACCCCCCTCCCAAAAAAAAGGCTATCTAAAATAAAAAGTACTCTAAAAATTGTCCTGGTAAGGGCATCTGGTAGAGCATTACCCTAAAGTGATTACAGCTTTTTTTAAAAAAATAAAATAAATAAATAAATAAACTCGACCGCAAACAAACCTACAGCTAATCCCCAAAGATGGAACTTGCCGAATTTGAATCCAGCACCTAGTGATCGCCAACTTCTCTTCATGGCGAGGGCCCATCTTCATGGAGGTGGCGGCAGCCCATCTTCTTTCTTCTTATCTTCAGATCACCGTTGTCCTCTTTATGCAATCACCAGGTGCACACTACAAGGTTTAATTACAATTGGCTGATTTTCATTTACAAATTCAAGTCAGCCAATAGAATTTATTTTTTTTGCCTGATTAGAATCAAGCAAAAGTAATGCAAGGTTACCCTATATACAGTTGCACCTCACATTAAAACATCAGTGTGTGGCAGGTGACCACATTAAGAGGACGTCAAAGTCAAAGATCCGAAGATGAAAAGAAAAGAAGATAAGAAGACACATTGGTGGAATATTGATGAAGACTTGCCCAGCCAGGATGAAGGGCATGTTTTAGATTAGTTTTATTTAGAATAGGTTGTTTGTTTGCACTGCCCTACCAAATGCCATTCAAAGGGCAATTCCCTTCCAAATGTCCTTTTCAGGGCAATTTTTAGACTAGGTTTTTACTCTATTATTGAATAGGGTTGTATTTTTTGCAAAAATTAGCTAAACCGCTTAAGGGCCTTCTAAGGGCTATTGCTATAGTAAGTTTTAGTGTTATTATAGGGTTTTTTATTTTGGGATTTTTTTTAAGGGGGCTTTAGTTTTAGAATAATTTCTATAACTAAATTTCTATAAATTCTTTGGCATATTTTACCTTTAACATTTCAGTATAGACCATCTTAAATGGAATTTTTCTGTAATATTTCTCTGCAGTACCTTATTTGGTAAAATACCTGGCTTATTTCAAAGAGACACTTTGTTGGAACTTTCCTTTCATCACATTGTATCTGACACAATCTACTGTTCCTGGTATATGGACTGTTTATCTTGCCTGAATCAGGACTTGTTTTTTAACCAGTGCACATTTTCTAGAATTTTGTACTAAATTTACAGATGATGTATGCTGGAAATGTTAATAATGTATTTAATTCAACCCTTGAAAGGTTCCTTTATAAAGCAGTTTCTACCAGTGCCATTTTGAATTTTGATTTTGTTATTGAGGCTCTTGCTGATGCTAATTTATGGAAGCATTTATCTCTATTGGCGCAAGAATACTCTTGTGTATGGGGTGTGTTCAAAGCGCCTCAAGTGGGCAAGGTAATATTGTGTTGGTCACGGTTATGTGACTTACTGTTGTGTTGATCACTGTTGTATGACTTAAGGGACCCTTAAAGGTGAGGGGTTACAATTAAAACACGTTTATTACATACAATAAATTAAAAATAAATTTAAAATTGTGGATCCACAATGAACATCATCATATACAATTGCTTAAAAATTGTCCTTAAAAATGTTCTTAAATTTTTTATATGTGGCGTTAATGATTTAAACTAGATATTGATAGTAATAGCAATGTATGTTGATTGCTTGAATTGGCATGCTACCTCACACTGGATTATGTGGATACAATTGATCAGGACCTAACACAAGTATTTTTACTTGTGCTAAAAAGTATATATGACCACAGGTCACAGTGGACCCCTGTGGTGTATGCTGGTTATAAAGTTGTTGTCCAATTTGATCTCTGCTGCAGTATCCTGTAAAGTGACAAAGGCCTTTCCCAAGACTCTGAGTCTTGAGAAAGGCCTTTGAGAGGCCGAAATGCGTTGATTATTAGCTGGTAATGTCATTTTCAATTCCTTATTTAAAGCCTGGACGTTCTACACTATTTTTTATACTTTTACAGGACACTGCAGCAGAGATCAAATTGGACAAGATAGAGACCACTAGGATCCAACCAAGGGCGCGATCCGATATAGATCGTAGTTTGTGACGCAAGCGAGGGAACCCCCGCCGCCCGTAGTTTCAGCTCGCAACTCGAGCTATCCAATATACCCCGCCGGCAGATGCTAAAGTGCCGTAAGTCGGATAAACTAGCGATGTCCAGAAATCTGCGTAAGCACAAATTTCTGTAGTCGCCAGTGACTTACGGCACTTTAGAAACTGCCGGCGCCTACAAAACCTGACTAAGTTATTAAATCTCCCGTACTGTCTAACACGCCTCCCAAACATAGCCCGACATGTCTAACTCTCTATCCGCTATCCCCCTCACTATCCTAACAATAAAAAATGTATTAACCCCTAAACCACCGCTCCCCGGACCCCGCCGCACCTAATAAAGTTATTAACCCCTAATCCGCCGCTCCCGGACCCCGCCGCCACCTAATAAAGTTATTAACCCCTAAACCGCCGCTCCCGGACCCCGCTGCCACCTACATTAACTACCCCCTAATGTGAGCTCCTACCCCGCCGGCCACCTACATTAAACTACCCCCTAATGTGAGCTCCTACCCTGCCGCCAGCTACATTAACTACCCCCTAATGTGAGCTCCTACCCCGCCGCCAGCTACATTAAACTACCCCCTAATGTGAGCTCCTACCCTGCCACCAGCTATATTAAAATTATTAACCCCTAATCTAATCCCCCTACCCTGCCGCCAGCTATATTAAATTAATTAAACCCTAATCTAATCCCCCTAAAGTAATCACCTCTATTACCAGCCCTTAAAAGGGCCTTTTGTGTGACATTGCCCCAAAGTAACAGCTCTATTGCCAGCCCTTAAAAGGGCTGTTTGCGGGGCATTTCCCCAAAGTAATCAGCTCTATTACCAGCCCTTAAAAGGGCCTTTTGCGGGGCATGTCCCAAAGTTATCAGCTCTTTTGCCTGTAAAAAAAAAACACAATACCACCCCCCTATTCTAAACCCACCCAAACCCCCCTTTAAAAAAACCTAACACTACCCCCCTGAAGATCTCCCTACCTTGTCTTCACCCAGCTGGGCTGAACTCTTCATCCGATCCGAGCTATGTCTTCAATCAATCGGCAGAGAAGAAGTCTTCCATCCGGGCAATGTCTTCAATCAAGCGGCAGAGCAGAAGTCTTCCACTCCGGGCGATGTCTTCAATCAAGCGGCAAAGAAGAGGTCCTCCATCGGGGTGAAGTTTTCTTCCAAGCGGCATCTTCAATCTTCTTTCTTCGCTCCTCCGACACGGAACATCCATCCGGCACGACGACTTCCTGACGAATGAGGTTCCTTTAAATGACGTCATCCAAGATGGCGTCCGTCGAATTCCGATTGGCTGATAGGATTCTATCAGCCAATCGGAATTAAGGTAGGAAAAATCTGATTGGCTGATTGAATCAGCCAATCAGATTGAGCTCGCATTCTATTGGCTGATCGGAACAGCCAATAGAATGCAAGCTCAATCTGATTGGCTGATTGGTTCAGCCAATCGAATTAAACTTGAATCTGATTGGCTGATTCAATCAGCCAATCAGATTTTTCCTACCTTAATTCCGATTGGCTGATAGAATCCTATCAGCCAATCGGAATTCGACGGACGCCATCTTGGATGATGTAATTTAAAGGAACCTCATTCGTCGGGAAGTCATCGTGCCAGATGGATGTTCCGTGTCGGAGGAGCGAAGAAAGAAGATTGAAGATGCGGCTTGATTGAAGACATCACCCGGATGGAAGAAGACTTCTCTGCCGCTTGAATGAAGACATCGCTCCGGATGGAAGAAGACTTCTCTGCCGCTTGATTGAAGACATCGCCCGGATCGGATGAAGAGTTCAGCCCAGCTGGGTGAAGACAAGGTAGGGAGATCTTCAGAGGGGTAGTGTTAGGTTTTTTTAAGGGGGGTTTGGGTGGGTTTAGAATAGGGGTATGTGGGTGGTGGGTTATAATGTTGTGGGGTGGTATTGTGTTTTTTTTTTACAGGCAAAAGAGCTGATAACATTGGGGCATGCCCCGCAAAAGGCCCTTTTAAGGGCTGGTAATAGAGCTGTTAACTTTTTTTAATTTAGAATAGGGTAGGGACATTTTTTTATTTTGGGGGGCTTTATTATTTTATTAGGGGGCTTAGAATATGTGTAATTAGCTTAAAAATCTTGTAATCTTTTTTTATTTTTTGTAATTTAGCGTTTTTTTTTTTGTAATTTAGTTTAGTGTATTTAATTGTATTTTTTTATAGATATTTGTAGTTTATTTAATGTATTGATAGTGTAGGTGTATTTGTAACTTAGGTTAGGATTCATTTTACAGGTAATTTGGTAATTATTTGAACTAGGTAGCTATTAAATAGTTAATAACTATTTAATAGCTATTATACCTAGTTAAAATAATTAACAAGTTACCTGTAAAATAAATATAAACACTAAAATAGCTACAATGTAATTATTAATTACATTGTAGCTATCTTAGGGTTTATTTTATAGGTAAGTATTTAGTTTTAAATAGGAATATTTTTGTTAATAATATTAATTAGATTTATTTTAATATGAATTTAGTTAGGGGTGTTAGGGTTAGATAGGGTTAATATAGTTAATATAAATAATATAATAACTATATTAACTATCTTAACTCTAATATAATTAGGGTTAATATAGTTAATATAGGTGGCAGCGGTGTAGGGGGATTAGATTAGGGGTTAATAATTTAAGATAGCTGGCGGCAGGGTAGGAGCTCACTTTAGGGGGTAGGTAATGTAGATGGCGGCGGTGTAAGGGGCTCACTTTAGGGGGGAAGGTAATTTAGATGGCGGCGGTGTAAGGGGCTCACATTAGGGGGTAGATAATTTAGATGGCGGCGGTGTAAGGGGCTCACATTAGGGGGTAGATAATTTAGATGGCGGCGGTGTAAGGGGCTCACATTAGGGGGTAGATAATTTAGATGGCGGCAGTGTAAGGGGCTCACATTAGGGGGTAGATAATTTAGATGGCGGCGGTGTAAGGGGCTCACATTAGGGGGTAGACAATTTAGATGGCGGCGGGGTAGGAGCTCACATTAGGGGGTTATACATTTAATATAGCTGGCGGCGGGGTCCGGGAGCAGCGGTTTAGGGGTTAATAACTTTATTAGGTGTGGCGGGGTCCGGGAGCGGCGGTTTAGGGGTTAATACTTTATTAGGGATTGCGGCGGGGGATCGCGGTTGACAGGTAGATAGACATTGCGCATGCGTTAGGTGTTATTTTGCAGCCAGTTACGGGCCTCCAATAGTCAGCGTAAGGCTTACTACGGCTGCATTTTGTGGCGAGGTGAAAATGGAGTAAGATTTCTCCATTTTTGCCACGTAAGTCCTTACGCTGGATATTGGATACCAAACTGCGCGGGTTTGGTATACCTGTCTATGGGCCAAAAACTACGGCCGAAGGCAGAAATATACGAGCGTAACTTCTAGGTTACGCCGTATATAGGATACCAAACCCGCGCAAATGTTGGCGTCGCTGGCTTTTGCGGGCGACGATTTATATCAGATCGAGCCCCAGATTCCCATCACTGGATTTCTCACCATCAGGAAACAAGTTTGACTTTTTGTTTTTTACTTCAAGTTGTTTTTTACTCCAAGTTGTTTTTCCACCTTTATTGGGATACACTGATTTATTTTTATATTTATATCAAATTTTGGATCAATCACTGACTTATTTTTATTAACTTTGAATACCTGTTTTTTCACCTGTTTAATTAACCCATTTTTTCAAATTTTTCACAATTCTTTGTAATTTTTGTAACTTACACTAAAGTAGTGTAAACATTTTTCTGCACGTGCAATTTTTTTATCACATAACAACTTTTTGAAATTTGGAGCTGTTGCAACTTACTCACAACATTATAACAAGCATACACCACAGGAGTCCACTGTGACCTGTGGTCATATATACTTTTTAGCACAAGTAAAAATACTTGTGTTAGGTCCTGATCAATTGTATCCACATAATCCAGTGTGAGGTAGCATGCCAATTTTAAGCAATCAACATACATTACTATTACTATCAATATCTAGTTTATAGATTAACGCCACACATAACAATTTTAAGAACATTTTTAAGGACAATTATTAAGAGTATTTTTAAGCAATGGTATATGATAATGTTCATTGTGGATCCACAATTTTAAATTTATTTTAAATTTATTGTATGTAATAAACATGTTTTAATTGTGACCCCTCACCTTTAAGGGTCCCTTAAGTCATACAACAGTGATCAACACAACAGTAAGTGACATAACAGTGACCAACACAATATTATCTTGCCCACTTGAGGCGCTTTGAACACACCCCATACACATCCTTCTCTATATATAGGCTTGCTAGGTAGCCTTTGTTCAGAGCCATAGGTATTAGGGTCTCAGGCGCTTGATCTACATCTCAATTTTTGTACAAGAATAGTCTTGCTATTTAGTCATGGGGGCCGAATGATCAAGCTCCGAATGGAGCTTGATGCCCCTGTTTCTGCGCGAGCCTTCAGGCTCGCCGGCAACAGCAGTTATGAAGCAGCGGTCTTAAAACCACTGCTCCATAACTGGTCCGCCTGCTCAGAGGCTGTGGAAATCAATCCACCCAATCCTAATGATCAGGCTGATTGACACCCCCTGCTCGAATCTGCAGGGGACGGCATTGCACAAGCAGTTTACAAGAACTGCTTGTGCAATGATAAATGCCGACAGCGTATGCTGTAGGCATTCATCGATGTCTGTCGGACATGATCCGCTGAGCAGATCATGTCTGACAGACTGATGATAAATCGGCCCCTTGGTATTATATTATCTGGATTGGAGTAAATATTTTTGCTCATAATTGTTGTCCGATATCTCAAAAGAGCAAAGAGAAATAATTGCCACAATATTTAGAGCCATAAGAGTCTATATTGCAAAATATTTAAAAACTACTTCCTATCTTGACTATAATTAATAATAAGAAGAGCTACTCCAGGAGGTACAAGTGATAAGGGATATATATACTTTATGTATTTTTGTATTATCATAGGTGGACATAAGTGCAGCTATATTTAAAGTTCTCTTAACTTTTTTAATGTTAAACTCTGTATCTTCAGGTGCTTGTAACTTTGCTTGAACATATTTCTTATCACTGAAAATGATTAGCCAAAACTGGAAATGTTGAAAATTTTATGTAGATTTTGTAGTATTTGGGGAGTTATTAACCGTTTAAATAAAAGTTTTCCCTATCTTGTAACACTGAAAATTATTAGCCATAACTACAGCTAAATTCTGTAGATGTCAGACTACATGCAAAGTCTGACATCTCTCTATCCCCCCTCTTTTGCTCTCTCTCTCCCCTTTCTTTTGCTCTCTCTCCCCCTCTCTTTGGCTCTTTCTCTCCCTTTCTCGTTTGCTCTCTCTCTCCGTCCTCTCTTATGCTCTCTCTCTCCCCTCTCTTTTGCTCTTTCTCTCTCTCCCCCTCTCTTTCCCCCCTCTTTCCCCCTCTCTTTCCCCCTGTCTTTTGCTCTCTCTCTCGCCTCTCTTTTGCTGTCTCTCTCCTCTCTTTTGCTGTCTCTCTCCCTCTCTTTTGCTATCTCTATCCCCCCTCTTCTGCTCTCTCTATTCCCCCTCTTTCTCTCCCCCCTCTCCTTTGCTCTCTCTCCCCCTCTCTTTTGCTCTCTCTCTCTCCCACCTCTCTTTTGCTCTCTCTACCTCTTATGCTCTCTCTCCCCTCTCTTTTGCTCTCTCTTCCCTCTATTTTGCTCTCTCTTCCCTCTATTTTGCTCTTTCTCTTACTCCCCCCTCTCTTTCCCCCTCTCTTTTGTTCTCTCTCTCCCCTCTCTTTTGCACTCTCCTCCCTCTCTTTTGCTCTCTCTTTCTCTCTCTCCCCCTCTATTTTGCTATCTATCTCCCTCTCTTTTGCTCTCTCTCTTGCCCCCTCTTTTGCTCTCTCCCCTCCTCTCTTTTGCTCTCTTCCCCCTCTCTTTTGCTGTCTCTCTCCATCTTTTTTGCTCTCTCTCTATCCCCCCTCTTTTCCTCTCTCTATCTCGCCCTTTTTTTGCTGTGTCTCTCCCCCTCTCTTTTGCTCTTTCTCTCTCCCTCTCTTTTGCTCTCCCTCCCTCTTATGCTCTCTCTCCCCTCTCTTTTGCTCTCTCTTCCCTCTATTTTGCTCTTTCTCTTACTCCCCCCTCTCTTTCCCCCTCTCTTTTGTTCTCTCTCTCCCCTCTCTTTTGCACTCTCCTCCCTCTCTTTTGCTCTCTCTTCCCTCTCTTTTGCTCTCTCTTTCTCTCTCTCCCCCTCTCTTTTGCTGTCTCTCTCCCTCTCTTTTGCTCTCTCTCTTGCCCCCTCTTTTGCTCTCTCCCCTCCTCTCTTTTGCTCTCTTCCCCCTCTCTTTTGCTGTCTCTCTCCATCTTTTTTGCTCTCTCTCTATCCCCCCTCTTTTCCTCTCTCTATCTCCCCTCTTTTGCTCTCCCCCCCCTTTCTTTTGCTCTCTCTCACCCCTCTCTTTTGCTCTCTCTATCCCCCCCAAGTGTTCTCTCTCCCCGTTCTTTTGCTGTCTCTCTCCCCCTCTCTTTTGCTCTCTCTCTCCCACTCTCTTTTGCTCTCACTTCCCTCTCTTTTGCTCTCTCTCTTACTCCCCCCTCTCTTTTCCCCTCTCTTTTGCACTCTCTCTCCCCTCTCTTTTGTGATCTCCCCCTCTCTTTTGTTCTCTCTCTCTCTCTCCCCCTTTTTCCCCCTCTCTTTGCGCTCTCTCTCTCTCTGTCTCTCTCTCCCCTCTTTTGCGCTCTCCCCTCTCTTTTGCTCTCTCTCCCCTCTCTTTTGCTCTCACTCTCCCCTTTCTCCCCCCTCTCTTTTGCTATCTCTATCCCTCTCTTTTGCTCTCTCTAACTCCCCTCTTTTGCTCTTTCTCTCCTTTCTTTTGCTCTCCCTCCCCCTTTTTTTGCTGTCTCTCTCCCTCTCTTTTGCTCTCTCTATCCCCCCACGTTTGCTCTCTCTGTCCCCCCTCTTTTGAGCTCTCTCATGTCCGCATGGCCCCGCCCACGTCACGCCTGCCCTGTCCCGTGTCACACCTGGCCCCGCCCTGCCCCGTTCGCGCCACACCCGGCCTCGTCCGTGCCATGCCCCCTCACACCCGGTCGGCCCCAGATACCAGGTCAGTCTGTTGAAGGCCAGGTGTGTTTATCCTTGCACAGTCTCTACTGCGCATGACAGCTTCGGACAAACACACTTGGCTTTTTATATTATAGAATTCTTATCCTATATGTAATAGATTGTTTTATACTGGAACTGGCAATAGGTTTACAGCCTGCTTGCCTGCATGATGTTTGTATATTAGGCCGGTTTCCAGGCCTTATTTCTTTTTTTGCAAAGCTTTATTTAGTACAGTGTGCAGAGTGTGTGTGGCCAGTAGCCAGGCCTCATTTCATTTTTCATAGAACTTCTTTCCATCAGGTGCCAGGCGTAGGACCCTCCTTTTTTCTGCACATTATAGTATATTTAGACAAGTCTGTATTTGCTAAATTTGTTTTCTAGCTTACCTACAATTAATAGGTTTTTCCTTGTGTATTGTATTATTCATTGGTGGAAGTGGCACCTTCCCTGAGGTGACCGGGTTTTCTTTTTTAATCCGGTCACCTTCTCCCATCCTCCTGATTGCGGTCTAAGGGAAGCCCGCCACTCCCACCTCTGAACGCCGCAGCATTATTTTTCTCTTATCCAGCTCCGGGTCGAGGTTTCACACGGACGCGCCCCTGACCAGTGTTATATACCAGTTGGTCGCTTGAGACGCGCCTCAACACGGCCCTGGATGGCTGCGTGGCAGTAGTGTTTTATGCCCTCCTTATTCATACTACGATCTTCTATTATTTTAGTATGATGTCAGCCTTATGGTCTAAGATTATATATAGTAATTTTAGGGCTGTGTCGCTCCTTTTCTAACAGCCCCTGGCAACTCCATCTGAGTGACCTGTCTATTTATATAAAAATCTCTTACTTAATGATATGAAATCCTTAATTCCTTGCTTTCCAGAGCTTTCATATGGGGGATTTTTAGACTGTTTTAATCTAAGCACTTTCACTTGTTAGACCCAGCTTTGATGGCCCTCTGGGTCTGACAGAATTAAAAAGTATTTCTTGTTATAGACTGTAAAGTATTATAGACTCAGATGCTGATCTAAGGATCCAGTATTAACCTTTTAACAGCCTGCAGGAATCTGTATGTAGGTGAATATTTGTGTGTGTATATATATATATATATATATACAGGGAGTGCAGAATTATTAGGCAAGATGTATTTTTGAGGATTAATTTTATTATTGAACAACAACCATGTTCTCAATGAACCCAACAAACTCATTAATATCAAAGCTGAATAGTTTTGGAAGTAGTTTTTAGTTTGTTTTTAGTTATAGCTATTTTAGGGGGATATCTGTGTGTGCAGGTGACTATTACTGTGCATAATTATTAGGCAACTTAACAAAAAACAAATATATACCCATTTCAATCGTTTATTTTTACCAGTGAAACCAATATAACATCTCAACATTCACAAATATACATTTCTGACATTCAAAAACAAAACAAAAACAAATCAGTGACCAATATAGCCACCTTTCTTTGCAAGGACACTCAAAAGCCTGCCATCCATGGATTCTGTCAGTGTTTTGATCTGTTCACCATCAACATTGCGTGCAGCAGCAACCACAGCCTCCCAGACACTGTTCAGAGAGGTGTACTGTTTTCCCTCCTTGTAAATCTCACATTTGATGATGGACCACAGGTTCTCAATGGGGTTCAGATCAGGTGAACAAGGAGGCCATGTCATTAGATTTTCTTCTTTTATACCCTTTCTTGCCAGCCACGCTGTGGAGTACTTGGACGCGTGTGATGGAGCATTGTCCTGCATGAAAATCATGTTTTTCTTGAAGGATGCAGACTTCTTCCTGTACCACTGCTTGAAGAAGGTGTCTTCCAGAAACTGGCAGTAGGACTGGGAGTTGAGCTTGACTCCATCCTCAACCCGAAAAGGCCCCACAAGCTCATCTTTGATGATACCAGCCCAAACCAGTACTCCACCTCCACCTTGCTGGCGTCTGAGTCGGACTGGAGCTCTCTGCCCTTTACCAATCCAGCCACAGGCCCATCCATCTGGCCCATCAAGACTCACTCTCATTTCATCAGTCCATAAAACCTTAGAAAAATCAGTCTTGAGATATTTCTTGGCCCAGTCTTGACGTTTCAGCTTGTGTGTCTTGTTCAGTGGTGGTCGTCTTTCAGCCTTTCTTACCTTGGCCATGTCTCTGAGTATTGCACACCTTGTGCTTTTGGGCACTCCAGTGATGTTGCAGCTCTGAAATATGGCCAAACTGGTGGCAAGTGGCATCTTGGCAGCTGCACGCTTGACTTTTCTCAGTTCATGGGCAGTTATTTTGCGCCTTGGTTTTTCCACACGCTTCTTGCGACCCTGTTGACTATTTTGAATGAAACGCTTGATTGTTCGATGATCACGCTTCAGAAGCTTTGCAATTTTAAGAGTGCTGCATCCCTCTGCAAGATATCTCACTATTTTTGACTTTTCTGAGCCTGTCAAGTCCTTCTTTTGACCCATTTTGCCAAAGGAAAGGAAGTTGCCTAATAATTATGCACACCTGATATAGGGTGTTGATGTCATTAGACCACACCCCTTCTCATTACAGAGATGCACATCACCTAATATGCTTAATTGGTAGTAGGCTTTCGAGCCTATACAGCTTGGAGTAAGACAACATGCATAAAGAGGATGATGTGGTCAAAATACTCATTTGCCTAATAATTCTGCACTCCCTGTATATATATATATATATATATATATATATATATATATATATATATATATATATAGGTCTTTGTGTCTAGATGTCCCTGTGATGAGAGTGGGAAGTGACATCACTGGATGGGGGCGTGGTTAAGGTCTGTTATTTTCTATGTTGCATTTACTAAGTGACATGTATTGTACCAGGTGTATACTTCCTTGCTCTGCAATAAAATAGTGTTGTTCCTTCTATACTGTGTCCTGCATCTCATGACATGGTGTCAGAAGTTCTTGCCTGCGCTTCTGTTTCCTGATTGATGACGATGTCGAAGTTTACCCCACCTGAGCATTTATTATTTCTCTCAGCATGCAGCTTGGCCCACATGGCGTCAGCGGTTTCAATGCTTCAAGATTGTTTCCAAGCTGGACAAGGAGAGTGGTGAAGTACAAGTTAATTCTCTTTTATACTCTATGGGGAAAGATGTGGAGCCAGTGTTCAATGCCTTTGCTTTCCAAGAAGGGGAAGAATTTGACTTTGACATAGTTATGAACAAACTCAGTGCCCACTTTGTGCCCAAAAGAAATGTGATTCATGAGAGGGCTTGTTTTAACAAACGTGCCCAGCGTGTGGGAGAATCTGTGGAGTCATTTGTGCGCAGCCTGTATGAGCTAGCTGAATTCTGTGAGTTTGATGTTGCTATAGAGGAGCAAATCAGAGACAGAATAGTCATCAGAATTGCGGATGCTGAAGTCTCACTGAAGCTACAGTTAGAGGCTGATTTAACATTGGATGGGGCTATAAGGATGGCCCACCAGAGTGAACTGGTGAAAAAGCAAAGTGCTGATCTGAGGTCTGAGAGTATTGTGGATGAAGTGCAGCAGTTCAGGAGAGCTGCTAGTGAAAGGCACAGTGTGAGCGGTAGACCAAGGGCAACAGATAGGCCCAGAAGTGGATGGGTGCCGCATGCCCGCTGCACACAGTGCAACCGTGCCCATGATCAGAGTGTCATATGCCCTGCTAAAGACAAAAGATGTAGAAAATGTAACCGAATGGGCCATTTTGAAGTGGTGTGTAAAACTGAATATATTAAGGAGATGCAGGTGGATAGCAACCAGGAGGGTCAAGAAGTGTCCTTTGGAGGGTCTGTTGTTGAACGGCCTGGTTCAGAAGAAGATTGGAGGGTTACTCTTACTGTAATGGGAGTCAAAGTTGCCTTTAAGATTGACACAGGAGCAGACATCACTGTTATGTCCCTTGCAGCATTCAAAAAACTGCCTCGACATCCTCAGCTGGCGAAAGTTACAACAAATGTCCATAGTCCTGGTGGCCGCATTGATTGTGCGGGGAAATTTCTTGCCAGCTGCGAGTACAAGCAAAGGAAATTCAACATGTGGGTGCATGTGATTAGAGGTCAGTGTGTTAACAACTTATTGAGCAAAAAATCAGCCTGTGATTTGGGCCTAGTAGTGAATAAGATTTCAGAAGATATGTTTGGTGAATTGGGCCTACTGAATTGCAACCCAGTCCGAATATCACTTAAAGGTGAAGCAGTCCCATAGCAGCATTACCTATCCCTGTAGAATTCCGTTCCCGCTCATGCCTCAAGTGGAGAAGGAGCTTCTGCATATGAAGAATATGGGAGTTATTGATGAGGTTGTTGAAGCAACTGACTGGTGTGCCCCCACTGTGCCTGTTGCGAAGAAAAACGGGAAGGTACACATCTGTGTAGACTTGAAAAGGCTGAATGAGGCAGTGAAGAGAGAGAGATATGTGCTGCCGACACTTGAAGACATAGCTCCAAAATTGGCTGGGGCGAAGTTCTTCTCTACACTGGATGCTTCCAGCAGCTTCTGTCAGATACCTCTAGATCCAAAGTGCCACAAACTGACTACCTTCATTACACCGGTAGGTCAGTTTTGCTTCTGCAGACTCCCTTTCAGGATATCCTCTGCTCCTGAAATCTTTCAAAGAGAAATGAGTTCTCTCTTAAGAGACCATGTGGGCACGGCAGTCATCATGGACGACATCTTGGTGTATGGGTCTACAGTGGAAGAACATGATCAGCGATTGAGCTGTGTGCTGCAGAGTATTAGAGAGTCCAGGCTGAAGTTAAATAAGGAGAAATTCCATTTTAGGAAAGCTGAGTTATGTTACTTTGGGCATATCATCAATGGGGATGGCATCAAGCCAGACCCCGATACAATCCGTGCTATTGAACAGATGAAAAGTCCTTCTGATGTACATGAGCTGAGACAAATATTGGGCCTTGTAAATTATGTGGGCAGGTTCCTTCCAGATTTATCCACAATACTACACCCTATCACAGAGTTGCTAAAGAAAGATGTTGCCTGGGTCTGGGGACCTTCACAGGAAGAATCCTTTGTGCAGGTCAAGTCCCTGCTGGGGTCTGCCCCAGTGTTGGGGTTCTACGACCCTTCCAAAAAGACTGTGGTTAGTGCTGATGTGAGCAGTTATGGGTTAGGGGCCGCCCTCCTGCAGTTGAATGAGAACAAACTACAGCCCATCGCCTACTGTTCCCATACACTGATGGCTGCTGAGTCGAAATATGCCCAAATTGAGAAAGAGTGCCTGGCTGCAGTTTGGGCCTGTGAACGCTTTCAGCGTTACCTAGTGGGTTTAGAGAAATTTAGTCTGGAGACTGACCATAAACCGCTAGTCCCTCTAATCAACTCCTATGATATTGACAAAACACCCCTAAGATGCCAGAGACTTCTAATGAGGCTGCTCAGATTCAACGTTCAGGCAGTGCATGTGCCGGGGAAACAACTGGTTGTGGTAGATACACTTTCCAGGCTCCCACTGGCTGCTGCTGAAGAATCTTCAACGGAATCAGATGTGAAGGTGTACGTAGATTCAGTTCTGGCCTCCAAATCAAATTCTTTAGGGAAGCTAGAACAAATAAGAAAGGAGACATATTTAGATACAGACCTTCAAGAAGTTATAAAGTACATAAAAGAAGGTTGACCCGAGAGTCGGGCAGCCTGGATGTCTTTAAGTTCTTACCAGTCAGAAAGGTCGCAGCTCATGGAGCTGGATGGGTTAGTGCTGTTCCAGGACCACGTTGTTATTCCTGTTAGCATGTGGCAGGAGATGTTAAACAGGATTCATGATGGCCACTTGGGCATTACAAAGTGCAGAGAAAGGGCAGCTATGGCAGTATGGTGGCCTGGGATCATTTCCGACATTGCAAGCCATGTGTCGAAATGTGCCTTTTGCCGGGAACGCTGGTCTACTCAGAGAAGGGAGCCCTTGATTTATACTCCGCTGCCTGCAGGCCCGTGGCAGAAAATAGCTGCTGATTTGTGTGAACTGCACAGGAAAAAGTACCTAGTCGTGATTGACTACTATTCCAGGTATTTGGAGATTGCACCCTTGAATGAGATCACAAGTCAAGCCGTTATCTTTCGTCTCAAGAGCTTGTTCGCCCGGTGGGGCATACCAATGGAGGTAGTGAGTGATAACGGGATGCAGTTTGCTTCCACAGAGTTCAGTTCTTTCAGCAGTGAATATGATTTTGTCCATTCTACGTCAAGTCCACATTACCCGCAGGCCAACGGAATGGCTGAAAGGGCAGTTCAAACAACAAAGTTCATTTTGAAGGAATCTGAGCCATACCTGGCCCTCTTGTCCTATAGAGCGACTTCCATTCAAGCCACGGGTTTTAGCCCGGCACAGCTGATGCTAGGATGCCAGATTTGTGCCACCTTACCCTCTGTGGGTGTCCTCCAGCCAACTAGCTCTATTCCTCGGGACAATGTCCTTAGGAGGGATGAAGAGGCAAAAAGGGCCTATCGATTCTTCTACGACAGGAGACACTCTGTGAGGCCCTTGCAGGAGCTGAATGTGGGGCAAAGTGTCAGAAACTGGATGATGAGAAGAAATGGAAGATACCTGCTATGGTAATTGGACGCTCTCCAGAACCAAGGTCTTATGTAGTCCTTACTGATGGAGGGACAGTCACACGTCGAAATCGAAAACATTTTCAGCCTCTACCTGAGAGTTTGGAACAGGATGCCTTAGTACCACCGCCGGTGGGATCCCCTGTTTTAAGAGGGGTGCCTTCCCCTCAGCAAGATCACAGCGGGGATATGTCTTTGCCTCCAGCAGACTCTCAATCACCTTCTTCTGTATCAGAGGACAGTTCATGTAGAATTACATCAAGTGAAAGAGTGGTGAAACTTCCGGCCCGATATCGAGATTAGCACTAGTTAGAGCAGTGACCGGAAGTATGGGCAGAATAATCCCATGGTCACTGTGGACTAGGGTAGTCTACCCCAATGTCCAAGTCAGGATGTAATTCATGTTTATACAGATATTCTCTTTAACTTGTTATTTGTTATATACTATACAAAACTCTTGTTGTATACCTTGTTATTTGATGTATTCAAATGGAAAAAAAAATGTATGTTTTGTCCTTTGAAAAGGGGGAAGATGTGATGAGAGTGGGAAGTGACGTCACCGGATGGGGGCGTGGTTTAGGTCCATTATTGTCTATGTCGCAGTTACTAAGTGAAATGTATTGTACCAGGTGTATACTTCCATGCTCTGCAATAAAATAGTGTTGTACCTTCTATACTGTGTCCTGCATCTCATGACAGTACCTATGCATGTTTTTATGTAGGCATATGTAGGTATATGTATGTGTGTGCGTGTGTGTATATGTACATATTTATGTGTATGTGTGTTCCTATACATGTTTTTATGTATGCATGTGTAAGTGAATATATGCGTGTGTGTGTGTATATATACACAAGTCTAGGTGTATACATGTAAAAAAAATTATGTATACATATGTATGTATATATACGTGTGTATTTTGTCTCTTAAGGCTTGGTTTGGAGTCTGTAAGTCTCTTTAGGCTTGGTTTGGAGTCTATGAAGTCCTCATAAAATAATACTATAGAAGCTTGTTTTACTTAAATAGTAATATACGTCCAGAAGTTAATGCCATTTGTCATTGTTTTTTATGCACATACTGTATATACGGCTTAATTTTGGAAGCTTGTATTGCACAGGCTATTCAGTCTAAATTGCTCTTAATAAATCTCTATCAGAGCGCAGTTATAAATTCCATACAAATTTTCCATACTATATTTATATACTGTATACATTTAGCTGCTTTATATTCAGCTGCTTCAGTTTTATTGAATATAAGGAATATAAGGAGACTATCCTGTTTTAGGCTATATTTATATAGTATTTTAGCCGGTATTATGGCTATATTAGATATGAGCCGGAAAAAGGTTTTGCTGAATATAGTAGATCTGCCTAATTAAGGCTTCATTGTATAATAGTTTGTATTAGGATACTTTGAATATAAAAGTATATTAGGCTATATTATATAATTAACCCTTATTAAAGGGACCGTCTACACCAGAATTTTTGTTGTTTAAAAAGATAGATAATCCCTTTATTACCCATTCCCCAGTTTTGCATTACCAACACAGTTATATTAATATACTTTTTACCTCTGTGATTACCTTGTATCTGGGCCTCTGCAGACTGCCCCTTTCTCTCAGTGCTTTTGACAGACATGTAGTTTAGCCAATCAGTGCAGACTCCTAAATAACTTCACGGGAGTGAGCACAATGTTTATCTATATGACACACATGAACTAGTACTGTGTAACTGTGAAAAAACTTTCAAAATGCTCTGAGCTAAGAGGCGGTTTTCAATGGTTTAGAAATCAGTTTGAGCCTACCTAGGTTTAGCTTTTCGAAAATACCACCAAAGGAACAAAGCATATGTAATGACTAAAGTCAATTGGAAAGTTGTTCAAACTGTCATGCCTTATCTGAATTATGAAAGTTTAATTTTGACTAGACTGTCCCTTTAAGGTTTATTAAATATGAGTATTTTATTTAGTTTTTTAGTATTTTGGCTTGTATTAAATGATTACTGTAGTTTTATTCTTGGCATATATAACAATTATATAAATTGGGCTATAATGTTCAAAGAAATAATCTGCACCTACTTGCAGTTTCAAACGATCCTTCTAATATATATATAAAATTTACTTAATCTTCTAATGACGTAGGCTAAGACAGCCAGCAAATATGGGCTGTACAATCGTCCGTATATTCAACCAATAATATTCAGCTTTTATGAATCTAATTAAAATGTTTAGTCGACATCTCGCGCATGCACAATCTGATCCAAGCTATAAAAAGCTATTTCTTTCTTATGCCCACACAATGATAAGTTGCTCATTAATGCTATGGAGATTCTATATGCTAACAGCACTCACCTTATTAGCGCAGCTCCGTCACCTGCTCTGCAAATTCAATACAGAGGAACACAAGGTGATGTATTCTCTGACGTGTCAGAATCTTGCGCAGGCGCATCGCGAATAATGTCTGCCATATTGGTACCTGGGTTCTCATGCAGGATAGGGCTAGGTGATCAGGTATCCACGGAGTGGGTTTGGAAATCAGGATTACTTTGTGAATCAATTGCAGGCAAACAGTAAGTTATTACAAAGTATGTGACATTAATAAGTCTCTTATTTTTAAACATTTTATCTATTTTTCGAAATTTGTTTTTTGAGTTCAGTGGCCCTTTAAGCTATATGATATAATAGTCTGTATTAGGCTTTTCAAATATATATATTAACCGTTCTTAGGCTTTTCTATATAACTATATTTTAAAGGGACAGTAAAGTCAAAACTAAACTTTCATGATTCAGATAGGGCATGCGGTTTTAAACAACTTTCCAATTTACTTTTATCATCAAATTTGCTTTGTTCCCTTGGTGGTATTTTTGAAAAGCTAAACCTAACTAGGCTCAAACTGATTTCTAAACAGTTGAAAACCGCCTCTTAGCTCAGAGCATTTTGAAAGTTTTTCACAGTTAGACTGTGCTAGTTCACATGTGTCATATAGATAACATTGTGCTCACTCCCGTGAAGTTATTTAGGAGTCTTCACTGATTGACTACACTGCATGTCTGTCAAAGGCACTTAGATAAGGAGGCTGTCTGCAAAGGCTTAGATACAAGTTAATCACAGAGGTAAAAAGCATATTAATATAACTGTGTTGGTTATGCAAAAATGGGGAATGGGTAATAAAGGGATTATCTATCTTTTTAAATAAGAAACATTTTGGCGTAGACTGTCCCTTTAAGCCTGTTTTAGGCTATTTTAAATATAACTATATTAAGCCTGTATTAATTAGCACGGCGGTATCTGTTGGCGCTCTCCAAATATCCAATAATAATAATAAAAATAAGTCTCTATTAATTCATCTATTTCATCCTTTTAGAACATATAGTCAGTCATACCAAATGATATTGTCATACAACGGTATTTATTTATAAGTAAGAATTTCTTCCGTATGGTTAAAGATCGTATATAAAAAACAAGATTATCAAACATGATTTGCCGTTAATGTTCCCTTGAATTTATTAGACAGTAAGCTTTTCCAATTATATGATTCATATATAAGACCACCAGTAGTGAGCACAACCATTACATGCTGCCATTTTGAATGCAGGAGTTAAAGGGATATTCCAGCCAAAATAGGAAACCACATGGGTGCATTTCTGTATTGAAAAGAAGCAATTTTGTAATATACATGCATTAGCAAAAAGGTTTCTAATAAAAGCTATAGCTGTTTCAAAAGTGTATTTAAGTATGCACCATGCACCAGCATTTTAAACACAACACTTGCTCAAAGAGCCTAAGGTGCTTGTAGCATCTGGTAATGACTCAATTTGTTAATTGCTGACATGATAGAAGCCCCACTGATGATCTAAGCAGCTGCATTATTTAAAATGTGGGTGCAATGAAAACATCTAGCTATGTTTCACATGTACATGCAGAGAAAAATGTTAACACTAAAACAGTGATCACTCTTAATAGAAGCATTTTTGCCAATACATGTATATTGAAAATATGTTTCTATTCAAAAATGCAATAAATCTATGTGCAATTATATTTTGACTGGAATGTCCCTTTAATACAATATGAGTGTATTGCACATAGCTATTTGCAATGAATTACAACACAACCTTGTCACATGCATTACCAGCACTGGTACATGTTGTCTATATAGCGTAAGTTACATCAATATTGCTTCAGGCTATGATGCAACTTAAAAGCATAAATATGTTCCTATACGAAACATATAATTGTGAGGCATTATAATATTTTTTTTTTATTTCCAGACAATACAAAGTATAAATTGTTTTACATAAACAGAACATAAGTACAAGACAATGCACAAATGTTATATGTTATATAAACAAAATTAAAGGGACAGTCAAGTCCAAAAAAAACTTTAATGTTTCAATTAGGGCATGTAATGTTAAACAACTTTACAATTTACTTTTATTACTAATTTAGCTTTGTTCTCTTAGTATTCTTAGTTGAAAGCTAAACCTAGGAAGGCTCATATGATAATTTCTAAGCCCTTGAAGTCCGCATCTTATCACATTCTTTTTTATTTGCTTTTCACAACAGGGGCGAGATTACATATGCGGCGCAAGCTTTAGCGCAACTGCTGAAACCCGCGCCGCCCGTAATTTCACTTCACACATCGGGGTATCACATATACAGCGCCGGTAGTTCATAAAGTGCCATAAGTCGGATAAACTAGCGATGTCCAGAAATGAGTGTAAATACAAATTTCTGGAGTTGCCAGTGACTTACAGCACGTTAGAAACTGCTGGCGCCTAAGAAAATAAAAAAAAGTAAAATCTCCTGTAAAAGTCTAACCCGCCTCCCAAAAATAAACCCGACACATAAAACCCCTATATCTGCCATCAAACCCACATCGGAACTAATAATAAAAGTATTAACCCCTAAACTGACAACCTCCCACAACGCAATATGCCTAATTAAACTATTAACCCCTAATCCGCCATTCACCCACATCGCAACGTCCCTATTAAAACTATTAACCCCTAATCCACCATTAACCCACATAGCAACAAACCTTATAAATCTATTAACCCCTAATTCACCAAAACCCACACAACGCAATAATCCTAATAAAACTATTAACCCCTAAACTGCCAAACCCCCACAACGCAAATAAGTAATTAAATTACTAAACCCCCTAACCTAACACCCCCTAAATTAACCCCAGTTACCTAAATTAAAAAAATATTAAGTTACAAACAATCAGCTAGATTACGAGTTTTGCTTTATGACTCAAATAGCATCGTTATGGGCCGTAACGCCTCATTTTCCCTAACGCTGCTATTACAAGTTTATGTAGAGTCACAATAATCACCATCAATGCTCAAATCGATAACGCTCTCCCAGACCAGTAGTCATTGATAGATCGTTACCCAAAACATTCACGAATCACTTCAAAAATATTATACAAAGTACACTTACACTCATACAAATTAATTTTGAAAAAAAAATAAAAATATAACGGATAAACGATACAAGATCTCGGGTATTAGAAAAAAAAGGCACAAAAAACAATTTTACATTGACTTACATAGACATACATGAACATACTCTCATTTAACTACATCTACGTACAAATATCATCACATACATACAGAAATAGATACATACAAACAATATACAGCACATTACGTACACAAAACATTTTAAAAATATGAAATCATCACGATTTCGGTACTTTTTCTCGGAATGACATGACGTCACTCACTATACGCTCAACACAAGTGTTAGAAGTTTTTTTCATGCAATTTCTAGCCTCCATTGACTTCTATGGGGAATACGTGCTCGTGCACGCGACTGGCCTCTTTCTGTAACGCAAGAGAGATTTTGATCTTTGAAAACTTGTAATAGCAACGTTATAATTGTGGCGCTAATTCATTCATTCTTGCGTTGGTCCCGCAATGACCATTAGATCAAGAAATAGACTATTTGACACTGGAGTTATGGATTTTACTTGTGTGAACATCACTACAACATCAAATTCTTTTAGGAAATTACATTACATCAACTATAAATGACGATCAATTCTATCATCACCAATACGAAATCTGTTTCAAGAATTAACACATATTTAAACGGACATAAAAAATACTTTTTAAGATTTCATTGTTCAGAAACATTAGGCAATTTTAAACACTTGTCTGATTTACGTCTATTATAGCATTTCAGTTATTCTATTTATATGCTTTGATGAACAGCATATCTAGATAGGCTCACCAGATGATGATTGATGGCTGCACATACATGCCTTTTGTCATTGCCTCACACATGTGCATTGCTATTTATTCAACAAACGATATAGAAACAATGAACATATTTATATCATACAAGTACATTGGAAGGTTGTTTAACATTGGATTCTCTCTCTCAATCATGAAAGATAAATTATGGCTTTAGTGTCCCTTTAACATCACGATTTACTCATAATATAACATTAGGATTTCAGTATAATTATAAGATATCCTTATAGTTGTCACTTTTTTGGAAGGAACAACAATAAATGAACAGATGTGGGAGAGAATCACAATACATACATATATGTACATAACACACATCACACAACAACAAATCACACATTTATCTTTTTAATCATCACACAATAAGAATGTTGCAAACTACAATAACAGAACGAAGATTTGCAAACTAGACAGGCATGTTGCTAATATGATGACATAATTCTAAGCTTCAACCATACAGATTCCAGCATTAGGACTGTACCGCCCCTTTCATCAGTTTCTCACTCAATAATACAATATTACATATACAGGTAGCCCTCAGTTTACGCCGGGGTTAGGTTCCAGATGGTGAAAAAGGGTGTGTGTACAAGCGCTAAGGTAATCCCCAAGCTGTATCCAAACAGAGATCCTAACCAACCTCCAAAAAATATGCACAAGTAGTAAGAAGTGAATACAGCGCCAACAAGAGGCCAAGGGATAAATATACTCACAGAGAGATAAAAGAAGATTATTTAATGAACCATGTTAAAAAGCATCAGTAATAAAAGACTATATATAAAAAATGTAAAAAGCACATATAAATAAAATTACAAATACAGGAATATCTTACAGAAGCGGCTCAAAGGGCCAAAGCTGATAATTGTCCCTGTAAAAAAAAAGAAATTCACAACATAGTGTATCCAATATGAGAATGAAGTAAAGATTAAAGTAATGCTTACCAATATGTCAACGCGTTTCTGCCCTCAAAAAAGGGCCTTTCTCAAGACTAGAATATTGGTAATGGCAGCTGGCCTTATATACAGTTTAGAAGTAGCCTATATGGTAGTTTAATTGATTAATTGTATTGTTTTGGCGCCAAATCCCTCCACTTCCTGTGTAACATCTAAAAGATTCCCCCATAAAGTGTAGCATCACTTCCTGTGTAACATCTAAAAGATTCCCCTCCACTTCCTGTGTAACATCTAAAAGATTCCCCCATAAAGTGTAGCATCACTTCCTGTGTAACATCTAAACGCGTTGACATATTGGTAAGCATTACTTTAATCTTTACTTCATTCTCATATTGGATACACTATGTTGTGAATTTCTTTTTTTTTACAGGGACACTTTTTAGGATACCATAGGAGCAGCTGACAGGTGCTAGGATCCATTCAGCTACTTCAGCAACCACACTCAGGAATTTGGATCTGTTAAAGTAACTAACATTGGAAGGAATCAATTTCCTCACTTTCACCTTGCTTTTCATCACCCATTTTTTCCATTTTTTAGTTTTGATTGACTTATTTTTGTTCTTCACTAACATTTGTTGATCAACTTTTTGAACACTTTTTTGGATTATATTTTATATTTTATTATTTTTTATTTTTTATGTTATTGCATATTGTGTATTTTATTCAATTATATCTTAACCTCACTGGATTAAGTAGCTAGCATTTTTATATCCATTTGCACTCACTCACTATTTGATTGTATCTATACAATTATTTTGCTACCCCCTTTTTTTGCACTGCAGTGCATTTTTCTATTTTTTGGAACACTATTTTTGTAACACTAATTTTGAACACTATTGTTTGTATTATTGTTTATTAGTTTTTTGCTTGATGCACTTGCTACAGTTGTACTTAGGCTAATTCTGTTTTATCAGTATACACTCTTATTCTGGTGTACCACTCACACTGATCACCTGTTATTACCTCTGTTTTTATTGTAATTATCAGCTTTGGCCCTTTGAGCCGCTTCTGTAAGATATTCCTGTACTTGTAATTTTATTTATATGTGCTTTTTACATTTTTTATATATAGTCTTTTATTACTGATGCTTTTTAACATGGTTCATTAAATAATCTTCTTTTATCTCTCTGTGAGTATATTTATCCCTTGGCCTCTTGTTGGCGCTGTATTCACTTCTTACTACTTAGGTTCCAGATGGAATGGTTGTAAATCGAAACCGTTGTAAATTGAAACCCAGTTTATAATGTAAGTCAATGGGAAGTGTCAAAATTGTCATAAGTAACACCTAATACATTATTTTTAAAGCTTTCAAATGAAGACTTTAAATGCTAAACAGCATTATAAACCTAATAAAATAATCACACAACACAGAATAAATAATTAAACTAAGTTAAATTAACAAAAACATTTGATAAACAGCATTATAAACCTAATAAAATAATCACACAACACAGACGTCACTTGCATTTTTCTGCAAACAGTTCTTTCTATGCATTCCAATCTGGACTGATTTATAGACAGGAAGATCTTGTTCCTTTGAAATCTGCTCAATAGCTTAGGTCTGGTTAAACTGATTAATTTCAGCTTGCTTGGCTTTGCAGCAACAAAAGCGGACAGCTCCACCTACTGGCTATTTTAATAAATGCACTGCTTCTCAATACTTTTCAATAGCAGTCACATGACTGAAAAAAAGGTTGTTATTTTGAAACAGTGTAAATTGAACCGTTGTAAACAAGGACCACCGTTACGTAGATGAGAGGTTGGAAGATCTTCCTTATTATTGCGATTTCAATGGGACACGTAAAATATTGAAATCTCCCCAACCATTTATATATAGAATATTATAGATGTCAGCCGTTACTTTGTCGTTTTGCAACAATATTGCAGCAATATTGATCAAGCAGATTCTATGCCAGGTCTATGCACACATTATACACACATTATACACAAGTATGCACTTTCAATCATGTTAGCGTGGACGGGTGGTTTTTACTATAACATCGCGTTTATTAAGTATTTGTTACGCATATGAACAAAAATTACGAAGATGCACTGTATATGTTACATTTTACACTTTAACACTTTCACATTTGGATATATTGGGGAAAAACTAAATTTCAACAAACACAAAAAAAAAAAAAACGCCCACTTTAAAAGCATTTGTGCCGCTCACATACAATCAAGTGTATACAATCAGCAATCATTACGAACACGCTCCATTTTAGTACCAGGTTTCCATTGAATTATTTAACGCATTGCGTGCAGTCGCCATTTTCGTGTAGGTGTAAGTTAGCGTTGTGTTAATGCTTCCACCCGATGCCGGATTTCTTTAAAATTGATAGGTTACTATGGTAACCCGACCTTACACTACACTCTATTTTAACCGCCGCTTGCTGTTATAATTAAAGAACACCTAACACATGCGCAATATCTACCTCTTAACCGCCATCCCCCACCGCAATAACTAATAAATGTATTAACCCCTAATCTGCCAACCCCCATATCGCAAAGTATCTGTTAAAGTTATTGACCCCTAAACCACCATCCCCTCATATCACAACTAACAATAAAATGTATTAACCTCTAATCTGCCTTCCCCCCACATTACAACTAACAACAAAATGTATTAACTTCTAAACCGTCATCCCCCCCTGCGCAAAGTACCAATTTAAACTATTAACCCCTAAACCACCACCCCCCCACAAGGCATACATTTTAACCCCTAAACCGCCACCCCCACAACGCAAAGTATTAATGTAATCACTAAGCCCCCTAACCATACACCACCTAAGTTAACCCCCATTACATAAAATTAAAAAGACTATTAAACTAATAAATTAATTAAACTACCAAAATTAAAAATCCTTTTCTAAAATGTAAATAAAAAATTCTAACATTACATCTAAACCGCCGTTCCCCCACATCGCAACTAACAATAAAATGTATTAACCTCTAAACCGCCATTCCCCCACATCACAAAGTACCTATTTAAACTATTAACCCCTAGTCCGCCATTCACCCACATCGCAAAGTACCTATTTAAACTATTAACCCCTAATCCGCCATTCACCCACATCGCAAAGTACCTATTTAAACTATTAACCCCTAATCCGCAATTCACCCACATCGCATTCTACCTATTTAAACTATTAACCCCTAATCTGCCACCCCCCCACAATGCAAAAAACTAATCTAATCACTAAGCCCCCTAACCTAACACCCCCTAAATTAACCCCCATTACACGAATTAAATAAATACTAAATTACAATTAAAATAAAAAATCCTAGCATTAATTTAAAAATAAAACCTAAGATTAAATTACAATAATTAAATCTAAAACTACAAAAAATAAAAAAGTCTAAAATTACAGAAAAAAAGAAACCAAATTATCAAAAATAAAAAAATTAAATATTACTAATACCCCTATAAAAATAAAAAAGCACCCAAAATAAAAACACCCCCTAATCTAAGACTAAACTACCAATGACCCTTTTACTTAAAAATACAAATGAACTCCTAACAGTAAACCCCCCAACCCACCAAACCCCCCAAAATAAAAAAACTAACACTAAAAAAAAAAACCTAAGCTACCCATCGCCCCTAAAGGGGCATTTGTATGGGCAATGCAGCTCTTTTGCAGCCCATGAAAATAACAAAGTCCTAATCTAAAAAAAAAAATCATCCAAAAAAATAAAAATAAAATCTGTCTAACCCCAAATAGATACTCACCGTTCCTGAAGTCCGGCGGAGGTCTTCTTCCAGGCAGCGATATCTTAATCCAGCAAGGGGATCTCTTCTATCTTCATCCAGGACCAAGGCAACGCGGAGGTGACCACGGAACAAGACCGGCGTCCACGGAGCCATCCAGCATGGAGGATTCTCTTCGTACGATCTCAGTCGCACACTGAGGATTGAATGCAAGGTACCCATTTTATATTTTGGGAACCGTTGCATTCCTATTTGCTGAAATTTTCAAATCAGCAAATAGGATGAGAGCTAATGAAATCCTATTGGTTGATTTGAACAGCCAATAGGATTTCAGTAGCTCTCATTCTATTGGCTGTTTTGAATTTTTCAGCCAATAGGAATGCAACGATACCCCAATATAAAAATATGCGGTCGCTGGTCCTGTTCCGCGGTCTCCCCCTCTCCGCATCGCCTTGGTCCTGGATGAAGATAGAATAGGTCATTGCACGGGATGAAGATATCGCCGCCTGGACGAAGACCTTCAGGGTCTGGAAGAAGACCTTCTCGGCCAAACTTCAGGAACGATGAGTACCTATTTGGGGTTAGACTTAGGTTTTATTTTTATTTTTTTGGGTGTTTTTTTTTTATAACTTTATTTATTAAAGAAGAATAATCAAGAGCTCACAACATTGTTAAATATGGTTACATAATTAAATGGATCAGAGATTAAAGGGACAGTCAAGCCCAAAAAAAACTTTCATGTTTCAAATAGGGCATGTAGTTTTAAACAACTTTCCAATTTTCTTTTATCACAAATTTTGCTTTGTTCTCTTGGTATTCTTAGTTGAAAGCTAAACCTAGGAGGTTCATATGCTATTTTCTTGGACCTTAAAGGCTGCTTCTAATCTAAATGCATTTTGATAGTTTTTCACCACTAGAGGACATTAGTTCACGTGTTTCATATAGATAACATTGAGCTCATGCATGTGAATTTACCATGGAGACAGCTCTGATTGGCTAAACTGCAAGTCTGTCCAAAGAACTGAAATAAGGGGGCAGTCTGCTGAGGCTTAGATACAAGGTAATTACAGAGGTAAAACGTGTATAATTATAACTGTGTTGGTTATGCAAAACTGGGGAATTGGTAATTAAGGGATTATCTATCTTTTAAAACAACAAAGATTCTGGTGTTGACTGTCCCTTTAATAAACATTATCTAGATATTGTCCATTCTGTTCAGAAGGTAATGAATAAGTGATGTCTTAAGTTCCAATATTAGATGAGAGATGTGTTGTCATTTAAGATTCTCCTCTTCCTTTTTCCATTTTAATAAAATAAAATTAACTTAAAACATATACAAACACATAAATAACAGCAATGTCATAAATGAACAAATATCTTACCTGGAACACCCCCAGACCACCGACCACAGACATGCCTGGACTAAGAAGATGGAGGGATGGATGGGCAGGGCACAAGAAAGAACTATATCCGGGGCAGAATTTACTGGTGCTATTGCCCTCCCCGCTCTGAGCTACACCATTTACCTCTAATGTTTTCAGATAATACAAATAGGCTGTTCCGAAATGTGTAAAGCACTTTATCTTTAACATCATTTGATAAGTGATGTAGGTATGCTTCCCATTCATTGAGAAATCTTCTTACTCTATTTTCCATGTCTCCCTTTACATCTCTGCTTGCTCTATGAGCATTTGAGTGTGTGTTTTTGTTAGTAATTGTTGAAATGGCGGAGTGTTCCTATTTGCCCAGTCCTGTAGAATCAACTGTCGTGCAAGCAATATTACTGTAGTGACAAATGTATTATGTTTTGATCTATTGTTTTGTGGCAATAAGAATATCACCTTTTGTGCCAGAATCAATATATTTTTGGGCAATCCCAGAATAGATGAATCCAATCTGGAGATACATGGCTGCATTTGTTGCATATATCTCTAGCGTCTGGTATCCACTTAGATCATTGTCTAGGTGTTATAAAGGCTTGATGTATGATTTTAATATGGGATTCGCGTAACGTTGCAGACAGAGTTACTGTTTTGACTTTTTCGAGGCTGTAAGTGATCATGTCCTGACTAAAGTTCAAAGATCTATAGTTTAGCCATTTCAATGCAAGTTTTGGTTCAATTTGGGTTTCATGATGTGTAACAAGGAGTTCATATGTGTTGGAGATTCTGTGTGAGCCTTGTTTTGCCAATGCGCATATTCTGTCTTTATTCATAATTTCTTGTGTTATGAGTCCCTCTGATATTAACTTTGTTATGTAATGTTTACATTGACAATACGCAAACCTGTGTGTGTGTTGTAGGTCTTGGAAAGGTAGGATTTCTAAGGTGAGAGGATTGATTAATTGGCCAATTTTAGTAAGGTGTTTTGTGTGCCATATTTTGAATACCTCCGTGGTGTATAAAATGCAGATTACCTCAAATAGGTAAGTATTTGCTTGCAGTCTTTTTTATGCTTCACAATTTGCATACTTTTGCCCAGGCTCTTTAAGGGTCCCTATACAGTATGTGCATTTTAATATTTAAGGGTAAAGTGTTAAATTGTGCATGGGGTAAAAAGGCTAGGTGTATCGAGTGAAGAAGACTTTCCTCTAAATGTGGTATTGTAAAATATTCAGTTCCTACCAACCAGTCCACCACTATCTTTGTCAGAGTTGACCAATTGTACCAGAGGATATCTGAGAGATGGAATCCCCCACTTTTAAATGGCATTGTTAAATATGATTTCCCTATCCGTCTTTTTTTCCCACCCCAAATGAAGTGTCCCAGAACAGATTATAGGGATTTGGCGTCTCGTTGAGTTAACAGTAGTGGAAGCATCTGCAATGGGTACAATAAACTTAGGCAATGTCACCATTTTGAATAGATGTATCCTTCCTAGCAGTGATATAGGAAGTTTGTCCCGGCCCTGAAAAAGATTCTTTATTGTGGTAATAGTTTTCCCAATATTAAGCTGATATATATGATTTGGCTCAACATGTATTTGTATTCCAAGATATTTAAATGACCCCATCTGTGGTTTTAAGGCCCATGGCGTCCAACAAGTTGTTTTTGGGGGTTTTAAGCCGAATGACCTCAGATTTATAAATGTTAACCTTGTACCCTGAAAAGGATCCAAAGTCATCAACTATGTGTAAAAGCTTAGGTACATTATAGAGGGGGTTACCCACAAATAATAGTAGTTCATCTGCATACAAAGATAATTGTTGTCTGTGGCCATTTAGTTCAATGCATTCCCCATTATTTCTAATGTAACAAGCGAGCGGTTCAATGGCCAAGTCAAACAGCAAAGGGGAAAGAGGACAACCCTTAGATTAGGACTTAGGTTTTTTTTAGTGTTAGGTTTTTTATTTTGGGGGGTTTGGTGGGTTGGGGAGTTTACTGTTTGGGGTTAATTTGTATTTTTAAGTAAAAGAGCTGATCGCTTTAGGGCAATGCCCTACAGAAGGCCCTTTAATAAGGGCTATTGGTAGTTTAATCTTAGATTAGGGGGGATTTTTATTTTTATATGGGTATTAGATTAGGTTTATATTTTTTTATTTTTGATAATTTGGTTTCTTTTTTTCTGTAATTTTAGACTTTTTTATTTTTTGTAATTTTAGATTTAATTATTGTAATTTAATCTTAGGTTTTATTTTTAAATTAATGTTGGGATATTTTATTTCAATTGTAATTTAATATTTATTTAATTTATGTAATGGGGGTTAATTTAGGGGGTGTAGGTTAGGGGGCTTAGTGTGAATTAATTTAGGTAGTGAGGAAAAAGGAGCACCAGCAGGCAGGATGCAGTTAAAAACCTTTATTAGAGAGATCGAAAATTCTTCCTTTAAAAGCAGTGAATACGCCAACCTGTTTATGGGTTGGTGGGAGCTGTCCCACATCTATAGATGTGGTGAACACTGGAAGAATAGGATAACGTATTACAGAAGATATATAGATGATCTTCTGATCGTCTAGGAAGGGAATGAATTAGAGGCACTGAATTTTGTTCAACATTTGAATGAAAATTCGGTTGGGATTAGGTTTACTCATGAGTTTGGAGGTAAGAACATTAATTTCCTGGATGTTTCCTTGACTAGCACAGAACAAGGCAAAGTTAAAACTAAAAACTATAGTTAGCCCATAGCAGGTAATACCCTCCTCCAAGCCCGGAGCAGTCACCCTAGACGAGTATTTAAATCTGTCATAAAAGGGCAATTCATCAGACTTAGAAGAAACTGTACAACAGACAATGAATTTGAAAGACAAGCTCTGGACTTGGAGGAGAGGTTCTGTGAAAGAGGCTATAAAAGAAACAAAGTGATTTTTTTGAGGGAGAGCATAGCAGTCATAAATAGGAAGGAATTTCTCATTTCCAAGAAAAAGGATAAAGGCCATTTTGAGGGGGTGTCTTTTATCACCCAATATAGCAACCAGTTCCACCAGGTCTGTAACATAATTCAAAAACATTTTCGTATGCTTGCAGCAGATGATGACCTGGTGGAGGTGGTTGCTAAGGGGTGCAAATATGCTTTCAAAAAAGGTATGAGCATAGGTAACATTGTAGCCCCCACAGAACTTAGTTCTGATACCATTGACAATTAATAATGGCTTAGATTCAAAGGCACCTACAAGTGTAGTTACTCACAGTGTATAGCTTGTGAGTATTTACAACAAGGAGAAGGTTTTGCTAGCACGGTAACTGGCGAGAGGTTCAGGCATTTTTCCTGTCTGAACTGTAGAACAACCTATGCTGTGTATTTGCTCACGTGTGAAATTTGTGGTGTCCAATTTACAGGTCTCACAAGAGAGACAAGGGACAGAATACGTGAGCATGTATCCAACATAAAAGCTGGAAAATTGACAACTCCACTGGTACAGCACTTTGCATTGATACACAATAAGAAACCAAACTCTCTAAAATGGACCATTATTGAAATGGTTAAGTGTAAAAAGAGAGGAGGAGACAGGGATAAACTGTTGGTGAAAAGAGAGGCTTTCTGGATACACAGACTCAGGACCAGAGTACCCCAAGGGTTAAATTCAGAATACGATATTATACATTTCTGGGAGTAAAATCCTGGGTCTGTGTAACCAGAGGTCTGTTTCTTTAAATGACTAAGGACTTAATCAATGCTGTATGTAAAGTAAATACATTTTCATCAATTAAGGAGGAATTTTCGAACTCTCTAATAAAGGTTTTTAACTGCATCCTGCCTGCTGGTGCTCCTTTTTCCTCACTACCTGAATGAATTCATAGAAATAGAGGATTGCACAGCAGCTATTGGGATAGCATCCTTGCACAAGTCATTTCCACTCTCCAACCCCATATGCATCCACATCAGCTGAGATGGAGTGAACAACCGGAAGCTAGAAATCCCAGATGACGTCACACGCCATCGCGAAGTGGACCTAAGAGGGGAACGCAGCAGACCGGAGGTCTAATCTTTGTGTACAGCACAGACCCGTGAGTAAAGAGATACCGGTTTTTCGTTCCCTGTGGACAGGCCACTAACCTTTCAGCGAAAGGGCGCATACGGTGACTGGAGTTACAGAGGCAAGGTGAGTGGATGGGAAAGCCCCCATTCTATCAGAATACAGAGTCTGGGCATATACGGAGGTTTTACAATTACCTATTGACTTTGATTTGACTTAACTTGTATAATCAGGTGCACACATTACCTTGTTTGAATAGGGGGCTTAGTGATTAGATTAGTTTTTTGCATTGTGGGGGGGGGTTGCAAATTAGGGGTTAATAGTTTAAATAGGTAGATTGCGTTGTGGGTGGTGGTGGATTAGGGGTTAATAGTTTAAATAGGTAGATTGTGTTGTGGGTGAATGACTGATTAGGGGTTAATAGTCTAATTAGGTAGATTGCGTTGTGGGGGAATGGCAGATTAGGGGTTAATAGTTTAATTAGGTACTTTGCGATGTGGTTAAATGGTGAATTAGGGGTTAATAGTATAATTAGGTACTTTGCGATGTGGGGGAATGGCGGTTTAGAGGTTTATAACTTTTATTGTTAGTTGCAATGTGGGGGGTTGGTGGTTTAGTAGTTAATACATTTATTATAAGTTGCGATGTGGGGGGGGATGGCGGATAGAGGGGTTTTGACGTGTCGGGTTAGATTTCAATGGTAAAAAGGTCTCATAAAGCACCATTTTCCTATTTTACACCTATTTGAGCTGGGTGTAATTTTTGTTAATGTATTGGCAGCCTCGGACAGTGTATTAATGGTTTGCGCTGTGATTTGAAACTGGGTATAATTTAAAAGATTAGAGGCTTCTGATACTTTGCATGGGACACGAAAATGTTTTTGGCAGCCTAAATCTGGTTACAGAAATTGAGTTATAACGGGCCATTGGAAGCAGTAGGTGAACGATATGGCTTCCGACAGCTTATTTAATGGTTTGCAAATGCTCGCAAACCTAATTATGGCTCAATGGAAACAAGCCCATTGTTGGTTGGAACATTTTAGAATATCTTGGATACTTAAACTTGTATATATTTTTGTTGATCATTTTTGCTGGTGTTTTATATGAATGTATGTATTCAGGATTTGCAATAGATATTTTATAATAAATTTGTGATACATCACAATAATTATATATCACATTTTTTAGTAAACTAACAAATATATATATTTTTTTAGCCTGTTGGTGCTTTTAAATACTACTGCATTTGATTCTGGAGATTTACATTAGGGAACTTTTTTTCAGTTAAGCTCAAATTAAATTTCTTATTGTATTTATTGTATTTCTAATTGTAAATTAATCTAATTCAACATACAAAAGGTCTTTATAAAGTGCAAAACTGGATTTTTTGTATGTGCTTGCCATTATTCCAGAAGTTCTGAAATAGTTTGATTATGTTGAGCATGTGCAATACACTCTGAAATTTTCACAGATGCATATTTATATGTATATATCAATATTGTATTTAGATTTATGACACCTGTATCCAGCACTATTGTATAGTCTCTTGGTAGTGGGACGTTAGACGTTTACATATGCATATATATTTAATAGACATACAGTATATGTTATATCTTGTGCAATGAGATCTGCAGGAAATGTCACAAAATGGAAATCATGATCTACTGCATCTGAAATAGTGTTAGCAATTGCCTTCTTAAAATCTTTCGGCTAGATTTAGAGTTTTGTCGGTAACGACCCGCGTAGCTAACGCTGGCTCCCCCCCCCCCCCACCTTTTAAATACCGCTGGTATTTAGAGTTCACAGAAGGGCTGCGTTAGGCTCCAAAAAGGGAGCGTAGAGCATATTTACCGCCACTGCAATTCTCAATACCAGCGGTGCTTACGGACGCGGCCAGCTTCAAAAACGTGCTCGTGCATGATTCCCCCATAGAAAACAATGGGGCAGTTTGAGCTGAAAAAAAACCTAACACCTGCAAAAAAGCAGCGTTCAGCTCCTAACGCAGCCCCATTGTTTCCTATGGGGAAACACTTCCTAAGTCTGCACCTAACACCCTAACATGTACCCCAAGTCTAAACACCCCTAAACTTACACTTATTAACCCCTAATCTGCCGCCCCCGCTATCGCTGACCCCTGCATATTATTTTTAACCCCTAATCTGCCGCTCCGTACACCGCCGCAACCTACATTATACCTATGTACCCCTAATCTGCTGCCCCTAACACCGCCGACCCCTATATTATATTTATTAACCCCTAATCTGCCCCCCACAACGTCGCCGCCAGCTACCTACAATAATTAACCCCTAATCTGCCGACCGGACCTCACCGCTACTATAATAAATGTATTAACCCCTAATCCGCCTCACTAACCCTATAATAAATAGTATTAACCCCTAATCTGCCCTCCCTAACATCGCTGACACCTAACTTCAAGTATTAACCCCTAATCTGCCGACCGGACCTCACCGCTACTCTAATAAATGTATTAACCCCTAAAGCTAAGTCTAACCCTAACACTAACACCCCCCTAAGTTAAATATAATTTAAATCTAACGAAATAAATTAACTCTTATTAAATAAATTATTCCTATTTAAAGCTAAATACTTACCTGTAAAATAAACCCTAATATAGCTACAATATAAATTATAATTATATTGTAGCTATTTTAGGACTAATATTTATTTTACAGGCAACTTTGTAATTATTTTAACCAGGTACAATAGCTATTAAATAGTTAATAACTATTTAATAGCTACCTAGATAAAATAATTACAAAATTACCTGTAAAATATATCCTAACACTACACTATCAATAAATTAATTAAATAAAATACCTACAATTAAATCTTACACTACAATATCAATAAATTAATTACATGAAATACCTACAAATAAATACAATTAAATAAACTAACTAAAGTACAAAAAATAAAAAAAGCTAAGTTACAAAAAAAAAAAAAAATTACAAACATAATAAAAATATTACAACAATTTTAAGCTAATTACACCTACTCTAAGCCCCCTAATAAAATAACAAAGCCCCCCAAAATAAAAAAATGCCCTACCCTATTCTAAAATTAAAATAGAAAAGCTCTTTTACCTTACCAG
This sequence comes from Bombina bombina, assembly GCF_027579735.1. Taxonomy (NCBI): domain Eukaryota; kingdom Metazoa; phylum Chordata; class Amphibia; order Anura; family Bombinatoridae; genus Bombina; species Bombina bombina. The sequence goes on along the minus strand of NC_069499.1, from coordinate 1,449,708,302 downwards.
CCCTTAAAAGGGCCTTTTGCGGGGCATGCCCCAAAGAATTCAGCTCTTTTGCCTGTAAAAAAAACACAATACCCCCCCAACATTACAACCCACCACCCACATACCCCTAATCTAACCCAAACCCCCCTTAAATAAACCTAACACTAAGCCCCTGAAGATCTTCCTACCTTATCTTCACTACACCGGGTATCACCGATCCGTCCAGGCTCCGAAATCTTCATCCAAGCCCAAGCGGGGGCTGGAGATCCATCATCCGGCTGAAGTCTTCTATCAAGCGGCAAGAAGAAGTCCAGAAGAGGCTCCAAAGTCTTCATCCTATCCGGGCAGAAGAGGAGATCCGGACCGGCAACCATCTTCATCAAAGCGGCATCTTCTATCTTCATCCGATGACGAGCGGCTCCATCTTCAAGACCTCCGGCGCGGATCCATCCTCTTCTTCCGACGTCCTAAGTCCGAATGAAGGTTCCTTTAAATGACGTCATCCAAGATGGCGTCCCTCGAATTCCGATTGGCTGATAGGATTCTATCAGCCAATCGGAATTAAGGTAGGAAAAATCTGATTGGCTGATGGAATCAGCCAATCAGATTCAAGTTCAATACGATTGGCTGATCCAATCAGCCAATCAGATTGAGCTTGCATTCTATTGGCTGATCGGAACAGCCAATAGAATGCGAACTCAATCTGATTGGCTGATTCACCCCAAATGTGAATATTGAAAATTTCTTTACTAAACTAGAAGAAAAAATGAACACAGGCACTGGTGGGATCTGGACTGTTTAAAGAAATACAAAGAGAAAAAAAAAATAATCCCTAGAGGATTGAGACGTTTCAACCACTGCTTTTTTTAAAATGGAGTGTTACCCTTAGTGAAATGGTATTCGACCCTTGATGACTGTTCATTTAATTTAATTGATTTATTAATTGGACACTAAACGCAATTTTTCTTTTTTTTCTTTAATGATTCAGATAGAGCATGCAATTTTAGGCAACTTTATAATTTACTCATATTATCACTTTTTCTTTGTTCTCTTGCTATCTTTATTTAAAAAACAGGAATGTGATGCATAGGAGCCGGCCCATTTTTGGTTCAGAACCTGGGTTATGCTTGCTTATTGGTGGGTAAATGTCAGCGTCCAATAAGCAAGCGCTATCCATGGTGCTGAACCTAAAATGGGCTGGCTGCTAAGATTTGCCTTCATGATTTCAAATAAAGATAGCAAGAGAACAAAGAAAAATTGAAAATAGGAATAAATTAGAAAGTTGCTTAAAATTGCATGCTTTATCTGAATCATGAAAGAATAAATTTGGGTTCAGTGTCCTTTTAATAACACACAGACAGAAACAAGTAGATGACACTGGTATAGAAATTGATACAATTCAAAAGGAGCTCAAACCCTTCAAGGAACATCCTGAATATCAAAAATTAAATACTCAAACGATAAAAGCAGCTGATGATTACCAGACAGAGATTACAGTTCAATACAATAAGAACAAATATAAAAGCAAACATAGAAATACAAATAACTATAACACAAACAAAATTGTGAATAATAATCCATGCAATGAACATATTGGTACAGTTCAGGGGAGGACCCATTCGGCTAGACCCCACCAGTTAGATAGACTCTATAGGGGTAACAGAAAAAAAATCCTTTTTTTTTTTTTAATTTTTATTTATCACACAGCAACAGAGAATGTCATAAAATCAAAGAAATCACAATCTGAAGAGAATGAACAAAGGGTCACACAGGACCCACAAGACACAAATAAAGCATTGGATGCAATTTAAGATCACAATTCTCTATTATTGCAATTTACCATTTTATGTAAAGAGGAAAAAGTGAACAAGCACTTATGGAAATAAATAAAAAGAAGAAAGAAAAAACAAAACAAAACAAAAAAAAACAAAAACACCCCAACTCCCCCATTCCCTCTCCCTCACCACCCCGCCACACCCCCTCAGATGTTTCCGCTCCATGCGCTGGGCAGATGGCCAGCAAATATCTGTAATTGGACATATGGAGTTGTCATTAATGGTTTAACTAGGGTGATTTGGGCAGAGATTGGAAGTGACAAAATATATACTTTCCAGTGCTTAAAAAATAATGCTAATTGGGCATCAGTAGGATTCTGTAGGTTACATTTTTCTAATAAACATTGAGCTGTCAAAGCATTTTTAAGTTCTTTCAGTTTGGGTGCCACTTGTGCCTTCCATAATCTCAAAATAAGATTTTGCCCCAAGAATATTATCGTGTTAATTAACTTTAAATTTTGAGGGGCTCCATGGAATTTAGCTGGAAAAAATATTTCCATCGGCTGAATACAAAAATCTAACTGTAGAGTTGTATTCATCCAGTATGTCACTTTAGCCCAGAACTGCCTAATTTTTGGGCAGGCCCAAAAACAATGTAAAAAGTCTGCGGCAGGAGCACAACATCTAGAGCATAAAATATTTGTCTTATACCACCTTGATAACCTCTCCGGGGTCAAATATGACATTAAACTAATTTTAATCTGGGACTCTCTCTAAGCCGTCAGATCCCATCCTTTCTCTATTAATTTTGAAAGTGTCCGTTATTACCTGGATATCTATATTAGCGAAGACTTTACTCCATTTAGAAACTATATATTCTAATTGCTCTGCCGAGGGACGTTGATTGAGCAGAGCGTAAAAAGCAGAAATGGAATATAGGCCCATTTGCTATACATTAATTCTACTCTGTATATCTCGAAGTGTCCAATCCATACAATATCTTTGTTTTAATTCAAAACAAAAATGTCTGATCTGCAAATAGGCATAAAAGTCTCTTCTAGACAGCCCAAATTGATTAACTAACTCGGCAAAAGTTAAAGGAGATAGACCTCTATCTAGAATTTGTATAGTATATTTCAGGCCTTTATAGGACCATTGTCTAAAAGTACCATCTGTTAAACTTGGCGAAAAATTTGGGTTACCTGTAATAGGTAAAAACTTTGAAACATAAGGCGAACATCCCACCTCGACACAAAGCTTTTGCCATGCTGTAATAATATTCTTAAAGGTTATTAGGGAGAATACTAGCAAGGGGAGGGAGGTTATTGGACAGTGCAAAATAGCGTTTAATTGAAAGGGGGCCACCAGGGAAGATTCCCATGCCACAGAGGTGACTTGTTCTTGGTCTGTCAACCAATCAACTGCAATCTTAGCACGAGCAGCTAAGCTATAGGATTGTATATTAGGCAAAGCTAAACCTGCTGCTACTTTATCATTCATACAACGATGTACTGCAATGCGCGCCTTCGCCCCTTTCCCCAGGAATTTAGAGCAGGAATTGTTATATTTTAATATGTCAACTTTGTGTACGGGGATCGAAATATTCTATATCAGATAGAATAGTTTCGGGAAAAGTATTGTTTTAATTAATATGATGCGTGCTGTTAGGGAAATAGGTAGATATATCCAATCCTCCATCTTTTTCTTGCAGTCGGCAAAACATCTGTGAAAATTTAAATTATACCATTCATCTGGGTTAGGGCTTAGCTTAATCCCAAAATAAGTAATCTGCGAGGTTTCAATAAATGGATGTTTAATGTTGTGATCCTTTTTATTCAGCCATAAAAGTTCAGATTTGGAAAGGTTAATTTTATAGCCTGAAATTTGGCCAAAAACTGTGAACATATCCATAAGGAGAGGGAGATTTCTCTTAACGTTACTTGAAAATAGGAGTACGTCATCTGCGTACATTAGTAGGACCAATTTATGTCCCCCTACACGAATACCTTCTAGTTGATGGCGAAGCAAAATCGCCAAAGGCTCCAATGACACATTAAATAGTAACGGGGAAAGAGGGCAACCTTGTCTGGTGCCCCTTTGTGGAACTAGATGCTGAGAGATTTTGTCATTAATAATTAAAGCAGAAGTCAGAGCACAATATATTAGGCGAATAAAGTTACTAAGATATCCAGTCAAGCCAAACCGCTCTAAAGAGAAAAATAAATCTTTCCACGAAAAACGATCAAACAACTTCTCTGAGTCAACTGTCAGTAAGGCTAAATCTACGGTCTCCTTATGTCTGGAAGATTTAAATTTGTTCCAAGTCTAACAGTGTCATTACCTTTCGCATATTCTTGGCTGGATTCCTACCTGACATGAAACCTGGTTTTCATGGATTATCAGGCCTAAATGGGGTTTTAGTCTGTTGGCTATAATAGATGTTAACAATTTATAATCAGTATTTAATACTGATATAGGCCTCTATGAGGATGGAAGTTCCGGATCTTTATTTTTTTTTTAGGATTAGGGATATATTGGCGGCTGCAAAATATGAGGAACATTTATTATTTTTAATAAAATAAAGATTAAATAGCTTCTCAAGTGATGAAGCAATTTCAGACTGAAGTATCCTATAAAATTCAATAGGAAGGCAGTCTGGGACAGCTGCTTTATTAGTCTTAGCTATCTTAATTGCTGCTAAAATTTCATCCTCTGAAATAGGGCTGTTGATCTCCGCCAAAATTTCTATAGGAATTTTAGGAACATTCATTTTTCCCAAAAAATTTTTTCCTTATCTCTTTCATACTCCTCATGCTTATATAGATCTCTAAAGTAATTAAAAAAACTCTGCTAATGTCCACATTGTTAGTAAATCTATCAGAATCAGACCTAATAGCCGCTATACTATTCCTGTGAGATAATTTCGTAATCCTAGCCAAGAATTTAGCAGATCTTCCCGCAAAGCCCCTGTAGAGAGCCTTTTGTCTGTGAACCTCTTGAGTAATAGAAATATCGCACGCAGTCTTGGCATTCATATAGCTAAGCCACTTAGCATTAGAAAGGTCCCCCAGATAAGTTCTATAAGCATTTTTGACTTGACTGGATATCTGAATCTCTTGTTGTTTAAGTCTTTTTTTAAGACGACACATATAGGCCTTTATTTTACCTCTTAGTACAGCTTTAGCGACTTCCCAAAACACCTCTGGTTTATCCTTATATGAAATATTATAATTGACAAATTCTCTCCATTGCACATTCAACCAATTTTGAAAGTTAATATTATTCACCAGGTATTTTGGAAAGAAAATGGTCTGATTATGAGGCGAATACATAAGAGACGCATTAAGAGTCAATGTAATAATAGCGTGGCCTGAGATTACTATGTCACCAATATCCGCTCTCCATTCCAAACCAATCAAAGGCTCTGCTATCAAAAATAGGTCAATCCTAGATAGAGATTGATGACCTTTAGACATACATGTAAAAGATCTTAAGTCTGGGTTCTGAGAGCACCAAATATCTATTAACCCTAAATGGGAACAGAATTTCTGGAGGATACGCACTTTCCTATCCCTTATAATCAGTGGGTTTTTGTTAGCTCTATCTAGTTTGGGTTCCGAAATTAGGTTGAAATCTCCTGCCACTATAAGATTTTGCCCTATATACTTATGCAGATGTAATGCCATATTGTTCCAAAAGTCCCTGTCAACCTTGTTGGGGCCATAAATATTGCAGAGAATGAATCATGTTTTATTATAAAGCATCTCTATGATCTGAAAGCGACCTTCCAGATCTGAAAAGTTGGATTCTATTTTGTATTCTAGGGATTTATTGAAAAGAATTTTCACTCCTCTCTTACGAGAGTTATATGGGGCAGCAATCACCTCCCCAACCCAATTAGTCTGGAGTTTAGGGATTTCCGCTGAATTTAAATGGATCTCCTGTAGAAAGGCAATGTCCGGTTTAGACTTGCCGAGATGCTTGATAATTGATTTCCTTTTTATTGGGGAAGTAATACCCCCTACATTCCAAGAAACTATTTTAAAAGTTGATGTCATTAACCTTGTTTAAGGGTATGTATCAGCAAACAATACAGAGAGAGCGGGGCGCGGGTAGGAGGGGAGAGGGGGAAATGGGGGGGGGGGGGCAAGCGGAGAAAAAGAAGGGAGGAGAGAGAAGGAAAAAAAAAAGGGGGAAGGAGAGCCCCCTAGAATTTATAGATAACACATCTTGAACCACAATTCTAAGGACGCATTTGAAACCCAGAAATAAATTGTATATTCATCATAATATGGTCTAAAAGACTAATAATATACATTGTATATTCTTCATAGTATGTACCAACAGACTAATAATAATCAATGATACATCGTGAATTACCATTGAAGAGGGGGAGGAAAAAAAAGGGGGGGAAACATAATATATGACTGAGTCATAATCCTGTATACATAAATTAAAAGCAAAAAACGTTAGAACAAACTCCATTATTTATCCTAGTAGTTGCATAGTAACCAAAGGTTCATACTGTGTAAATCAGATTCATGATAAACCTTACAAAGAGAAATTGCTTTGTGAGTATTATTTAATGTGTATGAAATCCCTGCCCTCGATACTAAAAGTTTTGCAGGGTAAACTAATCTGACACTACACTCTGCTTTCAAAAAATTCGCAAAAAAGGAGACATTTCTCTTCTTTTAGTCAGGGTCTCAGAAGAGAAATCTTGAAAAATCAAGATCTTGTGTGTGCCAATATAAAGTTCGTTGAGTTTCCTATAGTGTTTCAGGTATAGCAATTTATCTTGATAATTGACGAATTTAAAAATAATAGGTCTTGGTTTGGGGTCAGCATTATTCTCTCTAAAGTGACCAATTCTGTGTGCTCTTTCTATCAAAAACGGGAGATAGAGTAACAGAGGCAAAGGCCAATAAATCCTGATACTCTATTGATTCTGGAAGGCCAATAACCCTCAAATTATTCCGCCTCAACCGATCTTCGAGGTCTTCAATTTGGGATTGCAAGATCGAAATCACATTGCCTTGAGTAACTGTGGATGGAACATAGCAATTTAATCTGTCCTCTAAATCAGACACCCTTGTCTCCACCTCCTCCATTCTAGCAGTAAATTGTTTAATCTCGCTCGTCAGAATAGAGATCGACGATTTAATTTCTTGTTTGATTATCTCTAAATGTAGTACAATCATTTTAGCTACTTCAGAGGCAAATTCTGACATATCATTAAAGCATATACTGGCTGCCCCTCACTCGTGGGAGGTATCAAGAGCGGAATCTGAATTTTTGGGGTACTTTTCTTATCCTTATATTTGGGGGGCATAATGGGCGAGCAACCTTTCTGGTGAGAAATAAACCTACCCATTCACCTATGTGAATGTGTTGTGAATGAAAGTGCCTAAGATGGTGTAAAAAAAAACAAAAAACAAGAGATGTCGCCAAACGACGATAAGTGGCTTCAGTGCAAAACAAGAAAAAAGTGGAAAAAACCACAGCAAAACCTTTAAATAGGGGATACGTGAATCCAAGAAGCAGTACTCCTGAATATGTTAAGACTAGAACTGGGTCCTACTTGACCCGGTGTATCGAGTGCACTTAGTGTGTACCTAATTAGCAAGTTACCACTAATTGGTAGGTTAACAACTTAAAAAATTCCCTGACAAGTATATAGTACTATTGGTGAATAACGTGAAGTTAGGGTTCCTCCAGAAACAACTGAGAAGGATAATTTAAACTGAGCAATAGACTGAGCAATAGACCTAAGCTAACACCTAAAAATATATAGACAAGACTTCAATATGCACCAAACACAATTAGCTTGAGGCAGCAGCCTGGATTAGCTAACACAGAGACACCTGAGAGTTAGCAATTATAGTAATATTCGCCTATAATGTATCAAATATTCATTAACAATTTAAAGCCAGTACTTATTATTAGCAATGTAGCTATTATGAGATATGTAGGCTCATCCAGTATTATACAAAAACTAACACTAACACTATACAGGTGTGTTGGATGTTATAACATCAACTGTACAGAAATGACAAGAATAATGTGAGAATGGTACTCCCCTCTGTATTGACCGCTGCCTTCTATCAGTCTCTCCCAAAGGACTGTTTATAGATATGTGGATAGTGGGTGTAGAGGCGCAGGTCCTTTATAGTATCCTTTTCTGATGTTTTAGCGCTGAGGAGTAAGAAACTTGACTTGTGATTTGTGTAGATCAACACCAAATAATTAGTGCAGTATACTTACTCTGAAATATTTGTAACTGCAAGTAATGGAAATTACACTTACATTATTGTATCTCACAGTTGTATAAAAACAAACATCTATTAAAACATGTCTATTTAGACAGATAAAAGCTCTTATTAATTGGCTCTACGCGTTTCCACTTTTTATTGTTCTTGAAAAAGACGAGTGTATCATTGAAACGCATAGAGCCAATTTATCTGTCTAAATTGACATGTTTTAATAAATGTTTGTTTTTTATAACAAATATTTGCCTGCTGCCTTTTGGAAATAATTACACCATCTCTACAACTTTTGTTAGGAGCCGGATTCCGAATTTTTCGGAGTAAGTATACTGCACATTACACACACTGTGAGATACAACAAATTTCAGTGTAATTTCCATTACTTGCAGTTACGCTCATATCAAGAGAAAGCCAACTTTACAACATATTGTTTAAATGCTACACATAGATGAAGAGGTTGGACTCTGAATATTTCAGAGTAAGTATACTGCACTAATTATTTGGTGTTTATCTACACAAATCACAAGTCAAGTTTCTTACTCCTCAGCGCTAAAACATCAGAAAAGGATACTATAAAGGACCTGCGCCTCTACACCCACTATCCACTCATCCAGTATTATGCAGAAAAAGTCCACAATTCTCAGGTGACCCAGTCTGTATAATGAACTAAGTCCATGCAGAGAGGAGAGCTAGACAGGAACTTTGCTGAATTCTCCAAATCCCAGGGACACAAGAAACTGAATATCAAAGGGCTATGTTACATACACACACTGCACAGCCCAAACTTACTTGCCCATTATAGTGCCACCAACCGTCTTACAACCAATAGTGCAGTAGCTGATTCTCAAACCAAGAGGATAACTAGCTACAGCTGCAATGCTGTAGCTCCCCTGTGAACAGCAGACAAAACGGGTTAGCAACAACAAAGTCAGTGTTCATTATGACCTCATATGAGGTGGACTTACGGAGAAGTTCACACTGTACTGGGAGGTCTGACAGAAATCACAGGATGCTTCTAAATTCCCATCAGCAGGAGACCAGAGTCGTCAGAGGAAATGCTACACTGCTACAGCAACCAGCCGCACGGGCAACGCTGGCTTCAGCAGGAGGTGTGTATACAGAAAGAACCGGGATTGACCCAATCCTCCAATGCCATAAACACACCAGCTTGTTAGTCGAAAAGCTTCAAAGTTATTTTGTATCCCACCTACAGGGACCGCAGCTCACTCCGGCAGGAGAGAGTTAGCTTTACGGAAGGCCATGGGATTTGCCCATCCCTCCATTTACATACTGTTGATCTGATCAGAATTCTTATCTGCCGCAATCTCGGGAACCTGGGTAAGTGCAGGAAGGTTAAATATCATGATGTTAATACTTCCAACCCTCTGTACACCTAGCCAGTTCTGATGAAGATCACTGATGGATCCAAGTTCTATACGGGCTGTCCGCCGGTTTGCTCCTCTGTGGTAGCCACCGCAGCCGCAAGAGCAGCTACAGCTTCTGTATCCATTACGAAGCTTAGGTTAGATAGAAGTTTGGTAGTAGTTAGAGTTCAACAAGCTGTTAGTCAATCGATGTAGCAGAGGGCCACTCTGCATAAGGAGTCCAAAAGGAGTGCTTTAGCGACAAAGCAATCTACTGCCTCGTAAGGACTTTCACCATGGGATCCGTGGATCCTGTACCGGCCCTAACACATTGAATTAGGTCAAGGTACACTTTGGTAGGCTGGAGAGTAACTTAGTTCCCATACACAGAGAAGCGTGGCAGACGGCAGCTACCTGCAAGCTACCTGTTCGTTCCGCTCCCAGCCGGAAGTCACTATGAGAATCCTAAAACCATTCCTATCACGAATAAGTTTCAGGTATTCAATACTCCCCAGAATATAGGCCCTGCAGATACTCATAGAGATATATTCAATCATACAAGATCTGTAAATGTACCCTTCACATACAATGAGGTTTTTTTTAGGGACACACAACCTAGCTCCACTATGGAGGAGAAATGTGCATCGAACCCCCAATCACAAAAAAAGACCATACCCAAACGGGGAAGAAGAGGCCGAGGGAAAACCCACCAAAAAAAATGACAAAAACTAAAAGAGAGCATTTACAATTTATCAACTCACCATCTTTCAGATGATGAGGTTAGAGTCCTTGGTAGGGGACTCTCCTATTGTCAGTTCAACACCTACAACTTATTTCACTTATTTTTTTATTTAAATAAATATACTAGAAAGCTCTCTCTACAGAGATACTTTGCATTGAAATAGTTAAAAAATAAAAAATATTGAGGGTACACCAAATGTTCTTAATAACATGAATGAAAGATCTCCCTCCACTGTTTTATATAGGGATACAGAAAAATTGGTAGATTAATTCTTTAAGGGCATTATACATACTTCCCTTACCCCAGTGTCCACCTAGAGATGATGTGTCTTACATTGACCTGTTTCAACAGTTGGTCATGGAAGATTGGGGCACCATTCCATGTTATGTAATGAGATAGCACAAAATCTGGCCTAATGAGGCAAGAGCCTTAAAAAGTCTGACGGGGAACCAGAATTTGGTGATCCGTCAGGCTGAGTAAGGGGGGGTGCACAGTCTTAAAAAGACTTTTCTGGCTATAAAGAGGAGGCCTGTCGTATACTATGGGATATTGAATATTATAAAAGACTACCCAAAGACCCTGCTATTGAATTCACTTAGTCCCTTCTACAGATTTTAGAGTTAGGAGTCTCTGGCGGTATTCTGAACAAAAAAGAAAAAAGATACTTGACACCAGATCATCCCAATATCCCCTATTACTATCACCTCCCTAAACTGCATAAAAGTAAAGATCGAACCCCAGGGAGACCGATAATATCAGGGATTAATAGCATCACGGATAAACTTTCAGAATACATTGACACATTCTTGCAAAAATATGTGTATAGTTTGCCCTCTTTACATCAAGGATACATCTGACCTGCTTAATAAAATATCGCACATAAAAAAGGCAATTATCTGTGGCTCACATGTGACGTGGGCACCCTCTATTCTTATATCTCTCATGATATAGGGACAGGTTTTTACATTAAAAAGAAATCCCAAAATTCATGTTTTGTGAAAAAAACAAGATTTACAGAACCTCTTTCTGCCATATTCAATAGTAGAACTTACGCCTCTTTCTGTAGTGTGAGGTTTGGAAATTTTGTCGATATTTCCAAACATTATCACAATTTACAGTATGAAAACTGTTGAAATCCCATTTAAAGGATGAGATAAGTTACTGCTACTTTCTTCTTATGGAAAATAAATAATCTACCACAATGTTCTTCTTGATTTTAAATGAAAATCTTACGAGAATGAAAAACAAGGTTTTCTTAATTGATTAAATATGAATTTAAACTTTTTAAAAAGTATTAAAAATGTAAAAACATCATTGGTCAAACATGCCCAGTATTACCATCATGCCTGTATAACACATTTAGATTGTTTAGCACTTATCATAAACAACACTCTATCCAATTGCAAAACACACACACAAACTCCATTAACCCCATTAACCTATATTGGATTTTAGTGATCAGCATCCATTATAGGCAGTCCCAAGTGTGCATAGTTGCTAATCCGTTTCTTGAGAATATTATATATTGGCCCAGATATATAGATGACATCACCCTCATCTGGATGGGTGATGAAAATACACTAAAGGAGTTTGTCATTTATATTAATGATAACGATGTAAACTTGAAGTTCACTGAAAAATACAGTAGATCTAAAATAGAATTTCTAGATCTAATTCTCTTTACATCCTTCAACTTGGTTTAAAAATATACCTTCTGGCCAATTTGAAAGAGTAAAAAGATATTGTACCCGCTCAGAAGACTTCGAAAGAGAAGCTAACATCCTAAAAGGGAAGTTTTCGAAGAAACAGAAATCTAAAATCAATAATAGCTCCAAGCCAACTGAAGGGTCCTATTACAAACAAAACCTGGTTAGAGAGGGGTACTAAGGGATTCTATAGATGCAATAGACTCAATTGTATCTCATGTGAACACATGTATCATGGCAATAAACCTATCAAATTAGTTTGTTCAACTGTGAAAAAGAAACAATGTGAACTGAAAAATCTTGTGAATTGTAAAATGGATTTTGTGGTGTATATGTTGAAATGTAGCTGTAATTTGCAGTACATTGGGAGAACCAATAGGCCTTCGAAAAAAAGGTTACACGAACAAATTGCAAATATCAAAGTGGGTCTCAAATCACATAATTTATCCGACCACTATAGATTAACTCATAATCAGGACCTAAAATGCCTACAGTATGTGGTACCATACTAGATCATGTACTCATGGGCAGTAGAGAGGGTAGCAGAGAGATCCTACTTATACAAAGGGAAATATTTTGGATACATGCTTTCAACAGTAGGGTGCCCTTTGGTCTAAATAAAGGTATTGTAGCCTTTTTGTAGTGCCCCCCCCCTTTTTACCTGTATATATTTTGATAGTAATGAAGAGTCTAATGAAATTTAAATATTATTAAAACCAGACTACTGTATGGGATAATGGAATAGGGAAATATTGTGGGGGTAATTGTTTTATGGTTCTTTTAAATGTATTTTTAATGTATTTCTAATGTATTGTGGAGGTCATGATATAATGTTGTAATTTGGTTTTCTTTTGTTTAGAAATATTACAAGTCCATTGCTTGCCCTCACCTCTTTTTTATCAAATGCTGTCTTTCAAGCTCCTGTGATTTATAAAATGGAATAAAGATCTTGCTCACTCTTATGAAATTGCTTAGATCATACTAAATATATGTATATATAAATATGTTTTAGATCAGTATCTTTATTACATTATTTTAGGATATAAAAGGTTTTTATACATGTATTTATCTAATTTATATTTACTTAATTTTTTTTTAGTCTGACCGTTTTTAAAATAATTTTTGTTTAATATGTTTAATTTGTTTTAAATTCAATGTGTTAATGAATCGGCTTTTCCAGTAGTATCAGGCGGTGGAAGTGACACTCTATCTTAATAGCTGTTCTTTGTAACAAAGATGAGCTTTGTGTGTTATGGCGTCAATAGCAACTTGTAACTAAACATGAATTCCAGCCACACACTTGTCACGTCACCCACTTTACACTTCCGGATCTGACGCCACTCCACCCCCAACCTAAATCTGTATCGGCGCCTCCAGCATTGCATATTTAAATGGTGACTGAACAATGCTGTAAGTATACCTCTGAGGAAGAAGGGACTTTATGCACAAATACCCTTCGAAACGCACAAGGTGTAGAGGCTGTGCTCCTCTCCTAATTGTAGACAATTTGCTAATTATTGTATTTGGAAGTTACTTTTGGATGTCACGTTGAGGTGTGTCAACCCGTTTTTAGCTTGGATTCTAAGGCTGTGTGTATACCTCATAATACTGAGGATATTTCATGTGTGTGGTATAACCTCTCTTTTTATTGTGTGTGCTTTTATTGTAATAAACTGTATAACGCTATAAGCTACGTTTGGCTTTCTTTTGTTTGCTGAGACACCTGCCTTTTGATCCTCGGGAGGATTAGTATCCGGTACTGAAAGTTTCTGGAACGGATTTGGCTGAGAATCTTGGGATCCTTTTTCTACCCAGACATCCTGATACACACTCTGGGAGGTGCCTATTAGACTGATACATTTTTGCCTTACCTCATACAGATTGAGGTCTTTGAAGAAAGTGTACATCTAAGTGGGGCTTGTACAAGTTTTCCTATCTTTGGGGAGTGTGATTGCACAGGACCTTTGTTTTACATTTGACTTTGGGACTATATAGTAATTCTCTCATCCCTCTGAGTGATCTGTATATACACGTGTGTGTTCCTGTTTGGTTTTTGTTTTTTGTTTGCTAATTATCTATATCTTCATTCCTATTGGTTAACGATATTTGACATCTGCATTTGTATTGCTTGCCTTATATAGCATATAGTATTTGCTAGGTAGCGCCATCCCTATTCTTGCTGTCTATATCTCTATAGAGGGACTTGAGGTTCCCCTCTTTTCTTCGGAAGAGGCTGCTGTCTATGTATTTTAGTCTTTGCTTTTTAATTCCCATTATAATTAGTGGGGATTTGTAAGCCATCTGCTGTTTTTAGCGCTAGTGGGGCTTGGCAGTGATCTTTTTCACTGTTATTCTACTTTACGTTGTGTGTGTGTATATATATATATATATATATATATATATATATATATATATATATATATATATATATACAACGTAAAGTAGAATGACAGTGAAAGAGATCACTGTATACATATTTATATACGGTTATATTTGTATTTTATGTTTTGAATATTATATGTAAATATAACATAGACTTGAAAAATTATTAAAATATTTTTCCAAACTGAGCTTATGAAATTTGTTTTATTTACAGATGGAAACATCTATGAATTGGTGAGGTCTTCCCAAGAAGAGCATTTGTTCCATTTTACAAGACTAAATAAAGGACGAAGGACCAGATGGTAAGTAACATACATTCAGGGCTGCACACATTACAGTATGTACATAATTATAATGTCTAATACATTGTGGTAACAGCAGTCTGCTGTTGGGCGGCAAAAACGAATCAATTAGTTGTGCAGCCGATGCTTTCCTATCATGTGTGCCTGGCGTGCACATAATAGGAGAAGACTCCTATCATGTGCAGCCAGCCCCTGCAAACGCTAGAAATACTGTGAACACTGATTCCAGAGTGTGTAAAAGATAGGAGTGGAGTAATACCACTGCTATCATTCTCAGCCAACCGGGCTATTACTGAATGCCTCTATATAGAGGCATTTAGTAACAGCCACTAGCTGCGCAGGGCTTCTGATAGCAGTGACACAGACATCAAAAGTCCTGAGTAACAGACAATACCAGTTCATGCTGTAATAGCTGTCACTGGGATATTACTGGATGTCCTAGTAGTGGGAGAGCCAGTAACAGTTACCTATCAGGTAATGAGTCACATTTTGTCAATCACTATCTCATATAAATGGCAAGCCAATGTTAAAATACAGTGGCTCTCCAATTCCCCTTCTATCCCTGTCAGCACTAACTGACTTTAGTTTTATAACTATAGAAAAATAACCCCTTATGAAGATTATTAGCAGCTCAACTGTAGATAGCTTTTGGGAACCCTAAGGGGTTAATTGTTTGTTTAACCCCCCTAATGAGAGTGCTTTACAAGTACGCCACTGTCACTAACAGGGTTATTCACTAAGCTGCCGAAGGGACCCGAAGCTAACCAAAGTGAACTGAAGGCTGTTTTAGTCTATGGCTTTTGTTCACTTTGGTTCAGTTCGGCTCCCTTCGGCCGCTTAGTGAATAACCCTATAAGTGACCACTGTTAGGCTTTAGTTTAAATAAACAAAATATAGCAAACCTTTAGCTTGCAGTAAACCCATCTGAAATTACAAGTATCCATTTGGCTGCGTATATTTAACCGCACTTGACATCAAACAGTTACAGTGGTAACTTCTTTAACACCTTTGCAGCTGCACACTTTTGACACTACAGCAGCCAGATCGGTCACTGACCGACAACCAAGACACAGAACAGACGACCGAAGCGGCATAAGACTCCTCACCTGACGGTTGAATTTTAACCGTACTAAAGATTACATCAGGAACCTTCAACCCCTAATGAGTTCGATCGGTCACTGACCGACAAAAGAAAAAGAAACAGAGCAATCACGGGAACCGCATTTACGTCAAGGTGAAGCCACAAACAACCACGAAGAAAATACCAACCTATATTCTTTCCAGAAGGCTGATCACCAACCACAGGAAGGATCATCCAGCGGCTTTTATTTCACCGCCTGTGCGATTCAACACCGAAGGAAGAAATTCCATAGCAAATAAAGCAAGCGAAGTCATTGAAGGAATTCAAACAGCGGCATTTATTTAACCGCAATATCCTTCAACTAAGAAAGTGTTATCAAGCAGATACACTTTAAGGTACTATTTCGCACACATTCAATTTAGTGTGACAGATATCGCATATACCATGCCCTATTGTATGGTAAATTAAAGCCTAAGCTAGAAACCAGAAATTACAAATCTGAACTATATACAAAGTATCTGAACTATATACAAAGTATCGTCTATACCAAATGTAACAGAGATAATGTTAAAAACATAACCTGTGATTATTAAGATTTTACATATTTTATTTATTTTTTAAGTATTTTATTAATTAGCGATAGACACCGGTGTCAATTTGACAATATTATATCAACATATATATATATTTTTTATGATTTAATAAAATTGTATTAATTATATCTAGTATTTTGGTCGTATTTACAAATAAGGAGTATTTTATTACATATAGCGGTACAAGCGGAGCATTTACAAAAACAAAATTTCTCAAATTAAGACATAGCGACACAGAATTAACACAACACATCAGAAACTGAAGAATAGCATTTGCGCCATATAGCATTCACAGCGATACTCGCTAAACTTATTAAATCTAGGACACAGAATTATCAGTAAAACTGAACCAATACCATTTATTACACATAGGGAATTAGCATTCATTTGCGCCACCTATTCTCACAACACCTAATTATAAAAATGTGTTCTGTTTTAGTCTGAATTTCTAACACTCAGTTTGTGGCTTTTATTTTAAATAGAAAAAACTTTTATTGAAATCTTGTAACACATGTATCCGATTAATCCATTAATTGAAAAATTAATCAGCCAACTAATCTGCTATTAAAATAATAGTTGCAGACCTAATCTGCTGTGAAGTAACCTTTTCTCCCTTCTGTTTTAGCACTACAGAATGATAAAAAAAATTCAGTCGCCTCGGAAAAAGGTGTTGAAGCTAATTTCTCTATATGTGGAATATAAGAAAATGTTTGATTCTCCTAACATGACTAAAATGAAAGTACATTATATAAATAATCTGTTAAGTAAATATTAACATTTTCTGTTAAAATGTGTGCCTATTATAAATAAGTATACAGCATTATTATATTCGAAATTACTCTCACCTAGATTACGAGATTTGCGCTAAACAGGGTGCGAAACTAACGCCAAAAAAGTTGTGTTATTTCACTCTCCATAGTACTGCCATTATGAGTTACTGAAAAGCCTCCTTGTGCGTACGATATGGTGGCATTAAGCTCCATACCGCACAAAAGCCAAGGACTGATTTGACATGCTCGTGCATGCTTTCCCCCCATAGACATCAATGAGGAGAGAGTGTTAGAAAAAAAACCTAACACCTGAAGTGCGGAATGAAAAATCCCCGTAACGCAACCCCATTGATGTCTATGGGGAAAAAAATGTTACGTTTAAACCTAACACCCTAACATAAACCCCAAGTCTAAACACCCCTAATCCACCGCCCCCGACATCGCCAACACCTAAATAAAGTTATTAACTTCTAACCCGCTGCTCCCGACACTAAATTAAAGTATTAACCCCTAAACCTAACACCCCCCTAAATTTAAATTAAAATTACAATATAACTATCTTAAAATAAATAAAAACGTACCTGTGAAATAATAAAATAAACCTAACATTAAACTATAAATTAACCTAACATAACTATTTTTATAAAATAAAAAATACTACCTTTTAAAAACCTAAATTACAAATTTAAAAAAAACTAACACTACGAAAAATAAATAAATCTAAAATTAGAAAAAATAATAAACACTAAATTCCAAAAAATAAAAAACACTAAGCTTACAAAAAATAATAAACAAAACTTTCAAAAATAAAAACAATTACACCTAATCTAATAGCCCTATAAAAACAGTGGCGGCTGGTGAATTTTTAAGATGGTGGTGCACAAGACCCCGCCCCTTTGAGAAAGCCACACCCCTTTGAGAAAACCACGCCCATTCGAGAAAGCCATTTGAACCAGCAGTGTTTTTGGTCGTTGTCTTGTTGAAATATCCAGACCCAGTGTAACTTCAACTTTGTGACTGATTCCTCAACATTATTCTCAGTTTGTAGGACACAGTACACCCCTGTATGAAAAGCAGCAGTGAATTGCACTTCCCCAGTTCCACCCAGGACATGCCTTACTCCACCCATAACACACCCAAGATGCACTACCGTGAGCCCACAACTTTAGCTTAGGACCCATCCATAAAACACTAGTGATCCAGCTCATAAGTCTAATGTTAATCTTAGTAAGTGGGTTTCAGAGTAAAATATTAATGTATTTAATTAGCATGCATTACAATTTTTTTGATTGACATGCCTGGCTGACATATGTATTTAGTACTTATGTACTAAATACATATGTCAGCCAGGAGGCATGTCAATCAAAAAACAAGGAGTCTTTTAGAATTAATGTAGGGAGAGAAGAAAAGGTATTAAAAGGGTAGAAAAATGTACAAAGGTTACTGCTGGCTTTTAAAGGTTGAATAAAAAAAATCTAAATCTAACACAAAGTATATAATCTAATCTATTCTATTTAATAAATTAATCTCTAGTAAAACATAAAATGACTTTGAAAAATGGATAATTGAAATTAAAAAAGTGGTTCCCCATAAATTTTTTTTTACCATAGTCCCCATTTAAGTGATTGTTATTTTGTTTTTATTTAGAAATGTATTTAAATTTTATTCAGAGTAGCAATAGCAATTATTTTGGAAATCATCCCTGTATGCTCTTTAGGACTACACAAGGTCATGGACAGAGGAATAGGTGAAAGGGACAGAGAAAAAGCTCCTCTAGGGCTAGACAACCAGGACAGAGAAGACATTTCTAAAGCTCTAAGTCAGTACTACTACATATATTCCCTGAATAAAATGATGCCCCCAGCCAGCCCCCCCTGCAATAAAATGATGCCCCCAGCCAGCCCCCACTGCAATAAAATGATGCCCCCAGCCAGCCCCCCCTGCAATAAAATGATTCCCCCAGCCAGCCCCCACTGAAATAAAATGATGCACCCAGCCAGCCCCCCCTGCAATAAAATGATGCCCCCAGCCAGCCCCCACTGCAATAAAATGATGCCCCCAGCCAGCCCCCACTGCAATAAAATGATGCCCCCAGTCAGCCCCCCCTGCAATAAAATGATGCCCCCAGCCAGCCCCCCCTGCAATACAATGATGCCCACTGCAATAAAATGATGCCCCCAGCCAGCCAGGATTATCTATCTTTAAATAAGAAAAAGTTTAGTGTAGACTGTCCCTTTAACTTTGTTTAACCACCTAATTAATGGAATGGGGAATTTAAAAGTAAACTTTAACTGAATAAGAAAAAAGGGACATTTTATTCAAGATGTTTCTATCATGTACAGTATATGCAGTTAAACATGTTAAAATATAAATGAAAAAAGGGTTAAGTAAAAGCTTGTTATGGTGCATAATAGTGTAACACTAAGACCTGGGGCTCCACTGCTCACTCCCACAGAAAATGTTGGTTTACTAAAAGAACAGAACATCTATTTTTCAAATAAAATAAAGCGTTATAATATATATATTGAAACATTCTTTAAGAAGGAACAATTTTTGAGTACCATGTCCCATTTATGCCCAGGAGTATTTTCACATAAAAGACCAAAGATTCAGTTTGATAAGCTCTTTTAGCTACAACCTCCCTAACTGGATCATGAGAGTGTAGTGGTAGCACGCAACAATGCAGAAAGCTGATTGGCTCACTTCAAATGCATTGCGAGGAGTCCTTTGAGCCCAGGTTTTGTATGCACGCAGATCTTTTAAACAGTCTGGACATTTACATTTTACCATGTACTGTTACGTCCAAATCCGGTATATAAACACCCAGGCTTTCCCTAGCTATAAATACTTATTGCTTTTCTCATTAAAAAGCAATTGAATAAAATGTGCCTGAGGCTGTCACATACCTGTAATAAGTTAACCGGTCCTGGCCCCTGCCCTGCCCCTGCTCCGGTCCAGACTCCAGAATGACATGACATGACATGACAGTGCTGGCGCTGGCCTGTGACAGAGGTGCTCTGTAAAACAAGGCTCCTCTCCTCAACGGCTATCTCCTCAATGAGCTTTTCGCGCCGTTGAGGGGGAGGAACCTTGTGGGGGCGGTCATGTGTACGCAACAGCGTATCAGAGGCAAGATCAGGGCATCAGCCAGACTGTGGGAGGAGCCAGAGCACAGGCTGAAGTCAGCTCGCACACTTCAGCCTGTGCGAATAGGAGTCTATTAGCAGTGCCGGGCTGGGAGGAGCTACGCCTGCACAGTGATGCATAGAGATCACTGTGCAGGATAGGGGTTTTCTTTATCGCACGTGCGATCAGGTTTAGGATAGGGGAGGTCAGGTGATGACTTCTGTGGGAGTGGTGTGCGCACAGTACACAGCAGCAGAGCTCTTAGAGAGGAGGAGTGAGAAGCTAGTGACTGACGCGGTGTGGACTGGTCTGGTGACGTCAGCTGAGCTGAAATCCTGCAGTTTCTCTGGCTCTGGCTGCTCTGTCGTCGTCCGGCGTCCGCCTGGTCCTAGCTCCCTCCTGCTTGGCTGCTTACAACAATATTATAATATATTATACATACATTACAACAAGTGTACTGTATACTATACTTATAATCAATAATGAATGTATAAAATGTATAAATAATAAAACACACACACTAATAAAAATAAAATTTTAACAATTTTTTTTTTTTGCTCAATTTTTTTTTTTTTTTTTTTTGCTCAATTTTTTCCTCCTTGCCCTGCCCAGCCCAGGGGGTTCACGTGCGAATGTGCACAACTGGAGGAGCCTCCACTGTATAAAAATATAAAAGCCCCCCAAATAAAAACATCCCCTAACCTACAATAGACTACCAATAGCCCTTAACCTCTTAAGGACATATGACGGAATATTTCCGTCATAAAACAATTGAGCAAACTGAAAGCTGTGTCCTTAAAGGGTTAAAAGAGCCTTTTGCAGGGCATTGCCCTAAGTTGAACAGCTCTTTTACCTGTAAAAAAATACAAAGTCCCCCCAACAGTAAAACCCACCACCTAACCAACCTAAATCTAAAAAATCCTAAACTACCCATTGCCCCTAAAGGGGCTTCTGTATGGGCATTGCCCTTAAAAGGACTCAGTTCTTTTTCACTGCCCTTTAAAGGGCATTCAGCTCTTTTCCAAGTACCCATCCCTAATCTAAAAAAAAAACCACCCCCCCCCAAAAAAAAAACTAACACTAACCCCAGAATATCTACTCACGGTTCCTGAAGTCCGGGCATCCATCTCCATCCAGGCGGCAAGAAGTCTTCATTCAGGCGGCGACATCTTCATCCATTTCGGGGACGTCTTCTATCTTCATCCCGGTGGCGCAAAGTGGAGCTATCCTGGAAGTGGATCCCATCCTGCGCCGAGAGTCCTCTTCATACGGTCACAGCCGTACACTGAAGTTGAATGTAAGGTAGCCATTTCAAAATCTCATACCTTGCATTCCTATTTGCTGATTTGATTATTCAAATTCAAATCAGCCAATAGGATGAGAGCTTCTGAAATCCTATTGGATGTTCAAAACAGCCAATAGGATGAAAGCTACTGAAATCCTATTGGCTGTTCAAAACAGCCAATAGGATGAGAGCTACTGAAATCCTATTGGCTGTTCAAAACAGCCAATAGGATTTCAGTGCCCGGCACTATGAATATCCCACACAAAAACAACATTTTTTTGAGTGCGGAATGGACATTGCATTATAGGCTAAAATACTTGTGTTACAGCTATACCGATACTATTGGCAATGCCACTAATTCATGTAACAGAAGTACTCTCCCTTTTTTAGCTGCAACTCCCAAATCAGTAGAACAACCAATAACATCTCAAGTCCCAACTCAGGGACACATATCCAGGGGTTACAAATGCAAAAATACAGAACCCAAAAGACAGTCAATACGCAAAGGAGAAATGAGTCTGTTCACCAAGATAAGGATCAACAATTAAGAATAATTAATTTGACAGATTGCACATTAACTATTTATCATATAAGTTAACTATCTAAAGATTTAACCTTTTGTCCAAACAAGAAACTAGACAAATTTACAATAACTAAAGATGTACATCCATATGCTCGTAAATTACTATTGAAAAAAATCTATGCTTAATCTGATGACCTATCTTGTGATATTAACTACAATTCACTAAGAAAAGTGAAAAAAGATTAGGGTTTATAGCACTCACCCTCTGATAGGTAAGAATTAAAATATAACTTTTAATTAAATTAGAATAAAAATATATTGCACAGGATACCCTGTGATATCACCCCACCACACACACACATTCATACAAGTGGTATACAACACCTCCCTGTTTCCTGGCCAGTAACAGCTTACGCTGGCATCAGGTGACAGAGGTATATAACCACTAATAAAACCAAACAAACAAGCAAACGCGTTTCAGTGTATTCCTATGCCTTTTTCAATGCCACTATTTGGATTAAATACAGACAAACCAAGCCTTACATCCTGCTGCCTTTATATACCCCTAATGTGTGATAACAACCAATCGAAAGCCTGTCTGTGACATCGTCATTACATCAATCTGATTGGATACCGGGTATGATGCACCCTCCCTTCTTTTTCCATTGGACCATTAGTAGGAGTGTATGCATACTGTAACCTTATTGGTCTGATCATTGTTATGTTTATGCGACAATCTTTGGTTGACCCGACCGTGTCAGTAATAGTGACTGTGTTTCACATTATAGTACTATTATACCTCAAATAGAGGGCGAGTCATACCATATAAACGGCTAACAATGAAATGCTAAAAAAGATCTAGATGAAGGGAGGAAAATCACTAGCGTTGCAAGACATTTTTTAACTTGTCACAAAGGAGATACGAAAACTCTACAGTGCTGGGGACTCAAAAAACTTAAAGCAGGTATCAGAGGTGGTACCTTGGAAAATCAGCTGCTAAAAAATGAAACCAAATGGATATTTAGGTTGGATTGTGTTATGCCTAGGGGCATGAATGAAACCAACAACTACTGGTCCTTTTTGTAATGTATTTATTTACAGTATTACCCCTATTATATGTATGATCTTCCAATCTTTATTGGTATATGGTAGTGAAAGGTTGAATTGTCACATTACACAATATATGTAATGTGACTGAGTAATGTCGGAACAAGGGTCCATAGAGGTTTGATTGTCTGTATGACGACCCTACAGTTATACAACTGACTTAAAGGACATTACAACACACTGCACTATCTAACAATACCGTCCACCAATTACACAAATGGGTATTGATACTAATATTATTTTGTTATCCTATAAATAGTTGGGACCTTTAATTAACTAACCTGTAGAAGGTAATTTTTACTATTTTTAAGGGATTTGATATTGTTAGTGTTATTTAAGAGACAAGTTAATATCATGCCACAGCCTGCAGATGATTTGTACTATGTGGGTGAACAATATGGGTTAATATGTATAAAATTGGTGAGCAACAGTATACATTATTGCCAACGTCTATATTGATCCAGCACTAAGCATAATATCTTATATTTAACAACCATTATTACATCTACCATGTGATCTATATGTTGTCAAGTTTTAAATAGTTCTCATTTTGTATTAATACAACTACCATTGGTGCCTTAGTGTCATGGAGATGTTAACCCTAAATATAGGGTGCACATGTTCATTTCATGTACAACAGGTACAATGGGTCACTTGATGCTGTGTATAATATGAAAAATACAATTATGAAATGTATAAATGTATCATATAAGTCATCTGGGAAGAAACTCTGATACTATATGATAACTTGGGATACAATACGCAATAACATTTCATAGACATATTGTCAGCACCAGAGTAAATTTAGTATACAGGAACTAGTATAGCAATAAATGTGTACTAGTATGCAATCACATTACCATAGTCGGCATATGATATAGGTTAACAGTATGTGTTCAGATCTAAACGATATTAGTGACGTAATTTGTCACTCACACTGTCAACCAATAGATAGCCGCAGAACACACACCCATATATTCACTATCCTATCATCATGGAGAGGACGGAACGCTTGTATGGCGATGTCCGTGAATCTATTTATTCTGAGAGCGGCGATCATTGTTAGCCGTTTATATGGTATGACTCGCCCTCTATTTGAGGTATAATAGTACTATAATGTGAAACACAGTCACTATTACTGACACGGTCGGGTCAACCAAAGATTATCGCATAAACATAACAATGATCAGACCAATAAGGTTACAGTATGCACACACTCCTACTAACGGTCCAAAGGAAAAAGAAGGGAGGGTGCATCATACCCGGTATCCAATCAGATTGATGTAATGATGATGTCACAGACAGGCTTTCGATTGGTTGTTATCACACATTAGGGGTATATAAAGGCAGCAGGATGTAAGGCTCGGTTTGTCTGCATTTAATCCAAATAGTGGCATTGAAAAAGGCGTAGGAATACGCTGAAACGCGTTTGCTTGTTTGGTTTTATTAGTGGTTATATACCTCTGTCACCTGATGCCAGCGTAAGCTGTAACTGGCCAGGAAACAGGGAGGTGTTGTATACCACTCGTATGAATGTGTGTGTGTGGTGGGGTGATATCACAGGGTATCCTGTGCAATATATTTTTATTCTAATTTAATTAAAAGTTATATTTTAATTCTTACCTATATCAGAGGGTGAGTGCTATAAACCCTAATCTTTTTTCACTTTTCTTAGTGAATTGTAGTTAATGTTATAGACTTTTTAGGGGAGCACCGGTCCTAGTTAACTGTGGACTAACTTCTGATACTGATTCATAGTGCCAATACTACATCCTATTCCTGTTGTTGAGACCTATCTTGTGACTCAGATAAACTAAAAACTCTGAAAGATTTAGAAAGCTTACTTCAAGTGCTGGAGTCCCCAAATGATGATTCACAAGAAAAATGGAAATAAAGAATAAAAACAAAATCATATTCTCTACCAGTTGATATATCACCAGAAATACAGCATTTTGTAATGTAATATTTCATGAAACTGACAAATTTAATATTAGTAATCCTTCTTTTAACTTATAGTAGACTGAAAAACTGGCTTTACAAGAAATATAGATATGGTCTGATACTATAATAAAACTGTCAGGTAAAGGTGACAATATAGTATTCTGACACAAGAATTTATATCTAGAGGAAGCCAATACAACTTGACAATTTGCAATTTCATAAAAAATAAAAATGTAATCCTACATCCAATTATTTAGATCAATACAACAAGATTATCAACTCATCAAGAATATAAAATGAAATAATTGATTCAAAAAATAAATATTTAATTTGTGAGAACCTCAAAGTAGCCACAATCTACTTGATTCCCAAAATTCATAAAGACAAATCCAAACCCCCAGGAAGACAAATCGTGTCAGGGAATGAAAGACTGACAGAGGCAGCCAGTTGATCTGTATATCTAAGATGATGTACATACTTATACACATTACCATCATATGTAAAATACACGACAGATGAATTGCAACATTTACAGAATCTTCATCTGACCAAAGATACATGGATTTTGACAGCAGACATAGAATTCTTATATACACGCATAAGACATGAAGATGGGCTTAAAGCAATGAATTGTTTTCTTAATACAAACATATTAAATAATTCTGAACACAATCTTTTCATTTTGAAGCTGTTGAAATATGTACTAACCCACAATTATTTTACCTTCAAAGACCTATATTATCTACAGGTACAAGGAGCAGCCATGGGTATAGTATATGTTCCGACTTATGCCAATCTGTTCCTTGGATACTGGAAACAGAAGGTAGTATTCATTGATAATATGGAGGAATACATAAAATATATACCATGGTGGGTGAGGTATATAGATGATATGCTTTTCCCTTGGGATGGTACACCTGAATTATTAGCTTCTTTCTTAAAAAATCTCAATAAAAATCAATTCAATATAAACTAACACATCAGCAAGTCAACTACAAGTGACATTATTAGACTTAACAATTTAGAAAAATTGAGAAGGAATTAGTAATACTAAGATGTACAGAAAAGAAACAGCTACCAGTGCCCAATCCAGAGGGACTATAAAATCTATCCTATATGGTGAGTTCCTCAGGCTGAGATTAAATTGCTCCACCATTGGAACGTATTTCGTAGAGAGTGAATAATTATTGCAGAGGCTATTATCAAGAGAATACAGAAAAAAACAAATAAAGAAAGCCAAATACAATGTTTCCAAAATGGATAGAAAATCACTGCTACAATCTAAAGACACAATTACATAAGAAAACAATTTCCCTAATTACTACTTATAATCCGCAAATACTACTCTAATAAAATTAAAATACTACCAATTAAAATATCTAAATTAAAAATTTAAATAAACCTAACACTAAGAAAAAAATTAAAAAATCTAAAATTACAAAAAATAATAAACACTAAATTACAAAAAATAAAAAACACTAAGCTTTCAAAAAAAAATAAATTAAATTATAAAAAATAAAAACAATTACACCTAATCTAATAGCCCTATAAAAATCCCCCCCCCCCAAAATAAAAACACCCCATAGCCTACAATAAACTACCAATAGCCCTTAAAAGGGCCTTTTGTAGGTCATTGCCCTAAGTTAAACAGCTCTTTTACCTGTAAAAAAATACAAAGTCCCCCCAACAGTAAAACCCACCACCCAACCAACCCCCGAAAATATTCATTCATTCATAGTATTCATTGATAACATGGAGGAATACACAAAATATATACCATGGTGAGTGAGGTATATAGATTATGTGCTTTTCCCTTGGGATGGCACACCTGAATTATTAGGTTCTTTCTTAAAAAATCTCAATAAAAATCAATTAAATATAAACTAACACATCAGCAAGTCAACTACAAGTGACATTATTAGACTTAACAATTTAGAAAAATTGAGAAGGAAGTAGTAATACTAAGATGTACAGAAAAGAAACAGCTACCAGTGCCCAATCCAGAGGGACTATAAAAAATCTATCCTATATGGTGAGTTCCTCAGGCTGAGATTAAATTGCTCCACCATTGGAACGTATTTCGTAGAGAGTGAAGAATTAATGCAGAGGCTATTATCAAGAGACTACAGAAAAAAACAAATAAAGAACGCCAAATACAATGTTTCCAAAATGGATAGAAAATCACTGCTATAATCTAAAGACAAAATTACATAAGAAAACAATTTCCCTAATTACTACTTATAATCCGCAAATGCAGGAGATAATAAAAAAAATTAAACAACAACTGGCATACATTACAAACAGATCTTGCATTGAGAAATATTATTGGTGATAAAGTTTCCATTGGATATAAACGACCCAGAAATTTAAAAGCCCAACTAGTGAAAAGCCATTACATACATGTGAACAAAAAAGTGATGGAAAATAAAGACATGTACCTTTGTGGCCCATGCTCATTATGCCCACAAGTTTTTTCTATAAAGAATATAAAAGATAGAACAGGGAAAATATACGTTTAAACAAGACTATTCATGCACATCAGAGGCAGTAGTTTACATTACAATGCTTGAGCCAGAAAATCTATGTGGGTATGACCACATGTCATGTTAAAATTTGAATACAAGCGCACATAAGTGAAAAATGGTAAAACTATAACCAATGTGGCAAAATATTTCCTGAAATATCATTCAGGCAATTCAAATTTTTGGAAATTCTGAGTCAACCAATAAATATCGTTAGGAATTAGGGGAGGTAATATTGAGAAATCTCTCCTCCAGGCAGAAAACAAATGGATCTACTTATTAAATTGTGTGAAAACCAAGTGGAGTAAATGATAATAACAATTTCAATGTATACTTGTAAAATCATAACTTTAGTTTACTTTAATTTTAATACGTCATTGATCTTATTGTATTCCAATTTTCCTCTCCATCCTTCTCTCACTTTATTATTTTTTAAGCTTGCAAAGCTTAAATCACAATGTATATTTACAGGAACAGTTTTTGCATATAGAGTGTTTTACAAGTTTTAATCATCATTAGCATTATCACAAACACAACATCATCATTATTATATTTATATTATAGTTCATTATAATCATTCATTTTTATATTGTCAAATTTTATCTACAGATACAGCACACCTATATATTTTAACCTGTTCACATAATTATTCATTATATTAATGTGTATTCTCCTTTAATAGGAATCATTTCTCACCTTTCACAGTATCACACTATGTTCTAATTTATAGCTAATTTTGATATCTTACTTTTCAACTTATTATTTTAATTACATATATAAATATTTAAATCAGAAATAATAATTATTTTTATTACACTACAAATTAATTAATTTTCGATCAGTGGTTTAAGCAGTAACACTTACAAATTCATATGCATTTTTTATAACAAAGAATCATATACGTCAAATGCACTTAGATTTAATTAATATACAGGTAGATTAAGAGATTTGCATTACGGCTTTTAACGCTGAAAAAATAGCAATTTCAGCGTAATGGCTGTAATGCAGCTATTGCGTGTCGTGTCGGTATAGCTATACCGCAAGCATTTTAGCCTGTAACGCAACGTCCATTCCGCACTAAAAAAAAATGACGTTTTTGCATGGGATTTTCATAGCGCCGGTATTACAGGTTGTGCAGGGAGGCTAAAATGCTTGCATTACAGCCTATACCGACACAATCCATACCGCCATCTGAAACCAGTAGTTATGAGTTTTGCGCCACAAAAATGTTTCACAAAACTCATAACTAAAGTGTTACAAAGTACACTAACACCCATAAACTACCTATCTAAACCGCCACCCTCTCGCATCGCAAACACTATTTAAAACTTATTAACCCCTATTCTGATGCCCACCCACATTGGGACTATTAAATAAATTTATTAACTCCTATTCTGCCGCTCCCGACATTGCCGACACTAATAAAAATTATTTACCCCTATTCCGCCGCTCCCCGACATCACCACCACTATATTAAAGTTATTAACCCCTATTCCGCCGCTCCCTGACATCACCGCCACTATAATAAAGTTATTAACCCCTAAACCTCTGGCCTCCCACTCTCACATCTCCGCAACTAAATAAACCTATTAACCCTTAAACCTCCGGCCTCCCACATCTCCGCCAACTAAATAAACCTATTAACCACTAAACTGTGGCCCCCCACATCGCAAAACACTAAATTAAACTAATAACCCCTAAACCTAACACCCCTCTAACTTTAAAATAAAAAGACAATATAACTATATTTAAATCAATAAAAACTTACCTGTGAAATTAAAATAAAAGCTAACTGGTCGGGTGCAGGGGGGGTTTGCGCTGAAGCCATATTAACCCAATCTCTGTGGAAGATGTGAGGGGGGATAGGGGGAGAAGGACAAGAGAAGAAGGGATGTAGGGGAAGGGGCATCAAGTACTCAAGTGGAAGTAATGTATTGAGAATATGAGGTGGAAATAGTCCACCTGGGTGGAACCCTGGCATGGGCTATCCTATAGTTGGGGGGGAGCTAAGTACAGAACTAAGTGCGTAGGGGCCAAGAGAGTCACCGGACCCCACTGCTCAGTGAATGAGGCATCGTCGTGGGAAAAAGTAGTGGGATAAGTCAATCAGTGGGGAGACCAACAATGAACATTAAATAACATAAACAGTAACAACAGTTACCCTCAATCAAGAGAGTCAATTTAACTTAACATATAAATAAATACACCAACCCTGCTCCGCAACTTAATAAGCATAATAACAAACAGTGTGAGGATAAATCCCCACTATTAAGACTAGGTGTGGGAGCATCTTCTTGGTAGCGACATTCTAAGAATACAAAACTGAGAGTTAAGAATTAGGAGCTAGCCACCAATGTGGTAAGGTTTCCGGGGTTTGATGGAGGGGGACAATGAAAGTCCCTGCTGATACCCAAGGTTCAAGGTGGTAGTGAAGGGGGGCGAGGAGGATCCTGCGTTTTCTGAGTTTTCAGCCTCTTTGGCCTTTGATCTTTAGCAGACCAGTCTGGGGCGGTTACCCTCAGGTTCGACTGAGCAGAAGGCGGACCACATAAATCCTCAGTCAAGAGTCCCCATTGTGTAAGGAGAGAAGTCCCTTGTGTTAATGTAGACACTGTGTGCATTTGGTTATCTTTACTGATGATTAACTTGGTTGGGTACCCCCCACCTGTACTTGATACCTGCCTTTCAAAGAGCCATTGTGACTGGCTGAAAATAGCGTCTGTGTTGAAGTGTATGTGCAGATAGATCAGGTAGTAGCTGGACATCTTTGAATCTGTCTGACAACTGTGGTTTTTGAAAAGCAGCCTGCATAAGTTTATCTTTGTACAGAAAACTGTGGAAGCAGATGACCACATCCTTCGGTTTTTCTTGCAAGACCGATCTCGGACGCAAAGCCCTGTGTGCTCTCTCCATAGTGGAGATCATGCCTTCAACTGGGCCCAGCAGTTTATGGAAGAGATCTGCCAAAAATTTCTGTAGGTCAGCAGGCTGGACGTCTTTGGGAACCCCTCTAAAGCGGACATTGTTTCTTCGAGCTCAATCCTCAACATCTGTGATTTTGAACTCAAGTTGGTTTAGTTGTTCAGATAATGCTTCAGAATATGCCAGGAGTTTTGTCTGGTCTGTGGCAATGTCTTCTTGTTTCCTCTCTAGGGAATCCACCCTGTCACCAATCTCCGAAATATCCTTGTGAAGTTCGGCATGACTTCTCTGGATTTCTTTAGTGATATAGTTCGTGTGACGAGTGAACATGTTTTTAAGAGACGCCTCTGTGATGAAGTGCTGTGAGTGGGCAGGCATCAAAGTGTCAGACTAGGAGCCATCTCCAACCGACTCAGAATCACTAAAACCATACGGCTAGATTACGAGTTTTGTCGGTAATGGTGTGCGGTAATGGTGTGCGGTGTTAACAAGCAGTTTATGCTCACCACTCACCTATACACAGCGCTGGTATTACGGGTTTTTACAAACCCGGCGTTAGCCGCAGAAAAGTGAGCGGAGAGCAAAATTTTGCTCCACATCTCACCTCAATACCAGCGCTGCTTACGTTAGCGGTGAGCTGGTAAAACGTGCTCATGCACGATTTCCCCATAGGAATCAATGGGGGAGAGCCAGCTGGATGGATGAAGATAGAAGATGCCGTCTGGATGAAGACTTCTGCCCGTCTGGAGGACCTCTTCTTCCCGGCTTCGTTGAGGACTTCCGCCCAGTTGGGTGAAGACTTCTCAAGGTAGGGTGATCTTCAAGGGGTTAGTGTTAGGTTTTATTAAGGGGGTATTGGGTGGATTTTAGAGTAGGGTTGGTTGTGTGGGTGGTGGGTTTTAATGTTGGGGGGGTATTGTATTTTTTTTTACAGGTAAAAAGCTGATTACTTTAGGGCAATGCCCCGCAAAAGGCCCTTTTAAGGGCTATTTGTAATTTAGTATAGGGTAGGGCTTTTTATTATTTTGGGGGGCTTTTTTATTTTATTAGTGGGATTAGATTAGGTGTAATTAGTTTAAAAAACTTGAAATTATTTTATTATTTTCTGTAATTTAGTGTTTGTTTTTTTCCGTACTTTAGATAATTTTATTTAATTGTATTTAATTGTAGTTAATTTAGGGAATTAATTTAATTGTAGTGTAGTGTTAGGTGTAATTGTAACTAAGGTTAGGTTTTATTTTACAGGTATATTTGTATTTATTTTAACTAGGTAGCTATTAAATAGTTAATAACTATTTAGTAACTATTGTACCTAGTTAAAATAAATACAAAGTTGCCTGTAAAATAAAAATAAACCCTAAACAAGATACAATGTAACTATTAGTTATTTGGTAGCTATCTTAGGGTTTATTTTATAGGTAAGTATTTAGTTTTAAATAGGAATAATTTACGGCTAGATTACGAGTTTTTGTCGGTAAGGCTTGCGGTGCTAACAAGCCTTTTTTTCTCACCGCTCACTTAAGACAACGCTGGTATTACAGGTTTTTCTAAACCCGGCGTTAACCGCAAAAAAGTGAGCGGAGAGCAAAATTTAGCTCCACATCTCACCTCAATACCAGCGCTGCTTAAGTCAGCGGTAAGCTGGCTAAACGTGCTTGTGCACGATTTCCCCATAGGAAACAATGGGGCTGAGCTGGCTGAAAAAAAACCTAAAACCTGCAAAAAAGTAGCGTTCAGCTCCTAACGCAGCCCCATTGTTTCTTATGGGAAAATACATTTTACGTCTACACCGAACACCCTAACATGAACCCGGAGTCTAAACACCCCTAATCTTACACTTATTAACCCCTAATCTGCCGCCCCCGACATCGTCGCCACCTGCATTATATTATTAACCCCTAATCTGCCGCTACGGACACCGCCGCCACCTACATTATACTTATGAACCCCTAATCTGCTGCTCCCAACATCGCCGAACCCTACATTATATGTATTAACCCCTACTCTGCCGCCCCCAATGTCGCCGCAACCTAACTACATTTATTAACCCCTAATCTGCCGCCCCCAACGTCGCCGCCACTATAATAAAGTTATTAACACCTAAACCTAAGTCTAACCCTAACACCCCCCCTAATTTAAAGATAATTTTAAATAATCTTAATAAAATTACTGCAATTAAATAAATTATTCCTATTTAAAGCTAAATACTAACCTATAAAATAAACCTTAAGCTAGCTACAATATAACTAATAGTTACATTGTAGCTATCTCAGGATTTATTTTTATTTTACATACAACTTTGTATTTATTTTAACTAGGTACAATAGTTATTAAATAATTATTAACTATTTAATAACTACCTAGCTAAAATAAAGACAAATTTACCTGTAAAATAAACCCTAACCTAAGTTACAATTACACCTAACACTACACTATAATTAAATTAATTACCTAAACTAACTACAATTAATTACAATTAAATTAAATAAACTAAAGAACGAAAAACAACAAACACTAAATTACAGAAAATAAAAAAATAATTACAATTTTTTTAAACTAATTACACCTAATCTAATCCCCCTAATAAAATAAAATAAAATAAAAATAAAAAATTCCCTACCCTATACTAAATTACAAATAGCCCTTCAAAGGGCCTTTTGCGGGGCATTGCCCCAAAGTAATCAGCTCTTTTACCTGTAAAAAAAAATACAATACCACCCCCCAACATTAAAACCCACCACCCACACACCCAACCCCACTCTAAAACCCACCCAATGCCCCCTTAATAAAACCTAACACTAACCCCTTGAAGATCACCCTACCTTGAGACGTCTTCACCCAACCGGGCAGAAGTCCCCCACAACGCCGGCCAGAAGTCTTCATCCGATCCGGGCAGAAGAGGACCTCCAGACGTCCAGAAGTCTTCATCCAGGCGGTATCTTCTATCTTTATCCATCCGGAGCGGAGCGGGTCCATCTTCAATCCAGCCGATGCGGAGCATCCTCTTCAAAAGAAGTCCAACTGAAGAATGAAGGTTCCTTTAAATGACATCATCCAAGATGGCGTCCCTTCAATTAAGGAATTAAGGTAGGAAAAATCCTATTGGCTGATGCAATCAGCCAATAGAATTGAAGTTCAATCCTATTGGCTGATCCAATCAGCCAATAGGATTGAGCTTTCATTCTATTGGCTGTTCCAATCAGCCAATAGAATGCAAGCTCAATTTTATTGGCTGATTGCATCAGCCAATAGGATTTTTCCTACCTTAATTTCGATTGGCTGATAGAATTCTATCAGCCAATCGGAATTGAAGGGATGCCATCGTGGATGACGTCATTTAAAGGAACCTTCATTCTTCAGTTGGACTTCGTTTGAAGAGGATGATCCGCGTCGGCTGGATTGAAGATGGACCTGCTCCACTCCGGATGGATGAAGATAGAAGATGCCGTCTGGATGAAGACTTCTGGACGTCTGGAGGTTCTCGGATGAAGACTTCTGGCCGGCTTCATGGAGGACTTCTGCCCGGTTGGGTGAAGACGTCTCAAGGTAGGGTGATCTTCAGGGGGTTAGTGTAAGGTTTTATTAAGGGGGGATTGGGTGAGTTTTAGAGTAGGATTGGGTGTGTGGGTGGTGGGTTTTAATGTTGGGGGGTATTGTATTTTTTTTCAGGTTAAAGAGCTGATTAGTTTGGGAAAATGCCCCGCAAAAGGCCCTTTTAAGGGCTATTTTGGGGGGATTTTTTATTTTATTAGGGGGATTAGATTAGGTGTAATTAGTTTAAAAAAATTATAATTATTTTTTTATTTTCTGTAATTTAGTGTTTGTTGTTTTTCGTACTTTTAGTTTATTTAAATTAATTGTAATTGCCAGACTCGTAATACCAGCCGGCGTTAAAAAGCAGCGTTGGGACCCCTCAACGTTGCTTTTTAAGGCTAATGCAAAACTCGTAATCTAGGTGTTAGTTAATTGTAGTAATTTTATTTAGATTTATTTAAATTATATTTAAGTTAGGGGGGTGTTAGGGTTAGGGTTAGACTTAGGTTTAGGGGTTAATACATTTAATATAGCGGCGGCGACGTTGGGGCCGGCAGATTAGGGGTTAATAAATGTAGGTAGGTGTCGGCGATGTTAGGGACGGCAGATTAGGGGTTAATAAAATTTAACTAGTGTTTGCGATGCGGGAGTGCGGTGGTTTAGGGGTTAATATATTTTTTATAGTGGCGGTAATGTCCGTTTTGGCAGATTAGGGGTTAATAGGTAGTTTATGGGTGTTAGTGTACTTTTTAGCACTTTAGTTAAGAGCTTTATGCTACGGTGTTAGCCCATAAAACTCTTAACTACTGACTTTCAAATGCGGTACGAGGCTTGACAGGAGAGGGTCTACTGCTCACTTTTTGGAAGACTCGTAATACCGGCGTTAGGCAAATCCTATTGAAAAAATAGGATACGCAATTGACGTAAGTGGATTTTCAGTATTTTCGAGTCTGGCCAAAAAAGTGAGCGGTACACCTATACCTGCAAGGCTCGTAATACCAGCGGGCGTTAAAAAGCAGCGTTGGGACCTCTCAACGCTGCTTTTTAAGGCTAACGCAAGACTCGTAATCTATTCTAGCCGATAGTTAGCACTATTTTTTTAGCAGGGCCCTGGCTTTTCGAGTGTCATCTGGAAGTATGAGGCATTGTCAAATCCAACTGATAAACAGCGAGATCAGATCAGCTGATAGAGAGGGTATATCTGGGTGTATAGTAGGAGTATAATTGCCCTACTGGTTGACAAGACAAAAATAAATTATTACAACAATTCACAATAACATTTGGAGCAGGGCCTGGCGACTTCCCCTGACCACTACCCCCTCATCGAGGCAACCAACGTTCCAAGGTCACACTCCTGTAGAGTTAAGTTTTTGACAGGAGCTACCCCGAGAAGGGAGCAGAGGCCAGGAGAACACCACAAATCAACACACAGAGTAACAAAATGCAATATAATAAAATGACAAGATTGCAAGTAATAACCTTTCCGTATCATGTAGACACAGGAATTGAGTAAGAGAGAAGGGGGTAAAAGAGATTACCACTCAAGACCACCCAATTGACCTGTCTCTCTCCTCTGGGAGTGGTAGGATACAACCTAGTAGGAGGGGAGAGGACAGGGGAGGCGACCCACCTAGACAAGCTAGGCGGGAAGGGGAGAGGAGAGAGAGAAGAAAAAAGAGAGAGAAAAGAGGTTTACATAAATCAGTGTTCAATCCTGGGAGTTACTTTGGGGTCAGCAGGGACAGTCTTAGTGAGTGGGCTGATATAGTGGAAATCAGACCCGTAAGTCAAAGGTCAGTTCGTCCAATCACATATCAGCACAGCAAAAGCAACCAATCTGTAAGAACCAGGAGACCCCCTCTCGCCTCAGGGTAATGGGAGTACGACCCGAAGGAAGGGGAAAGGGGAAGTGACCAGCACAGACAGGCTGAGCCAGAAAGGGGGAAGCTTAAGGGGGCCCCCAAGTTGGCAAAATAAACAGCAGAAACAGGAATATAAGTAGATTTAAATGGAACAGTAGAGGCTAAAGATAAACACTCCACTTTGGGCAAGGGCCCCAAAGATAATTAAACTGACGCAGCAGTTAATGCAGAAAGTCAATATTTCTATAGGTCTGTGGGTTAGGACTGGTCTAGTACTAGGTGAACAGAGCTTGCTGCAACAATATAAACAGGTTTCATGCAAGCAACACTTATGGATCATAAACAGACAAGAAATGCATAACCATGAAAAACACTCCACTCTAAGCAAAAGCCACATATGCTGACGCAGCAGCTAACAGGCAATGTTAAAACTATGTTTAGAAATGTCCAGATATATAACCAGTCCCAAACTTTTGTGGGGAGCTGAGGCTCAGGGAGCCTACAGATTGATATGGAGAATGAGACCCAGTTGAAAGGATACAAATGAAGGGCCTGTTATATGTGTTAATTTCTCTTCCAATGTTTATGGGGCCCTTATATAGGGCAATGACCCCTGTTGTTGCCTTGTGAGCACTAGACAATATATTCCCAAATTTATGTAGATTATATGGGAATGAGGTGAAAAAATGGTCTCCTCTAGGAGGACTAGGGTGGGGGATACTAGGGTTACAAGTGAGGGATAAGGAGTTTATTTATACTTGTAGCTCCTCTTAATTTCACTTCAAAGTTCAACTGAAAAAGCTGATCACTTATTTAGGCCCAGATAACCACTTGTAAAGAATATGGGGCCTGCTATTGTGGGTTCTGGTGAGGCAGTAGGATGCTACGGGAGTGTAACGATCAAAGTCCCCTTTTGCTTGTAGTGTGAGGTGTAAGTTATGAGTAGACATGTGCGATTCGGTTCGGTTCGATTCGGAAATGTGGAAAATTCGACCGAATTTCCGAATTAAAATTTTGCCGAATTTTCCGAATCGAACCGAATCGAATCGATTTGTAAATTCGGATGGCCATTGGATTACACTAGTATTATACAGTATGTTAGGATAACACCTAATATACAGTATAATACTAGTCTAATCATACCTAACACTTACCGAATTGCCGAATTTATGAACCGAATCGAACCAAATCGAACCGAATCCAGCCGAATTTCTTCGAATCCGAATGAATCCGAAACGAATCAATTCGAAATTTTCCGAATTCGAATCGATCCGAACCGAACTTCGAAAAATTCCGACTCGATCCGAACCAAATTTTTTCGCCATGCACATGTCTAGTTATGAGCACAAAGTCTGCTCCTGTTAGCGCAAATGCGTGGATGTGAGGCCTTTACCTTATTTTTCAGAGCCACGTGTCTCTGATGTCTGCTTCGTCCACAGCTCACAGGTTGCGGTAGAACAGTCCGGATCTGACTCCCGGGTCAGATGAAGTTTGTGCAGGAAGATAGGTATATCTAAATGGGGCAACCTAGCTGCAAGCTGTCTGCAATCTTCCCGTGTGGAGGGAAAGAGAAGGCCCAAAATGGCAGCTCCACGCACCACACCAAAGCTCACCTTGTGTCCCCTGAAGTGTACAGGGATTTTCCAGGCTCCAGGATTTCTGCTTGGGCCCCTCCTGAGGTACTTCCTCTGCTGGTTACTTGTTCTGATCCCTTCACCTACAGCTTGGCCTCAAATGGTGCCTCCTCGAGGCTAGACCAATGTTGTGAGAATCGTAGTTGCTCTCCTTTCCCCTGTGAGGCCAGTGTCTCACCTGCATACTTCACCGATCCTCCGGAGCGGATCCCGACCCTCCGGAGTAAGAGTATGATGGAGAGATTGGCGAGTGAGGGTATCTATCTGCAGGCCGCAAGGCCCGGGAGTCACCTCTTCAGTCTCCTCTGTCTCTTCACAGAACCCGGTAAGTTTTAGAGGGGAGCGTGCCGTGGATCCACAGTCACTCCACCACTTCGGCATGATAAGAGCAGACTCTGAAGCGGAACCCCAGCCCTCCGGAGAGCGGGGTCCCCTGCAGCCTCTGTCTCACCAACTGATCTCCAATGTCTCCGAGCGTGCCGAAATAGGGGCACACTCAGTTCGACAATCTGCCTCTTAATTGATCAGTGAAGGGTTAGGTGTTATTCCTCACTGTTAGCTGGTCTTTTTCAATTAAATAACTGATCTTTAAGGGTAAAAATTTCTTAGTTTTGGGACTTATAGAGCAGAGCTTCCCTTTTACACGTCTTGTCAGTATGGCGGTTAACTCCGCCCCCCCAGAGTAGAATCTTTACAGCAGATATTTATTGATTGTGCCTGAGGAAGTCCTTAGTGACGTAGGGGGAAACACGTGTAGCGGTTGTTATTCGGCTGGAGCCGACTTCCATGCTGTTTGAAATTACAGCATTTTGAATACCCTCAACCCAGAAGCAAATTTCGGAATTATCCCTATGCGTACCCAAGATGTTTACAGGCAAGACCGGAGAGCGGTGCTTATGAGTGACACGGGGTGAAGGTACCACAGTATCCAGAAGACAGGTAACACTGGGAAACGCTGAGTGACAAGCGCATGTGTTTTTTTACCTGTTTGACATGGAGAAGGTCGCTGTATGAGAAGCGTCAGTGTCAATCCCCTGCTGAACTGTACGTATTGCCCCATTGGCATCTGTTCAGCTTACTTTGTTGTTGGAGGGAGTGGCTGGGACAGAGTGCAGGGTTGACTGGCAACATTTATGCCCCTGTAAGTGTCTACAAGCCCGCATTAATCTAATCTATCCTGTCACATAGGGAGTGAAAAGTTATTTTCAGGAGGACCCAGCCTGTTTTGGGTATTTGAATTCCCATCTGATGTCCATATTAAAGGACTTAGACTTTGGAACTGTCTCCTAACCAGTGGATTTACTGACGTTTTTTTATTATTGGGGATCCCTGATTGCTTGCTTGGGTAACGAATGAAGTGCATATGCTATTTACCTTAGACCATTAATCATGTGGTTATGCTTATTTATTTAGTTTTATTTTTTGCACATTGCTTGACATCATAATAAATTAGTGTGTAATATATCTGACATCCGTGAGTGAGTGTTTTTGAGACTCTGGCAGTTCTTATCAACTCATATATTTAGGCTTAATATGGGGTTGCTGGATAAGGTTTACTAATTGTGTTCTTTTCTTTTATATACATTATCTACTAAACATCGGTGCACCTGGGTATCCACGTCGGCATTGGAGTACGGTGGGTCCTGGACCATAGCCATTATTTCCATTGTTAGCTGGTACAA
This sequence comes from Bombina bombina, assembly GCF_027579735.1. Classification (NCBI taxonomy): domain Eukaryota; kingdom Metazoa; phylum Chordata; class Amphibia; order Anura; family Bombinatoridae; genus Bombina; species Bombina bombina. The sequence goes on along the minus strand of NC_069499.1, from coordinate 1,449,669,204 downwards.
ATTTTGTGATATATATATATATATATATATATATATATACAATTATACATACATATCCATATTTAGACATGTGTATGTATCTATCTCTATGTTAAAGCCCTTTGCCTGCCTTTTTTTTTTCTAATACCTGAGACTTCATATCTTTGAGCACTTAAAACTTTCTTGTGCAATATTTTGTTTTAATATTTTTTTTATAGTGTTATTAGGAGTTTAACTTTACATTGTAATGTATTTTTGATGTGTTTTGTGACACTTTTTTGTTTTGCGAAGCAGTAAACCAGAGCCATGAGGACACTCTTTCTCGACGATCGTTAACTTCAATAGCTCTCAAGCAATCGCGTTTACTTTCAATTTGTAATACAAGTGCTACACCCGATGGGCGCAGATGAGATAAACCCCTTTTTGCTTGTGTGTAACTGTTAGGGCTAGATTTATCAAAGGCTAAGCGAACTCTGTATGTTATTCGCCTGTAACTGCGCCCCAGCTCGCCTCCGGAGAGGCGCACATGTTAGCCTAAATTTATAAAAAAAAATAGACATAACTTTGCGCAGGCGAGCTGGGGCGTAATAATGATAAATTGCGCCTGTCGGGAACAGTATTTACTCCCTATTTATCACAGTACATCCCTATAAATATTTGCGCCGCCATGTTTTGATTATTAAAAAAACGTTTTTTTGGGGGACTTCCGGGCGGCGGCCATCTTACTGGTCGTGCTGAGCGTCAGCTCCTCAAACCTTCTACACTATTCTCATTTTGGCAAAGCAGTGCTAGCAATATCCAACTTAAAACAGTGGGGAGACTTGTCTGACGGCGACCTAGTTCAAGAAATAGGGTCTAGAACTTTGACGCGGCATTATAGCCCTCAGTACCGGACTATTCATTTGAGGCCTTCCCCTATAATTGAAGCCTCTACCCGTCCCCATACTTAGCTGTGCCTTGTGTGCGCAGTCCTTGCTCTAAAGAATCCAATACCTGCTCTAGCTATCCTAAGTATGGAGCCTAATGCCTGCCTGTTAAAGGAACTCTGTACCCTACTTACCCGCTACCAAGAGAAATTTGCAGAGGCCCTGCAGGCCCCGTATAACCCACCTTTGGACACATGCTCCCCTGGGGACACGGGGGACCCCGGAGCCATCGGCGTGCGATATGCTCATACTAATACTAAGGGACCCGGATACCGGCTAATAACTGCATCACTGGGTTCACCGCTATCCGATGAAATTGGCATTGAGAAAGGCCAATCATGCGCTAAACCTCATAGAGAGCCATATTACCTACAGCAGCCTATGACTCGACATGTGGTGGAGTGTCAGGAGGCCCCAGAGATTTCCGACATTTACCTCGCTGGGCGGATGGAGGAGAACCCCAGGAGAAGTTCCTCATCTTCGGTCGATGTCGATAAAGGGAGATCAGTGGAGACAATGCTTAATGGGACACGGATGCAGAGACTGCAGATCCCTACTCTCCTGCGCATACCCGAGCCCACTCCAGCTGGCACCATGGTGCGGGAGCCCCCCAGCTCCTACCCACATGCGGCGGGGGCCTCTTGCCTCTTTCCACTCCCAGGTCCCAGGAAGTCGGCACTACTGTCTACCACGGCAGATTGCACGTCTGGGAGATCACTTTCAGCGAGCCTAAGCGAGCGATACTGCCTTGACAACTTGTTTCCCATCTGGGAAGATGAGGCAGTGTCCGGGATCCCCCCGCCAGAAGGCAACACAAACACCAAATGCTCTATATAGGTTGCTGGGGATGCCTGACCTGTTTCTCGCTCCTTACCTTAAACGCACCGCTATGATCTGCCTTTTTGCGGGGAAGCACAGAGTCCTCAGCACCTTCTTGAAAATTGGAGTGGGCTAAGCTTCTCCTGAACACGTTGATATGGCATCGAGGTTCCATGCCAATCTTTCAAAGGAGATATACTGCCTCATGTCACAGAAATAATAATGGAGGGACTATTATTCTCCTGATAACTCCTCATAGCTTATAGGTTTAGGAATATATATATATAGTTTGCAAATAATATTGCTATGTGTTCCCTCTTATAACCTATTGAATATTTTGCCACATTGTTGTATGCCTTGCACTTCATGACTATCATTGCTGTTTACTGTCCATCTGTTAGTGTAGCTATCATTTTGCATGCAAATTCATTACCAGGTTTTTGCTAGACAAGTGTCCCTTTTATATAGATTTCAGATGGTAATTATATAGGGCAAATGTGATCAGCTTTGCAATCAGGTTACAAATGTCAATTATAATGAAGTTAACCTTACTGATATATACTATTATACTAAGTCCATGAGTGGCTTCATATCAAACCATTTTACCCCTGTTACCATATGTCACTGCCCCAGGGCCCAAGAGTGGCCCTTGTGTCCCCAGGAGGTCCATATAAATATAAATATAAAAATCAAGGTCTCTGTTACATGACTTGCTTTGATCTGTGCATACCCTGACCAGCATTTTGTTGAAAGTGCATGTTACTGGCTGTTAGTTTAATTCTGTTTCTCCTCTAGACAGGTGCACTTGGTCTAATAAGCTGTAACTTCTCCTTGTGTTTAGTTAAAGTACATAATGTCTTAATGATACATTATATGTTCAGGAAACACATTAATGACCAATTGATAATAACTCATTATCATGCTCACATTGCCATCCTACCAATGTACCATATTGTTTTTGATTGTTTCTATCCTGTACACCTGACCCTAATGTGGGAGGTCATGACATATTTATTGTATTTTGTTATAAAAATCTCAATAAAAATTATTTAAAAAAAAAAAAAAAAAAAAAAAAAGAAACGTTTTTTAGGTAACTATTTAGCTAATATTTATATTGCACAATGTTTCTGTGCTGTTTGTGCCATATGTTGACACAAAAATAAATATATCAATATATCGATATATATATATATATAAAACTTTTAGTACCATATGTGCCTGTGGAAGCGCAAATTACTGGGAATAACAGTATCTTCTTTGCGCTGAACTTTTGAAAAATTAGTTAAAAGAGTAAAGTACTGAATCAGAAGATGTAAAAGCATGTATTATAATGGTGTTCGACTCAGTCTGTATGGCGAAATATACAACACGCAATTACAGCCGAAATTATCGGCGCAAAGCAATGATGAATAAACAACTGGGCGTATTTGTAGGTCGGGCTGTTAAATTACGCCTATTACTAATGTATATTGGTGCACTCGGGAGCACGCCTGTGCACCTAGGCGAATGCAAGTGAAGTGCGAAGAAGTTTCTTTCAGATTTGGGCTATTATAGGCGCAGAGTGCTTTGATAAATATGAGGATCCGTTTGTATGTGTTATTTTGGACGATATTACAGGAGAATGGCTTTGATAAATCTAGCCCTTAGTGTGCCCCATGTAATCTGCCCCTATATCTTTGATACTGCTTATTGTTCAAGTGTGTATGGTGGTTTTTGCTAAAAAACAAGGTATGAGTAGAAAAGATATATTTTTTTAAAATAAGATTTGTTTTAATTAAAGTTATATTTTATTCATTTTTTATTATACAAATTACAACATACATATTATCTAATTATGAAATGATGTGTCAGAAACATCCTTTGCTCTGTTCACTTTTTCAACTTACTTAGGATTCTAAAAAATAAGAATATTCCTCTTGTCTTTATTTTCAAAAATGTTTAACCCCCAATCACCAGTGAATTGCAGTTGTTCTTTTATAAAGGTACCCATGAGAACAAACGCTATTTCATAGTAGAAGTTAATTTAAGAATTAAATGCTGTATCTGAATCATTAAAGATTAAATTTGACTCTCCTATTACTTTAAGCAATTAGTATGACTAAATTATATTACTAGCATTTGATGAGTTTGTATCTAAGTGGGCGGAGCTATGCAAACAGTAAATGATCATCAGCTTGAATTGAGTCACCCTGTAACTCCAGATACCGGTCCTTCAATAAAGTCACCAATAATAGCACATCACATCATCAGATCATCATTGATAGCAAATGAGCAGTATTCTCTGGCAACAAGAAGGTCAACATGCAGTTAGCACCCAACACAATATCAGGTGGACTATTCGGAAGGATCATGAGATAAACCTATCAATGGCAGCTCTATATCGCCATCTCCTCCTCCATCTCTGTGAGGCCTGGGAGAAGCCCCTAGGAGTGTAATCAGTCTAATTAAACAGTGCCCGTCTATGCTTCAGCATTAATACTGTTATCTCACATATAGCTTCAACTAAAGTACCCTCCAGAGAATACACTAGTGAGATGTATTACTAAAGGAAAATAGCAGTCCAAATATGTCTGTTCTACATGGGTGCTAAGGTCTCATAGTGAGGCCACTGCCAGGAGTCTCAATGCTCCAGGTCAGGGCATAGGTATCAGGAACCCAATTCATTTAGTATGTATCTATGAAGCAAGTATTCATAAGGATATATAAACTGTTTTCTTTGACAGATGATATGATGGCTCCACTATAATCAGTGGATTATTAGATTAGCTGCCTCTGATATTGTGACCTATCATGGCTGCCTACCACACACACCCCTCCAATTCTTGTTTTTTATGTGAAGAGTGTTTATATGTGAACAACTCATTCCTAGGGATATACTGCTTATTACTTGGTAAATACTACTGTAACACCCTGGGATTGAACCTGGGACCTCAGCTTCCTGGGCTGTTGCTTTTGCTATGTGATATCCTTGCAACTGGAATGGTTTCTGTTTCTTTTGCCTAGTTAGCTTTTTGTTTTCCTGCAGTTTGGCTCCACTTGCCTGCAGCTGCAGGTAATTGGCAATTACTCTCTGCCTATACAAACCAGCTCCAGCAGTCATTGCCTGTTTATTGAGTTTTTACTCAGGGTGTGCCGTTTACTGCTATTTTGGATTGCTCACTGTTACAGACTTGGATTTGGATTCTGGACTCTGCCTTTTTCTCTGCCCCTTGGTATTTCATCGGATCTGCTGTTTTCTTTGATCTTGGAACTGGAGTTTGACTACGCTTTGCTCTAACCCCTTGTAACTCGCTGGATTGTTTGCCTTACTGTTGCTGACCTGGATTGTCTTTGACTACGCTCAAGTCTGACCCCTAGTGGCTGTTTCCTGTAATACCAGATTGTATCCTTTCACAGTACTAGTTTTCCTTGCTCAGTATCACCAGATTAATCTAGTACTGTACAGTCCGGACTGCATTCAGAGCTTAAGGCTGGTTGTTATTCATATCTCCACCTTAATCTCTGGGTTAAGAAATTGCCACCCTATCGGACTTATGATTGCAAGATTGACCTGTACCCTGGGGCACCTATCCCTAAGGGTAGAACATACCCTCTCTCACAAACAGAAACCAAAGCTATGGACGATTATATTAAAGAGAACTTGGCCAAGGGCTTTATTCGTCCATCTTCATCTCCTGCTGGTGCAGGTTTTTTCTTTGTTGAGAAGAAGGATGGGGGTCTACGACCTTGCATTGATTATAGAGAACTGAATAAGATTACAATAAAAAACCGGTACCCCCTTCCATCGATTCCAGAATTATTTGACCGTCTTCGGGGAGCCCAGATTTTTACTAAATTGGATCTTCGTGGGGCCTATAACCTGGTCCGTATTCATCCTGGATATGAGTGGAAGCCTTTAACACCCGGGCTGGACATTACGAATATCTGGTTATGCCTTTCAGATTATGCAATGCCCCGGCAGTATTTCAGGCTCTGGTGAATGATATATTTCGAGACCTTCTCAACAAATATGTGCTAGTTTATTTGGATGATATCTTAATCTTCTCCTTCTCCATAAAAGAGCACCGCAGTCATGTAAAACAAGTCTTTCTCGTTTACGCAATAACCACCTTTTTGCTAAATTGTCTAAATGTGAGTTTGAAAGACAAGAGATCTCATTTTTGGGCTATGTCATATCTAAAGATCAATTTGCCATGGATCCCAATAAATTACAGGCAATTGCTGATTGGCCTCAGCCCACTACAGTCAGGGGAAGCCAGCGCTTCATTGGCTTTGCCAATTATTACCGGAAGTTTATTAAAGACTTTTCACAAATTGTTGCCCCAATAACTGCTCTTACTCGAAACAGGGCTAAGTGCAAAATTTGGCCTGGAACTGCTCTCAAGGCCTTTGAAACGTTAAAAAATGTCTTCTGTGCTGCTCCCATTCTTGCTCACCCAGACGCTTCTTTACAGTTTACCATGAAAGTGGATACTTCGGATGTTGGTGCTGGGGCAGTACTTTGACAACGTAATCCACAGACTGGAAAAAATCATTCTGTAGCTTTCTTTTCCAAGAGATTTTCTTCAGCAGAGTCGCACTATGATGCGGGAGAGAAAGAGCTGCTGGCTATCAAGATGGCTCTCTCTGAATGGAGAAATTTACCAGAGGGTAACATATTACCTGTTGTTTCTGGGCTGCCTGGCCACACTTTGAACTACCTAATTAAATTGTGTTGATATCTAACTCCTATAATTAAGTGAGACAAGTTTTATAATTCAATAATATATTTTCAGTATTACAAATAGTACATGTATTTAGACAGACAAATAAGCTTGACATACTTTCAATTTTAACTTTACATAGAAGCAGAAATACTTTAATTAAAAACACAATGTGCTCTGTGTCAAACTGCTTCACATTGCATCAGTCTTTACTATAGACTAATACATATTGTAAGTATCATTTTATAAGCTTTATATAAAAGCCATGTTAAAGAGAGAGTATATTGGTGAACATACAAACAATAACATTTTCCATTCAAGGATGGAATTTAAGTAGTTTGAGTATGAGCGTGGGCTAAATTTTCTAGCTGTTTTAAGGGCTACATTACAAGGGGAGCACAAAAATATTAGCTCAATTGAACGCTAACACCACTCAGGTTAAATCAATAGGCCAACACTTTGCCATTCCAAATCCCTTTTTAACCCTTTTATACATACAAACACACATTTTATATTTTATAGTTTTTCTCACTGAACCTACACCAAAAAGGGGATTGTTGTGGTTAAACACAGTATTTGGAAGCAAAAACTGTGAGATATAGTATATCTAATTTGCATATCTTACCCATAGTTCCCTGGTGCATTGGTAACAATGTATACAGAGTACTTCTGGGGATAGAAGTGCACTTTTTATTAACTTCTGGACATAGATGTGTCCTTTTTTCATGAAAATAAGCTATCTTTGCTGGAAACCATATGTATTATAACGCAATGTATGTAAGCAGTATTGCAGTAATTTAAAGGATATCAGGCCACTGGTAAACGTCAGTCCAGGAAAGGACCCAGAGGCTAAGAAGTGGCCAGAAGTAACACTGTCCCAGCTCCCTGAATAAAACCCGGGAGGGTTTCACTAAGAGTAAAGTATACTGTAGAAAGCCAAGGATACTTGCATGAACACAGGATCAGTCATCAGACAGGCAGTATGTCAGAAACCAGCTGGGAAATAAAACACCAAAAAAGGAGGAAGGAGAGGAGTCTGGGACAGGCCGAGGTCAGGATCCAGGGAGACAAAAATCAGTTCCAAATCAGCAGGCAAGATAATAGTCAGTCCAAAATGTAAAGGGCAAGCAGCAGAAGTCCAAATTCAGGCAAAGATCAAAAACAATAACAGATAAATGTAATAGTGCACCCAGAAACAGATCTAGTCCTATACATGGGCACTGGAAGGAAGCATCCTTTTATAGGCTGCTGATTAGGTAAGTGCCTGAAGCTGGCAGGCAGGTGGAGCTAAAGAGCCAGCCAGTGCAGGCAGCAGGATTCAATTATCCTCACAAAATCTCACAGCCCTCCAGTGGCTCAAGGAAATAAGCCAATGTCCAGAGACTGGAGGTTCCAGGATCATCTCCGGTCACATTCTGACAAGGGACATGAGACAACAACCAACAGCCAGCAGCACTTCATTGGATAAAAAAGAACCTTTATTGTGGGTAATGGGTCACCAATACAAAAACAAGCAACGTTTCAAATTTCTAATCCTTAGTCATGCTTAACCAGCAACAGGCGATGCTGTAATTTGTACACCTGCAGTCATGATGTCAACCAATCACAGACTAAATCACATTTTCCCTAGTGTGGGACATGAGACCCCCTAAGGACAGGTTTAATGATAGTCACTATGCTTTATTGGTTAGAATGCTGATGCCTACTGGTTCAGTCTATCACCATGACTACACAGCTCACCATTGGGGCAACATTCTATTCCAAAGAGGTTATTACACATATATTAGCTAGTGCACTTTGTTATCATGACACTTATTTGTGGATAACATTATATTGATATTTATTACTATTATAGTGGTGGATTAAATAAATAAAGTTGTTGTATCAAACGCTCATTCAATGTAATTAGCCCCATTCCTTCAACTTGAAATAATGTGTTGCGGATTTAATTACTGAAATTATAACAACATCTCTTGCGCTAATATACACCATTCCCTACAATAAAAATAGTGTAGTGTAATCAAATAACTTATGTCGGTGGATTTGATTAACAAAAAGAGATATATAGTGTGCTATAAATCCTATCTAGACTATAGGGACTACTTCTTTAGCATTATTTTTTTAAATATATAAGACATATCTACAACTTTGTATATACAAAAAAGGGGAGAGAAACAAGGAAAGGACAGAAGAGAACAAACTGAAGATGTTCAAAATGAATGTACTTATACATATATTATTAAATTCCTCTAGACGCAAGCAAATTACATTGTTAAACAAAAGGAGAAATATCTTATTTGGAATTTAAACCCATTGGGTATAATGTGTCCATGTTAAAAATTAATTCTGCTTCTAACTTAAAAATAACTTTAACAATGTAGGTGATTGATACGATACCCCTAGGCAGATACAGTAGGTTACTAAAATTACGAAAACAAGAAACCTTTTGGATTTATAAACTAAACTGTCTGTACCCTAATGGGTTAAATATAGATATGGATATCCAGGTACATATGTGAAACATTTTGGATTAGATCGTTTCAGATATATCAAGGGCAAAATCTTTGACATCATCTTGTTCTAAACTATGTGAGTTTTAGCTTACATTGTTTTACTCCCATGAATAGATACACACACACATCTATATATATTAATTCTCTGTACAGTCTTTTATATTATGAAAGCTATATATATCAATTATTTATTTATTTGTCTCTATAAAAGTTCTGAATTCTTGTGTTTTTTTTAACAATTTACACCATATTGTTTATATATTCATCAAACAATTTTCATATGTTTTTAATATAAAGCAAAACAAATGTTTCTTATTCCCCTATATTGTTTGTTGGTGAAATTGTTTTGAGATCTGCTAATATAAGCCAGATGTTAGAAGATTCAACGTCATCCGACTTACCTCTTGGAAAAGCCCGACCGCAGATTAGGAGAAACACGTTGAGGTCATGAGGTTTATGATCAAGTGCCGGACATTCCTTGATTAGTGTGCGCATTTTGGATTCCTGACGTTCCGTAGTGGGTTGCTGACTGTTAAGCTACAACATTATTTGCCGCACAAATGCTGGATTACAGGCTCACGGTCGCCACACAATTTGTTTTCAAGGCTCAAATTGATTTTGTTTTTGGTAAGTGCAATCATATGTTTGGTGCACACTTTTATTGTAATAAATTACCTTGAGTCGGAGTTGCGCCCAGTTCTTAGCTAAGACCATTTTAATTGACATAAAAATGTATATGCATGTATTTTGTACTTTGTGGTTCAATTTCTGTGGGAATAAATTAAACAACCCAGCCTGTGGGGTAATTGTGGACTGGGCATCCATCTTAAAGGGACAGTTAACACAAAAATTTTTATTGTTTAAAAAGATAGATAATGCCTTTACTACCCATTCCCTAGCTTTGCACAACCAACATGGTTATATTAATATACTTTATAACCTTTAAACCTCTAAATGTCTGTCTGTTTCTAGGTCACTAAACACAACCCCATAATCACATGCTTTTTTATTAGCTTAACTGGAACAGTCTCCTTTATATGGATTATGTGGTAGGTGTGTGGCTCATTGTCTATTTCTCTCACATCCTTATAGAACAGGCTATATCTTGTGGTTAATTAAGTGAGCATTCTGGGTCTTTTCCTCACAATTGTTTTTATTTAAATGTAAACTTGAATGTATATTAATTTAACGTGTGTGGTCATTATCTCTCCCATCTAGTTTTGAGAAACTGGTAAATTTAATTGATTGCTACTTGGGAAGAGGGTATACTGGACTTTTTCGTGCGAAAGGTTTTGTTTTTACTATAAAATTGGTTGTGGATTCTCTTGTGGGTGTATGGCTTATTGTCTTTCTCCCACCTAGTTTTATGGGCTGCGTAATTTTGGTAGAAGTGGTTACTTAAAAATTGGGTGTTCCAGGCCTTTTTTGCACAAAATGCTTGTTTGACTGGTACCACTTTTATGTGGATCCTGTGGCTCTCTCTTCCACTGACATTGGACCAGAGATTTTCATTAAAAACAAAGAAAAAAGAGCGCCCAAACGCATCTAAGTGCAGACTGTCTGTACAATATTTATTAACACAAAATACATATATCTGACAATAGGAAATACACTCACAATTTAAAAATTCAAAACACACGATGTATAAAATCACCCAGTGGATCTCTCCTTTCCTCCGGCTCAAGTAGCGTTGCACGTGACGTCAGTGTCACGGCTGTGTGTAGCTGCGTTGGCTTCTGGCCAATCAGGCGGTAACTTACGTAAATTCCTTCTCCGCTATTGGTTAGTAGTTACTGATAGTAAGAATGCTGCCCCAATATAGCGATTAGTCTCTTTCACACCAGAGTGTATATCATTAGACCATAGATTGGCATATAAACACATAAAACATCTATCCTCAGCCTGCTAGGTATATTCCAATTTGATAGACATACACAACAAATTGCGGCCTCACTGGATATATGTTATACAACAACTGATAAGGGCAGTGTGAATGCCCCTTCACTCCACTCGACGTACGTTTCGTTCCGTGCTGGAACTTTTTCAAGAGTGTTGTTAATCTCTGACTTCCTGCCTTTTAAGGGGAATGTCAGTCTACTGTTTAACTGTTTCAGTGCCTGTCATCAGACTTTGCTAAACTTGTAATACATGTTAAAAATGCAGCAATATACTATTATTTATATTTGCTTATCCTAAATACCGCATTATATACATTCATTTAAATACATGCATTTGAAAGTATAACATAAAATATTTATATATGCTTACCTATGTACTTCATAAAAAACACTAATAATGCTGTAAAATACATGGATCATCTAAAAACAAAAAATATAAAAAACATTTCCATTTAAATATATAAATACAATTAGATCGTTAAAAACATAAATATGTACTAAAAAATTATCATGATATTAACACCTACTAATACCCTAAGTTAAAAAGGCTTGTATGTCTAAATCAATATTTAACCCTTGTGGGTAAAGACAATCCAACTTTTTTATCCAGAAGGTTTCTCGTTGGCGTAATTTGAGAAGTCCTTAGGATCACAACTATGCACCTGTTTAAAATGCTGAGAAACACTATGAGTTTCAAGCCCTTTGTCAATGTTATTTAGATGTTCCCTGAAACGATATTTTATTTTTCGCTTCGTTCTACCAAGATAGATATAATTGCATTTGCACTTGAGATGGTATACCACATGGGTACTCATACAGGTACACCTATCCTTATTGAAAAACTTTTTGGAATTGTCAAAATTTTCAATCACATTGTGGTTATTCGGTATATGGGGACACATTACACAATCTTTCTTTTTACATTTAAATGTACCTGTACTCATTCCCCAATCTGACATCTTTACTGGTGGTTTACTCCGGAGTTTACTAGGGGCTAGAATGTTTTTTAAATCCCTATTTTTCCTAAACACCATTTCTGGCTTTTCACCCAGTGAATTCTTTAGGATGGGGTCTAGTTGTAATACCTTCCAATGTTTATTTAATATATCCTTAATCTTATAATGTTGGTTATTGTATTTAGTTATAAATAAAGGATTTTTGTTTTCCACTACATGTGGAGTAGTAGGTTTCTTGCTGTTTATTTTATCTAGTAAATGTTTTCTATCCATCATATCCACTTTATTTTTCATTGTACAAAGGAGTTCGCTATTATATCCTTTATCTAAAAAATTTTTGGTTAGAATCTCGGCTTCGTGATTGTAGTCATTTACATTTGTACAGTTGCGCTTGATGCGCTGGTACTGTCCAAGAGGTATATTGTTTTTCCACCGTTTATGGTGGCCACTTTCTGCATTTAATAATCCATTTCTATCAGTTTCTTTTCTAAAGTTCTTTACTGCTATTTTGTTATTATCCACAAAAAGTGTTAAATCCAAGAAACTGATATCTGTCTTTGATTGTGTATATGTAAATTCTAGATTATAGTCATTATGATTCATGTGTTCTATAAATCTCTCTATTTCTCGGGGTTCCCCCTCCCAAATGATGATAATATCATCTATGTACCTGTAATTCATGTATATATTGGACAGGTACGGGTTATTACTCCATATTTTTAATTCTTCAAAATTGGACATGTATAAATTCGCATACGATGGGGCAAAGGTCATCCCCATCGCTGTCCCCTGTGTTTGTTTGTAAAATTTGTTATCAAATAAAAAATAGTTGTGGGAGAGGATAAACTGAATGTACTCAGAGATGAACTTTGATTGGACCTCAGATATGTTCCCTTTTCTGCATTCATCCTTAATTACTGTTACACCCTTACTGTGGGGTATACTGGTGTACAATGCTGATACATCACATGTCACCCAACTAAAGTTTGGCCTCCATTCTTTTCCTTCAAATTTACTAATTACATCCACAGTATCTCTAATATAAGATGGTATTACTTTAACTAGGGGTTGCAAAAAATAATCAATATATTTTGACATGTTATCGCACAAAGACCCAATACCTGATACTATGGGTCTGCCAGGTGGTTCCCTTGCGTTTTTGTGCATTTTCGGTAGATGATAGAAGCATGCCACCTTAGGGCATGCTTCATATAAATATGCAAATTAATTTTGATTTAATATTCCGTCTTGCTTAGCCTTACATAGAAAATCAAATATTTCTTTCTTATAATTTTGGGTAGGATTAAACATTAAGGGTTGATATGTATCTTTGTTACTCAACAATTTGTATGCCTCCTTCAAATAGTCACATCTGTTTTGGACGACCAATCCACCCCCCTTGTCAGTATTCCTATAGACTACATCATAGTCCTCAGTTAAAGTTTTGAGAGAGGCTCTTTCTTCTTTGGTTAGATTATCATTTCTAAATTTCCTTCCATATGATAATTTGTTAATATCTTCACAAACTAATTTATTAAATATTTTTTTTTTTTTTTAAAGTAATTTTTATTAGATTTTTCATATGAGATAAAGAAGTACAACATTAGTACGACCAAAGCGTACTATTTCAGTAATAATGACAAAAGAAATGGATACATAGGAAAACACAGTATATACATTAATAGATCAACTAAACATCTGTAACCTCAGTATCTAAAGTAAGGGTATTACAAAATTGTTCACTTATGTCAGAAGTAACTGAAGAAAGGGAGAATGGGAGAAGGAAAAAAGAAGAGAGAGAAAGAAGGGGGGGGGTGGAGGGGAAGGGGGGGGATCATCCTTAAAAGAGGAGAGAGGGGGTGGAGGGGGGGGGGGGGGAGTCATCCATGAGAGAGGGGAGGGGGAGGGGGAAGGATAGGGTCTAAGGCCAAGGGAACAGACCTGTCATGGTCACCAAATACACCTAGATAGGTGTGGGATGTTGTACCGACATTATTGAGTGAGGGTATAATAGGCTAAGTCTTTAAGCTAGGGAGCCAAGTTGTGTCAAATCTATCTTTCCATTCTGCCCAAATCATTTGGAAAAAGTCAACTTTATCCTTGGAATAATAGATAGGTTTTTCCATGGCGTAGATGTAGGCCATGGTTTGGGTGATGTCAGACCAGGATGGGGGGCTAGCTCTTTTCCAAGTCTTTAGCTATATTGAGTTTGATAGCTGAAAATAAATATATGCTCAAGGAAGCATAGTGTCTAGGGAGTTTGCAGGTACCTATGTGGAGTAAGGCGACTTCTGGTGTATTGGGAAGGGAGATGCCCATAGTCCTAAGAGTTGAGAAACACTTATTCCAAATGGGCCTCAATTTGGAGCAAGTCCACCAAATGTGTGTCATGTCTCCTACTCTACCGCACTCTCTCCAACAGACAGGAGATGCACCAGGGAAAATTGTGGCTAGTCTAGCAGGCACAAAGTACCACTGTGTGAGGAGTTTGATATAGTTCTCATGCATAGTGACACAGTGGAGAGTTTTGTTTGTGAGGAGTAATGTACGGTGCCACTCTTTGGTGGGGGCACAGAACTCGAGTTTCTGTTCCCATTTAGTGACATGAGTAGCTTTGTCTGTAGGGGATGCGCCCTCCATAATGGAATAGTGGAAAGATAGTGGCTTACCCAGTCTCAATCCCTGTTGCCATCTGGCTTCCCAGATGGTTAGTGGTCTAGAGAGAGATGATTTAAAGCCCCAGCTAGTCAGAAAGCTGAGGACTCTTATATATTCGAATCGCATATAGCGCGGGGGGGGGTGCTGAACCGCCAATGTGGGCAAAGGATATAAACGAATCTCGGGAAGATGAGGACCATAGGTCAGCCACCTTCGCAACACCAAGTCTCAGCCACGTTGAGGGATGGGAGTCTGGGAGACCAGATAATAGGCCAGTTAATGAAGTGATAGGGGATGGGTGGGGGGCCACCTGGGAATAATGTCTCAGGAGTTCCCAAGAGGCTAGGCATTCTCGGACCACCTGATTCTCTATGCCTAAGGTTTTTCGGCAATGTGGAGGGGTCCAGATCAGGTCCCTCAGGGTAAGGTCGAAGGGTAGGGAGGCCTGTTCAATTGACCTCCATTTGCTATCAGAATCTTTTATACCCCATTGGGTAATGTGTGTGAGCATGGCGGCCTCATAGTATCTGAGTATGGACGGGGAGGCCACTCCTCCATGCATTCTGGGGTATTGCAGGAGTCTGTGGGCCACCCGTGGAGGTTTGTTTTGCCATATATACTTGGTACAGGCGCCCTGAAACTGAGTGAGCAGGGCTCTAGGTACTCTAATAGGGAGGCAGCGCATGATGTATGTTAATTTTGGAAGAAAGCTCATTTTAAGGGCTGTTATCCGACCTAGCCAAGATATGGAACGGAAATTCCATTGATTGGACAGAGTGTGTAATTCGGTTAAAAGGGGCTTATAATTATTTAAGATGAGGTTGGGGATGGAGTTGGAGAGTTTAACTCCTAAGTGGGAGACATACGTATTGTTGATAACAAATTTGTATGTGTCTCGTAGTGAATTAGTGACAGATTCCGGGAAACCCTGAGTGTAAAGTTCGGTTTTGGATTGATTTAGCCTATAAAAGGACAGGCTACTGAATACTTCTAGTGTAGATAAAAGTTTAGGAATCTCACTGAGGGGGTTTGCGGAGAGTATGGTGTTGTCATCTGCGAACAGAGCCACTTTGTGGACCGTTCCGTGCAAGATAACTCCAGATATCTCTTTGTCAGTTCTAATGGCAGCAGCGAGCGGTTCAATGGCCAGCGCAAACAGGATGGGCGATAGGGGGCAACCCTGCCGGGTGCCATTTGAAATAGGAAAAGGGGAGGAATGGAATCCTAGGCCCTTAACTGAGGCCGTAGGGGCCGAGTACAAAGCTTGTATTGCTTGAATGATGGAGGTCGGGAAGCGAAAGATCTTTAGAACTTCCCACAGGAAGTCCCATCTGACCCGGTCAAATGCTTTCTCAGCATCGAGAGAAAGCACTGCAATTGGTTTGTTGAGTCTTTTGGCTTCTAGAAGAATATTAAGGAGCCTTCTCGTATTGTCGGGACCTTCTCTTCCAGGGATGAAGCCAACCTGGTCAGGGTTAATAAGTGAGGGGAGGAGTCTTGCGAGTCTATTCGCGAAGATTTTTGCATATATTTTAACATCGGTATTAATCAAAGATATGGGCCTATAGCTAGTGCAGAGTGTTGGGTCTTTGTTGGGCTTGAGAATTGTGGTGATGGAGGCCTCTAGGAACTCTTTTTTAAATTGTCCTTCGTCTCTAGCCAGGTTGAAGAATCTGGTCAGGACGGGGACAACCTCCCGGAGGTATGTTTTATAAAATATTGCGGTAAAGCCGTCTGGTCCAGGGGCTTTCAGGGACTTCAGATTTTTAATAACGAATTTAATCTCTTGGGACGTGACCGGGCCATCTAAGCTATCAACGGAAGCTTCATCTAGTGTAGGTAATCCTAGGGAGCGCAGGAAAGGGCCTATAGCCTCTGATGGGGCTGGGTGGAATGAGGTATCCTTTTGGATGTTATATAGTGTTGAGTAATACTTGTTAAACTGCTGGCCTATCTGTGACGGAAGTTTGTAGGATTGAGCGTCTTGTTTAATTTCATGAATGCGAGAGTTGCTAGTGCTGTGTCTTAATTTATTCGCTAAGATTGTGTCAGCTTTATTACCTTTAGTGTAGAAAAGCTGTTTCAGTTTGAGCAAATTATTTTGGGTTTTGGTATATTCTAGCTTGCATATATGTCTCCTTACATTTCTGATCTCCTCCATGATTTGTATGTTATCTGCTATATGACTTTGGGATTCAAGATCCCTAAGTTTACGATGGGCTTGAGACATAGAAAGGCCTGCCTGTTTCCTCAAATGGGCTTGTTTTTGAATAAAGAAGCCTCTAGTGGTGGCCTTAAAGGCTCCCCACAGAGTATCTTCCCGGATTCCGGGCGTGTCGTTAGTTCGCAGGGTGAAGTTTATCTCTTTCCTAAGCTCCTCTCTAAGGGGGATGTCGGAAAGAAGGGTGTGGGGTAGTCTCCAGTTGGGTCTGGACCTAATGGTGTTCTGTGACTCTATGTCCATTAAACAATTTGAAATAGAATCCAGCATACAGCAAAAATCCTCAAAGAGGTGAGGGTAATCCTTATGAAGTGACTGCCACACTCCAAACGTAATGGTACAAAGGTGAAGATAAAAGGATAACTCCTCAAAAAATGCAGTCAAAATATTTTAATAGATACAGGTTCAGACAAATAAAAAATCACAACGTTTCGGGGTATTGACCCCGAAACGTTGTGATTTTTTATTTGTCTGAACCTGTATCTATTAAAATATTTTGACTGCATTTTTTGAGGAGTTATCCTTTTATCTTCATCTATGTCCATTAAAACCATGTCATGGTCTGACCATGGGCACGCACAGATCATTGTGCGAAAAATAATGTCTAAGGAGTCTGGGTGACAAAACATGTAATCTAATCTAGAGTGTGTGGAGTGGGGTATAGAATAGTGAGTATAATCTCTGTCCAGAGGATGCAGATATCTCCAAACATCAAAAAAATTAAATTGTGACATGAGCTCTCGGAATCTGCGACTAACGGTCTCTGGGCAAGAGGGACTTTTTTTAGATGGTTTTGTTTGTCTGTCAAGGCCGCCATCCCACACCATGTTCAGGTCACCCGCCACTATCACTCTGCCCTGTCTCACTAGGTCAACTTTATGCAAGATTTTCTTCAGATATCTGGGCTGGAGGGTATTAGGTAAATATACAGATACTAAGGTGTAAGTGACATGGTCAAGGTTGCATATCAGGATAAGGAATCTTGCTTGTGGATCTCTGAATTCATAAATCGGTTCGAAGGCCACTCTTTTGTTAATGAGGATAGCGACACCTCTGGCTTTCTTAGAGTAAGAGGCTGTTTTTACTACGGGATAATCCCGAAATGACGGGCCGGGGGAGACATCTCCTAAAAGGTGTGTTTCCTGAAGAAAGGCTACATCCGCCTTATGAAATTTTAGTGTTCTAACAAGCAAACTGCGTTTACCAAAAGTGTTTAGACCCCTAACATTCAGTGTCAGAAACCTGAGGGGTGTCATTTGTGCACTCTAAACTCGTAATGATAGGGTAGATGGGGGAATCGGTTAAGGAGATAAGGAGTATGAAAGGGAAGGTAAAAGAAAGGGGACTGGTGGAAGTAGTCCACCTAAGTGGGACCCAAGCGTGGGTTCCAAAGTCTGGGGGGGGAGCTAAACCAAATCAACAGAATGGGCTATTAAACGTATAGCCCCGCTCTCTAAGAGAATGCAGGGAGGCTAGTCATCTGCCCGGACCGTCACAACATGCATGGAAGTTTTCCATGTGGGCGCTGGTCAATTTCAAATCTGGCGGTCTAACCAGAGGCCAGCCAACCTGCATTGTTCTGAACAAGTTAACACAAACATTTGTATATAGATAATAAGTGTTAGCAAAAACTGATTAGCATATGAGCATGAGTCCAGTGGGGTATCAGGTAGGTGAGGCTTGAGGCCTCGGGATGTGGTCAGGTGGATTAGGTTTTTGGCGTTTGGGTCTCTGCTCTTTAACAGACCAAATTGGGGCTGAGACACGAAGCTTGGATTGGGTAGCTGTCTGAGGTTCAGCCGCAGGTTGTAGTCCCCAGTTAGCTAGAAGTGCACTGCCTAACGAAGGAGAGGAGACAACATGAGATTGATTGTCCTTTGTCACTATTAATTTAGTGGGGAATCCCCATCTATATTTAATGTTGGCCTTCCTAAGTTGTGTAGTGATAGGAGCATACAATTTGCGCTGTTGTAGCGTATGCGATGAGAGATCAGGAAGGAGTTGAATATCTTTGAAGTCATCGGGTAGGCTGGGTTTGCTATAAGATGCCTGCATCAAGCGATCTTTGAATTTGAAGTTATGAAAGCAGACCACCACATCTCTCGGTTTGTCAGAAGACATTGATCTCGGCCTCAGGGCCCTGTGTGCTCGCTCCATGTTGTGACTATCACCCTCCAGGGGGCCAAGCAAAGCAGTGAAGAGGCCCATGAGAAACTCCTGTAGGTTCCCCGGCAGGACTGACTCGGGTATACCTCTGAATCGTATATTATTTCTTCTGGCCCTATCTTCTACATCTGCCAGCTTTAATTCGAGTTGGGAGATCTGTTCTGCAAGGTTTTCAGCGTACGCAAGGATGTTGGAATTGTCTGTGGCTAGGTCATCATGTTGTCTCTCTAAGGTGTCGATCCTGTCACCCATCTCCCCGATATCCTTCCTGAGTTCAGCTGAGCTCCTCTGAATTTCAGCTGTGATGGATTTGGTTTGGGCTGCTATCATCTTTTGTAGTGTGCTCTCTGTAATGTAGTGATTTAAGTGGGCTCCAGAGTGGGAGCTTGACTGGGAGTCCTCGTCTTGTGATTCTGGGTCACTCACTTCCTTCCGCAAAGGGAGAGAGTCTTTATGGGGTTGAGAGAAATGGTCGAGCACCGTTTTCTTGAGTGCAGCGGGAGTTCTAGGGTTTCTTTTAGATGCGTGAGGCATGGCTAGTGTTTCTTTGGGGGGCAGTTGTTGATTTGAATGATAGACCACCTTGACCACTGTGGGACCTGAGAGAAAAGTTGCTAACACATAGGAACTGACTAGGAAGAGTTACAATCAGTAAGGATTAGTGTTTCAATACTGTAATACATAGGTGAGATAGAGAGAGCGGGGCCAGGTACAACCCATAGAAGTTATTTACACTTAATACATGACAGTTGCTGTCTAAGCCAGCTGTTTAGAATAGATTAGTTCAGTAGCCTCCCAGAGGGGATGAAGAGGGGGGGAGGGGGTAGGCCCCAGGATCCCCCCACGCACCTCAGGGAGTGGGATACGACCAAAAGGAAGGGAGAGGGGTATGGGAAATGACCAATCCAGACAAGCTGGATCGGAGCAGGTGAGGTGCGATAGGGGAGCCAGAAGAAACAGACCCTATCCCCTGCCCCCCCCTGTATCAGTGTGTCTAAGTCAGTGGTTATAAATCTAATCAACTAATAACAGTACAGTGGCAGCACAACGTTTTATGCAGAGACAAATAAAATCAGATAGTAAAATTTCTAACCTGTAAATTGCAGATAGCAGGTTTACTGCTGTAGGTAGGACCTATAGGAAAAAGTAGTGGTTAAACAGACAGTTAAATAGAATAACACTCCACTTTGAGCTAAAAGCCCAAAGGCACACAGGCTGGCGCAGCAGCAGTAGTTTTACACAATAGTGGGACAGGTTGTTACAGCAGGATGGATACTGAAGTTTCACTGAGGATATGTTGTTTAAAAGTATCTGCTGAGAAACAAACAAACAATGGCAGCAGGGTCAGATAGGCAGACTATCTAAATATACGGTAAATACCAATCCAATATAGCTCCTGAAAGAATAACTCCCTATGAGATAGAATCCTCAGAGTGCTTTAATGTCTTATATATGGGGTATGCTGGTAGAGTTCTTATTAATCCCTTTTTGTTCCCAGTGTTCATGAGGGGTATAAGCAGTTAGCACCAGAACAATAAAGGTTAGGCCCAGAAGTATGATAAAATGAACAGTTCTGACTTCAATCTGCGGTCTGCTTATGCTTACATATATTTTGAGATTGTAAATCTTGGGTTAGTTAGTTGATAGCGGCCAAAATGAATTGGTGTCCCTTGGTTTAGATGAGTATTTATGTAGGCCTGAACATAAACTTGCCGAGGGGCTGAGGAAAAATTCTAGTGCCTGGGGCACCTTAGGGAGTCAGTTTGTATAGGGAAGGGTATATCCCAGTTCCCGGGCAGATTGATACCACTGTGTGTCTCCCAGAGACAGCCCTGGTAGGAAAGGGGGACCTCTATGCTTCTCAGAAAAGGCTACTGGTCGCAGTTACTCAGTGTTTTTCACCCCCAAATGGCATAAACAGGGATCCGGAGCCTAAGAGGTTAATCTGATGGGGCAGATCCGGATTGTAGTTCTAGTGACCCCTGCAGTGTATGAAGGAGAGTTGTAGAGGTGGGGGAGGCTGAGGGAGGGCAGTGTGTAAGAAGTAAGGGGTCTCACCTAAGGTAGCACAGGGATGCGGCCTCCTGGGTTATCATGCGGAGGCTGTGAGGTACTGTGAGACTGGTAGGCCAATGAGGCAAGATGGCGGCCGTTCGCGCCTTGTAGGGCTGTAGGCGATGTTCCCAGACGGAGCGGCATGTATAGAGGTAGCTGGGATTGGTGTGGGCTTCCTGGTGGCCCTCCGACACAATAGAGACAAGCTCCGCAAGGCTTCCGTGCTGGTCTTTATCTTTAGCAGGTCCGGAGAGGCTAAGGGCCACGTGGGCGCACTGGCGCAATTACGAGCAGGGCCTCACACAGGTCTCGGTCTGGCAGTTTGGGTGATGCGGCTGTACCGGGCGGAGCCCCGACCCTCCGGTGCAGCAGTGGTGTGTGGCTGGCCTGCTTGATAGGAGGATATGCGAGGCATACTCCCTGCACGTCCGGAGCAGGTTCCACGGCAATCCGGTCTCAGGCTTCTGAGAACTGAGGTACAGTTATTGTCGGCCAAAGTGTGTGCCCTCGGGTATCTGGTCCTCGGAGCGGAGCCCCGACCCTCCGGAGGACAAAAGCTTGGGTGTGGAATAGCGGGTGCTGTGTATGGTAGATCTCCGTCACAAGTTGCGAGGCCCAAGAGTAAGTGAGAGGTGCTGCTAAAACACCGCTGTGGAGTCTCTGAGAGGTCACTTTTATGCAGGAGCACAAAGTTTAGTCAGCAAAAGTGAATTAAGTCCGTTTTAGGGGCAAATGTCACAGTATTTTGTGTACTTCTTAGCAGAGCTCCACAAACATGCGACTGTCCTGAATGGCGGTTAGCTCCGCCCCCCTATTAAATATTTTTATAAACTCACTCTGCATATTCTGTGGATAGAAGATAGACTTCCTTTTAAGGGGGCAATGGGTCATTAATGAGTGATTCTCTTCATATAGAGAACAATTCAATAATTCCTCCTCTAAATCATTGTTATGTTTAGTTTGAGTAAGGTTTTCATTGTCAAGTATTTCTAAATTCCTCAATGTTAACAAATCTTCATCACTAAATTCCATATTATCAGTCAAATTTATCTTATCATAATATCTCTTTAAGGTCAATTTTCTAATGTATCTCTGTACATCTATAAATAACTCAAATTGATTGGGCTGTGAGATAGGGGCAAAATTTAATCCCTTCGATAATAGTTTCATTTGATTTTCTGTGAATGTTTTATCCGATAGATTAAAAATTAACTGATGGCCTGTTTCTAATTCCAACCGTTTCTGTTCCTTTTTTCGTTGTTTGTTTCCCCCTCTACAGCCTCTATATCTTCTAATTGTCTTTTTGGTTTTCTTGGGGTATCTAGTGCCTTTGTATACGCCCCCCCCCATTCCGTTTTGTCCCCTTGTCGCCAGGGGGGAGTTCCTAAAAAATGCCCCTTATTTTGATTGCCCCGTCTTTGTTCTCTAGGGGACCATGTTCTCGGTTGGTAACCAGAATTGTAATTATTATCTCTAGCCTTAGGTTTTGCTCCTTGATGATTCCATCTGGGGCTATGATTCCCGTATATCCTATCAGTCTGATTTGCATTAAACTGGAATCTATTGGATATCTCTATATTCGGGCTATCCCCATTTCTCTTGTCCCATATAGTATTGGGTGTTCTATATCCACCGTTTCTATTAACATATTGTCCCTTATTCTGTTGCTGTTTATTAGTATTGGCCATAAGACCCTTCCCTCTATTGTCTCTATACATGTCTATAGGATTATAATTATTTCCATTCTTATATGATATATGGGTACCTTTATTGGTTTTATTTGGATATTGTTGCCTCACGTGTGATCTCTGATTATAATTATCAACTGGTATAGTTCTTATTTCCTGTGTGTTATTAGGAATGGTCTAACTATTACTAGATTCGATCTGTTCTGATTTGTTAGAATTGTCCTGTTGTTTATAGGTATACACCCTGTCATTCCTAAAATCATCTAGGTCCCTCCTTAATGTTTTCAGTTTATTTGTTTCTAGTTCTTTAGCATATGAATTTATTTTGGTTTGTATGTTTTCATTTAGTTCCTTCCATTTACTGATACCTTGGAGGGGTTGTATTTTTTCCACAATTGTATCAATTTGTACTTTGAGATTTTCTAATTTATATTCCCTATATTTGATTAATATTTTTATTAGGGTAATGGAGCATTTGTGTAGGGCTTGCTCCCATTCCATTTGATATTCTACCTCATCCAATTCGAATGCAGGAAATTTAAAGATTCTTAACCCTCTTGGTACAATATCATGTATAATATAGTTATCCAATAGTACCAAATCTTGCCACTCTTTGGCATCTTTACCCAACAATTTCTCTAGTTCTCTAAATAATTCCATGGGATTATCTACTTTACCCACATCATTATTACCAATTAGCAAGTTAGTGGATCTTCGTCTACTAAATCTCAGGGAATTATTACCAAATGTATTTGCTTCCACATTGGGCTCCTCCATAGAAACAGATGGATTCTCCATTAGGTAAAATAGAATGTATACTAAATAATATATCTATCTTACTCTATTATGCTTGATGTTATAAAAGTCAGTGATATTATACGTGATTTAACTGTATATGTGTAGCTGCAGCCCGTATTTAGAATGGATTAAGAAAAAACATAAGAAAAAAAAAAAGGTATACTAGGCGCTGCTTAATATTAGATATATAAAGTATCCTCTGATAATTATAAGTATTTACCTATACCTGATGGTGTTATACTAGATATAGTGCACAATAGACATAAATATATATAAAAACATATAAATAATAAAAATATAAATATATAAAAAATATGAAAATGTTCTTACAATGCTAAATGTCCATTAAAAGTCCATGTTAGTTGCAGAAATTTAAAAATCACAGGCAGCTCCTTGGAAAAGTCCCAAACGAACTTGATGTAGAAATCTATAAAAACAAAGAAAAAAGAGCGCCCAAACGCATCTAAGTGCAGACTGTCTGTACAATATTTATTAACACAAAATACATATATCTCACAGCATTCTTACTATCAGTAACTACTAACCAATAGCGGAGAAGGAATTTACGGAAGTTACCGCCTGATTGGCCAGAAGCCAACGCAGCTACACACAGCCGTGACACTGACGTCACGTGCAACGCTACTTGAGCCGGAGGAAAGGAGAGATCCACTGGGTGATTTTATACATCGTGTGTTTTGAATTTTTAAATTGTGAGTGTATTTCCTATTGTGAGATATATGTATTTTGTGTCAATAAATATTGTACAGACAGTCTGCACTTAGATGCGTTTGGGCGCTCTTTTTTCTTTGTTTTTATAGATTTCTACATCAAGTTCGTTTGGGACTTTTCCAAGAAGCTGCCTGTGTTTTTTAAATTTCTGCAACTAACATGGACTTTTAATGGACATTTAGCATTGTAAGAACATTTTCATATTTTTTATATATTTATATTTTTATTATTTATATGTTTTTATATATATTTATGTCTATTGTGCACTATATCTAGTATAACACCATCAGGTATAGGTAAATACTTATAATTATCAGAGGATACTTTATATATCTAATATTAAGCAGCGCCTAGTATACCCCTTTTTTTTCTTATGTTTTTTCTTAATCCATTCTAAATACGGGCTGCAGCTACACATATACAGTTAAATCACGTATAATATCACTGACTTTTATAACATCAAGCATAATAGAGTAAGATAGATATATTATTTAGTATACATTCTATTTTACCTAATGGAGAATCCATCTGTTTCTATGGAGGAGCCCAATGTGGAAGCAAATAAATTTGGTAATAATTCCCTGAGATTTAGTAGACGAAGATCCACTAACTTGCTAATTGGTAATAATGATGTGGGTAAAGTAGATAATCCCATGGAATTATTTAGAGAACTAGAGAAATTGTTGGGTAAAGATGCCAAAGAGTGGCAAGATTTGGTACTATTGGATAACTATATTATACATGATATTGTACCAAGAGGGTTAAGAATCTTTAAATTTCCTGCATTCGAATTGGATGAGGTAGAATATCAAATGGAATGGGAGCAAGCCCTACACAAATGCTCCATTACCCTAATAAAAATATTAATCAAATATAGGGAATATAAATTAGAAAATCTCAAAGTACAAATTGATACAATTGTGGAAAAAATACAACCCCTCCAAGGTATCAGTAAATGGAAGGAACTAAATGAAAACATACAAACCAAAATAAATTCATATGCTAAAGAACTAGAAACAAATAAACTGAAAAAATTAAGGAGGGACCTATATGATTTTAGGAATGACAGGGTGTATACCTATAAACAACAGGACAATTCTAACAAATCAGAACAGATCAAATCTAGTAATAGTTGGACCATTCCTAATAACACACAGGAAATAAGAACTATACCAGTTGATAATTATAATCAGAGATCACACGTGAGGCAACAATATCCAAATAAAACCAATAAAGGTACCCATATATCATATAAGAATGGAAATAATTATAATCCTATAGACATGTATAGAGACAATAGAGGGAAGGGTCTTATGGCCAATACTAATAAACAGCAACAGAATAAGGGACAATATGTTAATAGAAACGGTGGATATAGAACACCCAATACTATATGGGACAAGAGAAATGGGGATAGCCCGAATATAGAGATATCCAATAGATTCCAGTTTAATGCAAATCAGACTGATAGTATATACGGGAATCATAGCCCCAGATGGAATCATCAAGGAGCAAAACCTAAGGCTAGAGAGAATAATTACAATTCTGGTTACCAACCGAGAACATGGTCCCCTAGAGAACAAAGACGGGGCAATCAAAATAAGGGGCATTTTTTAGGAACTCCCCCCTGGCGACAAGGGGACAAAATGGAATGGGGGGGGGCGTATACAAAGGCACTAGATACCCCAAGAAAACCAAAAAGACAATTAGAAGATATAGAGGCTGTAGAGGGGGAAACAAACAACGAAAAAAGGAACAGAAACGGTTGGAATTAGAAACAGGCCATCAGTTAATTTTTAATCTATCGGATAAAACATTCACAGAAAATCAAATGAAACTATTATTGAAGGGATTAAATTTTGCCCCTATCTCACAGCCCAATCAATTTAAGTTATTTATAGATGTACAGAGATACATTAGAAAATTGACCTTAAAGAGATATTATGATAAGATAAATTTGACTGATAATATGGAATTTAGTGATGAAGATTTGTTAACATTGAGGAATTTAGAAATACTTGACAATGAAAACCTTACTCAAACTAAACATAACAATGATTTAGAGGAGGAATTATTGATTTGTTCTCTATATGAAGAGAATCACTCATTAATGACCCATTGCCCCTTAAAAGGAAGTCTATCTTCTATCCACAGAATATGCAGAGTGAGTTTATAAAAATATTTAGTAAATTAGTTTGTGAAGATATTAACAAATTATCATATGGAAGGAAATTTAGAAATGATAATCTAACCAAAGAAGAAAGAGCCTCTCTCAAAACTTTAACTGAGGACTATGATGTAGTCTATAGGAATGCTGACAAGGGGGGTGGATTGGTCGTCCAAAACAGATGTGACTATTTGAAGGAGGCATATAAATTGTTGAGTAACAAAGATACATATCAACCCTTAATGTTTAATCCTACCCAAAATTATAAGAAAGAAATATTTGATTTTCTATGTAAGGCTAAGCAAGACGGAATATTAAATCAAAATGAATTTGCATATTTATATGAAGCATGCCCTAAGGTGGCATGCTTCTATCATCTACCGAAAATGCACAAAAACGCAAGGGAACCACCTGGCAGACCCATAGTATCAGGTATTGGGTCTTTGTGCGATAACATGTCAAAATATATTGATTATTTTTTGCAACCCCTAGTTAAAGTAATACCATCTTATATTAGAGATACTGTGGATGTAATTAGTAAATTTGAAGGAAAAGAATGGAGGCCAAACTTTAGTTGGGTGACATGTGATGTATCAGCATTGTACACCAGTATACCCCACAGTAAGGGTGTAACAGTAATTAAGGATGAATGAAGAAAAGGGAACATATCTGAGGTCCAATCAAAGTTCATCTCTGAGTACATTCAGTTTATCCTCTCCCACAACTATTTTTTATTTGATAACAAATTTTACAAACAAACACAGGGGACAGCGATGGGGATGACCTTTGCCCCATCGTATGCGAATTTATACATGTCCAATTTTGAAGAATTAAAAATATGGAGTAATAACCCGTACCTGTCCAATATATACATGTATTACAGGTACATAGATGATATTATCATCATTTGGGAGGGGGAACCCCGAGAAATAGAGAGATTTATAGAACACATGAATCATAATGACTATAATCTAGAATTTACATATACACAATCAAAGACAGATATCAGTTTCTTGGATTTAACACTTTTTGTGGATAATAACAAAATAGCAGTAAAGAACTTTAGAAAAGAAACTGATAGAAATGGATTATTAAATGCAGAAAGTGGCCACCATAAACGGTGGAAAAACAATATACCTCTTGGACAGTACCAGCGCATCAAGCGCAACTGTACAAATGTAAATGACTACAATCACGAAGCCGAGATTCTAACCAAAAATTTTTTAGATAAAGGATATAATAGCGAACTCCTTTGTACAATGAAAAATAAAGTGGATATGATGGATAGAAAACATTTGCTAGATAAAATAAACAGCAAGAAACCTACTAAACATCATGTAGTGGAAAACAAAAATCCTTTATTTATAACTAAATACAATAACCAACATTATAAGATTAAGGATATATTAAATAAACATTGGAAGGTATTACAACTAGACCCCATCCTAAAGAATTCACTGGGTGAAAAGCCAGAAATGGTGTTTAGGAAAAATAGGGATTTAAAAAACATTCTAGCCCCTAGTAAACTCCGGAGTAAACCACCAGTAAAGATGTCAGATTGGGGAATGAGTACAGGTACATTTAAATGTAAAAAGAAAGATTGTGTAATGTGTCCCCATATACCGAATAACCACAATGTGATTGAAAATTTTGACAATTCCAAAAAGTTTTTCAATAAGGATAGGTCTACCTGTATGAGTACCCATGTGGTATACCATCTCAAGTGCAAATGCAATTATATCTATGTTGGTAGAACGAAGAGAAAAATAAAATATCGTTTCAGTGAACATCTAAATAACATTGACAAAGGGCTTGAAACTCATAGTGTTTCTCAGCATTTTAAACAGGTGCATAGTTGTGATCCTAAGGACTTAGAAATTAAAATTATAGAATGGGTCCCTCCTAATATATGGGACACCAATAGGCTGCTCAAATTACGCCAACGAGAAACCTTCTGGATAAAAAAGTTGGATTGTCTTTACCCACAAGGGTTAAATATTGATTTAGACATACAAGCCTTTTTAACTTAGGGTATTAGTAGGTGTTAATATCATGATAATTTTTTAGTACATATTTATGTTTTTAACGATCTAATTGTATTTATATATTTAAATGGAAATGTTTTTTATATTTTTTGTTTTTAGATGATCCATGTATTTTACAGCATTATTAGTGTTTTTTATGAAGTACATAGGTAAGCATATATAAATATTTTATGTTATACTTTCAAATGCATGTATTTAAATGAATGTATATAATGCGGTATTTAGGATAAGCAAATATAAATAATAGTATATTGCTGCATTTTTAACATGTATTACAAGTTTAGCAAAGTCTGATGACAGGCACTGAAACAGTTAAACAGTAGACTGACATTCCCCTTAAAAGGCAGGAAGTCAGAGATTAACAACACTCTTGAAAAAGTTCCAGCACGGAACGAAACGTACGTCGAGTGGAGTGAGGGGGCATTCACACTGCCCTTATCAGTTGTTGTATAACATATATCCAGTGAGGCCGCAATTTGTTGTGTATGTCTATCAATTTGGAATACACCTAGCGGGCTGAGGATAGATGTTTTATGTGTTTATATGCCAATCTATGGTCTAATGATATACACTCTGGTGTGAAAGAGACTAATCGCTATATTGGGACAGCATTCTTACTATCAGTAACTACTAACCAATAGCGGAGAAGGAATTTACGGAAGTTACCGCCTGATTGGCCAGAAGCCAACGCAGCTACACACAGCCGTGACACTGACGTCACGTGCAACGCTACTTGAGCCGGAGGAAAGGAGAGATCCACTGGGTGATTTTATACATCGTGTGTTTTGAATTTTTAAATTGTGAGTGTATTTCCTATTGTCAGATATATGTATTTTGTGTTAATAAATATTGTACAGACAGTCTGCACTTAGATGCGTTTGGGCGCTCTTTTTTCTTTGTTTTTATAGATTTCTACATCAAGTTCGTTTGGGACTTTTCCAAGGAGCTGCCTGTGTTTTTTAAATTTCTGCAACTAACATGGACTTTTAATGGACATTTAGCATTGTAAGAACATTTTCATATTTTTTATATATTTATTATTTATTATTTATATGTTTTTATATATATTTATGTCTATTGTGCACTATATCTAGTATAACACCATCAGGTAAAGGTAAATACTTATAATTATCAGAGGATACTTTATATATCTAATATTAAGCAGCGCCTAGTATACCCCTTTTTTTTCTTATAGAGATTTTCATTTGTGAGGCTACTTGGGAAGTGGGCATTAATAGAATTTTTTGTGCAGAATGTTTTTTTTTAACCAGCACATGGATTTGTATTTTGTGGCGGTTGTGTGGTTCATTGTTTCTTTCTCGCCTAGTCGTGTAGAGCAGGTGATTTTGCTTGGTAAGCCTAGGTGGGAAGTGAGCGTTATGGGCATTTTTTAACCCAAACATTTTTTTACCATAACAGCAACTTGTATATGGATTCTGTGGCAGGTGTGTGGCTCATAGTCTTTCTCCTACCTTGCTTTGTGGGCTGGGTGATTTTGGTTTGTGTGGTTAGTAGGGACTAGGGAAGTGGGAGTTCAAGGCCTTTTTTGTGCAAAATGGCTGTTTAACTTCAAATACTTTTTGGATGTGGAGTAGCTGGTTGGTTTGGGACACATTTTGCCATCTATCCTTGTCGAAGGGTGAAACTGGTTGTTATTGCTACTTGGGAAGTGGGCATTCTAATTTGGGGAAAACATTTCCCATGCAACCTTATGGAACAGTTGAATATGGTTATTGTGACTGGAACAGTTACTTGGATGTGGATTCTGTGGTGGGTATGTCACTCAATGTTTAACTTCATCAAACCATGTTCAATGAAAGATATTTCCTATGGACCCCATGCCCCACCAAACTCTATTCAGTTACATTCTGCAACACATAAAATCCACATTTTTTCTTAATTAATCAACACTGTCCAATGCATTATTGTTAAGTGAATATCAATACAAGCTTTGTTATATGGTATTATCTGGAATACTCCAATAACTCATGAGCAAAGCAATGTTAAAGGGATATTGAACCCAAATTTTTTCTTTCATTATTTAGATAGAACATTCAACTTTCTATTTACTCCTATTATCAATTGTTTTTCGTTCTCTTGGTATCTTTATTTGACAAAACTGGAATGTAAGCTTACAAGTCGGACGATTTTTGTTTCAGCACCTGGGTATTGCTTGTTTATTGGTGGCTAAATGTTGCAACCTATCAGCAACAGCTACCCAGGTGCTGAATCAAAGATGGGCCGGCTCGCAAGGTTACATTCCTGCTATTTCAAATAAAGATACCAAGAGAACGAAGAAAAATTAATAATAGGAGTAAATTAGAAAGTTGCTTAAAATTGAATGCTCTATCTGACTAAAGAAAGAAAAAAAAAAATGTTCAGTATTCCTTTAACCTCTTAAGAACAAGGCCATTTTTCAAGTTCTTTCACTTAAGGACAAGGGCTGTTTTTACATTTCTGTGGTAATTGTGTTTAGCTGTAATTTTCCTCTTACTCATTTAATGTACCCACACATATTATATATAGTTTTTCTCGCCATTAAATGGACTTTCTAAAGATACCATAATTTCATCATATCTTATCATTTACTATAAAAAAAAGATAAAATATGATTAAAAAAAAATGAAAAAAACACACTTTTTCTAACTTTGACCCCCTAGAATCTGTTACACATCTATAACCACCAAAAAAACCCATGCTAAATAGTTTCTAAATTTTGTCCTGAGTTTAGAAATACCCAATGTTTACATGATCTTTCCTTTTTTTGGAAGTTATAGGGGAATAAGTAGCACTTTGTTATTTCCAAACCATTTTTTTCAAAATTAGCAATAGCTACATTGGAACACTGATGTATGTTAGGAATCCCTGAATAACCCTTCACATGTACCATTTTGGTATATTTCATGCCACCATTTAACTGCCAAATGCGATCAAATAAAAAAAAATTGTTAATTTTTTCACAAACTTTTTTACAAACTTTAGGTTTCTCACTGAAATTATTTACAAACAGCTTGTGCAATTATGGCACAAATGGTTGTAAATGCTTCTCGGGGACACCCTTTGTTCAGAAAAAGCAGACATATATGGCTTTGGCATTGCTTTTTGGTAATTAGAAGGCTGTTAAATGCCGCTGCTAACCACACGTGTATTATGCCCAGCAGTGAAGGGCTTGTGGGGTTAATTTTAGCTTCAGTGTAGAGATCAGCCTGATACATCCCACCCCATGATCCCTCCCAAACAGCTCTCTTAATATTTGTTTCTGTAGTGTAGCTTCCCCCCTATACCCTACTTCCCTCCCTGATCCCTTTCCCAACATTATTTCCCCCTCCCTCTCCCACCACCCTCTCCCATCACCCTCTCCCATTACATTTTTATGCACATATGTGCGCCCGCACGCACACACCCCCACCCACTGTGCACGCTCCTGTGCGCACCTGCGAGTGTTTCCACTCAGCTTGACGAAAGTTCGACAGCGATGGGCCGCCCACCCGCCTCCCTGCAATTGCTCCCACCCACCAACGATCGGCACCACCATCTATTTCTGCAGTGCCCCACTCGTGGGGCATGCAGAAATAGCGCAATCTCGCTCTTTTGTGCGAGATCACGGCAGAGAGAAGCCCAGGACTGCAAGGACCAACCGTACAGGGGTTAAGAACAATATTAAAGGGACAGTGTACTTAAAACAAATAGGCTATTTAAATAAAGCTTTAGAAGTAATTAAAGCTTGCAATATACATGCATTTCCTATGTTTCTGCTTACGCTGCTAAAAATGAGAAAAAACTTGCAGTGATTGCAAAAACTAGGGTTTTCCCCTAAGTAGCGTTCGTACAGCCGTACTAGCTGACATGTATAAGATAACTCCTGTCGGGTTTAACGCACATGCAGAACTTAAGCGCCTCAATTTAAATATCTTATTCTTCATGTGCACATGATTCTATTATGGTGTGTTATGTATTTATTTTATGTAAAATATTGAACAATATTACTAATAAATATAATTATTATAAAGGTTCTTAAAAATTATAATCATTAAATCATTATAATATTTAACTATATTTTATAATAATTTTTATAATATTATAATAATTACAATAATTTTAAATAATTTAAAAATATTTTTAATATATTTTATATAAAATAAATACATTATGTAGCTTAAATTCTTCATGTGCGTTAAACCCAACAGGAGTTATATTAAGCTGCGTTAATTATTTTATATAGAATATTGAAAAAATATTATTAATAATTGTTAATAATTTGTAAACATATTTAAAAAAGTAATTACATATTATTATGTTTTAATATATTTTTTTAGAACCTCTTTAATAATTATTTATTTTTATTAATTTTTTAATATGTTTTTACAAAATAAATACATATCACACCACAATATAACTACTGTCAGGCTTATGTCCGGGCTCAGGTATTATTCACTGGCGATAATCAGCTTTCTGTCTGAGGTGTCCTCTCTTAGGCTGTCATCACCATCTGATTACAAAAATTGATACCCGATTCAGTTAGAACAGCCAACCAGCATATGGTCTGAGGTCTGTAAAATATCAGTAAAGCACTGATGGATCTTGCATAAAGGTGGTCTCTGACTTTTGTTTTTAATGTTTTAACATACATTTGGAGGACAAAAGCTAGTCAAAAGTGGAACACTTGATATGATATAATACAGGGAGACGTCCCTAAATATACTTTTGTTTTTACTTATTTTGTTATACTGTTAAAATTTGAAGCTGACTTTTTTTAAATGTAATCTCTTTTTATAGATATATATATATCTTTAATATTTTGTATTAAATGTTTGACCTTATCATATGATACTGATTGTTCAAGTTGAACTTTGCTTTTTCCATAAACTACAGTGTTAGCTTTTTAGCGCCCTATTCACACCTATTAATACTACCACACAATTAGACCATCATGCAGGATGAGAATCATGTAATGCCCATAAGAGTCCTCTAACTGAGTGGATTGGAGAGGGAAGGGTGGCTACATCAAGGAAATTTCACATTCTGTCCTAGAATTTTAAAGCAAAACATACAAAATAATTAGATGCTAAATCTGGGAACCTTGTATGTTTATGTATCCAAATTAGATCCCTAGCTTGGACAGACCTTGTTAAAGAGGCCTGTTCTAGCACCAACCATCTACCACCCACTTCTGTTGTTCCCCAGGCCAATACATGGGTTAGGCGAGAGGCTTCATGATATGCAGAATTTTTTGGGACCGCTGCTCCCCCCAATGAAGGGCTAGATTACAAGTGGAGCGTTAAACTATCGCATTTGCAATATCTAGCTGGTTATTGCTACCGCAAGCTCAGAAAATTAACCAGAGCACAGATTTGTGATGTTACTGACTTTCTGACAGCTATACCTTGGACTTCAGTTTAGCTAACATAAAAGAGAGCAAAAGTGTTACAGTTTTTACACAATTTGAATATTATAAGAAATCTAAGCTCCAAGATGGCGGTTCCTAGTGTGAAGATGCAGCGCTTCACTAACTGATATTTGTAAGGGAATAAAATAAGAGAAGGACTTTGATTATAGCTGCAGGCACAGGCGGAAGAACAATAAAATGGTCAGTAGTAACCATGCTACTGGAGTCGTACCCAGCAGTTTAATGTCCCTTTAAGAACTGGGAAATTTATATGAGCCTGCAATATTCTACACAGTGATTGCTTAGCTTGGAGGACACACAAATTTATACCTATCAATCCTTAACTGGCCACAGTGAAGGGTAACAGGAAACACCATTTATTTAATTTGTAAAAGTTAATAAAAGTATGTAATTGTCTACCAGTTTTGGGTACCATCAAACATAAGAGTAAGCGGTTAGAAAGGAGGAGACTAAGCTCCAAAAATATGTGCCCCTGACACGCGTTTCACTAACGCTTCTCCACCCCTCTGAATGAGATAATAGTATGCAATTGTTTTTCTATTAAGTATTTGCACTTTAAAAACTTAAAAAGAAAGGTACAGCAATCTTTTGTGGCACATAGCTATGTGCTTTTACACAAATACAATTGTACTTTTTTGCTGGCAATCCTTTCATAGAAAAATCTATCTACAACAAATATTAAGGAACAAGATAAGATTTATATTAATAATAAGTGCAAAAACCCTAAACATTCAATAAAAATACCAAATAATATTGTCTTCCGTATGGTTACAGATCTTATACAAAAAATAAGATTATCAAACATGATTTGCTGTTAATGTTCCCTTGAATTTATTAGACAGTAAGCCTTTCAAATTATATGATTCATATATAAGACCACCAGTAGTAAGCACAACCATTACATGCTGTCGTTTTGAATGCATGAGTTAATACAATATGTGTATTGCACATAGCTATTTGCAATGAGTGAAAAATTACAACACAACTTTGTCACTTGCATTATCATTACTGATACATGTTGTCTATCTAGCGCGTGTTACAGCCATATTGCTTCAGGCTATGATGCAACTTAAAAAAAAAAAAAAATATGTTCCTTTATGAAACATATAATTGTGAGGCATCATAACATTTTTATTTTTATTTAAATTTTATTTCCAGACAATACAA
Source organism: Bombina bombina (assembly GCF_027579735.1). Lineage (NCBI taxonomy): Eukaryota > Metazoa > Chordata > Amphibia > Anura > Bombinatoridae > Bombina > Bombina bombina. Next base: position 1,449,634,309 of record NC_069499.1, on the reverse strand, counting down.
AGTATGAATTGTTTCACATAAACAGAACATAAGTAGAAGACAATACAAAAATGTTATCTGTTATCGATAGAATAGAAATGTTCAAGTCCTCAGTTAAAATTACATTTTCTTTGGGTCAGAGATGATACATTAAAGTAGTAAATGTGTTTCAATGAGGGTCCAAAACATGTTAAACTATAAATCAACCCGTAAAAAAGAAACATTGGATAAATGAGGTGTAGGGTGTAACAATTTAGTGTAAAGGATAGAATAATTCCCAAGTACCCTACAGGAAAAGAGGACAAAAAAGGAGAAAAGGAAAATAAGTGAAGTATTCATCATTCAAGTATCAGCCACCCCCCCACTATTATTTTACTCAACCTATCCAATTAAATTGTAGTCTAAATTATCCGCTCAATGATCCACTGAGGAATTGTGTGCAGACTTCCTATTTTTACATTTTTTACAAGTTTCCCAGGTCACATAGTATAGTTGGATTTTGTTATTGCTAGTAAAAATGTCAGTTTCCATTGTTTTAATATATTCCATAAAAGCGTTTACCTGGGACCATCTGGGATTACTTGGATGGTGCCAGTTCTTAGCTAGGACCATTATAACTGCCATAAAAAGGTATATGCATGCATTTTGTACTGTGTGGTTCAATTTCCATGGGGACATATAAAACAACACCACCTGCAGGGTAGTTATGGACTCGGCATCCATCTTAATACAATAATGGTGGGCTCAGGCCCATTATCACCTAATTCTAGGACATCATTCCCACCATATATGTGCTGGTGAACCTATTCCTCTGCAGTTGCCTTTAACAAATTGGTGAGTTAATGGGGGAAATTTGAAAAAATAAAATAAAGTTCAAAACATTGTAGTTTTTTTGGTTACAATAACTGCTTTACTCTCCACTAAAAAAAACAGTGAAGACTCCCAATGTTTGATGTATAGGGTTTTCACAAAAACAAGAGAGTGTATTATATCTGTATATGAGATAGACAATGCACGCGAACTGGTTTACCTAAGTGCCACCTGTGTTCCCAGTCAGTAGCCTGATGAAAAGGGGAGTCCATGAACCCACATGATTTCAAGAAACTATTAAGGCATGAATGTTTAAAAATTAGAATCACGTGCGGGGAGTAGAGCCACTGGAACTATTGCAAGGAAAACAAAGCATTATTTTGGTATGAATCTTGAATAGTTACTACCACACAATTAGACCATAATGCAGGATGAGAAACCTGTAATGCCCATAAGAGTCCTTTAACTGAGGGGATTGGAGAGGGGGGGGGGGCTACATCAAGGAAATTTCACATTCTGTCCTAGAATTTTAAAGCAGAATATACAATATAATTAGATGCTAAATCTGGGAATGTATCCAAATTAGATCCCTAGCTTGAACAAACCTAGTTAAAGATGTCTGTTCTAGCACCAACCATCTACTACCCACTTCTGTTGTAACCCAGGCCAATACATGGGTTCGGCGAGAGGCTTCATAATATGCAGAAATATTTTGGACCGCTGCGCCTACCAGATGAAGGGCTAGATTACAAGAGGAACATTAAACTATTGCAATTGCGGGAGCAAGATAATTAACCAGCTATTACTTCTCTGGTTAATTTTCGAAAGGTGCCCCACATGCCCTTAAAATTATACGCCTAGATTACGAGTCTTGCGTTAGGGTTAAAAGCAGCGTTGAGAGGTCCCAACGCTGCATTTTAATGCCCGCTGGTATTAAGAGTCTTGCAGGTACAGGTGTACCACTCACTTTTTTTTCGTGACTCGAACATACCGCAAATCAGCTTACGTCAATTGCGTATCCTATTTTTCAATGGGATTTTCCTAACGCCGGTATTACGAGTCTTGGAATAAGTGAGCGGTACACCCTCTCCTTTCAAGCCTGGTACCGCATTTGAAAGTCAGTAGTTAAGAGTTTTATGGGCTAACGCCGTAACATAAAACTCTTAACTAAAGTGCTAAAAAGTACACTAACACCCATAAACTACCTATTAACCCCTAAACCCATGCCCCCCCACATCAAAAACACTAAAATAAATTTTTTAACCCCTAATCTGCCGAACCGGAGATCGCCGCCATTATAATAAATATATTAACCCCTAAACCGCCGCACTCCCACCTCGCAAACACTAGTTAAATTTTATTAACCACTAATCTGCCGTCCCTAACATTGCTGACACCTACCTACATTTATTAACCCCTAATCTGCCGGCCCCAACGTCGCCGCCACTATATTAAAGTTATTAACCCCTAAATCTAAGTCTAACCCTAGCATCCCCTAACTTAAATATAATTTAAATAAATCTAAATAAAATTACTATCATTAACTAAATTATTCCTATTTAAAACTAAATACTTACCTATAAAATAAACCGTAAGCTAGCTACAATATAACTAATAGTTACATTGTATCTAGCTTAGGGTTTATTTTTATTTTACAGGCAAGTTTGTATTTATTTTAACTTGGTACAATAGTTATTAAATAGTTATTAACTATTTAATAACTACCTAGCTAAAATAAGTGCAAATTTACCTGTAAAATAAAAATAAACCTAAGTTACAATTACACCTAACACTACACTACAATTAAATTAATTCCCTAAACTAACTACAATTAAATTACGAAAAAAAAACAAACACTAAATTACAGAAAATAATAAAATAATTACAAGTTTTTAAAACTAATTACACCTACTCTAATCCCCCTAATAAAATAAAAAAGCCCCCCAAAATAATAAAAATCCCTACCCTATACTAAATTACAAATAGCCCTTAAAAGGGCCTTTTGCGGGGCATTGACCCAAAGTAATCAGCTCTTTTACCTGTAAAAAAAAATACAATACCCCCCAACATTAAAACCCACCACCCACACACCCAACCCTACCCTAAAACCCACCCAATCATCCTTTAATAAAACCTAACACTAACCCCTTGAAGATCACCCTACCTTGAGAAGTCTTCACCCAACTGGGCTGAAGTCCTCTAAGAAGCCGGGAGAAGTGGTCCTCCAGACGGGCAAAAGTCTTCATACGGGCAGCATCTTCTATCTTCATCCATCCGGTGCGGAGCGGCTCCATCTTCAAGACATCCGACGCGGAGCATCCTCTTTAAATGACGTCCAACTGAAGAATGAAGTTTCCTTTAAATAACGTCATCCAAGATGGCGTCCCTTCAATTCCGAAAGAATCAGCCAAACGGAATTAAGGTAGAAAAAATCCTATTGGCTGATGCAATCAGCCAATAGGATTATAGGATTGAGCTCGCATTCTATTGGCTCATCCAATCAGCCAATAGAATGCCAGCTCAATCCTATTGGCTGATTGGATCAGCCAATAGGATTGAACTTCAATCCTATTGACTGATTGCATCAGCCAATATGACTTTTTCTACCTTAATTCCGATTGGCTGATAGAATTCTATCAGCCAATCGGAATTGATGGGACGCCATCTTGGATGACGTCATTTAAAGGAACCTTCATTCTTCAGTTGGACATCGTTTGAAGAGGATGCTCCGCGTTGGATGTCTTGAAGATGGAGCCGCTCCGCGCAGGATGGATGAAGATAGATGATGCCGCCTGGATGAAGACTTCTTACCGTCTGGAAGACCTCATCTGCCCGGCTTCATAGAGGACTTCGGCCCGGTTGGGTGAAGACTTCTCAAGGTAGGGTGATCTTCAAGGGGTTAGTGTTAGGTTTTAATAAGGGGGGATTGGGTGGGTTTTAGAGTAGGGTTGGGTGTGTGGGTGGTGGGTTTTAATGTTGGGGGGTATAGTATTTTAGTAAGAGCTGATTACTTTGGGGCAATGCCCCACAAAAGGCCCTTTTAAGGGCTATTTGTAGTTTAGTATAGGGTAGGGATTTTTATTATTTTGGGGGGCTTTTTTATTTTATTAGGGGGATTAGAGTAGGTGTATTTAGTTTAAAAAACTTGTAATTATTTTATTATGTTCAGTACAAAAAAATTGTACTGTAGTTTATTTTATTTAATTGTAATTAATTTAATTTAATGTAGGGAATTAATTTAATGATAGTGTAGTGTTAGGTGTAATTGTAACTTATGTTAGGTTTTAATTTACAGGTAAATTTTTATTTATTTTAGCTAGGTAGTTTATTAAATAGTTAATAACAAGTTGCCTGTAAAATAAAAAAAAAAGCTAGCTACAATGTAACTATTAGTTATATTGGAGTTAGCTTAGGGTTTATTTTATAGGTAAGTATTTAGTTTTAAATAGGAATAATTTATTTAATTATAGTAATTTTATTTAGATTTATTTTAATTATATTTAAGTTAGGGGTGTTAGGGTTAGGGTTAGACTTAGATTCAGGGGTTAATAAGTGTAGGTAGGTTGCGGCGACATTGGGGGCGGCAGATTAGGGGTTAATAAATATAATGTAGGTGTCGGCGATGTTGGGGGCAGCAGATTAGGGGTTCATAAGTATAATGTAGGTGGCGGCGGTGTCCGGAGCAGCAGATTAGGGTTTAATAATATAATATAGGTGTCGGCGATGTCAGGGTCAGCAGGTTAGGGGTTAATAAGTGTAAGATTAGGGGTGTTTAGACTCGGGGTTCATGTTAGGGTGTTAGGTGTAGACATAACTTTTATTTCCCCATAGGAATCAATGGGGCTGCGTTAGGAGCTGAACGCTGCTTTTTTGCAGGTGTTAGGTTTTTTTTCAGCCGGATCTGCCCCATTGATTCCTATGGGGAAATCATGTACGAGCACGTTTTCCCAGCTCACCGCTACCGTAAGCAGTGCTGGTATTGAGGTGAGATGTGGAGCAAAATTTTGCTATCCACTCACTTTTCTGCGCTAACGCCGGGTTTGTAAAAACCCGTAATACCAGCGTTGTCTGTAGGTGAGCGGTGAGCATAAAGTGCTCGTTAGCACCATACAGCCTTACCGACAAAAACTCGTGATCTAGCCGATAGTTTTTTTTTATATAAAAAATTAAAAAAAACTGCACTAGGCAGTTTTGGGGCTTTAACCCCTTGAGTGCTAATGACGGCTCTGAGCCATCACAGAATTGTGTGTTTTTATAGGCCGCAATGTAAATATATATGTATATGACTATATACATATATATTTATGTGTTAATATGTGTATATATGTATATGACTACATACATATATATTTATGTGTTAATATGTGTATATATGTATATATGTATATATATTTAAAAATGTTGCCCATCGCTGCGCTACTTACCCCCTTCGCTGCGCGAGGTTTTGATGCTGTCTCTGAGGGCATCAGAACGAAGCTCCCATAGGAGTCTATGGAAGCGCGCTTTTGTGATTTACTTGTAATACCATTGCACATTATCGTGTGCTGGTATTACAAAGTGGAGCGCTTATATCGCTTTCACGTAAGCAATATTTAGCGCTCCACTTGTAATCTAGCCTAAAATTGGTCTTTGAAGGATTTTTCATCATTACGCCTTCAAATAAGGGAATTACACTCCTTTTGGAATTGAGCTAACAGAGTCTTTGGGAGAAGTGAAGCACCTAAATAAGTTCTAGATTACCAGTGGAACTCTATTTATCACTTCTGCATTAACTCTGCTAGAAGTAAGCTTTTTGCGCATGCTGGGTAGAACGCGTATAAAAAGTTGAAAATAAAAAGTTTTTGCATGAGCTCTAACTGATACACTTAAAAAGCCGAAGTTAGAATATCGTGACTGCCTCAACATATTCCCCCATAGAAGTCAATTGACTAATCGGATAAAAATAAAACATTTTTTTCCTATATTTAAAATAAAATCCACATACTGAGTGTTAAAAATATAAACTTCCGACTAAAACTTTACATTAAAACAACTGTTGGTCCAATTTTTTAAGCAGCAGAGCACATTTTTATAATTAAGCAAAAGAAAACCACAAACTGTTTGAAAAGAGGTAGAACTAGTAATAGGTAGACTACATTCTGTTATTCACTCTTTTAGAAACTTTGCATTTAAATGCACAAATGTCAAAGTGTCCACATGCTCCTGGCTGAGGCTGGCTCTCTTTTTGCAAGCTATTTTGCCTGCAGCCGACAAGAGGAACTTAGATGGTGTTGAGGTACCTGAGATGCATAAGTAGGGTTTTGCCAATTTCACCAAGGTGTGCTATTTATCTTTGTAAGCTTCACCAATGCAAGGGGGCTCTCAACAAAGTAAGCTCAGACTTCATTTTAACATAAAAATGTCTTTTAATGTAAATAACCATCTATAAGGTTGGGGGGAAAAATATCTAGTCCACTCTTAAAATAACAGATATATACTTACAGAGGTTGAAGAAAAAAAAGGCAAAAGGGCTAAAGTCTATATATCAGTAAAAGGACACAGCCTTGCAAATTTATCTATAGAGTACATATCAGCAATCGCAATGGACCTGCTAAAAATTGTGCAAACAGCTAATAGTGACATCAATTCATATAACAAATGCCAACAATCAGACCAGCTAATTGCAAACCAACTAATCGATTATGAGATTCGTTGACAACTATTTTCATAATCTATTATTATCGATTATGCCGATTAGTTGTTGCAGCTCTAATACACACATTATAGATATAAATATATACAGTCTATATCTATATATATACAGTATATATATACACTTATACATACATATCCATATTTAGACATGTGTATGTATATCTCTATGTTAAAGCCCTTTGCCTGCCTTTTTTTCTCTAATACCTGAGACTTCATATCTTTGAACCCTTAAAACTTTTTTGTTCAATATTTTGTTTTAATATTTTTTTTAGATAGTTTTAGATTAGGAGTTTAACTGTACATTGTAATGTATTTTTGATGTGTTTTGTGACACTTTTTTGTTTTACGAAGCAGTAAACCAGAGCCCTGAGGACACTCTTTCTCGACGATCGTTAACTTCAATAGCTCTCAAGCAATCGCATTTACTTTCAATTTGTAATACAAGTGCTACACCCGATGGGCGCAGACGCGATAAACCCCTTTTTGCTTACACATAACTGTTAGCGCGCCTCATGTAATCTGCACCTATATCTTTAAAACTGCTTATTGTTCAAGTGTGTATGGTGGTTTTTGCTAAACAAAAAAGGTATGAATAGAAAAGGTATATTTTTTAAAAATAAGATTTGTTTTAATAAAAGTTATATTTTATTCATTTTTGATTATACAAATTACAACATACATATTATCTAATTATGAAATGATGCGGCAGAAACATCCTTTGCTGTGTTCACTTTTTCAACTTACATATGATTCTAAAAAAATAAGAATATCCCTCTTGTCTTTAGTTTCAATAAATGATTTTCAATAATAATATGTTTAACCCCTAATCACCAGTAGTGAATTACAGTTGTTCTTTTCAACAAAGGTACCCAAGAGAACAAAGACAATTGTATAGTAGAAGTGAATTTAAGAATTAAATGCTCTATCTGAATCATTAAAGATTTAATTTGACTGTCATATTACTTTAAGCAATCATTATGACTAAATTATACTACTAGCACTTGATGAGTTTGTATCTAAGTGGGCGGAGCTATGCAAACAGTAAATGATCATGGTTCTGCTGCAAAGTGTCCCTGGAAATGTTGTTAAAATGTTGGTAGCTATGTTGCTGTTGTGGCAAAATGGAGATCCTATTTTGTGTGAGTTAACATTCTGGGGCAAGATTAAATATGCAACGTCGCCCGCATAAGCCGGCGACACCGGTTTTTAAGTGGTTTTGGTATCCAATATACAGCGCCGCATATAAATCTGGCACGTATATTTCACCCGTTGGCCACAATTTTTACTCCCATAAGCTAACATAGAACCGCGTCACAAATCGGTATCCCATATTCAGCGCAAGAAATTATGCAGCAAAAACTGAGAAATTCTACTCCATTTTCGCCTCGCCACACATAGGCAGGTGCAGCAAGCCTTACGCTGAGTATGTGAGCGCCGTCACGCCCGTAACTGCCTGAAAATATTAACTTACACCTAACACATGCGCAATATCTATCTACCTCCTGAAAATAACTAACACCTAACACATGCGCAATATCTATCTACCTGTCAACTGCAATTCCCGACCGCAATAACTAATAAAGTATATTAACTGCTAATCCTCCAACCCTCACATCGCAAAACATGTAATTAATCTATTAACCCCTAAACCACCATCACCCCACAACGCAGTAATCCTAATAAAACTATTAACACCTAAACCGCCAAACCCATACAACGCAAATAACTAATATAGGCCTAGATTTGGAGTTTGGCGTTAGCCGTGAAAACCAGCGTTAGAGGCTCCTAACGCTGGTTTTAGGCTAACTCCGGTATTTGGAGTCACTCAAAAAAGGGTCTAACGCTCACTTTTCAGTCGCGACTTTTCCATACCGCAGATCCCCTTACGTCATTTGCGTATACTATCTTTTCAATGGGATCTTTCTAACTCCGGGATTTAGAGTCATGTCTGAAGTGAGCGTTAGAAATCTAACGACAAAACTCCAGCCGCAGAAAAAAGTTAGTAGTTAAGAGCTTTCTGGGCTAACGCCGGTTCATAAAGCTCTTAACTACTGTACTCTAAAGTACACTAACACCCATAAACTACCTATGTACCCCTAAACCGAGGTCCCCCCACATCGCCGCCACTCGATTTTTTTTTTAACCCCTAATCTGCCGACCGCAAAGCGCCGCCAGCTAAGTTATCCCTATGTACCCCTAATCTGCTGCCCCTAACACCGCCGACCCCTGTATTATATTTATTAACCCCTAACCTGCCCCCCACAACGTCGCCGCCAGCTACCTACACTAATTAACCCCTAATCTGCCGACAGCAAAGCGCCGCCACCTACATTATAGCTATGTACCCCTAATCTGCTGCCCCTAACACCGCCGACCCCTATATTATATTTATTAACCCCTAATCTGCCGCCCTCAACGTCGCCTCCACCTGCCTACACTTATTAACCCCTAATCTGCCGAGCTGACCGCACCGCTATTATAATAAAGTTATTAACCCCTAATCCGCCTCACTAACCCTATAATAAATAGTATTAACCCCTAATCTGCCCTCCCTAACATCGCCGACACCTAACTTCAAACATTAACCCCTAATCTGCCAACCGGAGCTCACCGCTATTCTAATAAATGTATTAACCCCTAAAGCTAAGTCTAACCCTAACACTAACACCCCCCTAAATTAAATATAATTTAAATCTAACGAAATTAATTAACTCTTATTAAATAAATTATTCCTATTTAAAGCTAAATACTTACCTGTAAAATAAATCCTAATATAGCTACAATATAAATTATCATTACATTGTAGCTATTTTAGGATTAATATTTATTTTACAGGCAACTTTGTAATTATTTTAACCAGGTACAATAGCTATTAAATAGTTAAGAAATATTTGATAGCTACCTAGTTAAAATAATTACAAATTTACCTGTAAAATAAATCCTAACCTAAGTTACAATTAAACCTAACACTACACTAGCAATAAATAAATTAAATAAAATACCTACAATTACCTACAATTAAACCTAACACTACACTATCAATAAATTAATTAAATACAATATCTACAAATAACTACAATGAAATAAACTAACTAAAGTACAAAAAATAAAAAAGAACTAAGTTACAAAAAATAAAAGAATATTTACAAACATAAGAAAAATATTACAACAATTTTAAACTAATTACACCTACTCTAAGCCCCCTAATAAAATAACAAAGACCCCCAAAATAAAAAATGCCCTACCCTATTCTAAATTACTAAAGTTCAAAGCTCTTTTACCTTACCAGCCCTGAACAGGGCCCTTTGCGGGGCATGAAGTTCAGCTCTTTTTCCTGTAAAAAAAAACATACAATAACCCCCCCCAACATTACAACCCACCACCCACATACCCCTAATGTAACCCAAACCCCCCTTAAATAAACCTAACACTAAGCCCCTGAAGATCATCCTACATTGTCTTCACCTCACCAGGTATCACCGATCCGTCCTGGCTCCAAAATCTTCATCCAACCCAAGCGGGGGCTAGACATCCATCATCCGGTGGCTGAAGAGGTCCAGAAGAGGCTCCAAAGTCTTCATCCTATCCAGGAAGAAGAGTAGATCCGGACCGGCAACCATCATCTTCCAAGCGGCATCTTCTAACTTCATCCGATGAGGACCGGTTCCATCCTGAAGACCTCCGACGCGGACCCATCTTCATCCGGCGACGTCCAACTGAAGAATGACGGTTCCTTTAAGGGACGTCATCCAAGATGGCGTCCCTCGAATTCCGATTGGCTGATAGGATTCTATCAGCCAATCGAAATTAAGGTAGGAATATTCTGATTGGCTGATGGAATCAGCCAATCAGAATCAAGTTCAATCCGATTGGCTGATCGGAACAGCCAATAGAATGCGAGCTCAATCTGATTGGCTGATCGGATCAGCCAATCGGATTGAACTTGATTCTGATTGGCTGATTCCATCAGCCAATCAGAATTTTCCTACCTTAATTCCGATTGGCTGATAGAATCCTATCAGCCAATCGGAATTCGAGGGACGCCATCTTGGATGACGTCCCTTAAAGGAACCTTCATTCGGCTAGTAGGCGTCGGGAGAAGAGGATGTTCCGCGTCGGATGGAAGATGATGGCTCCCGAAGAAAGAAGATTGAAGATGCCATTGATAGAAGACTTCATCCGGATCATGGACCTCTTCAGCTCCCGCTTGGATGAAGACTTCATCCGGATCATGGACCTCTTCAGCTCCCGCTTGGATGAAGACTTCAGCCGGATCATGGACCTCTTCAGCCCCCCGCTTGGGCTTGGATCAGGACATCGGAGGAGCTCTTCAGGACGGATCGGTGAACCTGGTATGGTGAAGATATGGTAGGAAGATCTTCAGGGGCTTAGTGTTAGGTTTATTTAAGGGGGCTAACAACAACTAGACAAACTAGTTGTAACTGAGAGTACAACAAAGTTATAAAGAGAGAGTAAATCCACTAGTGTCTAATAACACTGTCACATCTACTGATATCATAAGGTTTTCCAAAAAAATAGTATTGAAAAATTAGTTCCCATTCATTCATACATTATAGTTTATTAGGCTAAGGAACTCACACTCATACAAGTAGCAAAAGCTGTGAATTAAAACCACTTGAACTCTGTGATTAGCATAATAGCCTTAAAGTTAATATGTCACTATTAGATATCCTCAATCCAGATAGATTAAAGTTAACTAAGCCCTTACAATCCGAGGGCTGTTTTACTTTTACATATGCAATAAAGGATATGAGGATATAGTATTAACTATTTAGTACATAATCTGTCACAAGAGTAAGCAAAGTTAAAAACGGACGATAGGAGAGACAAAGCTGCCCCTATCGGACCCCTGACGCGCGTTTCACGAACGCTTCCTCAGAGGGGGTGCGGGCCGCTGCTACTCGGCGTCCTATATTCAATCTTAATGCCCACCACTAACACCGGATTGGATACCGGATTGGGAGTTGTCTCCTTACGCTTGGTTGATTCTCCTGTCAATCTTGGTAGGTATTTTACGTAGGAGACATTCAGAAAAAAGGGGATGTGTGCTTGATAGGTTACTGAGGCAACACCAATCAGCAAATACGCTTGTCTTGCCTACAGTGGGTGTGCAGATTCGAATTACTGTGATTGGATGATCAACTAGCAAAGCGTTATTGTAAACATCACAGTAGCTAGATTATAACTCTGTTGGTATACAATTCTTATTGACTAGAATTTGCAATTGTGAAGTCTATACCTGCGATTCCTCTTCTGATTACACACTCGTAGATCAATTTATACTTTGTGGAATTTATACAATGCGTTTATGGATTATACTCACAATAGTCAAATCTTTTTTGTTTTTTACTTTTTTACTATTCTTGTTAGAATTCAATTGCGCAACAATAAGTAATCAATGCCATCTTCTCAGTGACATATTAACTTTAAGGCTATTATGCTAATCACAGAGTTCAAGTGGTTTTAATTCACAGCTTTTGCTACTTGTATGAGTGTGAGTTCCTTAGCCTAATAAACTATAATGTATGAATGAATGGGAACTAATTTTTCAATACTATTTTTTTGGAAAACCTTATGATATCAGTAGATGTGACAGTGTTATTAGACACTAGTGGATTTACTCTCTCTTTATAACTTTGTTGTACTCTCAGTTACAACTAGGTTTTGCTTCTTTGCAGAATTAATTATTCCAGTATCTGAATATTATATGTAAAACGTTGATTCGGGTAAAACCTGGCAATATTTCCATAAATCTACTCCCCCCAACCCCTTGTCTCTAAATAAGTTTGCACTTTGGGAGAATATTATCAGATACCTGTACTGAGTTTAGCCCTTTTCTTAGGGGGGTGAAAAATATTACTTTGATAATGAATATCCAAAATGATATGGCGAACCGCCACCAAAAGAGACTACAAGAATTGAATTCTATTTTTAATGTCTCATCTAAGGACAACATAGTGATTAATGAGGAGGAACTAAATAATGTACTATGTAAATTACACCAAACATTACATAAACAGTCTAAAAGGTGGTGGAACTGGCACTTCTTTGAGAAGTATGCAGAGAAAAACATCATACCTAGAGGTCTGAGAATGAAGGTATTCCCTGCCTTTAATTTAAACAATGAAGTCTTAGTTAAAGAGTGGGAAACAGCTTTGTCAGAATGCTCTCTGAAATTAATCCAAATATTAATTAAACATGATAAATTGGAATTAACCAAATTGGATACAGAGATTGAAGAATACAATGCTCAGTTGTCTCAATTCAATGATAAAATTGATTACAAAACACAATATGACAGATATCAAAAAGAATTAGACAAACTAGAGCTAGAAATAATAGCTACTAAAAAACAGAAACTTCAAAGGGATATAGAGGATTTCTCAAACCATAGAGTCTATAGATGGCGCAATAACACCAACACCACATTTAGACGGAGAACCAGTAGATACTTAGTACAGCAACCTGAAAGCAGTGCTGAAAGTGAAACTGACAATTCTGATATAGACTCAGACCACATGAGTGGGGATGAACCCAATGACACAACACCGAGTACATCTAGTATCAGACCTAGAAGTTATAGCTCTGCACAATCTCGAACCTCCTCCACTTCCTCCTCTGTTTCTTTTTTGTCCACCACACCACAGAACACAACTCAACCAGTCACACAGTCCAATCCAACCAATACACAGAACAGAGGCAACAAAAGAAAGTTCTCAGGCCCTGTAAGGCAATCAACAAGGAGAAGGGAATTGAGTCCATTCAGCAAAATAAGGATGAACAAATGAGAGTGATTAATTTATCAGACCATATACTAAGTGAAACACATAAATCAGTACTATCTAAAGGACTATCTTTCTGCCCTGTTAATTCTCTTAAAAAATTCGAATTGATTAAGGATATACACCTATTTTCTAGAAAAATGTTACTCAAGAAAATGTATGCATATAATCCAAATATCCTCAATGCAGAAGATTTAGCCACAGCTGATATATTGTGTGAATTGTCAGAAAGTAGTAATGATACTGATAATATTAACTTGACACCGACACATCAAGTCTGGAAGTCAAATGTGAAACCTAAGTCAACATACGTTCCATCCTTATCACCTGAGATACAAGTGTTTTGCAAAATGGTTTGCCAAAAAATTGAACAGATACCTATATACAATGTGAATAACAATCTTAGCAGTTCTGAAATACGAGCCTTAAAGGAGATTGAATCATGGCAGGATATATTGATTAAGCCATCAGACAAGGGTGGGAATGTGGTCCTATGGCCACGACAAATGTACCTAGATGAAGCTACAAAACAACTGTCCAACAATTCCTGCTACAAATTATTAATATTCAATCCCCAGAATTCTTACCTCATACAATATAATGGAATGATCAAAGAAGCATGGGAGAATAACATACTCTCCAATTCAGAAAAAAAGTTTTTGACAAAAGACAATCCTAAAATTGCCACACTGTACTTTCTACCGAAAGTTCACAAAAACCCACTAGAACCACCTGGTAGACCTATCATGTCTGGAAATGATAACTTAACTGAGAATGCAAGCAAATTCATAGACTTAAGATTGAGGGAATATTTAACAACATTACCATCATACGTTCGTGACACGATGGAGGTCTTGCAAATGGTAAAAGATATTGAACTAACAGATAACATATGGTTAGTCACAGCAGATGTAGAGTCCCTATACACCAACATCAGGCATAGGGATGGAATAGAAGCCATTAAATACTATCTAGCCTCAAACAGTCTAGAGAATGAAACACATAATGCTTTCATAATTCAGTTGTTACATTTTATTCTAACACATAATTTCTTTACATTCAATGATAGATACTATCTTCAAACACAGGGTACCGCAATGGGTACTGCCTGTGCACCTACGTACGCAAATTTATTCCTTGGTTTTTGGGAACGCTTCTGTGTATTTTCAGATGTATTGCAAATGTATACCGAACATATACCCCTGTGGGTAAGGTTCATTGATGATGTCCTGTTCATCTGGGAGGGTACATTTGATGATTTGCAACTCTTTATGTCTAAACTCAATGAGAATGAATTAAACATAAAATTGACATATTCTGCTAGCCAGCAGGAGATATGCTTCTTAGACTTGAAATTGTTTAAAAACATAGATGGTATTATCAACACCACAATCTACAGAAAGGAAACAGCAACTAATACTCTCCTACATTACTCGAGTGCTCACTCACCAAGCACCCTTAAAGCGATCCCATATGGGGAATTTTTAAGGCTCCGCCGAAACTGTACAAGTAAAGATATCTACATAACAGAGAGTGAGGCACTATCGCAAAGGCTAATATCACGAGGGTACAGCAAAAAGTCTGTAAAGAGAGCCAAGTATAAGGCACTAAAAGTTTGCAGAGATGAACTATTGGTTCCCAAGGAAAGAACAAAAGCTGAATCCTGCCCAAGGCTAATAACCACGTATAACCCACAGATGAGACATGTGACAAAAATCATAAATGACCATTGGCAAATACTACAGAATGATGAGACCCTCAAACCTCTCATTGGAGAAAGAGTATCACTTGGATATAAGAGACCAAATAATTTAAGGGATAAATTGGTATCTAGCCATTTTGTGAGATCTACAAAAAAACAACATAAGGACCCAGGCATGTACCCTTGTGGAACATGCTCTGCATGTCAGTATGTGTGGAAAGTCAAAACTTTGACTGATAAAACTGGTAGGATTTATAAAATACCCTACCATTTTTCATGCACTACAATTGGAGTAGTCTATGCACTACACTGTTCATGCCAGATGTTCTATGTTGGCATGACTACTAGGGAGGTAAAAACAAGAATTTTGGAACACTGCCATAACATCAAAACAGCAAAACGAGATCTGAGCAAGGGCAAAAAAATAACCTCAGTTGCCAAACATTTCTTACTACACCATGAGAGCTCTCCTAAAGATTTGAAATTCACAGTAATTCAAAAAGCATCACTTGGCATTAGAGGTGGTAACATAGAAAAAGTGCTGTTAAAAATGGAATGCAGGTGGATTTACTTATTGAATACTGTCAAACCAAGTGGGATGAATGACTACAACAATTATTTTGTTTATCTGTAAAATCCTTTGCTATAAGTTACTATCAGACGTTACAGCTAATATAACTAGTCCAGTCCCATGTGAATTATATCCAGTCTAATGTGAATCATGTCCAACATGGGATTATGAGATTATTAGTTATGAAACACACAGATCTGAAGGTCGTAATGTAGCCAAAAATTCAGCTTTCACCTCACTAAACTTAGGATCAACATAGGTATTACATTATACCTACCAATCACCTCACACACGAACCTCCAATCACTGGAACATAATAATAGGATTTGATATCCCTTAAAACATTCATTCACATACACACTACTTTTATAATTTCATTTTTATAATTTATACACATTCACCACAATCTTATTTAAGTGTTGTTATGTAGTGGTTTCAAGAATAAATTGCACGTTAGGATTTGAGCACATACACTCACTTACACTTGAATAGCTGTAGAGCGGTAGCACAATGAACATCAGTATATATCTATTTAGATTTATACATTTCCTCACATATTACAATTGAGCTGTTCGCAGCTTGGTCCTTGGTGTCAGTAAAATATCTTTACAATCTTAATACTTCTAATGATATGGATTTTGTATAATCTTAAATATTCTGAGTACATAACATGCTTGTTCCATCCAGCATAAAGAATTTGGCCACAGGATCATCTGGGATATCAGTGAAATTAAAATAATTATTTCAACTTAGCATCCTAGGAATATCAGTAATGTTAGAATAACTACTTCAACCTAGCATTAAATATAAGTGAATAGTAATAGCTTGTAAGTAAGCATATAGTTTTACAGCACACACCGATATGAACCGTGAGGACGGTGACCAGTAAAAATAAGTAGTTAGTATTAACACATAATACTTATTTCCTGCATGGATATTGAAGTACGAATCCTGAAATTGTTATGCAAGAAATGAGAAGATGGCATTGATTACTTATTGTTGCGCAATTGAATTCTAACAAGAATAGTAAAAAAGTAAAAAACAAAAAAGATTTGACTATTGTGAGTATAATCCATAAACGCATTGTATAAATTCCACAAAGTATAAATTGATCTACGAGTGTGTAATCAGAAGAGGAATCGCAGGTATAGACTTCACAATTGCAAATTCTAGTCAATAAGAATTGTATACCAACAGAGTTATAATCTAGCTACTGTGATGTTTACAATAACGCTTTGCTAGTTGATCATCCAATCACAGTAATTCGAATCTGCACACCCACTGTAGGCAAGACAAGCGTATTTGCTGATTGGTGTTGCCTCAGTAACCTATCAAGCACACATCCCCTTTTTTCTGAATGTCTCCTACGTAAAATACCTACCAAGATTGACAGGAGAATCAACCAAGCGTAAGGAGACAACTCCCAATCCGGTATCCAATCCGGTGTTAGTGGTGGGCATTAAGATTGAATATAGGACGCTGAGTAGCAGCGGCCCGCACCCCCTCTGAGGAAGCGTTCGTGAAATGCGCGTCAGGGGTCCGATAGGGGCAGCTTTGCCTCTCCTATCGTCCGTTTTTAACTTTGCTTACTCTTGTGACAGATTATGTACTAAATAGTTAATACTATATCCTCATATCCTTTATTGCATATGTAAAAGTAAAACAGCCCTCGGATTGTAAGGGCTTAGTTAACTTTAATCTATCTGGATTGAGGATATCTAATAGTGACATATTAACTTTAAGGCTATTATGCTAATCACAGAGTTCAAGTGGTTTTAATTCACAGCTTTTGCTACTTGTATGAGTGTGAGTTCCTTAGCCTAATAAACTATAATGTATGAATGAATGGGAACTAATTTTTCAATACTATTTTTTTGGAAAACCTTATGATATCAGTAGATGTGACAGTGTTATTAGACACTAGTGGATTTACTCTCTCTTTATAACTTTGTTGTACTCTCAGTTACAACTAGTGTGTCTAGTTGTTGTTAGGTTTCTTAGTGAGTAATCCACTCCAGGTTTTGCTTCTTTGCAGAATTAATAATTCCAGTATCTGAATATTATATGTAAAACGTTGATTCGGGTAAAACCTGGCAATATTTCCATAAATCTACTCCCCCCAACCCCTTGTCTCTAAATTTATTTAAGGGGGGTTTGGGTTAGATTAGGGGTATGTGGGTGGTGGGTTGTAATGTTGGGGGGGGGTATTGTATGTTTTTTTTACAGGCAAAAGAGCTGAACTTCTTGGGGCATGCCCCGCAAAGGGCCCTGTTCAGGGCTGGTAAGGTAAAAGAGCTTTTTGTTATTTTGGGGGTCTTTGTTATTTTATTAGGGGGCTTAGAGTAGGTGTAATTAGTTTAAAATTGTTGTAATATTTTTCTTATGTTTGTAAATATTTTTTTATTTTTTGTAACTTAGTTCTTTTTTATTTTTTGTACTTTAGTTAGTTTATTTCATTGTAGTTATTTGTAGATATTGTATTTAATTAATTTATTGATAGTGTAGTGTTAGGTTTAATTGTAGGTAATTGTAGGTATTTTATTTAATTAATTTAATGATAGTATAGTGTTAGGTTTAATTGTAACTTAGGTTAGGATTTATTTTACAGGTAATTTTGTAATTATTTTAACTAGGTAACTATTAAATAGCTATTGTACATGGTTAAAATAATTACAAAGTTGCTTGTAAAATATATATTAATCCTAAAATAGCTACAATGTAATTATAATTTATATTGTATATATTAGGATTTATTTTACAGGTAAGTATTTAGCTTTAAATAGGACTAATTTATTTAATAAGAGTTAATTAATTTCGTTAGATTTAAATTATATTTAAGTTAGGGGGGTGTAAGTGTTAGGGTTAGACTTAGCTTTAGGGGTTAATACATTTATTAAAATAGCGGTGAGCTCCGGTCGGCAGATTAGGGGTTAATAATTGAAGTTAGGTGTCGGCGATGTTAGGGAGGGCAGATTAGGGGTTAATACTATTTAGTATAGGGTTAGTGAGGCGGATTAGGGGTTAATAACTTTATTATGATAGCGGTGCGGTCCGGTCGGCAGATTAGGGGTTAATAAGTGTAGGCAGGTGGAGGCAACGTTGTGGGCGGCAGATTAGGGGTTAATAAATATAATATAGGGGTCGGCGGTGTTAGGGGCAGCAGATTAGGGGTACATAAGGATAATGTAAGTAGCGGCGGTTTACGGAGCGGCAGATTAGGTATTAAAAAAAATATGCAGGGGTCAGCGATAGCGGGGGCGGCAGATTAGGGGTTAATAAGTGTAAGATTAGGGGTGTTTAGACTCGGGGTACATGTTAGGGTGTTAGGTGCAGACTTAGGAAGTGTTTACGCATAGCAAACAATGGGGCTGCGTTAGGAGCTGAACACGGCTTTTTTGCAGGTGTTAGGTTTTTTTTCAGCTCAAACAGCCCCATTGTTTCCTATGGGGGAATTGTGCACAAGCACGTTTTTGAGGCTGGCCGCGTCCGTAAGCAACTCTGGTATCGAGAGTTGAAGTTGCGTTAAAAATGCTCTACGCTCCTTTTTTGGAGCCTAACGCTGCCTTTATGTGGACTCTCAATACCAGAGTTATTTTTATGGTGCGGCCAGAAAAAAGCCGGCGTTAGCTACGCGGGTCCTTACCGACAAAACTCTAAATCTAGCCGTAAATTACTAAAACCCCTAATCTAACACCCCCTAAATTAACCCCAATTACCTAAATTAAAAAATACTGTTACAAACAATTAAAATAAAAAAGCTAACATTGCTTAAAAATAAATAAAACTAAGATTAAATTAATCTAAGATTACAAAAAATAAAAGTCTAACATTCTAGAAAATAATAAACAAAATTATCAAAAATAAAAAAATTAAACCTAATCCTTATGAAAATAAAAAAGCCCCCCAAAATAAAAACACTATTTAATCTAATGCTAAACTACCAAAAGCGCTTAAAGGGCCAGTAAACCCACAAAATAATGCTATATAATTCTGCACATAGTGCAGAATTATATAACATCAGCTTAGCGCCATCTTTCTACCTTAAAAGATTTCAGTGTAAAATTGCTACTAAAGTTACTTTTACAGTACGCCGCTCCTGGCTCTACTGAGCGGGTCTGTTTGTTTTCCCTAAGCGCATCAGGCACGCTGTCTATTCACACCTGGCCCGATCGCACCATTAAACTCAATGTAACTCGCTCCCGCTCTGGTCTGGTAGCAGGAGCGAGTTACTTTGAGTTTAATGGAGCGATCGGGCCGGCTGTGAATAGACAGCATGCCCGATGGCTTTGGGAAAACAAACAGTCCCGCTCAGTAGAGCCAGGAGCGATGTTCTGTAAAAGTAACTTTCATAGCAATTTTTCACTGAAATCTTTTAAGGTAGAAAGATGGCGCTAAGCTGATGTTATATAATTCTGCACTATGTGCAAAATTATATAACATTATTTTGTGCGTTTACTGGCCCTTTAAAAGGGCTTTTTGTAGGGCATTGCCCTAAGTTAAAAAGCTCCTCTAACAGTAAAACCCACCACCCACCAAACCCCCCAAAATAAATAAACCTAACACTAAAAAACCTAAACTACCAATTGCCCCTAAAGGGGAATTTGTATGGGCATTGCCCTTAAAAGAGCATTCAGCTCTTTTATTGCCCTTAAAAGGGCATTTAGAACATAACAATAATCTAAAAAGAAACAAAACCCCCCAAAATTTAAAAAAGGCCTAAGTCTAACCCTCAGGTAGGTACGGTTCCTGAAGTCCGGCATAGAAGGTCCTGTTCCAGGCGGTAAAGTCTTCTTCCAAGCGGCTGATATCTTCTGGAGCGTGGAGATCTTCTTCGTACGATTATCGCAGCACACTGAGGATTGAATTTAAGGTACGAGTTTAAATATGGGGTACCTTGAATCCCTATTGGCTGATTTGAGTCTTCTCTCTTTGAGAATTTTAGTAGCTCTCATCCTATTTGCTGATTTAAATTTCAAAAATCAAATCAGCCAATAGGAATGCAAGGTACCCCATATTTAAATGCGTACCTTAAATTCAATCCACAGTGTGCAGTGGTAATCGTACAAAGAAGATCTCCACACTCCATGGCTCCACGGTCACCAGTCTTCAGTTCTGCCGTCGCCAGTCTTCAGTTCGACCCTAATCTTAGTTTTTTTTTATTTTTAAGTAATAGCTTTTTTATTTTAATTGTTTGTAACTTAGTATTTTTTAATTTAGTTAATTGGGCCTAATTTAGGGGGTGTTAGGTTAGGGGGTGTTAGGTTAGTGGGCTTAGTAATTTAATTAGTTATTTGCCTTGTGTGGGTTTGGCGGTTTAGGGGTTAATAGTTTTATTAGGATTATTGTGTTGTGTGGGGATGTCGGTTTAGGGGTTAATAGTTTTATTAGGATTATTGCGTTGTGTGGGGATGGTGGCTTAGGGGTTAATAGATTTATAAGGTAGATCGCTATGTGTGTGAATGGCGGATTAGGGGTTAATAGTTCAATTAGGCATATTGCGTTGTTGGGGGTTTGTCGGTTTCGGGGTTAATACTTTTATTATTAGTTCCGATGTGGGTTTGATGGCGGATATAAGGGTTTTACATGTCAGGT
This sequence comes from Bombina bombina, assembly GCF_027579735.1. NCBI lineage: Eukaryota > Metazoa > Chordata > Amphibia > Anura > Bombinatoridae > Bombina > Bombina bombina. The sequence goes on along the minus strand of NC_069499.1, from coordinate 1,449,613,158 downwards.
TTATTTTTGGGAGTAGGGTTAGACTTTTATGGGAGATTTGATATGTTTTTTTAAATTTTCTTAGGCGCCGGCAGTTTCTAAAGTGCCGTAAGTCACTGGCGACTCCAGAAATTTTTTATTTACGCTCATTTCTGGACATCGCTAGTTTATGAACTGCCGGCGCCGTATATGTAATACCCCAATGTGCGAGGTGAAATTACAGGCGACGCGGGTTTCAGCACTTGCACTGAAGCCTGCGCTGTATATGTATGTATGTATATGTAATCTCGCCCCTGGCTGTGATCACTTTTTTAATAAAAAACAAATACGAAAAAACCTGCCATTCATGTTTTTCAACATCAGAAGAAATAAGAAAGATTGGAAGCAATAACATAGTTATATGTAAGCAGCAGTGGAATTATAAAATGTTCTAACATATCAGAGCATTTTCTTGTAGCACCTTTATATCCGTTTAACCCTTTGAACCAAATGGACATAGATACTACGTCACACAGTACTTTGCCCAGCGCAGAGCAATAGACTTTGAAGACCTACTACTAATCTAACAAAAGAAACTAATGTCATTTTAAACAAATCACACTCATAGGTAAATGTTAATACTCATTTGTTATAGAGAAATGTTCTGCAGAACTGAAAAGATGAGAAGCAAAATAATAGCTTGAATTGAGTAAAACTTAAACTCCAGATCTTACCAGTCCTTCAATAAAGTCACCAATAATAGCACATCACATCCTCAGATCATCATTGATAGCAAATGAGCAGTATTCCCTGGCAACAAGAAGGTCAACATGCAGTTAGCACCCAACAAAATATCAGGTGGACTACTCACAAGGATCAGCGGATAAACCTATTAATGGCAGATCTATATCTCCTTCTCCTCCTCCATCTATATGAGGCCTGGGAGAACCCCATAGGAGAGGTGCAAATGCACAATCAGTCTAATCAAACAGTGCCCATCTATGCTTCACCATTAATGCTGCTATCTCACGTATATCTTCAACTAAAGTGCCCTCCATAGAATACACTAGTGTGATGTATTAGTAAAGGAAAATTACAGTCCAAAGATGACTGTTCTACCTGGTTATCAAGGTCTCATAGTGAGACCACTGCCAGGAGTCTCATTGCTCCGGACCAGGGCATACGTATCAGGAACACAAGATGATATGATGGCTTCAATATAATCAGAGGATTATTAGATTAGCTGCCTCTGATATTGCGACCTATCATGGCTGCCTAACAGGCACACCCCTCCAGTTTTAGTTGTTATGTGGAAAGTGTAGGTTTTTTATATGTGAACAACTCATCCCTAGGGACATATTGCTTATTGTTTGGTACATTTCCGCCACCATAGTAGTATCTTTTTTCTTTTTTTTTTTAAACAAACCAAAAATGCATTTTAAATATCCTCTATTAAAGATCCTTCATCATACAGTTAAAGAATATTTAAACAATTATTTTACTAAAATTTCCCAGACTTTATTGCAAATTAAACTGAACGTACTATATATTGCATGTTTTCTATTAAACAACAACTTTTAATTCATCATCTACCCAACCTAAATCAAATTATCTGCAAGGAACTCTGCAACGCAGTCATTTTCCCCCTCCAAACCCCCCCCCAAAAAAAATGTTTTTTGCAACTGCCACTGTATCATCTTTGTATTATTATAATATTTGTATTAATCAATGGTAATTTAGTCACCTGAAAATTATTGAAACCAAACTGAAGATCCACAAGACATATGACATACAGTATAAAACTTAATAGAGATTGGATTGAAATGATATCTCTAATGCAGCTTGATTGTGAAATATTTCCTTAAGGAGTAAACTTATTATATTGTTTTCCTATTGAAACGTGTTAAGTTTTGTTGATATCTAACTCCTATAATTAAGTGAGTCAAGTTTTATAATGCAATAATATATTTTCAGTATTCCAAATAGTACTTGTATTTAGACAGGCAAATGAGCTTGACATACTTTCAATTTTAACTTTACATTGGAGCAGAGATACTATAATTATAAACACATTGTGCTCTGTGTCAAACTGCTTTACATTGCGTCACTCTTTACTACAGACTAATACATATTGTTAGTATCATCTATTCTATAATTGTGTTTGTAAGTGTCCTTCGCCGTTGGCAGTTGCGCATGCATCCTCAAAGGAATGTTGTATGTGCGTGCAGACAGCTTCAGGAGCTCCAACTCTCAGCTGTAACATAACAGCTGAGAGCTGGAGCTTCTGAAGTTTCAGGCATCTGCCGCATATGGAGCTGGAGCGCGATTGGTGCTCCGCCTCCATATGAGGCCAGATGCCTGATCATTACAGACGGTGACACTGTGTGTGTCACCATCTGTAATGATCTTCTGCTGGTGCCGGTGGGAGGTGTGAGCGGGTGGGGGGTGGGCAGCTCAGCAGGGAAGGGGAGGCAGTGGGAGTGCCCTAAAAAAAATGGCAGCTCAGCATGGAAGGGGAGGCAGTGGGAAAGCCCCAATTAAAAAAAAGGACAGGGGGAGAGAGAAAAGATAGGGGGGAGAGAGCATAAGAGAAGGGGGTAGTGAGCAAAAGAGAAAAAGAGAGAGGAGAGGGAGAGCAAAAGAGAGAGGAGAGAGAGAGAGAGCAAATGAGAGGGGGAGGGAGAGCAAAAGAGAGGGGAGTGTAAGAGAGAGGGGGGAGAGAGCAAAAGAGAGAGGGGAAGACAGCAAAAAAGAGAGGGGGGAGAGGGAGAACAAAATAGAGGGGGGGGCAAAATAGAGGGGGGGGGAGCAAAAGAGAGGGGGGAGAGAGAGCAAAAGAGAGGGGGAGAGAGAGAACAAAAGAGTGGGGGAGAGAGAGAGCAAAAGAGAGGGGGGCCAGAGCAAAAGAGAGGGGAGAGAGAGAGCAAAAGAGAGGGGGAAAGAGAGCACAAAAGAGAGGGGGAGAGATAGAGAGCAAATGAGAGCTGGAGAGAGAGAAAAAGAGAGGGGAGAGAGCAAAAGAGAGGGGAGAGAGAGCGCAAAAGAGAGGGGAGAGAGAGAGCAAAAGAGAGGGGGAAAGAGAGCACAAAAGAGAGGGGCAGAGAGAGAGAGCAAATGAGAGCTGGAGAGAGAGAGAAAGAGAGTGGAGAGAGAGAGCTAAACAGAGGGGAGAGAGAGAGCAAAAGAGAGGGGAGAGAGAGAGCAAAAGATAGGGGAGAGAGAGAGCATTAGAGAAGTGGGGAGAGAGCAAAAGAGAAGGGGGGAGAGAGCAAAAGAGAAGGGGGGAGAGAGCAAAACAGAAGGGGGGAGAGAGCAAAAGAGAGGGGAGAGGGAGAGCAAAAGCAAAAGAGAGGGGAGAGGGGGAGCAAAAGAGAGAGAGAGCAAAAGAGAGAGGAGAGAGAGCAAATGAGAGGGGGAGGGAGAGAAAAAGAGAGGGGAGAGCAAAAGAGAGGGGGGAGAGAGCAAAAGAGAGGGGGGAGAGAGCAAAAGAGAGGTGGGACAGAGCAAAAGAGAGGAGGAAAGCGAGGGAAAAAGAGAGGGGGAGAGAGAGCAAATGAGAGGGGAGAGAAAGAAAATGAGAGGGGAGAGAGAGAGCAAAAGAGAGGGGAGAGAGAGAGCAAATGAAAGGGGAGAGAGAGTAAAAGAGAGGGGGAAGAGCGCAAAAGAGAGGGGGAAGAGAGCAAAAGAGAGGGGGAGAGAGCAAAAGAGAGGTGGGACAGAGCAAAAGAGAGGAGGAAAGTGAGGGAAAAAGAGAGGGGGAGAGAGAGCAAATGAGAGGGGAGAGAAAGAAAATGAGAGGGGAGAGAGAGAGCAAAAGAGAGGGGAGAGAGAGAGCAAATGAGAGGGGAGAGAGAGTAAAAGAGAGGGGGAAGAGCGCAAAAGAGAGGGGGAAGAGAGCAAAAGAGAGGGGGGGAGAGCAAAAGAGAGGGGGAGAGAGAGCAAGAGAGAAGGGGGAGAAAGAAAATGAGAGGGAGAGAGAGAGCAAAAGAGAGGGGAGAGAGAGGGAGCAAATGAGAGGGGAGAGTGAGTAAAAGAGAGGGGGGAGAGAGCAAAAGAGAGGGGGAAGAGAGCAAAAGAGAGGGGGGGAGAGCAAAAGAGAGGGGGAGAGAGAGCAAAAGAGAAGGGGGTAGTGAGCAAAAGAGAGGGGAGAGGGAGAGCAAAAGAGAGAGGAGAGAGAGAGAGCAAAAGAGAGGGGGAAGAGAGCAAAAGAGAGGGGGGAGAGAGAAAAGAGAGGGGGAGATAGCATAAGAGAAGGGGGTAGTGAGCAAAATAGAGGGGAGAGGGAGAGCAAAAGAGAGAGGAGAGAGAGAGAGCAAATGAGAGGGGGAGGGAGAGCAAAAGAGAGGGGAGTGTAAGAGAGAGGTGGGAGAGAGCAAAAGAGAGAGGGGAAGAGAGCAAAAGAGAGAGGGGGAGAGGGAGAGCAAAATAGAGGGGGGGAGCAAAATAGAGGGGGAGAGAGCAAAAGAGAGGGGGGAGAGAGAGCGCAAAAGAGAGGGGGAGCGACGTTGGAACCCATGGCTGTGTCCTGAAGTTGGAGATAATAATCATCTCTAAACAAAAAGTAATTTCCGTACAGAATAATAGAAAGTAACTGCATAAAGAAATCAATCTGAGCAATACTATATTTCTTATCTGATAACAACGTATAATAAATTGATCCCATACCACTAGTATGTGTAATAGACGAATATAAACTTTCAACGTCTAGACTAAATAATATAAATTTACTAGTGGTTAGTTCTAAAGAATTTAATTTGTTCAAAAAATCTCCAGTATCCTTGACAAATGAACTAGACATTTCTACGTATGGACGTAAGATCTTATAACAATATATCAATTGAACAAGCTCAAGCTTTACGTTGCCTTCAGGATAGATCAGACATTACTTTAAAAAGGGCTGATAAGGGAGGGGCGGTTGTGGTCCTAGATAAAGATTATTACATCAATGAGATTTATAACCAACTTAATGATGAAACAGTATATAAAAAACTTGCTTATAACCCTATATTTAATATACCGAAAGAGATTGATAAATATTTGTATAATGCTTTAAGAAGAGGTATTATAAGCAAAGAAGTTTCTGTTTTTTTGAAAATAGAGAAACCATATACCCCTGTGATATACACCTTACCAAAGGTACATAAAAATATAAATAACCCCCCTGGACGCCCAATCGTTGCTAGTACATATTCAGTTTATACTAATATTTCCATCTTTTTGGATAAGATCTTACGTCCATACGTAGAAATGTCTAGTTCATTTGTCAAGGATACTGGAGATTTTTTGAACAAATTAAATTCTTTGGAACTAACCACTAGTAAATTTATATTATTTAGTCTAGACGTTGAAAGTTTATATACGTATATTACACATACTAGTGGTATGGGATCAATTTATTATACGTTGCTATCAGATAAGAAATATAGTATTGCTCAGATTGATTTCTTTATGCAGTTACTTTCTATTATTCTGTACGGAAATTACTTTTTGTTTAGAGATGATTATTATCTTCAACTTCAGGGCACAGCCATGGGTTCCAACGTCGCTCCGAATTATGCCAATATTTTTATGAATGTCTATGAGGAAAAGTTTATATTCTGTAATGATCTATTTATTCGATATGATGCCACATGGTGGCGCTATATCGATGACATTTTCGGTATATGGCTGGGAGACGTTGGAACCCTGGAAAAATTTGTAGGTGAACTGAATTTATCCACTAATCATATTAAATTTAAACTATTATGGAGTGAAGAATCTTTCGATTTTTTGGATGTTAGAATTATGAAAGTGGGTAACTCATTTGTCACTGATCTTTATAGAAAACCCACTGACCGTAATAGCCTACTTAGGTATGATAGTGCCCACCCTCCATCACTTATTAAATCCCTTCCACATAGTCAGTTACTTTGAGTGCGTAGAATTGTCTCATCAGAGAATTTGATAGATAAAAGATTAACAGAGATGGGTCAAAGTTTTTTAGATAGAGGGTACCCAAAAGATATGATCAACAAAAACATAAACACTGTTAAATCTATTCCCAGGGATGTTCTTTTGAAACCAAATGTAAATAAGAAATTTTAAGACCCTAGAACAATATTTGTTTCAAAGTACAATGCTCAAAGTTATGTAATCCAGCGTATTATTCGGAGGCATTATAATATACTATCTAATTGTAACCCTGACATTAGGGACTTTCAGAAATACCCTATGCCGGCATGTAAAAAAGGTGTAAACCTACAAGAGAAATTGGTTAAAGCTTATGTGGGTCATAAAATTATATCTAAAACGAGATTTATCTCTTCAAGAAACAACAGATGCTTCCCATGTCTGGGTTGCTCATGTTGTAGTAACATGACGAAAGGCTCTGTATTTTACCATCCACATACTGGGAAGAAATATGATATTAAGGGTTATTATACATGTCTAACTACTTTTATTATATATATAGTTAAGTGTCCGTGTGGAAGGGTTTATGTAGGTGAGTCTACACGTAGTGCTAGGGACCGTATAATAGAATATAAAAGTAATATACGTACTAATAATTTGAAAGCCCCCCTTGCATATCACTTCTTGACAGCTGGCCACACAATTAGCCAGCTTAAATTTCAAATTATAGATCACATAGTGCTACCACGTAGAGGTGGTGATAGGGAATTACTGCTAAAGCAAAAAGAATCCTTTTGGATTTATGAGTTGGGGACCCTTACCCCTAAAGGTATGAACAAGGATTGGGATCTGTCTATCTTTTTATAGATATATAAGATATCATTGCTAATTAATTAAGTATATTTGAGATGAGTTGTTTGAAAATTAAATGTTATTCAGCAAGCTATAAGCAGAATGTGAAATGTTGTATTGAATTACTATGTATATTTTGAACTAAGAAAGGGTTAATTACTCTTTGTCACCACCTAGTGGTGTATAGGTATATAAAGGTGTGTGAAATGTTTGTTTGGTATGGCATGAATAAGGGATAACTCCCGAAACGTCGCCTATTTTTTGTCTTCTCTAAAAAATTGAAGATTTATGCTGTCACTTGTTTGGCTTTTTTTGATGTATAGAGGGACCTGGAGCAGTGGTCCCTTGGTGACAAGCATTTTATCTCAGTGTGCTGACATCTAAAGATTTTTGACTGAATTAGATCCCAGCCTGCTCCATCTGCACCACTAGGGGTGCTTCATTCAATGTGAGTGTATCCATTATACACACAATTCACGATTGTTTCAAACAATATTGGGCCATGTGGCGCTTCTGTCTCTTTATGTTATCTACAGATCAATTATCCTGGATCGTGGCCTTGATCCCCATACAGACAGCTGCCTTGACCTGAATTAATTTACTATTTATGGTGACATCTCCAATACATATGGGACATTATTACTATTATTGCTATTTTTATTGAGATATTTTATACTATTACAGTATTTAATTTATTTAATTGAACCTGTATAATTTGCTCAGCTGAACTTGTCTGTGCCCAATGAAACATTACGGTTGTGATTATTGTGAGACACATGAGAACTAGCTCTCCAATAGACTCTAGGTAAAAGATACTCACTGTTTCATATATTGACACATTTGATTTACAACCAAATAGCACATATCTTTGTATTCGATATACCAAGGGCACCCCCTATATATATTCATTTTTATCATTGTATATGCTTTATATAAAAGCAAGCAAGTTTTAGTGTGACTGTGAGCGCGAGCTACATTTTCTAGCTGCTATATTCATTATTCACTTTCAATTTCTATGTTAATATTTGCTGGTTATATGTATTCCCTAACGATTGAAATTATCTATGTTGTTACTTCTTCTAAGATTTGATATGTTATCTAAGACACATTTGAAGTCAGTTTATTAGAAAGACATCCCACACTCTATATTCCCCACTTGTAATTATCAACGGTGCTTTTTACAAACGTAACCGCTGTCTTTTCTTTCATGCAAATCCAGCAAAGATTAAAGAAGTGATTCTCTTAGCACTTACATTGTTTTATTTCTATCCTTAATTTTAAAATGTAATCGCATATCCCTATATACAAATCGGTGGGAGGCATCACTCGCATCACTGACTAATTAATACCTTTAATCCGATTGGAGGAATTCTGTTTTAGTCATGATATGGGTGGAGCTCTAAGGGGATAAGTACCCGCCAATACGGCACCGCCGTAACCCTTTGAAAAAGCTGAGTTAATTGGCGAAACATGTCAGGGAGGTTGGGGAGTTAAAGGGCTCTCACTCCGTGTTTTAAACTTAAGCAGGAATCTAGTCTTAAAAAACGTACTCGTTTGCCTATGTACTCGAATTCTAGTTAAATAATCTTAACAGATACTTAGACTTATGGCAATTTTACTATTTTCATAATGGCTGACAGTGGATATGTAGCTAATTTAATTTGATACCGCCAGACCAACCTTTACTAGCGAACAAAATGTAGAGTTATATTAACAGTTATTTAACTTTATAGCAGTACTAAGGCAATAGGAGTCTTTATCTGAGACACTATTAAACTGCAACAAACTAACGATAGAACGCTATAGTCATTATCTGAGATACTATCAAACTGCAATATACTAACGGCAGAACACCACAGTCATCTGCATTATTTACCGTGGTTCACATATACACGAATATAACATATGTTCCTTTTTCAACCAAATGATAAGATAGAAGATGAACTTTTACCTTAAGCATATGTAGATAATTTAAACATTGTGTGGATAACTCTAGTACAAGTATCTATTAATAATTTGTAGTTCATTTCTCCACGTTTAACTTATATCACAATAGGTTGCATTTTAGTACCTATATTTGACTAATGTCATATTCTTTATCTAATTAGCTTTAGCCGGGCAGCAATAATAGACTTTGTTAATGTGAAAACCGAGATATTTAAGACAATACAATTTTCACATACTAAGCCTTATATACAAAGGCATAAGCATTAGACTTAACAAACTAGAACTATTTCCATGCAAACCGTAATATAGGTTTTATTATACCTCATTACAAGATATGACTCTTATTACAAGTGTTAGGTTATATCGTGGAGTTATAGCTGAAAATATCCACTACACTGAATAACTTTGGTCATATATTATTTAACTCTACTTTGTGGCTGCGGTTGAATATATCTATAATAGCAGTCAGTAAGACAGACAATTCTACATCCTAGTGGCATCAATGTATTAGCTTAATAAAAATCCTAGTAATTTGATACATTATTTTCCACCTTATGCTACCACTAGTCTTAAGCCTAGAATACATTCCTGTGTTTTTAATGTATGTGTGTCCATTATTTTAAATAAACAACCTAATAAAAGTTATTTTTTAATATTAAGATATTTTTCTTCTCACAACTCTACCCACTGCTATTCTCTGGATCTAGTTTAATTTTGAGGGAATTTGAGTGCTTCCTAAGTGTACACCTTTCTACAGTCCAGTACTGCTTCCCAGTGAATTGTATCCAGTACAAAGCACCTAAGGCGATATAACCTATTATACACCACAGAGGAGCTGATTAATATCCTCTAGTGGTAAAATTATTGTATAGCTTATTCCCCCCTACTTTTCAAGTAGTGTCATTGGTTTTTCTTTGATGCAATATGTTTATATAAATATATGACACTCACTAGTGATTTGTCTGACCTCTACTCTAGCTGTCTCTAGCCGCCCTCCACTCCTCTACTCAGCTGCCTCTGCCCCCGCACCAACGCTCTCAGTCACTTTCTCTCTCTCACTGACTGACTACACGTGCAGTCAGTCAGGAGCGGAGGAGGCGCCAATGTGCGCTGCACTGCGCGCCAAGTCAGGCTTGCATAAAAATATTTTTTTTTTTGCTAAAACTGCCCCCCCTTAAGGGGGACCTCCGGGGCTGCACCCCCGGTAGTTCCGCCCCGATTGTATATCTAATTTGCATATCTTACCCATAGTTCCCTGGTGCATTGGTAACAATGTATACAGAGTACTTATGGGGATAGAAGTGAACTTTGTATTAACTTCTGGACTTAGGTGTGTCATTTGCTCATGTAAATAAGCTATCTTTGGCTGGCAACCATATCTATTATAATGCAATGTATGTAAGTAGTATTTCAGTAATTAAAAGGATATCAGCCCACAGGTAAACATCAGTTCAGGACCCATAGGCTGAGAAGTGGCTAGAAGTAACACTGTCCCAGCTCCCTGAATAAAACCCGGGAGGGTTTCACTAAGATTAAAGTATACTGTAGAAAGCCAAGGATACTTGCATGAACACAGGATAAGTCATCAGACAGGCAGTATGTCAGAAACCAGCTGGGAAATAAAACACCAAAAAAGGAGGAAGGAGAGGAGTCTGGGACAGGCCGAGGTCAGGATCCAGGGAGACAAAAATCAGTTCCAAATCAGCAGGCAAGATAATAGTCAGTCCAAATTGTAAAGGGCAAGCAGCAGAAGTCAAAATTCAGGCAAAGGTCAGAAACAATAACAGATAAATGTAATAGTGCACCCAGGAACAGATCTAGTCCTATACATGGGCAATGGCAGGAAGCAGCCTTTTATAGGCTGCTGATTAGGTAAGTGCCTGAAGCTGGCAGGCAGGTGGAGCTAGAGAGCCAGCCAGTGCAGGCAGTAGGATTCAAGTATCCTCACAAAATCTCACAGCCCTCCAGTGGCTCAAGGAAATAAGCCAATGTCCAGAGACTGGAGGTTCCAGGATCAACTCCGGTCACATTCTGACAAGGGACATGAGACAACAACCAATAGCCAGCAGCACTTCATTGGATAAAAAAGAAAATTTATTGTGGGTAATGGGTCACCAATACAAAAACAAGCAGAATTTCGAATTTCTAATCCTTAGTCATGCTTAATCAGCAACAAGTGATGCTGTAATTTATACACCTGCAGTCATGATGTCAACCAATCACAGACTAAATCACATTTGCTCCCCCTAGTGTGGGACATGAGATCCCCGAAGGACAGGTTTAATGATAGTGACTATGCTTTATTGGTTAGAATGCTGATGCCTACTGGTTCAGTCTATCACCATGACTACAATGGTCACCATTGGGGCAACATTCTATTCCAAAGAGGTTATTACTTTAATTCAAATGAGTGATCTCTTCACCCTCTTTGCTAAGTGAGTTGGAGATATGGGGTCCTAATTTTATATATGATGTCCTTTTTTGACAGTGCTCTTCTGAATCTAAGAGGGACATGTAAATTATATGATACTGAGGCTGTATTAGGTAAGATCCGTTGCCTTCTACAACTAAATCAAGAAGGTAATAACTCGTCCATTGGGCATCTCCTTAATATGTTACATATCATCATGCATAATGATTTTACCACTTTTCAATCATTACAGGTAATTTTTATAATAAAAGATACATTTGACCTCTCCTTATCTTGTTCTTAAGACAACAAGCTGTCTTACACATTTTATTTTAATTGCAGTGGGGGCACCATAGGTTCCTGGCAGTTTGCTACAGGTTCTCTACAGCACTGTAGTAGTTACGTAGCACAACTTTTCCTTTGGGTGTAAAATATATATCAACAACAATAATTAATAACAATCATTTCTTAGTGGCTGGCTATTAGGGATGGGAGAATGTGTAAATTTCTGAATTCGAATGTTAGAATGAATGTTATTACCGAAATTTGAATTACAAATCCAAATGTTGATATGAAGGAATATTCTTAAAAATTCTATAATCAAATGCTATTTACAGTTTTCGAATGTCACTTTCGAATTCCAATGTTTATAATTAGATCGAATGTCCACATTCGAAATTTCGAATTTAACATTCTATTTAACAAATACTATTCAGAAGTTCAATAGTTCATGTGGTAGGGAACCTAGTAAATTTATACATAATAGATACAAATAGATCAATTCGAATGTTTCTATTTCCATCGAATATTGCATAATTTGAATACTACATTGAAAGAAAGCATAAGAAATACTATAACAAACATATAAATTCGAATTTTTCGAAATTAAAATTTTCGAATGTAATCGTAAAATTCGAAACTGAACATTCAAAAATCGAATGTTAGAATGTTATGTAAACATTCGAAATTCAATTCGAATTAACGAACGAATGTGTTAAAATTTGTTTCATTTTTTGAATGTTGCGAAACATTCGCCCATCCCTACTGGCTATATTGCACACAGTGCACGTCTGTTCCCTATACTGTCACTAGTATACTATCAGTATTACATATATCATAGTATGTTTTACCCCTCATCTAATTTAAACCATATTTGTTATTGCATTGGGGGCACCTTGACTACCTGACAGTTTGCTACAGGCTCTCTACAGCACCATAGCAGTTACCTAGCATACCTTTGGGTATAAAATATATATCAACAAGTAAACAATAATGAATTACAATCAATTTGCAGTGGCTGGCTATATTGCACACAGTGCACTACTGTTACCTATACTGTCACTATTATGCTATCAGTTTTTTTTTAAATTTTTATTGAAGTTCAATACACAATACAACAGATAATCCGTATCTTAACCCCTTAAGGACCACAGCACTTTTCCATTTTTTGACCGTTTGGGACCAAGGCTATTTTTACATTTTTGCGGGGTTTGTGTTTAGCTGTAATTTTCCTCTTACTCATTTACTGTACCCACACATATTATATACTGTTGTTCTTGCCATTAAATGGACTTTCTAATGATAACATTATTTTCATCATATCTTATAATTTACTATAAAAAAATTATAAATTATGATGAAAAAATTGAAAAAAACACACTTTTTCTAACTTTGACCTCCAAAATCTGTTACACATCTATAACCACCTAAAAAACAACCAAAATAAAGTTTCTAAATTTTGTTCTGAGTTTAGAAATACTCAAGGACTTGTTGCATTGTATATTGTTTGGTCAGTCCCGACGCGGACGCACGCTTATACCAGTCCACACTGTGAACCACCGCCATCCTCGGAGTGAATCCTTTGGTGTGGAACCTCCTACCAGCGAGATCCGTTGTGAGTGTGCAGCTGTCCCTGGTCTAAGTCTATCGGACGACTGTATTGGTTCCGAATTGCACAGTGAGGCACTCCGGTCGTGCCATTCCGTTTGTGAGTAGCCATTACCTAAGAGGGTGTTTGTCTGCAAATATATCTTACCTGTTGATCCCATACGTTATCACCCTATGTGGCGTCTCTTTTTATCCTTGTTTTTGTAGGATCGTTCTATACTAAAATAAAAAGCATTTTTTTCCAATTAATTCTGCAGTGTTGGATCCCCTCAACCTCCCTGATCTCCCCATACAGCTCTCTAACCCTCCCCCCTCTACCTATTTGCCACCATCTTGGGTACTGGCAGCTGTCTGTCAGTACCCAGTTTGCCCCTAAAAAAGTGTATTTTTTTTTTTTTAATAAATCATATTTTTTCTGTAGTGTAACTGCCCCCTTTCGATATCCTACCTACCTCCCCCTCCCAGATCCCTTGCCTAACACCTGGAGAGCCCCACCATTGCTAAAAAAGTATTTGTTTTTTACTAACAAGTTCGCAATCGTCCCCGCTCGTGCCCCCTCCCTGCTTCTGCCAACTGCTGGTTACATTTACCGGGAAGTAACAAACACTCAGGACATCAATGGCCTGCCCACCCTCCTCACAGCTGCTGCTCCCACCCACCAACGATCTGCGCCATCAATGCCCAATGCAGAGAGGGCCACAGAGTGGCTCTCTCTGCATCGGTTTCTAAACAAAGGTATTACAGTGATGCCTCAATACCGAGACATCACTGCAACACCTTAAAAGCGGTTGCAAGCGCTCTAGATCGCTTCCACCGCTTGAAACCCCTGAGTACGTACAGGATACCTCCTTGGTCACTAACTGACATTTTGGTCCTTAAGGGGTTAATTAACAGATGAGTACAAAAAAGTACTAAAATGTAAATAGACATATTCAGTCATATAAGAGATCATCACAAAACAATAAGATTACTGAAATGTTCTTTGTACAGAATTGCCCAAAACAAAAATACATTCAGTGGGAAGGAGAAAAACAAAACAAAAAAACATTAAATCAAAAAAACACATCTTTTAACCAATCATTTGTGAAAGGAAAACCAGACCACATTACATTTTGTTATTTACTACTCTTCATACAGTGGTTTGACAAAGTCAAAAACGTCCCTGTCCATAACACAGTATCATCCAATATATATATATATATATATATATATATATATATATATATATATATATATATATATATATATATATATTTATATATATATATATATATATATATATATATATATATATATATATATATATATATATATATATATATATATATATATATATATATATATAAATTAATTCCAGAAATCTCTGTAGTGCACTAAAAAAGAACGGTCCATCAAACGTGTCTTTACCAAGTTCCCTAAACTTACATGGTATGCAATTATGTACAGATGAACGTTCTTTGCATCTGTGACAATGTATTTATCTAACTAACTTGAAGAATTAATAGTTTTTAACATCAGTTATGTTGTCGAATAAGAATCTTTAACTAAGTCATATGAATTTAACCGAAAGAAAGGATTATGGGACTTTGTGTCAACTTGTGTGCTATTTACTATAGCTCAATCACTATAAATATCTCATGAAGGAGACTTACATCATCATTAAGAACAGGGTCAAGTTCCATAACTTATCGTGACTCGACTGCCCTCCGGTGGGAGGGAGAGATAGGGAGAGATGAAGGGGGAAGAGATTAAGAGACATAGAGTACATAAAAAAAATAAAGAAAGGGGGGCGGAGCCAAGCCACAAATGGAAATGGCTGCTTGCTGAGAAAGCTCCGTAGTCCCTGTTATGCTCACAACGCAACAAATACATTAATTATCGCTCCATACCCTACAACTTGTAACGGATGATGCACTGAACGGATTCCTCTATTAAAGAGACCAATTTTCTGCAGCAGATTGGGAGAACCGGAGCGTGTGAAGCTACGTGTCCTGCTGCGGCCTATAAAAAATTCAGAGACCTGGAAAAGCAACGGCCTGACTGGTTGCGAGCTGCTGTTCCCCGCTGTCCCCCCTTACCGCTCTGTTGCCGCTCCTGATCCGCGCTGGGACAATTTAGCAGCTTACAGATCCGATTGAGGTCCCGCGGTTGAAAGTATTATGACGACTGCCGCTACGGAAGCCTAGAGAGAGGTAGCGACACTGAAGTGAGCTGGCGGCGGAGCGGTGTAGAAGCCTCTCTCATAATAACCCCGGACTTTGTGAGTATCTGAAGCGGGAGGGGCTGGAGGGAATAGCCCCACAACATTGAACGTAGAGGCCGATTCTGGCTCAGATAGCAAGGTCAAGGGAACTACACTGCACCCACGCGCAGATGGGATCTGGGCCTATAAGTTTCTGAACAGAACTGAGAGGAAATGCCGAGCTGTGCCTGAGCCCTTTAATCATCGACCGGGCTAGGAGACTAAGAATTAAAGTACAGTAGAGAGGGGTTATCACTGATAGTGCAACTGGGTCCGGAGCCTGAATTTCCCCCTATAGAGACTTTTTGAATCTCCCGACAAACAGGCTGCCTTATTTATAGGAGAGTGGCCGAATGAGAATATAAGCTTTCCCCTGAGAAGTAATTCAGTACACCTGGAACTTTTATTATAAACTCAAAGCAGCTGACTGGAACTAACTTTCTCTCCATTAAAGTATTGCAGTCACTAACTTTGCATATTGAAATTGACTTTTGCTGGGGGTGGCGGGGGCTGCGGCTTGTCTGCGGCAATGACCAGTAAAAGAAACCCTAAACCTGCAAAAAGCACCCAGTCCTCCATGATGGAGAACTACCTGATTGCAGCGGACGCGGCTGCTCCGCCTGCCAGACCTGAGACACATACTATAGCGGCCACAGCACAAGTCCATTGCTCTGAGCCTGTGGGTAGGCATCAAGGCTTCGTTACAAAGGAAGATATCAGTCATCTCTCCTCTAAAAATGACATAAAGGAAGCTATGAGGGACTTCAAGTCCATGTTTGGTGAGCTGAAGAAAGAGATAGCTGCAGTTGACGACAGAGTTATTCAAATCGAAGAGAAACATGAGGCACTCAACTCAGATCTCCAGCTCCAGGCTAGCTTTATACAGGCTCAGGAAAGCACAGTACACACGTTAATGGACCGTATAGAGGACCTGGAAAACAGGAGCCGCAGAAACAATTTGAGATTGAGGGGAGTTCCGGAAACGGTTGAACCTCCGGCGATCCAGGCCTATATACAAGACTTTGTTAAATACCTTAAGAACACAGAAGCAGGCCCTGAAATTATGATAGAAAGGGCACACAGGGCCTTGCGCCCTAAACCACCAAACAGGGCCCCTCCCAGAGACATAATCTTAAAACTGTTGTCTTTTAAGGATAAAGAGGACATTCTGCGGATGGCCAGGGCTAAACAGCTTATAGAATTCAGAGGATCTGAAATACAGGTATATTCCGATCTCTGTCCAGCCACCCTACAGAAAAGACGGGACCTCCGATTCATCACCACCACGCTGAAGGACAAAAAGATCCCCTACAGATGGGGTTTCCCCACTTGTTTAATCGTAACAAGGAACAACGCAACACATGTTTTCAGAAACATGGAGGACCTGCCTTCTTTTAATCAAGCTTTGGGTCTCCACATAAGACCACCACCGAGGAGGCCGGGGGCCTCAGCAGACCAGGCTGATGAGGAGCAGGGCGAAATCCAGCAACTCCCTGGGTGATCCAGGGTCTCCTAGAGAGGAAAACCTTATCTGCACTCAAAATCAGGTTTGACTTTCCAATCCTGTCGTTGTGCCCCAGTGGGGACATATTAAGACGCTGACAAGAGCCTGTTTCTTAGGGGCCTGGACATCTGTTATGCCTAAGCACATTTGTTTCACATATTTAAGTTACAAGTTTTCATATAGTTGAAGGTTTATCTTTGTGGGATTAGGGCTCAGGTCAATTAAGAGACGTCACATAGACATGAAGTGAGGGGATGCCATAGACATAATTCAGATTAGGATATACTCTGAAGTTATATCACAATTGCATAATGTTTGACCCGTTAGGGGGGACTGTGGAGTGCATGGGCCCATACGTTGCCCGGGACCACAGCTCTCCAAGCATAGATGTACTAAATCACATAATTAGGTTAAAACATGGTACAGAGAAAATGAAGCTTAGCAAAAGTCTAGGTACCCTCCCCATATCCAGTGCTAGTTCATTTTTTTTTTATATAATTTAGCTAGGAACAGGGGGTATAGAAAAATTGAATTGGATTAAACCTGAAGAATGTATTTGTTTAATGTATAATGTTTAAAAGTTCATATGTTTTGTGAGTATACAGGGAACACTTTCCCTAATTGGTAAGTTTATTACTTTTGATTGTATTTGACTATTTGTTCATATCAGATTAGTGCCTTATAGGTACAAAGACTCCATACTGCTGTTTATACTGCTGTACTAGTCTTGTACTATTTGTTTTTTCTGTTTTGTGCTTTCAGGGATTCTCTTCCCTGATCTTTCTTCTTCTCTCATCTTCCCCTTCTAAGCCCTTCCTTCCTATACCTTTACCCCTCTCCCCCCCCCCCTTTTTTTTTTTTTTTTTTTTTTTTTTCCTTTCCCTCCCTCCTCTCCTCCAGGTGATATGGCAAATTTACGACCCACGGGTAGGCTTCAGTCCACTGAGTTGATTTCGGTCAACGTGAAGGGTCTCAATTGCCCAGGTAAGCGCTCCATAGTGTTAAGAGACTTACATAGACGAGGGGGAGATGTCATCTTTTTACAGGAGACTCATTTTTCTGCTGCACACGAACCTAAATGGTATAGCCATCATTACCCCAAAGCTTACTTTGCGTCAGGTCCCAAGAAACAAAACGGGGTGGGTATCCTTATCAGTTCGAAAACCCCTTTTCAGCTCCATCAAGTATGTAGTGACCCTGAGGGTAGGTACATTATCCTTACAGGTACCCTGTGTGGCACACTTGTCACACTTGTTAATATATATTGTCCCAATACAGCTCAACACCTTTTCCTCCAGAAAATATCACATAAAGTAATGGAGGTACAGTGTGGTATTTTGTTCATGGGAGGTGATCTAAACGCATCACTGAACCCAGCCCTAGACACCTCGAACGGACTCTCCAGTGTCCCCCATAGGAATCTTAAGCGTATGACCTCTTCACTGAGGGAGTTAGCATTACACGATATTTGGCGTGTACACCACCCTACCACAAAAAATTTCACATTCTACTCTCATCCACATAGGAAGTATTCTAGAATAGATTACTTACTCACAGACCCAGCAGGCCTTTCTATAACAACAAGTAGTAACATACATAATATCACATGGTCTGACCATGCACCAGTCAGTTGTACCATCCTGTGGCCTAATGTGCCGGTAGCTCCTTATATTTGGAAATTGGATGACACATTACTTGAAGATAAGATCTTTAGGTTAGAGGTCGAGAGGGCTTTAGTGGAATACTTTCGTATACATGCAGACACTGAATCCCATGACACAGTTATTTGGGAGGCCCACAAATGTACTATTAGAGGTCTTCTAATAAAGCAAAAAGCTAAGCTGACGAAACAAAGAAACAATCAGTATAAAGCTCTGTTGTCTAAGATAGAAATCAATGAACGGGAGCACAAGTTGCACCCTACAAACACAAAACTCCAAGAGGATTTGGCTCGAGCGAGAGCAGCCCTGCTTGAGTTCCTTCAGATAGACTACCAAAAAAAGGCGCTTTACCTGAAACAGCGCTTCTTTGAACAAGGGGACAAGGCGGGAAGGTTGTTGGCCAGGGCAATTGCGCGTAAACGGACAAAACACTATGTCCACCAAATGGTGAATCGGGAGGGTGTTCTCAGAGAGGACGGGAAGTCAATTGCAGAGATCTTTGGTGCATATTATAAGTCCCTATATAATATTCAACCACGGGAGGAGAGGGATGAGATGATTCCCCCCCCACCCGACAGATTGCAGAGAATGAAGCAATATCTTCTGGATGCAGACTTGCCCAAACTAACGGAGCAGGACTCTGAGGCTCTTGAGTCCCCTATCACTCTAATAGAAATTAAGCAGGCTATAAAGGACCTTACCGCGGGTAAAAGTCCAGGGCCGGATGGTTACGGTGCTAAGTACTATAAACTCTATGTTGATATTCTAGCCCCAGAAATGCTAAAATTATTCAATGCACTGGCGGAGACCCCCCTTTTGCCCCACACCATGTTGGAGGCGCACATAGCCGTAATCCCAAAACCTGGGAAAGCAGAGGACAGACCGGAGAATTACCGTCCCATATCTCTGCTAAATTCGGACGTTAAGATCCTGGCCAGGGTCATCGCCAACCGACTTTACAAATTTCTCCCACAGCTAGTTTCAACAGATCAGGTGGGATTTATTCCCGGACGTGAGGCGAGGGATAACACCCTAAGAGTTATACAGATAATCTCATATGCTCACAATAATCAGATCCCAATGGCGTTGGTATCAACTGACGCCGAAAAAGCGTTCGACCGGATTGATTGGTCATTTATGCAACAAACACTGGGAAAATTCGGTTTTGGGCCCAAATTTATTAACAGAACTATGTCACTGTACTCTGCGCCAAACGCGAAAGTTCGGGTGAATGGAACCCTATCTGACACATTCCTGATTAACAACGGGACGCGACAGGGCTGTCCCCTGTCCCCCCTCCTGTTTGCGCTTACGATAGAGGTACTGGCCAGCAAAATCAGGGCTCATCCACAGATAAAGGGAGTTACAGTCGGAGGTTCAGAACACAAACTCGCAATGTATGCGGATGATATACTTTTGACGATCACTGACCCCGACCGGTCTTTAAAGGCCGCCTTAGAGGAGTTCTCAAGATTCGGTGATGTGTCGAATTTCCTACTTAACCCTTCCAAATCTGAGATCTTGAACATCTCTGTCCCACAGGGGAGATTTGAGGCTCTTAGTCAGGATTGCCCGGTAAAAGTAGCACACCATACCTTGAAATATCTAGGTATCTCAATCACACCGAAGATAAAAGATATAGCGGAGATTAATTATAAACGTATCAGAGACGAGGTGCTACGGGATCTAGCAAACTGGAAGAACAAAACCATCTCCTGGCTAGGCCGGGTGGGGGTTGTTAAAATGAACGTGCTGCCCAGGGTCCTCTACATCCTCCAAACCATTCCTTTAGCATCGGCCTCGCACTATTTGCATCAGATCCAGTCAGCCATGGAGTCCTATATATGGAACGGCTGCAGGCCTAGAATAAGGAAAAAAACCATTTACATGACTAGAGAGGAGGGTGGAATAGGAGTCCCCGATATGCGGTTCTACCAAAGGGCTATATTACTCCAACGAGTGGTGGAGTGGTGCCACAACTCCCCGCATAAGGCATGGATCCAATTAGATAATGCAATCTTGCTGAGGGGCAACACGGGGACACTGGCGTGGATATCCCCTAATAATAGACCAATTATAATTCGAAAATACCCACTACTGAACGAAGTGTTCTCAGGGTGGGATAGACTAATCAACAAAGACACCGGCTTGTCCTCCTTTGACTCCCCGGTCACCCCGATAAGGGAGAATCCCGATACGGGAGTTGAAACAGGGCCATATTTCCCAAATAAAGTCTACAACCTGGGGGACTCGGCAGTGCTCAACATCCTTCACCAAGACAAGTTAAAAACTAGACCAGAGCTGATTGAATGGGATGATGATATCTTCTCATCATGGTTCAGAGAGGCACAGGTTAGACATTACTATAGCACACATAAGAACAGGGCAGCCCTGACCAGGAGAAGGACGCCTTTTGAGACGCTTTGTACCATGTCACATACACCTAAACATTTGATATCCCTAATTTACAAACTCTTGATCACGGGTAGCGGGGCTTCCCTTCCAACATACACACAGGCTTGGCAGGAAGACCTGAGACAAGAAATCTCTGACAAAGAATGGTTAAAAATATTTGAGAGGGCAAGGAGGGCATCCGTCTCGGCCAAAATACAAGAATCACATTATAAGTTACTAAGCAGATGGTACCTCACCCCTCAAAGACTCAAAAAAATATATCCGCAGACTGGTGGGGGATGCTGGAGAGGATGTGGAGAGGAGGGAACTCTCATCCATATCTGGTGGTCGTGCCCACATATAAAAACTTACTGGGAAGCAATACTGGGAGAAATGAGCAGAAAATTGGGGGTTATTATTCCCCCAAGCCCTAACTATTTAATATACCACCAACTGCCCAAGATTATAGGGGAGGACAAATACTTGCTCCTCCTCCTAATGCTGAATGCTGCAAAGGTTCTCATCCCCTTATACTGGAAAAAACAAACCACTCCAAATATATCAGAATGGAAGGCTAAGGTTGGAGAGCTGTTAGGGTTAGAAAGGTACCATTACTTAAGAATTGGTAAACTCTGCACTCATGAAATGATGTTGCTGACCTGGGAGGGCCGGGGACTTTAGCTCAGCGGACAGTAGCTGGAGGATGTATATCACCCTCCCTTCCCCTCCAATCCAATTTTTTTTTTTCCTTCTTCCCTCTTCCCTCACCCTTCTTTCCCCTACCTCTTTTCCCCCTCCCCCTACTTACTCGATCCCCCTTCTCCCCCCTACTCTTACTAATTTTCCGGTCTGGTTACTTTTCTCTCTCTGCATCTGCAGAATGACTAATATCAGGTATCTAGATGCTCTCGGCAGTGTGTTAAAAGCCGAAGATCGATCAGTTAATTGTTATCTGCTTTATACAGCCTGATTAATCTTTTTCTGACAAAGTTTATAGCTTAACTCTTACAAATGAAGCTCATATGTATAGCAAAAGATTTGACTTTCATTGCTCAACGGTACACTATCAGAGGAAAAATGTACAAGAAAAGACAAGCTTAGAATAACGTGTATAATCACAAAATGATGCTATGTTGTAATAGTTTTTCATTTGCATGTATATATTGTCAAATCTTTTATCAATAAAGCTTTATTTAAAAAAAAAATTAAAAAAAAATAAAGAAAAAATAAAGAAAAATAAAATTAAAAAAAATTAAAAAAAGAATAAAAATTATTTTAATCCGTTAGTCTGCCAGTTAGATGGGAGCAGTCCTAACTCAATTTGTTTTATAAGCCAACTGGATTTCCTTAGTGGGGGAACTATTTGTAATAGAGTATCTAAGGGTAAAGATAGAATGGTCTTTTCCTATTTAAGGAAAAAGTGTTGCACTTGTTTTTCATTAGGACCTCTCAGGCTGAGTTGCTCTAGTATCACCTGGTTATATACATTCGGCTAGATTCCGAGTTTTGCGTTATGAGTAAAAAAGCAGCGTTAAGGCTCATAACGCTGCTTTTTTACTACCGCTGCTATTATGAGTCTTGTAGGTACAGCTGTCCCGCACACTTTTTTGGCCTTACCGCAAATCAACTCACGCAATTTGCGTATAGTCTTTTTCAATGGGACTTCCATAGCGCCGGTATTACAAGCTTTTTTTTTTAGGCCAAAATGTGAGCGGTACAGCCTATCCCGCAAGATTCGTAACGCAATCTAAAATCAGTAATTATGAGTTTTACACTACAAAGCTGTAGCATAAAACGCATAACTAAAGTGTTAAAAAGTACACTAACACCCATAAACTACCTATTAACCCCTAAACCGAGGCCCTCCCGCATCGCAAACACTAAAATGAAAATATTAACCCCTAATCTGCCACTCCCGACATCGCCGCCACTATAATAAACATATTAACCCCTAAACCACCGCACTCCCGCATCGTAAACACTAGTTAAATATTATTAACCCATAATCTGCCGCCCCTAACATCGCCGCAACCTACATTACAGTTATTAACCTCTAATCTACCGCTCCCAACGTCGCCGCCACTATACTATATTTATTAACCCCTAAACCTAAGTCTAACCCTAACCCCTAACACCCCCTAACTTAAATATAATTAAAATAAAATTAAATAAAACCTACAATTAATAACTAAATAATTCCTATTTAAAACTAAATACTTACCTATAAAATAAACCCTAAGCTAGCTACAATATAACAAATAGTTACATTGTAGCAAGCTTAGGGTTTATTTTTATTTTACATGCAAGTTTGTATTTATTTTAACTAGGTAGAATAGTTACTAAATAGTTATTAACTATTTAATAACTACCTAGCTAAAATAAATACAAATTTACCTGTAAAATAAAACCTAACCTAAGTTACACTAACACCTAACACTACACTACAATTAAATAAATTACCTAAATTAAATACAATTAACTAAATTAAATACAAATACCTAAATTACAAAAAAAAACACTAAATTACACAAAATAAAAAACAAATGACAAGATATTTAAACTAATTACACCTAATCTAATAGCCCTATCAAAATAAAAAAGCCCCCCCAAAATAAAAATAAAACCCTAGCCTAAACTAAACTACCAATAGCCCTTAAAAGGGCCTTTTGCGGGGCATTGCCCCAAAGAAATCAGCTCTTTTACCTGTAAAAAAAAAATACAAGCAACACCCCTAACAGTAAAACCCATGCCACCACCCACACAACCAACCCCCAAATAAAACCCTAACTAAAAAAACCTAAGCTCTCCATTGCCCTGAAAAGGGCATTTGGATGGGCATTGCCCTTAAAAGGGCATTTAGCTCTAATGCAGCCCAAAAGCCCTAACCTAAAAATAAAACCCACCCAATAAACCCTTAAAAAAAATAACACTAACCCCTGAAGATCCACTTACAGTTTTGAAGACCGGACATCCATCCTCAACGAAGCCGGGAGAAGTCCGCATCGAAGCGGAAAGAAGTCCTCAACGAAGCCGGGAGAAGTCTTCATCCAAGCCGGGAGAAGTGGTCCTCCAGGCGGGCAGAGGTCTTCATCCAGACGGCATCTTCTATCTTCATCCATCCAGTGCGGAGCGGGTCCATCTTCAAGACATCCGGCGTGGAGCATCCTCTTCTGCTGACGACTACCCGACGATTGAAGGTTCCTTTAAGTGACGTCATCCAAGATGGCATCCCTTAGATTCCAATTGGATTCCGATTGGCTGAACTTCAATCCTATCAGCCAATAGGACTGAGCTTGCATTCTATTGGCTAGGGATTTTTTTATTTTGGGGGGCTTTTTTATTTTGATAAATTATTAGATTAGGTGTAACTAGTTTAAATATCTTGTAATTTGTTTTTTATTTTAATTTTTTTAAACTATTTTTTATTGAAGTCATAAACAAATGTATCAATAGTGACACATCCAAAAACAATGACAAGTAAGAAGAATACAATGCTAATACAGTGATATTGCCAAGTCAACAATACAAATTATGCCAACCTAATATGCATTTATGGGTTTAAAGAGTGGTACTTGATGGGGATTATTAATAGAGTGAAGAAGCTATAATTAGCCAGAGATATCAAGAAGCAAGGAGGTTGACTAGGCAGTAGGGCTAAATAGAAGGGACATATGAATTCCATTCATTAAAGGCATAAGCAAAGAGTTTGTACTATCGAAATGACGACTTCAGTTTTATATTTTATATAATATATAGATTAGAAATGACCCCGCCTTGTAGTGGATAAAACATATAATAAAATATTTATTTAAGAAATATAGAGACAAGGGGGGGGTGGATTCATGGGATTAGGGGGAAGGGAGTGCAGCGGGCGAGAGCCGCTCGAAAAATGGGGGTAGGGGAGTAGGGGGGGCGTATCCTTCACATAATTTGGACCTCTGGTAAACTAAAAAGAAATGTGGAGGAAATTGGGAACAGTCGACTAACAACATTTGGTTTTATATATATATATGTATATATATATATATTCTCCAAAAAGCAGGCAGCTCACTGGTCTTTGTAGTAAAACTTAGAATTTATTATGTCAGTTTAAAAAACAAACGTTTCGGCACTGCATTGTGCCTTTGTCAATGTTATACAAAAAAGTACAAGGACAGAGTGCACCCTAGTACCCCGGATCAGTGAACAAACATTTAAAAACAACCCCCTTAAATAGAAGGAGACAACATAACCCCACTACGACTTTACCGCCATATCATTTGCATGTTCATTCAATTAGCTAGACGATACGTCACGCTGGCACGCTATCCGTGCCTAGCGTGATGACGCATAGCACGGCGTTGTTATGACAACGTCCCAAGCGTTGCATCGGTGTATAGGTCAAATGATAGGAGATCACCAGGAGGCAGCCTGCGCATGTTCAGAACCAACAGTATTCATGAAGCGCATCGGTTGCTCTAGGCAACCAGTGTAAACCTGTCAACTTGGCGGATGAAAACCGCTCTAGGTGTCTCATATTATGTGGCTAAGGCGGGGACTCAAGGAATATTAAATCTTATCAGAAT
This sequence comes from Bombina bombina, assembly GCF_027579735.1. Classification (NCBI taxonomy): domain Eukaryota; kingdom Metazoa; phylum Chordata; class Amphibia; order Anura; family Bombinatoridae; genus Bombina; species Bombina bombina. Next base: position 1,449,587,849 of record NC_069499.1, on the reverse strand, counting down.
AGCAAATCGCACAACTCACATGGTAAAAATCTATCCAATAAGAATACATGCAAATGTAAATCTGTTATGCTACTGAAATGCAAGTCTGAAAGATGTATAATACCTCATTATCTAAGAGTTATATGCAACAATGTATGTTAAAAAGTATATATACAGAGAAAAATATTAATTGATTTAAATATACATCAAGCCCATGGAGTACGGTGTGGCACCCACTTACGCAAATATTTACATGTCATGGTATGAACAGGAGCTCATGAAGCCTTTTGAACATCCATTGGTGACTTTTTATACCCGCTACATCGATGATGTTCTCTTGATATGGAGAGGCGATGAAGTGTCTTTGCGTGGGTGGGTGTCACATTTGAACCTCATGGCTAGCCCTATTCGTTTTAAGCTGGAATACAGCTTAGATAATGTTAATTTTCTGGATCTCAATTTGTTCAAGGTGAGTGATGCTGATGGCTGTCGATTTGGTACTAAATTGTACTCTAAGCCCACAGATCGCAACTCTTTGTTGCATGCCAGCAGCTTTCACCCTGGACACCAGAAAAAGGGTATTCTCACCTCCCAGCTCACTAGAGCACTGAGAAACAACAGTGAAAGGTATTCACAGGTTACCCAAGTTAAAGAAATGGGCTTGAAATTGAACAAAAGGGGTTATCCCATGACTGACATCTGTGATATACAGGAGAAATTGCTATGCACGGACACTTTACAGGACACCAGGGTTCCTAAAAGGGAACAGTCTGAACAACTGAACTTGATCACCACATACACACCTGGTTGTGACCGCCTAGCCAATGCAGCACGTCGCCATTGGCCAGTGGTGGGGACAGACCCCATGTTACCGTTTCAGAAGTTGAACGCTCCAAGGGTGGTCTATCGCAGAGCAAGGAACCTGAGGGACATCTTGGTTAAAGCGGATCCTGTTAACCACTACAAAAAGGAAACATGGCTCAAGACATCCAAAAAAGGTTGCTTCCCTTGTGGGAGCTGTACAACGTGCAACAGCATGTGTAAAGGGGAGTCTTTCCAACACCCCCACAAGAACCAAAGGTTTAAAATAAACCATCGCCTCAGCTGTACTAGCACCTATGTGATCTACATGTTGTCCTGTCCGTGTTCCCTCATCTACATTGGTAAAACAATAACTTCCTTCCGCGACAGGATGGCAAACCATCGCCATGCCATACGGGAAGCACTGAAAGATGGTGACTCGGACCAACCGGTGGCACGTCACTGTGCAAACTACAAACATCCAGTGTCAAGCATTAGATCAATGTTGATCGACCATGTCCCACCAAATCCAAGGGGTGGTGACAGGGGTAAAAAATTACTCCAATGCGAGAGCAGGTGGATTCATAAGTTGGGAACTATGACCCCAAAAGGACTCAATACCACTTTGGATTTCAGCCCCTTCTATTGAAATCGATGCCTATGTCCATCTGGCTTGAGCTAGTGAATATCTCACTGTTATGGTTACTACCGTACTCCATGGGCTTGATGTATATTTAAATCAATTAATATTTTTCTCTGTATATATACTTTTTAACATACATTGTTGCATAGAACTCTTAGATAATGAGGTATTATACATCTTTCAGACTTGCATTTCAGTAGCATAACAGATTTACATTTGCATGTATTCTTATTGGATAGATTTTTACCATGTGAGTTGTGCGATTTGCTATTCTGATAAGATTTAATATTCCTTGAGTCCCCGCCTTAGCCACATAATATGAGACACCTAGAGCGGTTTTCATCCGCCAGGTTGACAGGTTTACACTGGTTGCCTAGAGCAACCGATGCGCTTCATGAATACTGTTGGTTCTGAACATGCGCAGGCTGCCTCCTGGTGATCTCCTATTATTTGACCTATACACCGATGCAACGCTTGGGACGTTGTCATAACAACGCCGTGCTATGCGTCATCACGCTAGGCACGGCTAGCGTGCCAGCGTGACGTATCGTCTAGCTAATTGAATGAACATGCAAATGATATGGCGGTAAAGTCGTAGTGGGGTTATGTTGTCTCCTTCTATTTAAGGGGGTTGTTTTTAAATGTTTGTTCACTGATCCGGGGTACTAGGGTGCACTCTGTCCTTGTACTTTTTTGTATAACATTGACAAAGGCACAATGCAGTGCCGAAACGTTTGTTTTTTAAACTGACATAATAAATTCTAAGTTTTACTACAAAGACCAGTGAGCTGCCTGCTTTTTGGAGAATATTGGTATGTTTGTAGCAGAGCACCGTGGCATTACTTCAGTAAGATTGTGCTATCCTATCTAGGACTTTGTGTTTTGGCCTTATGGCTTTTGGGATTAGCACTCCGCTGTGATATTACACACGAACTGTGGACTTGGCTGTGTACAGTTTTGCATCTACTCAGGATCATTTTACACATTTGCTCTACATTGGTTTTAAAAGTTTTTAACATATCCCCACTTTTGTCTTTTCATTGTGATGGCGGAGGCTGCAGCTAATATGGATACAGCATACAATGAGGAGGACTTCAATACAGATCCCCTAGCATTCACTGACGATGATGCAGACAGGATTCTGGTCTCAGATGAAACTTGTGAGCTGGGAGGTGAGACACCTATTAATATATACCACAAATTACTCAATTTGCGCAGGAAGGAGGTTGATTATCACTTACATGCAGTGTTCTTATCAGGCTATTTTAGGAAGAAATTTATACCCAGGGGGTTCAGGGTGAAAAATATACCTACCCTTGGGAGACAAAATGTGGAGTTCTGCAAAAGATGGTGTTCAATTTTGAACAAATGTTCATATGACCTCATTCTCTTAGTTATAGAGGAGGTCACCAGACTAGAGTCAAGATTAAATCTGAATTGGACACCATAAAGACGCAGAGTCTCCACATTTTAAACAGTGACACTAGCCAGGACTGGGTCAACAAATTAGATGGTTTGGTTAATAAATACCGTAATGATTTAATTGCTTTCAAAAATAAAAAGGTTAATAGTGTGGAAAATGACTACAGGGAAAGGCGGGTGTACAAGTGGTTATATGGCAAAGATGAGGTGCCGTTCAGACGTCGCAGAAATTACAGATCCAAGAATACCTTAAGTATTGTGGACAGTAGCGGAGGGGATTCCTCTGAAAGTGAAACAACTAAAGATAATGAAGGGCCCACTGAGAATAGCCAACAACCTTTTTTAGGGGTAGCTACAAGGTCCACCCTAAAACCTCCAATACAACATATGGCGAAAAAAGGCCAAGGAAATTCAAGACCCGCAGGGGAGGTCACAAATGCAAAACAAAAACAAGTGAAAAAGAAATAGATATTGTTTTTAATCTCAGCAGCAGACCACTCAGTGTGGCTGAGATTTCGTTATTGAATCATGGCCTATCCTTTGTCCCAACTCCCCACACTGATCCTTTTGAGAGATTGGTCGATATCCATAGGTTTCAACGACAACTCAAGCTTAGGGACCACTTCAGAGAACAGGCTTATTCACCTGATCTACATAAGAAAAAGTCAGCTTTTGAACCACCAAATACCCACCCCTCTATTAGGAACTATACGAGGTTACTCACTCATAATATCAACGATGAATCTCAGATTGCTCCCTACCCTAATCTCAGCACTGCTGAAAGGCAAGCACTGAATGAGTTGAGCAAGGATAGAACAGTCATTGTGCGCCCTGCAGATAAGGGTGGTTCCATTGTGGTTCTTGATTATACTGACTACCGCAGTGAAGCCTTAAGACAACTGGCTGACTCTGAAACCTATGTAAAATTGAGAGGGAATCCAACACAAATGTATAAAAAGGCAATTGATATTTTTCTACAATGTAGCTTGGAGGCTGGTTTCATTACTGAAAAAGAATTGCTGTTCCTAACCACTGAACACCCTATAGTCCCTGTACTATATCTACTGCCTAAGGTTCACAAAACTTTAGTGAACCCCCCAGGCAGACCCATTGTGTCTGCCCGGGGTTCAGTATTAACCAATATTGCCATTTTTGTTGACTCTTTCCTACAGGATATTGTCAAAAACACAAAGGCTTATTTACAAGATTCGCCTTGCCTGCTGAGGAGACTTACTGATTTTGTTGATCTTAGACAGGATGACATCCTGGTCACCATGGACGTAGATAGCCTCTACACGGTGATCCCCCACGTTGGGGGGGTCGAGGCGGTCAGGTCCATGGTGACTAACAACATTCATTACAGTGGTCCCCCTATCGAGTTCTTGTGCGAATTATTGACTATTTGCCTGGAGAAGAATTATTTTAAATTTGAGGACTGCTATTACCTCCAGATAGCCGGCACAGCCATGGGGTCCAATGTGGCACCCACTTACGCAAATATTTACATGTCATGGTATGAACAGGAGCTCATGAAGCCTTTTGAACATCCATTGGTGACTTTTTATACCCGCTACATCGATGATGTTCTCTTGATATGGAGAGGCGATGAAGTGTCTTTGCGTGGGTGGGTGTCACATTTGAACCTCATGGCTAGCCCTATTCGTTTTAAGCTGGAATACAGCTTAGATAATGTTAATTTTCTGGATCTCAATTTGTTCAAGGTGAGTGATGCTGATGGCTGTCGATTTGGTACTAAATTGTACTCTAAGCCCACAGATCGCAACTCTTTGTTGCATGCCAGCAGCTTTCACCCTGGACACCAGAAAAAGGGTATTCTCACCTCCCAGCTCACTAGAGCACTGAGAAACAACAGTGAAAGGTATTCACAGGTTACCCAAGTTAAAGAAATGGGCTTGAAATTGAACAAAAGGGGTTATCCCATGACTGACATCTGTGATATACAGGAGAAATTGCTATGCACGGACACTTTACAGGACACCAGGGTTCCTAAAAGGGAACAGTCTGAACAACTGAACTTGATCACCACATACACACCTGGTTGTGACCGCCTAGCCAATGCAGCACGTCGCCATTGGCCAGTGGTGGGGACAGACCCCATGTTACCGTTTCAGAAGTTGAACGCTCCAAGGGTGGTCTATCGCAGAGCAAGGAACCTGAGGGACATCTTGGTTAAAGCAGATCCTGTTAACCACTACAAAAAGGAAACATGGCTCAAGACATCCAAAAAAGGTTGCTTCCCTTGTGGGAGCTGTACAACGTGCAACAGCATGTGTAAAGGGGAGTCTTTCCAACACCCCCACAAGAACCAAAGGTTTAAAATAAACCATCGCCTCAGCTGTACTAGCACCTATGTGATCTACATGTTGTCCTGTCCGTGTTCCCTCATCTACATTGGTAAAACAATAACTTCCTTCCGCGACAGGATGGCAAACCATCGCCATGCCATACGGGAAGCACTGAAAGATGGTGACTCGGACCAACCGGTGGCACGTCACTGTGCAAACTACAAACATCCAGTGTCAAGCATTAGATCAATGTTGATCGACCATGTCCCACCAAATCCAAGGGGTGGTGACAGGGGTAAAAAATTACTCCAATGCGAGAGCAGGTGGATTCATAAGTTGGGAACTATGACCCCAAAAGGACTCAATACCACTTTGGATTTCAGCCCCTTCTATTGAAATCGATGCCTATGTCCATCTGGCTTGAGCTAGTGAATATCTCACTGTTATGGTTACTACCGTACTCCATGGGCTTGATGTATATTTAAATCAATTAATATTTTTCTCTGTATATATACTTTTTAACATACATTGTTGCATAGAACTCTTAGATAATGAGGTATTATACATCTTTCAGACTTGCATTTCAGTAGCATAACAGATTTACATTTGCATGTATTCTTATTGGATAGATTTTTACCATGTGAGTTGTGCGATTTGCTATTCTGATAAGATTTAATATTCCTTGAGTCCCCGCCTTAGCCACATAATATGAGACACCTAGAGCGGTTTTCATCCGCCAGGTTGACAGGTTTACACTGGTTGCCTAGAGCAACCGATGCGCTTCATGAATACTGTTGGTTCTGAACATGCGCAGGCTGCCTCCTGGTGATCTCCTATTATTTGACCTATACACCGATGCAACGCTTGGGACGTTGTCATAACAACGCCGTGCTATGCGTCATCACGCTAGGCACGGCTAGCGTGCCAGCGTGACGTATCGTCTAGCTAATTGAATGAACATGCAAATGATATGGCGGTAAAGTCGTAGTGGGGTTATGTTGTCTCCTTCTATTTAAGGGGGTTGTTTTTAAATGTTTGTTCACTGATCCGGGGTACTAGGGTGCACTCTGTCCTTGTACTTTTTTGTATAACATTGACAAAGGCACAATGCAGTGCCGAAACGTTTGTTTTTTAAACTGACATAATAAATTCTAAGTTTTACTACAAAGACCAGTGAGCTGCCTGCTTTTTGGAGAATATTGGTATGTTTGTAGCAGAGCACCGTGGCATTACTTCAGTAAGATTGTGCTATCCTATCTAGGACTTTATATATATATATATATATATATATGTATACATAAGCATAGCAATACTCTTTAGCAATGACAAAAATACAGACAATTAAATTACAGAGCTATAATAAACCATAACAAAATAAGCAAATGGCTCTATAATATATAGAGAGATAAAGTAGCGTGCCCAAGAATTTTGGGAACTTATATGCCAGTCCTATATAGATTAATGTTATGCTATCCAGCTATTTTATGTTAACGCTCTAGAGAATAGTAGCAACCAGAACAAACAAGCAGTGTATTGTTATGAGATTGTAAAAAAGCGTTATGGCATTTTTTCCTTGTAATTTTAGCATTTTATTTTGCAGCATCAGTCTAATACTAGCTGGCTATGGCATGCATATATTGTACGGGAGTTTACTATGGCGAGGGGAGCAAAAGTCCATATAGCGCTAGCAAACTCTCATGGGACCTTGATACTACAAGGACACTAAGGGCATTTGAGGATAGTTGTGCAGTCAATGTGTTATGGTATATATATATATATATATATATATATATATATATTATCTGCGTAGAAGTTGTTCATTGCCATTAACAAGCATGAAACTAATAGATGTTACAATTAGAGTGGATGGTAGCTAATTAGTAAATGCACTTTTAACTATGACATATATCTCCCTTGTAATCCTCTTAATTTATAAAGGAAAGAATAAGTGTGTGATTTAGTAACATAGTTGGTGAAATTAGGGTCTAATAAGGACAAACAGAGAGGAGCAAAGGATGTCAAAGAATAAAGAAATGAAAGGCAGCGTAAGAATAGTTCTAGACGCACAACATATATTGAGAGTTTACTGAAAAAAAAGACACTGAAGCTATAATTGGTTTCTAGAAAACAAAACAGCTATACATACAATAATGGGCACTATCAGAAAATCGTTATTGTCCATACATAACATATAGTCTGCTAATTTGTATTGTGTTCCTTCTATTAGAGTAATAGATTAACATGGACCAGCTCTGAAAAAATCTATAACCCCAAACATCCACGGTTAGCTACTCACAGACGTGAAAAGCCCTCCAGCAATGTCTTTGGTAGCTAGCTGACTCCCTGTTTAATGTGAATGAGAGACAGTAGCAGTCTGAAGTCAATCACCGGGAGTGTAGCTGGGAAGCTAGGAAGCAGTCCCATGAGATTTGCCACAGTAGCGTTAGCAACAAGAGGGGTCTGTGTGTGTCTCCAAACTTGGGTAAGCTTCTGGGGTATAGTTCGAAAATTAATATGGGAGGTTGTTTCTTGCTGCAAGATCGATGCATGGTGGAGGTCAAAATCATATGCCTCTGTGCCGACTCGATCCTCACTCAAACTGTTACGCGAGCCAGACTGTGTGCTATGTTCTACACAAATTTCTTGAAAGTCGTGGTCAGGGTGGGGATCCAGTATCTGCCTGTTCCCATCACCTCCAATAAGATTACCCTCGAGGTCTTGTAAATAACCTCCTTTCATTAACCGGGGGCCGGCCGCATCTCCCGGTACATATGTAAGCAAAAGCCTAGAGGTATATAGAAGCTGTGGAGGTGTATGGGTTTGGGTACGGCTTTGAAAAGTTGAACCGGATGGTTTAATCCTAGTGAGTGAGAGTGATTCGTCCTCCTCCTCTGCCTCCTCCATTGTTGTTGCGAGTTTACCCTTGTGGTCTGTGTTGGGCTGAAGTAGCCGAGTGAGATCTCCAAATTGTATTAGCATCTTTCTTTCCAAAGCTACAAACATAGCTTGTATTTCCTTATGAAAGTCCTCCATTATTTTATCTAAGGTATCCAGAGGTGTTGTATTATTCTGAGTAAATCCGGCTGCCCGGGGGAGGGTGCAGGGATGTCGTCTTCTAGTAGCGCTATTTTGAGGACCAGCCAAGCGTTTAAGAGCTCATAAAAATATAATAAAGATGTCACTCATTGCAGAAAAACATTCCCTTCATGTTGATACTGAAAGCTGTGTTGGATGGCTTGAGAAAGCTCAGGATTCCTTGATGACTGAGAGTCTTTAGGAGAGAGCACTGGAAAGAGTGGCCATCTTAGTTGCTGGTCCGGACACGCCCCTTGTTTTTTATTTTGTGTAATTTAGTGGGGGTTTTTTTTTTGAGAAAGCTCAGGATTCCTTGATGATTGAGAGTCTTTAGGAGAGAGCACTGAAAAGAGTGGCCATCTTAGTTGCTGGTCCGGACACGCCCCTTGTTTTTTATTTTGTGTAATTTAGTGGGGTTTTTTTTGTAATTTAGGTATTTGTATTTAATTTAGGTAATTTATATAATTGTAGTGTAGTGTTAGGTTAATTGTAGTGTAGTAACTTAGGTTAGGTTTTATTTTACAGGTAAATTTGTATTTATTTTAGCTAGGTAGTTATTAAATAGTTAATAACTATTTAGTATCTATTCTAGCTAGTTAAAATAAATACAAACTTGCCTGTAAAATTAGTTATTATATTAGTTATATTGTAACTAGCTTAGGGTTTATTTTATAGGTGAGTATTTAGTTTTAAATAGGAATTATTTAAGCCTAGATTACGAGTTCTGCGTTAGGGTTAAAAAGCAGCATTAAGGGGTCCTAACGCTGCTTTTTAACGCCCGCTGGTATTACAAGTCAGGCAGGTACTGGTGTACCGCTCACTTTTCTTCCGCGACTTTTGTCTACCGCAAATCCCCTTACGTCAATTGCGTATCCTATCTTTTTAATGGGATTTGCCGAACGCTGGTATTACGAGTCTTGGAAGAAGTGAGCGGTACACCCTCTACCGCCAAGACTCCTACCGCATTTAAAAGTCAGTAGTTAAGAGCTTTATGGGCTAACGCCGGAACATAAAGCTCTTAACTAAAGTGCTAAAAAGTACACTAATACCCATAAACTACCTATGTACCCCTAAACCGAGGCCCCCCACATCACAAACACTAAAATAAAATGATTTAACCCCTAATCTGCCAACCGGACATCGCCGCCACTTCATTATACCTATGAACCCCTAACCGCATTTAAAAGTCAGTAGTTAAGAGCTTTATGGGCTAACGCCGGAACATAAAGCTCTTAACTAAAGTGCTAAAAAGTACACTAATACCCATAAACTACCTATGTACCCCTAAACCGAGGCCCCCCACATCGCAAACACTAAAATAAAATTATTTAACCCCTAATCTGCCGACCGGACATCGCCGCCACTTCATTATACCTATGAACCCCTAATCTGCTGCCCCTAACATCGCCGACACCTACATTATAGTTATTAACCCCTAATCTGCCGACCGGACATCACCACCACTATAATAAATTTATTAACCCCTAAACCGTCGCACTCCCGCCTCGCAAACACTATATTTTTTTTATTAACCCCTAATCTGCCGTCCCTAACATCGCCGCCACCTACCTACAATTATTAACCCCTAATCTGCCGCCCCCAACGTCGCCGCTACTATATTAAATTTATTAACCCCTAAACCTAAGTCTAACCCTAACCCTAACACCCCCTAGCTTAAATATAATTTTAATAAATCTAAATCAAATTACTATCATTAAATAAATTATTCCTATTTAAAACTAAATACTTACCTATAAAATAAACCCTAATATAGCTACAATATAACTAATAGTTACATTGTAGCTATTTTAGGATTTATTTTTATTTTACAGGCAACTTTGTATTTATTTTAACTAGGTACAATAGTTATTAAATAGTTAGTAACTATTTAATAACTACCTAGCTAAAAGAAATACAAAATTACCTGTAAAATAAATCCTAACCTAAGTTACAATTATACCTAACACTACTCTATAATTAAATTAATTAACTAAACTACCTACAATTAAATACAATTAAATTAACTAAACTATAGTACAAAACCCCCCCACTAAATTACAGAAAATAAAATAAAAATACAAGAAGTTTAAACTAATTACACCTAATCTAAGCCCCCTAATAAAATAAAAAAGCCCCTTAAAATAATAAAATGCCCTACCCTATCCTAAATTACAAAGTAATCAGTAATTAAAAGGGCTTTTTGCGGGGCATTGCCCCAAAGTAATCAGCTCTTTTATCTGTAAATAAAAATACAATACCCCCCCAACATTACAACCCACCACCCACATACCCCTACTCTAAAACCCACCCAACCCCTCCTTAAAAAACCTAACACTAACCCTCTGAAGATCTCCCTACCTTGAGTCGTCTTCACCCAGCCGAGCCGAATTCTTCATCCAAACGGGGCAGAAGAGGTCTTCCATCCGGTTGAAGTCTTCATCCAAGCGGGGCAGAAGAGGTCCTCCATCCGCTTGAAGTCTTCATCCAAGCGGGGCAGAAGAGGTCCTCTATCCGGTTGAAGTCTTCATCCAAGCGGCATCTTCTATCTTCATCCATCCGGAGCGGGCAGCATCCTGAAGACCTCCGATGCGGAACATCCATCCTGGCCGACGACTTCCCGACGAATGACGGTTCCTTTAAATGACGTCATCCAAGATGGCGTCCCTCAAATTCCGATTGACTGATAGGATTCTATCAGCCAATCGGAATTAAGGTAGGAAAAATCTGATTGGCTGATTCAATCAGCCAATCGGATTGACCTCGCATTCTATTGGCTGATTGGAACAATGGGGCTGCGTTACTGAGCTTTACGCTGCTTTTTTGCAGGTGTTAGACTTTTTCTCAGCCGGCTCTACCCATTGATGTCTATGGGGAAATCGTGCACTAGCATGTAAAACCAGCTCACCGCTGACTTAAGCAGCGCTGGTATTGGAGTGCGGTATGAAGCTCAATTTTGCTCTACGCTCACTTCTTGCCTTTTAACGCCGGGTTTATAAAAACCTGTAATACCAGTGCTGTAGGGAAGTGAGCGGTGACAATAACGTGCAAGTTAGCAACGCACCCCTCATAACGTAAAACTCGTAATCTGGCCGATTGTTTGTAAACTCCTTAAATTTAGGTTCCTGTTTACTCTTCCAGTTTTTGAGAATAATATTTCACCCAATCAAAATTATTGTATTTATGAATTTAGTATTATTATATAAATTAGAATGACTAAGAATGAAAAATATGTATTTTGGCTTGAGCGTAAAACTACTTAAGTGAACCCTATTTACCCAGAAAATAATTTTACTCCAAAATTGTGCAATTTTGGGGCAAGTCCAAAAACAATGCATCTTGTCTGCAAATTCTGTGTTACATTTGGGGCAGTTATCTATTTTCTTATACCATTTGTGACTTTAAGGTGCGTAACATGTCAAATTTATAAACTTTAAATTAAACTCCGTCCAGTTTATAGAAATCAACGGCTGATCGATCAACTTAAAACTTTGCGAGATGTTTTCACTAGATATATTTGGCAGAATTTTATTCCATTTTCTCACTAGGGTTTCATTATGTACTGTCCCGTGATATTTAATGAGCATATTGTAAACATGCGCGATAGAGAATTTCCCGTTGTAATATAACCGGATAAACTCATCTAATCCCCCAAGAGTAAGATCAGGCCCAGTCTCAGATCTTAAGGTTCCAATCCAATGTCGAATCTGAAGGTAGGTGAAGATGGAAGCTCTTGGTAAATTAGGTCGATTTTATCAATTTGTTCGCTTAATATAGCAGGCTCAATTCTCCTCCATCAAAGTTAATGGTGAGATTTCTGATAGGTATACTCTGAAACGAGGCACACGCCAAGGTTTACCCCTTTCCCCATTGCTTTTTAATTTATCATTAGAACCCCTTGCGATTTTATTAAGAAAGGAGTTAAAAGGGATTAGGCTTGGTGATGAGAAATTAGTATTATCGTTATTTGCTGAAGGTTTCCTATTATTCCTAAGTAACACGGATCAGTCCATCCCCCAGATTCTGTAGATTATTGAAGTGTATAGTTCTTTCTCAGGGTATAAAATTAATTTGGGAAAATCTGAACTTCTTTGGATTTCTATTCCAAATCGTAATATTCCTCATCCTTTTAAGGAAGTTAAGGAAATTAAATACTTAGGTATTTTTCTAAGTAAGAATCTGGCACAATGGTACGAATAGAACTTCCCAAAATGTTTTGACGTGTTCAAGAAAAAATAAATGATTGGGATAATCTTCTTATTTCCTTGTCTGCAAGTGTTATATTAATAAAAGCAATTCTTTTTCCAAAACTATTACATTTACTACAGAATCTGCCTCTCTTACTTTTGAAAAAATATATAATTTACTTGCAAAAAAATATGCTCTAGTTTTATTTGGTGATGGAAAAAAGCAAGGCCTTTCCCAATATACAATTCTACAACTATGCTACGCTTGCTAAATTCACTTTAGATTGGATAACGGAAAGAGACAATGTTTCCTTCTCCTCTATTGAATCTCATTTAAAGGGACATGAAACCCACATTTTTTCTTTCATGATTTAGAAAGAGAATGCAATTTTAAACATCTTTCTAATTTACTTTTTATTATATAATTAGTTTTATTTTCTTGATATTCTTTGCTGAAAAGCATATCTAGATATGGTCAGTAGCTGCTGATTGGTTGCTGCACATAGAAGCCTCGTGTGATTGGCTCACCCATGTGCATTGCTATTTCTTCAACTAAGGATATCTAAAAAAAATAAGCAAAATAAATAATAGAAGTAAATTGTAATGTTGTTTAAATTTGTATTCACTATCTGAATCATGAAAGAAAGATTTTGGGTTTAGTGGCCCTTTAATAGCCCCATTTGCTCTTAAAGAAATAATCCATATCCCTTTCTCCAGACTACCAGCAAACGTTGCCCAAATGTACACATTCAAATACATAATCTTAGCATAGCAGAAGGTTTGCTCTGAGTCAATGAGTGACTGGCAGCAGCACAACTTTCTTCCCCGCTTTTAGGCCAGCAGTCCTGTTATCTCTCCATCACCACCATCATCCCCTGTTGTAGAGCAGCCTCATCCACTACCCATGTTGCCAGTTCTACTGGTAGTACAATCTCTGTCAGTACTAGAATAACTGGCAGTTACACCACCACCATCACTAGGAGGGCAGAAAGAATTAGCAGTGCCACATCTCAAAACACCGGCAAGGAGACCTCAACAGTAATTGAAGGGCAGGCAGAGGCAGTAACTGCTTCACGTCGCTCAAAGGTGTGGGACCAATTTGTTTGCATTAGAGATGGCCACTTTGCTAAGTGCCAATTGTGTGGCAAAGAGGTTATCAGTGGGAGAATTTTGGGTCAGAAGAAGGTGGAGCCAGCTGAAGCAACAGTGCAACTATCTCGTTATCACAGCCAGCAATGCCACTTATTAGAAGCAGCACTAAATTAGTCAGGATATGAAACACATTATTGATGGTAATCAGCAGAGTCAGGTACCACCTTCAACATCTCGACGTGTTCAGCATTTTGGGGAGTTTTGCTCTGGGGGGGGATGTTCAGGCAGCAGTTAAGAAAATGAACCCGTCTGATAGGTCAGCTGGTAGCTGTAGGTAGTTCCCCTCTTCTCCATGCTTGAAGAGGAGACTTTTAAGCAGTTGATGGAAGCAGTTACTCCCCACTACCACCTCCCTTCACACAGTGCTTTCAGCAAGAGCGTAGTCTGTTCCTGCTTTGCAGTGTTGAAGGAGTTAAAGAAGGCTGCTTGACAGTCAGTGCACTTTTCCATCAACTAATGGAGTGATCCTAGTGGCCATGTTTTCATCTCCCTGACAGCACATTGTTTTGTTGGCAGTCCAGGGTGTGTGATGAGGGTAGTGCTACTGCTAGTAATGGTGCAGCAGCAGGCAGCTCCGGTTAGGGCAGGTGCGGTCAGTAGATCAGTAGGGCTACCGATCATTCCTCCTTCATGCTGAGGTGTTGGATGAGCATCATCCTGCTAACAATATATTGCAGACTCTTAGAAGTATGGTGACACAGTGGGTAGGAGAGTGGGCAGGCACCAAGGTGGACATGGGATTTATTGTCACCTACGGAACAAAGGCTCTCCATGAGGGTGACTTTATCGGTGTGAGTTGTTCAGCTCCCATCCTCCAACTCATGGTAAAGGCTGCTATCTTTGAAAGCAATTGTATGTTATCAACTTTACTTGACTGGTGCAGAAGGATTGCAGGACACTTCCACCACAGTATTAAAGTCAGTCAGCTCCTTAGGCAGGAACTGGTGAAGACAGGGCTTCCACAGCACCGTCTTAAGTAAGACACAACTACCAGGTAGAAGTCGACTTTGGATATGTTGGAACATATCTTAGAGCAGCAGAGGGACCGCCAGTCTGGGTCAATCATACCCTTTTTCACTCGGATATTGACCAAGATGGATGCTTTCCGGGAAAATCGTGGTTCCTGGTGGAGTACTAAGCTGTGAGGTAGCAGCCCTTGTCAGAAGGCTGAAGGAGCAGTTGAAAGGTCGCATGCAGGACTGTCTGGAGGAATTTCCTGAACTGATGCTAGCCACATTGTGTGATCCCAGAATGAAGGGGAAAATGGCTCTCTGAAAGGAAACCCTGCCAATTTGGAGAGACAAACTGATTTACAGGGTGCATGTGACACAAGAAAAGGGGGGCATGTTTTGTAATGGAAAAGTGCAGCAGCAGGAGGCAGATATATATTTTTTTCATCTTCTACCAGCAACTGTAGATGGATCAGCACAATACAGATGCATGTTTCAGTTAGAGGCAATAGACTGTTTGTTTGGATCCACTGAAGCCCCCTCATGAAAGGGGAGTACAAGTGCCTCAGAAATAGTAAAGGCTTACCTACATTTCCGCCTACAGCAGACCATCTGAGCTATTGCTGTAGCATATGTGACACAAACTAGTGAGTGAAGCAAATACTAAATAGGGGGTGCAATGCACAATCATACCTAAGTAGCAAATGGTAAAATAGGTTAACAAAAGTGCAATAATATGTAAAAATACAATTACTACAATAATAGAAAGTCCCAAAACACCCAATCCAGATGGAAAGTCCAAACTGTAAAGGAATCCTGGCCGCTCTCTCAGGAAATACCATCAGGTAAAGATGAAGGACAATCCTAAAAAACTAAAAAAACAGAGGCGCCTCTTATGCACTATCATCTGGTGATAGCAGTAATAGTGAAAGAAAAAGGCCCACTCACATGTGTGAAAGCACACAATCGTGCTAAACTGGCAGGTTGAGACTTCTGAGCCACTCGACTGACTCCACTCACAGCAAGTAAGGCAGGATGATCCAGACTCTTGCTCCTTGGGCTCCAGCAGTAGTGGATGCACTGGCACAAAGAGGGAGCAAGCTATTAAGACAGGGATACTGGAACCCTCAAAAGGTTATAATAATGAACCAAAACAAGGGTGCTAATGCAGCGGTTTTATTCAATAAAAACAACAACACGTTTCTTGGTGGCCAACACCGTTTCATCAGGCTGTGTTATAACTAAACACTGCTCCTTATTTAAAAGACTATTGCTCCAATCAGCACATAAAATGAATTAAGCCCGCCCCTTACTCTGACAGGTATAATTGAGTAGCACAGATGTATCTAAATTCAGAAAGGAATAGCCATGGGGACCAGATTTGCCCCTAGCTTTGCCAACCTTTATATGGGCATTAAGAAAAATGTATATATATAACTTTTTGGTCAAATCTGTTCTGGACGTTTCATTGATGATTCGATCTTCATCTGGAGAGGTGACATTTCTAAAGCAAATCTCTTTGTTCAACATATGAATTCTAATGATATGGGCCTCACATTCACTAGTTCAGCACAGACACAGTCAATTGTTTATTTAGATCTTCTGTTATCTTTTTCTGATTTTGGTTTAATTAGATCACAAACTCATTTTAAAGCAGCAGACTGTAACAGTTTTTTTTACTTTTAAAGTAATAATTAGTTGCCTTGGAAATCTAATGTCCCCTAAGGGCAATTTAAAAGAGATTGCAGTGACCTTGGGACATTTGATGAAGAAAGCAAGATCCTGAAAGAAAGTTTTTTCCCTTTAACGTTTTAAGGAGAAAAGTTATCTTCTAGAAATTATTGAGATTAGCTACTTATGAGCAAGAAATGATAGGAGGGATTTATTATCAAACCATTTAGATAAAGGGGGTCTTGATTTGGACAAACCTTCCGAAAACCAAGTAGAAAACAAATTATTTTTCATCACTCATCATAGGGAAATTAAGAAAGTGATCACTAAATATTGATACATTCTTAAAAACGATCCAATTTTGGGTAAGATAATTGAAGAAAAACCTAAAATGTTCTTTAAAAGAGCACCAACATTAAAAAAATCATTTGGAACAAAGTAAGGTGGTGAAATATTCTGCGAAACCATATATTAATATGTATTATTTCTTTTAACATTGTATGGGTTTTTATTATTTTTGTATTTTCTAACAAATCAGATTCATCTATGTTAGTAATTTATACCTGTCAGAGTAAGGGGCGGGCTAAATTCATTTGCTGTGCTGATTGGCGCAATATTCTTTTAAATAAGGAGCAGTGTTTAGTTATAACACACCCTGATGAAATGGTGTTGGCCTCCAAGAAACGCGTTGCTGTTTTTATTGAATAAATGTTTTTATCTAAACCGCTGCATTAGCACACTTGCTTTGGTTCTTCATAACCTTTTGAGAGTTCCAGTCTCCCTGTCTTAATAGCTTGCTCCCTCTCTGTGCCAGAGCATCCACTATTGCAGGAGCTCACGGAACGGCTTCATCACGTGACTGAATTACGCATTTGAGGTCAGCAGTGATGGGTTGAGAGCTGGTGGAGAACAGTGCTGGGAGCGAGAGTTGGGATCATCCTGTCATACTTGCTGTAAGTAGAGTCAGCCGAGCAACTAAGAAGTCTCGGCCTGCCAGTTTAGCACGATTTTGTGCGTTCACACGTGTGAGTGGCCCTTTTTCTTTCACTATTACCCCTATTACCTAATGATAGTGCACAAGAGGCGCCTCTGTTTGTTTTCTTTTTTAGGATTGTCCTCTGAGCTATTGGCATGAGAAGAAGATTGTGTGACCTGCCCTGGCTACAGTAGATCAGGAGCTCCTCTCTTGTCCACCAACAACTGTGCAAAGTGAGCGATGTTTCCGTTTAATTGTAATATACTGATACTTCAGCACTCACAAATGTCACCACAACTCATGGAGCAAATGGCATTTCTCGAATGTAACATTCCAAAGCAAGATTATCCTGCCCTTAGCTTTGACACCAATTTATTTTACACTCCAGCCTGCCCTTCCTGCTTTGTGGTCATCATCATCCGTCAATGCCAAATCCTTAGGGAACTGCTGGCTGCTGTATCTAGGAGGTTCTAGGCACGTCTTTCTTATCCTCCTCCCTTGGAAGTGTATTTTTGAGGTTTATGTATTGTAAGGGCTACCTAGTTCAATAAGTCTACTGACTGCTGCTGCCACTCCTGCCCTTCCTGCTCTGTGGTAATTATAATCAATCAATGCCAAATCCTCAGGGAACTGCTAGCCACTGTGTCCAAAGGGCTCTATGTACATGTTTGTCCTCCTCCTCCTTTGGAGGTATATTTTTGAGGTTTGTGTACGGTGAGGCCTACCCAATTTAGTGACTCAGTTGCCTGTTGCTGCCACTCCTGCTCTTCCTACACTGTGGTGATCATCGTCTGTCAGTGCCAAATCCTCAGTGAACTGCTGACCTTTGAGTCCAAGGGGCTTTAGGCACGTATGTGTCTTTCTCCCCTGGTGGTGTATTTTTGAGGGTTATGTACTGAGCAGCTTATTATTTCAGTAATGCTGCTGCCTACGGTTGCTGCTGCCTCTCCTACTGTTCAGTGGTGGTCATCATCCGTCAATGTCAAATCATCAGGTAACTGCTGGATGTTATGTCCAAAGGGCTCTAGGCATGTATCTGTCCTCCCTTGGAGTTGTATTTTTGAGGTTTATGTACTGATAGGCCTACTTAGTTAAGTAACTCTGCTGTCTGCTTTTGCTGCTACACATGCTCCTGCCCTTCCTGCTCAGTGGTGATTATTATCCGTTAATGCCAAATCCTCAGGGGATTGCTGGACACTGTGTCCAAGGGGCTATAGGCTCATGTTTGCCCTCCTCCCTTGGAGGTGTATTTTTTAGGCTTATTTACTGCGAGGCCTACCTTGTACAGTAAGTCTGTTGCCTGCTGTTGCTGCCAGTCCTGCTCCTGCCTTACCTGCTCCATGGCGGTCATCATCTGTCAATGCCAAATCTTCTGGGAACTGCTGGCCACTGTTTCCAAGAGGCTGTAGGCATGTGCTTGTCCTGCCTTGGAGGTGTATTTTTTTGTTTTATGTAATGTGAGGTCTACTTAGTTCAGTAACTCTGCTGCCTGCTGCTGGTGCTGCCACTCCTGCCCTTTCTGTTCAGAAGTGTTTATCTTCTGTCACTACCAAATCCTCAGGGAACTGCTCGCTGCTGTGTCCAAGGCACTCTAGGCACGTGTTTGTCCTTTTCCCTTGGTAGTGTATTTTTGAGGTTTATGTACTGTGAGGCCTACTTAGTAAGTCTGCTGTCTGCTGCTGCGGCCACTCCTGCTCCTGCCCTTCCTGCTCTTTTGTAGTCATCATCTCTCAATGCCAAATCCTGCTGGCTGTTGTTTCCTATGGGCTCTAAGCACTTGTTTGTCATTCTCCCTTGGAGGTGTATTTTTGAGGTTTTGTACTGTGAGGCCTACCTAGTTCAGTAACTATGCTGCCTGCTCCTGTCCTTCTTGTTCAGGCATTTCCTATTCCTAGCAGTGTAATTTTATTGCTAAAAGTAATGTTTTGTGGACTTCCCATTGGTGTAAATGCTATTGAACAAATTTCTTTTTCAACAAAATTCTTATCCAAATATTCAGCTGAACGGAACGGCACATGAACAAAATTCTGAGGACCCGAATTGGTCGAAAAATCGAAACCAAATCTTTCAGATGAACCAAATCATTTTGCCCGTGCACTCTAAAAAAATCATGTTACTAAAGTAGTAATTATTTATATTTTAGTCTTTTTGATACAGGTAAAGCCTTTTTCTTTTAAACGTATACAATAATAGAATTAAAAATTTCTAAGTACTGGAGATACCTGCACACATCAAACAAGAATTGCACTCTCTGTTTTACCTTTTTCTTTTAAAGTTGTTCGATTCTTTTATTAAAAGTTTTGTTTACAATCTCTATGGTTTGGGGTCGTTAAAATTTGTATCCACAATTTCTAACAAACAAAGCAAACAAACTTTACAAGCCATCTGTAAGAACCTTTCTGTTAGTATTTTCATGCACTCTGATGTATTACACCATTTTGGATTCTTTCCTTCCTTTGGGGGTGTGCGTTAGAAGATACAAGATAAGTTTTCTGTGAATTTTCCATGATGGAGGTCAGCGCAGCTGTATTTCTACAATACTTGCAGGCTGCGTCCTCACTTTGAAGGGAAGTTATTTTCAATACCTGTTTAATCTGTACTCTACTTTAAACAAAGTATTTTTCTTGACAGAAAAAAAAGACTCAGCCTAAATAACTTTGGTCACACCTAAATATATTTATTTCTCATTAAAAAAAAGTTGTGTAACAATAAATAAAGAAGTTTTCTTTCTTTATTTAAGGATTTACATATCTTGTTCCTTATGAAGACATTATTATATGGCTGAGGGAATAAATTACATTACACAATTTCATAATTGGAATTTAAATTTTCATTCTACATATATTTTCACACGCATTTGTATATAAATAGCTGGTACTTGCAGTTGAAATACCATCAAACAAGATTGCAAAGATGAAGCTGCTCCTGAGTCTGACTTTCCTTAGTTGTCTGGCATGTTGGATAGAGGCAAAACAATACTCTCCATGTGAACTGATCAAAATATTTCAACAGAAAGGACTGGATCAATATCAAGGCGTTGGTGCTGCTACATGTATGTAAAATAGTAGTTAAATATTCAGTTATTTATCGTCTCATATTATTATTACTGTAGGTATAATAAGTAATAAATAAATTCAACATATCTAGGCATAGGAAAGTAGTAATTAATTAAATGTACAGATAAATACTTCTAATATATGTAAAGGTTTGAATAAATAATAAAAAATCGGATATATGTTCATTATTTTTGAGTTTTTATCTGAAAATTAAATATTTTATTTCATGTTTGAGATTCTACACTTTATATATATATATATATATATATATATATATATATATATATATATATATATACACACACTCACACACATATACTGTATATATATATATATATATATATACACAGTATATATATATACACAGTATATATATATATATATATATATATATATATATATATATATATATATATATATATATATATATATATATATATATATATATATATATATATATATATACAGTATATGTGTGTGAGTGTGTGTATTTTAAAATGAAAAACATTGCCTTCCCTAACTGGACTAACATTTCTGTGATTTCTGTTCTATACAGAACTCCTTTAGAAACATCACAATCTCACTCACTTTAATTTTGTACATTTTATTTTCTTATTCTAAAACATATTTTCCAAGCCCTGTTTCATTTGGTTATTTAACAGGGATATGCATTGCTAAGCATGAGAGTGATTATAAAACTGATGCAATAAATGACAATGGACCAAGTCGAGATTATGGAATATTTCAAATTAACAGCAGATGGTGGTGCGATGATGGGAAGACTGCAAATACGGCAAATGGGTGTAACAAACCATGCAGCAGTAAGTACTAGTAACTCATCATGCATTTCCTTATTAATTTCCCAGTATAATCTGTTAACGAGTCCATGGTTTCCATTGATTGCTTTGTAAAACATTGTTTAATAACAAACATAACATTTTGCTGTGGGATATTTGATGGAATGGCTTTGAGGGTATGAAGAACAGCTTGTGGTATCCAAGGGGGATTTGGGTGGCAGAGGGTGTGTGTTGGTTTCTTTAGTTTAGATTAAAGTTGGTTCAGGTTGGATTTGAGCTGTCTGACAGTAGGGTTGGAGACATGACTGTAAACATGGTTACCATAATAGTTTGAGACAGCCTAGAAGGTTTCTATAACTTCAACCGTTTCCCCAGCTCTATCTATTCTTGAGCCAGGTCGCTGCCATCCCACCTTATATCTGAGAATCAGCTCAGGGATGGGTCCCATCCCACAGCATTACTTTAAAAATGATTCTCCTCACAATGACTGGCTCTGTAGTTTGCTAAATGACTTCCTGCAGAGCTTTCTTCTCTGATGGATTTGCATTCAGTGTAGGATTGGTCTGTGACAGCTTCAGACAACCTCACACCTGAGTAAGTAATATGCATGGATTATTGTTGCTCATATCGAAATAACACTGTTTTTGGCACCTGCATGTGTCTTGTCACCTAGTGTCTGCCTCTTTTTTGTCCTCTAGTATATACTTGCATACTGTCCCCTATGTGTTATCACCTTGTTTCTATCTGTAAACTGTAAATTTGGGGTTACCTGTGTCCTTCCCTTTGGGCAGGAGCGTAACTACAGGGGTGTCAGAGGTCTCCGATGAGACTGGGCCCACACATATAGGGGCCCATTCTGTCCATCAAGTCAGTAATGTCATTCCTACTGAGGGTCTTGGTGGTGCATGGACTCCACCTGCATTATGCCTGGACCCTCTACACATCCCCCATTAAAAGAAACCTCACAGTATACATCTATGGTAGGATGATTACAAGATTGCTGCCACTGTGTTACATACAGTATATTTAAATCTGCCACCATATTTATACAGAAACGCTGAGCAAGAGCATATTGTCTGGCATGGACTAACATAGGGGGGAAGGACAACAGTCACATGCAGCTCATCTTGATAAAGCCTGTTGATGTAAGTGGGTACCTGTTTTTGTGTGATTGTGGATGTTAGGTGTGCTCAGTGCGTGCATTGGTCCTATTCTGGCCCTGTTATTTTTATTCTATACAACTGACTCACTTAATATTACCCATCACACCATACTTTAGAGAATCAGGTGTCTAAAACTGGTTGAAGCTGCACAGGTTGGTAAAGCGGTTAGAGAGACTTGAACGGCTAATTAGAAATTAATTGTGAGGACAGTTTATTGCCAGGTAATGTAAAGAAGAGACGAGACATCAAGAAAGAAGAACAAAACAATTGTGTTTCACATATGCAAATATAAATTAATCATATTCAATTAATATCTCCTGTTTTATCTATTATCATTTTAGGTTTTCTGAATGATGACATCACTGATGATATTGAATGCGCTAAAAGAGTGGTCAGGGATCCACAAGGCCTGAATGCTTGGTAAGAAAATGAAATGAATATGTTTTATGTACAAATCATACATTTTTGTGACTAGCAAACATTGTGCTGAAATTGAATTGATACATCTGTAGTTTTTTTCTACTCTATTTGATTAATTTATTGACCGCCCTGGTCAACTCCAATGGTAGTCCATGTAAGAGAGTACAGAGTTAGTAAACCACCTGCTATTTAATTGTACAGAACATTGTAATAAAACAAAAATAAAAAGTAATTACCACATTTAAAACAAGACCTGAAAATCTTTTATTAAGCCCAAATCGTTTCCTTCTCCTAGATTTATAATATAATCTTAAGCACACAATCAGTACAACTAAAGAGCTGCAGACAATTAATCCATACTTTTCTATTTAATTCTAACAATTATCTTTTACTTATATGCAACATAGACTATTGCTTACCTTCCTTACATAATTATGTATTATCTGGAGTAGTGTATTGATTTTTTTAGTTTTATATTAATGTTTGTAATATATATTGATATATTTATTTAAAAATAGAAGGTATTAATTTCCCTAACACTTTTCATCTTCCATGTTCATGTTTAGTCATAAGGGGTATCGTTTTTATATGATATTTATTTTCATATATTATACAGTATAGTATTTTTGTCCTGTAATCTATTCTATTAAATGGTTCTTGTTAAATAGGAAACATTTCTTTGCTGACCTTAGCTAAGTACCTACCACTTGTGATTGTTAAACACCAAGGGATAGATCAAAATAGTTCTAATATTTGCTCCCGATAACAAGTTTCTAGTTTAAGCCAAATGTTACTTTTACAATTATTTTGCATAATTTCTTTAATTTCTCTTCAATTTTTAGGGTCGCCTATACAAAACACTGCAAAGGTAAAGATATGAGCAAATATAAATGCTGAAGCAGAACAGCAATATTGCAAAGCAATGACTTTGTCTTGTTGTTACTCCTTCAAAACAATGCACCGGCTTGGCTTTGCAAATGTAAAACTTCCATAAATGTTTGTTTTACTACATCTAAAAAATAAAAGTAACTTACTGCATAATTATTGTGTTTATTTTTATTAAATATCCGGTGATAAACTATTCTCAGCAATAAATTAACTCTTATTATTGTATCATGAGTTACTGTACCTTAAGACATTGTGCTCAAAAAAAGTACCTGGGGAAAAAACAGTGGACTGACCAACAACAAGAATATAAAGGAGATTGTAAACAAAGTGGCTGTGGATAATAGTTCTTCCTGGTAAACACTGCAATATTTAAACAAGGGTGATATACAGTAGTCAACAAATGCAAAGACAGTACAATAACACTTAAATTAAATTTCAAACAAGCAGCAGATTTTTTTCTGACAAATTTCAAAGTTGCCTTTCATTTCCCTGTACCTTAAATAACATGGCAGCCATCAGATAAACACAGACTCATATTTGTGTGTTAATGTGAACTATATGCTTTTAAACAAAGGATTCAAACAGATCAAAGTAAAATCTGATAATGGAAGTCAATTGTAAACGGTTTATTTGTTGTTAAATTACATGCTTCATATGAATCAAGGAAGTTTCATTTTGATGTTCACGTTCCTTTAAATGTAACCTTCTTCAAAGTGCTTATCAAGAACAGTGGTAGGACCAGCTATTGTCAGGAGTATATATGAATAATCACAAACACACAGTTTGTGACAGCAAGGCAAAAAAGTCTATGACTAGCTGCGTGCCCACGTTTGTCATTGAGCAGCTGGATGACACAGCATATTACTAAAATAGAAAACAATGTAACTGAGCTAATATAAATTGACTGTATTGCTTGTTAGTCAATATAGGATTAAAAGAGATCATATTGGTTAGACACACATATGTTTATACACTGAATGTGTCTGTTTTAGCGTTTGTGTTCTGCTTAAGTTATTTTTAAGGAAATCAGATATGGGGGCCTAGTTATCAAGCCGTCAACCTCAAATACGCTGTAATTCCGCAGCGTATTTGTGGTGAGGCTGATACGCCTTAGTTATCAAAGGCTCGAGACAGGCAAAAGTAGAATTTTGTGACGTAAGCTTCGATCCGCCGGACTCAGTCCGACACAGATCGATTCTTACGTCACTCCAGATGTTCCGCACACAAGTGCGGCACAATCTCACTACTTTTGCTAGTTATCAAAAAACTAGCAGGTACGCTCAGCACTTTTACGGCCCAGCGTACCTGGTTTTCAATGCGCCACCCCTGGAGGCGGCGGATCCCATAGGAATCAATGGGAGTCTGACCATAGCGAAAGTACAAGTTCGCTGCTGACAGACATCCCATTGATTCCTATGGGAGCTGTCTACACCTAACACCCTAACATGTACCCCGAGTCTAAACACCACTAATCTGTCCCCCCCTACACCGCCACAACTAAATAAAGTTATTACCCCCTAAACCGCCGCTCCCGGAGCCCACCCAAGCTACTCTATACATATTAACCCCTAAACCGCCGCTCCCGGAGCCCACCGCAACTATAATAAATGTATTAACCCCTAAACCGCCGCTCCCTGAACCCGCCGCAACCTATATTAAATGTATTAACCTCTATCCTGCCCCCCCCTACACCGTCGCCACCTATAATAAATTTAATAACCCCTAATCTGCCCCCCCTACACCGTCGCCACCTATAATACATTTATTAACCCCTATCCTGCCCCCCACTACGCCGCCGCCACTGTACTAAAATTATTAACCCCTAAACCTAAGTCTAACCCTAACCCAAACGCCCCCCTAACTTAAATATTAATTAAATAAATCAAAATAAATTAACTCTTATTAACTAAATGAATCCTATTTAAAACTAAATACTTACCTTTAAAATAAACCCTAATATAGCTACAATATAAATAATAATTATATTATAGCTATCTTAGGATTTATTTTTATTTTACAGGTACCTTTCAATTTATTTTAACTAGGTACAATAGCTATTAAATAGTTATTAACTATTTAATAGCTTACCTAGCTAAAAGAAACTGAAATTTACCTGTAAAATAAATCCTAACCTAAGTTACAATTACACCTAACACTACACTATACTTTAATAAATTATTCATATTTAAAAATAAATACTTACCTGTAAAATAAACCCTAAGATAGCTACAATATAATTAATAATTATATTGTAGCTATCTTAGGATTTATATTTATTTTACAGGTAACTTTGTATTTATTTTAGCTAGTTAGAATAGTTATTAAATAGTTATTAATTATTTAATAACTACCTAGCTAAAAGAAATACAAAATTACCTGTAAAATAAATCCTAACCTAAGTTACAATTAAACCTAATACTACACTATCATTAAATTAATTAAATAAACTACCTACAAATAACTACAATTAAATACAATTACATAAACTAACTAAAGTACAAAAAATAAAAAAAGCTAAGTTACAAAAAATAAAAAAATAAGTTACAAACATGTTAAAAATATTACAACAATTTTAAGCTACTTACACCTAATCTAAGCCCCCTAATAAAATAACAAACCCCCCCAAAATAAAAAAATGCCCTACCCTATTCTAAATTAAATAAAGTTCAAAGCTCTTTTACCTTACCAGCCCTTAAAAGGGCCATTTGTGGGGGCATGCCCCAAAGAAAACAGCTCTTTTTCCTGTAAAAGAAAAATACAACCCCCCCCAACATTAAAACCCACCAACCACATACCCCTAATCTAACCCAAACCCCCCTTACAAAAACCTAACACTAATCCCCTGAAGATCATCCTACCTTGTCTTCACTCAGCCGAGCAGCGATGGAACCAAAGTGGACATCCAGAGCGGAAGAAGTTAATCCTCCAAGCGGCGCTGAAGAAATCTTCCATCCGATGAAGTCATCATCCAGGCGGCGCTGAAGAAAAGTCTTCGATCCGGCCGATGTCATCTTCAAAGAGGTGCTGAAGAGGTCTTCTATCCGGGCGATGTAATCTTCCAACCCGGGTCTTGAATCTTCCTCCAGCCGACGCGGAACCTCCTTCTTCACCGACGGACTACGACGAATGAAGGCTCCTTTAAGGGACGTCATCCAAGATGGCGTCCCCTCAATTCTGATTGGCTGATAGGATTCTATCAGCCAATCGGAATTAAGGTAGGAATATTCTGATTGGCTGATGGAGTCAGCCAATCAGAATCAAGTTCAATCCGATTGGCTGATCCGATCAGCCAATCAGATTGAGCTCGCATTCTATTGGCTGATCGGAACAGCCAATAGAATGCGAGCTCAATCTGATTGGCTGATTCCATCAGCCAATCAGATTTTTCCTACCTTAATTCCGATTGGCTGATAGAATCCTATCAGCCAATCGGATTTGAGGGGACGCCATCTTGGATGACGTCCCTTAAAGGAGCCTTCATTCGTCGTAGTCCGTCGGTGAAGAAGGAGGTTCCGCGTCGGCGGGAGGAAGATTCAAGACCCGGCTTGGAAGATGACATCGCCCAGATAGAAGACCTCTTCAGCGCCTCTTTGAAGATGACATCGGCTGGATCGAAGACTTTTCTTCAGCGCCGCCTGGATGATGACTTCATCGGATGGAAGATTTCTTCAGCGCTGCTTGGAGGATTAACTTCTTCCGCTCCGGATGTCCACTTTGGTTCCATCGCTGCTCGGCTGAGTGAAGACGACTCAAGGTAGGATGATCTTCAGGGGATTAGTGTTAGGTTTTTGTAAGGGGGGTTTGGGTTAGATTAGGGGTATGTGGGTGGTGGGTTTTAATGTTGGGGGGGGGTTGTATTTTTCTTTTACAAGCAAAAGAGCTGTTTTCTTTGGGGCATGCCCCCACAAATGGCTCTTTTAAGGGCTGGTAAGGTAAAAGAGCTTTGAACTTTATTTAATTTAGAATAGGGTAGGGCATTTTTTTTATTTTGGGGGGGTTTGTTATTTTATTAGGGGGCTTAGATTAGGTGTAAGTAGCTTAAAATTGTTGTAATATTTTTAACATTTTTGTAACTTATTTTTTTATTTTTTGTAACTTAGCTTTTTTTATTTTTTGTACTTTAGTTAGTTTATGTAATTGTATTTAATTGTAGTTATTTGTAGGTAGTTTATTTAATTAATTTAATGATAGTGTAGTATTAGGTTTAATTGTAACTTAGGTTAGGATTTATTTTACAGGTAATTTTGTATTTCTTTTAGCTATGTAGTTATTAAATAGTTAATAACTATTTAATAACTATTCTAACTAGCTAAAATAAATACAAAGTTACCTGTAAAATAAATATAAATCCTAAGATAGCTACAATATATTTATTAATTATATTGTAGCTATCTTAGGGTTTATTTTACAGGTAAGTATTTTATTTTAAATAGGAATAATTTATTAAAGTATAGTGTAGTGTTAGGTGTAATTGTAACTTAGGTTAGGATTTATTTTACAGGTAAATTTCAGTTTCTTTTAGCTAGGTAAGCTATTAAATAGTTAATAACTATTTAATAGCTATTGTACCTAGTTAAAATAAATTGAAAGGTACCTGTAAAATAAAAATAAATCCTAAGATAGCTAGAATATAATTATTATTTATATTGTAGCTATATTAGGGTTTATTTTAAAGGTAAGTATTTAGTTTTAAATATGATTAATTTAGTTAATAAGAGTAATATTTATTTTGATTTATTTAATTAATATTTAAGTTAGGGGGCGTTAGGGTTAGGGTTAGACTTAGGTTTAGGGGTTAATAATTTTAGTACAGTGGCGGCGGCGTAGTGGGGGGCAGGAGGATAGGGGTTAATAAATTTATTATAGGGGGCGACGGTGTAGGGGAGGCAGATTAGGGGTTAATAAATTTATTATAGGTGACGACGGTGTAGGGGGGGCAGGATAGGGGTTAATAGGTTTAATATAGGTTGCGGCGGGTTCAGGGAGCGGCGGTTTAGGGGTTAAACTATTTATTTAGTTGCGGAGAGGTGCGGGATCAGCAGGATAGGGGTTAATAACTTTATAATAGAGGGCGACGGTGTAAGGGGGGCAGGATAGGGGTTACTAGGTATACTGTAGGTGGCAGCGGCGTCCGGGAGCGGCAGTTTAGGGGTTAATACATTTATAAGAGTTGCGGCAGGGTCTAGGAGCGGCGGTTTAGGGGTTAGTAACTTTATTGAGTTGCGGGAGGCTCCGGGGGCGCCGGTATAGGTATAGAACAGTGTAGTTTAGTGTGGGTGCTTAGTGACAGGCTAGCAATAAAGCTGGGAAAAAGCCGAAGAGCAGCGAGATCGGATGAGTGATAACTGTCACAGTCCGCTGCTCATCGCCCCGTGGCTTTTTGACAGCTTTATTTGATAACTTAGGCGTATTTTTTCAGGTCCGCGGCGGCGAAGGTAGGCGAGCTTAGGCGGGCGTATTGGGCCGGCGAAGCCAGAAAAGTAGACGGCTTGATAACTAGCCCCCATGGTCTCTTCCTTCACAAGTATTTTAATATGATTAGATGCCTGGATTTTTAATCTGTGTAGATGTTGAAAATGATAATGCAGTAACTTATGTATTGAAATAGTTTTCCTAAACATAAAGGGCTAGATTACAAGTGAAGTTTAAAATATCGCTCTGCAAAAGCGATATTTGTGCTCCACTGAGTAATACCAGCACATGATAATGTGCAATGGTATTACAAGTTGAGAGAAATGTGAAATGTGATGCTGAGGCAACAATAAATCTTGATATTCACTTTAGGGTAGGGGGAGAGTGAAGTGGATAAGGGGGGGAATGGAGGGAAGGGAGAGGGAAGGGAGAGTGGTGAGAGGTGAAGGGGAGAATTAAGGTAGGGGATAGGGGAGACAAGGTTTTAGAGGGGGCGGCTGATTATTGTCCAAGGTCGGATGAGGGTTTGTGGTTCTTGGATGTTTATATGGTTAGGTTTTTGAGAGTTACACTGCTGGGCTTGTTGTTTTCTGATCCCATATAAATATTATGTCTAGTATAAGGTTGGGTTTGCCTTTATAGCTATAGTGAATTTTCTCTCAAGACAGCACATAGTCAACTTCTTGTAGCCACATCTGGTATGTAGGGACTTGTGTCTTTTTCCAAAACCTGGGTATTAGTCATTTGGCACAGTTTATCATGCATTGTAGTAGTTTTCTACGTACTGTATAAGACAGGTGATTTTCAGTAGATTATTAAATAGAATCATTGTGGGGTGTAAGTGTAGAGATGTACCTAAAGTAGAGTTAATGCAGGTTGTGATAGAATCCCAATAGGATTTAAGTTTGGGGCAGGACCACCAAATATGTGACAGCATACCAAGTTCGCCACAGTGTCTCCAGCAGGGGAGCCTTTGGGAAGATACTGTGGAGTCTATATGGAGTGAGATACCACCGGGATAACATTTTATAGTTTAGTTCTATGATAGCGGGTGAGATTGATGATTTTGTAGTTGTGTTAAAAAATTTGTTCTACTGGTTGTCTGTGAATGATTCATTTAGTTTCCCATTTAGTTATATATGTAGGCTTATGTATGGGGAAGCATCCTCTGAGCAGTTTATAGATTAAAGGACCAGTAAACACAGTAGATTTGCATAATCAACAAATGCAAGATAACAAGACAATACAATAGCATTTACTCTGAATTTCAAATGAGTAGTAGATTTGTTTCTAACAAATTTCAAAGTTATGTATATTTCCACTCCCCCTGTACCATGTGATAGCAATAAGCCAATCACAAATGCATATATGTATAGTCTGTTGCATATATGTATAGTCTGGGTCAGCCAATAGGATTGAACTTCAATCCTATTGGCTGATTGCATCAGCCAATAGGATTTGTCCTACCTTAATTCCGATTGGCTGATAGAATTCTAAAATCACCAGGGTATGTAAACTTTTGATCAGGGTCATTTGGGTAGTTTCTGTTGTCATTATGATTTAAAAAGAGTAAACACAGTTGATTGATAATAAATGGCTTCAGCCAAACACTAACCATGAGTGAAAGAAAAGTTTTTGTGTTATGATTCATATTCTCTGAAAAATGGCCAAGATATCATAAATTCTGCCAGGGTATGTAAACTGTATATATATATATATATATATATATATATATATATATATATATATATATATATATATATATATATATATATATATATATACTACACTATGTGGATTTGGAGCACATTTGCAGTGGATGCGTTTACTGGCAGCAAGGCAAAGCCCTGGTCAATATTTAATTTGGAATTTCTATGAAATAAAGAAGTGTAAAAAAAAAATATTTTAAATTCTGAGAAAAATAATATTATGGTTAAAATAGGCCTAAAACTGGGGGGGGGGGGACTGAGGGGGTAGTATAATTTTGAGTGCCTAGGGCAGCACAAAACCTTAAAAAGCCACTGTATTGGGCAGATAATTCTAGAGGTAATACCTGAAAAAGCCAGGAAAGATGCCCCTGTTTGTGCCACTTTTCTAGAAGTTTATGAGCTTTTGTTTGTAGGGGGAGGTAATTGTATCTAAATAGATTGGGTATTTCAGGTGTAATAATTATTCCGAGGTAGCGGATAGAGTAGAGTTTGATTTTTTGGGTTAAATAGGTTATTTCTTCTGGGAGAAGATTTACTGGTAGTAGAATTGATTTATCCATGTTGATGCAGAAATTGGAGACTTTTTGTATTTATTGAGTTCTTTAAGTAGGGTTGGGATGGATGTGGTAGGGGATCTGATAGAAAAAATGATATCATCCACGTATAATAGACATTTCTGGTGGATTGGACCAAAGTCTATGCCTATGATGTTGGGGTTGATCCTAATTCGGGCCGCTAGCATCTCAACTGTTAGAGCGAAGTGCTCCCTGGTGAGTGCCATTTCTTATGGGGAATCTATTAGAGGTTATGTTGTTAGCACACACGGTTGCCGAGGGGTTAGTGTAGAGGGCTATTATCCTATTTACAAAAGTCGAAGAGAAGCCAAATTTTGACAGGGAGGACCACATAAAATCCCAGTCCACCCTGTCAAAGGCCTTCTTGACGTCCGTGGAGAGTAGGATAAGTGGGTGAATTTTGCTGAGGAAATGGTTTGTAAGACCCAGATTGAATTGTCTTTTTCTTCTTTACCCGGGATGAAGCCGACCTGATCTGTATGTATCAGTATAGGTAGGATTTTGTTTAGGCGAGTGGCTATAATTTTGGCGTATATTTTCACGACAATATTCAACAAGAAGATTGGTTGGTAGTTTTGAACTTGGTCTGTGGGATTACTGGTTTGGGTATAACAGTGATAGATGCTTAAAGAAGATGGTGAGAGAAATTGTCTGTTTGGTTTATAGAGTCTATAAACTTCGAGCAGGTGTGGGCTGAGTGGGGGGGGGGGGGGAGAATAAATGGTAATATTTTGGGGTAAAACCAACTGGGCCTGGTGCTTTCCCAGATGGAACAAGTGATTTTCTTTTTATGTTTACCTTATGTTTAAAAGCATTTTTTCCCGCACTTTTTGTTGCAGTTTTCTTGCACACCATGATATAGACAACAAATAATGCTATAGTTTGAATCTGCGGGACCTCCAGGAAAAGAAGATATATAATATGTATAGGTTTCTCATTGAAAAGTGACCTACAGTAGGGCCTAAATATGAGCAGCATCTAAAAACTGCAAAACAGCTCAGCACAGGGGTGGAAATGGCTCAGCAGTTAAAAGGTTATTATAAATTATCACTTTTTAGCTGTTTCTACATCTTCACATTTACTGAGTTAATTACCAAGCACGAGAGTGACTATAGAACCAACGCAGTAAATAACAATGGACCAAGTCAGGATTATGGGATATTTCAGATCAACAACAAATGGTGGTGAAATGATGCGAAGACTGCAGGGAGTAAAAATGCATGTTTTAAAAATTCTTCCAGTAAGTACCTATTTCGACAGAGTCTTATTTGCTTTTCAAATTATTCATAGTAGACTATAATTATTTCCACATCTTATATTCAGGCAAAATTCATATATAATCAATGGTCATTAGTACCTAGTTATATTTCTTTAAACCTATATTCACTTTGTATAGCATTCCTCTGTATTGTGTGTTTGGTACTATGATAAAATATGCAATGATTTTTAATTATTTAAATAACATTAAAAGGATCATTATTGTGAAAAAATGATATGTTCTCATTCGTTACGAATATGTCATTTTCTCACGATCGACCCCTTTGTTGGGGTTAAACACATAGTTATAGTACTGCTCAAGAGCCAAAGAGAACTGTTGGTTCCAAGTGAAACTGCCACTGACTGAATTACCAGTACTTGTCTCACGACACAGCTGTGTAACTGGCTCAGCACAGGTTTCAACTTGGAACCAGCATTTCTCTGAAGCTCCTAAGCAATAGTTTTAACTATGTTACACACATAGGGCCCAATTATCTAAAGGTCTCTGGACTGTAGAGATTCTCTAAGAATGCTCACCAGTACTTTTATTTCCCTGGTGGAATTCTCTAAAGCCACATTTAAAATTAAATTAAATTACACAGGAATAAATTGTATTAAATATGCACATCATAAATCGAAATTTAAGTCACTGGATGTGCAAAAAACACATGTATAAGTAGAAAATACAAAGTGTAATAGTTATTTTATTGTAAATCGGGCTGAACATGAGCGTTCCATAGGCGTATATGAAATTGTTTCTCAAATCTCAATGTAAATCTCTAATCATTTTCACACTACAGATCTCAGTTTTTTCTCACAAATGAAAAGGTGGCGAGGTTTTATCAAAATACTCTTGAAACCTATTCATATGAAAATAGCAGCAATTTTATGGTACAGTGCTCTGAAAACGGAGTATTTTGATTTGTGTTAGGCGTAATATTAAATTTAAAACATACGCTGGGTTCTCCCTATGTACTTTGTCCACCATTGTCAACTTTTACATAGTAGAGAGCTCTCATTATTTCTTTGGGAGACATTTCACCATTTACAGGGACAGACCCTTTTTTATAGAATTCCATGAACCCTGCCCCTGCGAGTATGGTTACCACCATTTCTGGAAAAAATACTGGTTGTGCTCATTAGCATACATTAGCATTAATAATTATACATTAATTAGAAATTAAAGCTGCTAGGACTGATTTTAAATAAGCATTGGTTTATAATTTGATTCTAATACAATGAGAAGTTTCATCATGATGGCATCTGTATTTCTATATTTCATCTTTATTTTTAATTTTGACCTTAACATTAAAAATATCAGCCATGTCAGTAGAATACTATCTGGTTGGCAACCCTACCTGTGAGTGTCTCTGTAGAAAACCATGTCAAACCCAGCAAAGCTCTTAGAATCACGCCCAGGTCCGCCACTAGAAATTTTGGGGCCCCTGACTTAACCACTGATCAGGCCCCCCCCCCCCCCCTCCTTGGACATGTGCAATTTTTGACCAAGTGACTAAAACGTATATGCACTTTATTCTTAATTGTCTATTTAAACTTGGAAATGTTGTAAAGGTAGAAACATACACTGAAACACAAACACACACTCACACATAAGGATTCACATATAGACACTCTAGCAAACACGCAAAGAAACTCAGACACAGACACCCAAACAGACACTTAGCACTTGTTGTTTACATTGCCGTGACAAGTAATGAGGTAAACTACAGTTTTGTAAAAAAAAGGAGATTTAGAAAACAAAATATGGAGTTCTGATTATCTTTTTGCAAAGGAAGATGCCAACTAAATGATGACAACAGCATGCAGTGGCTGAAAGGAAGGGCCCTGAACTGCCTAAACAATAATTTAAAGGTTAAATGGTAGATTGGTGACTTCTGGAAAGGTCTCATAAGTCTCAAAGTCTGTAGAAAGATGTGAATAATCAGTAGTAAGGTCAAAATGTCCTAAAAAGGAACATACAATGGACACCCACACACAAACTCAAACTTGCACATACACCCAAGGAAACACCAACAGAGACAGCCTCAGAAAACACACAAAGACATACACACACACACACAGAGACACCCACAGAAAACACATAAAGACATACATACACACCCTCACTGAGACATCCACAGAAAACACACAGACATACACACCCTCACAGAGACACCCACAGAAAATACACACCCTCACAGAGACATCCACAGAAAACACACATACATACACACACACACACACACACACCCTCACAGAGACATCCACAGAAAACACAGACATACACACCCACCCTCACAGAAGCATCCAGAGAAAATACACAAAGACAAACACACGCCCACCCTCACAGAGACACCCATAGAAAAGCTCAAAAACATATGCACACACTCTCACAGACATCCACAGAAAATGCACAAAGACATACACACCCACCCTCACAGAGATACCAACAGAAAAAAAATACATACACACTTATAGAGACACAAACCAAAGCACAAAGACATAAACACATACACCCACAGAAACACTCACAGGAGGAAACATTTATGCACCTTGCATCCCCTAAATCAACAGTGTGTGATATGCATGATAAAAAATGCAGAAATTAAGAGATCACTTTTTAAAGAATCATATTTGTAAATGTGCAAACAAAAATTCTGTGAATTCAAAATTGCACATTAATGATCTGGGTAGATTGCTAGATGAAGAAAAGTACTTCTAAAAGGTTGACATATGTTTGTTTGATATTTTCCCCATTTTCCCCAACCAAGAGCACCACTTCAAATATAGTGT
The DNA here is from genome assembly GCF_027579735.1 of Bombina bombina. Classification (NCBI taxonomy): domain Eukaryota; kingdom Metazoa; phylum Chordata; class Amphibia; order Anura; family Bombinatoridae; genus Bombina; species Bombina bombina. The sequence continues at coordinate 1,449,552,620 of NC_069499.1, read as the reverse complement.
ACAAATGTTCCCATCTGTCAGCTGTACTTGTGGATTTTGAAAATGCTGTACTCTATGTGGTCTTGGTGGAACCATAAGCTGTGGTACTCATACCATTAGATCTGGTTAAATGCAGGATTTAAGCTTGTTGGTGTGCATTTCAAAATAAAGTCAGCTGTAGAGTAAACTGAACAGTTTTAAGTTAACCTGTCTCATTTCCAACACTGAGCAATCTTAGTCTGAGAGTATAACATGTTATGCAGATGTAAAAATCTTAGATAAAATGCCTCCTTGTATCTGAAAAGTCCTTGCATAAAGGGGCAGTAAACTGGAATATAATATATATAATTTGTGTATTGAGGAGGAAACATTTCTGCATGGTTTTAAATATAGAATTTCTACAGCATTGCCAAATAATCATAAATACACTGCTGCTAAAAAAAAATGTGTTTTTATGGACCCCTGGCCCCACCATACAACTACTACCACACTGAAGTTACAATCTTAAATTGCACAAAGAAATAAAAAACATTTACTAAGTAATTCCTACCTCCTCTGCAAATGAAAGTGATCAGCCATCTGACTCAGGCACACACTCTACAAACAAAGTGCCAAGTCTGTCTCACACTGCGCATAGTGGTTTAGTGCACACTCAGAAATCCTCTCAAATGCTAATACTTTACTCCTTGTAATAACATTTCCAATGCTCAATTAGCACTCTGCTGTAGTACCCACTGGTGGCTGCCAAAATTTAAAAAAAAAAAAAAAAAAAAAAAATTTTTTTTTTTTTTACTTCTTGCCTCATGGGGCCCCCCTAGCCCATTGGGCCCCTGACAGGAGTCACCCCTGTCACCCCCTGATGGCGGCCCTGATCACGCCGATAGAGTTGCGCAGTCGATGGTGGTAAAATGACATGGTCTAATGAATGACAGCATCTAATGTTATCACTTTAATAGCGCTTTAGTATATACCTCAATTGCTGTTTGTCATGTTTTTGTTAGGCTTTTCTGAATGATGACATCTATGATGATATAGAATGGCTAAATATCCTAATGGCTTGGGAGCCTGGTAAGTAAGATACTGTTTTTTGAACAAATGTATTAAAACATTCAAAATCAAGTACTGTTGATTATGCATTTAATTTAATCTTCCATAACAGATATTCCCATTTCCATGATTCTCTAAAGGTGATGTTCTTTTTTTAAAGGGACATGAAACCCCAAAAATGTAGCTAGCAGGGGGTGTCAATCAACCTGATTGTATTCGATCGGGTTGATTTCCGGCGATGTCTGTCCGCCTCTTTAGAGCAGGCGGACAGGTTATGGCGCAGCGGTCTTTAGCTTGATAATTTGGCCCCTTAATCTGCTTCGTTCTGTTGGTATACTTTGTTGAAAAAGCATTCCTAGAAAGGCTCAGGAACTGGAAGCTAGCAGCTGATTGATGGCTGCACATATATACCTCTTATCATTATCTTACCAACGTGATCAGCTAGCTCCTAGTATTGCATTGCTGCTTCTTCAATAAAGGATACCAAGAGAATGAAGCAACAATGTGAATCGAAGAAAGTTGGACATTTTTTAGAATAGTATGTTCAATTTGAATCATGAAAGAATGATTTTGGACTAGATTACAAGTGAAGCGCTAAATTATTGCACTCCCACAAACGGGAAAATTTTCCCATTTGTGGGAGTGCAATAATTAACCAGACATTGCAAGTGGCTGGTTATTGCTACCTCAAGATTGTAGTAACAATTAGCGCTTATAAAATTAACCAGAGGTCGGACCTCTGTTTGATTTTATAAATGCCCCCAAAATGCTGTCTAGTGTAGTTTATTAAAAAATAAAGATGGCAGCATCTTTATCTTTTAATAAATTTACTGCACTAGGCAGTATTTTGGGGTGAAAGTTGGTGGACACTGAAAAGTGCTTTTACATTGTGTTAAATGGGAACTGTGTGTTCCCAGTAAATATATGTATATGCTTATATGCATATATATTTATGTCTTAATATAATATACACATATTAACTCATACATATATATGTAAATCAGCATATAGATATATTTTTGATTGCTGCCACCACTGCGCAACATACCCCCTTCACTGGCACAGAATTTCTGATACAGTCTCTGACGCCATCAAAACAAGGCTCCCATAGGAGGCGTGCTCTCGTGAGAACTTGCCAAAAATACCTGAGAATTTTTAGCATTTTTGCTATCACTCCATGTAAACAGAAATATCCTTATTTACAACGAAAGGTATTGATGTAAGCCCATTTTGTTATATTTCATGCCACGGTTTCACCTCCAAATGTGATCATATAAAAAAAAATTGTTAACTTTTTAACAAACTTTGGGTTTGTCACTGAAATTAAAGGAACAGTCTAGTCAAAATTAAAGTTTCATGATTTAGATAGGGCATGCTGCAATTTTAAACAACTTTTCAATTTACTTTTTATCAAATTTTCTTTGTTTTATTGGTATTCTTTTTTTAAAAGCTAAACCTAGGTAGGCACAAACTGATTTCTAAACTATTGAAAACAGCCTTTTATCTCAGAGCATTTTGATAGTTTTTCACAGTTAGACATTGCTAGTTTGTGTGTGTCATATAGATGACATTGTGCTCACTCTAATGGAGTTATTTAGGAGTCAGCACTGCTTGGCTAAAATGCATGTCTGTCAAAAGTACTGAGAGAAGGGGGCAGTCTGCAGGGGCTCAGATACAAGGTAATCACAGAGGTAATAAGTGTATTAATATCACAATGTTGGTTATACAAAATTGGTGAATGGGTAATAAAATGATTATCTATCTTTTTAAACAATAAACATTTTCAAGTAGGCTGTCCCTGTAAACACTCTGCATGATCTGCTTAACAACTGTAAATCCAGGCTGATATATTGTATAGAGCGTTTGTGTATTGGATATGGTGTGCCCCTTCTCATGACATCATAATGCTGACACTCTGCCTCTTGACTCCACCTCCAATGTACGTTTAATCCTTGATTGTGATTGGGACTTATTGCTGACCAGTCTAAAACAATCCATTTTTTTACTTTTCAACCACTCTTAATGCTTTTAGACAAGGCCGTATTGGTCTTCCAGGATACCAGGAGATCTCCAGGTGGGCCATTCAGCTGTAAAATGCCTTGGCAATCCTCTGATTTCATGACTCCCTTAATATGTTCACTGTTTGCTGATGCCTTTTTACTCTGTGTAACTATCTCTCTTGGTATGTGAATAGAGCCCTGTACCATTCCGTGCTAAATTCACTGCTTTCTGATGCCTTTTTACTATGTGTTGCTTCTCTCTTGGTATGTGAATAGAGTCTTGTACTATCATCTGTAAAATTAACTGCTTGTTTGACTGGGTAATGATATGAATATAAAATATATTGCACTCATATTGAGTAAAGCACCCCTTGTGGTGCCAGTGAAGCAGATCACAACAGTCACCCAGCAGACTGACCTCCGGTGCTGTTACAGCAATCTGTAGGTGATGTAAAAAGACATAGACACCAATATGGTCCAATATGGTGACTGTTGTGATCCCAGTCTGCTTCACTGGCACCAAAAGGGGTGCTTTACTCAATGTCAGTGCAATATATTTTATATTCATATCATTACCCAGTCAAACAATATTAGGCCATGTGGTGCTTCTGTCTCCTTATGTTATCTACAGATTGCTGATTTTGGATTGGGACCCTGATCCACTCACAGATAGCTGCCTGGACCTGACACGTGAATTTCCTTTGGGATTACATCTACATTCTATTATATTTGGGACATTTGGTATATTTTATTTTTGTAGTGTTGTCACTTCTTAACTGCATATTGCCGCTAGATAAGCTAGTCCTTGGCTTGGCTACCCTGTCGAGCCTATATATATATATATATATATATATATATATTTTCCATTTTTTTCTTTGAGTTCTTTTCTCTGAGTCCTTTTCTCATCTGAGCCCACAGTCATAGCGTGTGCCTAAATCACTTGGTATAGTTATTTGTGGCTTTATTTCACCAAGGGCGCCCCCTATATATGTTTTTATCTTTTTACTATGTGTACTATGTGTATGTGAATAGAGTCTTGTTCTCTCACCTGCTAAATTCACTGCTTTCTGGTGTGTAACTCTCTCTCTTGGTATGTGATTGTTGTCTGTTAAATAAGTCTTGTATTTACTGTTATGATATTTTAATGTCTTGTCATTAGCTATGTGATGTTCAAGCTTTGTCACTATTTGCTATAATTTCTAAATGTATAAGTCTACTAATGGCATAACTTCAGCCTCCTCCAAATCCTAATGTCTATTTAGTTTAATTTATCTCACCCTGAATCACACTTCCCCAATTGGCCTTTTTGACCATCTTTGATCATGTCATATACAACCTCTGCTCTCTTCCATCTCCTCCTTTTTCTGCCCTAACCAATATATCTGTCTCTACTACTCCACTCTTATTGGTTCTCAACAATTTGTCCCCTCCTACCATAGCTCAGAAGTCACATTCTCATCCTGAGTCCTGGCATACTTCTCTGACACGCTACCTACATAGAGGTTCTTGCACTGGAGAAACGTTGCAACTTTGGAGAAAATCACAGTAAGTTCATCTTAAACACTTACTATTCTGCCCTTGACCTTTCTAAGCATGATTACTTCTCTACTCTTTCTTGAATCCCAAAACAATTGTTCTCAACTTTTAATACTCTTCTCCACCCCCATTTCCTACTACAACGTATCCCTCAGCAAGAAGATTTTGCCAGCCATTTCAACAATAAAATTGATTCATTTAGAAGCAAAATCATCTCTCAACATACTACAAGTCTCCAACCCCTCAGCAGCACTCAATCACCAAAAACCTACAAAGCCACAAATTCAGCACTTTTGCTCCTGTTACTAAGGAATACGTTTCTGCCCTTATTTCTTCCTCTCACCTCACTACATGTCCCCTTGATTCTTTAAGTAGGGTTGGGATGGATGTGGTAGGGGATCTGATAGTAAAAATTATATCATCCACGTATAATAGACATTTCTGGTGGATTGGACCAAAGTCTATGCCTATGATGTTGGGGTTGATCCTAATTCGGGCCGCTAGCATCTCAACTGTTAGAGCGAAGTGCTCCCTGGTGAGTGCCATTTCTTATGGGGAATCTATTAGAGGTTATGTTGTTAGCACACACGGTTGCCGAGGGGTTAGTGTAGAGGGCTATTATCCTATTTACAAAAGTCGAAGAGAAGCCAAATTTTGACAGGGAGGACCACATAAAATCCCAGTCCACCCTGTCAAAGGCCTTCTTGACGTCCGTGGAGAGTAGGATAAGAGGGTGAATTTTGTTTTTTGCTGAGAAAATGGTTTGTAAGACCCGGATTGAATTGTCTTTTGCTTCTCTACCCGGGATGAAGCCGACCTGATCTGTATGTATCAGTATAGAAAATGAGGAAGAAGGAAAGCTGAGCCCAGGTGTCAGGAAAAAGTTTTATTGCAAGGTAGGCTTTCTGGATACAAGGTGAACTCCAATCTTACGCGTTTCGCGCATGGGCACATGCGCTTCATCAGAGATACTGGTCTCTGCTGTTCAGGGTCAATATAAAGTGGTGAGTGACCTATCAGGGCAGGTATGGCAATTTCATCATTAGATGTAAACATTGCCAACAGGTGTGTAGTCTGATGGTCACCCACTGCTATGTTTGCATCGATCCTGTGCAGCAGAGGACTAGAAAAGAACAGATAAATGATGATTAAATGATTTTAAAAATGGAACTTAATTATACATATTATTTATAACATATATATATATAAATCTCAGTTGGTATAGTACTGAAAATGTCACAACAGTGTATGTGTATCTAGGTGCCTATTATGTAATTTGCTTTGATTTCAGTTTCTATGATTTTTACATTTTTTACATCTAAGAATAAGCACATATTTAGGTTAAACAGTTGGCTCGCATTTTGAAGTCCAGTAATTTAACAAAGCCCTTTATGGGGAAATTTGGGCTTGCAGGAGTAATATGTGGCACAACTGGGACAAAAATTGACAATGGCCCTTCATGGGGCCAACAGTACTATTCCAAACATCATCATGCATAAAAATGATTAATAATTAATAACATTCTGTAGTCTAATAGCATTCATGGGTAACTTTGATACTATATGTTTGTAAGTTACTTCTGTAAGGTCCATAAAACAATCTATATTTACTATGCTATATCCCCTGGGTCCCCTGGTAATAATAGCTCCTAGTTGTGTGTTGCAAATAGGAGGGAAAGGACAAACAATAAATAAAGAATTGCTCTAGAAATAGGTATTGTCCATACTAAAAAAGAAAATTCTATTGATTAATACTGTAGGGGACTACAGGGGTATGTTAGCTACCTTACCTGTTGTGAATGACAATACTGGATAAGGAATAGGGCTATTAGAAAGCATGATAAAAGAATTTTTGTGTGTATTTTTCTTTATACCATAGATAAGCTAAAGGAAAAAATGATAATTAATTTATTTTATTTTATTTTATTTTTGGGAGAGGGATAAATTCGTCTAGACCTAAACTGGGAACATCCTGTAATTTTATATGTATGTTTCTTAGTTATTACTTATAGTTTCGTACTTTTCTCTACTATAAAGTTTTTATCATGTGTCCCTGGCATATAGATTTTAGGATCAAAGGCAACCTGGATGAGTGGAAGAAGGGATACTATTCATTCAATGTACAGATTGACATCGTATCTTTTATTCATGCCTTGTGGTGCCCTGGTTTGAAGCATGAAGATCCAGTATACTTCTCTTTTGGATAGGGTTTTATTCCTATCTCCTCCTAAAGGGTTATTTTTTATATGTTCGATTGCTTTAAATGAAAAATGGGTCAGTTTTTGTGGGTGTGTGTGGAAATGTTTCGCCACTGGTGTTCTAGGGAATTCTTCCTCTATGGATAAGAGGTGTTCCCTTATGCGGTCTTTTAAGGGACGTGTGGTGATACCAACATATTGGTGTTGGCAGTATAGACATGTGATCAAATAAATTATGTATGTTGATGTACAATCCATCCTAGTGGTGATGGGATATGTTGTGTTGGTTTGCGAAGAGGTAAATGTTAGATACTTATCTGTATATTTGCAGCTTTTACATGGTATACGGCCACATCTGTAGTTGCCTTTTGTAGGAGTGAGCCAATTGGTAGTTAATGGGGTTTTATCATGAAACTTGTGTGTAATCTTGTCTCGTATTGTTGGTGCTTTTTTGGCTACAAATCTAATGCATTTCTGTAATTTATCTCTTAAGATGATGTCACTATTAAGAACAGGGAGATACTTTTTAATAATTCTGGTGATGGTGTAAAATTAATTGCTATAGTTTGTGACAAAACATATGTCTTCTTTTATGTCATTTCTGTTTGATGTACTTTTGGCTGTTTTGCTAATTAGCAGTGATGTCCTATCCATTCTCATCACTTGTAATTTGATTTTGAAAAGTAAACTTTTTTTGTAGCCTCTAGCTACTAATCTATTTGTTAGTTCATCTGCTTGTTTGATGTATGCCTGGAGGGAACTACAGTTTCTCCGTAGTCTGAGGTATTGGCCCTTAGGGATACCTTTTTGTATGTGTGGGGCATGGCAAGAGTCTGCTCTTAGTATTGTGTTTCTTGCTAGCGGTTTTCTGAATGTGCTAGTGATGATTTCTCCTGTCCTATTGTGTTCTAGTGTAAGGTCTAGAAAGTTGATAATATGGTCGTCATTTTGGTGTGTGAATGTCAGATTGAGTATGTTATTGTTAAAATAATTAATGATTTCTTGGATGGTAAGTTCTGTGTTCTTCTTATAGATCAAAATTAGATCATCTATAAATCTACCATACACAACTACCTTGTCCTCAAGGGCCAGTCCACCCCCGAAGAGATAAAGATGTTCAAAATATCCCATATACAAGTTTGCATAAGAGGGGGCAAACTTGGCCCCCATGGCAGTGCCACATTTCTGGAGGTAGTAATGGCCCTCGAAGACAAAGTAGTTGTGTGTAAGGAGAAATTTTGTGAGTTCCACAAGGAATATAATGAATTCCTCTGGGTAACTGGTGTGTCTCCTTAGCATGTATGTCAAAGCTGTGAGGCCTTCCTCATGGGGGATGCTTGAATAGAGTGCTGAGACGTCTATGGATAACCAAGTGTAATTTTCTAGCCATGTAACTGCTTGTATTTGTTGTATTAAGTGTGTGCTGTCTCGTATGTATCCTGGCAAGGATTTGACTATGGGTTGTAATATGTTGTCTAGCCAGTTCCCTACTCTCTCGCATAGTGAGCCTCTGCTGGCTACTATAGGTCTGCCAGGTGTGTCAATGAGAGTCTTATGTATTTTGGGGACTATGCGGAATGTAGGGATGGTAGGGTACTCAACTAGGCAATAAGTGGCTATGTCTTGAGTTAGGTGTCCCTCCTCAATTGCAGAGTCCAATAAATTATGGAGTTCTTGTTTGAATTTGTGTGTCGGATTGAAAGTTAGTTTTGAGTATGTCTCCCTATCATTTAGTTGTCTGTATACCTCTTTTTTGTAGTCTTCAGTATTGAGGATTACTATTGCCCCTCCCTTATCTGCTGGGGTAACCACTATGTCTTTATTAGTACTAAGTGATTTGAGTGCCAATTGTTCACTAGAAGATAGATTATGTTTGCTTGTCGCATTGGGGGCGTTCTCTAAGGAGGAATGTAAACTAGTGAGTTCCAATTCTACAAGGTTTTGGAACATCTCTATGGCTTCACTTCTGCTATGGACTGGATAAAAATAAGATTTAGTGTGTGGTAGTGTTTTAAGTGTGGGAACTGTGTCATAGGTGCTGACTTCTCTAAGTGTGAGGGCTTGGAGTGAGGTGAGAGTGTTCAGATCACAGAGGTCTCTAAATTGTAAGCCTATAGAGTTAATGTTTGTATGTGCTGTATTCTCTAACTGTACGCTGTTGGCTTGTTCATTGTCAGTGCATGTGATTTGTGAGAAGTGTTTGTATAGTGTGATTTTTCTAACCAAGGCGTTAATATCTAGAATAGTGGAAAAGAGATCAAAGTTGGTGGACGGGGCAAAAGACAACCCTTTATTCAGTACACTGACTTGGGAGCTGTTGAGGGTGGTATTAGATAGGTTGATTACTGATCCTACTTCTTTTGTGTGGTCTTTTTTATTCTGCTTGGATAACGTAGTGGTAAATCCTTTTTTGGTGTACTACTGGTGATCGGTGTTTGTACTAGTGTTGAAAGTTTAATTCTGCCTTCAGAGGTACTATGGCTTGTTGTTACTTCATTGGAAGTATGTGCTTGTGATTCTTCTACTGTCTGTGAACTTTCTGTGTTATCTGTGTCAATGCTTGAGAATGTAACTCGCTTGGCATTCGGTGTGTGGTTGAAGTGACCCTTTCTTTTATTTTTATTCTTCCTTTTGTGATTATATTGTTGTGAATGATCTTTGTGTCTATGTGGTTTGTCTTTCTGCCAGGAATATACAATATCTAATTCGTAATCCTTTACATCTCTCTGATATTTACTAACTTTTCTTTCTGATAGTGTAGAATCTAGCTGTTGCATGGTTGAGTCCAGTTGGGTTTTGTAATCTGTATATTTCTTAGTCTGTTCAAATGGTTTGAGAGACTCTAGGGTCTCTTCTATCTGTATGAGTAGGGATTCTCTTTCTTCTTTTTTATGTTTGAGCAGCTGCTTCATCAAAATGATGGAGCAGTTGGTCAAGTTGTTATTCCACTCATCCATGAAGCCCTGATTGTGACGAGCAAAGGATGGGTATTTCTTCATCCTAAGCCCCCTGGGGACTTTCCTTTCGTTGATGTAGAGTTCTAAGAACTCTATATCCCACCAAAGGTTGCTTTCTTTGTATTTGATGTTTTCTAAATTAGAGAAAATATTAGTTAGGTCCCTCTCCAATGGTTCATCTGTTCTGGTGGAGTTACCTTTTAAAGCTGTACTCATTATGAGTTTTCTTCGGTCTGTGTCTACTACTCCTGTGAGAGTGTTACTTTCAGCCATAATGGTAAGCTAGTGTGTCTAGTTGCTTAAGTAAGCTTGGTATACTAATACAAAACAATGTATGTGTAGAAAGCCTTTTATTATATTTAAGAAACAATAAAGAGGATATAGATCCTAGATAGGGATCAAGGCAAACCAGTTTCTTAAAATAGAAATGGCACGGTGTACTAGAGGAAATGTGTTATGGGCAGTCTAAATGCTAATATATAGATGCTATTTTATGCTTATAGTGTGCTGCAATTGGAAAGGTATATAGTACTGCTTTTTCTGGTGTAATACTAAGTTGTTATATCAGTACGTGTGGTTGATATATGCAAACAAGCTGTAAATAGCAAATAACAGCTAAACAAAGCTGTACAAGTAATTGACAAATTGGCAAGAACCCACCCTAAACAGTCTAAGACTTAGATAGCTAATATCAGTATAGGTAGGATTTTGTTTAGGTGAGTGGCTATAATTTTGGCGTATATTTTCACGTCAATATTCAACAAGAAGATTGGTTGGTAGTTTTGAACTTGGTCTGTGGGATTACCGGTTTGGGTATAACAGTGATAGATGCTTAAAGAAGATGGTGAGAGAAATTGTCTGTTTGGTTTATAGAGTCTATAAACTTCGAGCAGGTGTGGGCTGAGTGGGGGGGGGGGGGGGCAGAATAAATGGTAATATTTTGGGGTAAAACCAACTGGGCCTGGTGCTTTCCCAGATGGAACAAGTGATTTTCTTTTTATGTTTACCTTATGTTTAAAAGCATTTTTTCCCGCACTTTTTGTTGCAGTTTTCTTGCACACCATAATATAGACAACAAATAATGCTATAGTTTGAATCTGCGGGACCTCCAGGAAAAGAAGATATATAATATGTATAGGTTTCTCATTGAAAAGTGACCTACAGTAGGGCCTAAATATGAGCAGCATCTAAAAACTGCAAAACAGCTCAGCACAGGGGTGGAAATGGCTCAGCAGTTAAAAGGTTATTATAAATTATCACTTTTTAGCTGTTTCTACATCTTCACATTTACTGAGTTAATTACCAAGCACGAGAGTGACTATAGAACCAATGCAGTAAATAACAATGGACCAAGTCAGGATTATGGGATATTTCAGATCAACAACAAATGGTTGTGAAATGATGGGAAGACTGCAGGGAGTAAAAATGCATGTTTTAAAAATTCTTCCAGTAAGTACCTATTTCGACAGAGTCTTATTTGCTTTTCAAATTATTCATAGTAGACTATAATTATTTCCACATCTTATATTAAGGCAAAATTCATATATAATCAATGGTCATTAGTACCTAGTTATATTTCTTTAAAGCTATATTCACTTTGTATAGCATTCCCCTGCATTGTGTGTTTGGTACTATGATAAAATATGCAATGATTTTTAATTATTTAAATAGCATTAAAAGGATCATTATTGTGAAAAAATGATATGTTCTCATTCATTACGAATATGTCATTTTCTCACGATCGACCCCTTTGTTGGGGTTAAACACATAGTTATAGTACTGCTCAAGAGCCAAAGAGAACTGTTGGTTCCAAGTGAAACTGCCACTGACTGAATTACCAGTACTTGTCTCACGACACAGCTGTGTAACTGGCTCAGCACAGGTTTCAACTTGGAACCAGCATTTCTCTGAAGCTCCTAAGCAATAGTTTTAACTATGTTACACACATAGGGCCCAATTATCTAAAGGTCTCTGGACTGTAGAGATTCTCTAAGAATGCTCACCAGTACTTTTATTTCCCTGGTGGAATTCTCTAAAGCCACATTTAAAATTAAATTAAATTACACAGGAATAAATTGTATTAAATATGCACATCATAAATCGAAATTTAAGTCACTGGGGCCTAGATTTGGAGTTTGGCGGTAGCCGTGAAAACCAGCGTTAGAGGCTCCTAACGCTGGTTTTAGGCTACCGCCGGTATTTGGAGTCAGTCAAAAAAGGGTCTAACGCTCACTTTTCAGCCGCGACTTTTCCATACCCGCAGATCCCCTTACGTCATTTGCGTATCCTATCTTTTCAATGGGATCTTTCTAACTCCGGTATTTAGAGTCGTTGCTGAAGTGAGCGTTAGAAATCTAACGACAAAACTCCAGCCGCAGAGAAAAGTCAGTAGTTAAGAGCTTTCTGGGCTAACGCCGGTTCATAAAGCTCTTAACTACTGTGCTCTAAAGTACACTAACACCCATAAACTACCTATGTACCCCTAAACCGAGGTCCCCCCACATCGCCGCCACTCGATTAATTTTTTTTAACCCCTAATCTGCCGACCGCCACCTACGTTATACTTATGTACCCCTAATCTGCTGCCCCTAACACCGCCGACCCCTATATTATATTTATTAACCCCTAATCTGCCCCCCTCAACGTCCCCTCCACCTGCCTACACTTATTAACCCCTAATCTGCCGAGCGGACCGCACCGCTACTATAATAAAGTTATTAACCCCTAATCCGCCTCACTAACCCTATAATAAATAGTATTAACCCCTAATCTGCCGTCCCTAACATCGCCGACACCTAACTTCAAACATTAACCTCTAATCTGCCGACTGGAGCTCACCGCTATTCTAATAAATGTATTAACCCCTAAAGCTAAGTCTAACCCTAACACCCCCCTAAGTTAAATATAATTTAAATCTAACGAAATTAATTAACTCTTATTAAATAAATTATTCCTATTTAAAGCTAAATACTTACCTGTAAAATAAATCCTAATATAGCTACAATATAAATTATAATTATATTATAGCTATTTTAGGATTTATATTTATTTTACAGGTAACTTAGTATTTATTTTAACCAGGTACAATAGCTATTAAATAGTTAAGAACTATTTAATAGATAAAATAGTTAAAATAATTACAAAATTACCTGTAAAATAAATCCTAACCTAAGTGTTACAATTAAACCTAACACTACACTATCAATAAATTAATTAAATACAAATACCTACAATTACCTACAATTAAACCTAACACTACATTATCAATACATTAATTAAATACAATATCTACAAATAAATACAATGAAATAAACTAACTAAAGTACAAAAAATAAAAAAGAACTAAGTTACAAAAATAAAAAAATATTTACAAACATCAGAAAAATATTACAACAATTTTAAACTAATTACACCTACTCTAAGCCCCCTAATAAAATAACAAAGACCCCCAAAATAAAAAAATGCCCTACCCTATTCTAAATTACTAAAGTTCAAAGCTCTTTTACCTTACCAGCCCTGAACAGGGCCCTTTGCGGGGCATGCCCCAAGAAATTCAGCTCTTTTGCCTGTAAAATAACACATACAATACCCCCCCCAACATTACAAGCCACCACCCACATACCCCTAATCTAACCCAAACCCCCCTTAAATAAACCTAACACTAAGCCCCTGAAGATCTTCCTACCTTGTCTTCACCTCACCGGGTATCACACCGATCCGTCCTGGCTCCGATATCTTCATCCAACCCAAGAGGGGGCTAGACATCCATCATCCGACGGCTGAAGAAGTCCAGAAGAGGGTCCAAAGTCTTCATCCTATCCAGGAAGAAGAGTAGATCCGGACCGGCAACCATCTTCTTCCAAGCGGCATCTTCTATCTTCATCCGATGAGGACCGGCTCCATCTTGAAGACCTCCACCGCGGACCCATCTTCTTCCGACGACTTCCCGACGAATGACGGTTCCTTTAAGGGACGTCATCCAAGATGGCGTCCCTCGAATTCCGATTGGCTGATAGGATTCTATCAGCCAATTGGAATTAAGGTAGGAATATTCTGATTGGCTGATGGAATCAGCCAATCAGAATCAAGTTCAATCCGATTGGCTGATCCAGAATCCTATCAGCCAATCGGAATTCGAGGGACGCCATCTTGGATGACGTCATTTAAAGGAACCGTCATTCGTCGTCTAGTCGTCGGTTGAAGAGGATGTTCCGCGTCGGCTTGGAAGAAGATGGTTCCGCTCCGCTCCAGAAGAAAGAAGATTGAAGATGCGGCTTGATAGAAGACTTCATCCAGATGATGGACTTCCGACTTCAGCCCGAGGATGGATTTCTTCAGTCGCCGCTTGGATCCAGACTTCAGCCCGAGGATGGACGTCGCTCTTCAGCCCCCCGCTTGGGCTTGGATCAACACTTCCGAGGCTTGGATCAAGACTTCCGAGGACGGATCGGTGAACCTGGCAGGGTGAAGATAAGGTAGGAAGATCTTCAGGGGCTTAGTGTTAGGTTTATTTAAGGGGGGTTTGGGTTAGATTAGGGGTATGTGGGTGGTGGGTTATAATGTTGGGGGGGGTATTGTATGTTTTTTTTTTACAGGCAAAAGAGCTGAATTCTTTGGGGCATGCCCCGCAAAGGGCCCTGTTCAGGGCTGGTAAGGTAAAAGAGCTTTGAACTTTTGTAATTTAGAATAGGGTAGGGCATTTTTTTATTTTGGGGGTCTTTGTTATTTTATTAGGGGGCTTAGAGTAGGTGTAATTAGTTTAAAATTGTTGTAATATTTTTCTAATGTTTGTAAATATTTTTTTTATTTTTTGTAACTTAGTTCTTTTTTATTTTTTGTACTTTAGTTAGTTTATTTCATTGTATTTATTTGTAGATATTGTATTTAAATAATTTATTGATAGTGTAGTGTTAGGTTTAATTGTAGGTAATTGTAGGTATTTTATTTAATTAATTTATTGATAGTCTAGTGTTAGGTTTAATTGTAACTTAGGTTAGGATTTATTTTACAGGTAATTTGTAATTATTTTAACTATTTTAGCTATTAAATAGTTCTTAACTATTTAATAGCTATTGTAGCTGGTTAAAATAAATACAAAGTTACCTGTAAAATAAATATAAATCCTAAAATTGCTATAATATAAATATAATTTATATTGTAGCTATATTAGGATTTATTTTACAGGTAAGTATTTAGCTTTAAATAGGAATAATTTATTTAATAAGAGTTAATTAATTTCGTTAGATTTAAATTATATTTAACTTAGGGGGGTGTTAGTGTTAGGGTTAGACTTAGCTTTAGGGGTTAATACATTTATTAGAATAGCGGTGAGCTCCAGTCGGCAGTTTAGGGGTTAATGTTTGAAGTTAGGTGTCGGCGATGTTAGGGAGGGCAGATTAGGGGTTAATACTATTTATTATAGGGTTAGTGAGGCGGATTAGGGGTTAATAACTTTATTATTATAACGGTGCGGTCCGGTCGGCAGATTAGGGGTTAATAAGTGTAGGCAGGTGGAGGCGACGTTGTGGGGGGCAGATTAGGGGTTAATAAATATAATATAGGGGTCGGCGGTGTTGGGGGCAGCAGATTAGGGGTACATAGGGATAATGTAAGTAGCGGCGGTTTACGGAGCGGCAGATTAGGGGTTAATAATAATATGCAGGGGTCAGCGATAGCGGGGGCGGCAGATTAGGGGTTAATAAGTGTAAGGTTAGGGGTGTTTAGACTCGGGGTACATGTTAGAGTGTTAGGTGCAGACGTAGGAAGTGTTTCCCCATAGCAAACAATGGGGCTGCGTTAGGAGCTGAACGCGGCTTTTTTGCAGGTGTTAGGTTTTTTTTCAGCTCAAACAGCCCCATTGTTTCCTATGGGGGAATCGTGCACGAGCACGTTTTTGAGGCTGGCCGCGTCCGTAAGCAACTCTGGTATCGAGAGTTGCAGTTGCGTTAAATATGCTCTACGCTCCTTTTTTGGAGCCTAACGCAGCCATTCTGTGGACTCTCAATACCAGAGTTATTTTAAAGGTGCGGCCAGAAAAAAGCCAGCGTTAGCTACGCGGGTCGTTACAGACAAAACTCTAAATCTAGCCGTGGATGTGCAAAAAAACACATGTATAAGTAGAAAATACAAAGTGTAATAGTTATTTTATTGTAAATCAGGCTGAACATGAGCGTTCCATAGGCGTGTATGAAATTGTTTCTCAAATCCCAATGTAAATCTCTAATCATTTTCACACTACAGATCTCAGTTTTTTCTCACAAATGAAAAGGTGGCGAGGTTTTATCAAAATACTCTTGAAACCTATTCATATGAAAATAGCAGCAATTTTATGGTACAGTGCTCTGAAAACGGAGTATTTTGATTTGTGTTAGGCGTAATATTACATTTAAAACATACGCCGGGTTCTCCCTATGTACTTTGTCCACCATTGTCAACTTTTACATAGCAGAGAGCTCTCATTATTTCTTTGGGAGACATTTCACCATTTACAGGGACAGACCCTTTTTTATAGAATTCCATGAGCCCTGCCCCTGCGAGTATGGTTACCACCATTTCTGGAAAAAATACTGGTTGTGCTCATTAGCATACATTAGCATTAATAATTATACATTAATTAGAAATTAAAGCTGCTAGGACTGATTTTAAATAAGCATTGGTTTATAATTTGATTCTAATACAATGAGAAGTTTTATCATGATGGCATCTTTATTTCTATATTTCATCTTTATTTTCAATTTTGACCTTAACCTTAAAAATATCAGCCATGTCGGTAGAAACTATCTGGTTGGCAACCCTACCTGTGAGTGTCTCTGTAGAAAACCATGTCAAACCCAGCAAAGCTCTTAGAATCACGCCGATAGAGTTGCACAGTCGATGGTGGTAAAATGACATGGTCTAATGAATGGCAGCATCTAATGTTATCACTTTAATAGCGCTTTAGTATATACCTCAATTGCTGTTTGTCATGTTTTTTTTAGGTTTTTCTGAATGATGACATCTATGATGATATAGAATGGCTAAATATCCTAATGGCTTGGGAGCCTGGTAAGTAAGATACTGTTTTTTGAACAAATGTATTAAAACATTCAAAATCAAGTACTGTTGATTATGCATTTAATTTAATCTTCCATAACAGATATTCCCATTTCCATGATTCTCTGAAGGTGATGTTCTTTTTTTATGTTAAAATAATTTTTATTTCCATCCACAAGGAGAGTGCAGTGTACAATTTTCAAAAAGCGTTACAATGGTACATAACATCTTAATTACCCATATATAAACATTGTTTATTACATTCCTGAAATATTTTCAAATTAGGGTTATCCTTTTAAGGTTTAAATCACAGTGCTTATTCATACATAAACCTTGGGATTATTTTCATTAAATATCTAATAAACAAATAAACTACAGAACTTAAAACAATCAAAACTCAGTGTGGTCAAAATATTTCTAACTGTATTAATTAAACCGTTTTTATTGGGACATCAACTGCTAGAACCCCAGCTGGCCCAGGGTCTCTCTATATATGTCACTTCCTCTATTTTATATCTATTTCCCTTCTCTTCTTAACTATTTAGTTCTTTACTATGTAAGATCCAGTAGTACCAGGTTGCCTGAAACTGTTCTTCTGTGCCCTGAATTCTAGAAGCTCCCTCAGACATAATATATATGTCATTGATCTTACCCTTTACCTCTGACCAAGAAGGAGTGCCTTCTTTTCAATGCCTGGCAATGCAAATTCTGGTGGCTGTGCATAGTATTCTAATATATCTGTTGATAGCTGGTATAAACTTTGGAAAGCCTTGATTCAGTAATGCCTGAAACATAGTTAATGTAAAATTTTCCTCTAATGTATAATTTAGTAGTTCATTCAACTTTTGCCATATATCCTTTATTACCACGCAGTCCCACCACATATGCTTATAAGTGCCTATTTCCCCACATCCCCGATAGCAGAATTTGGTGTTTCTTTTGGAGTAGTGGGATGTGTTTATCGGGGTCAGGTACCATCGAAATATCGTCTTAATGGTGTTTTCCCTTAGATCAGCGCTCAGAAGCCCCTTGCAAGACTTATACGAAATTTGGTACCAATCTTCTTTTGGTAGTACAACCACTACATCATCTTCCCATTTTAATAGTATATTGGGTTTGATTTTATTTTTGCTTCTTTGAATGTCTATATATAATCTGGAGATCATCTGTCTTTCTCTGTCTATTGACCTACACATCCTTTCAAGATTTGTCCCTGGTTGGTGTTTGTGATGTATGTTGTAATTGTGTAAGGCTGAGGAAATCTGTAGATATATATACCAGTGTAGTTTGTCTGGATGTATTGTATCCTGTAGCTGATTAAACGTAATAATGCTATTGTTTGTCATGTAGTCTGCCACTCTGTATAATCCTTTGTTTGACCACTTCCCTACTTGCTTCTGTATCTCTTTTGGGATAATGTACCTAATTGGTATAGACCATGTATTTGTGGGCATAAGTTCTTGGGTTTTTGTGACTGTTCTCCATAGGGACCACGTGTCCTTAATGGTAAATATTTTGTTCATAATACTATTTCCTCCCATCCCAGTGTCCCATAAAATACTGTCTGGGTTGTCACTCCCTATTAGTCCTGTTTCTATTTTTGTCCAGAGCACGCTTTGCGACTGCTTGCTTAAGAGGGTGGCTTGTGCCATCCTTGAAGCTTGATAGTAGTCCGCTAGATTAGGTAGCCCCACTCCCCCAAGCTGTCTGTGTCGGGCTAGTACCTGAGAGGCTATTCTCGCTCCCCTATCTCCCCTTAAGAAGGACTGAAGGTCTGACTGTAGCTTTTTCAAATCTTGGGGGGGCACTGTAATTGGCAATGCACGAAATAAATATAGGATTCTAGGAAATATGTTCATTTTAATAGTTGATAGGCGGCCATACCATGAGAAATTTCCTTTCTTCCACTTCTGTAAGTCCTGTCTAATCTGTTTGTATAATGGGATGTAGTTTAATTTGTACAGCTTGTCCCCTGAGTCCGAGATCTTAGTGCCTAGATAAGATAGAGAGTGTTTGGTCCATGTCATTTCAAAATTAATCTCTATAAGTTTTTGTGTATGGGAAGGGATCGAAAGCGGCAATGCCTCACACTTGTCTAAGTTCACTTTGTAGCCTGAGATCTCTGAGAACTCCCCTAAAATCTTATACAGGTGTGTCAAAGAATTAAGCGGTTTGGTCAATGTCAGTAGGATATCGTCAGCGAATAATGACAATTTATATTCTGATGTTCCTATGTTTACTCCCTTAACTTCTTCTGATCCTCTAGTACAGGACGCAAGCGGCTCAATACATAACGCAAAGAGGAGCGGGGACAATGGGCAACCTTGGCGTGTACCATTTAAAATCTGTATGGGTCTAGACTGATAGCCTGCTGCGCTTATCGTGGCTGTTGGTGTGGAATAAATTCCCTTAACTGCTTGTATAAATTCTCCTTTAAACCCAAATGCCCCTAGGGTTTCAAACATATATGTCCAATCAATTCTGTCGAACGCCTTCTCCGCGTCCAGAGATAGGAGCAGAGAAGGCGTTCGCGTCTCCCTCAGGTGTTCTACAAGATCTATAGTTCTCCGTATGTTGTCTGGGGCTTCCCTTCCCTGGATGAAACCTACCTGATCAGGATGTATAATGTATGGAAGGATCGTCTTAAGTCTATTGGCTAAAATCTTTGTCAGAATTTTTATATCTTGGTTGATCAGGGAGATTGGTCTGTAATTTTTGCACAGTGTGGGGTCTTTCCCAGGTTTGGGGATAACTACTATCTTGGCCCTAAGAATGTCTGTTGGGATCTTTTCTCCTTTCATAATATCATTACAAAATTTCCTAATGTGTGGGACCAGTGCTAACTTAAATAACTTATAGTATTCACTGGTTAAACCGTCAGGTACTGCTGCTTTACCTATCTTCAACTCCTTAAGCACATTAACTATCTCTTGGGTAGTGACCTCAGCATTCAATGCTTCTATATCTGTTTCCCTGATAACCTTGAGTTTAGTTTGTTCTAAGAAGTTAGTAGTAATGGCCCTCTTCTCTATTGAGTGTTGAACTTTCTTACCGTCATAGAGAGTTTCATAATATGACGCAAAGATATCTGCAATCTCCTTCGGGTTACTCGTCCTCCTCCCCTCTTGATTCTGTATAGATGAGATTGTGTACATTTTTGTTCTCTCTCTCAATTTATTCGCTAAATATCTGTCAGGTTTGTTTGAGTGTATAAAGTAGGTGCTTTTCAGTCGTTGAATTGCCCTGAGCGCTGCCTCATTTAATACCTTTGCTAGAATGTGTCGCTTGGTCTGGAGCTGTTGGAGAATGGAGTCTGATTGGGATAGCTTATGTTGAGTTTCAAGTTTATATATATCTGCCTGTAGCTGTTCTATAGTCTTATTGGCAAGTTTATTGGACTTTGATTTTTCTTTAATGAGAATCCCTCTTATAAAAGGTTTATGTGCCGCCCAGGAGGATAGCGGATTGTCTGTAGTATCCTTGTTAAACCTCCAGTATTCCTCCATAGTTTCAAGTATCCGTTTATATGTATGTTTGTTACTAAGAATGCTTGGGTCATATGATGTTCTTTTTTTAAAGGGACATGAAACCCAAAAAAATGTAGCTAGCAGGGGGTGTCGATCAACCTGATCGTATTCGATCGGGTTGATTTCCGGCGATGTCTGTCCGCCTCTTTAGAGCAGGCGGACAGGTTATGGCGCAGCGGTCTTTAGCTTGATAATTCGGCCCCTTAATCTGCTTCGTTCTGTTGGTATACTTTGTTGAAAAAGCATTCCTAGAAAGGCTCAGGAACTGGAAGCTAGCAGCTGATTGATGGCTGCACATATATACCTCTTATCATTATTTTACCAACGTGATCAGCTAGCTCCTAGTATTGCATTGCTGCTTCTTCAATAAAGGATACCAAGAGAATGAAGCAACAATGTGAATCGAAGAAAGTTGGACATTTTTTAGAATAGTATGTTCAATTTGAATCATGAAAGAATGATTTTGGACTAGATTACAAGTGAAGCGCTAAATTATTGCACTCCCACAAACGGGAAAATTTTCCCATTTGTGGGAGTGCAATAATTAACCAGACATTGCAAGTGGCTGGTTATTGCTACCTCAAGATTGTAGTAACAATTAGTGCTTATAAAATTAACCAGAGGTCGGACCTCTGTTTGATTTTATAAATGCCCCCAAAATGCTGTCTAGTGTAGTTTATTAAAAAATAAAGATGGCAGCATCTTTATCTTTTAATAAATTTACTGCACTAGGCAGTATTTTGGGGTGAAAGTTGGTGGACACTGAAAAGTGCTTTTACATTGTGTTAAATGGGAACTGTGTGTTCCCAGTAAATATATGTATATGCTTATATGCATATATATTTATGTCTTAATATAATATACACATATTAACTCATACATATATATGTAAATCAGCATATAGATATATTTTTGATTGCTGCCACCACTGCGCGACATACCCCCTTCACTGGCACAGAATTTTTGATACAGTCTCTGACGCCATCAAAACGAGGCTCCCATAGGAGGCGTGCTCTCGTGAGAACTTGCCAAAAATACCTGAGAATTTTTAGCATTTTTGCTATCACTCCATGTAAACAGAAATATCCTTATTTACAACGAAAGGTATTGATGTAAGCCCATTTTGTTATATTTCATGCCACGGTTTCACCTCCAAATGTGATCATATAAAAAAAAATTGTTAACTTTTTAACAAACTTTGGGTTTGTCACTGAAATGATTTACATACTGCTTGTGCAATCATGGCACACATGATTGTAAAAGCTTCTCTGGGATCCCCTTTAAGCAGAAATTGCAGACATACATGGCTTTGCCATTCCTTTTTGGTAATTGGAAGATCGCTAATTGCTGCTGTTAGGTGTAAGGTTTTAGTCTTCTGCGTTCTCCATTGACTTCTATGGGGATAAGAAGTTAACACGGTCACAATATTTGATTAGCGCGCATTGGGTTTCACTTGTGCAAACTTATTACTTTCAACTTGTAATAGACAAAAGCCTCTGTCTAGCAAAGTTTATGCTCGAGTGGGAGTGCTAAAAAGTGCTCCACTCATAATCTAGCCCTAAATGGGTTGTGATTGCAGGGAGCTCAGAACTCCTAATATTGTTACTCATTATACACAATTCTTCCTTATCTTATCTATGTCTGTATACCAAAGCATAAACAATTATAAATTAATCAATAATAAATTAATCACTGTGAGAATATTACTATTTTCTCAAATTTTCTTTGAACCTTCGTTTAATTCAAAGCTGTGCCATACCTTGCAGTGAATAATAAAATTATGCATTTTAAAGATAAAACCTGCAGTACATAGACCTAAAATATGTCTTCAGCGTTAAATGCCTAGCAATACTTCTTTTAGTGATTCAAATATATGGGCAACATTAAAAAAACATTTAAAATTATAGTCTTGGGTGTTGAGTCATTTACACCCATTGGTGACTGTTTTTAGCTGTTTGTCACTCATTGCATTTACACCTGTTATCAATTTTTCTTCGTACTCTTGGTATCTTTATTTGAATAAGCAGGAATGTAAGCATACAAGCCGGCCCATCTTTGGTTCAGCACCTGGGTACAGCTTGCTGATTGGTGGCTAAATGTGCCCACCAATTGCACTCACTCACTCATTGCATTTACTTTTAACTCGTAATACGAGCACAATTGAAATTGTGCGTAAACAATTGCCAAAACATGATATCGCTTGCGCGCTTTTAATGTGAATATTAATGGGAAAGAAAGGTCAAAATAAAATGTGCATGAATGCATTTCAATATTTAATACATGAATTTTTGCAATGTACATCCATTAAAAGCTTTTACTGTTTCGGTGGCATACGCACATATGCTACAAGTAGATGAATGTCCTTCAAACAGTCTTTCCTCATAACCTCAAAAAGAAAGGAAAGAAACTTCCATAGTGTGAAACTGTATGTATAATTTGTGAAAATCCAATAGAAATACAAATGGATTCAGCTGTGATTTGCAAGGGGTTCCAATTTTATTTTTAATACAACAAAATGACATTGACATTTGCAAAGTCTTTGCTAATAAAAACCATCAATACAATAGGGAGCAAAAGGCAGTAAATCAGTCACTCTGGGGATTTGTTTGTAACACTGTCCTTAAAGGAACAGTCTAGTCAAAATTAAAGTTTCATGATTTAGATAGGGCATGCTGCAATTTTAAACAACTTTTCAATTTACTTTTTATCAAATTTGCTTTGTTTTATTGGTATTCTTTTTTTAAAAGCTAAACCTAGGTAGGCACAAACTGATTTCTAAACTATTGAAAACAGCCTTTTATCTCAGAGCATTTTGATAGTTTTTCACAGTTAGACATTGCTAGTTTGTGTGTGTCATATAGATGACATTGTGCTCACTCTAATGGAGTTATTTAGGAGTCAGCACTGCTTGGCTAAAATGCATGTCTGTCAAAAGTACTGAGAGAAGGGGGCAGTCTGCAGGGGCTCAGATACAAGGTAATCACAGAGGTAATAAGTGTATTAATATCTCAATGTTGGTTATACAAAATTGGGGAATGGGTAATAAAATGATTATCTATCTTTTTAAACAATAAACATTTTCAAGTAGGCTGTCCCTGTAAACACTCTGCATGATCTGCTTAACAACTGTAAATCCAGGCTGATATATTGTATAGAGCGTTTGTGTACCGGATATGGTGTGCCCCTTCTCATGACATCATAATGCTGACACTCTGCCTCTTGACTCCACCTCCAATGTACGTTTAATCCTTGATTGTGATTGGGACTTATTGCTGACCAGTCTAAAACAATCCATTTTTTTACTTTTCAACCACTCTTAATGCTTTTAGACAAGGCCGTATTGGTCTTCCAGGATACCAGAAGATCTCCAGGTGGGCTGCAGCAGCTGGGGCTGGAAAACTACAATTTAAAGAGGAAATTAATGGATTCAATTGGTTATAGGGTGCCTATACAAAAACAATCTGGCACTTTTTTTTAATACAAAGTAATATAAATTTAATTCAGAAAAAAATATTGGGGCAAGGGGTAACCCAGTAACCCACTTCGAGAAAAGCGGGGCACGTGCATTCTACTGACTCAACATAAAATAGGGCTGGTCTTCATATTTTACCAGGGCTGCTTTTTGTTCCCAACCCGGCCCTGCTTTTAGATGAATGCATTGGATCATTGTCATACTGGAGAACCCATGACCCATACCTAGTTTTCTGATACTGGGTAGCACATTCAGCTGTAAAATGCCTTGGCAATCCTCTGATTTCATGACTCCCTTAATATGTTCACTCAATCACCAAAAACCTACAAAGCCACAAATTCAGTACGTTTGCTCCTGTTACTAAGGAATACGTTTCTGCCCTTATTTCTTCCTCTCACCTCACTACATGTCCCCTTGATCCTGTCCCATCACAGCTACTACCCTCCCTCTCTCCTACCCTTACCCTTTTGATCATAGCCTTTTTAAACCTCTCCCTCGGCATCAGTATATTTCCCTCATCTCTTAAACATGCACTAGTCACACCTATCCTCAAAAAAACCTTCTCTTGATCCAACATCCCTATCCAACTACCACCCTTTTTCCCTTCTCTCCCTTGACTCAAAACTTCTGGAAAAACTAGTATATACACGTTTATCACATTTCTTCACATTAAACTTCCTCCTTGACCAACTGTAATCTCGATTTTACCACCTGCATTTGCTACACAGCCCTCTTGTGCTTTTCCTTCTACTTATCTAACCGTATCTTTAGTGCAGTTTTCTCTGGTGCATCCTATGCACCTTCACCACTTTCTGTTGGGGTACCACAAGGCTCTGTCCTTCGTACTTTTCTCTTATCAATTTATACAACATAAATAGGTTCCCTAATAAAGTCCCACGGGTTCCAATATAATTTGTATGCTAATGACACCCAGCTCTACCTCTCTGCACCAGGCCAATCCTCTTCCTTGCTAACTCGCATCACTATCTCAGATTTCATCTTGGATGTCCTCTCACTACCTTAAGCTAAATCTCTCCAAAACTGAGCTCCTTATATCCCCCACTTCATCCAAAACCTCAACTCCCCATATTTCTATAACTGTTGATAACAACATTATTACTCCAACATGCCTGATGTCTTGGGGTCACACTTGACTTTTTTTCACTCCTCACATCTAGTCTTTGGCCAACTCCTGCCGTTTCCATCTTAAAAACATCTCCACAATGTGACACTTCCTTACACAAGACACAACTAAGATTCTAATCCACTCTCTGTTACGATACACTGAGTGAGACTAAATACTAAAGTCTTGATAAGATAATAGCTGTGGAAAGCTAATGGTAAATAGGAAAATGATACAGTCCTGTTGAAGAAACAAATACAGTTTCAACTATAAATTATTAGCTTGGTAGCTCTGTAGAAATTATAGCAAGCATTTAGGAGTTAGGAAGTAAGATAATAAAATGTTTACTGTAATGCTCATGGGATACTCCTCTATCAGACTGAACTTGGCCAGTAGTCTTGTTATCCCGGCGTCGAGCTGGAATGATACGGAATATCCCAGAGCAGAGGAAATTAGTAAAATGAGGAAGGCGGCACTCACTACAGGCAGGGCAGTGCCCAGTGGCAATGGCAAAGCAGTCCAAGGACAAACCACTAGAATGGTCAGGCAGGCAGGGTTTGGCAACAGCAAAGCAGTCCAAGGGCACACCACTAGAATGGTCAAGCAGGCAGGATTTGGCAACAGTAAAGCAGTCCAAGGGCACACTACTAGAATGGTCAAGCAGGCAGGATTTGGCAACAGTAAAGCAGTCCAAGGGCACACCACTAGAATGGTCAGGCAGGCAGGGTTCAGCAACAAAGAGGTAATCCAAAACAACAGGGGTTAATAAGCAGAGTAGTCAGACAGGCAGGGTTCAGCAGCAGTATATTAATCCTGTAATTAAGGAGTATAGTAGGCAGAGTAGTCAGAGGGGCAGGGTTCAGCAGCAGTATATCAATCCAGTAGTTAAGGGGTATAGCAGGCAGAGTAGTCAGACAAGCAGGGATCATACACAAAATAGCCAAATTGATACAATGATCTGTCACACCCAGGAGCACACAAAGTAACACCTATACTTGGGCAGTGACAGATCGTTGTAGTAGAACTTACATAGGCACAGGATTCATGCAACAGATGTCCGTCCGGCAACAGGAGCGTGCGTCGATGATGTCAGTGCCGCAGCATCCGGACCCGAAACAACCCCTAGCAACAAGCAGGGAAGGAGACGCAAGGAGACGCCATGCCCCTAGCAATGGCTAGAGCAGCACGGCATGACATAGCCCCCCTCTCAGGGATTCCCTCCGGGAACCAGAGTTGGCCTCAAAGGATGAGCTGCATGGAATCTGGAGACCAGAGATGGAGCATGCACATCATGGGCAGGTACCCAGGAATGATCTGCCATAGAGTAACCCTTCCAATGTATCAGATACTGCAGTTGTCTGCGCCTGTATCTGGAGTCCAGGATTTTAGCTACCTCATATTCGGGGTCACCACGGACCAGGAGCGTAGGAGGAGGAGCTCGGAGCCGTGTATATCTATTCTTGATGTAAGGTTTGAGTAGCGAGATGTGGAAGACTGGGTGTATGCGTAGGGTTTTGGGCAAGACCACTTTGTAGGCAACAGGAGACAGTCTTTTCAGGACCTTGTAAGGGCTGATAAACTTAGGCCCCAATTTGTGACAGGGTTGACCTAGACGAATGTGTCAAGTAGAGATCCAAACACGTTCACCCACTGGGATGGCACGTACAGAAGCTCTATGACGATCAGCAAACTTCTTATATCTAGAGACTGCTGAACGTAGCTAAGAGCAAATAAGTTGCCAATGAGTGGTGAGTCCAGTGACGTGTCGGTCTGCAGCAGGAACCCCAGTGGAATGAGCAGAAAGAGGGAAGACACAAGGATGATTCCCTGCTGCGGCTTGAAATGGAGAACATCTAAGAGAAGAGAGCCAATGAGTGTTTCTTGCCAGCTCAGCTAGGGGTAACAATTTAGACCAGTTGGTATGGCGAGCGTTGACAAAGGCTCTAAGGTAGGTTCAAGATCCTGGTTTGCTCTCTCAGTTAGTCCATTGGTCTGAGGATGGTAGCCAGAAGGCAAAGAAACAGTGGTTCCAATAAACTTACAAAAGGCTCTCCAAAAGGCAGAGATGAACTGTGGACCTCTCTCGTAAACGATATTCACAGGAATGCCATGAAGTCGTACCACATGCAAGAGAAAAAGAGACGATAATTCTTGGGCAGAAGGCAGATTGGTTAGGGTTTCAAAATTAGCCAGTCTGGAAAAGCGATCCACCAAAACCCAGATAACTGTTCGGTGGTCAGAAGAAGAAAGGTCCACAATGAAATCCATTGTTATGTGTGTCCATGGTTGTTTGGGAATGGACAGTGGTTGGAGCAAGCCAGGAGGCAAAGATCATGGATTTTTGTTGGCAGCACACGTTGTGCAGGCTTTCACATAATCCTGAGCGTCAGACTTCATAGTAGGCCACCATAAATGTTGGGAAAGACGCTTCAAAGTCCTAGTCAAACCAGGATGTCCTGAGAGTTTGATATCATGAACCCAGGCTAGCACAGGGATGCACAGGTTCAGAGGTACAAAGAGCATATCGGAGGCCATGGGGGCTCCAGGAGGTTTACTAGACTGGGCACGTTGCAATCTTGGCAGAAGGGTGGTATTACGTTTAGCAACCACACAGGAGGGGGGTATGATGTGTTCAATAGGAGCTTCAGAGGAATCACTTGAGCTAGGGTACTTACGGTAAAGGGCGTCTGCCTTCTTGTTCTTGGTCCCAGGAAGATAAGAGACCACAAAGTTAAAATGGGAAAAGAACAAGGCCCATCTGGCCTGTCGAGGATTGAGTCGATGAGCAGTTTCTAGGTAAGTCAGATTCTTGTGGTCGGTGAGAATCTGAATGGGATTGGCGGTGCCCTCTAACCAATGACGCCATTCAGTCAAAGCTATCTTAATGGCTAAGAGTTCACAATTACCCACATTGTAGTTCCTCTCAGCAGGAGTAAAGGATTTAGAGAAAAAGGCTACAGGGTGTAACTTGGAAGTCAAAGGATCCCATTGGGTAAGAACTGCTCCAGCCCCTATCTCTGAGGCTTCAACCTCTAAAGTGAACTGTAGGTCAGGATCAGGATGGCAGAGCACAGGAGCTGAACAGAAACCCTTTTTTCAGACAAGAGAAGGCATTTATGGCTTCGGGAGGCCAATGTTTACAGTCTTTGTTCCGTTTTGTCAATTTAGTGAGAAGAGCGACTGTTTGAGAAAAGTTCTTTATAAACTTGCGGTAATAATTGGAGAACCCCAAGAACCTCTGTAATTCCTTTAAAGAAGTAGGTTGAGGCCATTCTAGAACTGCTGTGAGTTTAGCAGGATCCATGACAAAACCCTCCTTCGAGATGACATAACCAAGGAATTGGATCTGAACTTGATCAAAGTCACACTTTTCTAGCTTGGCTACCAAAGAATTGTCTCTGAGACGTAGAAGCACCTGTCTCACGTGTCTATGATGCTCCACTAAAGTGGAAGAGAAAACAAGGATATCATCCAGATAGACGATGACAGTGCGGTTAAGGAGGTCACGGAAGACATCGTTGACAAATGCCTGGAAGACTGCAGGGGCATTACACAGCCCAAAGGGCATTACAAGGTATGTGTAATGCCCAGATCTTGTGTTGAAGGTGGTCTTCCATTCGTGGCCTGGAAAGATGGGAATCAGATTGTATGCCCCACGTAAGTCCAATTTGGTGAAAAAGCGAGCATCCTTGAGTGAGTCATACAGTTCGGTGATCAATGGTATGGGATAGCGATTCTTGATGGTTATGTTGTTCAAGGCCCTGTAGTCAATGCAGGTTCTGAGCCCACCATCCTTCTTACTGACAAAAAAGAAGCTTGCCCCAGCAGGAGAGGAGGAAGGGTAAATGAAACCTTTAGCTAGGTTCTCTTGGATATACTCCTCCATGGATTTGGTTTCAGTCTTGGAGAGTGGATAAGTCCTCCCTTTAGGAAGTGGGGCTCCGGGAAAGAGGTCGATCTTGCAGTCATAAGGACGATGGGTGGCAACACGTTGGCTGCTTTTTTCTCAAACACATCCGCAAAGTCCGCGTATACTGAAGGAAGGTTTGAAGGAGTCTGTATACTGGCTATGGGAATGCGGAGCAGAGGAGTGACTTTAGCAAGGCAGGAGTGGAAACAGGAGGTACCCCAGGAGGCCAATTGTCCCTCAGCTCAGTCGAACTGTGGATTGTGTACCCGAAGCCAAGGACTGAATGACCTCAAACTGCAGCTGTTCGGTATGAAGGACTCCCACAGTCAGGATCAGGGGTGCTGACTCAAAATGGATCAAGCCTAAACCAAGGGGGGTGCCATCCAGAGTAGTTATTTTGAGACAATGTCTTTTCTGCAAAAGAGGCAAGCCAGCTTGAACCATGAAACGTGATCCAGGAAGTTTCCAGCTGCCCCTGAATCAATGAAGGCTTGAGTGTGGATAGTATTCTGAAGGAAGGTAAGGGTAACAGGTACCAGGATCCAAGAGGATTGAGGGGATTTAGTAGAGATCATGCTTATAGGTACCCCTGTGTTATCCCTTAAGCATTGTTTTTTCCCGGCTGAATGTCACAGTCATTTAGTTGGTGGGAGTTAGATCCACAATAAAAGCATAGTCTCAGTCTCCTTCTTCTCTGTCTTTCAGACTCTGAAGGTTTGAAAGAGGAGAGATCCAGGAGTTCCTCCACTGAGGTAACTGGAGTTGCTGAAGGGGTAGAGGATACTGCCGAAACCGGATGAACCCTCCTTGTTCTGTCTCTCTCGGCTTGTCTCTCCTGAAAGCGAGAGTCCAGACTGATACAAAGAGTTATAAAGTCATCCAAAGAAGAAGGAATATCACAATAAGAAAGTTCATCTCTGATGCGTTCATGCAGACCCCTCCTAAAGGCTGCCTTGAGAGCACTGCCATCCCAAGTGGTTTCAACTGCCAATGTGCGAATTTCGCTGGCGAATTGTGCCACAGTTCTATTGCCCTGGCAGAGATCCAGGAGAGAATATTCTGCAGCAGAGGTAGGCCAGAAGTCCCAAACACCGAAGATAAAGCAGAAATTAAGTCATCAGCATCATGCAGGAGTGGAGCGTTCTGTTCCAAAAGGGGAGAGACCCAGGCTAGGGCCTTGTCTTTCAGTAAGGAAATTATAAAGGTGACCCTTGACTAGTGAGACTGAAAGGTGTGAGGATCATTGCGGAAGTGCAGTTTGCATTGGTTAAGTAAGCGCCTGCAATCAGTAGTATCTTCATACTTGTCAGGAAAAGGTATCCGGGGTATACTTCCAGAAGCTGAGGAAGAAGTCACAGTACTAAGAGTAGGGACTGGTGATGAAATAACATGAGCGGTATTCTTCGCTGTAACTAGTAAGGAGAGTTGAGCGGTAATAGCCTCTAGCTTGGAATCCATATTCTGCAACTGTGTGGTATGGGTTCCCAACATCTGTCCCTGAAGATAAACAGCTTGTGCCACCTCCTCTGGCTCCATGGCCCAAGTATAATGTAATGCTCATGGGATACTCCTCTATCAGACCGAACTCGGCCAGTAGTCTTGTTATCCCGGCGTCGAGAAGGAATGATAGGGAATAACCCAGATCAGAGAAAGTTAGTAAGATGAGGAAGACGGCATTCACCACATTCAGGTCAGTCTCCAGTGGCAATGGCAGAGCAGTCCAAGGACAAACCACTAGAATGGTCAGGCAGGCAGGGGTTGACAACAGCAAAGCAGTCCAAGGGCACACCACTAGAATGGTCAGGCAGGTAGGATTTAGCAACAGTAAAGCAGTCCAAGGGCACACCACTAGAATGGTCAGGCAGGCAGGGTTCAACAACAAAGAGGCAATCCAGAACAACAGGGGTTAATAAGCAGAGTAGTCAGACAGGCAGGGTTCAGCAACAGTATATCAATCCAGTAATTAAGGGGTATAGCAGGCAGAGTAGTCAGACAGGCAGGGTTTAGCAGCAGTATATCAATCCAGTAGTTAAGGGGTATAGCAGGCAGAGTAGTCAGACAGGCAGGGTTCAGCAGCAGTATATCAATCCAGTAGTTAAGGGATATAGCAGGCAGAGTAGTCAGATAGGCAGGGATCACACACAAAATAGGCAAATTGATACAACGATCTGTCACACCCAGGAGCACACAAAGTAACACCTATACGTGGGCAGTGACAGATCTTTGTAGTAGAACTTACATACGCACAGGATTCGTGCCACAGACATCCGACCGGCATCAGGAGCGTGCGGCGCTGATGTCAGCGCTGCACGCATCCGGACCCGACACAACCCCTAGCAACGAGCAGGGAAGGAGATGCAAGGAGACGCCGCACTCCTAGCAGCGGCTAGAGCGGCACGGCGTGACATTTACATATACTGAATAGTGTTGCTATGCAGTAGTAATGAACAATCTATATCAGATTAATAGTAACTACTATATATTCCTGCAGAAGAGAGCAAACAAAAGGGCGCCTCCTGTGTGTATCAGTAGTTCACAAAGGTACTCCTTATCACATTGAGTGCTGCCACAAAATATGAGTACTCTGCACGCTAATTTTGTGATAAGGAGTACCTTTGTAAACTACTGATACACACAGGAGGTTCCCTACTGTCTGCATTCTTCTGCAGGGCACACCACTAGAATGGTCAGGCAGGTAGGATTTGGCAACAGTAAAGCAGTCCAAGGGCACACCACTAGAATGGTCAGGCAGGCAGGGTTCAGCAACAAAGAGGCAATCCAGAACAACAGGGGTTAATAAGCAGAGTAGTCAGACAGGCAGGGTTCAGCAACAGTATATCAATCCAGTAATTAAGGGGTATAGCAGGCAGAGTAGTCAGACAGGCAGGGTTTAGCAGCAGTATATCAATCCAGTAGTTAAGGGGTATAGCAGGCAGAGTAGTCAGACAGGCAGGGTTCAGCAGCAGTATATCAATCCAGTAGTTAAGGGATATAGCAGGCAGAGTAGTCAGATAGGCAGGGATCACACACAAAATAGGCAAATTGATACAACGATCTGTCACACCCAGGAGCACACAAAGTAACACCTATACGTGGGCAGTGACAGATCGTTGTAGTAGAACTTACATACGCACAGGATTCGTGCCACAGACATCCGACCGGCATCAGGAGCGTGCGGCGCTGATGTCAGCGCTGCACGCATCCGGACCCGACAAAACCCCTAGCAACGAGCAGGGAAGGAGATGCAAGGAGACGCCGCACTCCTAGCAACGGCTAAAGCGGCACGGCGTGACATTTACATATACTGAATAGTGTTGCTATGCAGTAGTAATGAACAATCTATATCAGATTAATAGTAACTACTATATATTCCTGCAGAATTATTTATTTCTGTTCTCCAATCTTCACAGGTAGTTTGGAAAATAGCACATTAGTACCTTTGGCTTATGGGGCATGGAACCCAGTACCTGCCACGTCCCACTGATACTCCAAACAAACAAAAGGTTGTTCCAGCCACCAAAAACTTTTAAAATAGACCTTTATTATTTCACATAGGGTCCACAGAAAAAAACTACAACGTTTCAGGCCTGCTATAGGCCCTTAGTCATGTAATACTTTGAAATATACAGGTTCATGATTTACCCTTCACCTGTCACCTGTCCTTATGTGAGCACCTAATTGTGCAACAATGCCATCTTGTGGATGTCAGAGGTATTCTCACATCCAATTTTACTCTGTTTTTTTAGATGGTCACATAGGAAATAATATTACATACAAAATTTAGAACATAAAAACCCATATATAAATTTTTTAAAAACAGAAGGAATATTGCACATTATTAGCAGACTAATCCAATGTATCACAAAGACTATCTAACCAAACTGATAATTCAGAATTTGTAATAGTTGAAAAAGTTGAAAAAATTTGTAATAGTTGAAAAAATTGAAAGAATGCCCATGGAAAATATCTACAGGAAATATTTAAAGGAACAGGCTCCAATCAAAATCCTTATTCATGCCTTTAGGAGTAAGGGCTTCTAACTTAAATATCCAGAACATTTCCCTGATTTTTAATAGGTGTTCCCTATCCCCACCCCTTCTTGGTTTATCCACTTGCACTATAATTTGAAATCTAAGTTGGCTAATATTGTGACCCATAGAGAGGAAGTGAGAGGAAACAGGCGCATCTTTGTTCT
This sequence comes from Bombina bombina, assembly GCF_027579735.1. NCBI lineage: Eukaryota > Metazoa > Chordata > Amphibia > Anura > Bombinatoridae > Bombina > Bombina bombina. The sequence continues at coordinate 1,449,519,645 of NC_069499.1, read as the reverse complement.
GACATCTGATGTTTGATTTATGTTCTGTTATCCTCTCCCTTACCTCTACAGGTCTCGCCAATATAAATTAATCCACATGGGCATTTGATAAGATAAACACAATAGATAGCCCTACAAGTTAGATATTTATTTATTTTAAACTTTTTGCCATTTATGGGGTGATGAAAGTGTTCTCCTTTTATCATTGAACTGCAGTTACTGCAGTTAAGACATATATAACACCCATTTCTTTTGGGGCCTATAGTTCTCAGCAAATATATTTCTGTTCTCTGTTATGTTACTGGACCTCCTCCTCCACGCATCGACCACTCCTCCTCCGCCGTGATGAAGAAGATGCTGGTCCCTCGATGGATGAAGATGGAGCTGCCTGGATGAAGATGGAGCCACTGGGATGAAGATCGTTCAAGCCGGACTTCAGCTTGAAGATGCCGCTTGATAGAAGACTTCAGCCGGATCATGGACCTCTTCAGCTCCCAATTGGATCAAGACTTCAGTCGGATCATGGACCTCTTCAGCTCCCGCTTGGATCAAGACTTCAGCCGGATCATGGACATCTTCAGCCCCCGCTTGGGCTTGGATGAAGACGTCGGAGCCAGGACGGATCTGTGAACCAGGTGTGGTGAAGACAAGGTAGGGAGATCTTCAGGGGCTTAATGTTAGGTTTATTTAGGGGGGGTTTGGGTTAGATTAGGGGTATGTGGGTGGTGGGTTGTAATGTTGGGGAGGGTATTGTATGTTTTTTTTTTTACAGGCAAAAGAGCAGTTTTCTTTGGGGCATGCCCCGCAAAAGGCCTTTTTAAGGGCTGGTAAGGTAAAAGAGCTTTGAACTTTTTTAATTTAGAATAGGGTAGGGCATTTTTTTATTTTGGGGGTCTTTGTTATTTTATTAGGGGGCTTAGAGTAGGTGTAATTAGCCTAAAATTGTTATAATATTTTTCTAATGTCTGTAAATATTTTTTTATTTTTTGTAACTTAGTTCTTTTTTATTTTTTGTACTTTAGTTAGTTTATTTAATTGTATTTATTTGTAGGTATTGAATTTAATTAATTTATTGATAGTGTAGTGTTAGGTTTAATTGTAGATAATTGTAGGTATTTTATTTAATGGATTTATTGATAGTGTAGTGTTAGGTTTAATTGTAACTTAGGTTAGGATTTATTTTACAGGTAATTTTGTAATTATTTTAACTAGGTAGCTATTAAATAGTAAATAACTATTTAATAGCTATTGTACCTGGTTAAAATAATTACAAAGTTGCCTGTAAAATAAATATTAGTCCTAAAATAGCTACAATATAATTATAATTTATATTGTAGCTATATTAGGGTTTATTTTACATGTAAGTATTTAGCTTTAAATAGGAATAATTTATTTAATAAGAGTTCATTTATTTCGTTAGATTTCAATTATATTTAACTTAGGGGGGTGTTAGTGTTAGGGTTAGACTTAGCTTTAGGGGTTAATACATTTATTAGAGTAGCGGTGAGGTCCGGTCGGCATATTAGGGGTTAATACTTGAAGTTAGGTGTTGGCGATGTTAGGGAGGAGAGATTAGGGGTTAATACTATTTATTATAGGGTTAGTGAGGCGGGAGTGAGGCGGATTAGGGGTTAATACATTTATTATAGTAACTGTGAGGTCCAGTCGGCAGATTAGGGGTTAATAATTGTAGGTAGGTGGAGGCGACATTGGGGGCGGCAGATTAGGGGTTAATAAATATTATGTAGGTGTCGGCGGTGTTAGGGGCAGCAGATTAGGGGTTCATAGGGATAACGTAGGTGGCGACGGTGTGCGGTCGGCAGATTAGGGGTTAAAATTTTTTATTAGAGTGGCGGCGATGTGGGGGGGCCTCGGTTTAGGGGTACATAGGTAGTTTATGGGTGTTAGTGTACTTTAGAGCACAGTAGTTAAGAGCTTTATGAACCGGCGTTAGCCCAGAAAGCTCTTAACTCCTGACTTTTTTCTGCGGCTGGAGTTTTGTCGTTAGATTTCTAACGCTCACTTCAGCCAAGACTCTAAATACCAGCGTTAGAAAGATCCCATTGAAAAGATAGGATACGCAAATGGCGTAGGGGGATCTGCGGTATGGAAAAGTCGAGGCTGCAAAGTGAGCGTTAGACTGACTGACTCTAAATACCAGCGGTAGCCCAAAACCAGCGTTAGGAGCCTCTAACGCTGGTTTTGACGGCTAACGCCAAACTCTAAATCTAGCCGTCTGTCTCTGTAATTCGCCACAACTAGAACCACCACCACCTCCCCCCCCCCCATGTAATGAGCCTCTTAGATTAGGAGGACTACCTATGCGGCTTCTCTTGCCTATGCTGCAACTTTAACTACTCCCTTAGGCCTAGATTTAGAGTTCGGCGGTAAAAGGGCTGTTAACGCTCCGCGGGCTTTTTTCTGGCCGCACCATAAATTTAACTCTGGTATCGAGAGTTAAAACAAATGCTGCGTTAGGCTCCAAAAAAGGAGCGTAGGGCATTTTTACCGCAAATGCAACTCTCGATACCAGAGTTGCTTACGGACGCGGCCGGCATCAAAAACGTGCTCGTGCACGATTCTCCCATAGGAAACAATGGGGCTGTTTGAGCTGAAAAAAAACCTAACACCTGCAAAAAAGCAGCGTTCAGCTCCTAACGCAGCCCCATTGTTTCCTATGGGGAAACACTTCCTACGTCTGCACCTAACACCCTAACATGTACCCCGAGTCTAAACATCCCTAGCCTTACACTTATTAACCCCTAATCTGCCGCCCCCGCTATCGCTGACCCCTGCATTACAGTTTTAACCCCTAATCTTCCGCTCCGTAAACCGCCGCAACCTACGTTATCCCTATGTACCCCTAATCTGCTGCCCTAACATCGCCGACCCCTATGTTATATTTATTAACCCCTAATCTGCCCCCCACAATGTCGCCGACACCTGCCTACACTTATTAACCCCTAATCTGCCGAGCGGACCTGAGCGCTACTATAATAAAGTTATTAACCCCTAATCCGTCTCACTAACCCTATCATAAATAGTATTAACCCCTAATCTGCCCTCCCTAACATCGCCGACACCTTCCTTCAATTATTAACCCCTAATCTTCCGATCGGAGCTCACCGCTATTCTAATAAATGTATTAACCCCTAAAGCTAAGTCTAACCCTAACACTAACACCCCCCTAACTTAAATATAATTTTAATCTAACGAAATAAATTAACTCTTATTAAATAAATTAATCCTATTTAAAGCTAAATACTTACCTGTAAAATAAATCCTAATATAGCTACAATATAAATTATAATTATATTATAGCTATTTTAGGATTAATATTTATTTTACAGGCAACTTGGTATTTATTTTAACTAGGTACAATAGCTATTAAATAGTTAAGAACTATTTAATAGTTACCTAGTTAAAATAATTACAAAATTACCTGTAAAATAAATCCTAACCTAAGATATAATTAAACCTAACACTACCCTATCAATAAAATAATTAAATAAACTACCTACAATTACCTACAATTAACCTAACACTACACTATCAATAAATTAATTAAATACAATTGCTACAAATAAATACAATTAAATAAACTATCTAAAGTACAAAAAATAAAAAAGAACTAAGTTACAGAAAATAAAAAAATATTTACAAACATAAGAAAAATATTACAACAATTTTAAACTAATTACACCTACTCTAAGCCCCCTAATAAAATAACAAAGCCCCCCAAAATAAAAAATTCCCTACCCTATTCTAAATTAAAAAAGTTACAAGCTCTTTTACCTTACCAGCCCTGAACAGGGCCCTTTGCGGGGCATGCCCAAGAAGTTCAGCTCTTTTGCCTGTAAAAGAAAACATACAATACCCCCCCCCCAACATTACAACCCACCACCCACATACCCCTAATCTAACCCAAACCACCCTTAAATAAACCTAACACTAAGCCCCTGAAGATCTTCCTACCTTGTCTTCACCATACCAGGTTCACCGATCCGTCCTGGCTCCAAGATCTTCATCCAACCCAAGCGGTGGTTGGCGATCCATAATCCGGTGCTGAAGAGGTCCAGAAGAGGCTCCAAAGTCTTCATCCTATCCGGCAAGAAGAGGACATCCGGACCGGCAAACATCTTCTCCAAGCCGCATCTTCTATCTTCTTCCATCCGGTGCGGAGCGGGACCATCTTGAAGCAGGCGACGCGGATCCATCCTCTTCTTCCGATGTCTCCCGACGAATGACGGTTCCTTTAAGGGACGTCATCCAAGATGGCGTCCCTCGAATTCCGATTGGCTGATAGGATTCTATCAGCCAATCGGAATTAAGGTAGGAATTTTCTGATTGGCTGATGGAATCAGCCAATCAGAATCAAGTTCAATCCGATTGGCTGATCCAATCAGCCAATCAGATTGAGCTCGCATTCTATTGGCTGTTCCGATCAGCCAATAGAATGCGAGCTCAATCTGATTGGCTGATTGGATCGGCCAATCAGATTGAACTAGATTCTGATTGGCTGATTCCATCAGCCAATCAGAAAATTCCTACCTTAATTCCGATTGGCTGATAGAATCCTATCAGCCAATCGGAATTCGAGGGACGCCATCTTGGATGACGTCCCTTAAAGGAACCGTCATTCGTCGGGAGACATCGGAAGAAGAGGATGGATCCGCGTCGCCTGCTTCAAGATGGTCCCGCTCCGCACCGGATGGAAGAAGATAGAAGATGCGGCTTGGAGAAGATGTTTGCCGGTCCGGATGTCCTCTTCTTGCCGGATAGGATGAAGACTTTGGAGCCTCTTCTGGACCTCTTCAGCACCGGATTATGGATCGCCAACCCCCGCTTGGGTTGGATGAAGATCTTGGAGCCAGGACGGATCGGTGAACCTGGTATGGTGAAGACAAGATAGGAAGATCTTCAGGGGCTTAGTGTTAGGTTTATTTAAGGGTGGTTTGGGTTAGATTAGGGGTATGTGGGTGGTGGGTTGTAATGTTGGGGGGGGGGGTATTGTATGTTTTCTTTTACAGGCAAAAGAGCTGAACTTCTTGGGGCATGCCCTGCAAAGGGCCCTGTTCAGGGCTGGTAAGGTAAAAGAGCTTGTAACTTTTTTAATTTAGAATAGGGTAGGGAATTTTTTATTTTGGGGGGCTTTGTTATTTTATTAGGGGGCTTAGAGTAGGTGTAATTAGTTTAAAATTGTTGTAATATTTTTCTTATGTTTGTAAATATTTTTTTATTTTCTGTAACTTAGTTCTTTTTTATTTTTTGTACTTTAGATAGTTTATTTAATTGTATTTATTTGTAGCAATTGTATTTAATTAATTTATTGATAGTGTAGTGTTAGGTTAATTGTAGGTAATTGTAGGTAGTTTATTTAATTATTTTATTGATAGGGTAGTGTTAGGTTTAATTATATCTTAGGTTAGGATTTATTTTACAGGTAATTTTGTAATTATTTTAACTAGGTAACTATTAAATAGTTCTTAACTATTTAATAGCTATTGTACCTAGTTAAAATAAATACCAAGTTGCCTGTAAAATAAATATTAATCCTAAAATAGCTATAATATAATTATAATTTATATTGTAGCTATATTAGGATTTATTTTACAGGTAAGTATTTAGCTTTAAATAGGATTAATTTATTTAATAAGAGTTAATTTATTTAGTTAGATTAAAATTATATTTAAGTTAGGGGGGTGTTAGTGTTAGGGTTAGACTTAGCTTTAGGGGTTAATACATTTATTAGAATAGCGGTGAGCTCCGATCGGAAGATTAGGGGTTAATAATTGAAGGAAGGTGTCGGCGATGTTAGGGAGGGCAGATTAGGGGTTAATACTATTTATGATAGGGTTAGTGAGACGGATTAGGGGTTAATAACTTTATTATAGTAGCGCTCAGGTCCGCTCGGCAGATTAGGGGTTAATAAGTGTAGGTAGGTGTCGGCAACGTTGAGGGGGCAGATTAGGGGTTAATAAATATAATATAGGGGTCGGCGGTGTTAGGGGCAGCAGATTAGGGGTACATAGGGATAACGTAGGTGGCGGCGCTTTGCGGTCGGAAGATTAGGGGTTAATTATTTTAAGTAGCTGGCGGCGATGTTGTGGGGGGCAGATTAGGGGTTAATAAATGTAATATAGGGGTCGGCGGGGTTAGGGGCAGCAGATTAGGGGTACATAAGTATAACGTAGGTGGCGGTCGGAAGATTAGGGGTTAAAATTTTTAATCGAGTGGCGGCGATGTGGGGGGAGCTCGGTTTAGGGGTACATAGGTAGTTTATGGGTGTTAGTGTACTTTAGGGTACAGTAGTTAAGAGCTTTATGAACCGGCGTTAGCCAGAAAGCTCTTAACTCCTGCTTTTTTCAGGCGGCTGGAATCTTGTCGTTAGAGCTCTAACGCTCACTGCAGAAACGACTCTAAATACCGGCGTTAGAAAGATCCCATTGAAAAGATAGGCTACGCAAATGGCGTAGGGGGATCTGCGGTATGGAAAAGTCGCGGCTGCAAAGTGAGCGTTAGACCCTTTAATCACTGACTCCAAATACCAGCGGGCGCCCAAAACCAGCGTTAGGAGCCTCTAACGCTGGTTTTGACGGCTACCGCCGAACCCTAAATCTAGGCCTATGTGTTTATTTTTACATAGTACCATAGTGTCGAATCTATCTACCTTACCTAGATCAGCAGGACTGATCAACATTACTTTCCATCTATGTCTTCAATTTTAAATCATCTCTCAGCTGCCTCTTTTGAGGCCACTGAGATCAAGACAAAGTCCATAAATGTCTAGATGTTCTAATCTGAAAGCTTTGCTATAGCTATCTATAACTAAGGGAGTCTAAATGATATACTATATTATACTCTATAATTTATTAGTCCTAAGAAAGGTGATATGTTAAGAAAAAACTGAGGGTGATTTAATGTTACCTTGCTATATATGTTGTGTCACAGTATCAACATCTTGCACTGTTATGTTTCATAATGACCTTGTTGATTGTTATTATTTGTTTTATGCTGACTGTACATGCGGCAATTTTGTACTGTCTTTATTTATTTTTTTCACCCTCAATAAAAATTTATATATAAAAAAAACAAAGGCAGTGGGTCCTGATAATATTCATCCAAGGGTTTTAACCCCTTAAGGACAAGGCCATTTATCAATTTATTTCCCTTAAGGACCAGGGCTATTTTTACATTTCTGCGGTGTTTGTGTTTAGCTGTAATTTTCCTCTTACTCATTTACTGTACCCACACATATTAGATACCGTTTTTCTCGCCATTAAATGGACTTTCTAAAGATACCATTATTTTCATCATATTTTATAATTTACTATAAAAAAAATATAAAAAATGATGAAAACATTTAAAAAAACACACTTTTTCTAACTTTGACCCCCAATATCTGTTACACACCTATAACCACCAAAAAACAGCCATGCTAAATAGTTTCTACATTTTGTCCCGAGTTTAAAAATACCCAATGTTTACATGTTCTTTGCTTTTTTTTGCAAGTTATAGGACAATAAATACAAGTAGCACTTTCCTTTTTTTTTAAACCATTTTTTTTTTTCAAAATTAGCGATAGTTACGTTGTAACACTGATATCTGTCAGGAATCCCTACATATCTCTTTACATGTATATATTTTTTTTTATTAGACAACCCAAAGTATTGATCTAGGCCCATTTTGGTATATTTCATGCCACCATTTCACTGCCAAATGCGATCAAATAAAAAAAATTGCTAACTTTTTCACAAACTTTAGGTTTCTCACTGAAATTATTTACAAACAGCTTGTGCAATTATGGCACACATGGTTGTAAATGCTTCTCTGGGATCCCCGTTCTTGAGAAATAGCAGACATATATGGCTTTGGCGTTGCTTTTTGGTAATTAGAAGGCCGCTAAATGCCACTGCGCACCACACTTGTATAATGCCCAGCAGTGAAGGGGTTAATTAGGGAGCATGTAGGGAGCTTGTAGGGAGCTTGTAGGGGTAATTTTAGCTTTAGTGTAGTAGACAACCCCAAGTATTGATCTAGGCCCATTTTGGTATATTTCATGCCACCATTTCACCACCAAATGCGATCAAATTAAATAAAAGTCTTGAGAAAGGCCTTTGAGAGGCTGAAACGCGTTGACTATTAGCTGGTAAGCTCATTTTCAATTCCTTATTTAAAGCCTGGACGTTCTACACTATTTTTTATACTTTTACAGGACACTGCAGTAGAGATCAAATTGGACAAGAGAGAGACCACTAGGATCCAACCAGATTCCCATCACTGGATTTCTCACCATCAGGAAACAAGTTTGACTTTTGGTTTTTTACTTCAAGTTGTTTTTTACTCCAAGTTGTTTTTCCACCTTTATTGGGCTACACTGATTTATATATATATTTATTTCAAATTTTGGATCAATCACTGACTTATTTTTATTAACTGTGAATACCTGTTTTTTCACCTGTTTAATTAACCCATTTTTTCAAATTTTTCACAATTTTCTGTAATTTTTGTAACTTACACTAAAGTAGTGTAAACCTTTTTCTGCACGTGCAATTTTTTATCACATAACAGCTTTTGGAAATTTGGAGCAGTTGAAACTTGCTCACAACTTTATAACCAGCATACACCACAGGGGTCCTTTGTGACCTGTGGTCATATATACTTTTTAGCACAAGTAAAAATACTTGTGTTAGGTCCTGATCAATTGTATCCACATAATCCAGTGTGAGGTAGCATGCCAATTTTAAGCAATCAACATACATTACTATTACTATCAATATCTAATAACAATTTTAAGAAAATTTTTAAGGACAATTTTAAAGAGTATTTTTAAGCAATTGTATATGATGATGTTCATTGTGGATCCACAATTTTAAATTTATTTTAAATTTATTGTATGTAATAAACATGTTTTAATTGTGACCCCTGACCTTTAAGGGTCCCTTAAGTCATACAACAGTGATCAACACAACAGTAAGTCACATAACAGTGACCAACACAATATTATCTTGCCCACTTGAGGTGCTTTGAACACACCCCGTACACATCCTTCTCTATATATAGGCTGGCTAGGTAGCCTTTGTTCAGAGCCATGGGTATTAGGGTCTCAGGCGCTTGATCTACATCTCAATTGTACATGGATACTCTTGCTACTCTTGCTACTCAGTCATGGGGGCTCAGTCAAGGAGCTTGATGCCCTTGTTTCCGCGTGAGCCTTCAGGCTCGCCGCAAACAGCAGTTATGAAGCAGCGGTCTTAAAACTGCTGCTCCATAACTGGTCCGCCTGCTCTGAGGCTGCGGACATCAATCCGCCCAATCCTATATGATCGGGCTGATTGACACCCCCTGCTCGAATCTGCAGGGGACGGCATTGCACAAGCAGTTTACAGCGTATGCTGTAGGCATTCATCAATGTCTGTTGGACATGATCCGATGAGCAGATCATGTCTGTCAGACTGATGATAAATCGACCCCTTAGTATTATATTATCTAGATTGGAGTAAATATTTTTGCTCCTAATTGTTGTCCGATATCTCAAAAGAGCAAAGAGAAATAATTGCCACAATATTTAGAGCCATAAGAGTTTATATTGCAAAATATTTAAAAACTACTCCCTATCTTGACTATAATTAATAATAAGAAGAGCTACTCCAAGAGGTACAAGTGATAATGGATATATTTACTTTATGTATTTTTGTATTATCATAGGTGGACATGAGTGCAGCTATATTTAAAGTTCTCTTAACTTTTTTAATGTTAAACCCTGTATCTTCAGGTACTTGTAACTTTGCTTGAACATATTTCTTATCACTGAAAATGATTAGCCAAAACTGGAAATGTTGAAAATTTGATGTAGATTTTGTAGTATTTGTGGAGTTATTAAGGCCTAGATTTGGAGTTTGGCGTTAGCCGTGAAAACCAGCGTTAGAGGCCCCTAACGCTGGTTTCTTACGGACTCTGGTATTTAGAGTTCAGTTACCGACACTCAAAAATCACCCAACGCTCAAATTTCTACCGACACCTCAGACCCAGTAGTAAACATATACAGACAAAATAAACATTCACAAATCACAAAACAAATATTACACAAAGTACACTTACACTCATACAAACACTACACTATATTTATTTTTCAGATTTAATAATTTTTCATCAAAATACAAACGATCAAAGTTGCGAGATCTCGGGTGTTAGAAAAAAAACTACACAAATCCATTTTCCCATTGACTTACATTGACACACGGGAAAAGACCCTCATATACCTACATCTAACTAATAACATTATCACAAATATACACTCATCGATGCATATAAACAATATACACCACATGACATACAATAAATATTTATTTATTACAAAAAGAACACGATTTAGTTACTTTTTAACACAAGATCATGACGTCACTCACTTTACGAGGAAAACCAGTCTTAGAAAAAAAAATTACCAATTTTTAGAGCCTCCATTGACTTCTATTGGGAAGACGTGCTCGTGCACGCGAAACCCACATTTCCCTAACGCACGCAAATAGCGTAGACAGAAAAACTCCAAATACCAGCGCTAGAAAATACATGCTTTTATGTGTTAGACACAGCTATGATAAATAGATCAAGAAATGACTATTTCCCTATGGTGGATTTATGGATTTTACTTATTGAATATTCACAACACCATTAAATTGTTTCAGACTTTTATATTACATCAACTACAAATCAACATCACTAGTAACAAACTTTTTTTAACAAAATATTACATTTAAACGGACACAAAAATAATGTCAACTTTTCAGGATTCACAAACACTACACAATGGGAAAAAATTCTCATTTACCTTTATTATTGCATTTCAGTTATTCAACTCATATGCTTGCAGCAACAGCATATCTACATAGGCTTAACACATGATCAGTCATGGATGCACATACATTACTTTTAACATTCACTCATACATGTGCATTCAAATGATGGGGGAAAAACACATTACATTCTCTATAGGAATCACAAAACAGAACATATGGATTTTAATGTACTTTTAACATCATGATTCCATCACCAGAAACCATTAGGAATTACGTACAAGAAGAACATCATTACACCAGATTACAGATGTCACTTTATGGGAAGGAACAACAATGTCAGACCGCTATATAGAAGTCAGCATATGTGGGACACAATCACAATATATACGTACATGTACATAACACGCATCACCCATCACGCAACCACAAAGCACACATTTAGATTTTATTCAGCACACAATAACAATGTAGCACAATACAACAACACAATGAGGATTTCAGAACTACATAGGCAGGTTAATAATATCATGACGTCATTAGAAGATTCAACCATACACATCACAGATTCACGACTGTACCGCCCCTTTCGGAACTTTAACACTCAATACTACAATACAACATATACGTAAAGAACAGTTTGGAACAGCATTATTAGGGAGATTTGAATGGGACAATTAATAAATATTGTCAGATCGCAAATCACTTATATATATAATACTACAGATGACAGCCGGAAGTTATTCAGTATTAGTGCCATTTGAATGGGACGCATACAATATTGACAGCTCGGCAATCACTTATATATACAATACAACAGATGGCAGACGGGAAGTTCGGAATTATTATTGCGATTTGAAAGGGACGCATACAATATTGACTGCTCGGCAATCACTTATATATACAATACTACAGATGGCAGATGGGAAGTTCTGAATTATTATTGCGATTTGAAAGGGACGCATACAATATTGACAGCTCGGCAATCACTTATATATACAATACTACAGATGGCAGCCGGAAGTTATTCAGTATTAGTGCCATTTTAAAGGGACGCATACAATATTGACTGCTCGGCAATGACTTATATATATACAATACTACAGATGGCAGATGTTACTTTATCGTTTACAAACAATGTTGCAGCAACATTGATCGATCACATTCGATGCACATTATACACAACTATGCACTTTCATTCATGTTAGCCTGGACGTGTGCTTGTTACTATAAGATCGCGTTTAAGAAATATTGATTACGCATATGATCAAACATTACAAACATGCACTGTATGTGTGATATTTGACACTTTCACATTGAGATTCATTGTTGGAAAACAACATTTCAGCAAACAACAAAAAAACGCCCACTGTGAAAGCATTCGCGCCGCTCACATACAAACAAGTGAATACAATTAGCAATCATTACAAACTCAATACCATTGGACTAATTGTACTATAAATCCCCCAAACAACATGCCCAAAGCATCACTTGTGATCCACATCAGATCAAGTGCATACCTTGTTACGCTGTTTTGAAAGATGGATGACGATGACATGGTAGACGCTGCTGGTGCTGCTATTGGCGAACTAGCTGTTGGTCGAATCAGGCAGCCTCGGCGGCTCAGACTGAGACGAAGGGGTCGTCTGGTTCGAGGTCCTCCTGTCTACAGGGTGAGACCCACCTTGGAAAACATGAGCAACTTTGAGGTTTATGATAAGTATCGGCTCAATCGCGAACAGCTCATTGGCCTTTACGATCTTCTTAAACCTCATTTGGAGCCACGTATAAGAATAAGGACTGCTGTTCCCGCCATGAGTAAGATGCTAAGCTGTCTATACGTCCTGGCCTCTGGGAGTTTTCAATCCGGAGAACTGTACATGCATGGCCTGGCTCAAGGTACATTCTCTGTGGTGTTTGATAACTTTCTGGATGCCATGGTACGTATCAGTAAGCAATACATAGGATTCCCACAGAATGATGGTGATTGGAGGCGCCTGAAGCGGGAATTCTTTGATATTGCTGAATTGCCCAATGTCTTGGGAGCCATAGATTGTACCCACATTGCGCTGCGTGCTCCAATTGATGACTTGCCCTTCAGAAATCGCAAACATTTTCATAGCCTCAACGTGCAGTATGTTTGTGACGCACGGATGAGGATTATGCATGTGTGTGCGAATTTTGGAGGGGCTAGTCATGATGCCCGCATCCTCTCTCTGTCGTCCCTGTGGAGACCGTTTGAGGAAAGACAAATGCCCCCTGGTTATCTCGTTGGTGAGTATTTGTGCACAACATGGTTAATTAGTTTGTCAATTGCCACTGTAGTTTTAAAATGTTAGCGTAATGTTCAGCTATCGGATGCAATTTAACCATTTATTTTATTTTCACGCTAATGTCTAGTTTTAGTTCAATGCAGATATGTAGCATGTCTTACCTTAAATGCTCAGATAGAGAATGCAATGTAACCATTTCGTTTGCATTTTACACAAGGTCTGGTTTAGGAGAAATACGCATATGTAGCATGTCTTAGCTGAAATGGGAAGATAGTAGCTAATGCAATTTAACCATGTCATTGTCTCTTTCCGCTAATGTCTAGTTTTAGTTCAATGCAGATATGTAGCATGTCTTACCTTAAATGCTCAGATAGAGAATGCAATGTAACCATGTAGTTAGCATTTTACACAAGGTTTGGTTTAGGAGAAATTTGCATATGTAGCATGTCTTAGCTGAAATGGGAAGATAGTAGCTAATGCAATTTAACCCTGTCATTGTCTCTTTCTGCTAATGTCTATTTTTATTTAAATGCAGATATGTAGCATGTCTTACCTTAAATGCTCAGATAGAGAATGCAATGTAACCATGTATTTAGCATTTTACACAAGGTTTGGTTTAGGAGAAATTCGCATATGTAGCATGTCTTAGCTGAAATGGGAAGATAGTAGCTAATGCAATTTAACCATGTCATTGTCTCTTTCCGCTAATGTCTACTTTTAGTTCAATGCAGATATGTAGCATGTCTTACCTTAAATGCTCAGATAGAGAATGCAATGTAACCATGTATTTAGCATTTTACACAAGGTTTGGTTTAGGAGAAATTCGCATATGTAGCATGTCTTAGCTGAAATGGGAAGATAGTAGCTAATGCAATTTAACCATGTCATTGTCTCTTTCCGCTAATGTCTACTTTTAGTTCAATGCAGATATGTAGCATGTCTTACCTTAAATGCTCAGATAGAGAATGCAATGTAACCATGTATTTAGCATTTTACACAAGGTTTGGTTTAGGAGAAATACGCATATGTAGCATGTCTTAGCTGAAATGGGAAGATAGAGAATAATATTGAACTAGATTTTTTTTTTTAAATAAACATTTGTTAGTGGATTATCGTGTACAAAAGTTTTTATTGGACTACAAATACTATTTTGAGGATTCTGTTTTAATTATGTTCTGTTCATAATTTATAGGTGATTCTGGGTACATGAGCCGGCCTTGGCTCATTACCCCCTTGCGTAGCCCGACTGATGTGTCTGAGGAGCGCTACAATAGGGCTCATAAGAGAACCAGGGCGGTGGTTGAACGGATGTTCGGGCTCCTGAAGATGAGGTTCAGGTGCCTGGACAGGTCGGGAGGAGCCCTCCAGTACAACCCAAAGAAGGTGGCTAAGATCGTTGTAGCCTGTAGCGTCCTGCATAATATTGCACAGCGGGCTGGGATGCTGCAGGGCGTCCCGGCGCACCGAAACCTCCTCAGAGATGAGGAGGATGATCCTGTTCTAGAGGGGCCATTCCGGGACGAGGGGCTCAATGTCAGAGCAGACATCATCAACCGCCACTTTAGACGGTAAATAATAGAAGTTAGACTGGAGTATTGTCAATAGATGTGAACTCTAGGGAAATGACAAGTAGAGAATTGTGCAAACATGTTAGGATTGTTCATCAAATGCTAAAAATGTGTTTCATTTATTAATATAGGTGATGCTCTGGGCATTGGGTCCTGTAGCGAGTCTTTGCCACCTGGTTTTTAAAGAGGACATCAGCTGGTAAGTATAAATGTATGGACTGTTGCTGGCATGAATTGTACACAAATACATCATATGGCATACATTTTCTAAACTAGTATTTAGTTTACACATTACTTAAAATGTAAATACTCAGAAAGGGATCCTCTAGCATGACTATGGTTCAATGTCACACATTAGAGGTTTGTTCTGCTCAATATGACTCATCTTCACACTTGATAGAACATAACACAAGATGCTACACACGCTTAGTAAGCTAGTGACAGAAATTTATTCTAAAATGGGGGGTGGGAGAGGGGTACAGAAATGATTCACACACGTAGTAATTTTTATTAAACTTTTTCTGACATTAGGGAGCTGACTTAATCTAAAGACTGAAAGGGAAGAATTAGAAGCCTGACAGTGAAGATTGCCCAGACTGACAGTGGAAAAAGGCAAGATTGAAATTGAAGTATACCAATGGGATCATGTCTGGCATTATCTTTCCAATCTGCTGACCTTGAAAACCATACAAAGACATGTTCACATGGTAAGTGCCAACTATTTGATAGAATAAGGCTGTGGAGGCATCCTATTGGAGACACTTAGATTATTTTCAAATTTTTAGATGGTATTTCTCAGTCCTCTATTTTTGAAATGATGAATAAGACACCTATTGAAGATCAACTGTTTACCCTTGAATTAACTTTCAAAGACCATGCATTATCCAGGTTGGTGTACCAATGCATGCTAGTTAAGAATCACAGGAAGAATGTTGAATATTAGTAGCTTACATACATTAGTGATATTTAGTTCATAATTAGATATTTAGGGATCACAATCAGACACTTAGATGGTTTTACTTTTTTAGATGGTATTTCACAGTCCTCTATTTTATGAACTGATGAATAAGACACCTATTGAAGATCAACTGTTTACCCCTGAATTGACTTTCAAAGACCATGCATTATCCAGGTTGGTGTACCAATGCATGCTAGTTAAGAATCACAGGAAGAATGTTGAATATTAGTAGCTTACATACATTAGTCATATTTAGTTCATAATTAGATATTTAGGGATCACAATCAGACACTTAGATGATTTTACTTTTTTAGATGGTATTTCACAGTCCTCTATTTTATGAACTGATGAATAAGACACCTATTGAAGATCAACTGTTTACCCCTGAATTGACTTTCAAAGACCATGCATTATCCAGGTTGGTGTACCAATGCATGCTAGTTAAGAATCACAGGAAGAATGTTGAATATTAGTAGCTTACATACATTAGTCATATTTAGTTCATAATTAGATATTTAGGGATCACAATCAGACACTTAGATGATTTTACTTTTTTAGATGGTATTTCACAGTCCTCTATTTTATGAACTGATGAATAAGACACCTATTGAAGATCAACTGTTTACCCCTGAATTGACTTTCAAAGACCATGCATTATCCAGGTTGGTGTACCAATGCATGCTAGTTAAGAATCACAGGAAGAATGTTGATTATTGGTAGCTTACATACATTAGTCATACTTATTTCATAATTAGATATTTATGGATCACAATCAGAAAAAGGAATACATATTATAGTTGATATAGAGGTAATTGAATGGACATGAAATATTACATTTATGTTCAGCATACATATATTTTATTGAAATGTGATATACATTATTATGTATAATTAGAAATTCAGATATTTAAATTAATTTTAATTACACAATATAATGGTGTATGTTTTTTGTTTTTTTTTTAAGAATTTAATTAATAAATATCTTGATAAAATGTTGAACAAAGTTAGAGCATAGACACAAGATGATTGTAAATGTATTTTATGAATATTTGACAACGTGTGTATTAACTTTGTTAAATTTTGTTTTTTTTATTTCAGATTGTCATCTGATGACTTCCAGGAATATTTTTTGTTTTTGTTTCAGAAACTTTTAATTTTTTAAATGGTAATAATAAACATTTTATTATTAAATACACTCTTTTGAACAGATTTTAATAAATATCCATATAATCTGTCAATAAAAAACAATTTGACTCCCATGACTGGTAGTTGGCTATTTGACAAGCACATGCATAAGATCAAATAATGCATTAATTTTAGAAAATCCACTGATTCCGAGAATATTACATTAAACTATCTTTTTTAACATTAATTGGGGAGTGAGATCCATCAATGCTTTTCTTTTGAAATTCTTAGATGTTAAAATAATTTCGGATATGTAGTCAAAATTTGACAGAAATTATTTGTTTTCACTTTTAAGAAGGGGAAGTGGTTCAATTACATTAAAGTGACAGTGTTGTTGAATGTAAATTTAATTTGATAAGATCTTGTATCTTCCTTAGGTATCTCAAAACATTATTTTCTAAATTCTTTTAATTTTTACATTTATAAATGGTAGGTCATTTAACTTGATATTTTTCACAAGCTAGTTATTGGATGCCAGGTTAATCGATTTAATTTTCTAGTGGAGTGATTTAACTATAGTTATTAATATTATGTAGTTTTTAAAATCTTACCTCTTGGGTTAGACATCACATCTATATATAATTTTCATTCCCCTTTAGTTTATTTTGACAATGTTAAATCAACATTCCAAATGTTTTGGTCCTTAAAGGGACATTCACAAAGTATATTGTGTATTGATTTTTAAATAATTCATAAAAGAATTTAAACATATTTAGAAAGTACTATAGAATTACATTCAGTCTTTAAATATACTTTGAAAAAAATAAATCAATGCACATATCTTAGTCAATTACATAAGGCATCTATGTGCAACCAACAATCAGCATCAAAATAGCCTATGTAGATATGTATTTAATCCAAGAATATATATAATTACAATCTAATGATTGAATACCAAAACATATTAAGTTGTTCAAATATTATAATCTTATCCAAAATGCATACATAACATATAGCTTAATGTCCCTCTAAGCTGAAGACTCTGAAATACCTCCTTTACAATATATATTTCAGTGAGTGTGTAAAACAATCCAGAAGTTAATCTAAATTTGCTTTACTCATATGTTATACTAATTTAGCAAAAGGAAGGTACCTAGGTTTCTGATATTTCAAGCATTATTGTGAAATGTTTATTTAAAGGGACATGAACTCAAAATATACTTAAAGGGAGACAGTTAAAAAATTAATGATTTATACATTCTGAATGAGTATTCTATTTTAAGCAACTTTAAAAATTGTCTCATATTATGAATGCTCCTTGTGATGTTGCTATCATTACTTTAAAAATAAGGCATTAAATAGATAATTTATTTGCTTCAGTACTCTGGACAGAACTTGTTTTTTTTGGTTGGATTAATTTATCCAACAATCATCAAGGACAACCCAGGTTTTTGGAAACAATTGTCCGTAATCTAAAATATCATTATTGATTTGCAAAGAAAGATAACAAGATAATTCTTAACATTTGAGAATCGGATTAAATTATAAAGTTGTTTAACATTTCATGCTCAATCTGAATCACGAACGCTAAATTTGTTTGGACAGTGTCCCTTTAAGAGATTTAAAGAGTGTATTTACTTCTCTTCTTATCTTGACATACTTTTCTTGAAAAGCATATCGAGATAGGCTCAGTAGATGAAGATTGGTGGATGCACAGAGATGGCTTATGTGATTGGCTCAACCATGTGCATTTAAATTTCTTCTGTTGAGGATATATAAATACTAAGATAAATTGAGTTACATTTTAAACTCTAAACAATTTTCTATCTCTACAGATCATTTGATACAATTGTTTGGTTGTAATGTCTATTTAAAAATAACGACGCCATTGCACAATAACATATATGAGCACTTCAGACAAATACAAGCTCGAGGTTTATTTACTAATAACAAACAAACCTGTAGTTTAACATTTATAAACAGATTATCCAAGTTACTGACATTATAACCTGAATTTGAACATTCAGAAATATTGCGTGGGAAACGCATCTTGAAACACCAGATTAGCATCTTTAAACATTAGAGTCTAATGTCACGCAATAGCACACAATCAATGTGCATTATGAAATACATTTAATAGAGCAATATCAATACTTCACAATAAGTCAAGAAATGGATTTTATGAACAATAAAGACATACAATATTAAATGTGTATTTGTATTAAAGAAACAGACCGTTATTAAACCGAGAAATGTCTACAACATTTAATAATGTGACAGTATTAGATTTTAAAGAGAATTTAATCATTAATATTTAACGGATCACGGATATTAAATCTGCGTCACACATATCCGCATGACAGGCCCATGAGTTACAAATAAGTCTACATGAAAAATGAAGTTACAGCACCACCAGGAGGTATGTGTAAGGAAGTTACTAAGATATGAAACATTAAGGAACGGCCAATCAGAGTTCATCACACAAACACAACTTGAGTCAGGATGGTCTCACAGACATTCTAACAATATTTCAAACTTTTATCCAATCAGATGTACAGATAACTTGTCCCATGGTGCATCTCATGTTTACTTCACCATATAAAAGTCCATTACACGTTGCCATCTTTGTCAGTTCTCTAATGCCTGCAGGCAGTGTTATATATTAATATTATTATAATATATTTAGTAGCCAACCGAGCAGGCATGTCAGCTCCCAGGTTCACCAAGGAGGAGAGCGCTGCACTGGTCCACGCCGTCAAGGACTTTTATCCCCAGCTGTTTGGGAACAAGAGGAGGTTAACAGATGCGCATGTTAAGAAGGCCCTCTGGGAGTCTATCACCAATGCGGTTAGATTGGTGTGTGACGTCCAGAGGAGCCAGGATCAAATCATGAGGAGATTCGGAGATATGAGGTTGCGCTTAACAAAAAAAGTCAACCTCATAAGGGACTGGGTACAAGCCCGTAAAAGAGGGGGCAAAATAGAGGCCCCGCGGAAACTGTACCTACTCCCTTATGAGGTGACTTTATGCGAGCTCCTCAATCTCCGGGTCCCCAAAAGATTTAGATCCTCGCCATCCTCGGCCTCCTCTTCTTCCCTCCCAGCTGCGGGATCTGAAAGTCCTGACGCGGGGGCCAGGGCAGCTGCTTCTCCATCCGGTGGCCTGGGAGGAGATGATGGAGAATCTGAACCAGGTAATTATCCAACTTCATATAATATCTTAATATTTGATTATTTTTATAAAAAATGTGTATATAGGCAGATACTAAACATATACAGATCTCACAACATACACTACATATGATGTTTAGATATCTGATTTTATATTAGTGACACATGAAATAGGAATGATGTTTCTTGCGCTCTACAGAATATGCGTCACAGAGCGAAAATGGAATTTCGCATACACGTTAACATGGGTTTGCTGTAAGTGGCATTGCTTTATACATGTTGGTCAAATGACGGATGCGTAATTCCGCTTTGAATCATTGCGCAATGATCGCGAAAATGGAATTTCGCATACACGTTAACATGGGTTTGCTGTAAGTGGCATTGCTTTATACATGTTGGTCAAATGACGGATGCGTAATTCCGCTTGGAATCATTGCGCAATGATCGCGAAAATGGAATTGCGCATACACGTTAACATGGGTTTGCTGTAAGTGGCATTGCTTTATACATGTTGGTCAAATGACGGATGCGTAATTCCGCTTGGAATCATTGCGCAATGATCGCGAAAATGGAATTGCGCATACACGTTAACATGGGTTTGATGTAAGTGGCATTGCTTTATACATGTTGGTCAAATGACGGATGCGTAATTCCGCTTGGAATCATTGCGCAATGATCGCGAAAATGGAATTGTGCATACACGTTAACATGGGTTTGCTGTAAGTGGCATTGCTTTATACATGTTGGTCAAATGACGGATGCGTAATTCCGCTTGGAATCATTGCGCAATGATCGCGAAAATGGAATTGCGCATACACGTTAACATGGGTTTGCTGTAAGTGGCATTACTTTATACATGTTGGTCAAATGACGGATGCGTAATTCCGCTTGGAATCATTGCGCAATGATCACGAAAATGGAATTTCGCATACACGTTAACATGGGTTTGCTGTAAGTGGCATTGCTTTACACATGTTGGTCAAAATGAAATGTGAATTATTATATATGTGAAGAATACAGTATTCTTATTTTCAATATTATACATAATAAAAAAAGAAGAATCCAAATAAATTATAACATATGCCCATCAATTGATGAGAATGAAATAACACCAAAAAATAATTTAAGCTACAGTAAACAACACAACTGATTTAAAATAAGAGTACAAGATATATTTATCATGAATTGAATTGAGGAAACAATTAACTCATGGGACTACCAAAGGATTAATATTTTTTAATTGATTTGCTAATAATGTAAAGATTTAAAACATGGCATGATTTGTATTAATGATATCCAATCCTCATTTAATATATTACAGATCTGGATGTTGGTGCTGGATCCTCAAGGCAGGGCTTGTCACAGTATGGTATGTCTCATTTTAATTGACATTTGTCTTAGAAACATGGACAGAACATTACATACTAAATCCACATTGTTCAATATTTATATGTATCTGCAAAATGGATTTTAAAACATTTTGCAAATAAGAATAAATAAAACAAAAAAATAGGATTACATTGTAAGACTACTCTGATTTTTTTTTTAATTTAAGATATCCCATCTATTCTGGATGTCTTAATTTTAATGTAAGATTCTTTGAATGTCCAATTTATATTCTTCCCTTGTGTATTGCTTAATCTTTTTGTATACATTTTTAAATAATACACACAATTTTGCATATGTTTAGATTTTAAAAATATAGATTCAATTTTTGAAATTGATCACGTCATTTAAGGGACATGCCAACTAAATTTTACATAGAATTATTTTTAAACGTGATTTTATTGTTTTGTTTAAACATTTTATGAGCTACATTGGTTCAGTCTATTGTTTTAGTACATAAAAAAATTAATGGATTTTGGTTTAGGTTAAACAATGCATTACTGGTATTATCCGGCTGTTTTTCTATGCATAAATTGGCATATTTCCAAAAGTTAAAATCATGTGTTCAGATAACAGTAGTACATAGTTTAAAAAGGTATACAATTACACATTTAGAGCTTCATGTCCCTTTAATAGATGAAAATTAAATAATTCTTAGGATATCCTTAAATAACATATTAGATTGGAATTGCATGCTCAATCCCATTCATTACATCAACATATGGAGTAGAGAATTCATTAACACCAACATTGTCAAATCAATATAATTTTATATTAAAGGGATACTGAGCTAAAATTATTAATGTTGTCATTCAGATAGAGCATGCAATATTAATCAACATTTAAATATAATACTATAATCATATGTGAAATATTCTATTGCTAAATGTATTTTAAAATCAAGAATGTACGTTTATCTGCAGCTCAATTTTGGTTGACCAACCTGGGTTTTGATTGATGATTGGTGGATACCTTCAACAAACAATATTTATTTAATCCAATATTGGTTATCTGCCTTTAAGATTAAAATGTAGCAACATTCAAATTATAATAGGAGTCAATGTTATATCATTTTGAACAGTTTGAACAGTGAAATCAATGATTGAAATAAATCATGTCAGTGTCCCTTTAATAAACAATAGATTCATTCATCTTTACATTCTTTGGATTAGACAATATTGATATATAATTCACATATTCACTGTTGGAGTTACTTTATAGATATCAGCATACTCTAACAGCACCATGATTACATATTTGTACTAATCAATTTGGTTTTGTATTGTGATAAATATGTGTTGTGTCCTAAACAAGATTACTGTACATTGCACAAATGGCTCGATGTGCCACAAGTCTTTGTTTATATTTGTCAACAGCTGTTATTCAAAATGTGGTTTGTGTGTATTCTTTTAAGAACATTGATCAATGGGTATATTTAGATATGCAATAGCATCGTATGAGATGAGTTTGATGTCTAATATAGTCAGAAATTAAACATATGTTCAATACATCATTTTTAACAGAATCCCCTTGATTCAATCAAGCATTTTTTTGTTTAATGACTGCTCTATTCTTCACATTTTCAAGTTGATTATTCTTAAAATTCGCTACAGATGTGATTTAGTGCTATCCCAAATGTGTTCACTAATATATATCTATATCATTCATAGAGAGAGTTGGTGTGGGGAGCCCACAGGAATCCAGCACTGACACAGAGCCGCCTTTGCGGTCTCCTGGTAAGTCCATTGACTCATTTATATGTCATTGAAGGTGTATTGGTAATCAATATTATGAGCATGATTCTGATGAAGAATAACATTTGAAACAAACATATAATTTACTTCTCTGATTATATATTAATTTTCTTTGAATATTGAAAGATTAATAATTAAAACTTTCTTAGTCTACACCTTTGTTATTCAGAAGATGTATAGCATATGTTTGTTTCCATGTTCATTTTTTACAACAGTCATCAAGTGATACACACATGAGAAATCTTAAATGTTCTATGTACTATGCTTTTATGATTTTAAAATTAATACAAACAATACATCGAAAATATGAATCATTGAGAATAACAAATCTCATGTCATTTGTATGCTCCATCAAAATGATGTAAATCATAACTTTGGGTGTGTATATCTTTAATGCAACATTGATGTGTGTCTTTGATCAACAGTAACATATGTTATAATATCTGATCTTAAAGTGTACACAACATGTTATGTTTTACAGAGATTGATTTAACATGTGTGACGGAGGAGGAAGAGGCGGCCTTGAAGTCTGATGGTATGTGAAATATAGCTATCATGTTTCCAACATGTTGCTTTATTGGAAAACATTTTATTGAAGACATTCAAAGTCTACAGCTTTTGCACTTTAAAAAGGAATATTATTTGTCTGTTCAAATACACTACTGCCCCCTTTCTATATCAGGCAGCATGAAAATATTTTTTTTTTTTTTTTTTTAATTTATAATTCATGCCATCATTATGTCACATGCATATTCCAGGCCAAAACACAATAATAATGTTATAATTGTACAGACAGTCATTGATATTCATCTGAGTGCCTATATGCATACCATATCCTCATTTCATAATTGTTTAGAAATTCAAACACACTTCGAAGTATATTGAAAACATAATCAATTTGAAATGCGTTGATTTGATTTCATGATGTATGAGATGTTAATATATTTGGATTATTTTTTTCAGATGGATCCTCCACCTCTGGTCATCTGGTTTCCGTCCCTGCCCAGTCCCCTGACCAGTCACAGACCCCTGCCCAGGCCCAGACCCCTGCCCATGCCCAGACCACTGCCCAGGCCCAGACCCCTGCCCAGGCACAGACTCCTGCCCAGGCCCAGACCCCTGCCCAGGCACAGACTCCTGCCCAGGCCCAGACCCCTGCCGGCCCTTCCCATTTGTCATTTCCTGTCCATCCCAAAAAACGCCCCTTCCCTGTCCCTCCCAAAACACGCCCCTTCACCCCCCTTCGCCGCTCTCCCCGTATTATGGGCCGTACAGCTGCCCAGACCCCAACTCACCACTCCCCAGCTGTACGGCCTACCCCGGAGCAGCAGCTCATCCCTCCCCAACCCAATCCCATCCCTCCCCAACCCAATCCCATCCCTCCCCAATCCAATCCCATACCTCCCCCCTGTCTCAACCTTCATTGTCCTGGGTGTCGGATTGTCCTTCCCAGGCACAGCTGTAAGTATCATTCAAAATCCACATTATAAGATACTTAAAGGTACACTGAAGGCAAATTGTTTCTATTGTGATTCAAATAGAGTATGCAATGTTAATCAAATTTATAATTTACTACTCTTATCAATTATTCTTCATTCTCTTGCTATCTTTTTTGAAACAAAGAAATGCCTAGAATTAATTTTAAATAGAAAATAATTGTGGACATCATTTCTTTATTGTTGGATGAATGTATCCATCAACCAGCAGGGACAACCAAAGTTGATAAACAAATATGGCCTGCCCTATAAACCTACATTCTTGCATTCCAAATCTAGCTAGAGAATTCAAACATTTAAAGAATATGTGTAATTTTTTAATATTTGTAATGTCATGCTCTATCTGAATCAGTCAATTAAATATTTAGGTTCAGTGTCCCTTTAATTTGATATCACTACATATACCAATCACCACTACTTGGATCCAACAATTTATGTACAAATGTTGATACATTATCTCTTGTCTAACCCAGTGGGAATGTAATTTCTTCAGGTTGATATGTTTACACAGCTTGTCCTCAACGCCAAAATGTTTAAGGATAGGTGTGCCTACCACAGTATAATTAAAATATTTAAAATTGCTAATGTAAGTACAATGTAAATCCTTTAACAAGATTTTATACACTCAAGCTGTATAAGTGGATCATCGAAAACCAATTAAAGGGGACAACATGTTTGAGTAAACTGTCCCTTTAATGATTTCGGTCTGTCTGAATAACATATTTAATGTGTAAAGAATCAATTTTAACAAATTGATGTAAAGAATGCTTTGTCTTTATGATGACAATGTATCTTTGCTTATTTTTTCTTCTGTTGTGTAATTATCCTTAATATTTGATTTATTCTTTATTTTAGGCTGTGACTCAGCATGGCTCATGCTAGAAGGTATAGCACGAGTAGAGCAGGCCGTGTTGAGGAACGCAGCTGTCCTGAGAGAGATGAACGACACCATGCAGGCCCAGCTCCGGGTTCAGGATTTGACTCTGCGTCAAATCATGCTCTTAAATTCAAGGCCTGAATCTGGAGCTGGACATGCACAGGACGATGAAGAGGATGACCAGTAAGTGGAGGATCTGGAGATGCTCCAAGGTCGCAGATAAGAATCCTCCGTCCACATGTTGATGTTTTTGTTATTGTTGCCATTTGGCCTTTTTTTAAATTTATTGTTGTGCCTGTTGCACTCTTTTACCTTGTCATGTGGCTCAAATGGGGCTATGCTGGCCCTTGGCAACTCTCTTCATGGACTGTGATGCACTCTGTTACCTTATCATATGGCTCAAATGGGGCTATGCTGGCCCTTGGCAACTCTCTTCATGGACTGTGATGCACTCTGTTACCTTATCATATGGCTCAAATGGGGCTATGGTGGCCCTTGGCAACTCTCTTCATGGACTGTGATGCACTCTGTTACCTTGTCATATATCTACAATGGGGCTATGGTGTCCCTTGGCAACTCTCTTCATGGACTGTGATGCACTCTGTTACCTTGTCATATATCTACAATGTGGCTATGGTGGCCCTTGGCAACTCTCTTCATGGACTGTGATGCACTCTGTTACCTTGTCATATATCTACAATGGGGCTATGGTGTCCCTTGGCAACTCTCTTCATGGACTGTGATGCACTCTGTTACCTTGTCATATATCTACAATGGGGCTATGGTGTCCCTTGGCAACTCTCTTCATGGACTGTGATGCACTCTGTTACCTTGTCATATATCTACAATGGGGCTATGGTGGCCCTTGGCAACTCTCTTCATGGACTGTGATGCACTCTGTTACCTTGTCATATATCTACAATGTGGCTATGGTGGCCCTTGGCAACTCTCTTCATGGACTGTGATGCACTCTGTTACCTTGTCATATATCTACAATGTGGCTATGGTGGCCCTTGGCAACTCTCTTCATGGACTGTGATGCACTCTGTTACCTTGTCATATATCTACAATGTGGCTATGGTGGCCCTTGGCAACTCTCTTCATGGACTGTGATGCACTCTGTTACCTTGTCATATATCTACAATGGGGCTATGGTGGCCCTTGGCAACTCTCTTCATGGACTGTGATGCACTCTGTTACCCTGTCATATGTCTCCATTTTCCTGATCTTTATCATATTATTTATAAACGTTGTTGTTTTCTGACATACTAATAAAAGACATGTCATTGCACGATTCTTTGTCCTCCTTATTCATGTCATTGATTGAAATCTCTATTTTATCTGATTGATCCTTAAAGGGACATACCCAAAATAATGTTGTTTCCTGAATCATATATGTAATACAATTCTAAATGACTTTAAGATTAACATCTCCAATGTAATTTTTATTTTTGTCTTTATATTGTTATCTAAAATCTTTATCATTGCATGATTATGATTAGCATAGTAATTGTTTTATATATGTATATAAAGATTGTTATATATGTATATTTCAAATTTCACATCCATGTGTGTATTTATAAACTCTGCATGAATTGATGCACCTTTAACAAATGATCTGAGGATTGATACAATGATATAATCCCTGTAAAGTGTTCATTTTATTGAAATAGTATTGTCTCTGTGTATCCTCTTTTTATAAATAAAAATCATGTCCCTTTAAGTGATGGTGAGCACAATTGTTAATGAATGTATTTCCATTTCTAAAGCGTTTTTGTCCTTTTTACATGAACAAGGACATATAATCTTAATAATAAACAATCTTATTGTAATGTTGACAGCATATGTATTTCATTTTCTATTCTATCTTATTGTAAAAGTGTAACCAAATCAATCTCTGTGTGTAATGCGCATATTTTATATGAGGAATATGTTTTTCCAAATATTGTTATAAAATACTTCTCCTCCCATATATGGCTATAGGTAGTCTGACCATATTTCAACTTGAATAAATGACCCGTTTGATCAATACATGTGTCATTATTGTTATTCCCAAACAATCTAAACATATCTTAAAACTTCAATGGCATATGTATTTCTCATGTGTATCTTTTAAATGTTAAAGATATACACCATAGCTATAGTTAAAGGGACAGTCAAGTCCAAAAAGATGAATCATGATTTCGTGACATTCCTAGATATCAATCTAGACACATACTAGTTTCAAAAATATAAATACGTTTCTTAGTGATATGCCAAGCTGTCAACTGAGTCCTTGTATTGGCTGCGGTTTTTCTGCGATCGCGGATGCGCCATGTTGCTTAAGATGTCACCTGCCAGGCTGTCCAATGATTTCTTGTATTGACTGACGTTTTTACGCGATCAAGGATGCACCTTTTATTGGATGGCGTTTTTACGCGATCAAGGATGCGCCTTTTATTGGATGGCGTTTTTACGCGATCAAGGATGCACCTTTTATTGGATGGCGTTTTTACGCGATCAAGGATGCACCTTTTATTGGATGGCGTTTTTACGCGATCAAGGATGCACCTTTTATTGGATGGAGTTTTTACGCGATCAAGGATGCGCCTTTTTTTTGGTTTGCATTCTTACGTGATCAGGAATGTGCCTTTTATTGGATTGCGTTCTTACGTGATCAAGGAAGCGCCATGTTAATTAAGACGTCACATGCAAAGGTAAAAAACGTCTGATTGTATTACGTAGTCCCGCAATATTTGTTTGTGCACGTTAAACACGTTTGTGAATGAAGCCAAGTTTAAAAACATTGCGAATATGGATTGTTTGCATCATGTTACATTGTTGACCCATAGCTGATAAAGACCACCACATTCTCTTTTGCTGGATGTCTGGTTGAATAAACGAACGAAAGCAAAATGTTTTCATGCATAAGATATTTCGAGGCAAGTGCAAATCTCTATAGTCCATGTTGTTTAATATGTTTGTCAACAATATGTTCCTTTTTATGTAAAATGACTGTTGTGTTTAATGTTAAAGATATCTAATTCATAAATATGCGCTATTGTGTTCGAATCAAGTAATCAATATGCATTTATCTTTATCATATGCTAAATATATGATGCCGACTTCTTCTAAATGTAATTTCGTCGTATATTCTATTAAAGGTTCATTAGACACTCACATTATAAATAAAAACTTTTTATTTTGTCTCTAGTTAGATAGTCCATTGTTTAACAAATACACGTTTCATTTTGCTTCTGTTCTAAGAAAATGTAAGTAATTTTCAGACTCTTCGCCAAGCCTCTGAGTTTCATGTGAGTACCATCTCCAGCTTTCTCCTATTTGTGTAAAGGGTCTTTTCATATGTTAATGATGGGGTATTGTCTTGTTTTACGGTTGTAATGGGGGTTCATCTATATTTTCAATAGAGATAACCCTATTTTCTTTGAAAGTGTTTAAAGCTTTGTAATATTGATATCAGTATATGTTAATCTTGTTGTTTCTAGTAGTGTCTATTACATACAGTTCTGTTAAAAATATAGTATACTGTCCCTTTAATGCAAATGTTTATTTTTGTATCATGTATGAGTTCCACATTGGTTAATCTCCAAATATATTATTGTTAGCATATTTTCACCACCCACTCCTAAAAGGACTTTAAACCATATTCATTGTTAAAACAAATGTCTTTCTGAAAATAAATGAACACAATAATGTCTCTTTAAGAAAATACTTTATTTAACACGTCAATATACATCTGATTTCAATATTTATTGTTTGAACAAGTACATGTAGATATACCAACAATCTTCAAATATATGTTAGCATATGTAATTTTGTTAAAGGGACAGTTTAGAAAACAAATAATGTTTTGCATTATTCTAAAAGTCAATTTTGGAATATCAATGATATCAAAGGTTTCTCACCAATTAATCATTTGTCTGTGTTTATTTTAATTTGCTAGCTAAACCTATGAGGTTCGTGTGCTCATTTCTTAGAGCTTGAAGAGTGCATGTAATCATTATACAATTTGACCACTAGAGGGCATTTGGATAGCATTTGTATATGTTAAACCTTGTGCTCATACAGCATATTATTTACCATGTATTGATCATTGATATCTAAAATGTTGTTATGTCAGAACAACAAATAAGTGGTCATTTTTCATAGTCATAGATACAAGGGTAAGCACATAAGTCACACGTATTTCTCCATGTTTTGTTGTTTCCAACTTGATAATGCGTAATACAGTGTTTTCTTTGTAATCAATAATTTTCTGACTATCCCTTTAAGCTGTGTTATTGGCATTCAAACAGTAATATGCCATCATGGATAATTGTAATGGTAATTTTGTTTGCGATTCGGGAAACAGTTTGGACATCACATCACAGAAACCAATCAATATCATGAACAAGGATAGGTATGTGATGATGTGGTTTTCACACACTTATAACCCACACTCTGCAAACAATCTGCCTCCATGGACCCGGGCCCATAGAAGTAGATTATATACAGAGTGTGGTCCACAAGTGTATGAAAACCACATCATCACATACCTATCCATTACACATTAAATAAAAAAAAACATTAAACATGAAAACAAATACTTACTTCCTCTTCCTTCCCCTCTTCCCACGGGGCTGAGGCTCTGGGAGGGGCAACTGCCGACTCTGACAAGTTCTCCTTGGAGATGTTGTGGGAAGAGTGGAAGGAAGAGTACTGGGACAACCAAGGTGAGGAGGAGAAGATGGCTGAGGAGGAGAAGATGGCTGAGGAGGAGAAGATGGCTGAGGAAGAGAAGATGGCTGAGGAGGAGGAGATGGCTCGGCAGGAGGAGATGGCCCGGCAGGAGAAGATGGCCCAGCAGGAGAAGATGGACCAGCAGCAGGAGGCCCAGCAGCAGGAGGCCCAGCAGCAGGAGGCCCAGCAGCAGGAGGCCCAGCAGCAGGAGGCGGACCAGGAGGCAGACCAGCATGCGCCTCCCGGAAAAAATTAAACATCTCTTGGTGTAGATTAATGATTCTGTTTTGCCCTTCTTCTATTCTATTAAGTATGTTTATTATTTGGTTTTGGCCTTCAATTATTTGGTTTTGTCCTTCAAGAATTCGAGTTCGGCCTTCTATATTTTGTATCCGGGAGTTACGCATCTGGTCTTTGTAGTCTAGTAGAACCCGCACCTCCGCTATTTCCTCTTGTTGTGCTTGGCGGGGTACCCGTGCACGGCGGGGTGCCCGTGCATGGCGGGGTGCGGGTCCTTGAGGGGCCTCTGGTTCCGCGGGCTCCTTCTCTGCTTCCGGGGCCTCTTCATCAGCTTCCGTGCCCTCTTCATCACGGGGGGCCTCTTCCCTCCGAAGTGGAAATTCCTCCCCACCACTCTCATCCCGGGGAGATGGAGGAGGCTGTATTTGTTGTGCTGCCTCCTCCCCAGACTCTGTATATTTGAACAAATAAAAAATGTATATATTAGCATATTTCCAAATCAAGCTTTAAATGACTTAGCTTACGATACAATTACAAAAGCAGAATCATTAATCCACTTTGAAATCTAACAATCAATACGATTTCCGCATTTTCTAAACCGTGTTTGTGATATCTCTGGTCAATCTGAATGTTTTAGCGTTTGTTTTCAGTCTGTTTAAATGCACACCTAACCTATAGCCTAGATACTGATGTAACCGCAAAGTAATTGTGAATGCGTGTAAATAACGTTATAGCATTAATCTGATCCTTAAAGGGATCCTTAAAGGGACATGAAACCCAATGTTTTATCTTTCATGATTTAGAAGCATACATTTATAATCAACTTTCTAATGTCCTTTTCTTATCTAATTAGCTTCATTATCTGGATATTCTTTGCTGAAAAGCATATCTAAATATGCTTAGAAGATGCTGATTGTTAGCTGAATATAGCTGCCTCCTGTGATTGGTTCACCGTGTGCATGGCTATTTCTTCATTAAAATATATCTCAAGAATGATTCAAATTAGGTAATATAAGTACATTTGAATGTTTTGTCAAATTGTATTCACTACCTTAATCATGAAAGTAAAGGTTTGCGTATAGTGTCCCTTGAAATACATTCGTATGTGAATTTATTCTTAAATGAGCTTACCGTCAGATGAGAGTGGCAGGTTCCCGGTATCAATTCCTCCGATACCGACTACATCCACCTCGGAGATGCTGGGCCGCAACATTTCCTCCCATCGGCAGTACTCGATTTCCAGGGCAGGGCCGCCACCGGTTCCTGCGGAATGTCGGGCCTCCAGGCTTAACTTTTTCTTGAGATCCATCTTACAGTCCCGGTAGCGATGTTTTATAGAGTCCATATCTCTGTTCCGGCCACCCACTGCATTGACTGCATTCCTTATGCCAGAGCTTCCTCTTCTCAGTCGGGGTGGTATTCTGGTGCTGCAGCCTCCTATACCTGGCCATATAGGCCTCGACGAGAGCCTCCTTCTCCTCCATCGAAAACCTCGCCTCCCTAGTCGCCTTGGCCTTCCCCTGTGACGATGCCCTCTGTTTCCCGGACTGTGAAGCCCTACTCTGTCCGCCACTGGGCCCAGCCACTTGTTCATCTTGAACCAAGTGGCTGGGTCCACCCACCGCTTCCACCCCGCTTCCTGCCCCCCTTCCTGCCCCCCTTCCTGCCCTGTTCCTCTCCCCCTCCCTCTCCTCCCCCCTCTACCTCTCCCCTGCCTGCCCTCCATCTGTTCCCTAAAATAAACCCCAAATAATCAAACAAAAAGTGAGTGTGATGAAATGAAAGGGGTTCAAAATAAAGAACTAAAAAGACAAAATAAGTGCTGAAAGTGTGAGAGGGATCTAAAAAAACTAAGAGGGTAAGGAGTATTTAAATAAACAAAAAGAAGAAGACTAAAAGGAGGATATGTAAACTAAATGTAACTAGGGGATGGGTATGGGATGGGGATGGGGTATGGGATAAGAGTAAATGGGATGAAAGGGAATGGGACTACAGGGAATGGGGTATGGAGTGTAGTATGAGGGGGTATGGGGTATGGAGTGTATGTAGTGTTATTGATAAGTGTATGTATGTATTGAATGTGTTTGCGTGTAAATGTGTTAAGTGTACAGAAACGCTAACTCACACTACTACTAATTCTCACTAACTCACACTACTACTAATTCTCACTAACTCACACTACCACTAACTCTCACTAACTCCCACTAACTGACTCTATCACACTACCACTAACTCTCACTAACTCCCACTACCACTAACTGACTCTCTCCCACTACCACTAACTCCCACTCACTCACTCACTCACGATAACACTAACAACTGACTCTCTCACACTAACACTAACTCACTCACAATAATGCACAAACTCTCTAATCTTAAACCTCCAATCTCCAAAGACCCACCAGCAACACAGTCAAAGAAGCCATGCTTGTGTGGTGCTTATATACCCTGTGTAAATGTTTAATGATGTACCTATTTGCGTTGTATTTGCGTTGTAAATTGTGTTCATGTGTGCTTTATTAGCAATTAGTATTTGTGCAATGTGTATTAGGTGTGTGAATTTGCGCATGCTCATTTTGAGTTAGTATTTGTGGAATGTGTAGAATGCGATGATGTCATAGTGGTCGTTTTCTATAACATTGACCAATAGTATTATGTTTAAATGTGAATTTGCGATGGTGTGGTATTAGTGAAGTGTTGTATATGTATGTATATATAGTGATATTGAATGCGAGTATTTTGCTAGTGTATGTATATATTTTTTTCCTTGTTGTTATTTAGCGTATTTCCGCATCTTAAAGTATATGCGTATTCCCTGTATTAATTTTTAATAAAAATCCCCCCGCTTGTGAATGTGTAATGCTTGTGTGCTTTGTTGAGTGATTGTTGTTGTGACATTTGCGGCGTGTTATTGTTGTGCATGATGTGGTATGCGTCATATGACCGAGCTGTGCGTATTTCTCGCGAGATCGAGTGTTAGGTGAAAAAAGCTATTTTTTTTGCTTTTCCATTGATCTCTATGGGAGACTGTCTAGCGCGGGCAGGATTCCGCGTGTGAAATACACGCGTTAGGAGCATCGTTAGATGGTCTTTTTTGAACTCTAAATACCGGAGTCAAACAATGCCGTGCGTTAGACATAAACCACGCGTAGCGTTAGCAGCCCATCTACCGCCAAACTCCAAATCTAGCCGTAAGCGTTTAAATAAAAGTTTTCCCTATCTTGTAACACTGAAAATTATTAGCCATAACTATAGCTAAATTCTGTAGATGTCAGACTACATGCAAAGTATGTATACACACACTACAAGCGCTACATGTACACAAATACACTACACTCTCACACACAGTGCACCCATGCACTACATACACACAACACACACATACATACACACACTGCATACACTACACTCTCACACGCAGTGCACCCATGCACAACATACACACATACAACACACATACACACTGCATACACTTTCACACACAGTGCACACATGCACTACACACACACACACACACTGCATACACTACATTCTGACACACAGTGCACCTATGCACTACATACATACACACACACATATACACACACTGCATACACTACATTCTCACACACAGTGCACCCATCTACTACACACACTACACTCACAAATACACATAACACACTTACACACTAGACATATAACTGCTATACTAACACACCACACACATAACACAAACACTACACACACATACACTACATATTACACACTCTACACACGTATCACATGTACACACACATATCTATTCCATATTGAAATGACCAAGATTTTTTTTCTGTTATTAGAAAGTGCCATAATAAATATCTATACTCTTATCTTTGAATGGAAAACACTGACTCTACTGATGGACTGCACAGGTTGCTTCTGACAGTTACCAGTAGAAGTGGAGGATTTATCTTTCTTTTTTAATAGATACATTTGCAAGAGGGAATTATTTTTTGCAACTGTATGTTTGGAATTATTGGTTTCTCCCAAGTTACGCAAATTTATTTATGGGCTGTATGTGACCAGGTTGAACCTGGTCACATACAGCGCTACATTGACAATATCTTAATAATATGGCAAGGTACATAGTTAGAATTGGATAATTTTATTCAGGCTATAAACAATAACAATAGAAGTTTACATGTATAAAAAGCAGGCTATGATACATTTTTGGGATTTGTAGATCTTTATAGAGGATACAAAGATACATACTAAAACCTATTTTAAGTCTGTGGACGCAATTTATTTTATATACCAAACAAGTTGCCATCACAGAAAATGGAAAGGGAATATACCAAAAGGTCAGCTCCTAAGAATTAATAAAACTGTAGTAGTCAGCAAATGAATGATCAGAATTTCTAAGAATAAATTTATTGAAAGAGGCTATGACGGCAACGAAATAGAGGCCATAAAACTTTCAGTGCAAACAAGAGATCAAAAGGAACTTTTAAAAGCAAAGGATGATATAAATATTATACAAGATAATAACAGTAAAAAATTAAATAGTTTATACTGCGAAAAAGGCCTTTTTCTTATATTGGGTCAGTGACTAAAATCTTTGTCATGCTTTTCCTTTATATACCATTTACCTTATTTAACGAATGATACTTAAACCAGTCTTGTAAAAGGATGAATTTATTAAATGACAGATTTATACATGAGTGGTGAGAGAAGCGTCTAACTTACAAGGCTTTATTCTTCTAATCTATCTACACTATAAACTAATGTCTGTGGGTGTGTGCATGCAAAGGAAGATGAAGTCTCTCTCTTGGTGTTATTTGTTCTTCCTTTTTCCTCTTTCCAAGCTGCTTCTCAAAACATATTTATAGCCAAACAGCCACACCACGTAGACAGTCCCAGCCAATCAAATCCATTAATCCTCTGTTTTATAACAATTCCTCTGTTGAGTTAACTGCCTGTAGATGTCGCTGTGGTCCAGGAAATTAGTTTTCCTAATGCCATTTGATTTTTGTGACCCATCCAGGACCGACCTTATCTGAGTCCTTTTGAAGATTTATGATCCCATTGTCCTGTCCTGTGTCCTTTGAAGCATTATGACATTTGATTTTCTGTCCTCAGGAAGGAGAGCAGGTATCACCTGTCTTATCTACATTGGGTGGTAGCCTTTGATCTTTGTGTACAGGTCTTGGGGTTTGAGTTGCTTGATATCATCTCTTGGAAACTAGTTTAATCAGAAGGGTTCAGCTTTCCTTACTATAGCAAAATTTAATTTTTCAGTTATAGAGTTATTACATATCCTCCCTTTGTGTCTAAATGACACACATGCATCCTTAAAAAACATTATTGATCTAAGTATTTGTGTCCTCTTCAGATCTGTGGCTTTATCAGTGTAGTGTATGGCAGTTTCTGGCTATGGAGTTCAGTTATGAGGATATACTTATTTACCTAATTTATTTACCTAAAGTGTATATCTAAATTATGTCTAGCCTTGGATGTCATATGCTTAGCATGCTATAAAGAATGTGCATAACAAAACATACAAATTAATTTACAATAATTGGGATCAAGAGCATATACATCACATAATAAGACTGATATATATAGATAGATTTTGTTTGTTACTGAACCAAAGTCTACTATCCTATAATATAAAAGGCCAAGTGTATTTGTCCAAAGCTGTCATGCGCAGTAGAGACTGCGTGAGGACAAACACACCTGGCCTTCAACAGACTGACCTGGATTCTGGGCCGACCTGGTGAGAGGGGGCGTGGCAGGGGCAGGGAGGGGCTGGCGTGACGCGGGCGGGGTGTGGCCAGCCGTGGGTGTGCAGACGTGAGAGAGCTGAAAAGAGGGGGGATAGAGAGAGAGCAAAAGAGGGGGGGTAGCGAGAGCAAAAGAGAGGGAGAGAGACAGCAAAAGAGAGGGGGAGGGAGAGCAAAAGAAAGGGGGGAGAGAGAGAGAACAAAAGAGTTGAGATAGAGAGCGCAAAAGAGGGAAACAGCAAAAGAGAGGGGGGAGAAATAGGAGAGAGAGAGAGAGAAGAGACAGAGAGTAAGAGAGGGGAGAGAGAGCAAGAGAGAAGTGAGAAAGCAAAAGAGGGGAGATAGAGACGGAGAGAGAGAGAGAGCGCAAAAAGAGGAGGGGAAGAGAGGGGTGAGAGAGAGCAAAAGAGAGGATAGAGAGAGAGCAAAAGAGAGGGGAGAGAGCAAAAGAGAGGGGAGAGAGCAAAAGAGAGGGGAGAGAGCACAAAAGAGAGGAGAGAGAGAGCGTAAAAGAGAGGGGGAGTGTCACGAATACCTCAGGATTTGTTTTTTAAAAATAGCTGTGTCCTGGGTTTGTGTTTCTTTGAAGTGCCAGGAGCATCATAAATGCTTGGCAGTGTAAACAGGATAGAATTTTATGGCTTAGACTGTCAGGAGAATACATGATAGAAAACAGGGCCTCAGTCCCACATCATGCTGAGGTCAATAAAAGGACATTGGTCTAATGCCTATATGTGTTTAAAGACAGGGGGGTTACTTAGCCCACCCAGGAGGGTGTGGTCAGGCAACCTGATCTATGGAAAATAGGTATAAGAATCTTATTTTTCAGCTATGAGATGTTCATTCTACATGGGAAGCTGCTTGCTACAGCGTGAGTGACAAATTTCTTCTTGCCCATCTCCCTGGGGGCAGACTCATAAGCTAGTGAAGTATTAGGTCTGTTATTTTTCTCAATAGGAGAGTGTATAGGGGCGTTGTTTCCAGCTTAAGGGATCGTACGTGTCTATGTGACCTTGTATAGTGATTATGTATATATATTTTTGTGTTTTAAAAGTGAAATTTAAAGTGACAATATTTTATTAGTTTAAGTATATTTAGAAATTATATAAGCTTAAAGTGATTTAATTAGGACTGAAGTCTCTCTACACAATGTGTACTATGTGTATTGTGGAAGGGAACTATGTGAATTAAAAGTAAAATATTATAACATAAAACCGTGTTTTTGCGCTGTTTTGTCAGAGTGTATATTACCCCTATATTGATGGGTGTAAGTGTAAAAAATGACAATATATAAAGTCAAGATGTACCATCCAGAATTAATTCCAATTTATTAAAATATTTATAATATATTAAAGTACTGTTTAAAATTAAAAAATCCTATATATGACTGTTTACAAGT
The DNA here is from genome assembly GCF_027579735.1 of Bombina bombina. NCBI lineage: Eukaryota > Metazoa > Chordata > Amphibia > Anura > Bombinatoridae > Bombina > Bombina bombina. Next base: position 1,449,482,164 of record NC_069499.1, on the reverse strand, counting down.
TCCTCTAAAATCAACTATGGGACGTCTCCCAAATGCATAAAACAATATATATTATTTAACCTTGAGATAGTATGTGTATTTCGTGACAATTGCTGAGTAAAAAACGTTATTTGCAGTACAATAACAATGAAGCTAGCTTAAAAACCTTTTAGATAGTTACTTTGTCTGAGCTGACCTTTGATCTTTACTTAACAAAAATTTCAACACTTATCAACCTTTCAATTTTGGGTTAGGATATAATAAAAGCTCACAACCTTATCTCACTTTATAGTTATTAATTTTGCAAATCAGTTCTGTAAAATATATGCAGTTTTGGTTTTGTACAGTCCGTATTAAGCAAACTTTTCTGTGTGAGACTGCTCTTAGTGCTTTGCACGCAGTCAGAGTCTTTACATATATCAACGTGTGGTAATGCAAATAAAATGAAATTTTTAGTACACACTATTTTGGGGGGTTTACTTGCTTTCTTGTATTGGTACTCACAGATCCTTTTGATCTCGCTGCTGTGTTTGTCAGATCAGCTTGTGAATTCTGACTGTAGTCCTTCTCGCTTTGCCGCCTCTGTTCGGCATCTGACGTCACACTCCCCTCAAGGAGGATATTTTCCCAAGACACCACTACTCGTATCTCCGTTAATAGCTCAAGTGGGAAATGTTAAAGATGGAACTGCACTTAGTGCTTTGCACGCAGTTCTTAAGGTGGATTTAGAAGGTAGTAATTTAGAGATGGCAATGCCGATAGGAAAGTGCACAACCCGGGTTATGTATACGAATCTATACAGTTCTTCTTTGTAATATTGTAATGTTCCTCAATCTGTGTATAAGTCACCCAGCTCGACGCGTTTCGCTCTGTTCAGAGCTTTATCAAGATGCTGGTGACTAATAGTTGCCTCTATTTAAATATCTTGCATGTTTTCTATTGGTCCTTCCTTAATTGCCAATAAAGGTGGAAATTTTCGATTTCTTAGTGGCCCCCATAGTGTGTCTAAATTTCCTTTTTAAGGTGGATTTTCTATATACATCTCCATTCGTAGTAGTAGTCACTTTTTTATTTTTTATTATTTCCCCAGTAGTGTGTCTAAATATCCATATTTTGTTTATAGGTTGATTTTACTTTGTTTCCATGTATCCTTCCAGGCTTCAATTCTAACCTAATAATTGTCTATACTATTACAACAGTATATTAACCATTAAAAAGGAGCTAATGGCTACATATTACATCAATAGTTAACATAAATCTAGGTTTCATAATATAAGTAACATATCTTTCTTTTCTATCTCATCTCTTACACCATTATTTTAACCACTAAAAAGAGAACTCGTGGATGTATATAACATCAATCTATATTCAACATAAACCTAGGTTTCATAATTTTCTATAGGGAGTTACAGATGTTAACTCATTAATTTCTTTCTATTATTGGAGTCCCTCTGGAAGGTGTGTTTCTGTATGAAAAAGTAATTAATCCCGTGGTGGAAGATAGATATTATTTTGACTGATTACAGGATATATTATTTTATTAAACCATTACATAAAAAGAATTTGAAAAAGAATAAGAAATAGAAATAGAAAATTTATTATATTGGAAAACTATGATCTTATTATTTATGTATTCTTTATTCAAAGAGAAATGGGGAAAGATCTAATTCTGAGTTTAGTCCATATGGAAATAAAGTATTATATTTATATATCAGCTCTGCTTCTTTTATTTGCAGTTTCTTTTCTATGTTTCCTCCCCGCCAATGTTTATGTACCTTTTTGATTCCCCAGTATGTCAAATCCTTTGAATTGCTTTTGTGTACTATTTTAAAGTGTTTATAGAGATGAGTATTGTCTATACCGTTTTTTATGTTATTTAGATGTTCTCTGATACAATCTTTGACAATTCTTTTGGTCTCTCCAATGTAAAATAAATTACAAGAGCATCTTAATATATAGATAACGTTTTTTTGTGGAGCATCTTATGGTATCTTTTATTGAAAATATTTTATCTGAACCATTGATTTTAAGGTTTGTTATTTTCTTGCTGAAACTACAGGCTTTGCAGGAGTAACAAGGGAAAAAAACCCTTGATACTCCTTCCCATTAGATCTTTTTGTATTTTTTGACTATTTTTATTTTGTTTTAAGTCACTTGGGGCCAGAATCATTTTTAAATTGTTTGCTTTTTTAAAAATGAATTTCGGATTTTCTGAAATTTTTGCCCCTAAAATGTCATCCTCTTTTACTATATACAAAAGACAAAACGAAATGGATGGCGCTGGTCTTGCAGAATAGTTAGTTTCTAATGATAGATAGAAATGGACTTGATGTGCAAGTTAAATCTGTTGCAATAATGTGCAATATACTCACTCCTTAAGTAATGTGAGTCCTGCTTCTATGGTACTTCTAAGGAGTGAGTATATTGCACATTATTGCAACAGATTTAACTTGCACATCAAGTCCATTTCTATCTATCATTAGAAACTAACTATTCTGCAAGACCAGCGCCATCCATTTCGTTTTGTCTATTGCTTATACAGTCCTTGGGGAGAGACTGAGGAAGGGCAGCAGTCACTTCATTTAACAAGGAGAGTATTGTTTTTTTAGCACATTGTGTTGAGCATATTTGTTTTTTGTTAACATCTATCTGTTTGCCACACACATTTTTGTACAGTTGATTCTTTTACTATATACCAATACTTTTTTTATAATTTTTTTGATAATACTGTAGTCTGCATTATAGTCTGTAATGAAAGGTATTGTGATTTTTTCTGTATTTTTAATTGGTCTCTCCTTATATGTAAGTAAACTTTCTCTATTTGTGTTCTTCGCTTTGTCTAATGCTTTTTTTGTCATTTCTGTTTTATAACCTCTAGCTAGGAACCTTTTTTCTAGCTTTTCTGCTTGTTCCTGAAAATCAAAAGGTCTTGAACAATTTTTCTTGATGCGCAAGAATTGTCCTAATGGGACATTTTCCTTCCATAATTCCAGATGGCAACTTTTAGAATGTATATAGTTTTTGGCGTCTGTTTTTTTAAAATGCGTTTTTGTTTCTAATTTGTTTTCTATGACCATTATTTCAAGATCTAGAAAAGTTATTGTGTCCTTACTCCAATTCGATGTAAACTTTATGCCCCATGTATTATTATTCATATTATTAAGCATTTTGATAAGTTCTTCTTCAGTGCCCTCCCATACAATAAGCAGGTCATCAATGAATCTTTTGTAGAGCACAAGGTTTGCGCCATAGTTATGGGTGTCAAAAAACTCTTTTTCCCAAGAACCCATAAAAAGATTAGCATAACTTGACGCAAACCTTGTGCCCATTGCCGTACCTTCTATTTGTAGATAAAACTGTTTTTCAAAAGAAAAGTAATTGTTATCCAATATGTTCTTCATACTTTTTAAAATAAAGCTCCTCTGTTGGTCTGTCATAAGTTGGTCTGTTTTAAGAAAAGATTATGTTGCAGATAACCCCTTATTATGGTTGATGGATGTATATAATGATGTAACATCTGCTGTAGCTAGGATCATATTTTTATTCAATTTTATGGATTCTAGCATATTTAAAACCTGAGTAGAATCTCTCAAATGAGAGTTCAAATTTTTTACATGTACTTGTAGAAAATTGTCTACATATTTGGAAAGGTTAGCAGATGGGGAATCGATCCCCGAGATAATGGGTCTGCCAGGGGGATTGATAGAATTCTTATGTATCTTTGGCAGAAAGTAAAAAATCGGAATTTTCGGAAACTTAGGTGTTAAGAATTCAAATTCCTTTTTATTAAGTATTCCTGATTTTTCACCCTCTGCCAATAATTTATTCAAACTTTTCTTAAATTTTTCCGTTGGGTCAAGTTCCAATTTTTTATATGTTTTGATATCCCCTAGTAATCTATGGGCCTCCTTTAAATAGTTCTGGGTGTCCATAAGGACTATCCCTCCCCCCTTGTCCGCTGCTTTTATTGTAATCGATTCATTATTTTGGAGGTTTTCCATTATTGTCTTTTCTTTTAGACTCATATTGTGATTTTTAATCTTTGGTAAGTTATACTTTCTAACTTCCTTACATACTAGTTCTTCAAAGGTCTTTAGAAAATTTCCTTTGGCTTGTATAGGGTTAAATTTTGATTTTATTTTCAAATCTGTATGTTTGATACTGTCTTTTAATGGAGGTTTTGAATTTATTTGTCTCTCTACAGGATTTTTTAGAAAAAATCTCTTAATTGTTACATTTCTCACAAAAAATTTTTATGTGGATGTGTGTATTGAACTTATTTAACCTTACAGTTGGAGCAAATGATAATCCTAAACTTAAAACCTTTTTTTCTTCTTCACTTAAATTGGTACTGCTTAAATTAAAAATTCCATTATGTGTGTCTTTTACCTCCATCTTTTTGGATCGTTTAGACTTTCCTCGTCCTCTCTTTCCTCTTGATTTCTTCTCTTTTTTGGGTTTATGTCTTTTTCTTGTCTGGTCAATTCTCGGGAGGTGCCCTCCATCGGAGGGCTTTTCCCTAAAAAAGCCACCTCATCTTTTGTTAGTTTTTCTTTAATTGAGATGTGTTCTCTAGGTGTTTCGGGACAATTATATATCGGTTCTCTTAATTTCTCAAATCGATTATATGTTGGTGTAACCCAAATATTATGAAACCTAGATTTATGTTAACTATTGATGTAATATGTAGCCATTATCTCCTTTTTAATGGTTAATATACTGTTGTAATAGTATAGACAATTATTAGGTTAGAATTGAAGCCTGGAAGGATACATGGAAACAAAGTAAAATCAACCTATAAACAAAATATGGATATTTAGACACACTACTGGGGAAATAATAAAAAATAAAAAAGTGACTACTACTACGAATGGAGATGTATATAGAAAATCCACCTTAAAAAGGAAATTTAGACACACTATGGGGGCCACTAAGAAATCGAAAATGTCCACCTTTATTGGCAATTAAGGAAGGACCAATAGAAAACATGCAAGATATTTAAATAGAGGCAACTATTAGTCACCAGCATCTTGATAAAGCTCTGAACAGAGTGAAACGCGTCGAGCTGGGTGACTTATACACAGATTGAGGAACATTACAATATTACAAAGAAGAACTGTATAGATTCGTATACATAACCCGGGTTGTGCACTTTCCTATCGGCATTGCCATCTCTAAATTACTACCTTCTAAATCCACCTTAAGAACTGCGTGCAAAGCACTAAGTGCAGTTCCATCTTTAACATTTCCCACTTGAGCTATTAACGGAGATACGAGTAGCGGTGTCTTGGGAAAAGCGAGAAGGACTACAGTCAGAATTCACAAGCTGATCTGACAAACACAGCGGCGAGATCAAAAGGATCTGTGAGTACCAATACAAGAAAGCAAGTAAACCCCCCAAAATAGTGTGTACTAAAATTTTCATTTTATTTGCATTACCACACGTTGATATATGTAAAGACTCTGACTGCGTGCAAAGCACTAAGAGCAGTCTCACACAGAAAAGTTTGCTTAATACGGACTGTACAAAACCAAAACTGCATATATTTTACGGAACTGATTTGCAAAATTAATAACTATAAAGTGAGATAAGGTTGTGAGCTTTTATTATATCCTAACCCAAAATTGAAAGGTTGATAAGTGTTGAAATTTTTGTTAAGTAAAGATCAAAGGTCAGCTCAGACAAAGTAACTATCTAAAAGGTTTTTAAGCTAGCTTCATTGTTATTGTACTGCAAATAACGTTTTTTACTCAGCAATTGTCACGAAATACACATACTATCTCAAGGTTTAATAATATATATTGTTTTATGCATTTGGGAGACGTCCCATAGTTGATTTTAGAGGAACTTGTAAACAGTCATATATAGGATTTTTTAATTTTAAACAGTACTTTAATATATTATAAATATTTTAATAAATTGGAATTAATTCTGGATGGTACATCTTGACTTTATATATTGTCATTTTTTACACTTACACCCATCAATATAGGGGTAATATACACTCTGACAAAACAGCGCAAAAACACGGTTTTATGTTATAATATTTTACTTTTAATTCACATAGTTCCCTTCCACAATACACATAGTACACATTGTGTAGAGAGACTTCAGTCCTAATAGAATCACTTTAAGCTTATATAATTTCTAAATATACTTAAACTAATAAAATATTGTCACTTTAAATTTCACTTTTAAAACACAAAAATATATATACATAATCACTATACAAGGTCACATAGACACGTACGATCCCTTAAGCTGGAAACAACGCCCCTATACACTCTCCTATTTAGACAATCCAAATTATAAGACCGAAGGATCTTATATTAATAGGGTGTTTGGGATCTTCTATAGTTCCAGCGCTCTACTCATTCACACCAAGCAAAAAAAAAAATGTTATTTTTCTCCTTTTTTATTTTAAAGCACTGTTTGCTAATGTGTCATTTTATTTGTACCAACTTTTATTAATAATGCATTGTGCATAATATTTTTGGCATAATAAATCATTCTTTTATTAAGTTTGGTCTTTGTCTAATAGTTGAACCACGTTACTGAAAGAGACTGGAATATTAGAACTGTATAATTTAGGTTATTTTTCTGCTAAATTGTACTCAGGGAGTTAATGTGTAAGTCTGGGTTTTTCCTTAGGATTTTCCCTTTATAAAATTTTAAGTGGTGGCAGCTGAGATATTGTAGTTAGTGTGGGTGGCATTAAAGGAGTTTTGGGACATTTCTTTTACGTCTAGTACAGACTGGAGAGTGTTGTTAACCCTTGCACCCACTGAACTAAATCACAAGCTGGCCTGGTGTGGCCAGATTGTGACCTATCAGTGAGAGTAGAAGGGGTCTGATAACCCTTCCTGTGCCAAATAAGTGACTGGCGCAGGTTCGTCACAAATTGGTGGGCAGCGGTGTAGATAATTTTTGTTATTAGATTTTAGTGCCTGTGGATTTGCTAGGGTGAAAATCCCGGTACTAAAAGAAATTGTTTCTTACAATTTCCAAAGGCTAAAACTCAGTGCATTATATAGTCACACATTGCAAACAGTCCCCTTCCCTATTCTCTGTTTTTCTTTTCTATGGCTGAGAGACAGGCTGCTGTGGCTGAGAGACAGGCGGCTAGATAAGCTGAGAGAGAATCTCTGGCAGCTGAGAGAGAGTTTCTGGCAGCTGAAAGACAGGCTGCTGAACGACAGGCGGAAAGAGAGTATCAGCTACAGCTTGCACGGTTGGAGAGAGGGATGGTCTCCCCTGTTGTTAGAGAACCTAGAGACCCACCTGCTCCCCGAGTGCGTGCAGAGAATTTTCCCACTCTGTAGAAAAATGGAGATGTGGATGTATTCCTGCATAGCTTTGAGAAAGTTTGCAGACAGTTCCAGTTGCCAAGGAAGCAGTGGGCCAAGTACCTGTAAGGAATCTATGTCTGGTCTTCCTTTCCACCTCCTACCACATGACCTAGGGATCAGATTCTGTGTTTATTTAAATCCTAACCACACCTTAAACAGGTGCTTAGTAATTGAGCTTTCTAGGTGTTGCTCTGTCAGACTGTCGTTTCTCTCTGAGTACTCACCTAAGAGTAAGACCAAACTGCCTTTGTTTTGTATGTTTATGCTTAAGTATCAGCCTGTGCACAGCTAACAAAACTGCTGATTATTTCCTCTCCAACTATTGTGGATTACAAAGTACTATGGGGTAATTTTCTCCCCTCACCTAATACTTCTGTCTCAAGCTCCAATCATCGCAGCTCTCATCTCAACCCTTTCCTCTGAGACGACCCGTGTTCATTGCATTTATCCAGCTACAAGTAAGATTGTTCCGGGCTGTGTGGGAGATAAAGTGAATCTGCTAAAGTTTAGCATTTTGTGTCTTTTGTGCTCCTCGCTGCCTGTCACTGTTGCCACTCAGCTGTTTCAGTGAAGCTGCGTATCGCAAGGGAGCTGATGTGAATAAGAGGACACTTACCAGATATAACTCTCAAGTTAACCCTTTCAGTGAGGGAATTCCAAACCGCCTAATTAAAGTCTAAAGAAGTTTATTTAGATTTTGCAGCTACACTTATATTGAACTTTCTCTACTCACTACCTACAATTGCAACATTGTACACTCAATGCCTGCAATTCCTGTTTCACATATTTAACAAACTATTTCACTCTAGTAGTACCGGATCAATTCAGTAGTTGATTCATTCTACTTACGTGATACAAACAACCATTTAAAGGTAGTCTGCAGTTGAGTCTCCAAAATTATCAGTTTCTTTGTTATATTCTTACAGAATTACTAAGCCTCTAAATGGAGCCAGCGGACTTACCGCAAATTGTATACAACCTATCCCAGCGGGTAGAACAACTCAGCCAGGGATTAAGGGAACTACAGGTGGAGAATGTGACTCTGAGGAAAATCATTAGTGACACAGCTGCAAGCAAAACCTCACAGACTAAAGCCACCCCAGAACCATGTATCGCTCCCCCTGACTTGTTTCAGGGCGACAGGAGTCAGTATCGCCAGTTCAAAAATGCCTGTCTTTTGACATTCACACTAAAGCCTAAAACCTATCTCAATGATAGAACAAAGGTTTTATCCCTGATTTCCTTCTTACGAGGAGAACCGCGTGTTTGGGCGGACAGCCTATATGAGTCTGACAACCCTGTATTATATTCTCTCAGTTCTTTCTTGACCCTGATGGATGAATTGTACTCAGACTCAAACCTACAACTAACTGCAGAGTGTAAGATGAGAAAATTAAAACAGGGGTCTAGACCTGTCGGAGTCTACATAACAGAATTTAAACAGTACTCCACTGACTCCCAGTGGAATTCAATAGCTCTGAAAAACCAGTTCAGACTGGGGCTCTCTGAAGCCGTTAAAGATGAACTATCTCAAACAGAGCTACCCCACTCCTTAGAAGCACTAATGAAGCTCAGCATGCAAATTGATAGGAGACTTTGTGAAAGAAGAAGTGAATGTCTACACAATGAGAGCAGCTACAAAAGACCCAGTAACATAACTTATACCCCCCCTCCTTCATCTTCACAAAGTTCAGAACCTATGGAGATTGGTTTCCTTCGGGGACCTTTGTCCAACGAAGAACGGCTCAGAAGAAAGTCTAGGGGGCTTTGTATGTACTGTGGTAATGCATCCCACTCGGTTAAGGATTGGCCTATATTGGGAAAAAATAAATACAGTAAGTCTTCTCATATAGTGACATCTCTTGTTGTTCATGATGAACCTACTCACTGTACTGTATCTCTCTTGTTGCAGTGGGAAAGAAAACGACTGATTAAAGAAGCTATCGTAGACACAGGAGCACACGGCAACTGCATTGACAAATCTGTAGTAACAGCTAATAAAATCTCACTCATGCAAAAACAGTCTCCTGTGTGTATTCGTATGGTAGATGGATCAGAAATATCCTCTGGACCAATTACACATCATACCATTCCCATTTTAGTCACCATATCCAACACACATCAGGAATACATCAGTTTTGATGTAATCCCTTCTCCTCTGTTTCCTGTTGTGTTAGGGTTGCAATGGTTAAGATTACACGAACCCACATTGAATTGGAAATCTCTAAGTCTTAGTTTTAATTTGTCCTATTGTCAGCAAACCTGCTCCAATCACACATCTCTATTACAGATTTCCACAGTTACAGGTACACACCTGGAGGTACCAGATGTTTATGCAAAGTTTTCGGAAGTGTTTAGTAAGAAAGAGGCAGAAGCCCTGCCTCCCCATCGCTCTTACGACTGCCCGATTGACCTCAAGCCTGGCACCACTCCTCCCTGTGGTCATTTATACCCGTTGTCCCAACCATCTTAAAACGTACCTTGAAGAGAACTTGAAGAAGGGTTTCATAAGACCCTCAGTATCTTCAGCAGCTGCCGGAATGTTCTTTGTTACTAACAAAGATCAGAGCCTATGACCTATTGTCGATTACAGAGAATTAAACAAAATAACCATAAAAAAACGGTGCCCTCTACCTCTAATACTGGAGCTGATCGAACGATTACATCAAGCCAGAATTTTCACAAAGCTTGACCTCAGAGGAGCGTACAGAGGAGCGTACAACCTTGTGCATATCAGGGAGGGAGATGAATGGCTCACCGCTTCCTGGACTAGGTACGGACTATACAGTGGTGTATTTAGGTTTTGTGCTGCCCTAGGCAATCAAAATTCTGCTGCCCCCCCCAACCCCTTTGTTTTTAGGCTGTTTTCAGCCACAATTATTTTTTGTCATGGTATAATGTGACTTTTTTAAGATTAGGACACAAGGAAGGAACAATTATTTCTAATGTTGTTAAAGTTCACAACTTTTTCACATTCACACATATATGTACGCAGACACACAGAAACATACATTCACACATTTACACACATATACATATTTACACACACACAAAAACATACATTCACACTGTCACATTAACACACACACACACACACACACATTTACACACACATACACATATTTTCACACACAAACACAAATATTTACACACACACACACATAAACATAAATTCACAGATACACACACAAACATACATTCACACATTTACACACACACAAACATACATTCACACATTTACACACACACACAAACATACATTCACACAATTACACACACAAACATACATTCACACATTTACACACACACCACACGCAAACATACATTCACAGATTTAAACACAAACATATATTCACACATTTACACACACACAAACATACATGTCACATTAACACACGCACTCATTTACACACACATACACATATTTACACACACACACATACATTTACAGTTGCACACAAACATATTTACACACACATACATTCACATATTTACACACACACAAACATATTTACACACACAGACATACATTCACACTGTCACATTAACACACGCACTCATTTACACACACATACACATATTTACACACACACAAACATACATTTACAGTTACACACAAACACATACATTTACATATTTACACAAACATATTTACACACACACAGACATACATTCACACTGTCACATTAACACACACACTCATTTACACACACATACACATATTTACACACACAAACATACATTTACAGTTACACACAAACACACATACACATATTTACACACAGATTTACACACACAAAAACGTTATTACTGCTCTGATTTAGGTGGGCAATAAAGTAACTAATGATATTGCAGTGTGAATATGTTTATCCTTGCATGCAAGCATAACAGGCAAGGATAAGGTTAATAAAATCTGTGGCTGTGCAGACTACAAATCAGTCACAGACAGTACTGTACAAGTGTAGGAGGCGGAGCAGACTTCCGAGATAAAGATAGACTTGATTTATTACCTGGGGTCCGGGAAGGCTGAGAGCAGAATAAGACAATCTGCAGAGACAGATCCTCAGACCGGCTGTTGACTTGGAATTGTCCTGCTGACTGTGCTGACATATTATTTAAAAAAACAAAACGTTTTTCTTACCAGCCTCGCTGTGTGCCTGCTGCTGCCTGTCTGCAAGCCCTCTTCCCGCGCAGTGCAGAGATACATAGGAAGCTGCCAAGCTGGGAGGAAGTGATGAGGGAGCAGGAGGTCAGTGTCATGTTCTCACTCAGTCACTTCCTACCAGGCAGCCAGCAGTTTTTTAAGTAATAATCTTCATGTTTCTCAAGTTAATGTTTGTGTTAAATTATTCACACTACCAGAAGTATTCACTCACTGCACTATACTACATGTTACTATAGACAGAGCGAGAGATAAGATAGGTAGACAGACAGACTAGTAAGCGCAATAATACAGATCTGAGTATAAACACTGCCATAGTAAGGAAAGTGAACAGCCTGTCTGCTCATGCAACTTATTTTTGTGTAACTGTGATAGCAGTAAATTATTCAAAACCTTTGATTACCGTAAGTCTTAAATAAATGGAAAAATCACAGTCCTTTTTTAATTAGGATTCTCTGCTATAATGATGGCTCCTGCTCCAGGCTCTCACTTCTATAAGGGTGACAGAACTGAGTGACCTGCTATTTCGTGGGGCAGGGACAGGGGCAGCAGCGTCATATCGTAATGTAGAGTAGCTGGAGCTTTGGTTGTACTCATATAGTATTGCTGAGAGGAGGCAGTGTAACTGAGCTGTGCCGACATTTGGTTGGGAGTGCTGTACTGAGACTGCTGCCAGAAGCTGTTCATCACTGCTTGTCTCTGAAGATTAGGATGATCAAGTGAGGAAAAGGACCGCTGCAAGCTCTGGGTAGGGGAGTACTCAGGAGATTTCATGTCAGCAGTGCACAGATCTCGGAAGCCCCTGTTCAGGATCCATAGCAGGCAACCAGCAGCACCTGTCTCTACTGCATACAGCGACTGTAAGTGGATACTCAGTCTCACAGCCGCTGTATACAAGACAGTATGAGTATGTCTCCTGAGTCCTGCTCGTGCTCAATAAGCAGTAACTTTTATAATTACTCAGATAAGGCTCCCGAGTCCTGACTGTTAAACACAGCGGCGGCATGACACACATTACTAATAAAAAATACATAGCACCATTTTTTTTTCTCTTTCTAAGTTGCTTTATTTAGTTTGTCTGACTGCATAGTGATAAAAATGCCGCCCCTCTCAAGCTGCCACCCTAGGCCCGTGCCGTGTAGGCCTAGGCAGTAATACGCCCTGGGACTATATGAATATTTAGTCATGCCTTTTGGATTAACTAACGCCCCAGCTACGTTCCAATTTTTATAAACAATATATTCCGGGACCTATTAGATATATGTGTTGTCGTTTACTTGGATGATATTCTGATTTATTCGCAGACTCTAGAGGAACATGTTAAACATGTTAGCTGGGTACTGTCACGACTCCTGGTGCATCAACTTTACGCAAAACCTGAAAAGTGCCTGTTCCACACTGAGGTTTCGTTTCTAGGATACTCTATAAGTCCAAAGGGAATAAAAATGCAAGAAACGAAAGTAGATGCTGTGAAGCACTGGCCGCAACCTACAAACCGAAAAGAATTACAACGGTTCTTATGTTTTAGCAACTACTACAGGAAATTCATTCAGGATTTTTCCAAGATTGCTAAACCTCTCACTACCCTTACTAGTTCTAGTATACCATTCAAGTGGAACGAAGATGCCACTAAAGCGTTCAACTATCTGAAACAATCGTTCTCCACAGCTCCTATTCTCCAATTTCCAAATCCTTCACTGGAATACATCTTGGAGGTGGATTCATCAAACTACGCTATAGGAGCCATTCTATCTCAAAGGAAAAACCTAAAAGAACCATTACATCCAGTAGCCTTCTACTCCAAACTTATGACCCCACCTGAAAGGAACTACCCCATAGGGGAAAAAGAACTTCTGGCAATTAAGAGAGCTCTCGAGAACTGGAGACATCTTTTAGAAGGCACTTTCATACCTATTGTGATATACACCGACCACTGCAACCTAGAATTCCTGCAAAGGAATAAGACCTTGTCCGGACGCCAAGTAAGATGGAGCCTTTATTTCAGTCGCTTCAACTTTCAAATCTCCTACAGACCTGGATCACGTAATGGCAAGGCTGATGCCCTATCGCGTATGGAATGCAAATCTCAAGAGATTTCCACAACTACCTCTGTTATACCATCAGAAAAGTTCCTTGGTTTGACTCCTTCCTTCTCCTCACAACTACAAAATGCTTTACACAAGGATAAGGAGATACCTGTACACCAGCTTACACAAAACAACAACTTATACTACCAGGGCACGAAACTATACGTACCTGGTAAATTGAGGTCAACTATCATAAAACAACACCACGAACCAGGGCGGAGCCTGGCTGTGCCGGAGAATGGGTGCATTCTTTTAGTGCTCCTGAGCCAACAGCCGGCTAAAAGCTTCTAAAAGCTATTAAATGACTTAATACTTCATTGTATTTGGCTCTTAGAACCGAGGAGAGTAGTTTGCACACAGCGCAAACTTCGAGAGGCAGAGACTACAATCCCATATATAAAGACACAGAAGAGGCCTCAGCCTGATCAAGTGAATACCGCGCCATCTTGGGCTAGCAGCGCCGGAGGGAACAGCAGGAACATAAGTGCGCAGTGACCGGACAAAGCTTTATTTGCTCAGGATCCGACAGCTGCAGTCAAAGTAATCATCACCCCCCCGGCGGGGACTGCAAGTCGGAGCATCAGCTCCGGTAACATAGCAAAGCGGAGGACACTGTGAGGACACGTGGAGGCTGTAAGTACACCTATCAGTCATGCAACACAGGGGAACCTCAGAGGGAGACAGGGGAAGGATTGTTGGGACTCGGTCCATTATACAGCGGCTCGATAGCGGACGCTGCAGGGAACTGTGAGCAATACACCAGTCTGTTGCTATTCACTGATCCTGTGATCATAGGACTTATTTCTACAGCTTAATGTAAGTGACAAAGTCTGAGAAGGCCCTTAAGCTTTGGGGCACCTTGTCATATACCGCACTGTTTTAAAGTTTTGCCCGCAATACAATACAGGGGCCCCTAGATCTATAGTTGCGGCTCTGATAATCACAGTTTGGGCCACGTGGGGAGCAGCACAACAGTCTTCCCAGACCTAGCTGTACTCATTCGCTCCTCTAGCGGCCTGTATGGTCCTGACATTTTAGTGTCCTCTGTTGAAGCAAACTTAAATCCCTGCATCCAGCATTGACCCAACAGGAGAATCAGTTGTTTTACATTTCCCAAATCATTTGCTGCATAAGTGAATCTGACAGAATATATTGAGCACTACACCCCTTCTTGCTGGTGCAGATTCCAGAAAAACAAAATACACCATTTGGAAAAATAAATTCATTGCCATAGTACAGGGCCCCTGAGAAAGTGTGTGAGCATGGCACAGAAGAAGCAGACAGGGGGGGACAAGGGTTCAAAAACAAGAAACATGAACTATTATATAAAAAGCTCAGAAACACTGGTCTGTGAAGATGAACATGTGCAGCCTAATCTTGGGGAAGATATAGGTATACAGCCCACCCCTGTCCCCACACAATTTGTCACTAAGGAGGATTTAAAACATCTATCATCTAAGGATGATATTAAGGTGATTTCTGCAGATATTAAGAGTCTCTTTAGCGAACTGAGGAAGGACATTTCTGATCTTTCTCAACGAATTTCCACAATTGAAAGATCGCAAGATACAATGAGAGACCAAATAAAAGAAACTGCAACCCAATCACAGTACAACACCACTGTTATTCAGGGACAAATGGAAAATATAGAAGACCTTGACAACCGCAGTCGGCGGAATAATCTGAGAATACGAGGTATCCCGGAGTCTGTCAACCCATCTGCCCTTCAAGGGTACCTCCAGGACCTCTTCAGGACCATCAAAGGTTCTCCTCTGTCACCAGAACTGATGATAGAAAGAGCTCACAGGGCATTGCGCCCCAAACCCTCCCCAAAAGCTCCCCCACGGGATGTTATTCTCAAGCTTTTGAATTTTAGGGACAAAGAAGAAATCCTTCGATGCAGTAGAAATAAACAACCTGTTCAGCATGCTGGTATCTCCCTGCAGGTCTTCTCTGATCTGTGCCCTACAACCCTGCAGAAGCAGGTGGGGGTTCCCCACTTGTTTGGTTGCCACTTCTGGAGACAAGACGGCGATTTACAGAACAAAGGCAGATCTAGATTTGTTTTGCTAGACGCTGGGAGTCTCTGCCCAATACCCGGAGGATGCATCAAGATCCACTTCAGCTATGGAGGGGAGCGGTATACAACCATAGATGGTTAGGTAAGACATTTCAATTGTCTCCCCTAATGTTCCAGGGTAAGATAAGAAGTTTAGTTTCCTCATTTGGACTCTCCTTATAGACTACTACAGGCTTGGACTTTCCTTTTTTTCTGCTTATTTTTTGCTCCCAATTAATGTTACACTATTTTGATAGTCCAAGTTATGTTATAAGGGACACTCATGGACCCACATGTTAACAATGGAACACTATTGCCCCCAATAAGAACTGTAGCTCTAATCTGGGTAGCTCTCACTAAATATTTATGGACATATTGATTTTATACACCCCAGATTCTGCCAAAAGGGGCCTCACATACAATGTCATAAATAGGTCCATAGCAGGTTCTTTAGGAATTGCTATGGTTAAGAGAGTAGCATGGAGCCCTCTTTTTTTTATTTATTTATTTTTTTTTGGGGTGCCCACGCGATTCTCTTCAGTTCAAAATATTAGTATAAATCTTTCAGCCTATGTTTGTATGTTTTATTTTTGAATGTATACTATAGAGCTATAACTTAGAGTCAATGTTATTATGTTATGTTGTATTGTTGAATTGAGTCATATATAAATATTTATCAACAAGCCGGCTTACGGCATATTCCCTCCAGTTAAACCTTTATAAAGGTGAGAAGGTCTATTAGAGACTTGGTGTTTCAGTTTTTGTTTCAATACAGAGATTAAAACCTTTTATTTTTATTCAATTTTCTTTCTTTTTGAAAAAAGGAAAACAAAATTTGCATTGGGTCCACGCCCCTTGGTAGAACTAATAGCTCCCTAAAGATCAGTACCTTTCTTTACGATTTAGCTAATCAGCATCTGATACTGGGAGTTGCATATTACCTGTCCTCCCCCCCCTCTCCCCCCCCCCTTTTTTTTTTTTTTTTTTTTCTCTTGGGATACAGAATGTCTCCACTTAGCTTCACACCAAAGGTACACCCCTTGAAACTCTTGTCTATAAATGTGAAAGGACTTAATAGTCCTGGCAAGAGGTCTATAGTCACTAGGGAACTACACAAATCAAGGGGTGATGTAATCTTCATTCAAGAGTCCCATTTTGTTAGGCATAAGGAGCCTAAACGGCATAACCATAGGTACCCGACCGCTTTTTTCTCTTCGGGGCCAGGCAAGCAAAATGGTGTGGGTATTTTGATTCATCAGAACACACCTTTTCAAACACAAGAAGTGGTTAAAGATAAAGAGGGGAGGTATATCATGGTATAGGTTTATTACACGGTGCTCAGACAACTTTGATTAACGTATATGCCCCAAACGTCGAGCAAAATGTTAGAACATTCCAAGGGGGTCACGATACTAAGAGGGGATTTCAACACACCTCTTAACCCTAAACAAGATACCTCTAATGGCCTCTCGAGTGTATCACATTCCATTTTAAAACAAATCAACTCAATTTTAAAGGGCCACTTACTACATGACATCTGGCGTACACTGCACCCGACGGATTCAGAGTATACATTTTATTCTAGCCCACACAAAAAGTACTAGCGAATAGATTTCCTTTTTACTGACTCACGGGGGATAGAATTTGTTCAGAGGAGCGACATAGCACCAATTACATGGTCTGACCATGCCCCAGTCTCTTTTGAGATGCTTTGGCCTGATACACTGGCAACTTCCACCACATGGAGACTAGACGATACGCTCCTGGACTGCCCTGTAGTTCTAGGGGATATCAAAACTCAGATGACAGACTACTTTGACATAAATATGACAGAGGAACTGCCTTTGACCACAATATGGGAGGCACATAAAAGTGTTATTCGAGGCCATTTCATCAAACATAAAGCTAGAATTCAGAAACAAAAGACTGATAAATATAATGACTTATTATGTGAGATCAAGACTTTAGAAGCAAGGCACCAGAAAGACCCACTTAGAAGCGATATTGAGACCAAGCTAACTCAAGCCAGGTTAGATTTTAGACGGCTCCTTCAAGAAGAAAACCAAAAGATAGCGACATGGCTTAAGCAGACATACTATGAAGGGGGGTATAAAGCGGGCAAATTGCTAGCTAGGACGCTTAAAAGAACCCGGTTAAGATCATACATATACTCAATAAGAGATGACAGGAACAGGGTACACAAAGACAGTACAGGCATAGCAGAAGTGTTCCGTTCCTACTACAGTAATCTCTATAACCTTAAATCAGCGGCCGGTGCTCTCCCCAAAGAAGAGTCTCAACAGCGCCAACACTCGCTGGAATATCTTAAAAATACCCAGCTCCCCTCTCTAGATAGAGAAGCGATAGATTTCCTTGAAACACCCTTAACTCAAGATGAGATTCGGGATGCCCTTCAGAGCCTTCCAAACGGGAAATTACCTGGCCCAGACGGGCTAGGAGCTAAATATTACAAGACTTTCCTAACAGAGCTCCTGCCACACCTCCAGGCCCTATTAATCTTGCTGCCGGAGTCGGGGGCACTGCCGCCCACCATGTTAGCTGCCTACATCACGTTTTCTCCCTAACCACAGAGCTATGGCCAATCTCGTTATTGAATACTGACGTGAAGATTATAGCGAAAGCCTTAGCAAACAGAGTCAACAGGTTCTTGCCTGATCTTATTGCGCTGGACCAGGTGGGCTTTGTCTCGGGGCGGGAGGCAAGGGACAATACCCTTAATGACTTACTCTGGTGCCAATTACCAACGGGACCAGACAGGGGTGCCCTTTGTCACCCCTTCTCTTCGCTATATCGGTAGGGGCGCTGGCATGTAACATTCACAACAACCATCAGATCAAAGGGTACTCTCTAAATAATAGAGAATACAAAATAATAATGTATACTGATGACTTACTACAGGTGGCCCTCGTTTTACAACGGTTCAATTTACACTGTTTCAGAATAACAACCTTTTTTTCCAGTCATGTGACTGCTATTGAAAAGCATTGGGAGCAGTGCATTTATTAAAATAGCCAGTAGGTGGAGCTGTATGCTTGCGTTGCAGCAAAGCCAAGCAAGCTGAAATTAATCAGTTTAACCAGACCTGAGCTATCGAGCAAATTTCAAAGGAACAAGATCTTCCTGTCTATAAATCAGTCCAAATTGGAATGCATAGAAAGAACTGTTTGCAGAAAAATGCAAGTGAAGTCTGTGTTGTGTGATTATTTTATTAGGTTTATAATGCTGTTTAGCAAATGTTTTTGTTCATTTTACTTAGTTTAATTATATATTCTGTGTTGTGTGAATATTTTATTAGTTTTAGAATGCTGTTTTGCAATTAAAGTCTTCATTTCAAAGCTTTAAAAATAATGTATTAGGTGTTACTTATGACAATTTTGAGAGGGGCCTGGAACCTATCTCCCTCACTTCCCATTGACTTACATTATAAACTGTGTTTCAATTTACAACGGTTTTGATTTACAACCATTCCTTCTGGAACCTAACCCCGGCGTAAACTGAGGGCTACCTGTATTTACTTTAACTGACCTAGAGTCCTCAATTCCAGCCCTACTGCTGGAGTTTGCCAGATACGGGGAGGTGTCCAATTTTCTTCTCAACGCAGCTAAATCAGAGATCCTGGGGGTTAACTTGCCCTTGTCCGCCAAACATTGGCTGATGCTACATAGCCCATTCCAGATAAATGACAATCATTTGAAATACCTGGGGATCTTCTTAACGACATCCCAGACTGTCCTTTTCAAGGCCAATTATGGGGCCCTTAAGCAGGCTATTGCGGGTGACCTTTCCTCCTGGAAACATAAAACCATTTCATGGCTGGGGAGGATAAATGTAGTTAAAATGAATGTGCTCCCCAGACTACTGTATTTATTCCAGACTCTACTCATTCCACTCCCACGCAATTTTCTCAAAACGCTTCAGAGTTTAGTAGAGGAGTATATATGGATGGGTGTTAGACCCAGAATTAACAGGGCGACAATGTCTCTCCCTAGGGACGCCGGCGGTCTGGGTCTTCCTGACCTAGAGCTATACAGACGGGCTGTGATTCTGCAAAGGGCAGTCGAATGGTGTCAGAACAGCCCCCAGAAAGACTGGGTTAAAGTCGACAGGGATATATTACAAGTTAGGGACCTGGCGCCGCTCCTTTGGATTGGCACTAAACACAGGCCAGCACAGATACATGTTTACCCTTTGCTGGAGGAGCTTTTTGATGTCTGGGACAAAGGGATTAGGGTAGATACTCACATATCGGCTCCATACTCCCCCTTGACACCGATCTATGGGAAGCCGGAATTGCCTCTGCAGACCCGTCCGCTACTAGACCAAACCAAAACTTTCCCTAACAGAATAACCACTTTCACACTGGCAGGACGGCTAAAGACTAGGGAGGAGATATTAGCAGAACATCCAGAGGGATCTATCCCCTGGTTTATGTACTTACAGATAAGGCATTATATCAACAATCATAAATACAAGTCACAACTCTTGAGGGATCTCACACCGTTTGAAACCTTGTGTGCTAATCAAACAACAACTAAACACCTGGTTTCGCTAATATATACCTTACTAATACACCCGTCAGACTGCCCCCTCCCAAGCTATGCCAGGATGTGGCATAAAGAATTAGGTTGTGTACTGACGAGAGAGGAATGGTTGCGGATTTTCCGAACCACTAAGAGCATCTCAGTTTCAGCACGAATACAAGAATCTCAGTTTAAATTGTTAAGCAGGTGGTACCTTACACCGGTCAGGTTGAGGAAGATATACCCAAGAGTCTCGGACAGGTGTTGGAGAGGCTGCGGCGAAATGGGCACCCTGGTACACATCTGGTTGGACTGCCCACTACTGAAGGACTTCTGGTCCGCGGTGTGGGAAGAGATTCAGGGCATATTAGACCTAGAGATAGCAAAGACGCCTGAGACCTTACTGTTTCACTTACCCAACCGCATACAGAACCCCTTGAAAAGACCCTTCTATTGATGATGTTGACTGGGGCAAAAAATTTGATTCCGCTTCGTTGGAAGACGAATCAGATTCCCACACTTAATGACTGGAGACAGAGTGTAAATAACACGCTATTGCTTGAAAAATATCACTACATTAAAACTTCTAAGATGGCTGAATATGAGGAGATCCTCCATATGTGGGAGAGTCAGGATACTGAAGGGTGAATACTTTAAATACACATGGTAGGGAAGGAGTGTAGGAGTTTGAGGGATGAATAAGAAAAAGTTGGTTATTCTGGATTTCTTTTTTTTTTTTTTTTTTTTCCCTTCCCCCTCCCCCTTGCCCCCCGAGAGGCTCTTGTGGCCAGCAGGGACGTGGACCTGGAGGTTTGGATTATTATCTCTACACTGAGTTATAACCCCAGTTCTTATGTTTTAACCTTAGATCTGAAACTAAATTGTGTGTTTTTTGTATAATGTGCTCCTATTTAAGGACATATTTCATGATTCAGGGATAGAGAAAAGAAGAAAATGTGTAGTAGAGCTATATAAGTATTGTAAGTTTCAAGGCAAATGTGATCAGGAAAAATTATATGTCACTTTATACTATTATTGTCAAGGTCCGAGGACCTGAGAGCTCATGGTTGTTATTTCTGATGGCCTTGTAGTGACTTTAACAGTTTGTATTATTGCCTATTGATGCTTGTGTATCTTGTTTATTTTTTCAATAAAGCTCTTTTAAAAAAAAAAAAAAAAAACAACACCATGAACCACCTCTTCTTGGTCATCCTGGTATTAGGAAAACTAAAGATCTAATACAAAGGAAGTTTTGGTGGCCTAATATGGACAAGAGCATC
Organism: Bombina bombina; assembly: GCF_027579735.1. Taxonomy (NCBI): domain Eukaryota; kingdom Metazoa; phylum Chordata; class Amphibia; order Anura; family Bombinatoridae; genus Bombina; species Bombina bombina. Next base: position 1,449,460,706 of record NC_069499.1, on the reverse strand, counting down.
AGAGACTACATATGAAAGTGTACCATTTGTGCCTCTTCAAAAGCTGAAAAGAAACCTCCTTATGGCTTTCTTATGCCAATGCACATCCCGGAAGAACCTTGGACTCATCTAGGGTTGGATTTTATAGTTGATTTGCCAATGAGCTCAGGGAAAAACACTATTTTAGTAGTAACTGACATCTTTACGAAGATGGCCCATTTCATACCTTTCCATAAGCTTCCTACCTCATCAGAAACAGCACAGCTTTTTTTAGATGGAATAGTTTGTCTCCATGGCCTACCTTCCATCTTAACCACTGACAGAGGTACCCAGTTTACCTCACGGTTCTGGAAACATCTCACTGAAATACTCCAAATAGACCATAGGTTAAGCACCTCGTTCCATCCTCAAACCAATGGACAATCTGAAAGGCTCAACCAATGGTTGAAGCAATATCTCAGGTGCTACTGTGCATACCATCAGAATGATTGGGTTCGTTATATATCTATGGCAGAGTTTGCCTTTAACAACACAGTTAACTCATCATCTAACATGTCACCTTTCTATGCTAATTATGCCTACCACCCAAGGTTTACATTCATGGATAGCGATTCAGCAACCTCTCCCAGAGTCGATGATTTAAAACAAAAGTTAACTGAGAATTTCCGTGTACTTCGAAAAAATATCCAAGATGCCCAAATCACCCAGAAGAAAAACTATGACTTAAGACGAAACCAGCCTCCTCATATGATCCGGATAATATCATTCTACCACCCTCTTCGGACTTACTTCCTGAAGACACCTTTGAGGTACAGGAACTCTTAGATTCCAGATTACTGGATGGTGATCTTCAGTATTTAGTTAGGTGGAAGGGTTTTTCACCAGATGACGATATGTGGGAATACCATACCCATATTGACGCTCCAAGGCTAGTTTCTAAGTTCCATCGACCCAAACTTCAAGCCGATAGTCGGCTTGCTTCAGGGGGGGGATCTGTAAGGAATCTATGTCTGGTTTTCCTTTCCACCTCCTACCACAGGACCTAGGGATCAGATTCAGTGTTTATTTAAATCCTAACCACACCTTAAACAGGTGCTTAGTAACTGAGCTTTCTAGGTGTTGCTCTGTCAGACTGTCATTTCTCTCTGAGTACTTACCTAAGAGTAAAAACAAACTGCCTTTGTTTTGTATGTTTATGCTTAAGTATCAGCCTGTGCACAGCTAACAAAACTGCTGATTATTTCCTCTCCAACTATTGTGGATTACAAAGTACGACGGGGTTATTTTTTCCCCTCACCTAATACTTCTGTCTCAAGCTCCAATCATCGCAGCTCTCATCTCAACCCTTTCCTCTGAGGCGACCCGTGTTCATTGCATCTTATCCAGCTACAAGTAAGATTGTTCCGGGCTGTGTGGGAGATAAAGTGAATTTGCTAAAGTTTAGCATTTTGTGTCTTTTGCGCTCCTCGCTGCCTGTCACTGTTGCCACTCAGCTGTTTCAGTGTAGCTGCGTATCGCAATGGAGCTGATGTGAATAAGAGGACATTTACCAGATATAACTCTCAAGTTAACCCTTTCAGTGAGGGAATTCCAAACCGGCTAATTAAAGTCTAAAGAGGTTTATTTAGATTTTGCAGCTACACTTATATTGAACTTTCTCTACTCATTACCTACAATTGCAACATTGTACACTCAATTCCTGTTTCACATATTTAACAAACTATTTCACTCTAGTAGTACCGGATCAATTCACTAGTTGATTCATTCTACTTCTATTCTTTGTTATATTCTTACAGTACCTTACCCCTGGCCTGAAAGGTCCTGCACTGGAGGCGTTTGCCGAACTACCCCCAGAGTATGATCAGGACTATGATTCCATTAAAGCTGCACTGCAGAGGAGGTATAATCTTACTCCTGAGGTGTACAGGAAGAAATTCCGTTCTCTGAAGAAAGGTTTGTCAGAGAGCTATACTACAGCTGTTGGGAACTTGATGACAGCCTTTAAACAGTGGTTCAGAGGATTAAAAGTTGCCACTATGGAGGAGCTGGAAGATTTGATTGTGAAGGAGCAATTTATGCAGCTGTGCCCAGCAGAAGTTCAAGAATGGGTTTTGGACCGTAAACCCATAACAGCATTGGAAGCTGGTGAGCTGGCTGATTTTTACACAGCCAACAGGTCACCAGGGAATGGGAGAAAATCCTTTTCTAAGGTGGAATCCACCTGGAAAGGAGCTGCTGCACGACCCCCCTTCACAAAACCTGCTGTGCATTTGTTTCCTGTGTCTGTTCCCTCTGGGAAAGGAGGGGCAAGTGCTACATCTGGGCAGGGGGATACCCACAGATGTTTTGCTTGCAACAAAGTGGGCCACATCAGCTCCACTTGCCCAGAGAGGATTAACTTGGAGCAATCAGCTTGAGGGGGTAATCCCTCAGAAGTACCAGCATCTGTTTTGTTTGTTACCCATCCAGAGGAAAACAACTATGAGAACTTGCAACCTGTGACTGTTGGAGACAAGGTAACCTTGGGGCTCCAGGACACGGGTGCAGAAGTGACTATTGTGCATCCAAAGCTAGTGAACTCTGAGAACATTATCCCTGGAAAGACTCTAGCAGTTAAAGGGATTGGGGGAATGAAACTTGCAGTGCCTATGGCATGTGTATATCTTGATTGGGGAGCGGGGAGAGGTTTAAGAAATGTGGGGGTATCTGAAAATATTCCTAATGATGTTTTACTGGGTACTGATTTGGGTAGATTGTTATCTCTTTATGTGCCTGACAATGCTACATAGACTGTGTGTGAAAATGCTCAGAGACATTATGACCAGGAGAGAGGACAGAGTGCATGTGTGCAAAGTGCTGTGCATGAACTGGGGGTGTCTGTGCTGAGATGTGAAACTGTACAGTGTGAGACTGATGGTGGAGAAAGGCAGATAGACTGTGTGGGTCTGTCTGTGCCTGAACCGAGTTTAGCTGTACAGGGAGAAACTGTCTGTGAGAGGAGGCAGATGAGTGGTGAGTGTCTGTCTGTGATTGAATCAGTGGATTCTATAGAAGGAGGTGAGATTGACGGGGAGAGAATGACTGGGTGACTGGGCCGCTGGATGATGTGTGCCAGTCTGTGCCAGGGCCAATTCAGTTCCCTGGGAAAAGACACAATATATGGGATAAATGGCAGAAGGAAGATGTGTGCTTGTCTGCACCAGTGTCAGAAGGATCCCAGATTCTGTGTGAGGACGCAAAGTGGCAGACTGACTGTGAGAGAGAGCAGGGGGAAAAGCTAGCCCACTCCATGACAGAAGCAGCAGAGCCACAGATTTCAGAGCGTGTGGGGGAGGTGGGTACAGGATACTCTTTGAGGGACCCCCAGAGTGAGTGTGAAAGATTGTGGGTGACAGAGACCCCAGTAACCTCAGCTGTGACCTATAAACAGACTGCACAGACTAGGGGACAGAGACTGACACAGACTGCAGGCACAGGGTGGGGGGAGTACAGAGAAGTGTATTTACACAGCCCCACAGTGCCATTCAGCAAATACACTGATAGGTGTGCAGCCTCGGAGTCCCCAGCAGGCTCAGCAGCTAGGACCCACAGTGGAGAGGAGGGGGGCAGTTAGTCAACCCCCTACCAACCATAACAGAGTGCAGGAGTACAGGAATTCTACTCCAGTGGGAGGGCAAGAGCCCATGGTAGTTAAGCAGTAACTGACAGCAGACAATATGTTCAGAGAGCACACCATAGGTAGCAAGACCCTAGATTTCACAGGCACCTTGGTAACAGGGAATGATGTGTTATTCAGGGATAAGATGCAAGCCTTATTCGGGGAGGTACCTGCAAAACCCAGAGATGCCATATTCCCACAAAAATAGTTGCAGGATTTTACTGCCAGAGAGGGAGTATATGAGATGGGGCAAAATGTTCTGGTACTAACACCCATGAGGCAGAACCAGCTACAGGCTGCATGGGAGGGACCCTGCAATATATTAAATCAGTTGGGTAGAGCAACTAGTGTGTCACTTTTAAAAGGAGGGCATCCTGCTGGCAAAACTGCTATGCGCAATTTGTCTGGCAATGGCGTTATCACCGCAAGGGGAAGCTCCCTTTGATACGCATCGGGAGTGGCTCGTAGCCACCCCCTTTTGCGTCTCTTATTGGGGGGAGGTGTCACAAATGCATCAGGATTACGCTAAGAAAGGGTTAATCTAAGAACAGTTTGTTTTTTAAAAATAGCTGTGTCCTGGGTTTGTGTTTCTTTGAAGTGCCAGGAGCATCATACATGCTTGGCAGTGTAAACAGGATAGAATTGTATGGCTTAGACTGTCAGGAGAATACATGATAGAAAACAGGGCCTCAGTCTCACATCATGATGAGGTCAATAAAAGGACATTGGTCTAATGCCTATATGTGTTTAAAGACAGGGGGGATTCTTAGCCCACCCAGGAGGGTGTGATCAGGCAACCTGATCTATGGAAAATAGGTATAAGAATCTTATTTTTCAGCTATGAGATGTTCATTCTACATGGGAGGCTGCTTGCTACAGCGTGAGTGACAAATTTCTTCTTGCCCATCTCCCTGGGGGCAGACTCATATGCTAGTGAAGTATTAGGTCTGTTATTTTTCTCCTTTTTTATTTTAAAACACTGTTTGCTAATGTGTCATTTTATTTGTACCAACTTTTATTAATAATGCATTGTGCATAATATTTTTTGCATAATAAATCATTCTTTTATTAAGTTTGGCCTTTGTCTAATAATTGAACCACGTTACTGAAAGAGACTGGAATATTAGAACTGTATAATTTAGGTTATTTTTCTGCTAAATTGTACTCAGAGAGTTAATGTGTAAGTCTGGGTTTTTCCTTAGGATTTTCCCTTTAATAAATTTTAAGTGGTGGCAGCTGAGATATTGTAGTTAGTTAGTGTGGGTGGCATTAAAGGAGTTTTGGGGCATTTCTTTTACGTCTAGTACAGACTGGAGAGTGTTGTTAACCCTTGCACCCACTGAACTAAATCACAAGCTGGCCTGGTGTGGCCAGATTGTGACCTATCAATGAGAGTAGAAGGGGTCTGATAACCCTTTCTGTGCCAAATAAGTGACTGGCGCAGGGTTGGATAACCTTGGTTCGTCACAGGGCGTAAGAGAGAGAGCAAAAGAGAAGGGAGAGAGAGAGCAAAAGAGAGTGGGAGAGAGAGCATAAGAGAGGGAGGATAGAGCAAAAAGGAGGGAGAGAGAAAGAGTAAAAGAGAGGTGGAGAGATATAGCAAAAGAGAGGGGGGAAAGAGAGCAAAAGAAAGGGGAGAGAGAGAGCACAAGAAGGGGGATAGAGAGAGCAAAAGAGAGGGGGAAAGAGCAAAAGAGAGGAGGGAGAGAGAGCGAGCAAAAGAGAGGGGGGAGGAGAGCAAAAGAGGGGGGATGGTGAGAGCAAAAGAGGGGGGATAGAGACAGCAAAAGAGAGGGGGGATAGAGAGAGCAAAAGAGAGTGCGGGGGGAGAGAGCACAAAAAAAGAGGGGGGAGAACGCAAAAAAGAGGGGAAGAGAAAGCGGAAAAGAGAGGGGGAGAGAGAGAGCAAAAGAGAGGGGGGAGAGAGAGAACGAAATAGAGAGAGGGGGAGAGAGCGAGCAGAAGAGAGGGGGAGAGAGCGACCAAAAGAGAGGTGGGAAAGAGCAAAAGAGAGGGGGATAGAGAGATAGAGAGAAAGCAAGGGGTGGAACAGCTGTACTGCAAAAAAATGGCCCGTGTACACGGACTTTAGGACTAGTCAATAATAAAACGTTATTTGTCTTCTCATTGCACTATAAAACATATTGAGTTTCATTAAATGGATGCACCACAAAATGTGCAATGCATGTCTCAATATTAAGACAACATTTACTTTAATTTATGTAGGATGAATATAGATAAATATTTAGCAGCAATATAAATCAGATCAAACCTAGAACTCCTACATTGCACCATTTACATAGCATAATGCTTTATTGCTACACAGCTAATCCAGTTGTCTAGCACAGGGTTCTTCAAACTTTTTTTCCCCCAAGACCCAGTACTATGATACCACATACCTCTGCAACCCTATTTTTATGATTGGTCTGAACATTTCTGAAGAAATATACAACAAGATAGCTGCAATGTTTTACTAAAATGTGTGCACACTTTTTTCCTGATTGTAGTCAACCTTGAAAGTATTGTAAAAGATAATAACACACATACTCTCATACAACACATACAACACACACACTCTTACAAGTCGTGACCCAGTAAACACTGTGTTTTGACCCAGCAAAGGGTCCCGACCCATGGTTTGAAGTACCCTGGTCTAGCAGATAAAAACACTACTCAAATTGTTAAATATTATTCAGTGGAAGCAGCATCATGATCTCCTTGTAACACAATACTTTCTTGAAAATTATGTATTCACATAAATTAAATTAATTCTATTGCTTCATGCAGATTTTTAACATTTACCCATATTATTCAGTTAAATTTATTTTGCTCTATATTATACATTCTCGATTTAACACCTTAAGTAAATGACCATTAAATACAGTATAATTGCAAGTAGCAAGTGCATTATGAAAGACAATGCAACATCAGCTACTCTGAATTTCAAATAAGCACTAGATTTTTCAGAATTATTATTATAATTTTTTTTCAGCCCCCTGTATCACGTGAAAGCTATCAGCCAATCTCAGATTAGTATATGTATATACATGCTCAGTAGTAGCTGGTGTCTCAGAAAGTTTGCATAACAAAGATAATAGAGCAAATTGAAAGGTCTCTCAAACTGCATGTTCTATCTGAATCAACTTTGACCCTAATGTCCCTTTAAATCACTTTATTATCTCTTAATGTTTACTTAAGAGATGTATAGCAGGCATCGTGCAATACTCTCTGGTCAGTAACCGATGGTGATCAGCCAGCGATGGTGCCGATCGTTGGTGGCGTGGGTGGGTTAGGAGGCAGACGGGTGGTCAGTCCATCGTGAGTGGGGGCGGGAGCTGGTGGGAACACTACGCTACAGAAAAATGCGTCAGTGAGTGGAAAGGAGGGAGGGGGAGGAGGTGGAATGAGGGAGAGGGGGATCCTATGTGGGATCCGTGTTAGGAAAGGGACCTGGGAGGGGTAGGGGGGTAGGGTAATGAGGGGGGGGGGGTGAGCTACACAAAAAATGTTTTTTTATTAATAATATTAGCATAATTTGCAGCAACCTGGGTACTGGCATACAGCTGCCTGTACCTAAGATGGCGTAAAATAGTTAGAGGGGGAGGGTTAGAGAGCTGTTTGGGGGATCAGGGAGGTTGGGGAGTAAGGGGGATCCTACACTGCAGAAATATATTTAAAAAAAAGCTTTTTATTTTCATACTGGCAGACTTTCTGCCAATACTTAAGATGGGGGTGCGCATTGGGCGTGTGTGGGAGGAAAGCTAGCTGTTTAAGAGGGATCAGGGAGGGATCAGGGGGAGGGATGTGACAGGTGGGAGGGTAATCTATAAACTAAAGGTAAAATTAGCCCTACTAGCTACCTAATTAACCCCTTCACTGCTGGGCATACTACAAGTGTAGTGCGCAGCTGCATTTAGCAGCCTTCTAATTACCAAAAAGCCATGCCAAAGCCATATATGTCTGCTACTTCTGAACAAAGGGCAACCCAGAGAAGCATTTACAACCATTTGTGCCATAATTGTACAAGCTGTTTGTAAATAATTTCTGTGAGAAACCAAAAGTTTGTGAAACAGTTAACGTTTTTTTTTTTTATTTGATCGCATTTGGCAGGGAAATGGTGGCATGAAATATATTAAAATGGGCCTAGATCAATACTGTGGGTTGTCTACTAAATATATATATATATATATATATATATATATATATATATATATAGTTTTGAACACAAGAGATGTATCAATTGGAAAGAAACATAGATTCACACATAAATAGTAGTGGATTATTTCACATGAATTTTAAATAGTGTAATGATAAGAGTAGTTTTTTATTACCTAATGTATATAAGATCGATATTTTAAAATATGTATTTGGTATAATTAAAAGTTGTGTTTTATGGAATGTTATTTATCTATGCATTATTGTGTATTTTATGATATGTGTTGCTAAAGAGAATATTGTTTTTAACTTGTAATATAGCATATAGTTGCAACTTACATGAATTGAATCATTTTTCTATGTTACACTATCCTTTTAAAACGCCCGATGAACTGTAAGAGTGGGCGTGTGAATGCTAAACAGAGGATTGGAGCATAACGGAGTTGAGAGGAGGAGCTACCCGAATTTAACAGAGGATCCCCGCGAGGAAGTCATTCAGCGTCCAAAAGTCTTGAAAAAGTCTGCAGAAGCCGGACGAAACGCATAGACGACGAGGACCAGAGTCACAGATACAGTACCGTTGCAACAGGAAACAAAAAGACACTTATTGTAAAGACTGCCAGTGACGGAGCTCACACGCCAGAGAGAGACATTAGTGAGAAGCTGAAAACAGCTGCTGGAAAACCGGATGCAGAGAATTGTGTGTTGATCTAGAGGCGCTTTTTAATTCTAACTTCTTGTAAGTTCAACTTGTATGTATGCGCAAAGTGGAATCATTAAATCTTTTACCGTGAGTCGTGGTTGCGCTCTCTCTTCTTTTGTTTTGTAATATATAGTTTTGATAGGTAAATATAAAAAATGGCTCTATTTCTGTTTAAATGGAGTATCTGCAAAAATGCTAAAAATACTCTGGTCTTTTGGGGAAGTTTTAGTCTGAAATTCCCGGTCCTTTAAGTATTTATAAACTCAGGACATAATTTAGAAACTATTTAGCATGGGTGTTGTTTGGTGTTTGTCGATGCCTAACAGATTTTGGGTGTCAAATTTCAAAAAAAATTGTTCTTTTCAATTTTTTCATTATATTTTATAATTTTTTAAAGTAAATTTTATGATATGATGAAAATAATGGTTATTTAGAAAGTCCATTTAATGGCGAGAAAAACGGTATATAATATGTGTGGGTACAGTAAATAAGTTGGAGGAAAATTACAGCTAAACACAAACACAGCAGAAATGTAAACACAGCCCTGGTCCATAACGGTAAGAAAAATTAAATATTATCTGTCACTAAGGGATTAAATTCAGAAAAATATATCTGACAGAAAATACAATATGTAATGATTTTTTATGAACACTAGATGGTACTAAAAGCTCATAAAATTAATCATATAAATGTGAAATTGAAAGAAAATAATGAGGAAAATAATATGTAACAATATTAAACAGGAGTTTTGTAAATTATGACGCAGGACTAGAGGAGGAGCGGCTGATCAGCAGCGGGGTGACATGTGACGTTGCAAGCCCACCCACAAGATGGCGGCCCGCACGAGAACCAAGAGGAGGAAGTAGAAAATGGAGCATATGAAATAGATAAGTATAAAAAGGAGATACAGAATGAGAATGGAAGCACCAGAAAGTAAAAATAGATTACCAAACTGGAAAAAAATAAAGAAATAAAGCATGAAAATTCGAAAGTAAATATAAACAATGGAAAATAAAAAAATAAAATAATTTAAAATCGATTTTAAAGTATTTTAATAATGAGAAGCAAATTCAGCAAAAAAAAGGTAGAAGAACTAGATTCATATCAAGGGCTCCATTAAATATACAGCGTCGCCCACAAAAGCCGCCGCCACCGGTTTTTACGTGATTTTTGTATCCTATATACAGAGCTGCATATATATTCGGCATGTATTTTTCAACCGTCTGCCGCAATTTTTACTCCCATAAGCTAACATGGGACCGCGTCGCAAATTGGTATCCAATATTCAGTGCAAGGACTTACATGGCAAAAATTGAGAAATTTTACTCCATTTTCACCTCGCAAAACAAAGGCACCATAACTCCTGTAACTGCCTGAAAATATAAACTAACACCTAACGTATGCGCAATATCTAGCTACCTGTCAACCGCAATCCCCCACCGCAATAACTAATAAAGTATATTAACCCCTATATCCGCCATCAAACCCACACCGCAAGTAATTAAATTGTTAACCACTATATCTGCCCTCAAACCCACACCGCAAGTAATAACTAAAGTATTAACCCCTAAATCCGCCAACCCCAACATCGTAAACTACCTAATAAAATTATTAACCCTTTAATCCGCTATTACCCACAACACAATAAACCTATTAAAGTATTAACCCCTAACCCGCCAAAGCCCACAACGCAATTAAATAATTCAATTACTAAGCCCCCTAACCTAACACCCCCTTAATTAACCCAAATTACCTACATTAAAAAATACTAAAGTTACTAACTATTAAAATAAAAAAACTAACATTAATTTAAAAATAAAAAATATAAATAAATAAAAATAAAAAAAAACTAAGTTTAAATTAATCTAAAATTACAGAAAATAAAAAATCTAATATTACAGAAAATAATAAACAAATTATCAAAAATTAAAAAAATGAAACCTAATCCCTATGAAAATAAAAAAGCCCCCCCCATAATAAAAACACCCCCTAATCTAATGCTAAACTACCAATAGACCTTAAAAGGGCTTTTTTGTAGGGCATTGCCCAAAGTTAAACAGCTCTTTTACATTAAAAATAAACAAAGTCCCCGCTGACAGTAAAACCCCCCACCCACCAAACCCCCTAAAAAACCTAAACTACCCATTGCCCTTAAAAGGGCATTTAACTCTTTTACAAAGTGCCCATCCCTAATCTAAATGAAAATAACATTTTTGTTTTTCAAATTTAAGTCTAACCTCCAGGTTGGTACTCAGGGTTCATGAAGTCCGGCGAAGAAGGTCCTGTTCCAGGCGGTGAAGCTCTTCTTCCAAGTAGCGACCTCTTCTTTCTTCTTCCAGGAACAATCCGGCACGTAGTGGAGGGCGGAGCTGAAGACCGATGACCACGGAGCTGAAGACCGGCGACCCTGGAACTGAAAACCTGGAGACCCTGGAACTGAAGACCGGCGACCCTGGAACTGAAGACCGGCGACTGTGGAGCCATAGAGTGTGGAGGATCCTTTTCGTACGATCTCCACCGTATGTGTTGGGTTTATTTTTGGGAGGCCGGTTAGACGTTTACGAGAGATTTTATATATTATTTTTATTATTCTTAGGTGCCGGCAGTTTCTAAAGTGCCGTAAGTCACTAGCGGTTCCAGAAATGTGTATTTACGCTCATTTCTGGACATTGCTAGTTTATCCGACTTACGGCATTAGATACCCCGATGTTCGAGGTGAAATTACGGGCGGCGCAGTTTGCAGCGCTTGCACTGAAGCCTGCGCTGTATATGTAATCTTGCCCCAAGTAAATAACATGTAATAAAATTAAGTTTTGTAGAGAGAGCAAAATGGTACTTAGCTGATGAAGTTCAGCAAAAGAAAGAGGATGTTATTTACTATATTGTTCAGTTTATAATAATTTCCTGCATCCTAATTGGTCAGTCCCTTCTCCATTTTACTGCACATACTAGATAAAAAATGTTGAACTTTAACTGTCATTCTATTACACTTAAATTTATGTAATATCCTTTTAAAACACTCCTTAAGAAAAGTTGACCTTTTAGAACATACAAAATGATATTGTCATACAACGCTATTTATTTATAAGAAATTCTTCCGTATGGTTAAAGTTCTTATACAAAAAATAATATTATCAGACATGATTTGCCGTTAATGTTCCCTTGAATTTATTAGACAGTAAGCCTCTCCAATTATATGATATATATATGTGTGTGTGTGTGTGTGTGTGACCAGAGTGAATGCAAGCCCTGGTGAACATCTACTTAAAAAGACATTATTTTTTTTATTTTTTACACCCTGCCCCAAAAATATTATGTCTAAAAAAAGGCCTTAAACCTGGGGTGGTGTGGGGGGTGGGGGGGGGGGGCAGCAGAATTTTGAGTGCCTAGGGCAGCACAAAACCTAAATACGCCCCTGTGCTATACACATTATGGTCTGGTACTTGTTGCGCTAAGGTTTTCAACCAAAAAGTTGAAGCAGCAGCAACATCAGCCAAAGAAATATCAGGCCTAAGAAGATGACCTGAACATAAATAAGCCTTCCTTAGATAAGATTCAAGTTTCCTATCTAAAGGATCCTTAAAAGAAGTACTATCTGCCGTAGGAATAGTAGTACGTTTAGCAAGAGTAGAGATGGCCCCATCAACTTTGGGGATCTTTTCCCAAAACTCCAATCTATCAGACGGCAAAGGATACAGCTTCTTAAAACGTGAAGAAGGAGTAAAAGAGGTACCCAGTCTATTCCATTCCCTAGAAATTACATCTGCATGTAAAAGTTTGTCATGACAACTATCACAAACTACAGTCGGAGGTACAGTTACCACAAGTTTACAACAAATGCACTTAGCTTTGGTAGAATCGACATCAGGCAGCAGGATTCCAGTAGTGGATTCTGAAACAGGGTCAGATTGAGACATCTTGCAATATGTAAGAGAAAAAATAACATATAAAGCAAAATTATCAATTTCCTTATATGACAGTTTCAGGAATGGGAAAAAATGCAAACAAAATAAGCCTCTGGAAACCAGAAGCAAAAATAAATGAATACTTAAATAATGTCAAAAGTCTGGCGGCAAGTATGATGCCCACAACTGAAAAAATATTTTTGGCGCCAAAAACGTCTGCAACAAACACGAGCGTCATAGATGACACAACTACGTGAAAATTTTTGGCGCCAACTAAGACACTGGAAATGACGAAATTACGTCAACAAACGTAATTATCGCCCCAAAAAAAGTATTGTGCCAAGAATGACGCAATAAATTATAGCATTTTGCGTACCCGCGAGCCTAACAGCCTGCAATTTAGAAAAGAAAGTCAATTTGAAAATTACAGGTAAGAATTTTTTTTTTTAATATGCATTTCCCAAATTGAAACTGACAGTCTGCAAAAAGGAAATATACTGATAAACCTAAATCATGGCAAATATAAGTACAAACATATATTTAGAACTTTACATATAAAGTGCCAAACCATAGCTGAGAGTGTCTTAATAAAGGAAAACATACTTACCAAAAGACACTCATCTACACAAAGTAGATAGCCAAACCAGTACTGAAACGAGAATAAGCAGAGGTAATGGTATATAAGAGTATATCGTCGATCTGAAAAGGGATGTAGGAGATGAATCTCTACGACCGATAATAGAGAACCTATGAAATAGATCCCCGTTAGGATGACCATTGCATTCAATAGGTAATACTCCCTTCACATCCCTCTGTCATTCACTGCACTCTGAGAGGAACCGGGCTTCAGCCTGCTGCGGAGCGCATATCAACGTAGAAATCTAGCACAAACTTACTTCACCACCTCCATAGGAGGCAAAGTTTGTAAAACTGAATTGTGGGTGTGGTGGGGGGTATATTTATATTCATTTTGAGGTTTGGGAAACTTTGCCCCTCCTGGTAGGATTGTATATCCCATACTTCACTAGCTCATGGACTCTTGCCAATTACATGAAAGAAAAGGGCATTCAGCTCTTTTTCAAAGGCCCATTAAATCCCTAATTTAAAAATCAGCAAACCCCAAAAAAATATTAAAAAGCATAATCCCCAGAAGGAAATGTTAGCTTTTTTATTTTAATTGCTTGTAACTTAGTATTTTTTAATTTAGGTAATTGGGGTTAATTTAGGGGGTGTTAGGTTAGGGGGTGTTAGGTTAGGGGGCTTAGCAATTGAATTAGTTATTTGCGTTGTGGGGGTTTGGCAGATTAGAGGTTAATAGATTTATTAGGTTTTTTGCGATGTGGGTTAATGGCAGATTAGGGGTTAATAGGTTAATTAAGTTTATTGCGTTGGTGGAGGATGGCGGTTTAGGGGTTAATAGTTTTAATAGGTACTTTGCGAAATGGGTGAATGGAGGATTAGGGTTTAATAATTTATTAAAGGGACATTTAATTTATTAAAGGGACATTATACACACATTTTTTATTTGCATACATGTTTTGTAGATGATCTATTTATGTAGCCCATAAAGTTTTTTGTTTTTTTAAATGTATAGTTTTGCTTATTTTGAAATAAGATTGCTCTGATTTTCAGACTCCTAACCAGGTCCCAAAGTTTTAGGAAAATACCGACAGATACCTACTCCAGCTTGCTCTTGTTTGTGTAAAGGGTCTTTTCATATGCAAAAGAAGGGGGAGGGGGGAACTGAGAGCTTCTAAGTACGTTTTTAAACAGTTTTATACTGGATTTCTATATCAGTATCTGTGCTCCTTATTCTTTATAGTAGTGTCTACATGCAGTTATATGAAAACTGGTGTATACTGTCCCTTTAAGGTATATTGCGATGTGGGGTGATGGCGGTTGATAGGTAGATATTGCATTATTTTCAGGAGGTAGATAGATATTGCGCATGTGTTAGGTGTTAGTTATTTTCAGGAGGTAGATAGATCTTGCTGCCCCTGCTTATGTGTGGTGAGGTGAAAATTTAGTAACATTTTTCCATTTTCGCCGCGTAAGTCCTTGCGCTGAATATGTGATACCGATTTGCGACACGGTCCTATGTTAGTTTATGGGATCGAAATTGCGGGATACATGTGAAATATATGCGCCACATTTATATGCAGCGCTGTATATGTGTGTCAGGGTTTTTACCTTTTTTGTTTGCCATGTGCTGCTGGCAGCCATTTTACTCACCTCTCTTGCAGACTATGGTGCATTGTGGGGGATGCTGCTCATTTCCTGCACTTCCTTTTATGGCCAAACTGGTGTGCATCATCCGTGTGAGACAGGATGCAGTCTCAGAATTGTGATGTCATCACTTATTATTTAAAGGGCCTCTGTTCAGTATGCTTTGCGTTGTCTCAGACCTGTTTGTGAGAGCTCCTGTATATTATCTGGCTATCTGACGTCCCTCCTGGTTCCTGATCCCTGGCTTGTTCCTGACTCTGCTGTTTTCCTTGTTCCTGATTCCGGCTCATCTGACTACTTGCTTTGGCTCCTGACTCGGCTCGTCTGACTATTCGCTTTGGCTCCTGACTCGGCTCGTCTGACTACCAGCTCTGGTTTTTTTATTTCTGGCTTGTTATTTGACTTGTGGACTTTTTATTATTTTTTTCTATTAATAAAGGTGTGATTATTTTTGCACTTCTCGTCTCAGTCTGATTCCTGGCACCCTGACATTACGCAAAGGCCATGAATCCTGATGGTGCTTATAATCCACCTTTACCTGCCATAATTTACAGGATGGATGAACAGGATCACCGCTTGGATCAATTTGCACTAGCCCTGCAAACCCTGCTGACTCGCACTTGTCCCGCAAGTTATGGCTGCTCCTGTTTCCGCTGCTGCACCTAGTCCTACCAGGAGCATATCCGGTTCTGCACCTCTACCTCAGCAATATGGAGGTGATCCTAATCAGTGCAGAGGGTTTTTGAACCAGGTGGGCATTTACTTTGAGATGTTACCTCAGGCGTTTCCCTCTGACAGAGCTAAGGTGGGATTTCTCATCTCATTACTCTCTGACACAGCTCTTGCCTGGGCAAATCCCTTGTGGGAGACTAATAAACCTGTGATTTCAAATTACCCTGAATTTGTGGCCTCCTTTCGAAGGGTATTTGATGTTCCGGCTCGCTCCTCCTCTGCTGCTAAACGACTCACGTCCATTCAGCAAGGTACAAGATCTGTTGCTCAGTATGCCATTGAGTTCCGTACACTTGCCGCAGAGGTAGGTTGGAACAATGAAGCCCTTGTTGCCACCTTCTTTCATGGGCTCTCTGATGCGATTAAAGACGAAGTTGCTGCCAGAGATTTACCAGAGGATCTTGAGGCATTGGTGTCTTTTTTGATCCTAATTGACATAAGACTAAGTGAGAGGCCCTCTTTCAAGGAGCGCTTGCGGAAGCCTCCTGTTCCGTTGACTTCTATGTGTTCGTTCCCACCCATGCCTCCCTCTCCTCCCTTGCCTCCTGGTCCTGAGTCACCAGGTACTGCTGAGCCAATGCAGTTGGGATTCACGCGTCTCTCCGTGGTGGAGACGGCCTTTAGGAGGAGGGAGGTGCTCTGCCTCTATTGTGGGTTACAGGGCCACCTTTTGAAGTCTTGTCCTACACGGCCGGGAAACGCTCACACCTAAGGTCCTGTCAAGGGCAGACCTTGGGTGGTTTATATTCTTTTCCAGAACCGCTAAAGGAGAAACATTTGGTCATGGTTGTCCTTTCCTGGGTGGACTCCTCTATAGTCACCCAGGCTCTTGTTGACTCCGGTGCTGCGGGCTATTTCATTGACAGTGCTTTTGTATCAAAACACTCCATTCCTGATTTGCCTTGGTCCATTCCGCTTGCTATTGAGGCCATTGATGGCAGTCCCCTTCAGCCCACACTCGTTACTCATGCAACTGCTCCGTTATCCATGGCTGTTGGGGCTCTCCATTTTGAAACCCTCCAGTTCCAGGTAATAAACTCTCTGCATTTTTCGGTTGTTCTGAGTTATCCCTGGCTCCAAAAGCACAATCCCAGTCTCGATTGGCGCAGGTCCGAAATTTTGTCGTGGTCTCCGCAATGTATTTCCACTTGTCTTCGGAAACCAGTTAAAGTCTTGTGCACTTCTTCGGTATCTCAATTGTCAGAGGAGTACCGAGAGTTCCTAGACGTTTTTGACAAGGTGTGTGCCGGTAGGTTGCCTCCTCACCGGTCTTTCGATTGTGCCATAGACCTGCAACCCGGAGCCATTCCTCCTCGGGCCGGGTTTACCCTCTGTCTGTTGCGGAGAATTGTGCTATGGAGGAGTATGTTGCCGATGCTCTGTCACGGGGGATCATCCACAAATCCACAAAGAAAAAGGGTGGCTAGTTAAGACCATGCATCGATTACAGGGGTCTTAATCGTCTTACAATTAAGAATGCTTACCCTATTCCGCTCATTACGGAACTCTTTGACCACTTGAAGGGAGCTATGGTCTTTACTAAACTTGATTTGAGAGGAGCATACAATCTTGTTAGGATCAAGGAGGGCCACGAATGGAAAACAGCATTTAACACCAGGAGTGGGCATTATGAGTATCTTGTAATGCCCTTTGGCCTATGTAATGCTCCTGCTCTTTTCCAGGAATTTATAAATGATGTCCTACGAGATATGTTGCAACAGTGTGTTGTGGTGTACTTTGACGACATCCTCATACACTCACCCACACTTCAGGCTCATCGTTCTGATGTTACACAGGTTCTTCAGAGACTACGTGAGAACGGCCTGTTTTGTAAACTCGAGAAGTGTGAGTTTCATCAGACTCAATTAACCTTCCTAGGTTATGTTATCTCTGTTGCAGGGTTCTCCATGGATCCTGAAAAGTTATCTGCAGTTCTGCAGTGGCCTCGCCCAGTTGATCTTTGGTCTATTCAACGTTTTTTGGGGTTCGCCAATGACTATAGAAAGTTAATTAAAAACTTTTCTTCCTTGGTCAAACCTATCACAGACATGACCCGTAAAGAGAATGATCCACTCCATTGGTCACCTACTGCTATTAAGGCCTTTGATAGTTTTAAGACTGTCTTTGCTCCCACTCCAGTTCTGGCTCATCCTAACCCTGTCCTGCCTTTCGTTCTTGAGGTTGATGCGTCTGAGACTGGAGTACGTGCCCTCTTGTCTCAATGTCCTACGCCTGATGGTTCCTTGCATCCGTGTAGTTTCTTCTCTAAGAAATTGTCTCCAGCGGAGAGCAATTATGAAATTGGCGACAGGGAATTACTGGCTATAATTTTGGCACTCAAGGAATGGAGGCATCTTCTCGAGGGTACTAGGGTGCCAGTGCTCATTCTTACTGGCCACAAGAATTTAACTTATCTTTCTGAAGCAAAATGTTTGTCACCCCAACAGGCCAGATGGGCGCTCTTTTTGTCTCGGTTTAATTTTGTGGTCTCCTACCTGCCTGGTAGTAAGAATGTTAGGGCTGATGCCCTCTCTCGACAATTTTCGCCTCTGTCCAAGGAGGAGTCTGTACCTACTCCAGTTATACCTCCTGACCATATTTTGGCTACCATACATACTAATTTGACTTCTCCCTTGGGGGGGGGGAGATCCTGTCTGCACAAACCAATGCACCTCCTGAGAAACCTAGTGGTAAGTGTTTTGTTCCTGAGAATCTTTGAACTAAACTTTTGCACACTTACCACTATCCTAAAGCCGCAGGTCACCCAGGCAAGAACCAAATGATTTGGTCTGTCACTCAACAATTCTGGTGGCCAGGTCTTCGTTCTGATGTTGCTGCGTATGTTGCCTCCTGCTCAGTTTGTGCACAGAATAAGACTCCTCAACGTCTTCCTGTGGGTCTTCTTCAACCTATTGCTAATGGTGAGCGTCCTTGACTTCATTGTCGAGCTCCCTGTTTCCAATGGCAATACTGTTATCCTTATGGTGGTTGACTGTTTTTCTAAAATGTCACATTGCATTCCCTTGAAGAAGTTGCCTACCACTCAGGAGCTTGCGTCAATTTTTGCCCGGGAGGTCTTCCGTTTACATGGGTTACCCAAGGAGATAGTGTCGGACCGGGGTAGCCCGTTTGTCCCCAGATTTTGGCGTTCCTTTTGTGCTCAAATGGGGATCCAGCTTTCCTTCTCCTCGGCATATCACCCTCAATCCAATGGAGCTGCGTAATGGTCTAATCAAGCTCTGGAACAGTTCCTCTGTTGCTATGTCTCAGATCACCACAATAATTGGTCTGAACTGTTACCTTGGGCAGAGTTTGCTCGTAATAGTGCTATTAATGCTTCCTCCAAGTTATCTCCGTTCATGGCGAATTATGGGTTTCAACCATCCTTGTTGCCCGATTCTTTCATGTCTCAGGGTATTCTGGATTTGGAGGAGCATCTCCGGCAACTCCGTTCCACGTGGGTGCAGATTCAGGATTGCCTTCATCGTTCTATGCAGCGCCAAAAGTTCCAGGCTGATCGTAGGCGTCTGCCCGCGGCTTCCTACCAGGTTGGTGAGAGAGTTTGGCTGTCCTCTTGCAACATGAACCTTCGTGTGCCTTCCAATAAACTGGCTCCCTGTTATGTTGGTCCTTTTTGAATACTCCGACGGGTCAATCCTGTGGCTTACGCTCTTTACCTTCCTCCTGAAATGCGCATCTCCAATGTTTTTCATGTCTCCCTCTTGAAACCATTGGTTTGTAATCGGTTTACCACTGTGTTGCCTCGTCCTATCCTATCTTTGTTGACAAGCATGAGGAGTATGAGGTCAGCAGCATTATTGACTCTCGTATGTCCAGGGGCCGCGCACAGTATTTGGTTCACTGGAGGGGCTACGGTCCGGAGGAGCGTTCATGGGAACCCTCCTCTGATGTTCATGCTCCCGCCCTCCTCCGTGCCTTCCATGCCCATTTCCCCAATAAGCCTTTTGTCCTCCCGCGGGGGAGGGGTCGTTTAGGGGAGGGTACTGTCATGGTTTTTACCTGTTTTGTTTGCCATGTGCTGCTGGCAGCCATTTTACTCACCTCTATTGCAGACTATGGTGCATTGTGGGGATGCTTGAGACAGGATGCAGTCTCAGAATTATGATGTCATCACTTATTATTTAAAGGGCCTCTGTTCAGTATGCTTTGCCTTTGCATTGTCTCAGACCTGTTTGTGAGAGCTCCTGTATATTATCTGGCTATCTGATGTCCCTCCTGGTTCCTGATCCCTGGCTTGTTCCTGACTCTGCTGTTTTCCTTGTTCCTGATTCTGGCTCGTCTGATTACTCGCTTTGGCTCCTGACTCGGCTCGTCTGACTATTCGCTTTGGCTCCTGACTCGGCTTGTCTGACTACCAGCTCTGGTTTTTTATTCCTGGCTTGTTATTTGACTTGTTGACTTTTTATTATTTTTTGCTATTAATAAAGGTGTGATTATTTTTGCACTTCTCGTCTCAGTCTGATTCCTGGCACCCTGACAATGTGATACCAAAACCGCGTAAAAACCGGCATCACTGGCTTTTGCGGGCGACGCCACATATGTAATCTTGCCACAGGGGAGAGTTAGTTCATGTCAGTCATATAGATAACATTGTGATCACACCCGTGGCTTGTGGCAGACACTGCACTAATTGGCTAAAATGAAAGTCAATAGATTATAAATAAAATGTCATGTGATCAGGGGGCTTACAGAAGATGCTTAGATACAAGTTAATCACAGAGGTAAAAAGTATATTTAAAGGGACACTCAGGTCAAATTAAATGTTCATGATTCAGATACAGCATGTAATTTTAAACAAATTTCCAATTTACTTCCATTAAAAAAAATATGCACATTCTTTTATATTTACACTTTTTGAGTCACCAGCTCCTACTGAGCATGTGCAAGAATTCTTATATGCATTTGTGATTGGCTGATTGCTATCACATGGTACAGGGGGAGTGAAAATAGACATAACTTTTAAATTTGTTAGAAAAAAATCTACTACTTATTTGAAATTTAGAGTAAGTTCTATTGCATTGTCTTGTTGTCTTGCATTTGTTGATTATGCAAATCTACTGTGTTTACTGGTCCTTTAAATAACTGTGTTGGTTATGAAAAACTGGGGAATGGGTAATAAAGGGATTATCTTTTTCTTTCTTTTTTTTTTATTATTTTTATTGAGGTTAAATTCAAGGCACAATGGGGTAATGTACAAAGCGCCTAAATGGAAGGCAGAGGTAATAATCACTCACATTTTTCACCTTTTGGACTTTTTTCACTTTTATTTATCACAGATATATATTTTTTCCACTTCATTAAGGATTTATTTGGATCTTTTTCTCCACACAGGATTTGCCTCACAGAGGCTGACACGATTGACTTTTGGACACTTTCATACCCTCCTTTTTTTGCTGGACTTTGACACTCATATAGTAATTTTTGCCAATTTTTGTTGAATTTTTCACTGAACCTGCCACTTGCCATTATCCACTGTGTTTATTTCCAGATTATACCATCATTTGTTATTTCCATCTGTTTATTTGTGATTAATTTAACAGGTAGCATGGATCCATGTTAGCATTTTATTGTAATTTATTGTATATCCACTGTTTTTATAGTGTTTTTTATGTGTTTTTAATTCGGATTAAATACACTATTTAACTGATAATATCAGCCTATCTAACGTGCCCATTGACCTCACTAGACACTTTAACACTCATTATTACCTAGGCCTTCCACTTAGGTGCTTTGTACATTACCCCACTGTTCCATTTTCCTTTGGTCGGCTAGGCGGCCTCCGTACATAGCCAGAGGTACTTCCAGGACGCTTGGTCTACTTTCCCTAGTTCAATTCAAAGCATTTGTACAATAATACCGTCAATAAAGATTACAAAAAAAAAAAAAAGATTGTTTCATTACAGTCAAAATAAGCCAAACAAGGGGCGGAGCCAGCAGCCAGTACAGCAAGACATGCCTTTTCAGAGCTCCTGTTATATGATCAATAAACTTTATATTTTCGGCATGTTAAATACTTTTATACCATAGGAACCGGCTCCAAATCAGCATGGGACTACAGGACAAGTGATATTTGGTAATATTACATAATAAGAAGACTACACAACAGCACAAAGGCCTTTCAGCTTACTGAGACCATCGTGTGCAACTCGCCGCCATATTGAGGGACTTCTACGCACCATCTCCTTTCTTAGAGATACATCCCTGCATTTAACCTCCGCTTAAGCTGCCAGATGGAGAGGCTAATTATATCTGAGCTGCGCAACCTAATGCTTTCCCTAGACAACCACTGGCAGGCTCTCACAGAGGAACTGAGAGCTGCTAGGGACCCACAATGGCATACCCCGCTGACAGGAAAAACTGAGGGGGCGGTCGGACCTAGTGAACTGGTTCTACCGCACTCGAAGGGAGACGCACCTCGAGTTAAAGAGGAAGTATTCAAGGCAGAGATCTGGAGCCTCAAGCCTGAGATAAAGGCACAATCTGATATCTGCCAACAGTATAATATCCTGCAGCCTCCTACCATCCCAACAGAGACGGCGCAGCATAGAGCAGTGCTTCTAGAGATGGCGCAGACAGCGTTAAATGGCACAAGGAGAAGCAACGATCTACAGTCCACAGCCCACACTGCCATCAATTCCGTGGGAATAGTTAAAACCGGACACTCCTCTTCAAACTGCAAAGCTTCATCAAGTGTGACAATAGATGCTGTGTTTTGCTCGCAGCTGTGTGCGAGACAGTATCCCCTATTTAAACAATCCAGGAGTCATTCACACTATACTAGAGGGGAGCATCTTGTAATTCGAGCCGGAGTAGGGTAAGATGTACTTATCAGAGCTAGGAGTACATGGACGGATCGAGAGAGCTCCAGCTGACTCGTAGGCAAATGACTGATTCTCATGGGAGACATGATGCAGTCCTACTAACAATAACTCTCGGTTTCCCTCCCTGATTGCGCCAATACCTGTACAACTCACAGTCACCCTCAAGAGATACACAGATACCAGCTCTTATTTTAAGTAGACTTTCATAACCACCCTGCGCCCTCCACTGCATTAGTGTTCAAAGTTTTCCTATGGTTATGCTAGACGTTTATCTTTGGCATTTCATAGCTTTAGATTTGGTGTTCGCTGCTGCCTCTTATTTATGCCGCTAGATCACCTCAATAGTTTATTCACTAGTAACTTCTTGCAATACAAGTTCTAAATACCACTAATGACGGCACCAAGCTTGATGTTTAGAGATCACTGAGCTGTTAATTGCTAATATATTCTCTGTTTTGCATTGTTAATGGGAGGGTTGTTTACATATTATATGAATCGCAAGTGTTCACTATTCACTATTTTTCCTATAGAATAATTACATAAGACAACATGAGAATAGGTTATGGCTCAGATACTGACCTCTTATTATTTGTAGATAAATATGTATGTTTGAGGGCCGTGGCCTAGTCAGTAGTTTATTTAGTGCCTCATGCTCCCTATCCACTGCAATATTGTCTTTATGAATAGTTGTCCCAGATACTAGCAAATGTCCCAGTTGCAGGGTTCTATTGTCCCCCTGATATAGGCCATACAATTCAATTTATTGCAAAGTAATCTCTTGTGCTCTTTCCTATTTGTTTTCACAGTTATAACATAGGCTGAAACATGACAAATCTGATTATTTTTCATATGGTGTTTAACAACACCTACCCTGCTGTTCTGTACATTAGTTGTTGTACCAAGCTATATTTCGCCATAGAGGTATATGTAATCCTGTTAGAGGAAACTAACAATCTGCAGTCCAGATACCCTGTCCTGCCGATAATCACTACTCATGTATAGCAACAAGTCTGATACAGTGCCCCTGGTTTATAGGTACAGTGGCTGTAAAGTAACAAGTCTTATACAGTGCCCCCTCGTACATAGATTTAGTTTTTCTTTTTTATATAAGGGCTATATTATGCAGTTTTATGAAACATACTGTGTTACAAGCCATTTTATATTACATGTCTGGGTTTTCTATTACTGCAGGGTATTTAAATTGTTCTTCTTATACGCCCAGTATAAAATTCCGAATAGGGTCATTTGAGTGTTGATGATGTATTCATTTAGGAGCTATAGCAGCCAGTTTAGTGCTCTCTTGACAGTCAAAACTCCATACCATATTGTTATTGATATATACAGGTAGTATATCTCCTGACAGATGTTCATATCCTAAACGCCAATTCTAAGTATGGTTACACCTATTACTGCACACTGACTACTTATTCTGTTTATATATATCTTTTGTAAAATAGTCTGCCACTCCAACCGCACAATTTTTATACAGTCTTCACTGCTACCTTTCATATGGCTGTAAGCAGCCTATACCCTATTATTCAGTATATTCAAAATGGTTCATATTTACGTTTCATAAGTGAGATTCTTGTCCCCCCAGGTCTAGTTTAATATTGCCAAAATGGTATCTCTTCATGATAGTTAGCCCAGGGGTACGTCTCCCAGTTTTACATGGGTACTGACCACAACACTCTTGACATTCAACCGCCATCTTGGAGTTTTGTACTCTATAAAATTAAATAGCCCTGTAGTCCGTGCCTTCCTAACGTCCTACCTGGCTCCGCCCTCCCCTCCCCCCTTTCCCCTCCATTACGAGCAGCTCTTGCCCGCTGAATCCCCCCCACTCCCATATACTCAGGCCTACGGGAGGCCTGACAAAAGCCAACTCCCTTCCTCTCACTATTTTCAGTTTATAGAATACCTCTTATCTCCGGGTAGGGACCATTAGCTATCTATTTTTAAATATTGAGGTTTCATTCCTTTATGTTCAAGTCACACATGTTTTGTGCATACAGTTTTACATTTTATACTCATGGGGGGGTAGTTATCAAGCCGTCAACCTCAAATACGCTGGAATTCCGCAGCGTATTTGTGGCGAGGCTGATTCGCCTTAGTTATCAAAGGCTAAAGACCGGCAAAAGTAGAATTTTGTGACGTAAACTTCGATCCGCCGGACTCAGTCCGACACAGATCGATTCTTACGTCACTCCAGATGTTCCGCACACAAGTGCGGCACAATCTCACTACTTTTGCTAGTTATCAAAAAACTAGCAGGTACGCTCGGCACTTTTCCGGCCCAGCGTACCTGGTTTTCAAACCGCCACCCTGGAGGCGGCGGATCCCATAGGAATCAATGGGAGTCTGACCATAGCGAAAGTACAAGTTCGCTGCTGACAGACATCCCATTGATTCCTATGGGAGATGTCTACACTCTAACATGTACCCCGAGTCTAAACACCCCTAATCTGTCCCCCCTACACCGCCGCAACTAAATAAAGTTATTACCCCCTAAACCGCCGCTCCCAGAGCCCACCGCAAGCTACTCTATACATATTAACCCCTAAACCGCCGCTCCCGGAGCCCACCGCAACTATAATAAGTGTATTAACCCCTAAACCGCCGCTCCCGGAGCCCACCGCAAGCTACTCTATACCTATTAACCCCTAAACCGCCGCTCCCGGAGCCCACCGCCACCTACATGATACCTAGTAACCCCTTATCCTGCCCCCTATAATAAAGTTATTAACCCCTATCCTGCCGATCCCGCACCTCGCCGCAAATAAATAAATAGTTTAACCCCTAAACCGCCGCTCCCTGAACCCGCCGCAACCTATAATACATTTATTAACCCCTATCCTGCCCCCCCTACACCGTCGCCACCTATAATAAATTTATTAACCCCTAATCTGCCCCCCCTACACCGTCGCCACCTATAATAAATTTATTAACCCCTATCCTACCACTCACTACACCGCCGCCACTGTAATAAAATTATTAACCCCTAAACCTAAGTCTAACACTAACCCTAACACCCCCCTAACTTAAATATTAATTAAATAAATCTAAATAATATTTCTATTATGAACTAAGTTAATCCTATTTAAAACTAAATACTTACCTATAAAATAAACCCTAACATAGCTACAATATAAATAATAATTATATTGTAGCTATTTTAGGATTTATTTTTATTTTACAGGCAACTTTCAATGTATTTTAACTAGGTACAATAGCTATTAAATAGTTATTAACTATTTAATAGCTTACCTAGCTAAAATAAAGAGAAATTTACCTGTAAAATAAAAACTAACCTAAGTTACAATTACACCTAACACTACACTATACTTTAATAAATTATTCCTATTTAAAACTAAATACTTACCTGTAAAATAAACCCTAAGATAGCTACAATGTAATAAATAATTACATTGTAGCTATCTTAGGATTTATATTTATTTTACAGGTAACTTTGTATTTATTTTAGCTAGTTAGAATAGTTATTAAATAGTTATTAACTATTTAATAACTACCTAGCTAAAAGAAATACAAAATTACCTGTAAAATAAATCCTAACATAAGTTACAATTAAACCTAACACTACAATATCATTAAATTAATTAAATAAACTACCTACAAATAACTACAATTAAATACAATTACATAAACTAACTAAAGTACAAAAAATAAAAAAAGCTAAGTTACAAAAAATAAAAAAAATAAGTTACAAACATTTAAAAAAATATTACAACAATTTTAAGCTACTTACACCTAATCTAAGCCCCCTAATAAAATAACAAACCCCCCCAAAATAAAAAAATGCCCTACCCTATTCTACATTAAAAAAGTTCAAAGCTCTTTTACCTTACCAGCCCTTAAAAGGGCCTTTTGTGGGGGCATGCCCCAAAGAGTTCAGCTCTTTTGCCTGTAAAAGAAAAATACAACCCCCCCAACATTAAAACCCACCACCCACATACCCCTAATCTAACCCAAACCCCCCTTAAAATAACCTAACACTAATCCCCTGAAGATCATCCTACCTTTAGTCGTCTTCACTCAGCCGAGCCACCGATGGAACTGAAGAGGACATCCGGACTGGCAGAAGTTATCCTCCAAGGGGCGCTGAAGAAATCTTCCATCCGATGAAGTGATCCTCCAAGCGGCGCTGAAGAAATCTTCCATCCGGGCGAGGTCATCTTCCAAGAGGCGCTGAAGAAGTCTTCTATCCGGGCGAGGTCATCTTTGAAGCCGGGTCTTGAATCTTCATCCCGCCGACGCGGAACATCCTTCTTTCCCGACGGACTACCGACGAATGAAGGCTCCTTTAAGGGACGTCATCCAAGATGGCGTCCCTTCAATTCCGATTGGCTGATAGGATTCTATCAGCCAATCGGAATTAAGGTAGGAAAAATCTGATTGGCTGATGGAATCAGCCAATCAGATTCAAGTTCAATCTGATTGGCTGATTAAATCAGCCAATCAGATTGAGTTTGCATTCTATTGGCTGTTCCGATCAGCCAATAGAATGCGAGCTCAATCTCGCATTCTTGGATGACGTCCCTTAAAGGAGCCTTCATTCGTCGGTAGTCCGTCGGGAAAGAAGGATGTTCCGCGTCGGCGGGATGAAGATTCAAGACCCGGCTTCGAAGATGACCTCGCCCGGATAGAAGACTTCTTCAGCGCCTCTTGGAAGATGACCTCGCCCGCTTGGAGGATCACTTCAGCGCCGCTTGGAGGATCACTTCATCGGATGGAAGATTTCTTCAGCGCCCCTTGGAGGATAACTTCTGCCGGTCCGGATGTCCTCTTCAGTTCCATCGGTGGCTCGGCTGAGTGAAGATGACTAAAGGTAGGATGATCTTCAGGGGATTAGTGTTAGGTTATTTTAAGGGGGGTTTGGGTTAGATTAGGGGTATGTGGGTGGTGGGTTTTAATGTTGGGGGGGTTGTATTTTTCTTTTACAGGCAAAAGAGCTGAACTCTTTGGGGCATGCCCCCACAAAAGGCCCTTTTAAGGGCTGGTAAGGTAAAAGAGCTTTGAACTTTTTTAATGTAGAATAGGGTAGGGCATTTTTTTATTTTGGGGGGGTTTGTTATTTTATTAGGGGGCTTAGATTAGGTGTAAGTAGCTTAAAATTGTTGTAATATTTTTTTAAATGTTTGTAACTTATTTTTTTTATTTTTTGTAACTTAGCTTTTTTTATTTTTTGTACTTTAGTTAGTTTATGTAATTGTATTTAATTGTAGTTATTTGTAGGTAGTTTATTTAATTAATTTAATGATATTGTAGTGTTAGGTTTAATTGTAACTTATGTTAGGATTTATTTTACAGGTAATTTTGTATTTCTTTTAGCTAGGTAGTTATTAAATAGTTAATAACTATTTAATAACTATTCTAACTAGCTAAAATAAATACAAAGTTACCTGTAAAATAAATATAAATCCTAAGATAGCTACAATGTAATTATTAATTACATTGTAGCTATCTTAGGGTTTATTTTACAGGTAAGTATTTAGTTTTAAATAGGAATAATTTATTAAAGTATAGTGTAGTGTTAGGTGTAATTGTAACTTAGGTTAGTTTTTATTTTACAGGTAAATTTCTCTTTATTTTAGCTAGGTAAGCTATTAAATAGTTAATAACTATTTAATAGCTATTGTACCTAGTTAAAATACATTGAAAGTTGCCTGTAAAATAAAAATAAATCCTAAAATAGCTACAATATAATTATTATTTATATTGTAGCTATGTTAGGGTTTATTTTATAGGTAAGTATTTAGTTTTAAATAGGATTAACTTAGTTCATAATAGAAATATTATTTAGATTTATTTAATTAATATTTAAGTTAGGGGGGTGTTAGGGTTAGTGTTAGACTTAGGTTTAGGGGTTAATAATTTTATTACAGTGGCGGCGGTGTAGTGGGGGGCAGGATAGGGGTTAATAAATATATTATAGGTGGCGACGGTGTAGGGGGGGCAGGATAGGGGTTAATAAATTTAATATAGGTTGCGGCGGGTTCAGTGAGCGGCGGTTTAGGGGTTAAACTATTTATTTATTTGCGGCGAGGTGCGGGATCAGCAGGATAGGGGTTAATAACTTTATTATAGAGGGCAACGGTATAGGGGGGGCAGGATAGGGGTTACTAGGTATAATGTAGGTGGCAGCGGTGTCCGGGAGCGGCGGTTTAGGGGTTAATACATTTAGCAGAGTTGCGGCAGGGTCTAGGAGCGGCGGTTTAGTGGTTAATACATTTTTAATAGTTGGGCAGGGTCTAGGAGCGGCGGTTTAGGGGTTAGTATCTTTATTTAGTTGCGGGGGGCTCCGAGGGCACCGGTATAGGGGGTAGAACAGTGCAGTTTAGTGTGAGTGCTTAGTGACAGGCTAGCAATAAAGCTGTGAAAAAGCCGAAGAGCAGCGAGATCGGATGAGTGATAACTCTCACAGTCCGCTGCTCATCGCCCCGCGGCTTTTTGACAGCTTTATTTGATAACTTAGGCGTATTTTTTCATGTCCGCGGCAGCGAAGGTAGGCGAGCTTAGGCGGGCGTATTGGGCCGGCGAAGGCAGAAAAGTTGACGGCTTGATAACTACCCCCCATGGTTTCAAAGGTGATACTATAGCTTATGTCAACTGTTTTTCTGTTGTTATTGATCTAGCTATATTTCATGACACTGACTCTTATTTCTACATAAATACTACACTACTATGGTTCAGATATTGCGATAACAAATGCTATATTAGAGCACCAATGTTCCAGTCCATGTATATTTTTCATATGTGAAATGTATAAGTGTCTTTATTCCTCATGTTCCGTGTCTGGACACATCCTCTGCTGTATTGTTTTTTATGCCTCAATAAAAAATTTATTTAAAAATAAAATAAAAAATAAGCCAAACAAGATAAATAGTACATGTTGATATGACAGTCCTCAGGAATATCACTTACAAATATATTTGCCCAAAAACAAGCAACAATTTCCAGGGAAGTATATCATGCGCCAAGGAGGATATTAGTGTGACTCATGTCCACATTTTCAAAACGTAGAGGATTACCCAAATGGAGATAGCAATTGAACAGCAAATCATACAGGGAGAATCCAACACACAGTGACCCCAGGTTGAAGTTAAAATGGCATCCACTATTGCGGAGTAAGGGGCTTAAAATACTCACCCTTCTGCCGAAAGAAAATGCTGACCGTTGTTGTCACTCCCCCGGTATGAGCATAGACAGGGATAGGCGTGTGGGTCTTGCCCGTATATTCACTTACTTCACGTAAGGCGCCGTGCCCTCTTTGACTCCTCTATCCGGACCCAGGACCTGACGTCAGCAAAGGAGTGTGTGTGGGTAAACGAGCATCAATTGGCTAAACAGCCTGCTCAGTAATCCAGCGATGCCATTATAGAGCTGTATCAAGGATATGGGTTTTTCCTGTGGTAATCAAGTGCGGGGACTTGTGATAGAGGTAACTGCCAAAAAAGGATTCCTTGTAATCCAGTAAAGTGATAAGCAGCAAAAGAAAGTGCAGAAATCCTCAAATATATTAAATATGTAAAATATTTATTAGGAACTGGATAAAATCCAACAGCATAAGAAATACAGGACAAAAAACAAAAGGGTTTGACTAGTTTCGACTTGTGGCCGTAATCATAAACCTGCCTGGCAGGTTTATGAGAGAGGTTGCTTAGAGAAAGCATTAGTGTGAGTTCTTCCCTTAGCATTTGCGTAGTCATATCTAAAATCAATGATTATTAGAACTATTGTGCATCAATAGTAGGTAACTATAAGCATAAAGCTGAATAATGAAGGGTAGGCGCCAAGTATGTAATGGAGCTTAGGTTTAATCTATGTCTACCACTCCACAATCGTACTTGTAGGAAATAGTTAACATATTTTTCAAGTGATTAACAATAGTAAATATTTATACATAATAGCAGTCATGATAGACATTCTAAGCAATAGTAAATAAGGATGTATGTCCCTTATAGTTAGCATAACTATTAAATATTCATATGAACTAGAAGAATATACTGATTTCTCTGCTTGTCAGCTACAGAGGACTTTTGTATAGGACTTTTGTATAATCGAGCTTTTTAGGTCGATGAACCTTCATATAGATATGTTCTAAAGCTTTTAGCTAGCATCAAATCCTAAGGTTGGTCTCCTCTTATAATATAATTAAAAGAGTACTGCTGGCGAGAACTTATAGGGGTGGGACTCTATGTCAAACAGAACATCAAGTACCTCCAAAAGATTGTTATAGCTGACATTACCTATAAATATTGTAAGAATGTCCCAAGTAAGATTCAGACAGATATCCATTGCCAAACCCCACCCTGGGAACACAACAGGGGACATCTCACTCAACCCACTCCAGTTCTTGAGACATAATCGGTTGATACCTTGTCCACAATCCTAGCAAGAACAGCTCTACCGCTACACACATTGTGGTTTATGAGACACTGCATTTCCAATCCTCTATCTCCACCACTAGACCGCCACAGCAGAGTGTCAGTCAATCCAGTAGCTGCTTCTTCATGCAACTTCATCCCGGTGTACAAATTATCTATCTTTTTAAACAACAAAAATTCTGGTGTTGACTGTCCTTTTAACAATTGTGCTGCTGTTTTATTTTTTTTTAGCTGCCGTGTCTATGTATTACATTTGAAATGTCACATACAATGTAGCCTCTAGGGAGGGGTGCAGCGCAGCTTTCCTCTCGATGTAGTGCAAGCATAATGTCAGGCTGTGCAACACTGGAGGTTGAGGATGTGGACCGTGCCATTATGAAGGTACGCTTGATATTAGCGCATGTCCCAGCCTCCTGCTCTATAGTAGCTATCAGCAGTATTCCTCGAAACCGGTGTGGGAGCTATTGCAATATTCAGATACAAACTAACTTATTGCCCATATTAGGATTTTGTGGCTAAGTGTTGGACAACAGAAATATTGAGACTTAATGTTGTACTAAACAAAGTGTTTATGTTGCTTTAAATTTGTATCAGTTTGATACAAATCCAAAGCATTGACTATACTTTCTAAGTATAATCTCTAATTGGAGTTCAGTTGGAAAGTCAGCTAAGTTTAACTCCTAGATTATATTTAAACAGACAGGTATGCATAAAAAACTGAGCAAAAAAATTAAAAGGTACCTTTTGAAAATACTAGATCAAACTCAAGACAAAAATTACATGCAAAATGGAAATTGAATAAAATAAGAAAATCCTTCACGTATACGGTTTTAAAAAATTGGAATATGGATATAGGTATTCGTGTACACATTTAAAGTCTTCAGCCAATAGAATTGACCTCGCATTCTATTGGCTCATCCAATCAGCTAATCGGATTTTTCCTACCTTAATTCCGATTGGCTGATAGAATCCTATCAGCCAATCGGAATGCGAGGGACACCATCTTGGATGACGTCATTTAAAGGAACCTTCATTCGGACTTAGGAAGAAGAGGATGGCTCCGCGTCGGCTGGATTCAAGATGGCTCCGCTCCGGTTGATTGAAGATAGAAGATGCTGCTTGGATGAAGACATCTGCCGCTTGGAGGACCTCTTCTGCCCCGATCGGATCAAGACTTCTGCCGCTCCGGATGTCCACTTCTGTTCCATCGGTGGCCGGCTGGCTGAAGACGGCTCAAGGTAGGGTGATCTTCAGGGGGGTAGTGTTAGGTTTCTTTAAGGGGGGATCGGTTGGGTTTTAGAGTAGGGGTGTGTGGGTGGTGGCTTTTAATGTTGGGGGGGATTGTATTTTTTTTACAGGTAAAAGAGCTGATTACTTTGGGGCAATGCCCTGCAAAAAGACCTTTTAAGCTTTGTAATTTAGTATAGGGTAGGGAATTTTATTAGGGGTTAATACATTTATTATAGTGGCTGCGATGTCCGTTCGGCAGATTAGGGGCTAATTAGTGTAGGTAGGTGGCGGCGACGTTGGGGGCAGCAGATTAGGGGGTAATAAATATAGTATAGGTGTCGGAGATGTTAGGGGCAGCAGATTAGGGGTTCATAGGGATAATGTAGGTGGCGGCGATGTCTGGTCGGAAGATTAGGGGTTAAATAATTTTAGTATATGGTTTGCGATGTAGGGGGCCTCGGTTTAGGGGTTCATAGGTAGTTTATGGGTGTTAGGGTACTTTTAGCACTGTAGTTAAGAGCTTTATGTTCCGGCGTTAGCCCATAAAGCTATTAACTACTGACTTTTTTTGCAGTTGGAGTCTTGTCGGTAGAGGCTCTACCGCTCACTTCTTCCAAGACTCGTAATACCAGCGTTAGGCAAATCCCATAGAAAAGATAGGATAGGCAATTGACGTAAGGGGATTTGCAGTAGCCTCGAGTCACGGAAAAAAAGTGAGCGGTAGAACCTTTCCTACCTGACTCGTAATACCAGCGTTAGATAAAAAGCAGCGTTAGGACCCCTTAACACTGCTTTTTAAGGCTAACGCAGAACTCGTAATCTAGGTGATAGAGTTCCAAGGGAAGAAGGAGCTTTGGTTACGCATCAAGGGGTTTATAGAAAACAGACCAAATGCATTGGCACATGATTTGGTGGCATGCTGAATAGGTTGGCAGGGAAACTATGAAATGCAGTAAATATGTCTGAAATTTTGATGTCATGTTGATTAGCAGTTTTAGGTGTAAGTCAGCACTATACAACTGGTCTGGGTTTAAAAATTACTTGGTCCAATTAGAATTCATGAAAACACAGATGGTGTATATCACTGTATATAGTCATATACAACTGTGTATTTATTGATTTGTTAACAGTTATGAATGTATCCAATCAATCCCTCATATAATTTTTTTTGTGTTGTGAATTCTGACTTTTGTAGTAATATATATATATATGTAGATAAATGAAGGATGCACTCGTCGGGTCTTAAGCAAACAGTATTTAATAATACAAAGTTAAGTGATGTTTCGGGGTGATTAGCCCTGTCCTCAGAATAGAATAGTACCATACAATAAATTGGTCACTACATAGAAAAATCAAACTTATTTAATAAGACTACTGTCTGACTTAGGTACCTAACTAAAAAGGCTAGCTAGAGGGGACTACAGAATATGAACAGTATTAGAGGAAACAGTGCCAATGCAAATTTGCATTCAAACTTTTAGGAGCAAGGGTATTTAAACCAAATATCCATTTAGACTCCTTCTGCAAAAGAAGCTTGGCTCTGTCTTCCCCTATGTTTAATCTAGGGACAATGATAATATACCTAAGATCTGCAACCATATGGCCAGTCAGCGCAAAGTGTCTGGCAAGCGGCTGGTCAGATTCCTTTTTAAGGATTGCCAGCCTAATAGCTGCACGATGATTGGCCATAAGGGTGCGTAGGGTATCAACCATTTTCCCTACATAAAATAGACCACAGGGACAACGCAGTAGGTACACAAATTCTGTGGTACATGTAACCCTGTGTCTAATGGTATATTTCTTGTTAGTATGTGGATGTAAAAAGGTTTTGGTGTTACTAAGTCTATTACATGTTGTGCATCAAAGACACCTGTAACATCTCCATTTGGGGGGATTTAAGCATGTAGTCTTCTTATAGCTTTCCACTGGATCCACTTTAACCAGAGTGTCCCGTATTGATTTAGATCTTCTGAAAGCAACTCTTGGGGGTCCCATCCCAGTAAATGGAAGGCCAGAGTTTGCCAGCCTTTGGATAATAGGATGTCCTATCTAACCACATATACTGTAGATAAGAAGGATGTTCCAGCAATCTTAAGAAAGAATTGGAACATTTTCAACACTGATACCAATCTTCCATTTACTGGGATGGGACCCCCAAGAGTTGGTTTCAGAATATCTAAATCAATACGGGACACTCTGGTTAAATTGAATCCAGTAGAGAGCTATAAGAAAACTACATGGTTAAATCCCCCCAAATGGGGATGTTACAGGTATCTTCGATGCACAACATGTAATGGACTTAGTAAAACCAAAACATTTGTACATCCACATACTAACAAGAAATATACCATTAAATACAGGGTTACATGTACCACATAATTTATTGTGTACCTACTGCATTGTCCCTGTGGTCTATTTTATGTAGGGAAAACGGTTGATACCCTACACACCCGCATGGCCAATCATTGTACAGCTATTAGGCTGGCAATCCTTAAAAAGGAATCCAACTAGCCGGTTGCCAGACACTTTGCGCTGACTGGCCATACAGTTGCAGATCTTAGGTATATTATCATTGACCATGTCCCTAGACTAAACAGAGGGAGAGACAGAGCCAAGCTTCTTTTGCAGAAGGAGTATAAATGGATATTTGTTTTAAATACCCTTGCTCCTAAAGGTTTGAATGCAAATTTGGATTGTTTCCTCTAATACTGTTCATATGCTGTAGTCCCCTCTAGCTAGCCTTTTTAGTTAGGTACCTAAGTCAGACAGTAGTCTTATTAAATAAGTTTGATTTTTCTATGTAGTGACCAATTTATGGTATGGTACTATTCTATTCATTGTATTGTATTTACGCATTTTTTGCATTTAATATAATGTGTTGCGGTGAATATTCCACTATTTCCCCTATTACCATTTCACATGCATTTATACCATAATAATACTCTGCTAGCATTGTAAATATATGCTATATATTTTCATACATATTGTAACATGCATTGATAATGTACATAATGATATGTTAATGTCTGCGATTTTTGTATTTGTTTCCAATAGGACGCGACTTCCGGTTGCCGTGGCAACCGTCAGACCTGCGCAGTGGTTCGAGCAGGACGCCATGAGCTCTTCCGGTTGGTCGCAAGTGCTGGTGGAGGGTAAGTAGGTTTGTATATATTTATAGGAGTCAGTTATGTGGTTTTGTAAAGGTCTGAGGACAGGGCTAATCACCCCGAAACATCACTTAACTTTGTATTATTAAATACTGTTTGCTTAAGACCCGCCGAGTGCGTCCTTCATTTATCTACATGTGCACTCTTTGTATGCACCCCGGGCAACCTTTTTGGATTATAAGTGTGCGCAGAGCCTTGGGGACTGTTTAAATATATATATATATATATATATATATATATATATATATATATATATATATATACATACATACAATATACAACAGAAGTGAGTACACCCCAGTGCAATATCACTTAAATGTCAAATGATTCAAAATTGTGTAACCTAACAGTAACTGCATTACGTCTAATTTTTCAGTAGGGTATTTGCTCTTATGTAAAATTAAAAACGAACAGTTTAGATTTACTATATTAAAAATACCGGCCCCAAAGCAGGAAATCAATGCAACAAAAGTCAGTTCACCTTTCAGAAAAGTGGTTTTCACAGCGCCTATCCTGTGTCCTATTAGCTCCCCAGATACCAAGACACCTAATATATCTTGGAAGAAGTTATAGTTAAATTATGAGGTCTGAGGAGCGCCTCGAGTTGGGCAAAGGATAACTACGTTGCTACGATACAAACAAATTTATTAATCACAGACAGTGGATATTCTAATATCGATTAATTAAAAATAGCCGGTTAAAATAAATAAA
Organism: Bombina bombina; assembly: GCF_027579735.1. Lineage (NCBI taxonomy): Eukaryota > Metazoa > Chordata > Amphibia > Anura > Bombinatoridae > Bombina > Bombina bombina. Next base: position 1,449,424,996 of record NC_069499.1, on the reverse strand, counting down.
ACAATGTCACATATGTATCATATATAAAATAGAGTTGAACCGGATAAAAATCACATAAAAATGCAAATACATGGATCCATGTTACATAAATATCAGTATATAACACAATATACAATGACTATAAAAATTATGTAAATATAGCACTTGTAAAGCAGACTTGATAGTCCTAATAGGCCAATAGAGTGTGGTTACGTGAAAGAGTGGTGTAGTTCATTAAATGGCTTGTGGGTAAAATATTCCAGAAATTCCTAGTTCTTGGAGATTAATAGGACAGTTGTGTTTCCTAGATAGAGTCTCTCCTATGATTATAAGTGTCTGTGTGACTTAGTCCAAAAAAAAAGGAGAAAAAAAATATATGATGTGAGGATGTGTCCACGGTGATGTAGAAATCAGTGATAAAAATTAGGAATCAAAAAATTAAAAATACATACTGATGTGCCAATAAAAACTGTGAAAAAATGAAAAAAACGGAGTACTCCAAATGTGTGCTCACTTTAACAGTGAGGTTCTGACAAAATAAGTGAATCCTGTGTTTTCTAGCAGTTAATCCGAAAGTATGGCGTAATACAAAGGTTATCCAAAAGAAATTCAAAACAATCCAAAAAGTCAAAGTAAGTGAAAAGGTTCAAGTTGATATAGACAAAAATAGAGCATGAATTCCCAGTGTACCTGTGGAAAACAAACACAAAATAGTGCAATAACGCTAAAAAATTATTCTGTATGATTGAAATAAGGCTTACCATACAATAGCCAACGCGTTTCGGCCCTTCCCTGGGCCTTTCTCAAGACTGTAGTATGGTAAGTGTTGATAAGCCTCCTTAAATAGTGTTTGTAATTCAGCCTCATTGGCGCTATTTTCGCGCCAAAAAGTAAGGCTTTTAACCCGGAAGTGGTAACTGCCACTCTGTGTTTTTATTTTCATATGTTATTCCTAGTTTTTTCTTTAAATATCAATGTTTACCATTATAATAGCATTGTTCCTAATGTTTCTAACTTCTATGTCCTAAGAGAGTATTGTTTAATCTCTTAAACCCTACTGTTTCTGTGTTAGCGAAAACCGGAAGTGTGATGCATTAGTATCACTTCCGGTTTCGGGCGGATTTTCATTGTTCGATCACGTTTACTTCTTTAACTAATTAGGTTGATTTACCTTATGCCTGCAATGTACTCTCCCTTCCCTCTTGATAGAGGGTAGTTTGTGCCATGATTTCATTTGATGCAGTGATGTAGTTCAATTCGCCGCTTGTTTTGTTTGTTTACGTCGGACCGGAAGTGACTTCCGGCCAACTTCTAACGCGAAACCGGAAGTGACGTCACTTCCGGTCACGTGATTTTGTTTACCAATATGAAAGGTAAAAATCCCTGCTTGGTGGGATGTGTATTGGTTCGCAGACCCAATATGTGGAGTCTTTTCTCTTGGCTAATCTGAGATAAAAATATTGATAGAAGGGACATATTAAGTTAAAAATAGGTTTATACGGATTGGATGTTAAAAAGGGCAATAAGTTTAAAACAGATATGGGGTTGTTAAAAACAGGGTAATATGTAAAATCCTAAAGACATATAATTAAAGATGAACCCTAAAAAAAGTTTAAAAATCTATAGATCTAAGCCTCTGGATCTTAGTTCATATATACAGTGGTGTAGATCTTACATCCAAATTATAAGGTGTGTGCCATAATTTGGAGGTATGGGAGATCACTGTTCTAAATTTATGTGCCTCTATTATGGAGGCGGCAAAGTAGCCTTAGGAGACTTTGGTGAGCATACAGAGAGGGTTGAGAGAGTCCGCTATGGTAATACCAAATTGGGAATAGAGATATTAGTGGTATAGTTTTTGTTTACATCCTAGAGATTTGGTTATGTAGAGAGATGTATTCTTAAAAACAATATAATAAAGAGATTTAGGAGGAATCTCTATAGACATTTGCTTTAAGGTATTTAACAGCTGCTACCTACCCCTTAGGTGGATGCTTGTGATGGTAAAGCATTAGGGACTACAATTATCAAAATGATTTGGAACACAGGGGACTGAGGATACCGAGTTAAAACTTCTAAATAATCTGGGTGTTTTTTCTACTGCTGTGATTCACAGTTCTAGGTCTAAGACTCACTTGTCTGTTACGCTAGTATGAAAATACATGCTAATAAAAGATATAAGTGTTACTTAGATAAACATCATAGATTACTAACATTAGTCTAACAATGTAAACTGATGTAGAATACCTGTGTGTACTCAGAGTGTAGTTACTTCAGATTAAATAAGTGTGATAGGTCCTCTTTGTTGTTCAGGCCCCTTGGATATAAACAATCTAGATTAAAGATCCATTTGGATTCCTCTACAAGTAGTCTTTTCTCTTGATTACCCCCTCTCCAACTGGGGGTGACTAATTGTATTCCACAATACTTTTGACCCAGATGTTGTGTAGTAAAATGTCTATACAATGGGGTCTCCATATTTTTATGTTTAATTTGTAGCAGATGTTCCCTAATTCGATCTTTAAGTGGTCTTGAGGTCTGTCCTATATATTGCAGACCACAACTGCATTGAATCAAATATATGACTCCTGTATTGCTACATCTTATATGATCTCTTATGGGATATTCTATTTTGGAATTGTGTGATGTAAACTTCTTCGTCTTCATGCCTCTTTCACATGCTTTACAGCTCGGGCATGGATAGAATCCTTTAATGTCTCTCCAATATATATCTCTTGTTTTCATCCTGGGGGTTCTTGGTACACTAGGTGAAAGTATGCTCTTCAAATTGTTCAATTTTCGATAGATAAAATTCGGTGTTTCTGGTAGTCTCTCACCCAGTATGTCATCATCCTTCAAGATCGGCCAGTGTTTTCTTATTATTTTTTCAATAATATGTCTGTTTGCACTATATCTTGTGATAAAGGGGATGTTGAGTATGCCATCTTCCAACTCCCTTTTATCTTCTTTTTGTCTATAATGCAGTAGATCTTTCCTATTTCTGGCTCTCACCTCTGATATGTCTTTTTCCAGGCCTTCATCTCCATAACCTCGTTCGAGGAACCTCTCTTTCATAACTGTTACTTGCTGTTCCCATTTCTCTGGGTTAGAACAGTTTTTCTTTAATCTAAGCATTTGGCCCTTCGGAATATTGGACTTCCAATTGTGATGGTGGCAACTGTCTTGATGTATATAATTATTACAGTCTACTGCTTTAAAATGTGTAGAAGTCTCAAGTTTCCCATCGATTACCTCGATCTTCAAGTCCAAAAATGTAATTTCTTTCATACTTAGTTCATGTGTGAACTTGAGGTTGTAACTGTTATCGTTCATAACCTTAATTGTATGTATGAGGTCCTCCATGGGACCTTTCCAGATTAATAGTATGTCATCTATGTATCTCTGATAGAGGACCAGGTCCGCGCTAGCTGGGCACGATTCCCAGAATATCCGTTCCCATCGTCCCATATACAGATTCGCGTAGCTAGGCGCGAACCTGGTCCCCATAGCTGTTCCACATGTCTGATTATAGTAGACCCCTTGGTTAAAAAAATAATTATGGGTAAGTATATAATTAATCCCTTCTAGGATAAAATCCTTGTGTAGGGTCGGCATATCCTCGTCCCTTTTCAAAAAGAAATCTATGGCTTCCAAGCCTCCTTTATGGGGGATACTCGTATAAAGAGATGTTACATCACAGGTGGCTAAGATGTAATTGTCTTCCCACTTTATCTTATCTAGTATGTTAAGTACTTGCGTGGAATCTCTCAAATATGAGGGTAACTTAACTACATATTGTTGTAGTTGTTTATCAACATACTCGGATAGGTTGCTCGTTAGCGAACCTATCCCTGATATTATTGGCCTCCCCGGTGGTTTTTCAATGGACTTGTGGATCTTGGGGAGGTAATAAAAGACCGGAGTAATCGGATATTTAATACTTAAATATTGATGTTCTTTCTCGTTAAGTATTCCGTTACTCCTCGCCCTCCCCAAGATTTTCTCCAGATCCTTCTTGTATCCCTCAACGGGATTATTCTCAAGTCTTTCATACGTTTTATCATCACTGAGTATTCTATCACACTCTTGGTTATAGTCATCCTTATTCAGAATCACTAACCCCCCTCCTTTATCCGCTGGTTTGATGACCAGACCATGATTTGTTTCGAGGGACTTAATGGTGGATAACTGTTCCTTATTAAGGTTATGTTTAATTGTTTTCAATTTATTCTGGCTGATGCTTCTGATTTCGTTGCAAACCATAGTATCAAAGGTTTCTATTGCGTTGCCTTTGCTCGTTGTTGGGTAGAATGTTGATCTTGGTCTCAAATTGGTGTGTTTGTAGAGGCTACTTGACGTATCAGAGTTTTGTGAATGTGCAATTCCTGTTCTTGTAGACTGTAGTTCTAGTGGAGATTTAATAAAATGTCTCTTCAATGTGAGTTTCCTCACAAACTCTTTGGCGTTTATAAAGGTCTCGAATTTGTTTAGACTCTTAGCTGGAGCAAATGAGAGCCCATAGGTTAGGACGGAGGACTACTTTTCTGTAAGAGTAGTAGAACTTAGGTTGAAGATACCCTTAGTCGATGTTTCTTTTTCAGATTGGTTTGATGAGTTTGTTTGGGATGTGTCTTTTCTTTTATTCACTTTTCTCCCACCTCTCTTGCCTCTATGGGTTTTCTTTTTTCGATTGGCGTTAGGAAGTCTTCTGGACAGGAGTTCTTCCTTTTTGTCCATACTCTTTCCAGTTCTTTCGTTGATGTTTGGGGTAATCCTAAAAAAGAATGTTCCAATGTGGAGGCTGCATTCTGTTCATTGTTATGTCCATTCTCTATCTCATTATTCCTTTCATGGTGACCCTGTTTACGACCCTCGTGGGTTAGTTGTCTCTCACCCTGTTTCACTCCCCTGTTGTCCACGTAGGTGGGGTGTGCAGGTCTGTTTGGGTTCGTGTTGTAACCATCTTGTCGACCACCCCTTCTATATTGGTTATTACCAAAACCTCTTGATCTCCCATGTTCCCATTGGTTATGATAGTATTCAGTATTTTCCCCTTGAGACCTGTGGTTTCTGTGGTATGTCTCATATGGGGGTATCCCCTGTCTTCTCATTGGGAAATCCCGTGTAGGAGACTGAGGTCCTCTGTGGTAGTACTGTGGTTCATATCTTTGATTGGACCTCTCAAAGTGGTCCCATCTATTGTACTGAGGTCTGTAATAAGGTGTTCGATTATTAGGAGTTCTGAATCCCTGGTGTCCATCATATGCCCCCCAGGTTCTCCTTTGTCTGTGTTGGTAATACGTATTCCTAGGTGTTCTATTGTATTCTTGTCTAAATGTGGTTCTGGTGTCCCTTGAGTGTTGTTCTATATCACCATTGGTTGGGTAGTCCTGTTGTCCCTCCCTGTCTCGTGGATTGTGATATTCTCTCTAATCAATATTCGGCTGCCTAAATGTTTGTCTCCTTCCTCTGTGGTGTACTTCTGTCCACTCATTAGTTTCATTATGTGTTCTACTCTCATCCCCGTCAAAGTGTCCGGTATTATTACTAGTCATAGGTTGATGTATCATACTGTTTTCGTCTGTCTCTCTGCTCAGTTCTAATTCTTTATTCAATTTCTTTGATTTCTTGTTGGTTATATCCTCCCTTATTTTTATTACCTTCCTGGTGAGGTTCTCTTTCCTCTCTAGGAGTTCTTTGGTTTCTATTACTATTCCCTCCGGACCTATTAAGTCACCTTCATTCTTTTTAATCTCCACATCTACATTCACTAAAATAGATTCCCTGTATTCAATAATAGCCTCCATTAATTTTCTGGAGGATTCTATTAGAATATTGGACCATTTGTTTACAAATTCGGGGTCTTCTAATTGGAATGCACAATCCTTCTTAATTAATAATCCTTTCGGGATAATATTGTACTCTAGGCACTTCTTTAGAAAAGTGATCTCTGCTTTGTATTTCACCTCTTGTATTAGTAGCTTCTCCAAGTTCCTAAAAATGGAGCCATAGTCTATTATTCCTGTGTCCCTATTTTCTCTGTCTGTGATAGAATAATTTATTTCCAATGTTATATCCTGTCTCATTGATTTAGTTAGATCCATTGTTAGTCTCTTCTAACAGAGTTTTTAATTCGTGTAGTGTGTTATGGATGGCTGCTGGTGAGGTTATTAGGTGAAGCTCAATATAGAAAAGTGGTTTTCACAGCGCCTATCCTGTGTCCTATTAGCTCCCCAGATACCAAGACACCTAATATATCTTGGAAGAAGTTATAGTTAAATTATGAGGTCTGAGGAGCGCCTCGAGTTGGGCAAAGGATAACTACGTTGCTACGATACAAACAAATTTATTAATCACAGACAGTGGATATTCTAATATCGATTAATTAAAAATAGCCGGTTAAAATAAATAAAACAATGTCACATATGTATCATATGTATCATATATAAAATAGAGTTGAACCGGATAAAAATCACATAAAAATGCAAATACATGGATCCATGTTACATAAATATAAAATATAAATGTATTGTGTACCTACTGCATTGTCCCTGTGGTCTATTTTATGTAGGGAAAACGGTTGATACCCTACACACCCGCATGGCCAATCATTGTACAGCTATTAGGCTGGCAATCCTTAAAAAGGAATCCAACTAGCCGGTTGCCAGACACTTTGCGCTGACTGGCCATACAGTTGCAGATCTTAGGTATATTATCATTGACCATGTCCCTAGACTAAACAGAGGGAGAGACAGAGCCAAGCTTCTTTTGCAGAAGGAGTATAAATGGATATTTGTTTTAAATACCCTTGCTCCTAAAGGTTTGAATGCAAATTTGGATTGTTTCCTCTAATACTGTTCATATGCTGCAGTCCCCTCTAGCTAGCCTTTTTAGTTAGGTACCTAAGTCAGACAGTAGTCTTATTAAATAAGTTTGATTTTTCTATGTAGTGACCAATTTATGGTATGGTACTATTCTATTCATTGTATTGTATTTATGCATTTTTTGCATTTAATATAATGTGTTGCGGTGAATATTCCACTATTTCCCCTATTACCATTTCACATGCATTTATACCATAATAATACTCTGCTAGCATTGTAAATATATGCTATATATTTTCATACATATTGTAACATGCATTGATAATGTACATAATGATATGTTAATGTCTGCGATTTTGGTATTTGTTTCCAATAGGACGCGACTTCCGGTTGCCGTGGCAACCGTCAGACCTGCGCAGTGGTTCGAGCAGGACGCCATGAGCTCTTCCGGTTGGTCGCAAGTGCTGGTGGAGGGTAAGTAGGTTTGTATATATTTATAGGAGTCAGTTATGTGGTTTTGTAAAGGTCTGAGGACAGGGCTAATCACCCCGAAACATCACTTAACTTTGTATTATTAAATACTGTTTGCTTAAGACCCGCCGAGTGCGTCCTTCATTTATCTACATGTGCACTCTTTGTATGCACCCCGGGCAACCTTTTTGGATTATAAGTGTGTGCAGAGCCTTGGGGACTGTTTAAATATATATATATATATATATATATATATATATATATATATATATATATATATATATATATATATATATATATACATACAGTATACAACAGAAGTGAGTACACCCCAGTGCAATATCACTTAAATGTCAAATGATTCAAAATTGTGTAACCTAACAGTAACTGCATTACGTCTAATTTTTCAGTAGGGTATTTGCTCTTATGTAAAATTAAAAACGAACAGTTTAGATTTACTATATTAAAAATACCGGCCCCAAAGCAGGAAATCAATGCAACAAAAGTCAGTTCACCTTTCATTACTGAGATTCAATTTTTTTTTTCAATACTTTGCATGTCCACCTTTATTTTTGATGACCGACTCAATCCTCCTTGGCATGGAGGAAACCAGTGTCATACAAATTTCTGGAGAGACGTCCTGCCCTTCTTTTTTTCAGCTGCTCTTTGCTGGAGGGATTGTGTTGCTCTACTATTCTCTTTAAAATACCCCAAAGGTGTTCTACTGGATTCAAGTCAGGTGACATACTTGGCCAGGTCATAGTTTTCACTTGTTTCTGCTTTAGAAACTCCTTTGTGATTTTGGCAGTGTGCTTTGGATCGTTATAATGCTGTAATATTCATCCTCTGCCAAACTTCTGGAGACTGGGAGTCATCTTGTCAGCCAGTATTGTGGTATATCCCAGGGATTCATGGTGCCATCGTCACATTCCCACCTCCATGATTCACTGTTGGGACTATGCATTCACTGTAATAATCCTGACCAGGTTCACACCAAAAATGATGCACCCCATCTGAGCTGAAAAATTGTATCTTGGTCTTGGCCATCTTACCCAGTAATGTGCTTCTAGTATTCATCAGGCTTTTCATGTTGTTTAGCAAAGTTTAATCTTGCAGATTTGTGCCGAAGAGCAAGCAAGGTTTTTTTCCTTGAATGCTGTCCATAGAAATTGACATTATGCAAAGTCCTTAGCACTGTCTGAGCTGTCACAGAAACTCCAATTTCTATCGATAATCCCTGAGCCAAATCTGAAGCACTTGCCTGTTTTTTAGAGCTAGATTGTGCAAATAGCACACTGTCCGTGGCGTCGTTTTAGGAGGACAGCCACTGCTAATCTGCTTTTGGCACTGTGTATCGATCTATACCTCCTGATTACTGCTGCAACTGTGTTTTGACTTATTTTTTAGTTGGTCACCAATCTTCCTGTATCCTTTTCCATCTTTGTGAAGTCTCACAATCAGATTTTTCAATTCCTCTGGCAATTTTTTTTCCATGTGGAGACATGATGCAAACTTGCAGATAGACACAGCCCATTGGTCAAATAATTAGACTGTTCTGGTAACTATGCTCATGAAATTATGCTAATTGGAAATCATAGGTGTACTCAATTTTGTTTTCAGTGATCTAACTTGTGTGTCAGTGACCACAGGTGTATTCACTTTTGTTGCATTCATTTCTACTTTGGGGTCTGTATTTTCAATATAATCTTTCTAACTTATTTGTTTATGATTTTTTTGTTTTTGTTTATAATAGGAAATAATCTACTTGTCAATTTAGAAATGAAACAAATATTGAGAGGTGATACAATTTTGAATAATTTGATATTTAAGTGATAGTGCCCAGGGGCAGGGATAGGCAAGGACGAATGCTGTGGTGGACATTTTCCGAAGTACAGACCTTAATGAAGGACACCAAGGTACATTTCAAATTAAAAACATAAAAAAACACTCTCTTTGAGTTTAAACATGCATGGGATAGGCATAAGGCTATGCTAGATATAAGATAAGGCAAGGAACTAATGAAAGTATTCAGAAAAGTGGGAAGACTTGATGGGCCGAATGGTTCCTATTTATTGACACATTGAATGCTTCTATAAGTCAGGACATCAAGGCTAGCCACTGTCATAAAGTTAGTATAGAATTCACAGTTTTGAAGTTGTTATAAGTTGACGCCAATTAGGGAAAATATGTAACAGAGTTAGCCTTGAGAAGTCAGCAGGGGGCATTTCAAGTTCTGAGAATTAGAAATTGCTCAGTATTCAAAATTACATTTAAAGGGGGCAAATTAAATAATAAAAATATACTGTTGGCGCTCTATAAATAACCGATAATAATATACTGCAAAGTAGTTTAATTTTGTATAACTAAACACTTTATATAACAATCTCAAGGTGTTACTGGGTGACAGGGGTGTACCTTTAACTTTTTTTATTTTAAAGCAAAAATATTTAAAGTTAAAATATTTCTTAGATATATGTTTTTTGTTGTTGTTGCTTATTGTCCTATTTTATTTTTTTTATTTTAAAAGAAGATAGAAAAAACAACATGCTGGGGTGTGGCATATTCATTTTTATTCTACTAAAGTATTATTGCTTCATCTATAAATAAAATAATTAACTAGAGTGGAATTATTTTATTTATAGATGAAGAAACAATAGTAAATACTATAGTAGAATAAAAATGAATATAAAATGTAGAGATTTCTATAGATGTGATCTGACTGTGATATTTGCACATATTCTAGTTTTAATGTGCTATCTAGCTCACACAACAGCAACACACAGAAATGTAAAATTACATTCATAGCATACTGCTGCATTCACAATTCCCAATCACATTTATAAATCAACTTTAAGTGCTGATTGATGATGATTTGCTGTGTATTATACATCATGTGTAATTATATAATAATTACATTGAGTTACTTTTTTTTTGGGAGGGGGGTCCAAAAATTTTTTTTGCACAAGGGCCCTCTGTTCATTAGGTCCACCACTGGTGTATATCATAATTCCCTTTTACCCTACAGGAAAAAAGGAGAAAAAAGGAGAAAAGAAAAATAAATGAAGTATTCTATCATCCACCCACCACTATATTTCACTCAACCTATCCAGTTAAATTGTATATGCACGCATTTTGTTCTGTGTGGTTCAATTTCCGTGGGAACATATAAAACTACACCACCTGCATGGTAGTTGTTGCATGGGCATCCATCTTAATATGATAATGGTGGATTCGGGCCCATAATCGCCTAATTCTAGGACATTCCCACCCTATATGTGCTGGCAAACCTATTCCTCTGTAGTTCCTCCAACAAAGTGGTGAGTTAACAGGGGAAATTTGAAAATATAAAATAAAGTTCAAAACATCGTAGTTTTTTTAGTTATAATAACTGCTCTACTCCATATATCAGGATCTCCACTGAAAAACAGTGAAGACTCCCAATCTTTGATGTGTAGGGTTTTCACAAAATCAAGAGAATGTAGTATATCTGTATATGAGATGGACAATGCACGAGGAACTGGTCTACCTAAGTGCCACCTGTGTTCCCAGTCAGTAGCCTGACGAAAAAGAGAGTCCATGAACCCCCATGATGTCAAGAAAGTATTAAGACGTATATGTTTTAAACTTAGAATCACGTGTGGGGAGTAGAGCCACTAGAACTATTGCAAGGAAAATAAAGCATTATTTTGGTATACAGTAAATCTTGAATAGTTACTACCCTACAATTAGACCATATTTCAGGATGAGAATCATGTAATGCCCATTAGAGTCCTTTAACTGAGTATATTGAAGAGGGAAGGGGGGCTACATTTCAGAAATGTCACATTCTGTCCCAGAATTTTAAAGCAGAACATACAATATAATTAGATGCTAAATATGGGAACCTAATATGTTTATATATCCAAATTAGATCTCTAGCTTGGACGGACCTAGTTAAAGAGGCCTGTTCTAGCACCAACCATCTACTACACACTTCTGTTGTTCCCCAGGCCAATACACGGGTTAGGCAAGAGGCTTCATGAGGATATGCAGAAATGTTTTGGGCCTCTGCTTCACCCGATGAAGGGTTAGATTAAAAGTGGAACGTTAAACTATCACATATGTGGGAGCAAGATAATAAACCAGCCATTACAAGTGGCTGGATATTGCTACCGTGAGCTCGCAGTAGCACTTAGCGCTCAGAAAATTAATATGCTATACAAAAAATAAGCCGCTAGATTTAGAGTTCTGCGGCCAAAGGGGTGCGTTAGCTACGCGTGCTTTTTTTCCCCCCGCACCTTTTAAATACCGCTGGTATTTAGAGTTCACAGAAGGGCTGCGTTAGCCTCCAAAAAGGGAGCGTAGAGCATAATTTACCGTCACTGCAACTCTCAATACCAGCGGTGCTTACGGACGTGGCCAGCTCCAAAAACGTGCTCGTGCATGATTCCCCCATAGGAAACAATGGGGCCGTTTGAGCTGAAAAAAAACCTAACACCTGCAAAAATGCAGCGTTCAGCTCCTAACGCAGCCCCATTGTTTCCTATGGGGAAACACTCCCTAAGTCTGCACCTAACACCCTAACATGTACCCCGAGTCTAAACACCCCTAGCCTTACACTTATTAACCCCTAATCTGCCGCCCCCGCTATCGCTGACCCCTGCATATTTTTTTTAACCCCTAATCTGCCGCTCCGTACACCGCCGCAACCTACGTTATCCCTATGTACCCCTAATCTGCTACCCCTAACACCGCCGACCCCTATATTATATTTATTAACCCCTAATCTGCCGCCCCCAACGTCGCCGCCACCTACCTACACTTATTAACCCCTAATCTGCCGACCGGACCTCACCGCTACTATAATAAAGTTATTAACCCCTAATCTGCCTCACTCCCGCCTCAATAAACCTATAATAAATAGTATTAACCCCTAATCTGCCCTCCCTAACATCACAGACACCTAACTTAAATTATTAACCCCTAATCTGCTGACCGGACCTCGCCGCTACTCTAATAAATTTATTAACCCCTAAAGCTAAGTCTAACCCTAACACTAACACCCCCCTAAATTAAATATAATTTAAATCTAACGAAATAAAATAAATCTTATTAAATAAATTATTCCTATTTAAAGCTAAATACTTACCTGTAAAATAAACCCTAATATAGCTACAATATAAATAATAATTATATTGTAGCTATTTTAGGATTAATATTTATTTTACAGGCAACTTTGTATTTATTTTAACCAGGTACAATAGCTATTAAATAGTTAATAACAATTTAATAGCTACCTAGTTAAAATAATTACAAAATTACCTGTAAAATAAATCCTAACCTAAGTTACAATTAAACCTAACACTACAGTATCAATAAATTAATTAAATAAAATACCTACAATTATCTACAATTAAAAGTAACACTACACTATCAATAAATTAATTACATACAAATACCTACAAATAAATACAATTAAATAAACTAACTAAAGTACAAAAAATAAAAAAAGCTAAGTTACAAAAAATAAAAAATAATTTACAAACATTAGAAAAATATTACAACAATTTTAAGCTAATTACACCTACTCTAAGCCCCCTAATAAAATAACAAAGCCCCCCAAAATAAAAAAATGCCCTACCCTATTCTAAAATACAAATTGTAAAGCTCTTTTACCTTACCAGCCCTTAAAAGGGCCTTTTGCGGGGCATGCCCCAAAGAATTCTGCTCTTTTGCCTGTAAAAAAAACATACAATACCCCCCCCAACATTACAACCCACCACCCACATACCCCTAATCTAACCCAAACCCCCCCTTAAATAAACCTAACACTAAGCCCCTGAAGATCTCCCTACCTTTTCTTCACCACTCCGGGTATCACAGATCCGTCCAGAGGAGCCTCCGAAGTCTTCATCCAAGCCCAAGCTGGGGCTGAAGAGACCCATCATCGTGCTGAAGTCTTGATCCAAGCGCGGGCTGAAGAGGTCCATCATCGGGCTGAAGTCTTGATCCAAGCGCGGGCTGAAGAGATCCATCATCCGGCTGAAGTCTTCTATCAAGCGGCATCTTCAATCTTCTTTCTTCTGGATCCATCTTCATCCCGCCGACGCGGAACATCCATCCTGCCCGACGACTTCCCGACGAATGACGGTTCCTTTAAGGGACGTCATCCAAGATGGCGTCCCTCGAATTCCGATTGGCTGATAGGATTCTATCAGCCAATCGGAATTAAGGTAGGAAAATTCTGATTGGCTGATGGAATCAGCCAATCAGATTCAAGTTCAATCCGATTGGCTCATCCAATCAGCCAATCGGATTGAACTTGAATCTGATTGGCTGATTCCATCAGCCAATCAGATTTTTCCTACCTTAATTCCGATTGGCTGATAGAATCCTATCAGCCAATCGGAATTCGAGGGACGCCATCTTGGATGACGTCCCTTAAAGGAACCGTCATTTGTCGGGAAGTCGTCGGGCAGGATGGATGTTCCGCGTCGGCGGGATGAAGATGGATCCGGAAGAAAGAAGATTGAAGATGCCGCTTGATAGAAGACTTCAGCCGGATGATGGATCTCTTCAGCCCGCGCTTGGATCAAGACTTCAGCCCGATGGTGGACCTCTTCAGCCCGCGCTTGGATCAAGACTTCAGCCCGATGATGGATCTCTTCAGCCCCAGCTTGGGCTTGGATGAAGACTTCAGAGGCTCCTCTGGACGGATCGGTGATACCCGGCGTGGTGAAGATAAGGTAGGGAGATCTTCAGGGGCTTAGTGTTAGGTTTAGTTAAGGGGGGTTTGGGTTAGATTAGGGGTATGTGGGTGGTGGGTTGTAATGTTGGGGGGGGGTATTGTATGTTTTTTTTACAGGCAAAAGAGCAGAATTCTTTGGGGCATGCCCCGCAAAAGGCCCTTTAAGGGCTGGTAAGGTAAAAGAGCTTTTCTATTTGTATTTTAGAATAGGGTAGGGCATTTTTTTTATTTTGGGGGGCTTTGTTATTTTATTAGGGGGCTTAGAGTAGGTGTAATTAGCTTAAAATTGTTGTAATATTTTTCTAATGTTTGTAAATTATTTTTTATTTTTTGTATCTTAACTTTTTTTATTTTTTGTACTTTAGTTAGTTTATTTAATTGTATTTATTTGTAGGTATTTGTATGTAATTAATTTATTGATAGTGTAGTGTTAGGTTTAATTGTAGATAATTGTAGGTATTTTATTTAATTAATTTATTGATAGTGTAGTGTTAGGTTTAATTGTAACTTAGGTTAGGATTTATTTTACAGGTAATTTTGTAATTATTTTAACTAGGTAGCTATTAAATAGTTATTAACTATTTAATAGCTATTGTACCTGGTTAAAATAAATGCAAAGTTGCCTGTAAAATAAATATTAATCCTAAAATAGCTACAATATAATTATTATTTATATTGTAGCTATATTAGGGTTTATTTTACAGGTAAGTATTTAGCTTTAAATAGGAATAATTTATTTAATAAGAAATAATTTATTTCGTTAGATAAAAATTATATTTAGGGGGGTGTTAGTGTTAGGGTTAGACTTAGCTTTAGGGGTTAATAAATTTATTAGAGTAGCGGCGAGGTCCGGTCGGCAGATTAGGGGTTAATACTTGAAGTTAGGTGTCGGTGATGTTAGGGAGGGCAGAATAGGGGTTAATACTATTTATTATAGGGTTATTGAGGCGGGAGTGACGCGGATTAGGGGTTAATAACTTTATTATAGTAGCGGTGAGGTCCGGTCGGCAGATTAGGGGTTAATAATTGTAGGTAAGTGGCGGCGATGTTGGGGGTGGCAGATTAGGGGTTAATAAATATAATATAGGGGTCGGCGGTGTTAGGGGCAGCAGATTAGGGGTACATAGGGATAACGTAGGTGGCGGCAGTGTGCAGTCGGCAGATTAGGGGTTAAAAATTTTTATTAGAGTGGCGGCGATGTGGGGGGACCTCGGTTTAGGGGTACATATGTAGTTTATGGGTGTTAGTGTACTTTAGAGCACAGTAGTTAAGAGCTTTATGAACCGGCGTTAGCCCAGAAAGCTCTTAACTCCTGGCTTTTCTCTGCGGCTGGAGTTTTGTTGTTAGATTTCTAACGCTCACTTCAGCCAAGACTCTAAATACCGTCGTTAGAAAGATCCCATTGAAAAGATAGGATACGCAAATGGCGTAGGGGGATCTGCGGTATGGAAAAGTCGCGGCTGGAAAGTGAGCGTTAGACCCTTACCTACACGACTCTAAATACCAGCGGTAGCCCAAAACCAGCGTTAGGAGCCCCTAACGCTGGTTTTGACGGCTAACGCAGAACTCTAAATCTAGGCAAAGGTTAGCAAACATGATTTGTTGTTAATGTTCCCTTGAATTTATTAGACAATAAGCCTCTCCAATTATATGATTCATAAATAAAACCACCAGCAGTGAGCACAACCATTACATGTTGCTATTATGAATGCAGGAGTTAATACAATATGACCGAGGGTACAAGTTGTGCGCTAAACCCGGTACATAAATAACGCTAAAAATTTAGCGATACCGTACTTTCCATAGTGCTGCCATTACAAGTTACAAAAAAAAAACGTATTGTGTTGTGCGGTATGGTGTGTTAAGCTTCATACAGCACAAACGTCAAGTCCTGACTTGACGTGCTCGTTCACGTATCACCCCATAGACATCAATGGAGAAAAAGTGTTAGAAAAAAATACCTGCGATTGCCGAATGGCGATTACTATAACGCATTCCCCATTGATGTCTATGGAGACAAGAAGGTTTTAATTAAATCTAACACCCTAACATAAACCCCTAGTCTAAATACCTCTAATCCACCGCCCCCGACATTGCCAACACTAAATAAAGATATTAACTCCTAATACGCCACCCCCGCATCGCCAACACTACAATAAACCTATTAACCCCTAATTTGCTGCCCACCCGCATCGCCAATGCTAAATAAACCTATTAACCCCTAATCCGCCGCCCACCCACATCGCCAACACTAAATAAAACTATTAACCCCTAATTCGCCGCCCATCCGCATCGCTAACATCTAAATAAAACAACTAACTCCTAATTTGCCGCTCACCCGCATTGCCAACACTAAATAAAACTATTAACCCCTAATCCGCTGCCCACCGGCATCACTAACACCTAAATAAAACTACTAACCCCTAATCCGCCGCCCACCCACATCACCAGCACTAAATAAAACTATTAACGCCTAATGCGCTTCCCACCCGCACAGCCAAAACCTAAATAAAACTACTAACTCCTAATTTGCCGCTCACCCGTATTGCCAACACTAAATAAAACTATTAAACCCTAATCCGCTGCCCACCGGCATCACTAACACCTAAATAAAACTACTAACCCCTAATCCGCCGCCCACCCACATCACCAACACTAAATAAACCTATTAATGCCTTAATGCGCTTCCCACCCGCACAGCCAACACTAAATAAACCTATTAACCCCTAATCCACCACCCACCCGCATTGCTAACATCTAAATAAAACTATTAACCCCTAATTCGCAAATACTAAACTAAACTTATTAACCCCTAAACCACCAAACACCCACATCGCAAATATGCAACTAAACGTATTAACCCCTAAACCACCAAACACCCACATCACAAATACCCACAACGAGACTACCTAAATTAAAGTAATAACCCTTAAACCTAACACCCGCTAACTTTAAATTAAAGTTACAATTTAACTACCTTAAAATAAATAAAAACCTGTTAAATAAAAAAAACTAAGCTTAAACTATAAATAAACCTAACATTACTATTTTAAAAAAATAAAATATACCAAAAATAAAAAACCTAAAGTACAAAATTAAAAAATCCTAACACTACTAAAAAAAACATAAAAACCTAACGTTACAAAAAATAAACAAGAAGTGGATTGTGGAGCTTTTAAAGAAAAAAACACTCATGAAAACCTAAACTTTATTGTAACCATATTAAAATTTCTTTATACAAAGGAAAAGGTACAAACAAGGTAATTCCTTTCTGTATTCTGAACAAAGGGTTAACTCTCAGTACTACCCTTTGGCAACATCGCTAGTCAGAGTTACATGAAGGATACAAACAAGGGAACATATTAAAATGGGCCATGGGCTTAGGGCATATACGTGCAATAATTAGTGTTTCGCTGCCGTAAATACATAGGAGTGCATATGTATTTTGATTATATAGAAAGTTACTTTACATTCCTCATATGATGAGTATCTATATCTATAAGACATTCATTAGGTAGTAATTTATAACTCATTCCAGTTTAATCACCTTGGTTAAGGTAATAGTGGTGTTATAAACAGCAGGTTTATATATATTACTTAAAGTAAGCAATTTAGATTTTCAGTGAATCATCATGTCTATATTCATATCTATATTTACACAGCGTATCGTGCTACTCCCTGTTCATATATACAGTATATTTAAGGGACAGTCTACACCCAATACTTATTCTTTATTACTCATTGTCACATACCAGACAAGCATCTTGCAATGGATTACACATCTATAAGCTTGTAAGAAGTACATGAAACTTTTAAATAATCATCGTTTGTTAGCAAATGAAAATGGCTGGCAAGCTCCGCCCACAGCTTTCTTCTTGTCCAGTTAGTGGTTTTCTTGTGTGACAGTTTAGCAGTGCACGTTTCATATTTTTCACTTAGCATTTCAAATTGCACATGTGCAGTTTTTTTGCCCCTGCCAAAAATGCAGGGGACATTTATTGTAGGCGGACCAGCATCAGTTCCTACAACTAGAAATAGTTATTGTGGCTGTCTAGTGGCAGCTCTGTTTACTTTCTACATATGAATCTTTTGTACTGCGATTGAATAGTATAATATAAATAATCTTTATAATCTTGTGGTAATATTTATTTTCTTCAATTATTGATTTATGTTATTATTAATAATGTCTAATTAAGTTTGGCTCCTCATTACTTATGAATCACTACTTTTGTGGGATCAGATTAAGACACTGTGTGCTGATTCAAGGCTACATTACGAGTGGAGCGCTGTTGTGTGCAATCAATAAGGGATATATATAGTAGTAGAATCCATATAAGTCCAGTAGTCGAATATCTAAATATCAAGAGTATTGCAGTATGCAGTAATACTTTTTTATTGGACTATCATTGCGTAGTAAATGACACACTTTCAAGCGTTACCTCTCTTCCTCAGGTCTGTAGCAATAGCCTTCCATTATTTTCGAAATAATTTTCAAGCACCATTAATTATTATTTTGAAGAAACGTTTCGATATTTTGCAAGTTAAAGGGACATGAAACCCAAAATGTTTATTTCATGATTCAGATAGAGAATACAATTTTAACCCCTTAATGACCAACGACGTATGGGGTATGTCCTTTGAAAAAATGCAGTTAACGACCAAGGACGTAACCCATATGTTGTTGGTCTTTGAAAGCGGTGGAAGCGTTCCTTTTCGCTTCCAGCCGCTTTCATGTTATTGCAGTGATGCCTCGATATTGAGGCATCCTGCAATAACGTTTTCTAGCTGTCCACTGCAGAGAGAGTCACTCTGTGGCCCTCTCTGCATCGGCCATCGATGGCCGTGATCGTTGGTGGGTGGGAGCCGGATGCAGGGAGGCGGGTGGGCGGCCATCGGTGGAGGAATTGCTGAAGGGCGGCAGAATCATGTGCGGGGGCGCGCACATGTGCACGGGGCAGGCGCTGGTGGGAACCCTACACTATGGCACAAAAAAATTTCTACAGCAAGGTGGGAGAGAGGACTGGGGAGGGGGAAAATGTTCAATTAAGGGATCTGGGAGAGGGTGGGGGGTTGGATCTTGAGGGGGCAGCTACACTACAGAAAAGATTAAAAAAATGTTAATAAAATATAAAAAAAAAACAAAAAAAACCACATTTTATTTCAAACTGGGTACTGGCAGACAGCTGCCAGTACCCAAGATGGCACCCAATAAGGTAGAGGGGGAGGGTTAGAGAGCTGTTTGGGGGGGTGATAAGGGAGGTTGGGGCTAAGGGGGGATCCTACACAGAAGAATTATGATTGTTTTATTTTTGTTTGTTTTTTAAAAAAACAAAAAAAAACTAAAACCTTTTATTTTAGTACTGGCAGACTTTCTGCCAGTACTTAAGATGGCGGGGACAATTGTGGGGTAGGGGAGGGAAAAGAGCTGTTTAGGAGGGATCAGGGTGTGTGATGTGTCTGGTGGGAGGCTGATCTCTACACTAGAGCTAAAATTAACCCTGCAAGCTCCCTACAAGCTACCTAATTAACCCTTTCACTGCTAGACATAATACACGTGTGAAGCGCAGCGGCATTTAGCGGCCTTCTAATTACCAAAAAGCAACGCCAAAGCCATATATGTCTGCTATTTCTGATTTTACAACCATATCTGCCATAATTGCACAAGCTGTTTGTAATTAATTTCAGTGAGAAACCTAAAATTTGTGAAAAAGTTAACAATTTTTTTGATTTGATCGCATTTGGCGGTGAAATGGTGGCATAAAATATACCAAAATGGGCCTAGATCAATACTTTGGGTTGTCTACTACACTACAGCTAAAATTAACCCTACAAGCTCCCTAATTAACCCCTTTACTGCTGGGCATAATACACGTGTGGTGCGCAGTGGCATTTAGTGGTCTTCTAATTACCAAAAAGCAACGCCAAAGCCATATAAGTATGCTATTTCTGAACAAAGGGGATCCAGGAGAAGCATTTAGAACCATTTGTATCAAAATGGCACAAGCTGTTTATAAATAATTTCAGTGAGAAACCTAAAGTTTGTGAAAAAATGTGTGAAAAAGTGAACAATTTTTTTTATTTGATCGCATTTGGCGGTGAAATGGTGGCATGAAATATACCAAAATGGGCCTAGATCAATACTTTGGGTTGTCTTCTAAAAAAATATATTTACATGTGAAGGGTTATTCAGGGATTCCTGACAGATATCAGTGTTCCAATGTAACTAGCGCTAATTTTGAAAAAAAAAATATTTGGAAATAGAAAAGTGCTACTTGTATTTATTGCCCTATAACTTGCAAAAAAGCAAAGAAAATGCAAACATTGGGTATTTCTAAACTCAGGATAAAATTTTTAAACTATTTAGCATGGGAGTTTTTTGGTGGTTGTAGATGTGTAACAGATTTTGGGGGTCAAAGTTAGAAAAAGTGTGTTTTTTTTCCTCATATTTTATAATTGTTTTAATAGTAAATTATATTTAACTAGTCCTAAAGCTCGTTCACACGAGCCATTTTTTGCAGTACAGCGGCCCCACCTCTTGCGCTCTCTCCCTCCCCCTCTCTTTTGCTCTCTCTCTCCCCCTCTCTTTTGAGCTTTCTCTCTCCCCCTCTCTTTTGAGCTCTCTCTCTCCCCCCTCTCTTTTGAGCTCACTCTCTTCCTCTCTATTTTGCGCTCTCTCTCTCCCCCCTCTCTTTTGCGCTCTCTCTCTCCCCCCTCTCTTTTGAGCTCTCTCCCCTTCTCTTTCGAGATCTTTCTCTCCCCCCTCTCTTTTGCGCTCTCTCTCCCCCTCTCTTTTGTGCTCTCTCTCTCCCCATCTCTTTTGCTCTCTCTCTCCCCCATCTCTTTTGCGCTCTCCCCCCTCTCTCTCTCCCTTCTCTTTTGCGCTCTCTCTCCCCCCTCTCTTTTGTGCTCTCTCTCTCCCCCTCTCTTTTTCGCTCTCTCTCCCCCCTCTCTTTTGTGCTCTCTCTCCTCTCTCTTTTGCGCTCTCTCTCCCACCCTTTCTTTTGCACTCTCTCTCCCCCTCTCTTTTGCGCTCTCTCTCCCCTCTCTTTTGCGCTCTCTCACCCACTCTCTTTTGTGCTCTCTCTCCCCCTCTCTTTTGCGCTCTCTCTCCACCCTCTCTTTTGCGCTCTCTCTCCCCCCTCTCTTTTGCCCTCTTCCCCCCCTCTCTTTTGTGCTCTCTCTCTCCCCCACTCTTTTGCGCTCTCTCCCCCCCCTCTTTTGCGCTCTCTCTCTCCCCCTCTCTTTTGCCCTCTCTCTCTCTCCCCATCTCTTTTGTGCTATCTCTCTCCCCCATCTCTTTTGCGCTCTCTCCCCCCTCTCTCTCTCCCCTCTCTTTTGCGCTCTCTATCCCCCCTCTCTTTTGTGCTCTCTCTCCCCTCTCTTTTGCGCTCTCTCTCCCACCCTTTCTTTTGCGCTCTCTCCCCCTCTGTTTTGCGCTCTCTCTCCCCCTCTCTTTTGTGCTCTCTTACCCCCTCTCTTTTGCGCTCTCTCTCCCCCTCTCTTTTGCGCTCTCTCTCCACCCTCTCTTTTGCGCTCTCTCTCCCCCCTCTCTTTTGCGCTCTTCCCCACTCTCTTTTGCGCTCTTCCCCCTCTCTTTTGTGCTTTCTCTCCCCCCTCTTTTGCGCTCTCTCTTCCCCCCTCTCTTTTGCGCTCTCTCTCCCCCGTCTCTTTTGCGCTCTCTCCCCCTCTCTTTTGCTGTCTCTCTCCCCCTCTCTCTTTTGCAGTCTTTATCCCCCCTTTCTTTTGCTGTCTCTCTCCCCCCTCTCTCTTTTGCTGTCTCTCTCCCCCTCTCTCTGTTGCTGTCTCTCTCCCCCTCTCTCTTTTGCTGTCTCTCTCCCCCTCTCTTTTGCTGTCTCTCTCCCCCCTCTCTTTTGCTTCTCTCTCCCCCCTCTCTTTTGCTTCTCTCTCCCCCCTTTTTGCGCTCTCTCTCCCCCTCTCTTTTGCGCTCTCTCTCCCCCTCTCTTTTGCGCTCTCTCTCCCCCTCTCTTTTGCGCTCTCTCTCCCCTTCTCTTTTGCCCTCTCTCCCCCCCTCTCTTTTGCGCTCTCACCCCCTCTCTTTTATGCTCTCTCCACCCCTCTCTTTTGCGCTCTCTCCCCCTCTCTTTTGTGCTCTCTCTCCCCCCTCTCTTTTGCACTCTTCCCCCCTCTCTTTTGCGCTCTCTCTCTCCCCCCTCTTTTGCACTCTCTCTTCCCCCTCTCTCTTCCCCCTCTCTTTTGCGCTCTCTCTCCCCCCTCTCTTTTGCGCTCTTCCCTCCCTCTCTTTTGCTGTCTCTCTCCCCCTCTCTCTTTTGCTGTCTCTCTCCCCCCTCTCTTTTGCTGTCTCTCTCCCCCTCTCTCTTTTGCTGTCTCTCTCCCCCTCTCTCTTTTGCTGTCTCTCTCCCCCTCTCTCTTTTGCTGTCTCTCTCCCCCCTCTCTTTTGCTGTCTCTCTCGCCCTCTCTCTTTTGCTGTCTCTCTCCCCCCTCTCTTTTGCTGTCTCTTTCCCCCATCTCTTTTGCTGTCTCTTTCCCCTTCTCTCTTTTGCTTTCTCTCTCCCCCCTCTCTTTTACTGTCTCTCTCCCCCCTGTCTTTTGCTGTCTCTCTCCCCCTCTCTTTCTCCCCCCTGTCTTTTGCTGTCTCTCTCCCCCTCTCTTTCTCCCCCCTCTCTATCTCTCCCCCCTCTCTCTATCTCTCTCCCATCTTCTGACCGCGCCCGGCCACGCCCCTTCACGTCAGGCCACGCCCCATTCATGGCCACCCACGCCAGGTCACGCCCCTTCACGCCCGGCCACGCCCCCGGTCACGCCCGGTCACGCCCACCTATGCCGCGGCGCAGATCACCAGCAGGCAGGGACTCAAAGGCCAGGTGTGTTTGTCCTCATGCTGTCTGTACTGCGTATGACAGCTTCGGACAAACACACTTGGCCTTTCATATAATAGGATGGCGAGAAACACGGTATATAATATGTGTGGGTACAGTAAATGAGTAAGAGGAAAATTATAACTAAACACAAACACCGCAAAAATGTAAAAATAGCCTTGGTCCCAAACGGTCAGAAAATGAAAAAGTGTTGTGGTCCTTAAGGGGTTAAACAACATTCCAGTTTACTTTTATTATCTAATTTGCCTCATTCTTTAGATATCCTTTGTTGAAGAAATAGAAAAGCACATGGATGAGCAAATCACACAAGACATCTATGAACAGCATCCAATCAGCAGCTACTGAGTCTATTTAGATACATTTTTCAACAAAGGAAAGTTATTTAAAATTGCATGCTATTTCTAAATCATGAAATAAAAAAATTGGGATTTCACATCCCTTTAATTTAATGGGTAGAATTAATAAAAAATATCAAGAATCTAAATCAAATGTTTGCAATATTATATATGGCAATAACTTTGTTCTTATAGGGTTCTACTTCAGAACATAACCACATGTGCAAAAGTATCAAATTAGTTGTTACCTTTCCAACATTTTCACATGGTTTTTAATAAATGTATGTAATCTATGAGATGCCACAAACCACCTCATCAGTGCCTTTACATTTGATTTAAAACTGTAATTAAGTAGGATGGTGTTTTAGTACTTTTTAAAATGATTTTCCTATTAGCACATGCAGATGTGTGCCCACATGCACTATACACAGACACACAGATGCGCACACACTCACACACACACATACATACACACAGATGCACTATACACTCACACACACAGATGCACATACACACACACATGCACACACACTCACTCACACAGATGCGCACACACTCACACATACACACTCACACAGATGCACACACACACACACTATACACTCACCCACACAGATGCACATACACACACACACATGCACACACACACACTCACACAGATGCGCACACACTCACACATACACATACATGCTCACACAGATACACACACACATACATACACACACACTATACACTCACACACAGATGCACTTACACATGCACACACACTCAAACAGATATGCACACACTCACACATACACTCACACACAGCTGCACATAC
The DNA here is from genome assembly GCF_027579735.1 of Bombina bombina. Taxonomy (NCBI): domain Eukaryota; kingdom Metazoa; phylum Chordata; class Amphibia; order Anura; family Bombinatoridae; genus Bombina; species Bombina bombina. The sequence continues at coordinate 1,449,400,982 of NC_069499.1, read as the reverse complement.
ACTCACACACACACAGATGCACATACACACACATGCACACACACTCACACAGATACGTACACACACACACACACATACACACTCACACACACTCACATACACTATACACTCACACACACAGATGCACATACACACACACAGATGCACATACACACACAGATGCGCACACACTCACACATACACTCACACACAGCTGCACATACACTCACACATGCACACACACTCACACAGATGTGCACACACTCACACACAGATGCACTATACACTCACACACACAGATGCACATACACACACACATGCGCACACACTCACACATACACTCACACACAGATGCACACACACATACAGACGCACATACACTCACACACACACAGAAGCACATACACTCACACACATACACGCACATACACACACAGAAGCACATACACTCACACACACATACAGATGCACATACACTCACACACACACAGAAGCACATACACTCACACGCACATACACTCACACACACATACAGATGCACATACACTCACACATGCACATACACACACAGAAGCACATACACTCACACGCACATACACACACACACATAAGCACATACACTCACGCGCACATACACTCACACACACATACACACACAGAAGCACATAGAGTTACACGCACATACAGATGCACATATACTCACACGCACATAGTATCACTCACACACACATACAGATGCACATACAAAGTTTTTTTAGACTTAAAAGACACTGCAGGCAAATCTGTAAATACAGGAGCGACAGGCACATTTTTTGCTTAAAAATACAGGGTAAAAGCTTGCTGTGTAGACGTGATGATTATTCCTTAGATGATAAACTACAGAATACTTATTGCAGCAGTTATTCAGCAGAAAACCAAACAGAAATTGATGGGGATCATAATAACGATGTTGACTATTTTTCTAATATACCTATTTAGAATGGAATATGTATTACATAAAAAAAATACAGGCTCTTTAATAGCTAACATTAACCACAGCACCCCCTGACTCACTTTCAGTACTGTCCAAGTTCATGTATTCTGTATTGCCCAAGTGCTGACATCCAGAGGAAGATCCTAGCACCGTCCTAACATGCTGCCTTCCAGTTCAAAACAGCACAGCATTCTCTGCAGGGCAGGGCAGCGCAACTGCGTGGTCTCAGAGAATGATTTATTTTCTTTTGTGAGCAGGTTTTTATTACTCCTGCTGTGTGTAAATGTGTGTGGTGTTATTATTTTAATATTCCTAATCTGTGCTTCAACTTGGGCAGCAGTAGATCTCCAAGACTCAAAGAAAAAAAATGCCCTGCAAAAAAAAAAAAAGAGGGAAGAGGTGTGGGATAAACTAGTAACCACCGGCTGTCGAGAAGGTGGAAAGCAAATGGAGCGGCCTTAAAAAACGTATAAATCTGTGAAGGACCGCAACAGCAAGTCAGGCAATGATGATGCCTGATTTTGGGAGTTTTTTGATGCTATGGAGGAGGCTAATGGCAAGATGCCAGAGATACGCCCCGTTGCCACATGCAAAAGTAACAGCAACGCAACTGAAGCATGTGCAGCATCTTCATCAGAGACCCCCAGTCCGATAACAGCACCTTCTCAATTAACCTCTCCACCTGTTGCTGTTCCTCCTCATTCATCACGGAGAAGAACCTGTAAAAGGGATGTTGAAGAGATTTCAGATTTCCTTTCTTAAATTAAGGAAGACATATGGGCCAGAAGGGAGGAAAGGAGAGAATTATTTTATTTGTTAGAAATATTAGTTAAAACATAGGGGAATTATCCATGAGTTTAGTCAATGGTAAATCTCAAATAGTTAGACATGTCTTCAACATGATAGATTCAGTTATTAGTTATTTTTAAAGTGCATCTAATTCATATATTTTTTATCATATATTTTTCATCTTAAATTGCTTAGTAAACCTTACATAGGATTTTCTGTGGATACATTTACAAAAGAAAATCTACTTTTCTAATTATAATCATAATGAATTATTCCTATATACCAGTGATGGAGACCCTTGGCAGCCAAGATGTTTCAGAACTACATTTTCAGATGCTCAACTTGACTGCAGAGTGAATAGACATCACAGGAAATGTAGTTCCAAAACATCTGGGATACCAAGGTTCGCCATCACTGCTATATACAATGGCCTCTAGTTATCAACGTGTCTACTTACCTGCCTTCGCCGGCCCAATACGCCCGCCTAAGCTCGCCTACCATCACCGCCACAGACCTGAAAAATCTCGCCAAAGTTATCAATAAATCTGTCAAAAAGCCGCGCACCAAGTACAGGGCGATGAGCAGCGGACTGTGATAGTTATCACTCATCCGATCTCGCTGCTCTTCGGCTTTTTGACAGCTGTCACTAAGCACCCACACTAATTATACTGTTCTACCCCCTATACCGGCCCCCTCCGGAGCCCCCTGCAACTAAATAAAGTTATTAACCCCTAAACCGACGCTCCTAGACCTCGCCGCAACTCTTATAAATGTATTAACCCCTAAACCGCCGCTCCCGGAGCCCACCGCCACCTACATTATACCTACTAACCCCTATCCTGCCCCCCCTATACCGCCGGCACCTATAATAAATGTATTAATCCCTATTCTGCCGATCCCGGACCCCGCCGCAACTAAATAAATTGTTTAACCCCTAAACTGCCGCTCCTGGACCCCGCCGCCACCTATATTAAACTTATTAACCCATAATCTGCCCCCCCTACACCGTCGCCACCTATAATACATTTATTAACCCCTATCCTGCCCCCCCCACACCGCCGCCACTATAATAAAATTATTAACCCTAACCCTAACACCCCCTAACTTAAATATTAATTAAATACATCTAAATAAATTTAACTCTTATTAAATTAATTATTCCTATTTAAAACTAAATACTTACCTTTAAAATAAACCCTAAGATAGCTACAATATAATTAATAATTACATTGTAGCTATTTTAGGATTTATATTTATTTTACAGGTAATTATGTATTTCTTTTAGCTAGTTAGAATAGTTATTAAATAGTTATTAACTATTTAATAACTACCTAGCTAAAAGAAATACAAAATTACCTGTAAAATAAATCCTAACCTAAGTTACAATTAAACCTAACACTACACTATCAATAAATAAATTAAATTAATTAACTACAAATACCTACAATTAAATACAATTAAATAAACTAACTAAAGTTCAAAAAAATAAAAAAAGCTGTTACAAAAAATAAAAAAAATAAGTTACAAACATTTCAAAAATATTACAACAATTTAAGCTACTTACACCTAATCTAAGCCCCCTAATAAAATAACAAATCCCCCCAAAATAAAAAAAATTACTACCCTATTCTACATTAAAAAGTTACCAGCTCTATTACCTTACCAGCCCTTAAAAGGGCCTTTTGCAGGACATGCCCCAAAGAAAACAGCTCTTTTGCCTGTAAAATAAAAATACAACCCCCCAATATTAAAACCCACCACCCACATACCCCTACTCTAACCCAAACCCCCCTTAAATAAACCTAACACTACCCCCCTGAAGATCTCCCTACCTTGAGTCGTCTTCAGCCAGCCGACCACCGATGGACCAAAAGAAGACATCCGAAGCGGCAGAAGTCTTCATCCTATCCGGGCAGAAGAGGACATCCGGACTGGCAAACATCTTCATCCAAGCGGCATCTTCTATCTTCATCCGACGAGGAGCGGCTCGATCTTCAAGACCTCCGGCGCGGAACATCCTCTTCTCCCGATGACTAGACGACGAATGACGGTTCCTTTAAGGGACGTCATCCAAGATGGCGTCCCTCGAATTCCGATTGGCTGATAGGATTCTATCAGCCAATCGGAATTAAGGTAGGAAAAATCTGATTGAGCTCGCATTCTATTGGCTGATCGGAACAGCCAATAGAATGCGAGCTTAATCTGATTGGCTGATTGGATCAGCCAATTGGATTGAACTTCAATCTGATTGGCTGATTGGATCAGCCAATCAGATTTTTCCTACCTTAATTCTGATTGGCTGATAGAATCCTATCAGCCAATCGGAATTCGAGGGACGCCATCTTGGATGACGTCCCTTAAAGGAACCTTCATTCGTCGTCTAGTCGTCGGGAGAAGAGGATGTTCCGCGCCGGAGGTCTTGAAGATGGAGCCGCTCTTCGTTGGATGGATGAATATAGAAGATGCCGCTTGAATGAAGATGTTTGCCGGTCCAGATGTCCTCTTCTGCCCGGATAGGATGAAGACTTTTGCCGCTCCGGATGTCTTCTTTTGGTCCATCGGGGGTCGGCTGGCTGAAGACGACTCAAGGTAGGGAGATCTTCAGGGGGGTAGTGTTAGGTTTATTTAAGGGGGGTTTGGGTTAGAGTAGGGGTATGTGGGTGGTGGTTTTTTTTTTTTTTTTTTAATAAATTTTTATTGAAGTCATGAATAGATATATTACATAAGGTATGCCCTCACAAAAAAAGATACAGAAGAGTAAAGACATTGTATAATTAGCAGTGTAACATATTCAGATATCAAAAGCGTAAATATGAGGTGTGGGCTGTTTCATAGGGAGACTTCAGTTTTATCATAGAGCAACCTGAGAATAATATATACTTGAAAGGTCCTCCCCTGGCACTATGAGAAGAAGATTCAAATATCCATACGAGAACAGTTGAGGCTAGGGAGGGGGTAGCTCTATATTTTAATGGGAGGGGTGTTACAGCGGGCAGGAGCCGCTTGATAATAAAAAAGGAAGGGTGGGGGGGCGGAGCCAGTTAGCATATTCAATAGGTAGGTAACTCAAGGACCCAAAGCCATTAAATATACTATGAAATAGGATTGCCCACTACTTACGTTGTGTGTTAAGCTAAGCCAGGATAGGAGCAAGAGTAAAAGTAGCTTCCCAACAAGGATCGAAACAGGGGGGGGTTTATGAGGTTTGTGAAAATCCTAGTTGAATATAGACAGGTATCTCTACTTATGTGTACTGTTAGCCCCTGCTGATAAATCCTAGATCAAAATCAGAGTTATGCCTAGCCATGCCTTCCCAGTGAACACGGCCCGGCAGTATCTATATTAACAGTGAGGTGGATTTATATATTCTAGGGAGGGACGTGGGATGAATGAGACAGCTACTGGACATGTAGGGTTTGTCTTGGGGGAGAGGGGGGATCTTAATGAAACTGGATGGTGTATAGACTATAATTGGGTTAGATAAAGTCCACCTAGCTACTGAGTAGTGATATGGCTCTTCAATATTAAGGCAATCTAGGGCTTATTATAAAGTCTAACAGAGCGCTCATACCGCTAGGTGTGAACTGTAGATTTCCTCTAAATCAGGGAGTAGCAGTGAGAACAGATATAGCTGTGAGAAGATATAGCAGGAGAGAGCAAACATCACTAGCTGAGACAATATGTAAAAAGGAGCATCAAACTAAACCATGCTCCTTCATTAATGAAATAATTTATATGGAAACAAGGTTACAGGTTCAAGGTAAGAGCGCTGTGCTATAAACAGCGTTGGCAAATGTATATAAATTAAGTGGAAAATATATGCTCCTCCATAACAGCGCAGCAACAAGCTAATGTCATAGTATTAAACAAACACATCTGTGTCTTTAAACAAGATTATATCAACCTGCGATATGAGGAATTCGTTATACATTGTTACCTCATTGGGCAAAGCATATAAACTACAGTAATGAGACCATTTTACAGGAACTTAGGTATTATAGGCTCATTCTATAGCCAGATCCTCAGTAAGAATGGGGAGTATACCCTTACAACTAGATAAAGCTTGTAAGTACCAAACAGGTTATTTTCTAACATAGTACAGGGCTCCTCATACCATTAGGGTTAAAATGTATAGGGAAGTGTAAGGAGATCAGGTCATATGGAGAATAGTTAAGGATGGGGGAGGCTAGCAGCATAGAACCAGTACAGCCACAACTGAAGGCTATATAACAAATAGTATAATAAAGGTACTGCAGAAAGAGTCATACCTATTTCGTATAGGAACTTGTAGATAGAAACATATGAGGATAGATATACAAAACCAACCTCCCAATCCCTTACTTCAAAAAAAAGGTGTGTGAAACGTTCAGCTGGGTGGTGTATGTCACATTTACTAGTCAAGGTAGAGGACTTCAGTTTAATACAACTGGTCCAGGAGAGACCCGGTTGCTACTTTAAATGATGGGAGGGTGGGTATAGAGCGAGTCCTGAGTTAGCCCGTGCTATAAGGTCTGATGTTTAACACTTTCAGGCATGAGATCTTGATCGCTCGTGTGCTAAATCTCTTACGGTGACACCCAACCCTCTCTGTCTACTGCAATGACAGATGCGTTAAGTATATTGCGCATCGCTCAGCACTGTCGCATGAAAGTTGCTACCTCCCGGGTCCCACATACCAGCCTGGCCTATCTTGCAGAATATATGCGATGTCTTCAGCACTGTGATTGCTTTTCCCTTGTAAAACGGCAGTCCGGTAAGCCAAAAGTAAACTGGCTCTAGAGACAAGCATGTCCCATTAAACTCTGGGGTGGCAGAAATTTGTAGGTAGGAGATCATGGGCCTGAGGTACTGTGGAGCAAGTGGCTGAAGCTGACACTTAATGGCTTCTTTAAACGCTGCTTGGGGATCCCCTTCAGATGCAGTTTCTTCTTCCGTGTCGGTCCGGACTTTCTGTGTCCTACAGCGCTCTAGATGGGGCTCCCGATTGAGTAATGAGCTCTCTTCTGCGGTCAGTTTGCGAGGAGGGAGGGTTCCTATGTTAGGCAGGACTGTGTCAGCAGGCGGCAATCCAGAAATTGGTACCTTTATTCTTGCCTGTAGTGCGTCTGTATCAGAATGCGCTAGGAGGAAAAGCTGACTGATCTCCTCCTCCATGCTCCGAAAGTGGCTCTGTAGGAGTTGTTCCATCCTAAGTTCCCATCTGCACACTGCATCCATGATCAGTATATGCGGCTTTATATCTCCTAATGGAATATATGGCTGCTTTGTGCGTGTGTGACAGCCCCGCTGAAAACCAAAATGGCGATTCGCGCCCCTGCAGTTGGACACCAGATTCTCTCTAAATATGTTTCTGAGAATGTTAGGAAAGATCAAGTTGAACATATTAGTGTCCACATCCTCAATAGATATTCTGGCTCAATTAGGGCTAGTTTCTGCTTTTTCAAAGCGGTAATAAATGTTAATAGGCCAGATTGGAAGTCTGGAGCTCTGTAGAGATGCGTCTAGTAGCTACGGCGGTTAGCCCCGCCCCCCGTGGGTGGTGGGTTTTAATGTTTGGGGGGGTTGTATTTTTATTTTACAGGCAAAAGAGCTGTTTTCTTTGGGGCATGCCCCGCAAAAGGCCCTTTTAAGGGCTGGTAAGGTAATAGAGCTGGTAACTTTTTAATGTAGAATAGGGTAGGAATTTTTTTTATTTTGGGGGATTTGTTATTTTATTAGTGGGCTTAGATTAGGTGTAAGTAGTTTAAAATTGTAATATTTTTGACATGTTTGTAACTTATATTTTTTATTTTTTGTAACTTAGCTTTTTTTTTATTTTTTGTACTTTAGTTAGTTTATTTAATTGTATTTAATTGTAGTTATTTGTAGGTAATTTATTTAATTAATTTAATTATAGTGTAGTGTTAGGTTTAATTGTAACTTAGGTTAGGATTTATTTTACAGGTAATTTTGTAATTATTTTAACTCGGTAGCAATTAAATAGTTATTAACTACCTAGTTAAAATAAATACAAAGTTACCTGTAAAATAAAAATAAATCCTAAAATAGATACAATATAATTATTATTTATATTGTAGCTATATTAGGGTTTATTTTAAAGGTAAGTATTTAGTTTTAAATAGGAATAATTTAGTTAATAAGAGTTATAATATTTAGATTTATTTAAATAATATTTAAGTTAGGGGGATGTTAGGGTTAGGGTTAGACTTAGGTTTAGGGGTTAATAATTTTATTATAGTTGCGGCAGTATAGGGGGGGCAGGATAGGGGTTAATAAATGTATTATAGGTGGCGACGGTGTAGGGGCGGGCAGATTAGGTGTTAATAAGTTTAATATAGGTGGCGACGGGTTCCGTGAGAGGCGGTTTAGGGGTTAAACAATTTATTTAGTTGCGGCGGGGTCCGGGATCGGCAGGATAGGGCTTAATAAATTTATTATAGTGGCGGCGGTGTAGGGGGGGCAGGATAGGGGTTAATAGGTATTATGTAGGTGGCAGTGGGCTCCGGGAGCAGTGGTTTAGGGGTCAATACATTTATAAGAGTTGCGGCGGTGTCCAGGAGCGGCAGTTTAGGGGTTAATAACTTTATTTAGTTGCGGCAATGTAGGGAGTGACAGATTAGGGGTTAATATGTATAATGTAGCTTGTGGTGGGCTCCGGGAGTGGCGGTTTAGGGGGGAATAACTTTAGTTGCGGCGGTGTAGGGGGGGGCAGATTAGGGGTGTTTAGACTCGGGGTACATGTTAGGGTGTTAGGTGTAGACAGCTCCCATAGGAATCAATGGGATGTCGGGCAGCAGCGAACATGAACTTTCGCTATGGTCAGACTCCCATTGATTCCCATGGGATCCGCCACCTCCAGGGCGGCTGTTTGAAAACCAGGTACGCTGGGCCGGAAAAGTGCTGAGCGTACCTGCTAGTTTTTTTGATAACTAGCAAAAGTAGTCAGATTGTGCCGAACTTGTGTGCGGAACATCTGGAGTGACGTAAGAATCGATCTGTGTCAGACTGAGTCCGGCGGATCAAAGCTTACGTCACAAAATTCAACTTTTGCCGGTGTAAAGGGCTTGATAACTAAGGCGAATCAGCCTCGCCACAAATACGCTGCGGAATTCCAGCGTATTTGAGGTTGATGGCTTGATAACTAGAGGCCTCTATGTCAAATAATAATGTGAATTGAACAAAGTGAAGAGATAACAATAGATGTAGTTTGTTAGAAAACAAAGTGTACATGTGGAAACACTAAAGAAACCCTTCTGTATTATTTCCCCATCTTAAATATAAGATAACGTAAGTGACTCTCTTAAGAGAGTAAATATTCTTCTTCTGAGTTATAATTTGCTCAATAATGACAAATAATAAGTTTGAGTCTTAACCTTCAACACAAGTTTTATTGTACAAACATAAGACTCACCATACGCAAGTTGTATACAAATTTTGTAATAGCATAGAAATAAGACAATAAATATATCAATTCATATCAATTGAAATTGTACATCTGTATTAGTCACATGCTGGTTTTCTAAGCCTTTTAAACTATTTACACTAGGGATACAGAACACTTGTACTCGTACAAAAGCTCTAATACTGTAACAAATACCTTTGCGTTTAAAGACATGCGTTTGCAGTAAGCAGTTTTTAAAAGCTGGGGCTGCCAGTACGTACTAGCATCAATGTGCACCGGCTGCCTAAATGCATTTGTGTGTATTTAAATGATAGAAGTGTAATTGCTATTTGTAATCACACTACATGCTGGGATTAGAGCACTCCCAGCATTTTCAGGGCTATCACTGAATGCCTCTGTACTGAGGCATTTAGTATTATCTGTAGCTGGCTGTACATGAGTTCTAATGGGTGTAACAAGCAGTCACAGCCATCAAAAGGCCAGAGTTACGACAGATTCCAGGAGGGATCAGCTGTCACTAGGCTATTACTGGGTGCCCCTAAACTGGGACATCCAGTAATACTCACAGATAAGTTAGTGTGAATGACTAGATGTCAAATCAGTACCTGATATGAATGACATTGGCTTGACGGAGAGAAAAGTTCAAATGTAAAACAAAAGTCAATAAAATAAATAATGTGGCCTATATAGTCAGATAACTGTCTGTTTACTAATAATAAATAGCCAGCATCAACATGACTTCAGAGTGGGGCAATGGAAAATCAGGGTAATGTGATGCCTGCAATTTATTATTAATACAGAAAAAATACAGAATTTGTAATTGGTAAGTACTTGAAAATAAATATTGGTACTTGTAATCGGTCTGAAAATAGTGGTTTTGGTACATCCCTAAGTAACACTAATAATTAATTGCACTAAAGAAGATTTGTAGCTTCTCTTCAGATCACCTGTTTTGTCGTGTATGTGCAAATATAGGATTGGCAATCTGAAGTCTCTTATTCTGATCTAGTTTTTTGGCTGTTCCATGATCAAGTTCTGGACCAGGTTCCTGTTCCTGTATTCCAGGGATGATTTCTAACTGCACATTTGTGTTATCATCATAAACAATACAGATGTTGTGCAACACACATCCAGCCATGAGCTGTTGCGCCATCAAATATTGGCAGGACATATCCAAATACTTAAAACGACAAAACCATCAAACAAGAAGAGCAAAAGCTTGCTTAATGCTGCTACGACATTTGATCAGCTTTGTGTTGAAGTACGTTTCCACACTAATGCTTTCTCAGTCTCTGTATGGTGTCAAAAGATTGCTGTTGATTGGATAGGATGCATCTCCAAGTAAGTGGCTAACTTCAGGAAAACCTATATTTCTTACAACTCAGGTACACATCCGACTGTTGGTACACAGTGGCATCATGAACCAATCCTGCTTCTCCGACATAGCAGTCCGTAAAAAGAAGTTTGTGGTTGCACACTCTTTGTAGGACAAGTGAGTAAAACTATTGAAATAAGATTTACTTTCTTCTTCAGGTGTCTTTATGGACATGTGCTTGCCGTCAATGCTACCGATACCTCCAGGAAATTAATATTTATTAATGTAAAACTTAATTGTTTTGTTTCCCTCTTCCAATGTCGGCCAAGAAATGACTTTTTCATTTACATTGAGTTTCAGAAGTGCATTAGTAAAGTAATTTAGAATATCCCATGCTGTACTCTTGGATACATTAAACAGGTTCCCAGCCAATCTAAATGATCCCTGGTTAGCTAACATATATAAGCCACACAAAACGCCAAGGAACATCTGAAATCAATAATGGGGCCAGTTTTCCTAACAACACTTTGAAGGTTTTTCTGCTAAGACAAAAGTTTTCTTGGAAGTCATTTGCACGGTAACGTGGCACAACATCCTCAACATAATTTACAACCTTCTCTAACTTAACATTCACCAACTGTTTAACTTCCCTTTCAGCCAGAAAACATCCCAGTTGCAAGAGATTGTCTTCAGATTCTGAATCAAAAGATTGAAGAGTCCTAATTATAGCAATAACTGCTGCTGTTTTGCTGCGCGTCACCATTATCTTTAGCTATGGATGCTCCTACTGCCTAATGGTGCAAAGAGGTCTCCACTACTAAAAATACCTGTCTGAGGGCTCCTGAGAAGTGCTGCTAGGGAGAGAGATGATTTTAATTAGTAATGAATTGATAAGAGGTTTACTAATGGTATTATGTTTTTGTTGTTGTCTTGGTGATTGCAGTCCTAAAGGGAATCATTAAAGGAAATCCTATACATAAATGACCAAAGTGCTCTCAGTGTCGACTCCAATTGAAATCTGGGGTTCTCTGTACAGGTCTATTCACTACAAAGAAGATGACTGTGAATTGTCAAGGGAATTGTGAAATAAAGACCAAATAGTTTTTTCCCAGATCGCCAATTTGACCTTCATTTGGCTATACCATTACCAATTCTACACAATTCACTTTTCAGTGAATAAACCCCTAAACAGGTTATACACTATTTATTGTATTAACACGAATTGATGGAAGGAATGAGTTTTAACACAGGGCTCCGTCAATTCCGGAGCAACTCTGGTGAATTCGGCTGAAAGTGAATAACCCCTGTGTTTTAGATCTGGCTGATAGTGAATAACCCCTGTGTTGGCTAGAAGTGTATTTAAACATCCAGACTTGCAGTTTTGGGTGCTTATTTACATAGGGCTGCTTTACTTACATGATACCTTTAAAGTATATTGCATACAAATAGAAGCATCTCACATATGAATTTTAGTGTACTCTAGTATTATTGTGCAGCAGATCCCTTTGCACATGCATATCATAAGGAATTTTTATGGGCAGTGTGGTGACGGGAGATGTTGTGCTGGGAAAGTTTTTTCTAAGCTTCCTTACTTGTGACGTATCCATAGCGACACGTCATCGCTAAAACAGATGTACCAGCGCCCGACTCTGAGCGCTTGCCGAACGCGGCCTTTATAACATTCCATTACCTTGCATAGCATCGTAACAGCTTTATGCTAACCTGAGATCCTACAATCAGGGATCTAATTTTAACTACAGTATGTAAGTGATAAAGATGCTGTAGTTAACTGATCATTTATTAATAATTGCTGAAGTTTTAAAGAGATTTTTATATTGAAACGAATCACTCACACATAAGGTATTTATTGTTATCAAACAGATCGCTACTGAAAGCTGTTAAAAGAGCCGAAGCATATGGGGCATCCCCTGGTGCACATTTCAAAATGAATTTTTTCACAAAAAGAACCAATATAGACCGAAAAACAAAAACTACAGAGATTTAGATGATTTCCAAAGAAAGAGAGTGTAAAAATGGTATTATCGCATCTCAACCTAAAAATAAGACTGAAAGACACTTAACTTCTCATGACAATAACAATACAGATATTGAATCAGAGATCAGATATTGGAATAACGAATAGATCTGCTAATCAGAGTAATACTATTGGCAATGCCAATAATTCATGTAACAGAAGTACTCTCCCTTTTTTAGCTGCAACTCCCAGATCAGTAGAACAACCAATAACATCTCAAGACCCAACTCAAGGACACATATCCAGGGGTTACAAATGCAAAAATACAGAACCCAAAAGACAGTCAAGATGCAAAGGAGAGATGAGTCTGTTCACCAAGATAAGGATCAACAATTAAGAATAATAAATTTGACAGGTTACACATTAACTATTGATCATATAAATGTACTAGCTAAATGTTTAACCTTTTGTCCAAATAAGAAACTAGCCAAATTTACAATAACTAAAGCTGTACATTTATATGCTCGTAAATTACTATTGAAAAAAAATCTATGCTTAATCTGATCCTATCTTGGGACTCAGATAAACTAAAAATTTTGAAAGATTTAGAAAGCTTATTACAAGTGCTGGAGTCCACAAATGACGATTCACAAGAAAAATGGAAATAAAAAATAAAACCAAAATCATATTCTCTACCATTTAATATATCACCAGAAATACAGCATTTTGTAATGTAATATTTCATGAAACTGCCAAATTAAATATTAGTTCTTTTTTTTTAACTTAAAGAAGACTGAAAAACTGGCTTTACAAGAAATACAGATATGGTCTGACACTATAATAAAGCTGTCAGGTAAAGGTGACAATAAAGTATTCTCACACAAGAATTTATATCTAGAGGAAGTCAATAAACAACTTGACAATTTGCAATTTCATAAACAATTAAATTTTAATCCTACATCCAATTATTTAGATCAATACAACAAGATCATCAACTCATCAAGAATATAAAATGAAATAATAGATTCAGAAAATAAATATTTAATTTGTGAGAACCCCAAAGTAGCCACAATCTACTTGATACCCAAAATTCATAAAGACAAATCCAAACCCCAAGGAAGATAAATCATGTGAGGGAATGAAAGACTGACAGAGGCAGCCAGTCAATCTATATATCTAAGATTACATACATACTTATACACATTACCATCATGTGTAAAAGACACAACAGATGAATTGCAACATTTACAGGATCTTCATCTGACCAAAGATATGTGGATTTTGACAGCAGGCATAGAGTTCTAATATACAAGCATAAGACATGAAGATTGGCTTAATGCAATTCATTGTTTTCTTAATACAAACATATTAAATAATTCTGAACACAATCTTTTCATTTTGAAGCTGCTGAAATATGTACTAACCTACAATTATTTTACTTTCAAAGGCTGATATTATCTACAGGTACAAGGAACAGGCATGGGTAAAGCATATGTTCTGACTTATGCAATCTGTTCCTTGGATACTGGGAACAGAAGGTAGTAATATGGAGGAATACACAAAATATATACCATGGTGGGTGAGGCATATAGATGATGTGCTTTTCCCTTGGGCTGGCACACCTGAATTATTTGGTCCTTTCTTAAAAAATCCCAATAAAAATCAAATGAATATAAACTAACATATCAGTAAAGTCAACTACAAATGACATTATTAGACTTAATAATTTAGAAAAATTGAAAAGGAAGTAGTAATACTAAGATGTACAGAAATGAAACAGCTGCTAACACATTGTTACACAAAACCAGTGCCCATTCCAAAGGTACTATAAAATCTATCCTATATGGTGAGTTCCTCAGGATGAGATTAAATTGCTCCACCATTGGAACATATTGGGTAGAGAGTGAAGAATGAATGCAGAGGCTATTATAAAGAGACTTCAGAAAAGACAAATAAAGAAAGTCAAATACAATGTTTCCAAATGGATGGAAAATCACTGCTATAATCTAAATACAAAATTACATAAGAAAACAATTTCCCTAATTACTACTTATAATCCGCAAATGCAGGAGATAATAAAAATATTAAACAACAACTGGTATACATTACAAACAGATCTTGCATTATTATTGGTGATAAAGTTTCCATTGGATATAAATTACTCAGAAATGTAATAGCCCAACTAATGAAACGCCATAACATACATGTGAACAAAAAAGTGAAGAAAAATAAAAGGCATGTACCTTTGTAGCACATGCTCATTTTGCCCACAAGTTTTACCTATAAAGAATATAAAGATAGAACAGGAAAAATACATAAGTTTGAACAAGACTATTCATGCACATCAAAGGCAGTAGTTTACATTACAATGCTTGTGCCAGAACATCAATGTAGGTATGACCACATGTCAAGTTAAAATTAGAATACAAGTGCACATAAGAAACATAAAAAATGCCAGCAAAGTGAAAAGTGAAAAATGGTAAAACTATAACCAATGTGGCAAAATATTTTCTGAAATATCATTCAGGCAAATCAAATTTTTTGAAATTCTGAGTCAATCAACAAATATTGTTAGGAATTGGGGGAGGTAATATTTAGAAATCTCTCCTCCAGGCAGAAAGCAAATGGATCTACTTATAGAATTGTGTAAAACCAAGTGGAGTAAATGATAAAAACAATTTCAATGTATACTTGTAAAATCATAACTTTAGTTTACTTTCGCCTAGATTACGAGTCTTGCGTTAGGATTAAAAAGCAGCGTTGAGAGGTCCCAACGCTGCTTTTTAACGCCCGCTGGTATTTTACGAGTCTGGCAGGTACAGGTGTACCGCTCACTTTTTTTTCGCGACTCAAAAATACCGCAAATCCACTTACTTCAATTGTATATTCTATCTTTTCAATGGGATTTTCCTAACGCCGGTATTACGAGTCTTCCTAAAAGTGAACGGTACACCCTCTCCTGTCAAGACTCGTACCGCATTTAAAAGTCAGTACTTAAGAGTTTTATGGGCTAAGGCCGTAGCATAAAACTCATAACTAAAGTGCTAAAAAGTACACTAACACCCATAAAATACCTATTAACCCCTAAACCGAGCCCCCCCCCCCCCCCACATCACAAACACTTAAATAAAAATTTTAACCCCTAATCTGCCGACCGGACATCACTGCCACTTTAATAAATATATTAACCCCTAAACCGCCGCACTCCCGCCTTGCAAAATAAACTAACTATTTAATAGCTACCTAGTTGAAATAAAGACAAATTTACCTGTAAAATAAAACCTAACCTAAGTTACAATTACACCTAACACTACACTATAATTAAATTAATTCCCTACACTAACTACAATTAAATACAATTAAATACAATTATCTAAATTACGAAAAAAACAAACACTAAATTACAGAAAATAATAAAATAATTACAATTTTTTAAAACTAATTACACCTAATCTAATCCCCCTAATAAAATAAAAAAGCCCCCCAAAATAATAAAAATTCCTACCCTACACTAAATTACAAATAGCCCTTAAAAGGGCTTTTTGCTGGGCATTGCCCCAAAGTAATCAGCTCTTTTACCTGTAAAAAAAATATAATACCCCCCAACATAACAACCCACCACCCACACACCCAACCCTACTCTAAAACCCACCCAATCCCCCCTTAATAAAACCTAACACTAACTCCTTGAAGATCACCCTACCTTGAGACGTCTTCACCCAACCGGGCAGAAGTGGTCCTCCAGACAGGCAGAAGTCTTCATCCAAGCCGGGAAGAAGAGGTCCTCTAGACGGGCAGAAGTCTTCATCCAGGTGGCATCTTCTATCTTCATTCATCCGGTGCGGAGCAGGTCCATCTTCAAGACATCCGACGCAGAGCATCCTCTTCTGTCTTGATCCGATGACTAAATGACGGTACCTTTAAGTGACGTCATCCAAGATGGCGTCCCTTCAATTCCGATTGGCTGATAGAATTTTATCAGCCAATCGGAATTAAGGTAGAAAAAATCCTATTGGCTGATGCAATCAGCCAATAGGATTGAAGTTCAAACCTATTGGCTGATCCAATCAGCCAATAGGATTGAGCTCGCATTCTATTGGCTGATTGGAACAGCCAATAGAATGCGAGCTCAATCCTATTGGCTGATTGCAAAGCTTAACTCACAATGTATATTTACAGGAACAGTTTTTGCATTTAGAGTGCTTTACAGATAGCATTTAATCATCATTAGCATTGGCACAATCACAACATCATCATCATTATATTTATATTATAGTTCATTATAATCATTAATTTTTATATTGTCACATTTTATCTACAGATACAGCACACCTATATATTTGACCTGTTCACAGAATAATTAATTATATTAATGTTAATTCTCCTTTAATAGGAATCTTTTATCACCTTTCACAGCATCACACTATATTCTAATTTATAGCTCCTTTATATATCTTACTTCTCAACTTATTATTTTAATTACATATATAAATCAGAAATAATTATTATTTTTATTACACTACAAATTAATTAATTTGGGATCAGTGGTTTAAGCACTCTCACAAATTCATATGCATTTTTTTATAACAAAGAATCATATAAGTCAAATGCACATCAATGGGGAGAGCCGGCAAAAAAAAAGCCTAACACCTGTGATCGTGGAAAGAAAAGCTCTGAAATGCAGCCCTATTGATGTCTATGGGGAAATAAAAAGTTACGTTTAAACCTAACACTCTAACATAAACCCCACGTCTAAACACCCCTAATCTGCCGCCCTTAACATCCCTGCCACCTACATACAGTTATTAACCCCTAATCTGCCGCCCCTAACATCGCCGCCACCTACATAAATTAATTAACTCCTAATCTGCTGCCCCTAACATCGTCGCCACCTACATACACTTATTAACCCCTAATCTGCCGCCCTTAACATCGCCGCCACCTACATTAGTTATCAACGCCCCCAATGTTGCCGCCACTATACTAAAGTTATTAACCCCTAAACCTATGGCCTCCAACATCACTAACACTAAATATATATATTAACCCCTAAACCTACCCCTAAAGTAACCCTAAGCATAACCCTAACCCTATCATAAACCTAAGTCTAACCCTCTAACACCCCCTAACTTAAATATAATTAAAATAAAGCTAAATAAACCTTACAATTATTACCTAAATAATTCCTATTAAAAAATAAATACATACTTACCTGTAAAATAAAACCTAAGCTAGCTATAATATTACTAATAGTTTTATTGTATCTATCTTAGGTTTTATTTTTATTTCCCAGGTAAGTTTGTAACTAGGTTGACTAGTTAGTAAATAGTTATTAACTATTTACTAACTACCTAGTTAAAATAAATATTAAGTTACCTGTAAAATAAAACCTAACCTGCCTTACACTAAAACCTAACATTACAATAAAATAAAATAAATTTAAATTATTAGAATACAATTTTCTAAATTACAAAAACAATAAACACTAAATTACAAAAAATAAAAAAACTAATTATTAAAAATTAAAACGAATTACTCCTAATCTAATAGCCCTATTAAAATAAAAAAGCCCCCCAAAATAAAAAAAACCCTAGCCTACAATAAACTACCAATGCCCCTTAAAAGGGCTTTTTGCGGGGCATTGCCCCAAAGATAACAGCTCTTTTACATTGCAATAAAAAATACAAACAACCCCCCAACAGTAAAACCCACCACCCACCCAACCAAACCCCCCAATACAAACCTATCTAAATAAACCTAAGCTAACCATTGCCCTAAAAAGGGAATTTAAATGGGCATTGCCCTTAAAAGGGCATTTAGCTCTTTTCCGATGCCCTGAAAAGGGCACTCAGCTCTTTTAGGAATTGCCCAAACCCTAAGCTAAAAAAAAAAAAAAAACCCTTAAAACAACCTAACACTAACCCCCAACGATCCACTTACAGTTATCGAAGTCCGGACATCCATCCTCATCCAGCTGGCAAGGTCCTCATCCAAGCGGCAAGAAGTCTTCATCCAGGAGGCCTCTTCGATCTTCATCCATCCGGCAAAGTCCTCATCAAAGTGGAAAGAAATCTTCATCCAGATGGCATCTTCTATCTTCATCCATCCGGCGCAGAGCGGGTCCATCTTTAAGACATCCAGCACAGACCATCCTCTTCATACGGTCGCCGCCATAAACTGAAGGTTCCCTTTAAGTGACGTCATCAAAGATGGCATCCCTTGAATTCCTATTGGCTGAAAGATTTCTATCAGCCAATAGGAATTAAAGGTGAAAAAAATCATATTGGCTGATCCAATCAGCCAATAGGATTAAGCTTTCATCCTATTGGCTGATCCAATCAGCCAATAGAATGTGAGCTCAATCCTATTGGCTGATTGCAACAGCCAATAGGATGAAAGCTCAATCCTATTGGCTGATTGCAACAGCCAATAGGATTTTTTCACCTTTAATTCCTATTGGCTGATAGAAATGTTTCAGCCAATAGGAATTCAAGGGACGCCATCTTTGATGACGTCACTTAAAGGGAACCTTCAGTTTACGGCGGCGACCGTAAACTGCTCCGCTTGAAGATGGACCCGCTCTGCGCCGGATGTAGGAAGATCGAAGAGGCCTCCTGGATGAAAACTTCTTGCTGCTTGGATGAGGACTTTGCCGGCTGGATGAGGATGGATGTCCGGACTTCGAAAACTGTAAGTGGATCGTCGGGGGTTAGTGTTAGGTTTTTTTTAAGGGTTTTTTTGGGTGTTTTTTTTTAGCTTAGGGTTTGGCCAATTCCTAAAATAGCTAATTGCCCTTTTTAGGGCATCGCAAAAGAGCTAAATGCCCTTTTCAGGGTAATGATTAGCTTAGGTTTATTTAGATTTTATTTAGGTTTTTATTTGGGGTGTTTGGTTGGGTGGGTGGTGGGTTTTACTTTTGGTGGGTTGTTTGTACTTTTTATTGCAATGTAAAAGAGATATTATCTTTGGGGCAATGCCCCGCAAAAGGCCCTTTTAAGGACCATTGGTAGTTTATTGTAGGCTAGCTTTTTTATTTTGGGAGGGCTTTTTTTATTTTGATAGGGCTATTAGATTAGGAGTAATTCATTTTTATTTTTGATCATTTTCGTTTTTTATTTTTTGTAACAGTGTTTATTTTTTTTTTGTAATTTAGAAAATTGTATTTTAATATTTTATTTTATTGTAATGTTAGTTTTTTAGTGTAAGGCAGGTTAGGTTTTATTTTACAGGTAACTTAGTATTTATTTTAACTAGGTAGTTAGTAAATAGTTAATAACTATTTACTAACTAGTCTACTTAGTTAAAATAAATACAAACTTACCTGTGAAATAAAAATAAAACCTAAGATAGATACAATATAACTATTAGTAATACTGTAGCTAGCTTAGGTTTTATTTTACAGGTAAGTATGTATTTATTTTTAAAAAGGAATTATTTATGTAATAATTGTAAGGTTTATTTAGCTTTATTTTAATTATATTTAAGTTAGGGGGTGATAGGGTTAGACTTAGGCTTAGGGTTACGTTAGGGTTTTGCTTAGCGTTAGGGTTACGTTAGGGTTAAGTTTAGGGGTTAATATATTTATGTAGAGTTAGTGATGTGGGAGGTCAGAGGTTTAGGGGGTTAATAATTTATTATAGTATATTCCATTATGGGGACTTTCGGTTTAGGGGTTAATAGTTTATTTTAGTATATCTCGTTGTGGGGGGCTTGCGGTTTAGTGGTTAATAGGTTTATTATAGCAAAAGTTCAAGAAAACGGCAGCACCACCTTGATATGCAGTAAATCCTCTTTATTCTTTATGTAGGAGCAGGTACAAAATGACTTTGTTTCGGGTCACATACCCTTAGTCATGTCAATTGAATTTACATGACTAAGGGTATGTGACCCGAAACTTATTCATTTTGTACCTGCTCCTACATAAAGAATAAGAGGATTTACTGCATATCAAGGTGGTGCTGCCGTTTTCTTGAACTTTTGTATTATCCAAAGGTTTTTGCAGTGACCTGTGGGCGTGCACACCTGTTTGTTTGTTGTGCTGGATTACATTGGATTTTGTAGGTTTATTATAGCGACTGTGTGGGCGGACGGCAGATTAGGGGTTAATAATATTTAAATAGTGTTTTCAATGCGGGAGGGCGGCGGTTTAGGGGTTAATAACTTTAGTATAGTGGCGACGATGTCGGGGAGCGGCGGAATAGGGGTTAATACATTTTAACAGTGGCGGCGATGTCCGGAGCGGCAGATTAGGGGTTAATACATTTATTATAGTGTTTGCGATGCGGGAGGGCCTCGGTTTAGGGGTTAATAGGTAGTTTATGTGTGTTAGTGTACTTTGTGACAGTTTAGTTATAAGCTTTATGTTACAGCTTTGTAGCATAAAACTCATAGCTACTGACTTTAGATGGCGGTATGGATCTTGTGGTTATAGGGTGTACCGCTCACATTTTGGCATCCCAGGCAAACTCGTAATACCGGCACTATGGGAGTCCCATTGAAAAAGGACTTTTTTTAAAAGTGCAGTACTGGCGTTGTGTGATGGCCTAAAAGGTGTGTGGTACACCTATACCTACAAGCCATAACGCTGCTTTTTTTACTGATAACGCCAAACTCATAATCTAGCTGATTCATAGTAAAGGAATATATAAAGTAGCTAATTATATGGGTACCAATAATAACCAGTCTATACAGTACCAAATATTGTTAAGAAAATGTTTTCTTTAAGTACAAAACAACTATTAACAAAGTCATTATCATTCTTTTTTATTATTGTAATCAATTCAAACAAAATATGTTTCCATTTGTAAAGGAATTAAATTGTTACATATATAAAAGAAACTTAACTGCTACAAGAGCAAGTAAGTAAACAATGATTGTCCAATGATAAAGAGAAGAAATGTCCACAAACAATCAGATTTGTCTCTCAAATTAAAACATCCAAGCATGTAAACAATAGTGATGTCGCAAACTTAAAATTTTCCATTCGCGAACAGTGAACGCGAACATCTGCAAATGTTCGCGAACGGCCGAACCGGCGAACCGCCATTGACTTCAATAGGCAGGCGAATTTTAAAACCCACAGGGACTCTTTCTGGCCACAATAGTGATGGAAAAGTTGTTTCAAGGGGACTAACACCTGGACTGTGGCATGCCGGAGGGGGATCCATGGCAAAACTCCCACGGAAAATTACATAGTTGATGCAGAGTCTGGTTTTAATCTATAAAGGGCATAAATCACCTAACATTCCTAAATTGTTTGGAATAACGTGCTTTAAAACATCAGGTATGATGTTGTATTGATCAGGTAGTGTAAGGGTTACGCCCGCTTCACAGTGACAGACCAAACTCCCCGTTTAACGCACCGCAAACAACCGCAAACAGTCCATTTGAACAACTGCAAACTCCCCATTTGCACAAGGTTGGATACCAAGCTAGCCATGTCCCATTCCTTGTCCTCACTGATGTCATTGAAGGTCTCTTCCTCCACCCAGCCACGTACAACACCAAGGGTCCCCGAAAGGTGACAACAAGCCCCCTGGGACGCCTGCTGTGTTTGGTCTTCCACCTCCTCAAAGCCACCTTCCTCCTCTGACTCTTCTTCTTCAGACTCCTCTCTCTGCATTGCCTCTCTCTGCGTTATTATAAGGTGTGTTAAGTAGTACTATTCCTATCAGTTTAATCCCTGTTACGTCCCCTATCAGGGGACGTGTATATGGCATTGATTTTAGGAACCGGGAGATGGAAAAAGATGCTTGGTCGGTCCTCCTACTTCAAATTTGGGGCACTGCGCGTGCAATCGTGGCGGGACTTTTAGCCGACGGACATTTGGCAGACGGACATTTGGCCGACGGACATTTGGCCGACGGACATTTGGATGAAACACAAGTGGATGTCAGATAACAGTCCGGCCACGAGATAGATAGATTTGATAGATAGATAGATAGATAGATAGATAGATAGATAGATAGATAGATAGATAGATACATAGATTAGATAGATAGATCAATAGATGCAATAGATACATTTGATAGATACGATAGATAGATAGATTTGATAGATAAATAGATAGATTTGATAGATAGATAGATAATTTCCCAGACAGAGAATTACAAGACGTGCGGTCTGGGACCCATGGTAAGGTTCCCAGAGGCAGTTGCGGCGCCAGGAGACGTGTATATGGCATGGATTTTAGGAACCGGGAGATGGAAAAAGATGCTTGGTCGGTCCTCCTACTTCAAATTTGGGGCACTGCGCGTGCAATCTACTGTGCCACCAGATATGAGTGGTGTGTTAAGTAGTACTATTCTTATCAGTTTAATCCCTGCGACCCATGGTAAGGTTACTTCCTTTTGCACAATCGAGTACAGGTTGTTTTGTGCATTGAAATTTCGGCCGGGTACCTTCCACTGCGGTGTCCCCTATCAGGGGACGTGTATATGGCATGGATTTTAGGAACCGGGAGATGGAAAAAGATGCTTGGACGGTCCTTCTACTTCAAATTTGGGGCACTGAGCGTGCAATCTACTGTGCCACCAGATATGAGTGGTGTGTTAAGCAGTACTATTCTTATCAGTTTAATCCCTGTTACGTCCCCTATCAGGGGACGTGTATATGGCATGGATTTTAGGAACTGGGAGATGGAAAAAGATGCTTGGTCGGTCCGGCCACGAGATAGATAGATTTGATAGATAGATAGATATATAGATTAGATAGATAGATCAATAGATGCAATAGATACATTTGATAGATACGATAGATAGATAGATAGATTTGATAGATAAATAGATAGATTTAATAGATAGATAGATAGATAGATAGATAATTTCCCAGACAGAGAATTACAAGACGTGCATTCTGGGACCCATGGTAAGGTTCCCAGAGGCAGTTGCGGCACCAGGGGAAGTATATATGGCTTGGATTTTAGGAACCGGGAGATGGAAAAAGATGCTTGGTCGGTCCTCCTACTTCAAATTTGGGGCACTGCGCGTGCAATCTAATGTGCCACCAGATAGGAGTGGTGTGTTAAGTAGTACTATTCCTATCAGTTTAATCCCTGTTACGTGCCTTTTTTTGGTTTGGTTTTTTAAGCCACAGTGCAGCACCAGAGACCAGAAAAATTTGGCATGTACACATGCCTGAAAAATTAGGTATTGTTGCAGCTGCTGCTGTAGCAGCGGCCAGAAAAATTGACGTTTGTTTCCCAGGCAGAAAGTGCCCTAAAAAATTGCGGCTTGAACCCTAGTTGGTGGCGGATAAGTCACGCAAGTCATCCGGCATTCGAAGATAAAATACAGCAGCGTGTGGACCATTTTTAGCCCAAGGCAGCTCATCTCATCAGGCCTTTTTTACTCGAATGTATCGCCCAATGTCAGTCCCTTCGGGATCCATCTCTCATTCATCTTAATAAAGGTGAGGTAATCTAGACTTTTTTGACCTAGGCGACTTCTCTTCTCAGTGACCATACCTCCTGCTGCACTGAAGGTCCTTTCTGACAGGACACTTGAAGCGGGACAGGCCAGAAGTTCTATCGCAAATTGGGATAGCTCAGGCCACAGGTCAAGCCTGCACACCCAGTAGTCAAGGGGTTCATCACTCCTCAGAGTGTCGAGATCTGCAGTTAAGGTGAGGTAGTCTGCTACCTGTCGGTCGAGTCATTCTCTGAGGGTGGATCCCGAAGGGCTGTGGCGATGCATAGGAGTTAAAAAGCTCTGCATGTCCTCCATCAACAACACGTCTGTAAAGCATCCGGTCCTTGCCGGCGTGGTCGTGGTAGTCGGAGGATTACTTTCACGACTTCCCCTGTTAGATTCCCATTGTGCTGTAACATCACCCTTATACGCTCTGTAAAGCATACTTTTTAATTTATTTTGGAACTGCTGCATCCTTTCCGACTTGTGGTAATTCGGTAACATTTCAGGCACTTTATGCTTATACCGGGGGTCTAGTAGCGTGGACACCCAGTACAGGTCATTCTCCTTCAGCTTTTTTATACGAGGGTCACTCAACAGGCACGACAGCATGAAAGACCCCATTTGCACAAGGTTGGATGCCGAGCTACTCATGTCCCGTTGCTCGTCCTCAGTGATCTCACTGAAGGTATGTTCTTCCCCCCAGCCACGTACAACACCACGGGTACCAGATAGGTGACAATGAGCACCCTGGGATGCCTTTTGTGGTTGGTCTTCCTCCTCCTCCTCAAAGCCCCATTCCTCCTCTGACTCCTCTTCCTCACAATCCTCTTCCAGCGTTGCCGCTGGTCCAGCAAGCGATGCTGATAAGGCTGTTTCTGGTGGTGATGGTGACCACAACTCTTCTTCTTCACACTCATCTACGGCCTGATCCAGCATTCTCCGCAGGGCACGCTCCAGGAAGAAAACAAATGGTATGATGTCTCTGATGGTGCCTTTGGTGCGACTGACTAGGTTTGTCACCTCCTCAAAAGGACGCATGAGCCTACAGGCATTGCGCATGAGCGTCCAGTAACGTGGCAAAAAAATTTCCAGCTCCGCAGAGGCTGTCCTAGCACCCCGGTCATACAAATACTCGTTAATGGCTTTTTCTTGTTGGAGCAGGCGGTCAAACATTAGGAGTGTTGAATTCCAATGTGTCGGGCTGTCGCAAATCAAGCACCTCACTGGCATGTTGTTTCGCCACTGGATATCGGAAAAGTGCGCCATGGCCGTGTAGGAATGCCTCAAATGGCCACACACCTTCCTGGCCTGCTTCAGGATATCCTGTAAGCCTGGGTACTTATGCACAAAGCGTTGTATGATCAGATTACACACATGTGCCATGCACGGCACATGTGTCAACTTGCCCAATTTCAATGCCGCCACCAAATTACTTCCGTTGTCAGAAACCACTTTGACAATCTCCAGTTGGTGCGGAGTCAGCCACTGATCCACCTGTGCGTTCAGGGCGGACAGGAGTGCTGGTCCGGTGTGACTCTCTGCTTTCAGGCAAGTCAACCCCAAGACGGCATGACACTGCCGTATCCGGGATGTGGAATAGTACCTGCGGAGCTGGGGGGGTGCCATTGATGTGGAGCAAGACGCAGCAGCAGAAGAGGACTCAGCCAAGGAGGTCATGGAAGAGGATGGAGTAGGAGGAGTAGAGGAGGTGGCAGCAGGCCTGCCTGCAAGTCGTGGCGGTGTCACTAACTCCTCCTCTGCAGAGCCACGCATTCCATGCTTGGCAGCCGTCAGCAGGTTTACCCAATGCGCAGTGTAGGTGATATACCTGCCCTGACCATGCTTTGCAGACCAGCTATCAGTGGTCATATGGACCCTTGCCCCAACACTGTGTGCCAGACATGCCATTACTTCCTTTCGCACAATCGAGTACAGGTTGGGGATTGCCTTTTGTGCAAAGAAATTTCGGCCGGGTACCTTCCACTGTGGTGTCCCAATAGCTACAAATTTTTTGAACGCCTCAGACTCCACCAGCTTGTATGGTAAAAGCTGGCGGGCTAAGAGTTCAGACAAGCCAGCTGTCAGACGCCGGGCAAGGGGGTGACTTTGTGATATTGGCTTCTTACGCTCAAACATGTCCTTGACAGATACCTGACTGTGGGCAGATGAGCATGAACTGCTCCGGGAAGAGAGACGGAGTGGCGGATGGTTGAGAGGGGGCAAGGAGGACAGCAGTGGTTGACGTGGCTGAAGATGCTGGACCAGAAGGAGGATGGCGGCTTTGAGTTTGTGTGCTGCTTCTACTCATGTGTTGATCCCATAGGCGTTTGTGATGTGCGATCATGTGCCTTCGCAAAGCAGTTGTACCTAGCTGGGTGTTGGACTTCCCACGACTCAGTTTCTTTTGGCACAGGTTGCAAATGGCATCGCTGTTGTCAGAGGCAGACACACACAAAAAATGCCACACTGCTGAGCTCTGCGATGACGGCATTCTGGTGGTGGCAACAGCATGCATTGATTGGCGTGCTGTCTGGCTGACCCCGGGTGCCGATGCATGCTGTCTGACTGTGCCACTATCTCCTTGCGACGACCTCCCCCTGCTTCCAACTCGTCTCCTCCTCCTCCTCTCTGTCTCCCAATCTGAACTTTCCCCCTGTTTTTCTTCTCTTCTAGCAGGCACCCACGTGACATCCACGGATGCAGCGGGTACAACATCATCATCATCACACTGTACGTCCATGTCTGTAATGCTGCCTGACTGAGACATATCACTGTTATCTACATCCTCTGTCAATGATGGTTGCGCATCAGTCATTTTTTCCAACTGATGTGTAAAAAACTCCTCTGACAGATCAAGTGAAGCGGCTGTGGTGCTAATGTTGGTGGTGGTGGCAGGCGGGCAAGTGGTAACTTGAGAGGTGCCCAAAGATAAGCTGGAGGAGGATGGTGCGTCAAGGTTCGGAGCGGAAGCTATAGAAGATTGGGTGTCCTGTGTTATAAAGTCAACTATTTCCTCAGAACTTTTTGAGTTCATGGGACGTGGCCTCTGAACACTGGGCATTATTCTAGGGCCAAAGGGAATCACAGCACCATGATCACGACGGCACCTGCGGGGTGGCCTGCCTCTGCCTGTCATTTTTTTTTTAAATGTACACTTACACTACTATTAAACAAGATATGAGTGGTGGCACTGGGCAAGTGGGCACAATATATGCTGTGAGCCTGACACAAAAAAGCAGACTGATGTTTCACAGTCCAAAAAGTTTTTATTTTTTTAAATGTACACTTACACTACTATTAAACAAGATATGAGTGGTGGCACTGGGCAAGTGGGCCCAGTATAAGCTGTGAGCCTGAAACAAAAAAGCAGACTGATGTTTCACAGTCCAAAAAGTTTTTTTTGTTTTTAAATGTACACTTACACTACTATTAAACACTACTATTAAACAAGATATGAGTGGTGGCACTGGGCAAGTGGGCACAGTATACGCTGTGAGCCTGACACAAAAAAGCAGACTGATGTTTCACAGTCCAAAAAGTTTTTATTTTTTTAAATGTACACTTACACTACTATTAAACAAGATATGAGTGGTGGCACTGGGCAAGTGGGCACAGTATTATTATTATTATTATTATTATTATCGGTTATTTGTAGAGCGCCAACAGATTCCGCAGCGCTAACACACACACACACAGTATACGCTGTGAGCCTGACACAAAAAAGCAGACTGATGTTTCACAGTCCAAAAAGTTTTTATTTTTTTAAATGTACACTTACACTACTATTAAACAAGATATGTGTGGTGGCACTGGGCAAGTGGGCCCAGTATAAGCTGTGAGCCTGAAACAAAAAAGCAGACTGATGTTTCACAGTCCAAAAAGTTTTTGTTTTTGTTTTGAAATGTACACTTACACTACTATTAAACAAGATATGAGTGGTGGCACTGGGCAGGTGGGCACAGTATACGCTGTGAGCCTGACACAAAAAAGCAGACTGATGTTTCACAGTCCAAAAAGTTTTTATTTTTTTAAATGTACACTTACACTACTATTAAACAAGATATGTGTGGTGGCACTGGGCAGGTGGGCACAGTATACGCTGTGAGCCTGACACAAAAAAGCAGACTGATGTTTCACAGTCCAAAAAGTTTTTATTTTTTTTAAATGTATACTTACACTACTATTAAACAAGATATGAGTGGTGGCACTGGGCAAGTGGGCCCAGTATAAGCTGTGAGCCTGAAACAAAAAAGCAGACTGATGTTTCACAGTCCAAAAAGTTTTTTTTGTTTTTAAATGTACACTTATACTACTATTAAACAAGATATGAGTGGTGGCACTGGGCAAGTGGGCACAGTATACGCTGTGAGCCTAACACAAAAAAAGCAGACTGATGTTTCACAGTCCAAAAAGTTTTTATTTTTTTAAATGTACACTTACACTACTATTAAACAAGATATGAGTGGTGGCACTGGGCAAGTGGGCACAGTATTATTATTATTATTATTATTATTATTATTATTATCGGTTATTTGTAGAGCGCCAACAGATTCCGCAGCACTAACACACACACACACAGTATACACTGTGAGCCTGACACAAAAAAGCAGACTGATGTTTCACAGTCCAAAAAGTTTTTATTTTTTTAAATGTACACTTACACTACTATTAAACAAGATATGAGTGGTGGCACTGGCAAGTGGGCACAGTATTATTATTATTATTATTATCGGTTATTTGTAGAGCGCCAACAGATTCCGCAGCGCTAACACACACACACACACACACAGTATACGCTGTGAGCCTGACACAAAAAAGCAGACTGATATTTCACAGTCCAAAAAGTTTTTATTTTTTTAAATGTACACTTACACTACTATTAAACAAAATATGAGTTGTGGCACCTGGCAAGTGGGCCCAGTATAAGCTGTGAGCCTGAAACAAAAAAGCAGACTGATGTTTCACAGTCCAAAAAGTTTTTTTTTTTTTTTTTAAATGTACACTTACACTACTTTTAAACAAGATATGAGTGGTGGCACTGGGCAAGTGGGCACAGTATACGCTGTGAGCCTGACACAAAAAAAGCAGACTGATGTTTCACAGTCCAAAAAGTTTTTATTTTTTTTAAATGTATACTTACACTACTATTAAACAAGATATGAGTGGTGGCACTGGGCAAGTGGGCCCAGTATAAGCTGTGAGCCTGAAACAAAAAAGCAGACTGAGGTTTCACAGTCCAAAAAGTTTTTTTTGTTTTTAAATGTACACTTACACTACTATTAAACAAGATATGAGTGGTGGCACTGGACAAGTGGGCCCAGTATAAGCTGTGAGCCTGAAACAAAAAAGCAGACTGATGTTTCACAGTCCAAAAAGTTTTTTTTGTTTTTAAATGTACACTTACACTACTATTAAACAAGATATGAGTGGTGGCACTGGGCAAGTGGGCACAGTATACGCTGTGAGCCTAACACAAAAAAAGCAGACTGATGTTTCACAGTCCAAAAAGTTTTTATTTTTTTAAATGTACACTTACACTACTATTAAACAAGATATGAGTGGTGCCACTGGGCAAGTGGGCACAGTATACGCTGTGAGCCTGACACAAAAAAGCAGACTGATGTTTCACAGTCCAAAAAGTTTTTATTTTTTTAAATGTACACTTACACTACTATTAAACAAGATATGAGTGGTGGCACTGGGCAAGTGGGCACAGTATACGCTGTGAGTCTGACACAAACAAGCAGACTGATGTTTCACAGTCCAAAAAGTTTTTATTTTTTTAAATGTACACTTACACTACTATTAAACAAGATATGAGTGGTGGCACTGGGCAAGTGGGCACAGTATACGCTGTGGGCCTGACACAAAAAAGCAGACTGATGTTTCACAGTCCAAAAAGTTTTTATTTTTTTAAATGTACACTTACACTACTATTAAACAAGATATGAGTGGTGCCACTGGGCAAATGGGCCCAGTATAAGCTGTGAGCCTGAAACAAAAAAGCAGACTGATGTTTCACAGTCCAAAACGTTTTTTTTTTTTTTAAATGTACACTTACACTACTATTAAACAAGATATGAATGGTGGCACTGGGCGAGTGGGCCCAGTATTAGCTGTGAGCCTGAAACAAAAAAGCAGACTGATATTTCACAGTCCAAAAAGTGTTTTTTGTTTTTAAATGTACACTTACACTACTATTAAACAAGATATGAGTGGTGGCACTGGGCAAGGGGGCCCAGTTTAAGCTGTGAGCCTGAAACAAAAAAGCAGACTTATGTTTCACAGTCCAAAAAGTTTTTTTTGTTTTTAAATGTACACTTACACTACTATTAAACATGATATGAGTGGTGGCACTGGGCAAGTGGGCACAGTATACTCTGTGGGCCTGACACAAAAAAGCAGACTGATGTTTCACAGTCCAAAAAGTTTTTATTTTTTTAAATGTACACTTACACTACTATTAAACAAGATATGAGTGGTGGCACTGGGCAAGTGGGCACAGTATTATTATTATTATTATTATTATCGGTTATTTCTAGAGCGCCAACAGATTCCGCAGCGCTAACACACACACACACAGTATACGCTGTGAGCCTGACACAAAAAAGCAGACTGATGTTTCACAGTCCAAAAAGTTTTTATTTTTTTAAATGTACACTTACACTACTATTAAACAAGATATGTGTGGTGGCACTGGGCAAGTGGGCCCAGTATAAGTTGTGAGCCTGAAACAAAAAAGCAGACTGATGTTTCACAGTCCAAAAAGTTTTTTTTTTTGTTTTGAAATGTACACTTACACTACTATTAAACAAGATATGAGTGGTGGCACTGGGCAGGTGGGCACAGTATACGCTGTGAGCCTGACACAAAAAAGCAGACTGATGTTTCACAGTCCAAAAAGTTTTTATTTTTTTTAAATGTATACTTACACTACTATTAAACAAGATATGAGTGGTGGCACTGGGCAAGTGGGCCCAGTATAAGCTGTGAGCCTGAAACAAAAAAGCAGACTGATGTTTCACAGTCCAAAAAGTTTTTTTTGTTTTTAAATGTACACTTACACTACTATTAAACAAGATATGAGTGGTGGCACTGGGCAAGTGGGCACAGTATACGCCGTGAGCCTAACACAAAAAAAGCAGACTGATGTTTCACAGTCCAAAAAGTTTTTATTTTTTTAAATGTACACTTACACTACTATTAAACAAGATATGAGTGGTGGCACTGGGCAAGTGGGCACAGTATTATTATTATTATTATTATTATTATTATTATTATTATTATCGGTTATTTGTAGAGCGCCAACAGATTCCGCAGCACTAACACACACACACACAGTATACACTGTGAGCCTGACACAAAAAAGCAGACTGATGTTTCACAGTCCAAAAAGTTTTTATTTTTTTAAATGTACACTTACACTACTATTAAACAAGATATGAGTGGTGGCACTGGCAAGTGGGCACAGTATTATTATTATTATCGGTTATTTGTAGAGCGCCAACAGATTCCGCAGCGCTAACACACACACACACACACAGTATACGCTGTGAGCCTGACACAAAAAAGCAGACTGATATTTCACAGTCCAAAAAGTTTTTATTTTTTTAAATGTACACTTACACTACTATTAAACAAAATATGAGTTGTGGCACCTGGCAAGTGGGCCCAGTATAAGCTGTGAGCCTGAAACAAAAAAGCAGACTGATGTTTCACAGTCCAAAAAGTTTTTTTTTTTTTTTTAAATGTACACTTACACTACTTTTAAACAAGATATGAGTGGTTGCACTGGGCAAGTGGGCACAGTATACGCTGTGAGCCTGACACAAAAAAGCAGACTGATGTTTCACAGTCCAAAAAGTTTTTATTTTTTTTAAATGTATACTTACACTACTATTAAACAAGATATGAGTGGTGGCACTGGGCAAGTGGGCCCAGTATAAGCTGTGAGCCTGAAACAAAAAAGCAGACTGAGGTTTCACAGTCCAAAAAGTTTTTTTTGTTTTTAAATGTACACTTACACTACTATTAAACAAGATATGAGTGGTGGCACTGGGCAAGTGGGCACAGTATACGCTGTGAGCCTAACACAAAAAAAGCAGACTGATGTTTCACAGTCCAAAAAGTTTTTATTTTTTTAAATGTACACTTACACTACTATTAAACAAGATATGAGTGGTGCCACTGGGCAAGTGGGCACAGTATACGCTGTGAGCCTGACACAAAAAAGCAGACTGATGTTTCACAGTCCAAAAAGTTTTTATTTTTTTAAATGTACACTTACACTACTATTAAACAAGATATGAGTGGTGGCACTGGGCAAGTGGGCACAGTATACGCTGTGAGCCTGACACAAACAAGCAGACTGATGTTTCACAGTCCAAAAAGTTTTTATTTTTTTAAATGTACACTTACACTACTATTAAACAAGATATGAGTGGTGGCACTGGGCAAGTGGGCACAGTATACGCTGTGGGCCTGACACAAAAAAGCAGACTGATGTTTCACAGTCCAAAAAGTTTTTATTTTTTTAAATGTACACTTACACTACTATTAAACAAGATATGAGTGGTGCCACTGGGCAAATGGGCCCAGTATAAGCTGTGAGCCTGAAACAAAAAAACAGACTGATGTTTCACAGTCCAAAATGTTTTTTTTGTTTTTAAATGTACACTTACACTACTATTAAACAAGATATGAATGGTGGCACTGGGCGAGTGGGCCCAGTATAAGCTGTGAGCCTGAAACAAAAAAGCAGACTGATATTTCACAGTCCAAAAAGTTTTTTTTGTTTTTAAATGTACACTTACACTACTATTAAAAAAGATATGAGTGGTGGCACTGGGCAAGGGGGCCCAGTTTAAGCTGTGAGCCTGAAACAAAAAAGCAGACTTATGTTTCACAGTCCAAAAAGTTTTTTTTGTTTTTAAATGTACACTTACACTACTATTAAACAAGATATGAGTGGTGGCACTGGGCAAGTGGGCACAGTATACTCTGTGGGCCTGACACAAAAAAGCAGACTGATGTTTCACAGTCCAAAAAGTTTTTTGTTTTTAAATTTACACTACTGGTACACCAGATATGAGTGGTGGCACTGGTCAAGTGGGCACAGTATACCGTGTGAGCCTGGCACACACGCTGGCAGGCAGGCAACTGCAATTAGATTACACAAGCAGACTGATGTTTCACAGTCAAAAAAGTATTTTTTTTTAAATTTACACTACTGTTACACCAGATATGAGTGGGGGCACTGGGCAAGTGGGCACAGTATACGCTGTGAGCCTGGCACACACGCTGGCAGGCAGGCAACTGCAATTAGATTACACTAGCAGACTGATGTTTCACAGTCGAAAAAGTTTTTTTTTTTTTAAATTTACACTACTGTTACACCAGATATCAGTGGTGGCACTGGGCAAGTGGGCCTGGCACACACGCTGGCAGGCAGGCAATAGTGATGTCCCAAACTGTTCGCCAGCAAACAGTTCCCTGCGAACATAGCTTGTTCGCGTTTGACGCCGCGGGCGAACATATGCGATGTTCGATCCGCCCCCTATTCGTCATCATTGAGTAAACTTTGACCCTGTATCTCACAGTCTGCAGACACATTACAGCCAATCAGCAGCAGACACTCCGTTCCAGACCCTCCCAGGTCCCGGGCAGCAGCCATTTTAGAATCATTGTGATGCAGCTTTTGAAGAGAGAGGAGGTTTATTGTTGCAGCTCCTGATTTTATTGGGAAATTGATAGCTAGGCTAGTCTATTCAGTCTCCACTAAAGTCCTGAAGAACTCATCTGATCTCTGCTGTAAGGACAGCACCCCAAAGAGCCCTTTTCAGGGCTAAATTTTTTTAATTTTTTTTTGCATAGGGCTAGAACTCCAGTCGTTTTTTTTTGCATTTGCCTGCCTGCCACCAGCCTGTGTGTGAGCCTCACAGCATATATTGTGCCAACTTGCTCACTGCCACCACTCATATCTGGTGGTTTAACATTATTTTAAATTTAAAAAAAAAAACTTTTACATTAGTTTGCTAATTGCAAGTTTAATCTTATTTCATTTACCATCAGGCCTGTGTGCCAGGCCAACAGCAAGCATATATTGTGATTAATTGCTCTGTGCAACCACTCATACCTGTTGGTTTATCATTATTTAAAAAAAAAACTAAAAAAACTTTTACATTAGTTTGCTAATTGCAAGTTTAATCTAATTTCATTTTCCATCAGGCCTGTGTGCCAGGCCCACTGCAAGCATATACTGTGCTTAATTGCTCTGTGCAACCACTCATACCTGTTGTTTTAACATTATTTAAAAAAAAAGTAAAAAAACTTTTACATTAGTTTGCTAATTGCAAGTTTAATCTAATTTTATTTTCCATCAGGCCTGTGTGCCAGGCCCACCGCAAGCATATACTGTGATTAATTGCTCTGTGCAACCACTCATACCTGTTGTGTTGGTTTAACATTATTAAAAAAAAAAAAAAAATTATATTAGTTTGCTAATTGCAAGTTTAATCTAATTTCATTTACCATCAGGCCTGTGTGCCAGGCCAACACCAGCAAGCATATACTGTGATTAATTGCTCTGTTCAACCACTCATACCTGTTGGTTTAACATCATTTAAAAAAAAATAAAAAAACTTTTACATTAGTTTGCTAATTGCAAGTTTAATCTAATTTCATTTTCAATCAGGCCTGTGTGCCAGGCCCACCGCAAGCATATACTGTGATTAATTGCTCTGCGCAACCACTCATACCTGTTGGTTTAACATTATTTAAAAAAAAACAAAAAACCTTTTACATTACTTTGCTAATTGCAAGTTTAATCAAATTTCATTTTCCATCAGGCCTGTGTGCCAGGCCCACCGCAAGCATATACTATTATTAATTGCTCTGTGCAACCACTCATACCTGATGGTTTAACATTATTTTAAAAAAATAAAAAAAATTTTTACATTAGTTTGCTAATTGCAAGTTTAATCTAATTTCATTTTCCATCAGGCCTGTGTGCCAGGCCCACCACAAGCATATACTGTGATTAATTGCTCTTTGCAACCACTCATACCTGTTGGTTTAACATTATTTAAAAAAAAATAAAAAAAAACTTTTACATTAGTTTGCTAATTGCAAGTTTATTTTTATTTCATCTTCTATCAGGCCTGTGTGCCAGGCCCACCACAAGCATATACTGTGCTTAATTGCTCTGTGCAACCACTCATACCTGTTGGTTTAACATTATTTAAAAAAAAATAAAAAAAACTTTTACATTAGTTTGCTAATTGCAAGTTTATTCTAATTTCATTTTCCATCAGGCCTGTGTGCCGGGCCTACAGCAAACATATACTGTTATTAATTGCTCTGTGCAACCACTAATACTTGTTGTTTTAACATTATTTTAAATTAAAATAAAAAAACTTTTATATTAGTTTGCTAATTGCAAGTTTAATCTAATTTCATTTTCCATCAGGCCTGTGTGCCAGGCCCACTGCAAGCATATACTGTGATTAATCGCTCTTTGCAACCACTCATACCTGTTGGTTTAACATTATTTTTAAAAAAATTAAAATAACTTTTACATTAGTTTGCTAATTGCAAGTTTAATCTAATTTCATCTTCCATCAGGCCTGTGTGCCAGGCCCACAGCAAGCATATACTGTGATTAATTGCTCTGTGCAACCACTCATACCTGTTGGTTTAACATTATTTAAAAAAAACTAAAAAAAACTTTTACATTAGTTTGCTAATTGCAAGTTTAATCTAATTTCATTTTCCATCAGGCCTGTGTGCCAGGCCCACCGCAAGCATATACTGTGATTAATTGCTCTGTGCAACCACTCATACCTGTTGTGTTGGTTTAACATTATTAAAAAAAAAAAAAAAAAAAAATGTATATTAGTTTGCTAATTGCAAGTTTAATCTAATTTCATTTACCATCAGGCCTGTGTGCCAGGCCAACACCAGCAAGCATATACTGTGATTAATTGCTCTGTTCAACCACTCATACCTGTTGGTTTAACATCATTTAAAAAAAAATAAAAAAAACTTTTACGTTAGTTTGCTAATTGCAAGTTTAATCTAATTTCATTTTCAATCAGGCCTGTGTGCCAGGCCCACCGCAAGCATATACTGTGATTAATTGCTCTGCGCAACCACTCATACCTGTTGGTTTAACATTATTTAAAAAAAAACAAAAAACCTTTTACATTAGTTTGCTAATTGCAAGTTTAATCAAATTTCATTTTCCATCAGGCCTGTGTGCCAGGCCCACCGCAAGCATATACTATGATTAATTGCTCTGTGCAACCACTCATACCTGTTGGTTTAACATTATTTAAAAAAAATAAAAAAAAATTTTACATTAGTTTGCTAATTGCAAGTTTAATCTAATTTCATTTTCCATCAGGCCTGTGTGCCAGGCCCACCACAAGCATATACTGTGATTAATTGCTCTTTGCAACCACTCATACCTGTTGGTTTAACATTATTTAAAAAAAAATAAAAAAAAACTTTTACATTAGTTTGCCAATTGCAAGTTTATTTTTATTTCATCTTCTATCAGGCCTGTGTGCCAGGCCCACCACAAGCATGTACTGTGCTTAATTGCTCTGTGCAACCACTCATACCTGTTGGTTTAACATTATTTAAAAAAAATAAAAAAAACTTTTACATTAGTTTGCTAATTGCAAGTTTATTCTAATTTCATTTTCCATCAGGCATGTGTGCCGGGCCTACAGCAAACATATACTGTTATTAATTGCTCTGTGCAACCACTAATACTTGTTGTTTTAACATTATTTTAAATTAAAATAAAAAAACTTTTATATTAGTTTGCTAATTGCAAGTTTAATCTAATTTCATTTTCCATCAGGCCTGTGTGCCAGGCCCACCGCAAGCATATACTGTGATTAATCGCTCTTTGCAACCACTCATACCTGTTGGTTTAACATTATTTTAAAAAAAATTAAAATAACTTTTACATTAGTTTGCTAATTGCAAGTTTAATCTAATTTCATCTTCCATCAGGCCTGTGTGCCAGGCCCACCGCAAGCATATACTGTGCTTAATTGCTCTGTGCAACCACTCATACCTGTTTGTTTAACATTATTTAAAAAAAATAAAAAAAAACTTTTACATTAGTTTGCTAAATGCAAGTTTAATCTAATTTCATTTTCCATCAGGCCTGTGTGCCAGGCCTACAGCAAACATATACTGTTATTAATTGTTCTGTGCAACCACTAATACTTGTTGTTTTAACATTATTTTAAATTAAAATAAAAAAAACTTTTACATTAGTTTGCTAATTGCAAGTTTAATCTAATTTCATTTTCCATCAGGCCTGTGTGCCAGGCCTACAGCAAACATATACTGTGATTAATCGCTCTTTGCAACCACTCATACCTGTTGGTTTAACATTATTTAAAAAAAATAAAAAAAGTTTTTACATTAGTTTGCTAAATGCAAGTTTAATCTAATTTCATTTTCCATCAGGCCTGTGTGCCAGACCTACAGCAAACATATACTGTTATTAATTGCTCTGTGCAACCACTAATACTTGTTGTTTTAACATTATTTTAAATTAAAATAAAAAAACTTTTATATTAGTTTGCTAATTGCAAGTTTAATCTAATTTCATTTTCCATCAGGCCTGTGTGCCAGGCCCACCGCAAGCATATACTGTGATTAATCGCTCTTTGCAACCACTCATACCTGTTGGTTTAACATTATTTAAAAAAAAAAAAAAAAAAACATTTACATTAGTTTGCTAATTGCAAGTTTAATCTAATTTCATCTTCCATCAGGCCTGTGTGCCAGGCCCACCGCAAGCATATACTGTGCTTAATTGCTCTGTGCAACCACTCATACCTGTTTGTTTAACATTATTTAAAAAAAATAAAAAAAACTTTTACATTAGTTTGCTAAATGCAAGTTTAATCTAATTTCATTTTCCATCAGGCCTGTGTGCCAGGCCTACAGCAACCATATACTGTTATTAATTGCTCTGTGCAACCACTAATACTTGTTGTTTTAACATTATTTTAAATTAAAATAAAAAAAACTTTTACATTAGTTTGCTAATTGCAAGTTTAATCTAATTTCATTTACCATCAGGCCTGTGTGCCAGGCCAACAGCAAGCATATACTGTGATTAATTGCTCTGTGCAACCACTCATACCTGTTGGTTTAACATTATTTAAAAAAAAATAAAAAAAACTTTTACATTAGTTTGCTATTTGCAAGTTTAATCTAATTTCATTTTCCATCAGGCCTGTGTGCCAGGCCCACCGCAAGCATATACTGTGATTAATTGCTCTTTGCAACCACTCATACCTGTTGGTTTAACATTATTTAAAAAAAACTAAAAAAAACTTTTACATTAGTTTGCTAATTGCAAGTTTAATCTAATTTCATCTTCCATCAGGCCTGTGTGCCAGGCCCACCGCAAACATATACTGTACTTAATTGCTCTGTGCAACCACTCATACCTGTTGGTTTAACATTATTAAAAAAAAATAAAAAAACTTTTACATTAGTTTGCTAATTGCAAGTTTAATCTAATTTCATTTTCCATCAGGCCTGTGTGCCAGGCCTACAGCAAGCATATACTGTTATTAATTGCTCTGTGCAACCACTAATACTTGTTGTTTTAACATTATTTTAAATTAAAATAAAAAAAACTTTTACATTAGTTTGCTAATTGCAAATTTAATCTAATTTCATTTTCCATCAGGCCTGTGTGCCAGGCCCACCGCAAGCATATACTGTGATTAATCGCTCTTTGCAACCACTCATACCTGTTGGTTTAACATTATTTAAAAAAAATAAAAAAAACTTTTACATTAGTTTGCTAAATGCAAGTTTAATCTAATTTCATTTTCCATCAGGCCTGTGTGCCAGGCCTACAGCAAACATATACTGTTATTAATTGCTCTGTGCAACCACTAATACTTGTTGTTTTAACATTATTTTAAATTAAAATAAAAAAACTTTTACATTAGTTTGCTAATTGCAAGTTTAATCTAATTTCATTTTCCATCAGGCCTGTGTGCCAGGCACACCGCAAGCATATACTGTGATTAATCGCTCTTTGCAACCACTCATACCTGTTGGTTTAACATTAGTTTAAAAAATAAATAAAATTTTTTTTACATTAGTTTGCTAATTGCAAGTTTAATCTAATTTCATCTTCCATCAGGCCTGTGTGCCAGGCCCACCACAAGCATATACTGTGCTTAATTGCTCTGTGCAACCACTCATACCTGTTGGTTTAACATTAGTTAAAAAAAATAAAAAAACTTTTACATTAGTTTGCTAATTGCAAGTTTAATCTAATTTCATTTTCCATCAGGCCTGTGTGCCAGGCCCACCGCAAGCATATACTGTGATTAATTGCTCTGTGCAACCACTCATACCTGTTGGTTTAACATTATTTAAAAAAAATAAAAAAAACTTTTACATTAGTTTGCTAATTGCAAGTTTAATCTAATTTCATTTTCCATCAGGCCTGTGTGCCAGGCCCACCGCAAGCATATACTGTGATTAATTGCTCTGTGCAACCACTCATACCTGTTGGTTTAACATTACTTAAAAAAAATAAAAAATTTTTTACATTAGTTTGCTAATTGCAAGTTTAATCTAATTTCATTTTCCATCAGGCCTGTGTGCCAGGCCCACCGCAAGCATATACTGTGCTTAATTGCTCTGTGCAACCACTCATACCTGTTGGTTTAACATTATTTAAAAAAAATAAAAAAAACTTTTACATTAGTTTGCTAATTGCAAGTTTAATCTAATTTCATTTTCCATCAGGCCTGTGTGCCAGGCCCACCGCAAGCATATACTGTGCTTAATTGCTCTGTGCAACAACTCATACCTGTTGGTTTAACATTAGTTAAAAAAAATAAAAACATTTTTACATTAGTTTGCTAATTGCAAGTTTAATCTAATTTCATTTTCCATCAGGCCTGTGTGCCAGGCCCACCGCAAGCATATACTGTGATTAATTGCTCTGTGCAACCACTCATACCTGTTGGTTTAACATTATTTAAAAAAAATAAAAAAAACTTTTACATTAGTTTGCTAATTGCAAGTTTAATCTAATTTCATTTTCCATCAGGCCTGTGTGCCAGGCCCACCGCAAGCATATACTGTGCTTAATTGCTCTGTGCAACCACTCATACCTGTTGGTTTAACATTACTTAAAAAAAATAAAAAAAATTTTTACATTAGTTTGCTAATTGCAAGTTTAATCTAATTTCATTTTCCATCAGGCCTGTGTGCCAGGCCCACCGCAAGCATATACTGTGCTTAATTGCTCTGTGCAACCACTCATACCTGTTGGTTTAACATTATTTAAAAAAAATAAAAAAAACTTTTACATTAGTTTGCTAATTGCAAATTTAATCTAATTTCATTTTCCATCAAGCCTGTGTGCCAGGCCCACCGCAAGCATATACTGTGCTTAATTGCTCTGTGCAACCACTCATACCTGTTGGTTTAACATTATTTAAAAAAAAATAAAAAAACTTTTACATTAGTTTGCTAATTGCAAGTTTAATCTAATTTCATCTTCCATCAGGCCTGTGTGCCAGGCCCACCGCAAGCATATACTGTGCTTAATTGCTCTGTGCAACCACTCATACCTGTTGGTTTAACATTATTAAAAAAAAAAAAAAAACTTTTACATTAGTTTGCTAAATGCAAGTTTAATCTAATTTCATTTTCCATCAGGCCTGTGTGCCAGGCCTACAGCAAACATATACTGTTATTAATTGCTCTGTGCAACCACTAATACTTGTTGTTTTAACATTATTTTAAATTAAAATAAAAAAAACTTTTACATTAGTTTGCTAATTGCAAGTTTAATCTAATTTCATTTTCCATCAGGCCTGTGTGCCAGGCCTACAGCAAACATATACTGTTATTAATTGCTCTGTGCAACCACTAATACTTGTTGTTTTAACATTATTTTAAATTAAAATAAAAAAAACTTTTACATTAGTTTGCTAATTGCAAGTTTAATCTAATTTCATTTTCCATCAGGCCTGTGTGCCAGGCCCACCACAAGCATATACTGTGCTTAATTGCTCTGTGCAACCACTCATACCTGTTGGTTTAACATTAGTTTAAAAAATAAATAAAACATTTTTTACATTAGTTTGCTAATTGCAAGTTTAATCTAATTTCATCTTCCATCAGGCCTGTGTGCCAGGCCCACCACAAGCATATACTGTGCTTAATTGCTCTGTGCAACCACTCATACCTGTTGGTTTAACATTAGTTAAAAAAAATAAAAAAACTTTTACATTAGTTTGCTAATTGCAAGTTTAATCTAATTTCATTTTCCATCAGGCCTGTGTGCCAGGCCCACCGCAAGCATATACTGTGATTAATTGCTCTGTGCAACCACTCATACCTGTTGGTTTAACATTATTTAAAAAAACTAAAAAAAACTTTTACATTAGTTTGCTAATTGCAAGTTTAATCTAATTTCATTTTCCATCAGGCCTGTGTGCCAGGCCCACCGCAAGCATATACTGTGCTTAATTGCTCTGTGCAACCACTCATACCTGTTGGTTTAACATTACTTAAAAAAAATAAAAAAAATTTTTACATTAGTTTGCTAATTGCAAGTTTAATCTAATTTCATTTTCCATCAGGCCTGTGTGCCAGGCCCACCGCAAGCATATACTGTGCTTAATTGCTCTGTGCAACCACTCATACCTGTTGGTTTAACATTATTTAAAAAAAATAAAAAAAACTTTTACATTAGTTTGCTAATTGCAAGTTTAATCTAATTTCATTTTCCATCAGGCCTGTGTGCCAGACCTACAGCAAACATATACTGTTATTAATTGCTCTGTGCAACCACTAATACTTGTTGTTTTAACATTATTTTAAATTAAAATAAAAAAACTTTTATATTAGTTTGCTAATTGCAAGTTTAATCTAATTTCATTTTCCATCAGGCCTGTGTGCCAGGCCCACCGCAAGCATATACTGTGATTAATCGCTCTTTGCAACCACTCATACCTGTTGGTTTAACATTATTTAAAAAAAAAAAAAAAAAAACATTTACATTAGTTTGCTAATTGCAAGTTTAATCTAATTTCATCTTCCATCAGGCCTGTGTGCCAGGCCCACCGCAAGCATATACTGTGCTTAATTGCTCTGTGCAACCACTCATACCTGTTTGTTTAACATTATTTAAAAAAATAAAAAAAACTTTTACATTAGTTTGCTAAATGCAAGTTTAATCTAATTTCATTTTCCATCAGGCCTGTGTGCCAGGCCTACAGCAACCATATACTGTTATTAATTGCTCTGTGCAACCACTAATACTTGTTGTTTTAACATTATTTTAAATTAAAATAAAAAAAACTTTTACATTAGTTTGCTAATTGCAAGTTTAATCTAATTTCATTTACCATCAGGCCTGTGTGCCAGGCCAACAGCAAGCATATACTGTGATTAATTGCTCTGTGCAACCACTCATACCTGTTGGTTTAACATTATTTAAAAAAAAATAAAAAAAACTTTTACATTAGTTTGCTATTTGCAAGTTTAATCTAATTTCATTTTCCATCAGGCCTGTGTGCCAGGCCCACCGCAAGCATATACTGTGATTAATTGCTCTTTGCAACCACTCATACCTGTTGGTTTAACATTATTTAAAAAAAATAAAAAAAACTTTTACATTAGTTTGCTAATTGCAAGTTTAATCTAATTTCATCTTCCATCAGGCCTGTGTGCCAGGCCCACCGCAAACATATACTGTACTTAATTGCTCTGTGCAACCACTCATACCTGTTGGTTTAACATTATTAAAAAAAAATAAAAAAACTTTTACATTAGTTTGCTAATTGCAAGTTTAATCTAATTTCATTTTCCATCAGGCCTGTGTGCCAGGCCTACAGCAAGCATATACTGTTATTAATTGCTCTGTGCAACCACTAATACTTGTTGTTTTAACATTATTTTAAATTAAAATAAAAAAAACTTTTACATTAGTTTGCTAATTGCAAATTTAATCTAATTTCATTTTCCATCAGGCCTGTGTGCCAGGCCCACCGCAAGCATATACTGTGATTAATCGCTCTTTGCAACCACTCATACCTGTTGGTTTAACATTATTTAAAAAAAATAAAAAAAACTTTTACATTAGTTTGCTAAATGCAAGTTTAATCTAATTTCATTTTCCATCAGGCCTGTGTGCCAGGCCTACAGCAAACATATACTGTTATTAATTGCTCTGTGCAACCACTAATACTTGTTGTTTTAACATTATTTTAAATTAAAATAAAAAAACTTTTACATTAGTTTGCTAATTGCAAGTTTAATCTAATTTCATTTTCCATCAGGCCTGTGTGCCAGGCACACCGCAAGCATATACTGTGATTAATCGCTCTTTGCAACCACTCATACCTGTTGGTTTAACATTAGTTTAAAAAATAAATAAAATTTTTTTTACATTAGTTTGCTAATTGCAAGTTTAATCTAATTTCATCTTCCATCAGGCCTGTGTGCCAGGCCCACCACAAGCATATACTGTGCTTAATTGCTCTGTGCAACCACTCATACCTGTTGGTTTAACATTAGTTAAAAAAAATAAAAAAACTTTTACATTAGTTTGCTAATTGCAAGTTTAATCTAATTTCATTTTCCATCAGGCCTGTGTGCCAGGCCCACCGCAAGCATATACTGTGATTAATTGCTCTGTGCAACCACTCATACCTGTTGGTTTAACATTATTTAAAAAAAATAAAAAAAACTTTTACATTAGTTTGCTAATTGCAAGTTTAATCTAATTTCATTTTCCATCAGGCCTGTGTGCCAGGCCCACCGCAAGCATATACTGTGCTTAATTGCTCTGTGCAACCACTCATACCTGTTGGTTTAACATTACTTAAAAAAAATAAAAAATTTTTTTACATTAGTTTGCTAATTGCAAGTTTAATCTAATTTCATTTTCCATCAGGCCTGTGTGCCAGGCCCACCGCAAGCATATACTGTGCTTAATTGCTCTGTGCAACCACTCATACCTGTTGGTTTAACATTATTTAAAAAAAATAAAAAAAACTTTTACATTAGTTTGCTAATTGCAAGTTTAATCTAATTTCATTTTCCATCAGGCCTGTGTGCCAGGCCCACCGCAAGCATATACTGTGCTTAATTGCTCTGTGCAACAACTCATACCTGTTGGTTTAACATTAGTTAAAAAAAATAAAAACATTTTTACATTAGTTTGCTAATTGCAAGTTTAATCTAATTTCATTTTCCATCAGGCCTGTGTGCCAGGCCCACCGCAAGCATATACTGTGATTAATTGCT
Source organism: Bombina bombina (assembly GCF_027579735.1). Lineage (NCBI taxonomy): Eukaryota > Metazoa > Chordata > Amphibia > Anura > Bombinatoridae > Bombina > Bombina bombina. The sequence continues at coordinate 1,449,356,810 of NC_069499.1, read as the reverse complement.
CTGTGCAACCACTCATACCTGTTGGTTTAACATTATTTAAAAAAAATAAAAAAAACTTTTACATTAGTTTGCTAATTGCAAGTTTAATCTAATTTCATTTTCCATCAGGCCTGTGTGCCAGGCCCACCGCAAGCATATACTGTGCTTAATTGCTCTGTGCAACCACTCATACCTGTTGGTTTAACATTACTTAAAAAAAATAAAAAAAATTTTTACATTAGTTTGCTAATTGCAAGTTTAATCTAATTTCATTTTCCATCAGGCCTGTGTGCCAGGCCCACCGCAAGCATATACTGTGCTTAATTGCTCTGTGCAACCACTCATACCTGTTGGTTTAACATTATTTAAAAAAAATAAAAAAAACTTTTACATTAGTTTGCTAATTGCAAATTTAATCTAATTTCATTTTCCATCAAGCCTGTGTGCCAGGCCCACCGCAAGCATATACTGTGCTTAATTGCTCTGTGCAACCACTCATACCTGTTGGTTTAACATTATTTAAAAAAAAATAAAAAAACTTTTACATTAGTTTGCTAATTGCAAGTTTAATCTAATTTCATCTTCCATCAGGCCTGTGTGCCAGGCCCACCGCAAGCATATACTGTGCTTAATTGCTCTGTGCAACCACTCATACCTGTTGGTTTAACATTATTAAAAAAAAAAAAAAAACTTTTACATTAGTTTGCTAAATGCAAGTTTAATCTAATTTCATTTTCCATCAGGCCTGTGTGCCAGGCCTACAGCAAACATATACTGTTATTAATTGCTCTGTGCAACCACTAATACTTGTTGTTTTAACATTATTTTAAATTAAAATAAAAAAAACTTTTACATTAGTTTGCTAATTGCAAGTTTAATCTAATTTCATTTTCCATCAGGCCTGTGTGCCAGGCCTACAGCAAACATATACTGTTATTAATTGCTCTGTGCAACCACTAATACTTGTTGTTTTAACATTATTTTAAATTAAAATAAAAAAAACTTTTACATTAGTTTGCTAATTGCAAGTTTAATCTAATTTCATTTTCCATCAGGCCTGTGTGCCAGGCCCACCACAAGCATATACTGTGCTTAATTGCTCTGTGCAACCACTCATACCTGTTGGTTTAACATTAGTTTAAAAAATAAATAAAACATTTTTTACATTAGTTTGCTAATTGCAAGTTTAATCTAATTTCATCTTCCATCAGGCCTGTGTGCCAGGCCCACCACAAGCATATACTGTGCTTAATTGCTCTGTGCAACCACTCATACCTGTTGGTTTAACATTAGTTAAAAAAAATAAAAAAACTTTTACATTAGTTTGCTAATTGCAAGTTTAATCTAATTTCATTTTCCATCAGGCCTGTGTGCCAGGCCCACCGCAAGCATATACTGTGATTAATTGCTCTGTGCAACCACTCATACCTGTTGGTTTAACATTATTTAAAAAAACTAAAAAAAACTTTTACATTAGTTTGCTAATTGCAAGTTTAATCTAATTTCATTTTCCATCAGGCCTGTGTGCCAGGCCCACCGCAAGCATATACTGTGCTTAATTGCTCTGTGCAACCACTCATACCTGTTGGTTTAACATTACTTAAAAAAAATAAAAAAATTTTTTACATTAGTTTGCTAATTGCAAGTTTAATCTAATTTCATTTTCCATCAGGCCTGTGTGCCAGGCCCACCGCAAGCATATACTGTGCTTAATTGCTCTGTGCAACCACTCATACCTGTTGGTTTAACATTATTTAAAAAAAATAAAAAAAACTTTTACATTAGTTTGCTAATTGCAAGTTTAATCTAATTTCATTTTCCATCAGGCCTGTGTGCCAGGCCCACCGCAAGCATATACTGTGCTTAATTGCTCTGTGCAACCACTCATACCTGTTGGTTTAACATTAGTTAAAAAAAATAAAAAAATTTTTACATTAGTTTGCTAATTGCAAGTTTAATCTAATTTCATTTTCCATCAGGCCTGTGTGCCAGGCCCACCGCAAGCATATACTGTGATTAATTGCTCTGTGCAACCACTCATACCTGTTGGTTTAACATTATTTAAAAAAAATAAAAAAAACTTTTACATTAGTTTGCTAATTGCAAGTTTAATCTAATTTCATTTTCCATCAGGCCTGTGTGCCAGGCCCACCGCAAGCATATACTGTGCTTAATTGCTCTGTGCAACCACTCATACCTGTTGGTTTAACATTACTTAAAAAAAATAAAAAAAATTTTTACATTAGTTTGCTAATTGCAAGTTTAATCTAATTTCATTTTCCATCAGGCCTGTGTGCCAGGCCCACCGCAAGCATATACTGTGCTTAATTGCTCTGTGCAACCACTCATACCTGTTGGTTTAACATTATTTAAAAAAAATAAAAAAAACTTTTACATTAGTTTGCTAATTGCAAATTTAATCTAATTTCATTTTCCATCAAGCCTGTGTGCCAGGCCCACCGCAAGCATATACTGTGCTTAATTGCTCTGTGCAACCACTCATACCTGTTGGTTTAACATTATTTAAAAAAAAATAAAAAAACTTTTACATTAGTTTGCTAATTGCAAGTTTAATCTAATTTCATCTTCCATCAGGCCTGTGTGCCAGGCCCACCGCAAGCATATACTGTGCTTAATTGCTCTGTGCAACCACTCATACCTGTTGGTTTAACATTATTAAAAAAAAAACAAAAAACTTTTACATTAGTTTGCTAAATGCAAGTTTAATCTAATTTCATTTTCCATCAGGCCTGTGTGCCAGGCCTACAGCAAACATATACTGTTATTAATTGCTCTGTGCAACCACTAATACTTGTTGTTTTAACATTATTTTAAATTAAAATAAAAAAAACTTTTACATTAGTTTGCTAATTGCAAGTTTAATCTAATTTCATTTTCCATCAGGCCTGTGTGCCAGGCCTACAGCAAACATATACTGTTATTAATTGCTCTGTGCAACCACTAATACTTGTTGTTTTAACATTATTTTAAATTAAAATAAAAAAAACTTTTACATTAGTTTGCTAATTGCAAGTTTAATCTAATTTCATTTTCCATCAGGCCTGTGTGCCAGGCCCACCACAAGCATATACTGTGCTTAATTGCTCTGTGCAACCACTCATACCTGTTGGTTTAACATTATTTAAAAAAAATAAAAAAACTTTTACATTAGTTTGCTAATTGAAAGTTTAATCTAATTTCATTTTCCATCAGGCCTGTGTGCCAGGCCCACCGCAAGCATATACTGTGATTAATTGCTCTGTGCAACCACTCATACCTGTTGGTTTAACATTATTTAAAAAAAATAAAAAAAACTTTTACATTAGTTTGCTAATTGCAAGTTTAATCTAATTTCATTTTCCATCAGGCCTGTGTGCCAGGCCCACCGCAAGCATATACTGTGCTTTATTGCTCTGTGCAACCACTCATACCTGTTGGTTTAACATTATTTAAAAAAAATAAAAAAACTTTTACATTAGTTTGCTAATTGCAAGTTTAATCTAATTTCATCTTCCATCAGGCCTGTGTGCCAGGCCCACCGCAAGCATATACTGTGCTTAATTGCTCTGTGCAACCACTCATACCTGTTGGTTTAACATTATTTAAAAAAAATAAAAAAAACTTTTACATTAGTTTGCTAATTGCAAATTTAATCTAATTTCATTTTCCATCAAGCCTGTGTGCCAGGCCCACCGCAAGCATATACTGTGCTTAATTGCTCTGTGCAACCACTCATACCTGTTGGTTTAACATTATTTAAAAAAAAATAAAAAAACTTTTACATTAGTTTGCTAATTGCAAGTTTAATCTAATTTCATCTTCCATCAGGCCTGTGTGCCAGGCCCACCGCAAGCATATACTGTGCTTAATTGCTCTGTGCAACCACTCATACCTGTTGGTTTAACATTATTAAAAAAAAAAAAAAAACTTTTACATTAGTTTGCTAAATGCAAGTTTAATCTAATTTCATTTTCCATCAGGCCTGTGTGCCAGGCCTACAGCAAACATATACTGTTATTAATTGCTCTGTGCAACCACTAATACTTGTTGTTTTAACATTATTTTAAATTAAAATAAAAAAAACTTTTACATTAGTTTGCTAATTGCAAGTTTAATCTAATTTCATTTTCCATCAGGCCTGTGTGCCAGGCCTACAGCAAACATATACTGTTATTAATTGCTCTGTGCAACCACTAATACTTGTTGTTTTAACATTATTTTAAATTAAAATAAAAAAAACTTTTACATTAGTTTGCTAATTGCAAGTTTAATCTAATTTCATTTTCCATCAGGCCTGTGTGCCAGGCCCACCACAAGCATATACTGTGCTTAATTGCTCTGTGCAACCACTCATACCTGTTGGTTTAACATTAGTTTAAAAAATAAATAAAACATTTTTTACATTAGTTTGCTAATTGCAAGTTTAATCTAATTTCATCTTCCATCAGGCCTGTGTGCCAGGCCCACCACAAGCATATACTGTGCTTAATTGCTCTGTGCAACCACTCATACCTGTTGGTTTAACATTAGTTAAAAAAAATAAAAAAACTTTTACATTAGTTTGCTAATTGCAAGTTTAATCTAATTTCATTTTCCATCAGGCCTGTGTGCCAGGCCCACCGCAAGCATATACTGTGATTAATTGCTCTGTGCAACCACTCATACCTGTTGGTTTAACATTATTTAAAAAAACTAAAAAAAACTTTTACATTAGTTTGCTAATTGCAAGTTTAATCTAATTTCATTTTCCATCAGGCCTGTGTGCCAGGCCCACCGCAAGCATATACTGTGCTTAATTGCTCTGTGCAACCACTCATACCTGTTGGTTTAACATTACTTAAAAAAAATAAAAAATTTTTTTACATTAGTTTGCTAATTGCAAGTTTAATCTAATTTCATTTTCCATCAGGCCTGTGTGCCAGGCCCACCGCAAGCATATACTGTGCTTAATTGCTCTGTGCAACCACTCATACCTGTTGGTTTAACATTAGTTAAAAAAAATAAAAAATTTTTTACATTAGTTTGCTAATTGCAAGTTTAATCTAATTTCATTTTCCATCAGGCCTGTGTGCCAGGCCCACCGCAAGCATATACTGTGATTAATTTCTCTGTGCAACCACTCATACCTGTTGGTTTAACATTATTTAAAAAAACTAAAAAAAACTTTTACATTAGTTTGCTAATTGCAAGTTTAATCTAATTTCATTTTCCATCAGGCCTGTGTGCCAGGCCCACCGCAAGCATATACTGTGCTTAATTGCTCTGTGCAACCACTCATACCTGTTGGTTTAACATTACTTAAAAAAAATAAAAAAATTTTTTACATTAGTTTGCTAATTGCAAGTTTAATCTAATTTCATTTTCCATCAGGCCTGTGTGCCAGGCCCACCGCAAGCATATACTGTGCTTAATTGCTCTGTGCAACCACTCATACCTGTTGGTTTAACATTATTTAAAAAAAATAAAAAAAACTTTTACATTAGTTTGCTAATTGCAAATTTAATCTAATTTCATTTTCCATCAAGCCTGTGTGCCAGGCCCACCGCAAGCATATACTGTGCTTAATTGCTCTGTGCAACCACTCATACCTGTTGGTTTAACATTATTTAAAAAAAAATAAAAAAACTTTTACATTAGTTTGCTAATTGCAAGTTTAATCTAATTTCATCTTCCATCAGGCCTGTGTGCCAGGCCCACCGCAAGCATATACTGTGCTTAATTGCTCTGTGCAACCACTCATACCTGTTGGTTTAACATTATTAAAAAAAAAAAAAAAACTTTTACATTAGTTTGCTAAATGCAAGTTTAATCTAATTTCATTTTCCATCAGGCCTGTGTGCCAGGCCTACAGCAAACATATACTGTTATTAATTGCTCTGTGCAACCACTAATACTTGTTGTTTTAACATTATTTTAAATTAAAATAAAAAAAACTTTTACATTAGTTTGCTAATTGCAAGTTTAATCTAATTTCATTTTCCATCAGGCCTGTGTGCCAGGCCTACAGCAAACATATACTGTTATTAATTGCTCTGTGCAACCACTAATACTTGTTGTTTTAACATTATTTTAAATTAAAATAAAAAAAACTTTTACATTAGTTTGCTAATTGCAAGTTTAATCTAATTTCATTTTCCATCAGGCCTGTGTGCCAGGCCCACCACAAGCATATACTGTGCTTAATTGCTCTGTGCAACCACTCATACCTGTTGGTTTAACATTAGTTAAAAAAAATAAAAAAACTTTTACATTAGTTTGCTAATTGCAAGTTTAATCTAATTTCATTTTCCATCAGGCCTGTGTGCCAGGCCCACCGCAAGCATATACTGTGATTAATTGCTCTGTGCAACCACTCATACCTGTTGGTTTAACATTATTTAAAAAAAATAAAAAAAACTTTTACATTAGTTTGCTAATTGCAAGTTTAATCTAATTTCATTTTCCATCAGGCCTGTGTGCCAGGCCCACCGCAAGCATATACTGTGCTTTATTGCTCTGTGCAACCACTCATACCTGTTGGTTTAACATTATTTAAAAAAAATAAAAAAACTTTTACATTAGTTTGCTAATTGCAAGTTTAATCTAATTTCATCTTCCATCAGGCCTGTGTGCCAGGCCCACCGCAAGCATATACTGTGCTTAATTGCTCTGTGCAACCACTCATACCTGTTGGTTTAACATTATTTAAAAAAAATTAAAAAAACTTTTACATTAGTTTGCTAAATGCAAGTTTAATCTAATTTCATTTTCCATCAGGCCTGTGTGCCAGGCCTACAGCAAACATATACTGTTATTAATTGCTCTGTGCAACCACTAATACTTGTTGTTTTAACATTATTTTAAATTAAAATAAAAAAAACTTTTACATAAGTTTGCTAATTGCAAGTTTAATTTAATTTCATTTACCATCAGGCCTGTGTGCCAGGCCAACAGCAAGCATATACTGTGATCAATTGCTCTGTGCAACCACTCATACCTGTTGGTTTAACATTATTTAAAAAAAAAATAAAAAAAACTTTTACATTAGTTTGCTAATTGCAAGTTTAATCTAATTTCATTTTCCATCAGGCCTGTGTGCCAGGCCCACCGCAAGCATATACTGTGCTTAATTGCTCTGTGCAACCACTCATACCTGTTGGTTTAACATTATTTAAATAAAATAAAAAAAACTTTTACATTAGTTTGCTAATTGCAAGTTTAATCTAATTTCATTTTCCATCAGGCCTGTGTGCCAGGCCCACCGCAAGCATATACTGTGCTTAATTGCTCTGTGCAACCACTCATACCTGTTGGTTTAACATTACTTAAAAAAAATAAAACATTTTTTTACATTAGTTTGCTAATTGCAAGTTTAATCTAATTTCATTTTCCATCAGGCCTGTGTGCCAGGCCCACCGCAAGCATATACTGTGCTTAATTGCTCTGTGCAACCACTCATACCTGTTGGTTTAACATTATTTAAAAAAAATAAAAAAAACTTTTACATTAGTTTGCTAATTGCAAATTTAATCTAATTTCATTTTCCATCAGGCCTGTGTGCCAGGCCCACCACAAGCATATACTGTGCTTAATTGCTCTGTGCAACCACTCATACCTGTTGGTTTAACATTAGTTAAAAAAAATAAAAAAACTTTTACATTAGTTTGCTAATTGCAAGTTTAATCTAATTTCATTTTCCATCAGGCCTGTGTGCCAGGCCCACCGCAAGCATATACTGTGATTAATTGCTCTGTGCAACCACTCATACCTGTTGGTTTAACATTATTTAAAAAAAATAAAAAAAACTTTTACATTAGTTTGCTAATTGCAAGTTTAATCTAATTTCATTTTCCATCAGGCCTGTGTGCCAGGCCCACCGCAAGCATATACTGTGCTTTATTGCTCTGTGCAACCACTCATACCTGTTGGTTTAACATTATTTAAAAAAAATAAAAAAACTTTTACATTAGTTTGCTAATTGCAAATTTAATCTAATTTCATTTTCCATCAAGCCTGTGTGCCAGGCCCACCGCAAGCATATACTGTGCTTAATTGCTCTGTGCAACCACTCATACCTGTTGGTTTAACATTATTTAAAAAAAAATAAAAAAACTTTTACATTAGTTTGCTAATTGCAAGTTTAATCTAATTTCATCTTCCATCAGGCCTGTGTGCCAGGCCCACCGCAAGCATATACTGTGCTTAATTGCTCTGTGCAACCACTCATACCTGTTGGTTTAACATTATTTAAAAAAAATTAAAAAAACTTTTACATTAGTTTGCTAAATGCAAGTTTAATCTAATTTCATTTTCCATCAGGCCTGTGTGCCAGGCCTACAGCAAACATATACTGTTATTAATTGCTCTGTGCAACCACTAATACTTGTTGTTTTAACATTATTTTAAATTAAAATAAAAAAAACTTTTACATAAGTTTGCTAATTGCAAGTTTAATTTAATTTCATTTACCATCAGGCCTGTGTGCCAGGCCAACAGCAAGCATATACTGTGATCAATTGCTCTGTGCAACCACTCATACCTGTTGGTTTAACATTATTTAAAAAAAAACAAAAAAAAACTTTTACATTAGTTTGCTAATTGCAAGTTTAATCTAATTTCATTTTCCATCAGGCCTGTGTGCCAGGCCCACCACAAGCATATACTGTGCTTAATTGCTCTGTGCAACCACTCATACCTGTTGGTTTAACATTAGTTAAAAAAAATAAAAAAACTTTTACATTAGTTTGCTAATTGCAAGTTTAATCTAATTTCATTTTCCATCAGGACTGTGTGCCAGGCCCACCGCAAGCATATACTGTGATTAATTGCTCTGTGCAACCACTCATACATGTTGGTTTAACATTATTTAAATAAAATAAAAAAAACTTTTACATTAGTTTGCTAATTGCAAGTTTAATCTAATTTCATTTTCCATCAGGCCTGTGTGCCAGGCCCACCGCAAGCATATACTGTGCTTAATTGCTCTGTGCAACCACTCATACCTGTTGGTTTAACATTACTTAAAAAAAATAAAACATTTTTTTACATTAGTTTGCTAATTGCAAGTTTAATCTAATTTCATTTTCCATCAGGCCTGTGTGCCAGGCCCACCGCAAGCATATACTGTGCTTAATTGCTCTGTGCAACCACTCATACCTGTTGGTTTAACATTATTTAAAAAAAATAAAAAAAACTTTTACATTAGTTTGCTAATTGCAAATTTAATCTAATTTCATTTTCCATCAAGCCTGTGTGCCAGGCCCACCGCAAGCATATACTGTGCTTAATTGCTCTGTGCAACCACTCATACCTGTTGGTTTAACATTATTTAAAAAAAAATAAAAAAACTTTTACATTAGTTTGCTAATTGCAAGTTTAATCTAATTTAATTTTCCATCAGGCCTGTGTGCCAGGCCCACCACAAGCATATACTGTGCTTAATTGCTCTGTGCAACCACTCATACCTGTTGGTTTAATATTATTTAAAAAAAACAAAAAAAAAAAACTTTTACATTAGTTTGCTAATTGCAAGTTTAATCTAATTTCATTTTCCATCAGGCCTGTGTGTCAGGCCCACCGCAAGCATATACTGTGCTTAATTGCTCTCTGCAACCACTCATACCTGTTGGTTTAACATAATTTAAAAAAAACAACAAACTTTTACATTAGTTTGCTAATTGCAAGTTTAATCTAATTTCATTTTCCATCAGGCCTGTGTGCCAGGCCCACCGCAAGCATATACTGTGATTAATTGCTCTGTGCAACCACTCATACCTGTTGGTTTAACATTATTTAAAAAAAAAATAAAAAAAACTTTTACATTAGTTTGCTAATTGCAAGTTTAATCTAATTTCATTTTCCATCAGGCTTGTGTGCCAGGCCCACAGCAAGCTTATACTGTGATTAATTGCTCTGTGCCACCACTCATATATTCTTGTTTAATAGTAGTGTAAGTGTACATTAAAAAAAAATAAACTTTTTGGATTGTGAAACATCAGTCTGCTTTTTTGTTTCCTGCTCACAGCGTATACTGTGCCCACTTGCCCAGTGCCACCACTCATAATTTGTTTAATAGTATTGTAAGTGTACATTTTAAAAAAAATGACAGGCAGAGGCAGACCACCCCGCAGGTGCTGTCGTGGTCGTGGTGCTGTGATTCCTTTAGACCCTACAAATATGCACATTGTTCAGACGCCAGGTGCCAGGGGGGACTCGAAAAGTTCTGAGGAGGACCTAGTTGAATGGCTAACACAGGACACTCAATCTTCTACAGCTTCCGCTCCTAGTCCTCCTAACCTTGACACACCATCTACGTCCAGCTGTGCTTTGGGCACCTCTTAAGTGACCAGTGCCACTCGCCCGCTTGTCGCCACCACCAACACTAGCACCACAGCCGCTTCACTTGATCTGTCAGAGGAGTTATTGTCACATCAGTTGGAAGAAATGAGTGATGCGCAACCATCATTGACAGAGGATGTAGATAACAGTGATATGTCTCAGTCAGGCAGCATTACAGACATAGAGGTACAGTGTGATGATGATGATGATGATGTTGTACCCGCTGCTGCTTCCTTTCTTGATGTGTCAGATACAAGTGAAGTGGTTGATGATGATGTGTCGGTGGATGTCATGTGGGTGCCTGCTAGAAGAGAAGAAGAAGAGGGGGAAAGCTCAGATGGGGAGACAGAGAGGAGGAGGAGGAGACGAGTTGGAAGCAGGGGGAGGTCGTCTCAAGGAGCTAGTGGCACAGTCAGACAGCATGCATTGGCACCCGGGGTAAGCCAGACAGCACACCGACGACCATCAACGCATGCTGTTGCCACCACCAGAATACCGTCATCGCAGAGCTCAGCAGTGTGGTATTTTTTTTGTGTGTCTGCCTCTGACAACAGTGATGCCATTTGCAACCTGTGCCAAAAGAAACTGCGTCGTGGGAAGTCCAACACACACCTAGGTACAACTGCTTTGCGAAGGCACATGGTCTCACATTACAAACGCCGATGGGAAGAACACATGAGTAGAAGCAGCACACAAACTCAAAGCTGCCCTCCTCCTCCTGCTCCAGCATCTTCAGGCACGTCAACCACTGCTGTCCTCCTTGCCCCCTCTCAACCATCCTCCATTGAGTCTCTCTTACGTAGCAGTTCCTGGTCATCTGCCCACAGTCTTGTGTCTGTCAAGGACATGTTTGAGCGTCACCCCCTTGCCCGGCGTCTGACAGCTGGCTTGTCTGAACTCTTAGCCCACCAGCTTTTACCATACAAGACTGGTGGAGTCTGATGCTTTCAAAAAATTTGTATCTATTGGGACACCGCAGTGGAAGGTACCTGGCAGAAATTTCTTTTCACAAAAGGCAATCCCAAACCTATGCTCTATTGTGCGAAAGGAAGTAATGGCATGTCTGGCACACAGCGTTGGGGCAAGGGTCCATATGACCACGGATAGCTGGTCTGCAAAGCATGATCAGGGCAGGTATATCACCTACACTGCACATTGGGTAAACCTGCTGACGTCTGACAAGCATGGAATGTGTGGCTCTGCAGAAGAGTTGGTGACACCGCCACGACTTGCAGGCAGGCCTGCTGCTACCTCCTCTACTCCTCCTACTCCATCCTCTTCCATAACCTCTTCCTCGGCTGAGTCCTCTTCTGCTTCTGCGTCTTGCTCCACATCAACGGCACCCCCCCAGCTCCCCAGGTACTATTCAACATCCCGGATACGGCAGTGTCACGCCGTCTTGGGGTTGACTTGCCTGAAAGTGGAGAGTCACACCGCACCACCACTCCGGAACGCACAGGTGGATCAGTGGCTGACTCCGCACCTGCAGATTGGCAAGGTTGTTTCTGACAATGGAAGTAATTTGGTGGCGGCATTGAAATTGGGCAAGTTGACACATGTGCCGTGCATGGCACATGTGTGTAATCTGATTGTACAACGCTTTGTGCATAAATACCCAGGCTTACAGGACGTCCTGAAGCAGACCAGGAAGATGTGTGGCCATTTCAGGCGTTCCTACACGGCCATGGCGCACTTGTCTGATATCCAGCGTCGAAACAACCTGCCAGTGAGGCGCTTGATTTGCGACAGCCCGACACGGTGGAATTCAAAACTCCTAATGTTCGACCACCTGCTCCAACAAGAAAAAGCTGTTAATGAGTATTTGTATGACCGGGGTGCTAGGACAGCCTCTGGGGAGCTGGGTATTTTTTTGCCAAATTACTGGACGCTCATGCGCAATGCCTGTAGGCTCATGCGTCCTTTTGAGGAGGTGACAAACCTTGTCAGTTGCACCGAAGGCACCATCAGCGACATCATACCATTTGTTTTCTTCCTGGCGCGTGCCCTGCGAAGATTGCTGGATCAGGCCGTAGATGAGCGTGAAGAGGAAGAGGAAGAGTTGTGGTGTCCATCACCACCAGAAACAGCCTTATGAGCATCGCTTGCTGGACCTGCGGCAACGCAGGAAGAGGATTGTGAGGAAGAGGAGTCAGAGGAGGAATGTGGCTTTGAGGAGGAGGAGGAGGAGGAAGACCAAACACAACAGGCATCCCAGGGTGCTCGTTGTTGTCACCTCTCTGGTACTTTTTCCATATCCCGGTTCCTATAAATTATCGCCGGGTTCCTAGAATCAATGCCATACCTGTACTTGATTGTTCAAAATGAGGGAATATGTGGTCTTTCATGCTGTTGTTTCAGTTGAGGGTCCAGGACCCGCGTCTAAAAAGGCTGAAGGAGAACGAAGTTTACTGGTTGTCCAAGCATCTTTTTCCATATCCCGGTTCCTATTAATTATCGCCGGGTTCCTAGAATCAATGCCATACCTGTAGTCTTTTGTTCAAAATGAGGGAATATTTGGTCTTTCATGCTGTTGTTTCTGTTGAGGGTCCAGGACCCGCATCTAAAAAGGCTGAAGGAGAACGAAGTGTACTGGTTTTCCAAGCATCTTTTTCCATATCTCTGTTCATATAAATTATCGCCGGGTTCCTAGAATCAATGCCATACCTGTACTTGATTGTTCAAAATGAGGGAATATGTGGTCTTTCATGCTGTTGTTTCTGTTGTGGGTCCAGGACCCGCATCTAAAAAGGCTGAAGGAGAACGAAGTGTACTGGTTTTCCAAGCATCTTTTTCCATATCCCGGTTCCTATAAATTATCGCCGGGTTCCTAGAATCAATGCCATACCTGTACTTGATTGTTCAAAATGAGGGAATATGTGGTCTTTCATGGTGTTGTTTCTGTTGAGGGTCCAGGACCCGTGTCTAAAAAGGCTGAAGGAGAACAAAGTGTACTGGTTGTCCATGCATCTTTTTCCATATCCCGGTTCCTATTAATTATCGCCGGGTTCCTAGAATCAATGCCATACCTGTAGTCTATTGTTCAAAATGAGGGAATATGTGGTCTTTCATGCTGTTGTTTCTGTTGAGGGTCCAGGACCCGCATCTAAAAAGGCTGAAGGAGAACGAAGTGTACTGGTTTTCCAAGAATCTTTTTCCATATCCCGGTTCCTATAAATTATCGCCGGGTTCCTAGAATCAATGCCATACCTGTACTTGACTGTTCAAAATGAGGGAATATGTGGTCTTTCATGCTGTTGTTTCTGTTGAGGGTCCGGGAGACTAGTATAAAAAGGCTGAAGGAGAAGGAAGTGTACTGGTTGTCCAAGCATGTTTTTTGTTCAATTTCACGGTTCCTAAAAATTATGTACGGGATTTCTAAAATCCATGCCATACCTGTACTCTATTGTTCAAAAGGATGGCATATGTGCTGTTTCCTGATGTTGTTTCTATTGAGGGTCCTGGACCCTTGTCTAAAAAGGCTGAAGGAGAACGACCTGCACTGGGTGTACTGTCCAAGCATCTTTTTCTATCTCCCGGTTCCTAAAAATTATCTCCGGTTTCCTAAAATGGATGCCATACCTGTAATGGATTATTCAAAAGGATGGCATATGCGGTGTTTCCTGTTTTTTTTTTTTCTGTTGAGGGTCCTGGACCCTAGTATAAAAAGGCTGAAGGAGAAGGAAGTGTACTGGGTGTCCAACCATGCTTTTTGATCAATTTCCCGGTTCCTAAAAATTATCTCCAGATTTCTAAAATCAATGACATACCTGTAGATGATTATTCAAAAGTATGGCATATGTGTTGTTTCCTGCTGTTGTTTCTGTTGAGGGTCTGGGACCCTCGTTTAAAAAGGCTGAAGGAGAAGGAAGTGTACTGGGTGTCCAATCATGTTTTGTGTTCAATTTCCCGGTTCCTAAAAATTATCTTGGGGTTTCTAAAATCGATGCGATACCTGTACTGGATTATTCAAAAGGATGGCATATGTGGTATTTCCTGATGTTGTTTCTGTTGAGGGTCCTGGACCCTCGTCTGAAAAGGCTGAAGGAGAAAGACCTGTACTGGGTGTCCAAACATCTTTTTGCATCTCCAGGATGTAGCGGTAATCCACTAGGGGGTCTCCCTTCCTCTGTCCAAACCCAGGGGTGGCCACCGTACAGTGGGACCAGAGATATAGTTGCTGAGACCGGGGTCAAGCCAGCGGGTGTATCTCCCGCAGCTGGGCTGGTCTCAGTGGACTCCCAGTCAGGTAGCATCCTCTCTGCACTGCAGCTCTTTCTTTGCAGGTATTGTTCCCTCTGCCTGTCTGCTTTTAGGCAGGAATAAATCCACCTGCCATGCTGCTTCTTGGCAGGAATTGATCCCTCTGCCTCCAAATAGTGGGACCAGGGCTATCGTGGCTGAGACCGGGGTCAAGCCAGCGGCTGGATCTCCCCCAGCTGGGCTGCTCTCAGTGGACTCCCAGGCAGGTAGCGTCCACTCTGCCTGTCTGCTTCGAGGCAGGAATAGATCGCTCTGCCTCACTGCACACTTCCAGCAGGTATCATGCCCTCTGGTTTCTTATAGGCATGAATCGATCCCTCTGCCTTGCTGCTCCTTTCAGGCAGGCCAGCTCTTTGCATACAGGCCCACAGTCTCTGTAACAGATCCCTCTTTTAGGGAGAGGTGCAGCCATAATGCAGGGTCAGAACCTCGGCAAATTGTATACCTGAAAGAATCAAACAGCACAAAAAGGCAATCCCGTACCCCAACCTGTACTCCATTATGCAAAAGGAAGTAACCTTACCATGGTTCCCTGACAGCACGTCTTGTAATACTCTGTCATTGAAATTATATATCTATCAAATCTATCTATCTATTTATCTATCTAATCTATCAATCTTTCTAATCTATCTAACTATCGATCGTATCTATCAAATATATATTGCATCTATCGATCTCTGTATTTCTTATCTATCAAATGTATATTTCATCTTTTGATCTGCCTTGCTGCTCCTTTCAAGCAGGCCAGCTATTTGCATACAGGCCCACAGACTCTGTAACAGATCCCTCTTTTAGGGAGAGGTGCAGCCATAATGCAGGGTCAGAACTTCTGCACCTGGTATACTTGATTGTGCAAAAGGAAGTAACCTTACCATGGTTCCCTGACCGCACATCTTGTTGTTATATTTGATGAGGGTAATCAGGCAGGCCGTATAGACCTCCCCCGATAGGGAGAGTAAAAAGGATTTAAGTGCTAAGAATAGTACTAATATAAACACAACCTAGTTACGATGGTACCAAAACTGCATGTCTTGTTGTTATATTTGGTGAGGGTAATCAGGCAGGCTGTATAGACCTAACCCGATAGGGAGAGTAAAATGGATTAAAGTGCTAAGAATAGTACTAATATAAACACAACCTAGTTAACATGGGTCCCAGACCGCATGTCTTGTTGTGATACTTTGACAGGGTAATCGTGCAGGCCATATAGACCTCCCCCGATAGGGGGAGTTACAGGGATTAAAGTGCTAAGAATAGTACTACTTCTTAACACAACCTAGTTACCATGGGTCACAGAACGCATGTTTAATTATTATACTTTGTCAGGGTAATTATATATCTAACAAATCTATCTATTTATCTTCTATCGATTCTATCTAACTATCAATCTATGTATATCTATCTATCAAATCTATCTATCTTGTGTCCGGACTGTTTTGAGACAGCCACATGTGTTTTTGACAAATTTGAAGTAGGAGGACAGAACAATCACAGGGATTAAACTGCTAAGAATAGTACTACTTAAGACAACCTAGTTATACCAGTACCAACATGGGTCCCACACCGCATGTCTTATTATTATATTTGGTCAGGATAATCATGCAGACCATATACACCTCCCCCGATAGGGGGAGTAACAGGGATTAAAGTGCTAAGAATAGTACTACTTAACACAACCTAGTTACCATGGGTCCCAGACCGCATGTCTTATTATTATATTTTGTCAGGATAATCATGCAGGCCATATACACCTCCCCCGATAGGGGGAGTAACAGGGATTAAATTGCTAACAATAGTACTACTTAACACAACCTAGTTACCATGGGTCCCAGACCTCATGTTTTATTATTATATTTGTCAGGATAATCATGCAGGCCATATAGACCTCCCCCAATAGGGAGAGTAACAGGGATTAAAGTGCTAAGAATAGTACGACTTAACACAACCTAGTTACCATGGGTCCCAGACCGCATGTCTTATTATTATATTTTGTCAGGATAATCATGCAGGCCATATACACCTCCCCCGATAGGGGGAGTAACAGGGATTAAAGTGCTAACAATAGTACTACTTAACACAACCTAGTTACCATGGGTCCCAGACCGCATGTCTTATTATTATATTTTGTCAGGATAATCATGCAGGCCATATAGACCTCCCCCGATAGGGGGAGTAACAGGGATTAAAGTGCTAAGAATAGTACGACTTAACACAACCTAGTTACCATGGGTCCCAGACCGCATGTCTTATTATTATATTTTGTCAGGATAATCATGCAGGCCATATACACCTCCCCCGATAGGGGGAGTAACAGGGATTAAAGTGCTAACAATAGTACTACTTAACACAACCTAGTTACCATGGGTCCCAGACCGCATGTCTTATTATTATATTTTATCAGGATAATCATGCAGGCCATATAGACCTCCCCCGATAGGGGGAGTAACAGGGATTAAAGTGCTAAGAATAGGACGACTTAACACAACCTAGTTACCATGGGTCCCAGACCGCATGTCTTATTATTATATTTTGTCAGGATAATAATGCAGGCCATATACACCTCCCCCGATAGGGGGAGTAACAGGGATTAAAGTGCTAACAATAGTACTACTTAACACAACCTAGTTAACATGGGTCCCAGACCGCATGTTTTGTTGTTATATTTTGTCAGGGTAATCATGCAGGCCATATAGACCTCCCCCGATAAGGGGAGTAAGAGGGATTAAACTGCTAAGAACAGTACTACTTAACACAACCTAGTTACCATGGGTCCCAGACCGCGTCTCTTGTTGTTATACTTTGTCAGGGTAATCATGCAGGCCATATAGACCTCCCCCGATAGGGGGAGTAACAGGGATTAAAGTGCTAACAATAGTACTACTTAACACAACCTAGTATCCATGGTTCCCAGACCGCATGTTTTATTATTATACTTTTTCAGGGTAATTAAATATCTATCAAATCGATCTATTTATCTTCGATCGATTCTATCTAACTAGCAATCTATGTATATCTATCTATCAAATCTATCTATCTTGTGGCCGGACTGTTTTGAGACAGCCACTTGGGTTTAGGACAAATTTGAAGTAGGAGGACAGACCAATCATCTTCATCCATCTCCCTGTTCCAAAAATGCAGGCCATATAGACCTCCCCCAATAGGGGGAGTAACAGGTAGTAGTACACTGCTAAGAATAGTACTACTTAACACACCACGGGTCCCAGACCGCATGTCTTATTGTTATACTCTGTCAGGGAAATTATATATCTTTCAAATCTATCTATTTATCTATCAAATCTATCTAACTATCAATCGTATCTATAAAATGTATATTGCATCTATTGATCAATGTAATTCGTATCTATAAAATGTATATTGCATCTTTTGATCTATGTAATTCGTATCTATCAAATGTATATTGCATCTTTTGATCTATATAATTCATATCTATCAAATGGATATTGCATCTATTGATCTATGTAATTCGTATCTATCAAATGTATATTGCATCTATTGATCTATGTAATTTGTATCGATCATATGTATATTGCATCTATTAAACTATGTAATCTATGTATCTATCTATCAAATCTATCTCGTGGTTGTGCAAATGGACTGTTTGCGGTTGTTTGCGGTGCGTTACACTTGGAGTTTGGTCTGTCACTGTGAAGCGGGCGTAACCCTTACACTACCTGATCGATACAACTTCATAACTGATGTTTTAAAGCACGTTATTCCAAACTATTTAGGAATATTAGATGATTTATGCCCTTTAGGGGTTAAAAGCAGACTCTGCTTCAACTATGTAATTTTCCATGGGAGTTTTGCCATGGATCCCCCTCCGGCATGCCACAGTCCAGGTGTTAGTACCCTTGAAACAACTTTTCCATCACTATTGTGGCCAGAAAGAGTCCTTGTGGGTTTTAAAGTTTGCCTGCCTATTAAAGTCAATGTCGGTTTGCCCGGTTCGCCAGTTCGCGAACAGTCGCGGAAATTCGAGTCTGCCGTTCGCGAACCGAAATTTTTAGGTTCGCGACATCACTAGCAGGCAACTGCAATTAGATTACACTAGCAGACTGATGTTTCACAGTCAAAAAAGTTTTTTTTTTAAATTTACACTACTGTTACACCAGATATGAGTGGTGGCACTGGGCAAGTGGGCCTGGCACACACGCTGGCAGGCAGGCAACTGCAATTAGATTACACAAGCAGACTGATGTTTCACAGTCAAAATTGTTTTTTTTTTTAAATTTACACTACTGTTACACCAGATATGAGGGGGGGCACTGGGCAAGTAGGCCTGGTACACATGCTGGCAGGCAGGCAACTGCAATTAGATTAGTAGCAGACTGATGTTTCACAGTCAAAAAAGTTTTTTTTTTTTTTTTTTTTTATAACATCTGTTTATTGGAAAACATACAACAATACAGACAATAAGCCAAGATAAAGTTTCTACGGACATTACTTCAAAGTCTGTAAATTGATATTTAGTACAGATGATGATATTGAACAAGTCTTCAAACAAAGTCAAATAAAACAAAATAATATTCAACATTTTCACAGCTTTTCATGTGCTCACTAGTGCAAAATAAATTGTCTCTGAATCCAATATCACACCAATTTCTCTAAGTAAAGTACCCATAGGCAAGTGTAGGTCTTATAGATTAAAAGTTTCTTCAGATAACAACTGATTCATATAACATTAGATAAAGTAAGGAATGGGGTGATAGGAAATATAGGAGAGGACCTCCGGAGCCTCAACTATCCTATTAATCTTCTCTGTGATGGTGATAATGATTCCTCCCAGATGAAGCGTATGTCAGCTAAAGTGTTTAATTTATGTCTTTTTACATAGCCATATTCCTCTAAGGACAGGAGACTGGACACTTTCATCCTCCATGTTGGGATAGAGGGAATGTCTGGAGATTTCCATTTGTGTGCAATCAGGGCCTTAGCACCATTTAGTCCCATTTGCAATAATGTAAGTCTCAGTGTACATGTGATGTTTGGTTTAACATTAAGTAAAGCTATGTTATGTGTCAATCTGAAACTATCTGTCAGTATTCTTCTGAAATGCGTCTCTATACCCTCCCACAATGGCCGAACTCTGTCGCATTCCCACCACATGTGTATATAACTCCCTCTCCGCCCACATCCTCTCCAACACCCATCATTCGCACCTGGGTAAATCGAATGTAACCTCGCTGGAGTTAGATACCATCGCATCATGACTTTAGTATTGAGCTCTATTATTTGTGGGGATGTGGAAGATTTTTTGGTGTTTTTAAATATCTTTAGCCATTCCTCTGTTCCTAGTTCTATGTCCATGTCATGATGCCATTTTGTGGTATATGTGGGAAGTTGTGTGGTTTGCGGCGTCTGTAACAGTTTTCTGGAAAGTGATAAAGAGTGTGGTGTTGTCTCTTCTCTGAGGCACAGTTGCTCAAAGGCTGTCAGATCTCTCAGGTAGTCAGCTCTGTGAGGGGAAGTGTGTATGAAGTGAGCTAACTGATGGTATTTAAGCCACCTCGCATAGTTACCGTTTGCAATGTTTCTAATGTCTTCCCTGGGTTTAAGTTTCCGATTCAGTGTGAAGTCTCTTAGTGGTGTTGTAAAGCCCCATTCCGTCAGACGTTGTTGTCCGCTATCTAAACCCCCTATTAATTCTGCATTGATAGGAATAGGGAACAGGGGTGATCTAATCCCTGTGATATGTGGTTTTGTGGCAGTTATTTTGTCCCAAGAGTCAAACATCTGTCTATGTATCTCTAGATTCATACATTGTGGGGGCCTTAGATGTTTCGGTATCCAGCATAGAGTACCCACCCTGGGGACCTTCAGTGTATGCGAGTCTATTGCTACCCAAGCCTTTGAGTCCCTCGCTCCATGCCAATCTAATACCCTCTGTAATGTGACTGCTTCCAAATATATTGAGACACAAGGGACGCCCAGGCCTCCATTGGCCAGAGTTCTGTACATTGTTTCTTTGTTGATCCTGGGTTTGCTTGTTCCCCATATGAAAGTGTTAATGTGTTTTTGTAGTCTAGCCTGATACCATTTTGGGAGGGGCATGGGAAGTGTCTGCATAACATACAATATTCTTGGGAGAGTGGTCATTTTTATGCACTGAATCCTCCCCCACCAAGAGATGGGTTTGGTCGCCCATTGTTGTAGGTCACGCGAAACGCTATGTAGTAAGGGGGCATAATTATTCTCAAATAAGACTTTTTTGTCCGGTGATAGCTGAATACCCAGGTATTTCAACGTTTTAAATTGGAACTGTAGAGGGCAGATGGACGATAGATTCCTAAATGTTACTTGGGGAAGAGAAATGTTAAGAATTTCTGATTTCTGTAAGTTTATCTTAAAGTTTGAGTAGCGACCAAATTCATCGATTTCCGACAAAGTGGCAGGGATCGAGTGTGAGGGGGAAGTCATTGTAAAAAGGACGTCGTCCGCGTATAAGGCGATTTTAAAATCATGTGGGCCTATTGTTATTCCCTGGATGTTTGGGTCTGCTCTAACTCTGGCTGCAAACACTTCCATCATTAATATGAATAGGGTGGGAGAAAGCGGGCAGCCCTGTCGTGTCCCATTTCTGATTTTAAACGTGTTTGATAGTACTCCATTCACCTTGATCTGGGCAGAAGGGTAGGTGTAGAGACTGAATATTCGCGATATTATTGCAGGACCAAAGCCGATCGTTAAAAGCGTTTCTTTTAGAAATCCCCAATTTATGCGATCGAACGCCTTTTCGGCATCCATAGCTAATAGGACCGCTGGTATGTTATTTTGTTTGGCATAATTCATTAATGACAACACTCTAATGGTGTTGTCCCTTGCCTCTCTCCTAGGGACAAATCCTACTTGGTCTGTATGAATTATGTCTTGTATAATTTCATTAAGTCTATTTGATAGTATCTTCCCCCATATCTTTACATCTGTGTTTAGGAGTGATATTGGGCGATAATTGCTTGGTTCTGTTGTAGGTTTACCTGGTTTGGGTATTACTGTTATATGCGCTAATAAAGAATTAGTGGGCAGGCTGTTTGTCTCATCCAGTGAGTGAAAAAGAGAAAGAAGATGGGGAGCTAGAATGTGCCTGAACTTCTTGTAATAGATGTTTGTAAAACCGTCCGGTCCTGGGCTTTTACCTGTGGGGAGCTCTTTTATTGTTTTTAGTATTTCTTGTTTTGATATGGGGCTATCCAATTTATCAATTTGTGATTGGGACAGTTTAGGGAGATTAGCCTGCTCGATGTACTCTCTCATTCTATTCTGATGTTCTGGAGAGGTGTCTGATTCTAAGTTGTAGAGCTTAGCATAATAGTCCCCAAAGAGGTTAGCTATTTCTTTGCTGTCGTATATAGGTCTGTTGTCCGGGGTGTGGAGTTTATCTATTTGGGAGGCTCTTGTTTGGGCCTTTAGTAATTTTGCTAAGAAAGGACCTGACCTGTTGCTCTCATAAAAGTACGTCTTTCTAAGTGAGAGGGCTTTCCTCTGGGATTCTTTCGTTAAAATGGCATTTAGTTCTTGTCTACTCTTCATTAGGTTAGTATATTCTGTATGACCCTTAGGGTTATTTTTATGTTGTAGTTCTAAGCGGTATATTTGAGAAGTTAATCTATTTATTTCAGAATTGTACAACCTCCTTCTGTGAGTTGACAGTTTAATACATTCCCCCCTGATCACAGCTTTGTGTGCCTCCCACAAGCATTCTGGAGCCATCCCTGGTGTCTGGTTAACTTGGAAATATTCCGTCAACGCTTGGTGAATGTGTTTCTCTGAGGTTGGGTAGTGGATTAGGGAATTATCTAGTCTCCACAGGAATTGTGTATTCGGTTTGTTTGGCCAGACCAGTTGCATGGAAACCGCTGAGTGGTCTGACCAAACCGTGGGTGTTATGTCTGCTTCCCTAAGTTGTGATATGTATGCCCTGTCTAAGTAGAGGTGGTCTATACGAGTGTATACCGTCCATGGGTGGGAGTAGAACGTGTAGTTCCTCTGAGTAGGGTGTAAGATGCGCCAGGTATCTAATAATCCTAGGACCTCTAAGCATTTAAGTACTGCGTTCGGGGGTCTCGTTTCAGAGAGGGGTGAACCTTTAGAGGTGTCCAGTGTGGAGTCTATTGTCACATTCATATCTCCTCCCAGTATCAGAAGACCTTTCTTGTGTTCTAAAATTAAGTCTAGAAGGTGTTTGTAAAATTTTTGCCGTCTGCTATTGGGGGCGTAGACATTTACTATTGTGATTGGTTTGTTGTATAAGAGCCCCACTAACAGAAGGATTCTACCCTCAGCGTCAGTTAATTTATTTAGTAGTTGAAAGTGTATACTCCTATGAAACAGGATTCCCACCCCGTTCTTTTTAGCATTATGAGAGTTAAAATACCCCGTTGGGAACTCTTTTGATTTAAATTTGGGTTCCTCCCCATTAACAAAATGGGTCTCCTGCAATAGTATTATGGAATCTTTATGTTTCGCTAAGGCTTTCATGGCTATGGAACGTTTTGTGGGAGAGTTTAATCCCTTAACGTTTTGGGTAACAATATTAATCAGAGGATCAGCCATTCTCCTGGTGTCTAATGTGTGAACTGTAGTGGATTTTTGAGCTTACCTGAGTTGCCCCGGAGGTCCCCTCCCGAACACAAAGGGTTACATAGAAAAAGAAGATGCTTGATGAGATAAACAAAAGGCACATATTGTCAGCAGTTGGTACACTAGAAAATGTGAGCACAAAGTTAGAACATGCACAACAGTAAATAGAATGAAAACACAATAAACTAAACAAATCCTTAACCAAGGGAATTAGTCTATGGAACAACCGCCTGGCCAGTATGGTGACCCGGGAGATCGTTACATCCATATCCAATTCCGTGAAAAAGTGGGGGGGGGGTTAGTAGGCACTTAGAGATGCCTATCTTTCTAGGTGGGCTATTTGAATAATAAGCATAACATTTGTGAAATAACAACTAATTAGGGTTATCAATTCAGCATTCTAAATTTTTGAGCAAGAGATAATACTTATTCTTTCACACTGGTGATTAATGCTAAAGTTCAGGAAGAGTCCTGTGAATGGCCCGGTGTATCTGCTTGAGGGGAAGATGGTTTCCGTCTCTTCTTTGCCACCAGAGACCAATCTTGTCTTTGAGGCTTAGGGACTGATGTTTTTTGTAAATGGCGATCATTTCTGTCATCAGTGAGCTTTGGTAGAGCAGGCTGGGGAATGTTCAATTGAGCGCAAAAAGGCTCCAAATCCTCTGCGTCTTTGTAAATGTAGGTCTTGTCACCTTTGTTGACTCTGATTGAAAAGGGAAATCCCCATCTATAGGGTATGTTTAAGTCTCTCAGGTGCAATGTTAAGTACCTCGCTTCTTTTCTTTTCGCCAAAGTAATAGGGCTGAGGTCTGCAAAGATCTGAAGTGAGTCTTCTCCAAAGGTTATTGGTGTTTGCTTTCTGGCCGCCTGTATTATCCTTTCTTTATCTGTGTACTTGTGGCACCTAAGTACGATATCTCTGGGAGGTGCTGTTGCTGCTGGCTTAGGTCTTAATGCCCTATGCGCTCTATCCAGGCTGACTCTCTCATCTCCTTCCATTCGTAGTAGGAATTTGAATAGGTTTTGAAGATATGATGGGATCTGGGCAGCTTGAATCTCCTCTGGAACCCCACGAATTCGTAGGTTTTGGCGGCGACCTCTATTGTCTAGGTCCTCCACCTGTTCTTGCAGCTGTATAATGGTCGAATTTTGGTATTGTATCTCTGTGGTCATGGACATGGCTGATTGTGTGTTTTCCTCCACCTGCTCCTCTATTTGCATAACCCTGTTCCCTAAATCTGCCACATCTTTTTTAATGTCTGCCAGGCCTTCTTTTATAACCCTGCTTACTTGATTCATGAACGAAGAAAAATCCTCCTTAGAGGGAAGAGCCTTCAGATCAGCCCTTGTTATAGTGCAATTATTATCATTGCCTCCCATGTTCAGTAATGGGCTGTCTTTGTCTCCTATATTGGTCAGCATAGAGGGGTCAAGGTCTTCAGAGGAAGCTGTTTCACAGGGTTTAAAGAAATTGTTTAGCTTTCCCCCATTTATGTTTGGCCCTTTAGGGTGTTTATCCACGTGCTGCGGGCGCTTACTTGTCATGGTGAGAGTTGCAGTTTGCAGGTGGCTTCCTCCTCTGATATCCTGACTGAATGCTGTGACGCAGTTAGTATTATTTTCGTAGGGCCTTGTGGTATTTCAATCAGTCTATGTATATTAATCACTGCGTAAGACTAGCAGGTTCAGTAATGTAGCCAAGTCAGTTTTATGTGCAGTGGCCGTTACTATCAATTAATAATATATGGTGTTCAACAGTGGTTAGAAAGGGTTATTAACAGCCTCTCCACTCCTTTTTCAGATTAAGGTTAGTCTCTTAATAACTGTCTCACCTCACGCAATTTAATTGCTGAATACTTCCGAGCCGGTCTATGTGTCCGCTGTTATAAATTTCAAAGTCGTCTCCGGAGCAGCTCTGTAGCATAGGCCTGGCCTCGGGTTGCACTCTGATACTTGCCGCGGTTGAGAGTTACCTCGGGACTGGAGATATTAGAAACGGTGCTGTTGCCTTGATTTGTCTCCTTCGCTTGCTCACCGGGTGTTTAATTCACATATAGCCAGTGTTTACATCCGTGTTTTCGCTCTTTTAAGTTGTTTTTAGCGCCCACCAGAAAGATCCTTCACGGAGCTTTAAGCTATTGCGGCCATGTTCTCCGACGGCCGGCTCCGCCCCCCCAAAAAAAAAAAAAGTTTTTTTTTTTTTTAATTTACACTACTGTTCCACCAGATATGAGTGGTGGCACTGGGCAAGTGGGCCTGGCACACACGCTGGAAGGCAGGCAACTGCAATTAGATAACACAAACAGACTTATGTTTCACAGTCAAAAAAGTTTTTTTTTTTTAATTTACACTACTGTTACACCAGATATGAGTGGGGGCACTGGGCAAGTGGGCCTGGCACACACGCTGGCAGGCAGGCAACTGTAATTAGATTACACTAGCAGACTGATGTTTCACAGTCAAAAAGTTTTTTTTTTTTAAATTTACACTACTGTTACACCAGATATGAGTGGTGGCACTGGGCAAGTGGGCCTGGCACACACACTGGCAGGCAGGCAACTGCAATTAGATTACACTAGCAGACTGATGTTTCACAGTCAAAAAAGTTTTTTTTTTTTTAATTTACACTACTGTTCCACCAGATATGAGTGGTGGCACTGGGCAAGTGGGCCTGGCACACACACTGGCAGACAGGCAACTGCAATTAGATTACACAAGCAGATTTATGTGTCACAGTCAAAAATTTTTTTTTTAAAAATTTACACTACTGTTACACCAGATATGAGTGGTGGCACTGGGCAAGTGGGCCTGGCACACACGCTGGAAGGCAGGCAACTGCAATTAGATAACACAAACAGACTTATGTTTCACAGTCAAAAAAGTTTTTTTTTTAAATTTACACTACTGTTCCACCAGATATGAGTGGGGGCACTGGGCAAGTGGGCCTGGCACACACGCTGGCAGGCAGGCAACTGTAATTAGATTACACTAGCAGACTGATGTTTCACAGTCAAAAAGTTTTTTTTTTTTTAATTTACACTACTGTTACACCAGATATGAGTGGTGGCACTGGGCAAGTGGGCCTGGCACACACACTGGCAGGCAGGCAACTGCAATTAGATTACACTAGCAGACTGATGTTTCACAGTCAAAAAAGTTTTTTTTTTTTAAATTTACACTACTGTTACACCAGATATGAGGGGGGGCACTGGGCAAGTAGGCCTGGTACACATGCTGGCAGGCAGGAAACTGCAATTAGATTAGTAGCAGACTGATGTTTCACAGTCAAAAAAGTTTTTTTTTTTTTTTTAATTTACACTACTGTTCCACCAGATATGAGTGGTGGCACTGGGCAAGTGGGCCTGGCACACACGCTGGAAGGCAGGCAACTGCAATTAGATAACACAAACAGACTTATGTTTCACAGTCAAAAAAGTTTTTTTTTTTTAAATTTACACTACTGTTACACCAGATATGAGTGGGGGCACTGGGCAAGTGGGCCTGGTACACATGCTGGCAGGCAGGCAACTGCAATTAGATTAGTAGCAGACTGATGTTTCACAGTCAAAAAAGTTTTTTTTTTTAAATTTACACTACTGTTACACCAGATATGAGTGGTGGCACTGGGCAAGTGGGCCTGGCACACACACTGGCAGGCAGGCAACTGCAATTAGATTACACTAGCAGACTGATGTTTCACAGTCAAAAAAGTTTTTTTTTTTTTTAATTTACACTACTGTTCCACCAGATATGAGTGGTGGCACTGGGCAAGTGGGCCTGGCACACACGCTGGAAGGCAGGCAACTGCAATTAGATAACACAAACAGACTTATGTTTCACAGTCAAAAAAGTTTTTTTTTTTAAATTTACACTACTGTTACACCAGATATGAGTGGGGGCACTGGGCAAGTGGGCCTGGCACACACGCTGGCAGGCAGGCAACTGTAATTAGATTACACTAGCAGACTGATGTTTCACAGTCAAAAAGTTTTTTTTTTTTTTAAATTTACACTACTGTTACACCAGATATGAGTGGTGGCACTGGGCAAGTGGGCCTGGCACACACACTGGCAGGCAGGCAACTGCAATTAGATTACACTAGCAGACTGATGTTTCACAGTCAAAAAAGTTTTTTTTTTTTAAATTTACACTACTGTTACACCAGATATGAGTGGTGGCACTGGGCAAGTGGGCCTGGCACACATGCTGTTAGGCAGGCAGGCAACTGCAATTAGATTACACTAGCAGACTGATGTTTCACAGTCAAAAAAGTTTTTGTTTTTTTAAATTTACACTACTGTTACACCAGATATGAGTGGTGGCACTGGGCAAGTGGGCCTGGCACACACACTGGCAGGCAACTGCAATTAGATTACACTAGCAGACTGATGTTTTACAGTCAAAAAGTTTTTTTTTTTAACTTTACACTACTGTTACACCAGATATGAGTGGTGGCACTGGGCAAGTGGGCCTGGCACACACGCTGGCAGGCAACTGCAATTAGATTACACTAGCAGACTGATGTTTCACAGTCAAAAAAGTTTTTGTTTTTTTAAATTTACACTACTGTTACACCAGATATGAGTGGTGGCACTGGGCAAGTGGGCCTGGCACACACACTGGCAGGCAGGCAACTGCAATTAGATTACACTAGCAGACTGATGTTTCACAGTCAAAAAGTTTTGTTTTTTTAATTTACACTACTGTTACACCAGATATGAGTGGGGGCACTGGGCAAGTGGGCCTGACACACACGCTGGCAGGCAGGCAGGCAACTGCAATTAGATTACACAAGCAGACTGATGTTTCACAGTCAAAAATGTTTTTTTTCTTAAATTTACACTACTGTTACACCAGATATGAGTGGTGGCACTGGGCAAGTGGGCCTGGCACACACGCTGGCAGGCAGGCAACTGCAATTAGATTACACTAGCAGACTGATGTTTCACAGTCAAAAAAGTTTTGTTTTTTTAAATTTACACTACTGTTACACCAGATATGAGTGGTGGCACTGGGCAAGTGGGCCTGGCACACACACTGGCAAGCAGGCAACTGCAATTAGATTACACTAGCAGACTGATGTTTCACAGTCAAAAAAGTTTTTAAATTTACACTACTGTTACACCAGATATGAGTGGTGGCACTGGGCAAGTGGGCCTGGCACACACGCTGGCAGGCAGGCAACTGCAATTAGATTACACTAGCAGACTGATGTTTCACAGTCAAAAATTTTTTTTTTTTAAATTTACACTACTGTTACACCAGATATGAGTGGTGGCACTGGGCAAGTGGGCCTGGCACACACGCTGGCAGGCAGGCAACTGCAATTAGATTACACTAGCAGACTGATGTTTCACAGTCAAAAAAGTTTTTTTTTTTTAAATTTACACTACTGTTACACCAGATATGAGTGGTGGCACTGGGCAAGTGGGCCTGGCACACACGCTGGCAGGCAGGCAACTGCAATTAGATTACACTAGCAGACTGATGTTTCACAGTCAAAAAATTTTTTTTTTTTAAATTTACACTACTGTTACACCAGATATGAGTGGTGGCACTGGGCAAGTGGGCCTGGCACACACGCTGGCAGGCAGGCAAATGCAATTAGATTACACTAGCAGACTGATGTTTCACAGTCAAAAAAGTTATTATTTTTTAATTTACACTACTGTTACACCAGATATGAGTGGAGGCAGTGGGCAAGTGGGCCTGGCACACACGCTGGCAGGCAGGCAACTGCAATTAGATTACACAAGCAGACTGATGTTTCACAGTCAAAAAAGTTTTTTTTTTAAATTTACACTACTGTTACACCAGATATGAGTGGTGTGGCACTGGGCAAGTGGGCCTGGCACACACGCTGGCAGGCAGGCAACTGCAATTAGATTACACTAGCAGACTGATGTTTCACAGTCAAAAAAGTTTTTTTTTTGTTAAATTTACACTACTTTTACACCAGATATGAGTGGTGGCACTGGGCAAGTGGCTTGGCAGGCAGGCAACTGCAATTAGATTACACAGGAAAAAAATAAAAAAATAAAAAATGATGTTCTAGCCCTAAAAAGGGCTTTTTGGGGTGCTGTCCTTACAGCAGAGATCAGATGAGTCCTTCAGGACTGTAGGGACACTGAATACACTAGCCTAGCTATCAATTTCCCTATTAAATCACCAGCAGCTACACTGTCCCTCCTCTCACTAACAATGCAGCTTCCGAATTAATCTAAAATGGCTGCTGTTCAGGAGCTGGGAGGGTCTGGGAGGGAGGGTCTGCTGCTGATTGGCTGGAATGTGTCTGCAGACTGTGAGATACAGGGTCAAAGTTTACTCAATGATGACGAATCGGGGGCGGATGTTAAAAGTAAGCTTTTTATGCTTTCTGCATGTGTCGGTTAGCACTAGTATTACAAGTTGAAAGTAAAACCTGATGCGTGCAAAAAAAGGAACGGCCAGATTACGAGTTTTGCGTTATGAGCTGTGCGGTGCTAACGTGTAGTTTTTTTGCACTGCTTCAACTACATTGTGTCTTTCATTCCTGGATCTAAGGACACTAAAGCTGATGCCTTATCTAGGCAGTTCACTCCAGATACCTCACTATCTGAAGCCCCTCAATCTATTATTCCAGCAGAACAGATTATTGGACAACTTTCCACATCTCTCCTAAAGCTTTTGCAAGCAGGCCAATACAAGATTAGGGTCGAGGGAGGGTTTTTTGAGCATGGGAGTGACTTTTGCGTGTTTGAAAGAAGATGGGAATGAGCCGGTAGAGAGAGATAGGTTGAAGATGTGGGTAAGAGCAGGAGTGAGGGTGGAAGATAGGGAGGGTATTAGATGGGAAGGGATAGGGTTGAGTGGGCAGGTAGTAAGGCATGAGGAAGATAGTAAGGAAGAAACTTCATTCTCAGTGGCTGGATGGAAGATAGAGAGGGTGGTAGAGGGAGTAATTGGGCCTGTTGGAATATTGCAGGTTGGTGTTGGAATGTTGCTTCGGATAGTACGTGTTTTGTTTAAAAAGTAGTCTGCCAGGGCTTGAGCACTAAAGACAGACTGGGGTGGGCAAGTGTGTCTCGTGCAGAGGAGAGAGTTTTGTTATAGTGGGCTGTAGCGAGATCAGGGCAGGTTATAGTGGAAGTGTAAGGGAGGAAATTTTGAATGATTTTTGAAAATTGGAGTGGGTCCACAGCGTGTGTATTTCTGCAGGTGTGGGGGCGGGATGGAGAAGTGGGTTTAGCTTTTGCATTAATATTATAGGTGACCAGGTGATGGTCTGAAATGGGAAAAGGGCGACAGGTTGTGTCAGATATAGAGCAGAGGTAGGAAAATACCAGATCGATGAATTTAGATTCTGGACTTTGCCTTTTTCTCTGCCCCTTGGTACTTCATTGGACCTGCTGTTTTCTTTGATCTTAAAACTGGACTTTGACTATGCTTTGCTTTAACCCCTTGTACCTCGCTGGATTGTTTGCCTTACTGTTCCAGACCTGGATTGTCTTTGACTACGCTGAAGTCTGACCCCTAGTGACTGTTTTCTGTACTACTGGGATGTATCCTTTTGCAGTACTAGTTTTCCTTGCTCATTATCACCAGATTGATCTAGTACTGTACAGCACGGACTGCATCCAGAGCTTCAGGCTGATTGTTATTCCTATCTTCAGCTTAATCTCTGGGTTACTCCGTACTGTACCTATACTTCGTGTAGGTATTGAATTTTACTGCCTGTCTCTCCATCTGACACTAAGTCAGGCGTGACAGTATAAACAGGCCATAAACCCAAAGGAAATAGTGAAGACTGTGACCCTGCAGGGGCAGATGCTTAGAGCCGACCCTACTCAACTACAAGCATTGAATGATAAATTACTGCTATGCTGTCCTCTCTATGTAACCAGGGAGCCACTTCAGCGAATACACCCCAATTTGCTTTACCTCCTGTGGTTGTTATGACCTCCAGTTCAGATTCGTCTACTACTCCCAAGATTCATCTGCCTGAAAAATTTGATGACTCTGCACAGGATTACCGAGACTTCTTAAACCAATGTAGACTGCACTTTCGTAGTTATCCAGCAATGTTCCAATATGCCATAGATATTCAAACTCTTGCCTCTGAGACTAATTGGGGCTCTGGAGCTCTAAAGACAGCTTTCTGTAAAGGATTAGCTGATAGAATAAATGATGAGCTCACCTACAGAGCAATCCCTGAATCGATTGAAGATTTTATAGCTCTCTGTATATGCTTGGACCTCTGTCAGACAATCTGTATGTTTAGCACCACACTTTCCTTCTCTACCTGCTTCATCTTCTTCACCACTGGTTATGAAACCTATGGATCTAGGAGCTGTCCATCTATCTGAAACTGAACGACTTGAGACACACTTATGGACTTTGATTTTATTGTGGTGCCAAGGACCATCTACTCAGAGAATGCCCTGCCCGTCCGGAAAAAGACAGAGCTTAGTGTAGTCAGGAGAAGTCCCACTTAGCTTAAAGTTTCTAAACACTTCTCCCCAACTTATCATGGTACCTCTAACAAAACTGTAAACTCTATACAACACTTTTTAGAAGCCTTGGTAGACTCCGATGCTGCAGGGATGTTTTTTGACTCCACCTTAGCCCAACAACTGAAACTTCCATCTCATACTAAGTCACAGTTATTTAAGGTAGCCACTATCCTTTGGGTCTGGATTTGTGCTCTGTGTTTTTCCAGTATTTCATGTGTCTCTGCTAAAACCAGCTGTTTTTAACCGTTTTTCCCAAACTGTACCTCCACCTCCTCCAGTTACAGCTCATGGCCAGCCAGAATATATAATTTCAATGATTCTGAATTCCAGATATTACGGTCATCGACTCCAATACTTTGTTCACTGGAAGGGATCCTGGGTTCCTGCCCTTCTTAAAGCATTTCATCTTGCTCATCCACATAAGCCTAGTGGCCCTTGAAGAGGTCCTTGAGGAGGGGGTACTGTCACACCCTGGGTACCTCAGCTTCCTGGGTTGTTGCTTTTGCTATATGCTATCCTTGCAACTGGACTGCAGTCTGTTTCTTTTGTCTAGTTAGCTTTTTGTTTTCCTGCACTTTGGCTCCACTTGCCTACAGCTGCAGGTAATTACTCTGCCTATATAAACCAGCTCTTCCAGCAGTCATTGTCTTTTTATTGAGTTTCTACTGTGCTGTTTACCGCTATTTTGGATTGCTCACTGTTACAGACTTGGACTTGGATTTGGATTCTGGACTCTGCCTTTTTTTTCTGCCCCTTGGTACTTTTTTGGATCTGCTGTTTTCTTTGATCTTGGAACTGGACTTTGACTATGCTTTGCTTTAACCCCTAGTACCTCGCTGGATAGTTTGCCTTACTGTTGCTGACCTGAATTGTCTTTGACTACACTCAAGTCTGACCCCTAGTGACTTTTTTCTGTACTACCGGATTGTATCCTCTTGCAGTACTAGTTTTCCTTGCTCAGTATCACAGATTGATCTAGTACTGTACAGTCCGGACTGCATCCAGAGCTTTGGGCTGGTTGTTATAACTATCTCTACCTTATTCTCTGGGTTACCCTGTACTGTACCTATACTTCGTGTAGGTATTGTATTTTACTACCTGTCTCTCCATCTGACACTGAGGCAGGCGTGACAATTACTTTCACAGCTATATTTGGTCGACAGGGGTACACTTCCGACCCATAGTATCATTTTTTTTTAAATATCCTCTATCAAAGATTCTTCATCATACAGTTGAAGAATATTTAAATAATTATTTTATTAAAATTACCCAGACAAATTAAACTGAACATACTAAATATTGCATGTTTTCTATTAAACAACAGCTTTAAATTCATCATCTATCCAACCTAAATCAAATCATCTTTGCAGGGGGGGGGGGGGGGCTAGCCATGGAATGGAGAGGCAGCACACTTTGTCAGCTCCGCACAATTTTTACTAAAATTGCTCTCAAACAGACTGAAATATAAAGAGGAATATTCTAAAATATACCCTAACCTCATGTCTGTTATCATAAGTTCCTGCGGTAGGAAGATTTTGGATCGGATCGTCCATACATATACAGCAACCTAACCGTGATTGTGGCCTACTACCGAGCCCTGAGCGGATCCCTAGACTTCAGCCTGCAATTGGGCAACATTTACAAAGCATCCTACCATGGAGTCTAAATGTGATACGGTATCCTAAAAGATTGACGGAGTGCATTGGAGCTCACTTAGATGATGATCTGAGTGTGCGATCACCCACAACACCATGGATCGGATTATCTGGTCGCAGCTACACGGAACTCCCGGGTATCACGCGGCTAGATCTTTAAGACTATAGGGAACTCCTGGTAAGCATCAAAGCTCTTCACATATATGCCGGCACAAATCCTTACCTAGACAATACCCCCTTGCTGTCATGGCACCCATCCACGTG
Organism: Bombina bombina; assembly: GCF_027579735.1. Taxonomy (NCBI): domain Eukaryota; kingdom Metazoa; phylum Chordata; class Amphibia; order Anura; family Bombinatoridae; genus Bombina; species Bombina bombina. Next base: position 1,449,323,245 of record NC_069499.1, on the reverse strand, counting down.
GCACTAGCTTAACCTTATATCTCAAGCCATCTAGCCGACATAAAGACCACTATGGAGAGGCAGGTTGTTAAGCTGCTGAGCAACCTTATGACTACACTCGACTCCCACTATCATGCCCTCACTCAAGAGCTGAGGGATGTTTATGTTAAGATCCAGAGTGTGAGGGAGACTGACATAGCAGGAGATGATGGGCATTTCAGACCCCATGTTATTTTGAAACAGGCCGGAACCAATAGCCAACTAACGGGAGTCAATATTAATGAAGGCCATTGTGTAACAAGCACTGATCTCATTGGTCAGGTCTCTGTGGGTAGATGGCAGTCTCTTGAGGCATCTCCTTTGGAAAGCCCACATTCCTTACCCGAAATCTTAGATTCACCTGGGAAAACACCCCCAATCCTATCCATTATGAGAATTTCGGATGTGTGTCATAGGGAAGAGGCAGATTATACTCCGAATTATGTGAGACCGCAGCATTTCACAATGGGAGTCTCCGTGAGAGGCGATTATATGTCTCACCTTGCAACACCAGAATACTTACATAGCTCTCTCCAGGTGGCACACAGCTCCATCGATTCCAAACTGCGCCTCTTCTCCTCATCACGAACAGCCCCACAACTACAAGCCGCAAAGTTGATTTAACCTCAATTTCTATTTTTAGGGAGACTAGTGGACTTTCTACAAGTCTTTAAGGATGTTAAAGTAGGTGTAGGCTGAACTGAGCATAGGGATAAAGCAGGATACTGTGCTCACACACCCACGATCAACTCTACTTCTCTTTTGAAGTAATTTGGAACTGAGGAGACTTAGCGCTGCTAACTTGCATATAATTTACACCATTAGACACCAGGCCCCTGATGATAACATATAGGTTTGAGAACTGGGGAGTTTTGCTTATAATTTTGGAGCTTTTATACCTAAATATAACTCATATCTCAGAATGTCATGTTGCTACAATACACTATTTTGAATTGCACTGCTTCCTAGATGAAGACCTAAATGTCTGAGGACAATGATTGCAGACTGTCACATAAATTGTGATATCTATGACTATCATCCATTCATACTACATTCTGTTAAACATGTTGCCTCTTGATAAGTGATAGTTGTTGAACATTATAATCATATGTTTCTGTTTATTTATTTGATAGGTCAGTTCTTTGTTGGGTCACTCTCTATATATACTCAGGCTAATGCCTAACTGTGGTTTATGTACATTAAGCTATCTTACTAAATTAGCATTGGATATAATCTATATAACCTGCACTCAACATTAAGAATGAGTACTAGGTATTCCAAGTCTTTACCACTACTCTCTAGAGTAGCATATATGAGTAGTGCAGCATTTTCTCCACTGTATGAAAGTTTACAATACAAGTAGTTGCAGCAATATTCCCATAAGATCCTTACATTCCTGCAGAATCTACAATAGGGTTCTCATTAGACTAACTTATTAAGGTCATAATAATTATAATGCACATTGTTTAATAGTTATAGATGCCATATGGCACGGGTTCTCTACTAAGAGTCAGTCATATATATAAATATATCAAGTTTGCAGATATCTTGCTTGGTGAGACTGCTGAAGATGTAGCTAAGGCTGTTTTTTTCCCTACCATATGTGATATCATAGTTTAGCCCTTTAATGGCTCCCTCCTACTAAGTACATGGCTCACATATAGCTGCCACCCAGGAGTTTTTCTATCTACATCGGCATAGGACCTCATAGGAAACCTTCTGCACCCTTAATTATTCCCCATTGCAGGATCCACAAGTATTTTTAGTTTATTTGCCTGTTTTCTTATATCTTATATGTTTTTGCACCTGTCATTGACTCTCCGGTTATATACCTAGTAATGATGCAGTTTACTATATGTTAGTATCGCACGTTTAATGCTTTGGATAATGGCCATCGGTTTATACTCCCTCCTTATTCCTAAGGTTATTTTTAGTGAATCTACTAAACATTTACTAGCCCCTTCTTATAAATGTAATTTGTTTTATAATGATCCCAAGAGAGAACTGTTTGCTCATGAGCCTCATAATAATCATAATATTACCTTATTAGTTTCCTTTAGCACACACACCCCTCTCCTACTACTAAAGCAGCTTCTGTCAGCTGAATCACCCTAATTCTTCACCAAATGGTACAAAAGCAGCCATCACGTAACTACCCATTGCCTTGGTACTTCCCGCCTATCTGTCTCATGAGAAGTTAGCGTAGCAGTTACATTTATCCTAAAATTTATTAGAAACATGAGGTTTCCTATGTATGGGCTTTGTCTGGTCATTAAAATTTGATTAACTTGTTAAAACACTTTATGCCACAACTTATATACTTAGCTTCCAAGTTATTACTGTTTTATAGCTGCCTCTAATGCAAAGCATTGCCCCATTGTTTATTTGCTGTAATATCTCAACCAGACAACATCTTGTAACTTTATATTCATTGTTAAGATTATGAAGTTAGCTCCCATTATATATTGCACTGTATTTTCACTATTTTACTATCTTACCTAGATCATGGGCTTCTCATCTTGTTAGCAACCCTTTTTTACACGTGGCGTGGGTACATGTTGAATACTGTAGATGTTACTCATACAGGATATCTTGTTCGTATAGTAGTCATTGACTAAATTACTCCTATGTATTCTGCAATTATTAGGCTAGACCCTTCTTTAGAACCTGGAGGAAGTTTCCTTTGCACCTACTCTACTGTCTATCTGATATGTCTTAGACACCTTAGCATAAAGAAACAATTGTCCCTTATTCCTAGAAACAACCATTCCTTTAGTCATATTATTCTCCTCTCTGTTCTCCCCATACACAACTATATGGTCTTATACTAAAACGCTCCGCCCCCCCCCTTTTTCCCCTCTATATCAAGCGGCTTTTGCCTGCTGAATTCCCTCCCCCCTTACCTACTCTGGCCCAAGAGTGGCCAGGTCACATGCCAACTCCCCACATGTCCTCATCATAAGATCTAAGAGTACACCTCCTTGTCAAAGTAGGGAACATTAATTATATTATACGATTTAAAATGAGGTTCCATCTTACTCAGTCCAAACCCTTCTTCTTTATCATATTAAGGCATAATCTCCACTTTCACCTCTACTTGATTATTTCAAATTATGTCTTCCTCCACCTATATACTAGAAATCAGCATAAGAGCTATAAACCCATATGCCAAAACTATGGCTCCTACCTTTCCCTAGCTATCCACCATTTGATATTACTTATACATACTCCTAATTGAGAGAATTGAAATGTTTTGTAGAGTCATAGCCTATGTTCTAGGTAAAGGTCCCCATTGGATTTATTGTATTATTTCTCATGCTCTGCTGCAAATATCATGCATGGACGACACTTGCATGTTACTTTTTTCTCTTACAACCTCAATAAAAATTGTTTTAAAAAATCATCTTTGCAGTGGTGTTGAAAAAGCACCCTTTTTTTTAACTTTGTAATCTGGTTGTTCTGAGGAGGAGGGTGAAAATTGTTCTTCCATGCTTTTGTCCTTGAATGCCAACATACATTTTTGGGCTGCCTGGCCACACTTTGAACTATCTAATCACCCCCCATACTGCTCAGTTCCTCTCACATAACACCTACAATTCATACGGCTAGATTACGAGTTGTGCGTTATGCGTGAAAAAGCCTCCTAACGCTGCTTTTTCCCTACCGCTGGTATTACGAGTTTATGTAACGCCACAAAAATATCTATCTCCGCTCAAATCATTAACGTAAACCCAGACCCAGTAGTTATTCATATACCGATAACAAAAACATCCACCAATCACTTCAAAAACATTACACAAAGTACACTTACACTCATACAAACACTACACAATATTTATTTTTACGATTTTACATTTTCATGTCAAACTAGAACAGATCAAAGTTACGAGATCTCGGGTGTTTGAAAAAAAAGCCATGCAAATCCATTTTCCATTGACTTATATAGACAGACGGGAACATACACTCATATAGCTACAGCTAACTACAAATATTATCACATACATACACTAATCGATACATACAAACAATATACAGCACATTACCTACAGATTTTTATTAGGAAATAAACACGATTTAGCAACTTTTTCACACAAGAACATGACGTCACTCACTTTACGCTCAAAACAAGTGTTGGATTTTATTTCTCAACAAATTTTTCTCCTCCATTGACTTCTATGGGGAAGACGTGCTCGTGCACGTGGCAGGCAGATTTACCTAACGCACGTAAGATGCATAGACTAGAAAACTCGTAATACCAGCGTTACAATTGTGGAACTAACTCATTCTTTCTTGCGTTAGTCCCGCTATGACAAATAGTTCAAGAAATTACTATTTCCCTATGGACTTATGGCTTTTACTTGTGTGAAATTCACTACAACATCAAATTGTTATTTAAATTTACATTACATCAACTACAAATCACCATCACCAATACGAAATCGGTTGGAAAAATGACATCATATTTAAAAGGACAGAAAAATAATTTTTACATTTCATTATTCACAAACAGTAGACAATTGGAAACACGTCTCATTTACCTCTATTATAACATTTAATTTATTCAATTCATATGCTTGCATGAACAGCATATCTACATAGGCTCAACACATGATCATTAATGGATGCACATACATGACTTTTGTCATTGACTCATACATGTGCATTGATATTCTGGGGGAAAAACACATATAAACAATGAACACATTTACATCATACAACTACATTGGAAGGTTGCTTAACATTAGATTCTCTCTATAAATCATGAAACATAAAATATGGATTTACTGTCCCTTTAACATCACGATTCACTCAGAATATGCCATTAGGAATTACGTACAATAAGAACAGATCATTAGAACATATTACAGCTGTCACTTTTTTTGAAGGAACAACAATTCTATACTGCTTTATATAAGTCAGCATATGTGGGAGAGAATCACAATACATACATATGTACATAACACGCATCACGCAACAACAGAGCACACATTTACATCATACAACTACATTGGAAGGTTGCTTAACATTAGATTCTCTCTATGAATCATGAAACATAAAATATGGATTTACTGTCCCTTTAACATCACGATTCACTCAGAATATGCCATTAGGAATTACGTACAATAAGAACAGATCATTAGAACATATTACAGCTGTCACTTTTTTTGAAGGAACAACAATGCTATACTGCTTTATATAAGTCAGCATATGTTGGAGAGAATCACAATACATACATATATGTACATAACACGCATCTCGCAACAACAAAGCACACATTTATATTTTTAATCAGCACACAAGAAGCATGTTTTAAAATACAACACAATGAAGATTTGCAAACTAGACAGGCAGGTTGCTAATATGATGACATCATTATAAGCTTCAATCATACAGATTACATCATTAGTAATGTACCGCCCCTTTCAGAAGTTTCTCACTCAATACTACAATACTACATATACGTAAATGAGAGTTTGGAAGATCTTCATTATTATTGCGATTTTAATGGGACATGTAAAATATTGACATCTCGCAAATCACTTATATATATACAATACTACAGATGTCAGCCAGAAGATCTTCATTGTTATTACGATTTCAATGGGACGCGTAAAATATTGAAATCTTGCAAATCACTTATATATAGAATATTATAGATGTCACCTGTTACTTTATCATTTAGAAACAATATTGAAGCAACATTGATCGATCTGATTCTATGCCTTGTCTATGCCATTAAACACAAGTATGCACTTTCATTCATGTTAGCGTGGACGTGTGCTTTTTACTATAAGATCGCGTTTAATAAGTATTTATTATGCAATAGATTGCACCCACATTGCGCTGCATGCTCCAGAAGATGACTTGCCCTTCCAAAATCGCAAACACTTCCATATTCTCAACGTGCAGTTTGTTTGCGATGCACGGATGCGGATTATGCAGGTGTGTGCGAATTTCGGCGGGGCTTGTCATGATGCCCGCATCCTCAGACAGCCATCCCTGTGGCGGCAGTTTGAGGGCAGACAGTTTCCCCCTGGGTGACTCGTTGGTGAGTATTTGTGCACAACATGGTTAAGTAGTTAGACAATTGCCACTGTAGTCTTAAAAAACATTTGTGTTTGTGTAATGTGCAGCTCTAGGATGCAATTTAACCATTTCTTTTTCTTTTAGCAAATGTCTGGTTTATGCGAAATATGTAGCATGTCTTAGCTTAAATGGGCAGATAGAGAATGCGCTTTAACCATGTAATTGTCTCTTTCCGCAAATGTCTAGTTTTAGCTCTAAACAGATATGTAGCATGTCTTAGCTTAAATGGGCAGCTCTAGGATGCAATTTAACCATTTCTTTCTCTTTTAGCAAATGTCTGGTTTATGCGAAATACGCATATGTAGCATGTCCTATCTTAAAAGGGCAGATAGAGAATGCGATTAAACCATATAATTGTTTTTCAGAAAATGTTTATTTTAGGGAATTTTTGTGTACACAAATGAATTGTATTTTAATATAATAATTTTAACGATATTTTTAATATTTGTCATTTTGTTATGTTCATTATTTATAGGTGATTTGGGTTACATGAGCCGGCCTTGGCTCATTACGCCATTACGTAACCCCACGGACGAGGCCCAGGAGCGCTACAATCGGGCGCACAAGTGGACTAGGGCTGTACTGGAGAGGATGATTGGGCTCCTCAAAATTGGACTAAGATGCCTGGACAGGTCTGGAGGAGCCCTCCAATACAGCCCTAGTAAGGTGGCTAAGGTCGTTATAGCCTGCAGCATCCTGCATAACATTGCTCAGTGGGCTGGGATGCTGCAGGCCAACCAGGTGCCCCGAGACCTCCTCCAAGATGAGGAGGACAACCCTGTTCTAGAGGGGCCATTCCGGGATGAGGGGCTTAATGTCAGAGCAATTATCATCAACCGCCACTTCAGACGGTAAATACTAGAAGTTATATAGGAGCATTGCGAATATGTGTGAATTTTAGGGATATGAGAAGTAGATAATTGTGCAAACATGTTAGGATTGTTCATCAAATGATTAAAAAAAAAGATAACTTAATATTATTATTATTATTATTATAGGTAATTCATACATCAGATGATTCTGGCATTGGGTCCTGTAATGACTTTGCCACCTAATTTTCAGAAGACAACATCAGATGGTAAGTATAAACAATGTATGGACTGTGGCTGGCAGGAATTTTGCACAATCAGCCATCATATGGCATACATTTTAAAATGTAGTAAATATAAAAATATTTAAAAAAATTGATATGCATTATTTTGTTTAATTTTAAATGCTAATGTGTAATTCAGCTATTGATTAGACAATATAATGGGATTAATTTCAAATTATGGATAGATATAGATTTCAAGTATGAACCTGTTTTTAATATCAAGAAAAAAATACATGTTAGAGCATAGACACAAGATGATTTAACAATTATTAGATTTCATGAATATGTTAAGACATGTGTTCATTAAATAACCTAAATGACTAATGTTTTAAATATTTCTTTTCTTTCTTTTTCAGAGTTTCATCTGTGATAAATTTCCTCTTTTTATTTTTGTCAATAAATTTATTTTCATACTATATGTTTTTCTATTTATTTTTTTTTAAATACATATTCTTTGAGACATATCTCTATCACAGTAAGATAAGAAGAAATATATCCATCTAATATTCTGACATGTAAACAAAATATTAGTCCCATGACTGTTAAAGTCATCTATTTACAAGCACATGCCTGATATCAAATATACTAATTTTGTTTAATGTATTGAATGAAAAATATCAACACAGCTTATTCAGATAATGTTGAAGTCAAGTATCTTACAAAATTTAAGTTGGAGTTATATACATCTATCTATGCTTTTATTGTGTGATTCATAGATGTTAAAATCATAAAATGTTTATGACGAGGATATGTAGTCTAAATTATACAGAACAACTTTGTTAATTTCACTTTTAAGAAATGAAAGTGTTTAACTTACATTAAAGTGTAGTTGAATGTTAGATTTACATTCTAATCTCTATAATCTTTCTTAGGTATCCAAAAACATTCTTACACTAAATATAGGTTATTCAGCTTTAATTATTTTTAAGGTAATATGTTAGAAATTATCTTTAAATAAAAAGTAAGTTAATTTTACATTTTTACCAAGCTATTTATTGTATGCCATACTGATTACTTTTTAGCTCTAGTGGAGTTATTTGAAGGGTCAGTTAACTATAGATATATCAAAAGATAATTTCTCGAAATTATACTCTTTACCTGTTGGATAGATATCACATATTTATAGTTATTTCCATTCCCGTTTAGTTTATTTCTACAATGTTAACTCCACGTATTCCTAATGGTTTTGTCCTTAAAGGGACATTCAAACAAAACTTTAATTTAATGATTCAGAGAGATAATACAAATCTTTTAAAACAACATTTAAATTTACTTCTATTATCTAATTAGATTCAGTCTTTAGATATCCTTTGTTAAAGAAATAGCAATGCACATGGGCTAGACAATGACACAAGGCATCTATGTGCAGCCACCAATCAGCAGCAACAGAGCCTATCTAGATATGATTTTCAGGAAAGAATATCAAGCTATAAAAGCTAATGAGATAATCGAACTAAATTTGACTTTGTTTTAACATTGTATTATCCATCTAAATCAGGAAAGAACATATAGCTTAATGTCCCTTTAAGGTAAAGCTGTATAAATACAGCCATTGGAAGATATTTCATTCACAGTGGGGCAAACAATACAGGAGGTAATACAAATATGCTTTATTCTCATGTTATCCTAAGTTTGAGAAAGGGAGATGCATAGGTTTATGATCAGAAAAGCATTACTGGGAAATATCTACTTATCTGTGGGTGGCCAACAATGCATATTTACAATGTTTAGACAGATGTATTTAGATCAAGTTCAAGATTCCATATTAGCTCATTAAAGGGACAGTAATTCAAAGGCGTTTCTTTTAGGATTCCTAAATAAAATATAATTTTAAACATTAAAATGTTATTATATAATCGATTTTAATTAATTCTTTTGATATTATTTCCTTTACAACCATATCTAGATATGCTCAGTAGCTGAAGATTGGTGGATGCACAGAGATGCCTTGTGTGAATGGCTCAACGATGTGCATTGCAATTTCTTCTGTAAAGGATATCTAAAGAATAATTTAAATCGATCGAGTTACATTTTAAATTATAAAAATGTATTCTCTCTCTGGATCATTTTAAGAAAATATTTGGGTGTAATGTCCCTTTAAAAATAAAGACGCCATTGCACAATAACATATGTGAGCAGTTCAGACAAATTCAAGCTTGAGGTTCATTTACTAATAATGAACAAACGTCTATTTTAAAATTTATAAACATATTATCCAAGTTCTGTCCATTATAACTAGAAATTACGCATTTCTGAAATATAGCATGGGAAACGTATCTTGCAACACGAGATTCGCATCTTTAAAAATTCTAGTCTAATTCCACGCAATAGCACACAATCGATGTGCATTATAAATACATTTTTTTTTTTTTGTTTTTTTTTTTGTTTTTTTGTTTTTTGTTTTTTTTTTGTAAATAACTTTTTATTGAAGTTGAAATAAAGATTTACAAACAAAATTCACCATTGAAGTCATATTACATCAGAGAAAGTATCACACTGTCTATAAGCTCATATTGGGAACAAAACAAAATGCACATGTACAGAGAGAATTACACATCAGGTTTTAACATGGTGATAGACAAAAATTGTAGGTGAAATGAGATAGAACTTCATTTTGTGTTATATTACTGGCAGATGATCTCCATAATATAGAAGTAAACACTCCTAAATATATCTGAATCAAAATATCAGCCTGTGGAGAAATAGCATATGAGTCGGCCACTCTTGGGCCGAAGTATATAGGGGGGAGGGAAAATCAGCGGGCAAGAGCCGCTCGATTAAAGGAGGGTAGATGGAGGGGCGGAGCCGTTCAATCGCTGCGGTGGAGCTTATAGTATAATTAAGTATGGATTGGCTTCCTCGTCTGCTAGCTAAATACTGAGGATAAGACTAGAGTTATTAGATTCCTATGTCGGAAAAGTCAGCTAAACTTCTCCTTGCCTATCTAGAGTAAGAGGATATACTGTAGTGTAATGGTCATATTAGGATCATGAGAACAGATAGCTGGAGAAGAGGTCTTATAGTAACTGTGTAAAATATGCAGCTGAGAGAAATCTAAAACCTAAATATGGAAAGTATTGGGCCTCAACAATTCCTCTGTAGTATTATGTGGAGAGGGGGGGATTAGAATGTTTGGAGCATAGGGGGAATTTCTAGATGAGCCCCTCTCCTAGGGGGGTGCCACCTATTGACGATGCAGGAAAAAGGAGTAGGGATATGACCCGCAGGCAGAAAGCGCCAGCGGGAAAGGGAGGAGAGAGGCTTAACAGGAACAAATAGACTCCAGGTAGAAGTAAGTTAACTTTACTAAATAGAGTTGTGTGATGGGTGTTAGGATAAGAGTAAATCAATTAGATAGCTGAGAGGTATAGAAGAGTGGACACCATTATCAAATTAAATCATTCACATGTAGATGTCCTAAAGGTTTTATAGCTAACTAGTCAAGAGCAAACGCTAACATCACAGGATAGAATAAAACTGCAAGAAGTAAAACCAGGATTACACCCTTTTCGGGGAATAATAGCAAATTATTCTCTAAACCAAGATAGATTATAAGAGTAAGCCCTGGAGGATATACCTAGATAACAACAACATGTAATAACCTCTAATTATATGTTAATCATAAACATAAGTATGGCAATATTTCTAATCAGTGGGGCTGTCATTTATGTGTACGCACAGGGCAGGCGCTATGTAGAATATCTAACTAAATATAGCCAAAAGCTGACCGCCAAAAATTTCAAATTGCATAACCTCTTCTCTAACCTAGTCGCATGAATAAGATACAGACAGAGATAGAGAGAAAGGAGGTAGACAAACATATAAAGCGACAGGAACTGCAGTGATGTGGTTAGTATGTCTGATCCGGTCTCAAACATCAGATGTGATCCACGTATAGCAGTAGGGGATTTGAATAACAGAGGTATGGCAGCTGTGTGCATACTTAATTCAATATACAAATACATTTCTAACAATGAAGTTGAGGGTCAATTATAGTGATAAAATATCTAGACATGCTTTCCTTCATAGCTATATAAATTATTGGTGTGCTATAGATATATACAGTTACATAGACGTTCATAATATAAGCTTTAAACGTACTATAACTAGGGTTGTGCAAACTAGCTTTACAGAGAGAAAAATAGTCTGAACTGATTCTCAGGGACTAATCAACTCTGCGTGAATGGTAATAAGAGACATCACACATCAAACCCATTCTCCAAACATATACCATTGTGACATTTAATTTATAATTAAAGAAACATTACCCCTAAAGTGAGATAATAAGAGACTTGTCCGTCAGTAGCGCTAGATTCTGTAATATAACAGCATACCTTTTGGGTGAATATTAGGACAGGGCAGATTAAAGAGACACAAATGAGCCCTCCTGCAAATACAAATAAAGTCCTAAGGATAAGCTGGGTATAGAACAAAACTGGTAACAGAGTTAATGTAGAAGTGATCATTATTAAGCCTACTGGTTCTCATAATGTCCTGGGGATAGAGAATATATATGAATAATAGGAGAACAGATAACGTAGCTATAAAGGTCTGTGTGCAAATATAGCTGAATGCTGACAGATAGTCCAGCTGTGGGGCAGGCACCTGATCTAGCCGGACCTGTCATATAAGTGACCATTTATGTCAGCCACCCGGATCAAAAGGGCTCAGCCGCATATCCAAGCAAATTTTAATATCCCTCCTACGGAGGATCTCTGAGAAGTCTGGGAGTTGAAGATTCCTATTCAACTGCAGCAATAGAGGTGCGAGATAAGAGCAAGTGTGAATGCTGAAAAGCCATAAGAGAATCTCTATGGATCCAACAAGTCCAGCGCTTTCTGTGCTCGTTGTCTGGGAGTCGACATCATCTCCTGGAGTGGCAATCCCCATCAAATTCGGCCTGGTCTCTAGGGACCCACCTCTGATAGCTTGAAGAATAGCGGAGATACCTCCGCAGTCACTGCGAACCGCGATGTCAGCCGCCTCCTCCAGATCTGTAGGGGTCTCGTCGATGTTGCAGTAGGAGTTCGAAGCCTTTGCCTGGGTGAGTATGAGCTGTGGAGGCTGGTGGTCTCCTCCTAAGGCCGTGGGTTGATGAGCGGTCGTTAATGAGCTATGTGTGCCGTCCTCAAACTCAAAGCTTTGCAATGGAAGGAAAGAGGAGGTAGTTGCTAAGCTGTTCAAAGGCTGTGTCAACTCTATGCCGGGATCATAATTTTCTCTTGAGGAATTCCGCTCTGCAATGAGATCAGCATGCAACTGTTGGAAGTGAGAGTCCATTTTTTCCTCTAGCTGTCTCAGTAGAAGTACGATAGTCGCCATTTTGGGTTGGAGACAGCTCTATTATGGTTCAGTAGTTTGCTGAAAAAGTAATCTTGAGGGTAAAGATGTATAGCTTTTGTCGCTGAGTCTTGCGATACAGGAAACCACTGACTGATCTATAGCCCCATATGAGCTATGTTAATGACTGAAATTCTGGGCAATGTGGGATAATGCTGCGTTGTGGTCTCTCGGCAAAGAAAAGGAAAACAGGCTCTCCCTTAAATTTCCATTCGCTTAAGCGTGCTGCAGATTGATAATTGCTATTAGTCCTTCACAAGGAGAAATCATTATGTATTTTATGATAATTTATGAGGGTAATAGCTGATATGAAATGAATAAAGTCAGGAGCTACCTCAGGACACGTCCTGCTCTCTTGATAGTCAGCTCCGCCCCCCATTATAAATACATTTAATAGAGCAATGTCAATACTTCACAATAAGTCACAAAATGTATTTAATAAACAATAAATTCATACAATGTTTACTTTTTATTAATAAAAATTATTTGTATTAAATAACCTGATAGATATTAAACATCGAAATGTGTAAAACATTTACTAATGTGACTGGATTATATTTACTAAAAATAAAATGTAAACTTAATATCTTAATATTTAACGGATCATGTATATTAAATCTGCGTCACACATGTTCGCATAACAGTCCCATGAATTACAAATAAGTCTACATGAAAAATGTAGTAACAGCACCCCAGGAGGTATGTGTATGGAAGTTACTAAGATATGAAACATTAAGGAACGGCCATACAGCGTTCATCACACAAATATAACTTGAGTCAGTATAGTCTCACAGACATGATAACAAAATTTCAATATTTTATCCAATCAGATGTACAGATACCATGTCCCATGGTGCATCTCATGTTTACTTCACCATATAAAAATCCATTACACGTTGCCATTTTTGTCAGTTCTCTAATGTCTGCTGGCAGTAATATATATTCGATATATATATATATTATATACCCACAACGCAGCAGGCATGATGTCTCCCAGGTTCACCAAGCTGAAGAGTGCAGCACTGGTCAACGCCGTCGAGGACTTCTATCCACAACTGTGTCGAAGAAGTCGACGAAACAGATCATTAAGAAGGCCCTCTGGGCGTCTATCACCAATGATGTTAATTTGGTGTGTGGCATCCAGAGGACCACGGATCAAATCATGCGGAGGTTCGGGGATATGAGGTTGCGTCTAAGTAAGAAAGTCAACCTCATAAGGGGGTGGGTAAAAGCCCGTCGGAGGGATGGAAATAAAGTTCCACCCCCACGGAAACTGTACCTGCTAACTTATGAGGTGACTTTATGCGAGCTCCTCAATCTCCGGGTCCCCCGCAGATTTAGATCCTCTCGCTCCTCATCTTCTTCTTCTTCCCTCCCAGCTGCTGGATCTGAAAGTCCTGACCCGGAGGCCAGTACAGCTGCTTCTCCATCCGGTGGCCTGGGAGATGAAAGTCTAGAGGCTGAACTAGGTAAATATCAGACTTCATATGATATATTAATATTTGAGTATATATTTAATCAATGTGTATATAGTCATATATTCAACCTATATAGATCTCACACATGCTACATATGAACACACGCTACATATGTTTAGATATCTGAATTTAGAATCGTCACACATGAAATAGTAATTATGTTTCTTGCGCTCTCCAGAATATGCGTCACAGAGCGAAAATGAAATTGCGCATCCGTGAAATCCCTATCATCCGCCATTTCATACATTGACTATCGAATCATACCACAGTTCTAAATATTAATTGTTATCATTCAATATTAACAAATATACTATTGGAATCTCGTAATACACCCAATTGGAAATATATTTGAAGTCTTTAGAAATGATACTCATCACACTACTATATCCAAATCAATTCAGAATCGCGAATGCGCAATTCCGCTTTGAATCATTGCGCAATGATCACGAAAGATAGAATTGCGCACACACATGAACATGTGTTTGCTGTAACAGTGGCATTGCTTGAGACATGTTGGTCAAATCACAGATGCGCAATTCCGTTTTGAATCATTGCGCAATGATCACGAAATATAGAATTGCGCACACACGTAAACATGTGTTTGCTGTAACAGTGGCATTGCTTGAGACATGTTGGTCGAATAACGGATGTGCAATTCCGCTTTGAATCATTGCGCAATGATCACGAAAGATAGAATTGCGCACACACGTGAACATGTGTTTGCTGTAACAGTGGCATTGCTTGAGACATGTTGGTCAAATCACAGATGTGTAATTCCGCTTTGAATCATTGCGCAATGATCACGAAAGATAGAATTGCGCACACACGTGAACATGTGTTTGCTGTAACAGTGGCATAAGTTTAGACTTGTTAAAATGTATACGTTAATTAGTATATATGTGAAGAATACAGTATCCTTATTTACAATATTCTACATTATAAAAACTATACTAGCAAGATCAAAATAAAAATTGAACAATCTCTATCAATTGATGACAATGCAAGAAGACACAAAATGACTTAAAGCGACAGTCAACAACATAAAAGATAGAAAATAAGAATACATGATCTTTTTATTTATCCATTAATTTAGTAAACAATGAACTCAGGTGAATACAAATACAATTTTAGTTTGTCAATTAGAATATAAAAATCCATGTCTGATTGTGTCCATGGCCTGATTTGTATTAATGATATCCAATCCTGATTGAATATTTTACAGATATGGATGTTGTTCCTGGAACCTCGAGCCCGTGTTCGTCACAGCATGGTATGTCTCATTTTAATTTACCTTTCTCTTAGAAACTTGGACATAACATTACATAATCCATTCACATTGATCTATATTTATATGGCTACTCTAATTCTCTTTTCTTGTTATTTTCAAAGAAGAATCACGAATCAGAGATGGGATTCCATTGTAATCCAAATCTTAATTTATGAGTATTTGAAGATATTCCTTCGATTCTTGATATCTTCATTTTAATGTAATCTTATAGTTATGCGCTTTTTATATTCTGCCCCTGGGTAGTGTTTTACATTTTTTGTCTACATTTAGACAACATCAACACAATTTTACATATGTGCAGATTAAAGAAATATACTTCTCTTACGCTTTGATAATTTATTCTTATCATTAAAGGGACATGAAAACCAACATTTAACTTTAATGATTTAGACACAACATGTGATTTGCAAAAACCTTATAATTTTCTTCCATTATCTACCTTGCTTCAGTCTATTGTTATCCTTAGTTGAAAATCATATCTAGGTAGGCTCAGGATCAGCAATGCATTACTGGGAGTAACCTGCTAATTGTTTGATGCACAAAATTGCCTATTTTCATTTGTTTAAAACATGTCTTCAGATAACAGTAGTGCATAGTTGCTCCTTAATAAAACTTTCAAAGACAAACTAGAAAACAAAAAGTATATTTGAAAGTTTTTTTAAAATCACAGGCTGGATTTGAATCATGCAAATTAATACAATTACACATTTGGAGTTTCATGTCCCTTTAAGAGCAAAGGATAATTAAAGAATCCTGATGATATCCTTAAATTACATATTTGATTGTAATTGCATGCTCCATCCCATTCATTACATCAACATATGGACGAGACAATTCATTAACAGTGACATTGTCAAATAAAGATATTTTAATATTTAATATTAAAGGGACACTGAGCACTAAATGTCTCTTTTGTGATTCAGATAGAGCATTCAATATTAATAAACTTTCTCATTTACTCCTATAATCAAATTTTAGTCATTCTTTTGGTATCTTTATTTGAAATGCAAGAATGTAAGTTTAGATGCCGGTCCATTTTTGGGGAACAACCTGGGTTGTTCTTGCTGATTGGTGTATACATTCACCGACCAATAAACAAGTGCTTTTCATGGTTCTGAAACAAAATATTGATTAGCTGCCTTATTTTTCAAAGAACGAAAGCAAGAGAACGCAGACAAATTGATAATAGGAGTAAATTAGAAATATGCTTAAAAATGCATGCTCTATCTGAATCACAAAATTAAAGATTTGGGTTCAGTGTCCCTTTAATAATAATTATCTTCATTAATCATTACACTGTTTGGATGAAACAATATTGATATCTATATCACATATTCCCTCTTGGACTTCCTTTTTATATATATATATATATATATATATATATATATACATACTCTAACAGCACCATGATGACATATTTTTACAAATATCTTCTGTTTTGCTTTGTGATAAATATGTTTTGTGTCCCAAAACAGATTACTGTAATGATGAACAGCCTTTGCAGGATTCTGGTCCATTGACTCATTCATATGTCATTGAAGGTGTATTTTTAATAAATATTATGATCAGGACTCTAATGAAGCATCCCATTTGAATAAAACATATAATTTACTCCTCTGATTATATATATTTTCTTTTATTTTTTAAGATTTTTAAATAAGTTTTTTTTATTGAGGTGATGTACAATAACATAGCAACAATACATATGTCCAGATACAGATCAAATTTAGAAAAAAAACATCTTTACCATTCTAACGTAGGAAATAGGCTGAATCTAAAGCAATAAGGTGCCAGTGAAATAGTCATAAATGCCATGTCAAACCTACAACTATACTAAGTATTTGCGAATGGGAGCTTGAACTGTATAAAGTAACAAAACAGCAATTCTAGCAATGAGAATATAGGTTCTGGCAGAGATTATAAAAGTATGTCTGGGGTATGCATTATAAGATGTATGAAAAATATGGTTGAAAGTAAAAGGAAAGACTTGCGAATGGCAAAGGTAACTAACCGGAACATATGTTACAAAAACCTCTTTTTAAAAACTTTAACTTAATACAATCAAGAATGGTCCCCATCTTACTGTGTAAACCATAGTGTAAGTTATCTATTCAGAGTGTATTGTGGTAAGATGGGGGTTAGTATCTTGGTTTTATTTTGGGGGGGGATTCAGCGGGCAAGAGCCGCTCTGGTTAAAAAACAAGGGGGAAAGAGGGGACGTGTCCGGGTGTTTGGGGGATATAGTGTTATCACTATTATATGGTTTAGTAGGATAACATATGAACAAGTTAGCATATAACAAGAGTGAGGGTATATTTCAGGCTTTCAGCCCTTATCATAAATTAATACTGTCCCCATTAAAGTGTCCTCAGAAGGATATATGAAGTGTTACAAAGCCGTGGGTATTTGAACACAATAATAAAATATACATAAACAAAACCTTGTTTTTTCCCCAATATATGTCCCATAAGGGGTAAGTAAAGTTTTGACTAGCCTCTAAGAACTTGCTAAACTATTGTCATAGGCAAAAGGAACTATAATATGAGCATCACAAAGTAGCGTGAAGAAGAGATATGGAACTCCAGTAGTTAGCCACTATCCCTAGTTCAGGATTAATGCTATGTACATAAATTAGGCAAAACAGGGGAGCTAAAATATCCTCAATATATATCTACCATCATTATATGTGAGTCATATAGTTAGGGATATTAATAGAAAGGTTGGCGGTAGTGTTAACTGCTAATTCATTTAGTATATATTGCAGATAATATTCAAACCTGTGGTACATTGAATTGTGTGAGACTAGGAATATTCACATATAATAGTAAACAGTATAAAACTCCACAATGTTGTGAGGATAATCCCCATATTAATAAATGCAGCAAGCTTTGGTTAAGGAGGGTAAACCATACTTCCGTATAATCTAAGATGTATTAGGGGAGGGCTTAGTTAGGGCAAAGGCGAGAGAAAGAATATACATTACTAAGATAGTGAGCAATACATATGCTAAATACCAATAACCGCTATGAACAAATTGCAACCAGAAGGGATGGTTATTTGTGGGAACCTGGCATACTAAAATCAAAGCATGTAAATTAACACATGTAGAAATATTTGTTTGCTCAGTATATCAAGTCATGCAGTCCAGGTTTCTTAGGATTATTAGAGGTAACACTAAACATGTTCATATCTTAACTGAATACATCATAGATATTGTTTCAGGGAGGCTAAATAAACTTGTACCGTAACTTTATAGGTAAACAAAGGCAATATTGCTGGCTGTTAAGAAAGCAAGCTCCGGCCCTAGTAACTTAAGTTCAATTCTCATTGTAGCTCTATGAACTGGGAACCATTATATATTATACACTGCTAGCCAAACAAGTAAGGAGCACCATAAAACTAGAAAGGCAGTCAAAAATAGGCTGGAACTCAGGTTCTAGGAGCGAGAGGGAAAGCTAAACCCCTTATACTTCAGCCTACACCTGATCTGTTATCAAGCAAAACAAAGCCGCAAGAAACTAGATCCTGCCATGCAGTATTGTAGAGTGCCCTTGTAAGTGGATCCATAAGATTGTTCGCCTTGTCAGAGAGCAGAAGCTCGGTCAGAAAGCCTCTCACCTCCCACTCTAAGTGTTTCCCATATGAGAGGTAAATAAGCCCCAGCGCTCGCACGCAGGAGTCGGCCGCACCTCCCCGGTGCGTGCTTAGGGGTAAGGGATCTAGCTTAAAGTGACATGGGTTGTTACATGGGCTTGGAGGAAAATAGTGCTGCATGTCGTAGGTGTTCCCCTGCTTCGTTGTTGGAAGATCTTCAGTGGTGAGTGGTGAACTGTTGGTGCAGCAGAGTTCCGTTGCCTTGTCCAGTCTGTCCACTGTATTGTGTGCCAAAGCCCTCTGGGGCACTGTGAGCTGCTTCACAATGGGTGAGTCCTCCCTCTTATCAGTAGTGTCAGCTCCAGAGTTTGGTCGGAGACCGGAGCCATCTTGCATGAGTGCATCTCTAATAGTAGCTAGGAGTTCATTAAACTGTCCATCGATCTTGTGTTCTAGACCCTCCAATAATATGGTAGCGTTTATGTAAAACTCCTCCATAATGGATTAATAGTAAGAAGCTTTACCAGGCAAGTTGGATGTCAAACCGGGGGGGGGGGGATGTTAGAAGTGTAACCTAGGCCAGCAGAACATGTACCGATTAGTTTGGGTTTATTGATAGCAGGATTCAAAAGATAGAAGTATCATCCAACTCCAAACCTTCTTTACAGGCGATATTCAGAGCTATTATGATGGATGGCATAGCAATAGCGAGATAATCCGTAGATTGTTTATGTTGTCTTAGGAGCTACTGAACTCAGCGTCTGAACATGGCTGTGGCTTGGACACGCCCCTCTCAGAATATAGGATTTTAACCTGTACACAACATATTATGTTTTACAGAGATTGATGTAACATGTGAGATGGAGGAGGAAGTGGCTCCCTTGGAGTCTGATGGTATGTCAAATATATATAACATGTATCTAACATGTATTATTGTTTAAAAAACATTCTCTTGAAGAAAAAGAAAGTCTACAACTTTGGCACTTTAAAATTTACGATTCCATTATTTTTAAAATACACTACTGCCCCCCTTTCTATACCATGCAGCATGAACATATGTTTGTATTTTTCATAAATTTATGTATGATTTGTCATTAATGACATCATGATGTCACATGCATATTCCATGCAAAACCACAATAATCAGCTTCTGATTGTCCAGACAGTCATTGCTATTCATCTGAGTGCCTAGATGCAGACCATATCCTTATGTCATCATTGTTTATAAATTGTAAACCACTTCTAAGTATACGTAAAACATAATCATGTTTAAATTCCTTGTTTTTATGATGTATGGGATGTAAATATATTTTAAATATATTTATGTGTAGACTGTCCATTTCAATCCAACAAACATTAATATTCCACAAAATTAAAGCATGCATTGATGAATGTGTCTATTAATATTGGGAGGACATATATTTAATCATAATGTAAAAGAGAGATTCACAACATTAATCTGAAATTTGGATCAGATAGAGCAGATTATATTATTAATCGATAAGCTGAATGGTAGTATTTACTGTGTATATATATTCAGAAGAGTAATTGATTGAAGCATCAAGCTTAAAATTAGACCATTAAAGATTAGAAAGGCAATCACCAAAATATATATGTAAATCAGTGTTTACCTGGTTTAAAACGCTAGGTGGAGTGGCCATTTCAATTTCATAATATTACACACTCCCATATTATTCAATTGTTGAATATTCTGAAATCAATCCACAGGCATGTGTCTAAAAGAACTCAATTAAATTTCAATCTCAAATGCATACATGCATACCGAAATATTCTACAAAATATAAATATATTATCAATTCATAAATATTAGCACATAATGTTGCCTTTGATAAATATGATTTGTAATCTATTTATGAAATGTTACATTAAAAATAACAGTGATCATTCTGAGTTTAAAGGATCTATTAAATCTTATAAGTAATTATATTTGATTCCAATCAATCAATAACTTAAAACATAGTCCTTATTGTGACTTTGTATCAATATTTTATGAGAACAAAAATCCAGACTTTAACTAATGTAGAATCTTTATTTCTTTCAAGATAATAATATTTATTGATATCATATATGTCTATTTTTGATATATTTCAGATGGACCATCCACTTCTGGGCATCAGCCTTCTGCCCCTCCCCAGTCAGAATCCCCTCCCCAGTCAGAATCCCCTCCCCAGTCAGAAGCCCCTCCCCAGTCAGAATCCCCTCCCCAGTCAGAAGCCCCTCCCCAGTCAGAAGCCCCTCCCCAGCCCCAAACCACTACCGGCACTTCCATTCCTCCCGTCCTCTCCCTCCCAAAAAAACACCACCCCTTTGCCCCCCTCGCCGCTCTCCCCGTATTGCCACCCATACAGCTCCCCCACCTGCCCAGCTCCCAACTCACCAGGCCCCTGACTCCCCAGCTGTACGGGCTATCCCAGAGTGGCAGCCCAATCCCATCTCTCCCCCCTCCCGCTTTTACCCCAGTCCCCACCTTCATTGTCCTGGGTGTCGGATTGTCCTTCCCAGCCACAGATGTAAGTATCATTACAAATCCACATTATAACATACTTTCTTAAAGGGACATTATAGTGATATAATTAGACATAAATTGATATTTTAAATAAAAAATGTTTTGAAAAACCTTTTCTTTATTTGATTAATCTAAATGTTTACGATCTTCAGTTTTATGAAATCAACATCCACATTTTCGAATATAGAAATGATATTGCTTAGATGTGGTATATCTATTCTGTATATATGACAATATTTTGTATTTGTTATCACTGCCCTTTTCACAGTGTGTCATAAACCAAAGAAATATATTTTTCAAGATTTAGTGGGTTTTGATTTGTGTTAAGATCTTAAATGGACAGTATACTATAAAATAGTTTTTCCCTTAAAGGGACATTAAACACCTGCTAAAAAAACATAAATCTAACTCCTTCTGATCAAACAAATGAAAGTAAGCATTGATTTCTATGAAATCTTGCCAGCTTACCCCAAATTGTTAAAAAAAAAGTGTATACAATTACAATGTTGTACCTGTGCCTGATGTTTCTATGCATGCTGCCATTTTGTAACTTACATGAGCACAGCAGTCACGTGACACACAAAGCACATTGCTCTATTATGTATGCACTATGCTGCTTAGAGGAATACACGCAGAGTGTGTGCTGCAGCGTTTGTAGAGGCATTTTTATTTGTAAATGAATAGTATTTTTAACATCATAATATAATGTTATTGTAAAAACCAAATTACATTTTATAATGTTCCCTAAACAAATCTTATGATGTCAGTGCACGGCTCCAAGCACCATACTTGAAAATAGCAAGTTACTGGGAGAGAGGGAGAGGGGAGATAACAGTCCTAGGAACAATGGATAAAGCTTTGCATAGTAAAATACAAGCTCCGTGGTGTGATCGTTATATCTAATGGTTCCTGACCTTGCAGTACATAACACAGCACCGGGAGTTTCTTTCTCTTTCAGCCCTAATGTTAAAACCCTCCTGGGACTTGAAGCGCGACTCCTACTGACATAGACAGTAGTTTGAAGATTACCAGATGCTCACTGGCTGTGACAGGCTGCAGTTGTGGAGTTTGCATACACTCCCTGGCAGTGACGAGCAGGGCTGTCTATGTCAAGCCGACAGTAGGAGTCGCGCTTCAAGTCCCAGGAGGGTTTTAACACTACAGGGCTGAAAGAGAAAAGAACTCAAGGTGCTGTATTATGAACTGCAAGGTCAGGAACCATTATATATAACCATCACACCACGGAGCTTGTATTTTACTATGCAAAGCTTTATCCACTGTTCCCAGGACTCTTCTCTCCCCTTTTTCCCAGTAGCTTGCTATT
Source organism: Bombina bombina (assembly GCF_027579735.1). NCBI lineage: Eukaryota > Metazoa > Chordata > Amphibia > Anura > Bombinatoridae > Bombina > Bombina bombina. The sequence continues at coordinate 1,449,300,496 of NC_069499.1, read as the reverse complement.
TTCAAGTATGGTTCCCAAGCCGTGCACTGACTTCATCAGATTTGTTTAGGGAACATTATAAAACTAATTTGGTTTTTACAATAACTATATTATGATGTTAAAAATACTATTCATTTACAAATAGAAAATGTCTTTACAAATGCTGCAGCACACATATCACACTGAGCGAGATTCCTCTAAGCAGCATGTGCTGCCTGTTGGTGTACCTGTCCTGTGTGCAACGCGCGTAACAATATGGCAGCCTACATAAGAATATCAAGCACAGGTACAGCACTGTAATTGAAAACAGTTTTTTTAAAACAATTGTGGTCAGCTTCCAAGATGGCATAGACATCTGTGATTACTTCAGTTTCATTAATCAAAAGGAGTTAGATTTAAGGAATTTAGCTTTCAGGTGTTGTGTCCCTTTAATGTTTTTAAAATTAGTTTTTGTACCAGCTGCAGAGTATAAAATGTATGCAATTTGCTTGTTAAGGCTTCTTTGTGTATATGAATTAGCTGATTTTGTGTTTTGAAGCCACAACCTAATAAAATGGTTTGAACTGGTAGGTATTATCAGATCTCATTACTTTCTCCCATTTAGAAAACATACATGCTTCTTTATCTCATATCACTCCATATACCAATCACCAATACTTGGATAGAACAATTGAAAATTAACTTTTTCTTACCTTATCTCGTCTATAACCCACTGGGAGTGTAATTTCTTCTGCTTGCTGTGTTTACATAGCTTGGCCTCGAGGCCAAAAGTTTTAAGGATAGGTGTGGATACAACAGGCTAAATAAACTATTTAAGATGCCAATGTAAGGACAATGTAAATACTTATAGACAATTTAACACACTCCAGCAGGTAAAGTGGATCATTGTGAAACAATTAAAGGGGAGAACATTTTTGATTAAACTGTCCCTTTAATGGTTTATCTATGAAGAACATATTTAATGTGTAAATCTTCTATATAGAATATTTAATTATAATAATGATTTGTCTTTTTATTATTACAATGTCTCTTTGCTCTCTTTTTATTATGTGCTTGAATGAACAATCATTTTCATACTTTATTTTTGTTTAGGTTGTGACTCAGCATGGTTAACGCTAGAGGCTCTAGCTCGTATGGAGCAGACCATGCTGAGGAACAGTCTGTTGCTGGGAAGGATGCACGACACCATGCATACCCAGCTGCAGGTGCAGCGCTTGAATCTAGAGCGCGTTCTGTGTCTAGAGTCAATGCATGGATCCGCAGCTGGTAATGCAGAGGACGATGAGGGTGATGCTGATGCCCAATAAGTGGAGGATCCGGAGATGCTCCGAGGGCGCAGATACAAATCTTCCATCCACATGTTACTTTGTTTGGTTTTATTGTTGCCATTTGGCCTTTTTGTTTTTTTTTTGTGCCTGTTGCACTCTTTCACCTTGTAAAATGGCTCCAATGGGTCTGTGTTGGCCCTTGTCAACTCCCTCCAAGGACTGTGATACACTATGGCACCTTGTCAGATGGCTCCAATGGGGCTGTGTTGGCCCTTGTCAACTCCCTCAAGGACTGTGATGCACTCTTTCACCTTGTCAGATGGCTCCAATGGGGCTGTGTTGGCCCTTGTCAACTCCCTCCAAGGACTGTGATACAATATGGCACCTTGTCAGATGGCTCCAATGGGGCTGTGTTGGCCCTTGTCAACTCCCTCCAAGGACTGTGATACACTATGGCCCCTTGTCAGATGGCTCCAATGGGACTGTGTTGGCCCTTGTCAACTCCCTCCAAGGACTGTGGTACACTATGGCACCTTGTCAGATGGCTCCAATGGGGCTGTGTTGGCCCTTGACAACTCCCTCCAAGGACTGTGATGCACTCTTTCACCTTGTCAGATGGCTCCAATGGGGCTGTGTTGGCCCTTGTCAACTCCCTCCAAGGACTGTAATACACTATGGCACCTTGTCAGATGGCTCCAATGGGGCTGTGTTGTCCCTTGTCAACTCCCTCCAAGGACTGTGATACACTATGGCACCTTGTCAGATGGCTCCAATGGGGCTGTGTTGTCCCTTGTCAACTCCCTCCAAGGACTGTGATACACTATGGCACCTTGTCAGATGGCTCCAATGGGGCTGTGTTGGCCCTTGTCAAATCCTTCCAAGGACTGTGATGCACTCTTTCACCTCGTCAGATGGCTCCAATGGGGCTGTGTTGGCCCTTGTCAACTCCCTCCAAGGACTGTGATGCACTCTTTCACCTTGTCAGATGGCTCCAATGGGGCTGATTTATCAATATGAATTTTTGTAACGTTATCTTATTTCTTTATGTTTTATGACATAATAATAAAATAAATGTCATTAATATATTATTTGTCCTCTTTATTCTTGTCATTTATTAAAATCTATATTTTATGTGGTTAATTCTTAAAGGGACATGAAACAAAAAAATGGTCTTTCATGATTCAGATATGTAATACAATTGTCAATAAATTTAATATTTACATCTCTTATTTAATTTGCTTCATTTTCTTGATATACTTTGCAGAAAGGTTTATCTTTACAAGAGCATGATTAGCAGAGAACTGAGGCTCTAAATGTATATTATTGGTTGTTTTTGGCACATCCATGTGTTCATTTATAAACTATTCATGAATTTATGCACCTTTAACAAATGATCCCAGGATTATTAAACTGAGATAATCGATGTAAATTATGAATTTGATGGAAATAGTATCCTCTCTGTGAATCCTGAACGTAATTGTTTGTATTTCATGTCCCTTTAAGTGATGCTGACCACAATTCTTAAGGAATGGATATTCATTTCTAATGTATTTTTGTCCTTTTTACATCAACATAGACATATAATATTTTTAAAAAATACTATTTTTTTAATGTTGCCAGCACATGTATTCCAATTTCACTTATATCTTATTGTAGTAGTCTAACAAAAGCAATCACTGTGTGTAATGCGCATATTTTAGCTGATTAATATCTTTCTCTTATTATTGTTTCTGTTTAATGATCCAACGATATATTGCTATAGGTAGGCTGACCATATTTCAACTTGAATAAGTGACACATCTGATAAATACATGTGTCACTATTCTTATTCCAAATAAATCTTTAAACATATCTGAAAACATCCCTGACATATTTCTATTCTGTTTTCATCTACTGTTTGCAAGATGACTGCCTTCTGATGGAAAGTTTAGACATGCAATCTACTTACAGTTAGCAGAATCCAGCAGTAGCTTAACTCAGACAAATTCCACAGCAGGGATTTATGAATCCTTCATGCTTTATTGTTGCAAAACAAGAATTATGAGGTTCCAGAAGTGGTAATTGCCAGGTAAAAAGAATTTGCCTCTACAAAGCTATTAGCAGAAAGTTCTAGCAAACTTTACACATTGAAAGTGAAACTAATTTACACACACAAGTGAAACAAAAATGGAGGCAGGAAGTGACCTCAAAAAGGTCAGAGGTAGAACAGAGAATATACATTAAATTGAATACAATAATAAAACATAACACTAGAGGGAGCACAAGAACTAAAATAGCACTTAAAGATGTACATATGAATATATGGACAGAACACTCCCCGTCTAGTATCTGTAGATACCACTATATAAATCAAACAATAAACATAAAAATGTTGATTGAAGTCTCATTATCCATGAGATCTGCAAGACAAAGAAAGAGAGAAAACATAAAAAATGCAATTGCAAACATAAGTCCATGTTGTTTTCACATGATACATTTTGATTAGTAGCAGGGCTGGCACTGTCCCCTGTTGTCATCTCTCTATTGTAATCCTTACAAATTGTCAATCAGTGTCTATGAGTATAATCACAGTCCATGTGAAATAGAAGTACAACTTCTGTAATCCAAGACCAGGTACACTGGTAAGAAGTGTAGTAGCTTGAAGATGGTTCTCTTTATCAGGTCCCAAAAACTGAAATGTAGTACTGGTTGATGTTGTATCTGTAGAGTTTAACAAGAATGCTGGTCCTGTCAGCCATGTCAATTTCATGCATTGTGCTGAAGTTAATGACCTGGTTGCAAGATCTGCAGTATTTTGGTTAGTAGGTACGTAATACCATTGCTCTGGTTTTGTAGATCTCCTGATGCATTCTACTCGGTTGCTGATAAATCCTTCATGTGGTTTTTCTTCAATGTCTATCACTTTTAAGTAGGCCACTGCTGCAATAGCTTCTGTAGATGCATCTGAGATGATGTAGATCTATGTTACTGTTGCTGTTGATAGAGATATAGAAGCATAACACCGTGGAATACAGAGCTTTTCAAGAGCCTTCAAAGAATCCTTCCACTTTTCCCACATCTGACATTTCTCTATAGGTAGTAAAGTATCCCAGATCTTTGACTCTGATGAAAGCTGTCTAAGCAGAGACTTTCCTTGTATAGTCACTGGAGCTACAAACCCCAGTGGGTCATAAAGACTGTTAATAATTGATAAAACACCACGTCTAGTGTATGGCTTTTCATCCGTAGGAACTTTGAAAACAAATTCATCAGTTGATATGTTCCAAGGCTCCAATGGGGCTGTGTTGGCCCTTGTCAACTCCTTCCAAGGACTGTGATGCACTATGGCAACCTTTGCTCAGTCTTCATAGGCCCTTCATTGTCTGTATTTTGATAGTACAGTTTTTATTATTTTTATAGCTGATACAACACCGAATGGTGGCAGCTCTATATGGCCTGCATGATTAGCCGCACCCAAAACAAAAATAAATCCAAGCGGTCTTGGATTAACACCCATGGCTAACTCTGTTGTTTCAAGTAGTACTATTCTTAGCACTTTCATCTCATCATCCCTGTTACTTCCAGGACTCTCAGTGGTGGTGGTCTACATGGCCATCATGATTAGCCTAACCAAATACTACAATCCAACCTTGGCTCAGTCTTCCTAAGGCCCTTCATTGGCTGTATTTTGGTAGTACTGTTCTTATTAGTTAAATAGCTGATACGACACCGAATGGTGGCAGCTCTATATGGCCTGCATGAATAGCCGCACCCAAAGCCAAAAAAAAGCCAAGCGGTTTTGCACTAACACCCATGGCTAACTCTGTTGTTTCAAGTTCTACTATTCTTAGCTCTTTCATCTCATCCCTGTTACTTCCAGGACTCTCAGTGGTGGTGGTCTACATGGCCATCATGATTAGCCTAACCAAATACTACAATCCAACCTTGGCTCAGTCTTCCTAAGGCCCTTCATTGGCTGTATTTTGGTAGTACTGTTCTTATTAGTTTAATAGCTGATACAACACCGAATGGTGGCAGCTCTATATGGCCTGCATGAATAGCCACACCCAAAGCCAAAAAAAAGCCAAGCGGTTTTGCACTAACACCCATGGCTAACTCTGTTGTTTCAAGTTTTACTATTCTTAGCTCTTTCATCTCATCCCTGTTACTTCCAGGACTCTCAGTGGTGGTGGTCTACATGGCCATCATGATTAGCCTAACCAAATACTACAATCCAACCTTGGCTCAGTCTTCCTAAGGCCCTTCATTGGCTGTATTTTGGTAGTACTGTTCTTATTAGTTTAATAGCTGATACGACACCGAATGGTGGCAGCTCTATATGGCCTGCATGAATAGCCGCACCCAAAGCCAAAAAAAAGCCAAGCGGTTTTGCACTAACACCCATGGCTAAATCTGTTGTTTCAAGTTCTACTATTCTTAGCTCTTTTATCTCATCCCTGTTACTTCCAGGACTCTCAGTGGTGGTGGTCTACATGGCCATCATGATTAGCCTAACCGAATACTACAATCCAACCTTGGCTCAGTCTTCCTAAGGCCCTTCATTGGCTGTATTTTGGTAGTACTGTTCTTATTAGTTTAATAGCTGATACGAAACCGAATGGTGGCAGCTCTATATGGCATGCATGAATAGCTGCACCCAAAGCCAAAAAAAAGCCAAGCGGTTTTGCACTAACACCCATGGCTAACTCTGTTGTTTCAAGTTCTACTATTCTTAGCTCTTTCATCTAATCCCTGTTACTTCCAGGACTCTCAGTGGTGGTGGTCTACAGGGCCATCATGATTAGGCTAACCAAATACTACAATCCAACCTTGGCTCAGTCTTCCTAAGGCACTTCATTGGCTGTATTTTGGTAGTACTGTTCTTATTAGTTTAATAGCTGATACGACACCGAATGGTGGCAGCTCTATATGGCCTGCATAAATAGCCGCACCCAAAGCCAAAAAAAAGCCAAGCGGTTTTGCACTAACACCCATGGCTAACTCTGTTGTTTCAAGTTCTACTATTCTTAGCTCTTTTATCTCATCCCTGTTACTTCCAGGACTCTCAGTGGTGGTGGTCTACATGGCCATCATGATTAGCCTAACCAAATACTACAATCCAACCTTGGCTCAGTCTTCCTAAGGCCCTTCATTGGCTGTATTTTGGTAGCACTGTTCTTATTAGTTTAATAGCTGATACGACACCGAATGGTGGCAGCTCTAAATGGCCTGCATGAATAGCCGCACCCAAAGCCAAAAAAAAGCCAAGCGGTTTTGCACTAACACCCATGGCTAACTCTGTTGTTTCAAGTTCTACTATTCTTAGCTCTTCCATCTCATCCCTGTTACTTCCAGGACTCTCAGTGGTGGTGGTCTACATGGCCATCATGATTAGCCTAACCAAATACTACAATCCAACCTTGGCTCAGTCTTCCTAAGGCCCTTCATTGGCTGTATTTTGGTAGTACTGTTCTTATTAGTTTAATAGCTGATACGACACCGAATGGTGGCAGCTCTATATGGCCTGCATGAATAGCCGCACCCAAAGCCAAAAAAAAGCCAAGCGGTTTTGCACTAACACCCATGGCTAACTCTGTTGTTTCAAGTTCTACTATTCTTAGCTCTTTTATCTCATCCCTGTTACTTCCAGGACTCTCAGTGGTGGTGGTCTACATGGCCATCATGATTAGCCTAACCAAATACTACAATCCAACCTTGGCTCAGTCTTCCTAAGGCCCTTCATTGGCTGTATTTTGGTAGTACTGTTCTTATTAGTTTAATAGCTGATACAACACCGAATGGTGGCAGCTCTATATGGCCTGCATGAATAGCCGCACCCAAAGCCAAAAAAAAGCCAAGCGGTTTTGCACTAACACCCATGGCTAACTCTGTTGTTTCAAGTTCTACTATTCTTAGCTCTTTTATCTCATCCCTGTTACTTTCAGGACTCTCAGTGGTGGTGGTCTACATGGCCATCATGATTAGCCTAAGCAAATACTACAATCCAACCTTGGCTCAGTCTTCCTAAGGCCCTTCATTGCTGTATTTTGGTAGTACTGTTCTTATTAGTTTAATAGCTGATACGAAACCGAATGGTGGCAGCTCTATATGGTCTGCATGAATAGCCGCACCCAAAGCCAAAAAAAAGCCAAGCGGTTTTGCACTAACACCCATGGCTAACTCTGTTGTTTCAAGTTCTACTATTCTTAGCTCTTTCATCTAATCCCTGTTACTTACAGGACTCTCAATGGTGGTGGTCTACATGGCCATCATGATTAGCCTAACCAAATACTACAATCCAACCTTGGCTCAGTCTTCCTAAGGCCCTTCATTGGCTGTATTTTGGTAGTACTGTTCTTATTAGTTTAATAGCTGATACGACACCGAATGGTGGCAGCTCTATATGGCCTGCATGAATAGCCGCACCCAAAGCCAAAAAAAGCCAAGCGGTTTTGCACTAACACCCATGGCTAACTCTGTTGTTTCAAGTTCTACTATTCTTAGCTCTTTTATCTCATCCCTGTTACTTCCAGGACTCTCAGTGGTGGTGGTCTACATGGCCATCATGATTAGCCTAACCAAATACTACAATCCAACCTTGGCTCAGTCTTCCTAAGGCCCTTCATTGGCTGTATTTTGGTAGTACTGTTCTTATTAGTTTAATAGCTGATACGACACCGAATGGTGGCAGCTCTATATGGCCTGCATGAATAGCCGCACCCAAAGCCAAAAAAAAGCCAAGCGGTTTTGCACTAACACCCATGGCTAAATCTGTTGTTTCAAGTTCTACTATTCTTAGCTCTTTTATCTCATCCCTATAACTTCCAGGACTCTCAGTGGTGGTGGTCTACATGGCCATCATGATTAGCCTAACCAAATACTACAATCCAACCTTGGCTCAGTCTTCCTAAGGCCCTTCATTGGCTGTATTTTGGTAGTACTGTTCTTATTAGTTTAATAGCTGATACGACACCGAATGGTGGCAGCTCTATATGGCCTGCATGAATAGCCGCACCCAAAGCCAAAAAAAAGCCAAGCGGTTTTGCACTAACACCCATGGCTAAATCTGTTGTTTCAAGTTCTACTATTCTTAGCTCTTTTATCTCATCCCTGTTACTTCCAGGACTCTCAGTGGTGGTGGTCTACATGGCCATCATGATTAGCCTAACCAAATACTACAATCCAACCTTGGCTCAGTCTTCCTAAGGCCCTTCATTGGCTGTATTTTGGTAGTACTGTTCTTATTAATTTAATAGCTGATACGACACCGAATGGTGGCAGCTCTATATGGCCTGCATGAATAGCCGCACCCAAAGCCAAAAAAAAGCCAAGCGGTTTTGCACTAACACCCATGGCTAACTCTGTTGTTTCAAGTTCTACTATTCTTAGCTCTTCCATCTCATCCCTGTTACTTCCAGGACTCTCAGTGGTGGTGGTCTACATGGCCATCATGATTAGCCTAACCAAATACTACAATCCAACCTTGGCTCAGTCTTCCTAAGGCCCTTCATTGGCTGTATTTTGGTAGTACTGTTCTTATTAGTTTAATAGCTGATACGACACCGAATGGTGGCAGCTCTATATGGCCTGCATGAATAGCCGCACCCAAAGCCAAAAAAAAGCCAAGCGGTTTTGCACTAACACCCATGGCTAACTCTGTTGTTTCAAGTTCTACTATTCTTAGCTCTTTTATCTCATCCCTGTTACTTCCAGGACTCTCAGTGGTGGTGGTCTACATGGCCATCATGATTAGCCTAACCAAATACTACAATCCAACCTTGGCTCAGTCTTCCTAAGGCCCTTCATTGGCTGTATTTTGGTAGTACTGTTCTTAATAGTTTAATAGCTGATACAACACCGAATGGTGGCAGCTCTATATGGCCTGCATGAATAGCCGCACCCAAAGCCAAAAAAAAGCCAAGCGGTTTTGCACTAACACCCATGGCTAACTCTGTTGTTTCAAGTTCTACTATTCTTAGCTCTTTTATCTCATCCCTGTTACTTCCAGGACTCTCAGTGGTGGTGGTCTACATGGCCATCATGATTAGCCTAACCAAATACTACAATCCAACCTTGGCTCAGTCTTCCTAAGGCCCTTCATTGGCTGTATTTTGGTAGTACTGTTCTTATTAGTTTAATAGCTGATACCCCACCGAATGGTGGCAGCTCTATATGGCCTGCATGAATAGCCGCACCCAAAGCCAAAAAAAAGCCAAGCGGTTTTGCACTAACACCCATGGCTAACTCTGTTGTTTCAAGTTCTACTATTCTTAGCTCTTTTATCTCATCCCTGTTACTTCCAGGACTCTCAGTGGTGGTGGTCTACATGGCCATCATGATTAGCCTAACCAAATACTACAATCCAACCTTGGCTCAGTCTTCCTAAGGCCCTTCATTGGCTGTATTTTGGTAGTACTGTTCTTATTAGTTTAATAGCTGATACGACACCGAATGGTGGCAGATCTATATGGCCTGCATGAATAGCCGCACCCAAAGCCAAAAAAAAGCCAAGCGGTTTTGCACTAACACCCATGGCTAACTCTGTTGTTTCAAGTTCTACTATTCTTAGCTCTTTTATCTCATCCCTGTTACTTCCAGGACTCTCAGTGGTGGTGGTCTACATGGCCATCATGATTAGCCTAAGCAAATACTACAATCCAACCTTGGCTCAGTCTTCCTAAGGCCCTTCATTGGCTGTATTTTGGTAGTACTGTTCTTATTAGTTTAATAGCTGATACGAAACTGAATGGTGGCAGCTCTATATGGCCTGCATGAATAGCCGCACCCAAAGCCAAAAAAAAGCCAAGCGGTTTTGCACTAACACCCATGGCTAACTCTGTTGTTTCAAGTTCTACTATTCTTAGCTCTTTCATCTAATCCCTGTTACTTACAGGACTCTCAATGGTGGGGGTCTACATGGCCATCATGATTAGCCTAACCAAATACTACAATCCAACCTTGGCTCAGTCTTCCTAAGGCCCTTCATTGGCTGTATTTTGGTAGTACTGTTCTTATTAGTTTAATAGCTGATACGACACCGAATGGTGGCAGCTCTATATGGCCTGCATGAATAGCCGCACCCAAAGCCAAAAAAAAGCCAAGCGGTTTTGCACTAACACCCATGGCTAACTCTGTTGTTTCAAGTTCTACTATTCTTAGCTCTTTTATCTCATCCCTGTTACTTCCAGGACTCTCAGTGGTGGTGGTCTACATGGCCATCATGATTAGCCTAACCAAATACTACAATCCAACCTTGGCTCAGTCTTCCTAAGGCCCTTCATTGGCTGTATTTTGGTAGTACTGTTCTTATTAGTTTAATAGCTGATACAACACCGAATGGTGGCAGCTCTATATGGCCTGCATGAATAGCCGCACCCAAAGCCAAAAAAAAGCCAAGCGGTTTTGCACTAACACCCATGGCTAACTCTGTTGTTTCAAGTTCTACTATTCTTAGCTCTTTTATCTCATCCCTGTTACTTCCAGGACTCTCAGTGGTGGTGGTCTACATGGCCATCATGATTAGCCTAACCAAATACTACAATCCAACCTTGGCTCAGTCTTCCTAAGGCCCTTCATTGGCTGTATTTTGGTAGTACTGTTCTTATTAGTTTAATAGCTGATACGACACCGAATGGTGGCAGATCTATATGGCCTGCATGAATAGCCGCACCCAAAGCCAAAAAAAAGCCAAGCGGTTTTGCACTAACACCCATGGCTAACTCTGTTGTTTCAAGTTCTACTATTCTTAGCTCTTTTATCTCATCCCTGTTACTTCCAGGACTCTCAGTGGTGGTGGTCTACATGGCCATCATGATTAGCCTAAGCAAATACTACAATCCAACCTTGGCTCAGTCTTCCTAAGGCCCTTCATTGGCTGTATTTTGGTAGTACTGTTCTTATTAGTTTAATAGCTGATACGAAACTGAATGGTGGCAGCTCTATATGGCCTGCATGAATAGCCGCACCCAAAGCCAAAAAAAAGCCAAGCGGTTTTGCACTAACACCCATGGCTAACTCTGTTGTTTCAAGTTCTACTATTCTTAGCTCTTTCATCTAATCCCTGTTACTTACAGGACTCTCAATGGTGGGGGTCTACATGGCCATCATGATTAGCCTAACCAAATACTACAATCCAACCTTGGCTCAGTCTTCCTAAGGCCCTTCATTGGCTGTATTTTGGTAGTACTGTTCTTATTAGTTTAATAGCTGATACGACACCGAATGGTGGCAGCTCTATATGGCCTGCATGAATAGCCGCACCCAAAGCCAAAAAAAAGCCAAGCGGTTTTGCACTAACACCCATGGCTAACTCTGTTGTTTCAAGTTCTACTATTCTTAGCTCTTTTATCTCATCCCTGTTACTTCCAGGACTCTCAGTGGTGGTGGTCTACATGGCCATCATGATTAGCCTAACCAAATACTACAATCCAACCTTGGCTCAGTCTTCCTAAGGCCCTTCATTGGCTGTATTTTGGTAGTACTGTTCTTATTAGTTTAATAGCTGATACAACACCGAATGGTGGCAGCTCTATATGGCCTGCATGAATAGCCGCACCCAAAGCCAAAAAAAAGCCAAGCGGTTTTGCACTAACACCCATGGCTAACTCTGTTGTTTCAAGTTCTACTATTCTTAGCTCTTTTATCTCATCCCTGTTACTTCCAGGACTCTCACTGGTGGTGGTCTACATGGCCATCATGATTAGCCTAACCAAATACTACAATCCAACCTTGGCTCAGTCTTCCTAAGGCCCTTCATTGGCTGTATTTTGGTAGTACTGTTCTTATTAGTTTAATAGCTGATACGACACTGAATGGTGGCAGCTCTATATGGCCTGCATGAATAGCCGCACCCAAAGCCAAAAAAAAGCCAAGCGGTTTTGCACTAACACCCATGGCTATCTCTGTTGTTTCAAGTTCTACTATTCTTAGCTCTTTTATCTCATCCCTGTTACTTCCAGGACTCTCAGTGGTGGTGGTTTACATGGCCATCATGATAAGCTTAACCAAATACTACAATCCAACCTTGGCTCAGTCTTCCTAAGGCCCTGCATTGGCTGTATTTTGGTAGTACTGTTCTTATTAGTTTAATAGCTGATACGACACCGAATGGTGGCAGCTCTATATGGCCTGCATGAATAGCCGCACCCAAAGCCAAAAAAAAGCCAAGCGGTTTTGCACTAACACCCATGGCTAACTCTGTTGTTTCAAGTTCTACTATTCTTAGCTCTTTTATCTCATCCCTGTTACTTCCAGGACTCTCAGTGGTGGTGGTCTACATGGCCATCATGATAAGCCTAACCAAATACTACAATCCAACCTTGGCTCAGTCTTCCTAATGCCCTTCATTGGCTGTATTTTGGTAGTACTGTTCTTATTAGTTTAATAGCTGATACGACACCGAATGGTGGCAGCTCTATATGGCCTGCATGAATAGCCGCACCCAAAGCCAAAAAAAAGCCAAGCGGTTTTGCACTAACACCCATGGCTAACTCTGTTGTTTCAAGTTCTACTATTCTTAGCTCTTTCATCTCATCCCTGTTACTTCCAGGACTCTCAGTGGTGGTGGTCTACATGGCCATCATGATTACCCTCACGAAAATATAACAACAATACGTGCGTGCAGGGAACCATGGTAAGCTTACTTCCTTTCGCAAAATCGAGTATAACAGTTGCAGGCAGAGGTTCTGACCCTGCATTATGGCTGCACCTCTCCCTAAAAGAGGCATGCGTTACAGAGTCTGTGGGCATGTATGCAAAGAGCTGGCCTGCCTAAAAAGAGGAGCAAGGCTGTACAGGTTGTTCTCCTTCAGCCGTTTTATACGCTGTCCCACGGCCACGACCCTCAACAACCACAGCAGAATGAAACACCACATATGCCATCCTTTTGAACAACCGAGTACAGGTATGGCATTGATTTTAGTTACACGGCGATTTTTATTATGAACCATGAAATTGAAAACAAAAACATGATTGGACACCCAGTACAGTACAGGTCATTCTCGTTCGGCCTTTTTAGAATAGTGTTCCGGACCCCCAACAAAAACAACAGCAGGAAAGAGGACATATGGCATCCTTTTGAACAATAGATGACAGGTAAGGCATAGATTTTACAAAGCCATAGATAATTTTTTTGCAACTGTGAAATAAAAAAAAACATTGATTGGACACCCAAAACACTTCTTTATCCTTAGGCCTTTTTATAAGAGGCTCCCGGAGCCTCAACTGAAACAACAGCATGAAAGAGGACATATGGCATCCTTGTGAACAATTGATTACAGTTAAGGCATTGATTTTAGAATCTCAGAGATCATTTATATGACCCGGGAAATACAAAAAAACATTGATTAGACAACCGTTACACTTATTTATCCTCAGGCCTTTTTAATAAGAGGGTCCCGGAGCCTCAACCGAAACAACAGCATGAAAGAAGAGATATGTCATCCTTTTGAATAATAGATTACAGGAAAGGTATTGATTTTGGAATCCCAGAGATCATTTATATGACCCGGGAAATACAAAAAAACATTGATTAGACACCTGTTACACTTATTTATCCTCAGGCCTTTTTAATAAGAGGGTCCCGGAGCCTCAACCGAAACAACAGCATGAAAGAGGAGATATGTCATCCTTTTGAATAATAGATTACAGGAAAGGCATTGATTTTGGAATCCCAGAGATCATTTATATGACCCGGGAAATAGAAAAAAACATTGATTAGACACCCAGTACACTTATTTATTCTTAGGCCTTTTTAAGAAGAGGGTCCCGGAGCCTCAACCGAAACAACAGCATGAAAGAGGAGATATGTCATCCTTTTGAATAATAGATTACAGGAAAGGCATTGATTTTGGAATCCCAGAGATCATTTATATGACCCGGGAAATACAAAAAAACATTGATTAGACACCCGTTACACTTATTTATCCTCAGGCCTTTTTAATAAGAGGGTCCCGGAGCCTCAACCGAAACAACAGCATGAAAGAGGAGATATGTCATCCTTTTGAATAATAGATTACAGGAAAGGCATTGATTTTAGAATCACAGAGATCATTTATATGACCCGGGAAATAGAAAAAATCATTGATTAGACACCCAGTACACTTATTTATTCTCAGCCCTTTTTAATAAGAGGGTCCCGGAGCCTCAACCAAAACAACAGCATGAAAGAGGACATATGTCATCCTTTTGAATAATAGATTACAGGAAAGGCATTGATTTTGGAATCCCAGAGATTATTTATATGACCCGGGAAATACAAAAAAAACATTGATTAGACACCCGTTACACTTCTTTATCTTCAGGCCTTTTTAATAAGAGGCTCCCGGAGCCTCAACAGAAACAACAGCATGAAAGAGGAGATATGTCATGCTTTTGAATAATAGATTACAGGAAAGGCATTGATTTTAGAATCACAGAGATCATTTATATGACCCGGGAAATAGAAAAAATCATTGATTAGACACCCAGTACACTTATTTATTCTCAGGCCTTTTTAATATGAGGGTCCCGGAAGCCTCAACCGAAACAACAGCATGAAAGAGGACATATGTCATCCTTTTGAATAATAGATTACAGGAAAGGCATTGATTTTGGAATCCCAGAGATTATTTATATGACCCGGGAAATACAAAAAAAACATTGATTAGACACCCGTTACACTTCTTTATCCTCAGGCCTTTTTAATAAGAGGCTCCCGGAGCCTCAACAGAAACAACAGCATGAAAGAGGAGATATGTCATCCTTTTGAATAATAGATTACAGGAAAGGCATTGATTTTGGAATCCCAGAGATCATTTATATGACCCGGGAAATACAAAAAAACATTGATTAGACACCCGTTACACTTATTTATCCTCACTCCTTTTTAATAAGAGGGTCCCGGAGCCTCAACCGAAACAACAGCATGAAAGAGGAGATATGTCATGCTTTTGAATAATAGATTACAGGAAAGGCATTGATTTTAGAATCACAGAGATCATTTATATGACCCGGAAAATAGAAAAAATCATTGATTAGACACCCAGTACACTTATTTATTCTCAGGCCTTTTTAATAAGAGGGTCCCGGAGCCTCAACCAAAACAACAGCATGAAAGAGGACATATGTCATCCTTTTGAATAATAGATTACAGGAAAGGCATTGATTTTAGAATCCCAGAGATGATTTATATGACCCGGGAAATAGAAAAAAACATTGATTAGACACCCAGTACACTTATTTATTCTTAGGCCTTTTTAATAAGAGGGTCCCAGAGCCTCAACCGAAACAACAGCATGAGAGAGGAGATATGTCATCCTATTGAATAATAGATTACAGCAAAGGCATTGATTTTAGAATCCCAGAGATGATTTATATGACCCGGGAAATAGAAAAAAACATTGATTAGACACCCAGTACACTTATTTATCCTCAGGCCTTTTTAATAAGAGGGTCCCGGAGCCTCAACTGAAACAACAGCATGAAAGAGGAGATATGTCATCCTTTTGAATAATAGATTACAGGAAAGGCATTGATTTTAGAATCCCAGAGATCATTTATATGACCCGGGAAATAGAAAAAAACATTGATTAGACACCCGTTACACTTATTTATCCTCAGGCCTTTTAATAAGAGGCTCCCGGAGCCTCAACAGAAACAACAGCATGAAAGAGGAGATATGTCATCCTTTTGAATAATAGATTACAGGAAAGGCATTGATTTTAGAATCCCAGAGATCATTTATATGACCCGGGAAATAGAAAAAAACATTGATTAGACACCCGTTACACTTATTTATCCTCAGGCCTTTTTAATAAGAGGGTCCCGGAGCCTCAACCAAAACAACAGCATGAAAGAGGACATATGTCATCCTTTTGAATAATAGATTACAGGAAAGGCATTGATTTTAGAAACACAGAGATAATTAGTTGCAACTGGGAAATCTAAAAAAACATTGAACAGACACCCAGTACACTTCATTATCCATAGGCCTTTTTAGCAGAGGCTCCAGGACCCTCAACAAAAACAAGAGCAGGGAGCTGGGCATAGGAGTACAATGGAGTGTGACAATAATAATGTGAAGGTGAAGATTGCGTAGTTGTGGCATTTTAATTTTGTTATCGTGGGAACTTAGTACTTGCAATGACCTTGCTCTGGTGAATCCATATCGCAAATGTGTTATTTAAGGCACTGTTTGTCTATTTTTTGAATATCAGCATTTGGTAAATGAAGCTCAACTTAAGGCTGGTGAGAACCGACCTTTCTTCTGGCTGTTTGCAAATGTTGTGGCTCTGGACAAACATGTGAATAAGGGGCCATCAGCCATATTCAGCACGCAACCCCTTTGATGATTGACGATAAACATGTGTCACCTGCAAGCAGAGCTCGTTATTTCTGTCTAAATCATCTTCCTGGTATGGACAGGCCACTGTTTCCCACAGCAAGTCCGAAGCTTGAACTACAAGATTGTATTGAGTATGGTAGGAAACCAAAGTTTATTTAATTCTGTACTATCACCACAAAAGCTGAACTTCTTGAAGCAACGAAAATGCCAGCAATTTCATGTGCTTATGGATGACAAGGACGTCCTGTCCTGTGGTGCACAGAGATGGAGAGGATTTTGGGCCTCCCTGTACACTACCCAGATGTCTCAAACATCACCAGAAACACAAGACAGTGACTCTTGTGAAGTTCCTGGAGTGTTCCGGTAGCCATCTCTTTGCGCCCTGAAAGGAATACTTTATCAGTGTTTTTGTATACATCCGACAACAGCTTCAGAGACTGTGGTGACGCACATGTTATTTACTGTTGTTCCAGCTGTGGCAATATCAATTGGCATTAAAAAGTTAAGATTTGTGGGTGGCGGAGCCTATAGCTGTTGCGGTAGGACGTGTGTTTGAGGAGCTCCAGGTCTTACAAGTTACTTTGGAGTTAGTTTTCAACCTTAATTTAATTTTCTTTTTGGGATTCATAGTCACACTTTCTGGGGCTATCCAAGAGGAGCCTGGAGATACCTTACTCATATCGGCTTACCTATGTTCCTCAGCTGACTGCGTTACAGCTAGCCGCGACACTGAGAGGCCTCTCTAGCCTGATAGTGCTGTCATTGTCAAAGCTGATGCCAATATACCCCCCCAGGACCCTGGGTTATGAAACCAGTTCTATAGTAACTGGACAACTCGTTAATCACAACTATGGACAAAGAGAAGGAAAAGCACTAGTCACCCCTTATATCAACGGGTACGGAGACCTGTATTTTGCATTTCCAATATGGCGTTGGTCACCAAAATAATCCAGAATGAAAAAAAAAGGTAAGATTTGGAGAGTGACTAGTGATGCACATTTTATGCACGCTGTGGCAATTGCAATTTGCATTAAAAAGAATCGGCTAACAACCACTACCTACGACCACACCTGACTCCTGAAGTCATGCTTCAGTTATTAAGTCAAGTTAAATTAATTTTTTTTTATTATTATGCTCAGCAGAGGCTCCAGGACCCTCAACAAAACTAACAGCAGGAAAGAGGACATATGGCATCCTTTTGAAAAAAGATTATAGGAAAGGCATTGATTTCAGAAACACAGAGATCATTAGTTGCAACCGGGAAATAGAAAAAAACATTGATTAGACACCCAGTACACTTATTTATCCTTAGGCCTTTTTAATAAGAGGCTCCCAGAGCCTCAACAGAAACAACAGCATGAAAGAGTACATATGGCGTACTTGTGAATAATAGATTACAGGAAAGGCATTGATTTTAGAAACCTGGGGATAATTTTTTGCAACCGTGAAATCTAAAAAAACATAGATTAGACACCCAGTACACTTCTTTATCCTTACGCCTTTTTAGCAGAGGCTCCAGGACCCTCACCAAAACCAGCAGCAGGAAAGAGGACATATGGCATACTTTTGTAAATTAGATTACAGGAAAGGCATTGATTTTAGAAACACAGAGATCATTTATATGACCCGGGAAATAGAAAAAAACATTGATTGGACACCCAGTACACTTATTTATCCTTAGGCCTTTTTAATAAGAGGCTCCCGGAGCCTCAACAGAAACAACAGCATGAAAGAGTACATATGGCATCCTTGTGAATAATAGATTACAGGAAAGGCATTGATTTTAGAAACCCGGGGATAATTTTTTGCAATCGTGAAATCTAAAAAAACATAGATTAGACACCCAGTACACTTCTTTATCCTTAGGCCTTTTTAGCAGAGGCTCCAGGACCCTCACCAAAACCAGCAGCAGGAAAGAGGACATATGGCATACTTTTGTAAATTAGATTACAGGAAAGGCATTGATTTTAGAAACACAGAGATCATTTATATGACCCGGGAAATAGAAAAAAACATTGATTGGACACCCAGTACACTTATTTATCCTTAGGCCTTTTTAATAAGAGGCTCCCGGAGCCTCAACAGAAACAACAGCATGAAAGAGTACATATGGCATCCTTGTGAATAATAGATTACAGGAAAGGCATTGATTTTAGAAACCCGGGGATAATTTTTTGCAACCGTGAAATCTAAAAAAACATAGATTAGACACCCAGTACACTTCTTTATCTTTACGCCTTTTTAGCAGAGGCTCCAGGACCCTCACCAAAGCCAGCAGCAGGAAAGAGGACATATGGCATACTTTTGTAAATTAGATTACAGGAAAGGCATTGATTTTAGAAACACAGAGATCATTTATATGACCCGGGAAATAGAAAAAAACATTGATTGGACACCCAGTACACTTATTTATCCTTAGGCCTTTTTAATAAGAGGCTCCCGGAGCCTCAACAGAAACAACAGCATGAAAGAGTACATATGGCATCCTTGTGAATAATAGATTACAGGAAAGGCATTGATTTTAGAAACCCGGGGATAATTTTTTGCAACCGTGAAATCTAAAAAAACATAGATTAGACACCCAGTACACTTCTTTATCCTTAGGGCTTTTTAGCAGAGGCTCCAGGACCCTCACCAAAACCAGCAGCAGGAAAGAGGACATATGGCATACTTTTGTAAATTAGATTACAGGAAAGGCATTGATTTTAGAAACACAGAGATCATTTATATGACCCGGGAAATAGAAAAAAACATTGATTGGACACCCAGTACACTTCTTTATCCTTAGGCCTTTTTATAAGAGGGTCCCGGAGCCTCAACAGAAACAACAGCATGAAAGAGGACATATGGCATCCTTTTGAAAAATAGATTACAGGAAAGGCATTGATTTTAGAAACACAGAGATAATTTGTTACAACCGGGAAATCTAAAAAAACATTGAATAGACACCCAGTACACTTATTTATCCTTAGGCCTTTTTAGCAGAGGCTCAAGGACACTCAACAAAACCAGCAGAAGGAAAGAGGACATATGGCATCCTTTTGAAAAAAAGATTATAGGAAAGGCATTGATTTTAGAAACACAGAGATAGTTTGTTGCAACCGTGAATTTGAATCAAAAAAATGATTCGATGGACACCCAGTACAATTCTTTCTCCTTAGGCTTTTTTATAAAAGGGTCCAGGACCCTCAAACAAAACACCAGCAGGAAAGAGGACATATGGCATCCTTTTGAACAATAGAGTACTGGAAAGGCATTGATTTTAGAAACCCAGAGATAATTTTTTGCAAATGGAAATTTGAATAAAAAAAATGATTTGATGGACACCCAGTGCACTTCTTTCTCCTTAGGCCTTTTTATAAGAGGGTCCTGGACCCTCAAAAAAAACACCAGCAGGAAAGAGGACGTATGGCATCCTTTTGAACAATAGAGTACAGGAAAGGCATTGATTTTAGAAACCCAGAGATAATTTGTTGCAAATGGAAATTTGAATAAAAAAAAATGATTCGATGGACACCCAGTGCACTTCTTTCTCCTTAGGCCTTTTTATAAGAGGGTCCTGGACCCTCAAAAAAAAAACACCAACAGGAAAGAGGACGTATGGCATCCTTTTGAACAATAGAGTACAGGTACAGCATTGATTTTACAAACCCAGAGATCATTTTGGTCAATCGTTAAATAGAAAAAAAAAATGAGTGGACACCCAGTACACCTCTTTCTCCTTAGGCCTTTTTATAAGAGGGTCCAGGACCCTCAAAAAAAACACCAGCAGGAAAGAGGACGTATGGCATCCTTTTGAACAATAGAGTACAGGAAAGGCATTGATTTTAGAAACCCAGAGATAATTTGTTGCAAATGGAAATTTGAATAGAAAAAAATGATTCGATGGACACCCAGTACACTTCTTTCTCCTTAGGCCTTTTTATAAGAGGGTCCAGGACCCTAAAAAAAAACACCAGCAGGAAAGAGGACGTATGGCATCCTTTTGAACAATAGAGTACAGGTACAGCATTAATTTAACAAACCCAGAGATAATTTTGGTCAAATGTGAAATAGAAAAAACAAATGAGTGGACACTCAGTACACCTCTTTCTCCTTAGGCCTTTTTATAAGAGGGTCCAGGACCCTCAAACAAAATACCAGCAGGAAAGAGAACATATGGCATACTTTTGAACAATAGAGTATTGGTACGGCATTGATTTTAGAAACCCACAGATAATTGTTTGGAAAAGTGAAATAGCCCCAAAAACCATGCTTGGACTCCCACTCCAGGTCGTTCTCCTTCAGCTTTTTTATAAGAGGGTCCAGCACCCTCAACAGAAACAACTGCAGGAAACACCACCACATATGCCATCCTTTTGCACAAGCGAGTACAGGTATGGCATCCATTTTAGAAACACAGAGATAATTGAGAGGAAACAGGAACATTTTTCTAAAAATTTGATGGGGCACCCATTACAGGTCGTTCTCCTTCAGCCTTTTTATACCATTGGCCACGACCCGCAACGGGCACAACAGCATGAAACATCACATATGCCACCCTTTTGCACAATAGAGTACAGGTATGGCATAGATGGAACACGGAGATAATTTAGAGCAACCAAGAGATGGATAAAGATGTTTGGTCGGTCCTACTCTTTCAAATTTGTGGCATTTTGCGTTCAATTTAATGGTCCACCAGATATGAGTGGTGTGCTAAGTTGTACAATTCGTAACAGTTTAATCACTAGTGTTATGTGCCTTATTTTTTTTATTTGAGTTTTGTACCCACAGAGCTGCAGCAGAGGCCAGAAAAATTTGGAATGTACAAATGACTGAAAAATTGGGGTATTGTTGTAGCAACTGCTGTAGCAGCGGCCAGAAAAATTGATGTTTGTAAAACATTTATAAAGTCCCCTAACAGCTTGTGGCTTGAACACTAGTTGTTGGCAGATAAGTCAAGCAAGTCCTCCGGCTTTATAAAAAAAAAAAAGGCCAGCCTGTGTACCAGTTGTAGCCCAAGCCAGCTCATCTCGTCATCAGGCCTTTTTTATTCAAATGTATCGCCCAATGTCAGTCCCTTCGGGATCCAGCCCTCATTCATTTTTATAAAAGTGAGATAGTCAAGGCTTTTTTGACCTAGGCGACTTCTCTTCTCAGTGACAAAACCTCCTGCTGCACTGAAAGTCCTTTCGGACAGGACACTTGAAGCGGGGCAGGCAAGAAGTTCCATTGCAAATTGGGATAGCTCAGGCCACAAGTCCAGCCTGCACACCCAGTAGTCAAGGGGTCCATCGCTCCTGAGAGTGTCGAGATCTGCAGTTAAAGCTAGGTAGTCTGCTACCTGTCGGTTGAGTCTTTCTCTAAGGCTGGATCCCGAAAGGCTCTGATGGTGCATGGGAGTTAAAAAGGTACGCATGTCCTCCATCAACAAGATGTCAGGAAAGCGTCCAGTCCTTGCCGCCGTCCTTATGAAAATGCTCCATCCTTTCCGACTTGCGGGAATTTAGTAACATTTCAGGCACTTTATGCTTATACCGGGGGTCGAGGAGCGTGGACACCCAGTACAGGTCGTTCTCCTTCAGCTTTTTTATACGAGGGTCCCTCAACAGGCACGACAGCATGAAAGAACCCATTTGAACAAGGTTGGATGCCGAGCTAATCATGTCCCGTTCCTCCTCCTCACTGATCTCACTGATGGTATCTTCTTCCCCCCAGCCACGTACAACACCACGGGTACCAGAGAGGTGACAACAACGAGCACCCTGGGATGCCTGTTGTGCTTGGTCTTCCTCCTCCTCCTCCTCAAAGCCACATTCCTCCTCTGACTCCTCTTCCTCACAATCCTCTTCCTGCGTTGCCGCAGGTCCAGTAAGCGATGCTGATTCGGCTGTTTGTGGGCGTGATGGACACCACAACTCTCCCGCTTCCTCCTCACGCTCATCTACTGCCTGATCCAGCACTCTTCGCAGGGCACGCTCCAGGAAGAAAACAAATGGTATGATGTCGCTGATGGTGCCTTCGGTGCGACTGACAAGGTTTGTCACCTCCTCAAAAGGACGCATGAGCCTACAGGCATTGCGCATGAGCGTCCAGTAATTTGGCAAAAATATCCCCAGCTCCCCAGAGGCTGTCCTAGCACCCCGGTCATACAAATATTCATTAACAGCTTTTTCTTGTTGGAGCAGGCGGTCAAACATTAGGAGTGTTGAATTCCACCGTGTCGGGCTGTCGCAAATCAAGCGCCTCACTGGCAGGCTGTTTCGACGCTGGATATCGGACAAGTGCGCCATGGCCGTGTAGGAACGCCTGAAATGGCCACACACCTTCCTGGCCTGCTTCAGGACGTCCTGTAAGCCTGGGTACTTATGGACAAATCGTTGTACAATTAAATTACACACATGTGCCATGCACGGCACATGGGTCAACTTGCCCAATTTCAATGCCGCCACCAAATTACTTCCATTGTCAGAAACAACCTTGCCAATCTCCAGTTGGTGCGGAGTCAGCCACTGATCCACCTGTGCGTTCAGGGCGGTCTGGAGTGCTGGTGCGGTGTGACTGTCCGCTTTCAGGCAAGTCAACCCCAAGACGGCTTGACACTGCCGTACCCGGGATGTAGCATAGTACCTGGGGAGCTGGGGGGGTGCCATAGATGTGGAGCAAGACGCAGAAGTTGAAGAGGACTCAGCCGAGAAAGAGGTTATGGAAGAGGATGGAGTAGGAGGAGTAGAGGAAGTAGCAGCAGACCTGCCTGCAAGTCGTGGCGGTATCACCAACTCTTCTGCAGAGCCACGCATTCCGTGCTTGTCAGAAGTCAGCAGGTTTACCCAATGCGCAGTGTAGGGGATAAACCTGCCCTGACCATGCTTTGCAGACCAGCTATCCGTGGTCCTATGGACCCTTGCTCCAACGCTGTGTGCCAGACATGCCATAACTTCCTTTCTCACAACAGAGTACAGGTTTGGGATTGCCTTTTGTGAAAAGAAATTTCTGCCAGGTACCTTCCACTGCGGTGTCCCAATAGATACAAATTTTTTGAAAGCATCAGACTCCACCAGCTTGTATGGTAAAAGCTGGCGGGCTAAGAGTTCAGACAAGCCAGCTGTCAGACGCCGGGCAAGGGGGTGACTTTGAGAAATTGGCTTCTTACGCTCAAACATGTCCTTGACAGACACCTGACTGTGGGCAGATGACCAGGAACTGCTACGTAAGAGAGACTGAGTGGAGGATGGTTGAGAGGGGGCAAGGAGGACAGCACTGGTTGACGTGGCTGAAGATGATGGAGCAGGAGGAGGAGGGCGGCTTTCACTTTGTGTGCTGCTTCTACTCATGTGTTCTTCCCATCGGCCTTTGTGATGGGAGACCATGTGCCTTCGCAAAGCAGTTGTACCTAGGTGGCTGTTGGACTTCCCACGACTCAGTTTCTTTTGGCACAGGTTGCAAATGGCATCGCTGTTGTCAGAGGCAGACACACAAAAAAAATGCCACACTGCTGAGCTCTGTGATGACGGCATTCTGGTGGTGGCAACAGCATGCGTTGATGGGCGTCGGCGTGCTGTCTGGCTGACCCCTGGTGACGATGCATGCTGTCTGACTGTGCCACTAGCTCCTTGAGATGACCTCCCCGTGCTTCCAAATCGTCTCCTCCTCCTCCTCCTCCTCTCTGTCTCCCCATCTGAACTTTCCCCCTCTTCTCCTTCTCTTCTAGCAGGCATCCATGTGACATCCACCGACACATCATCATCAACCGATTCACTTGTATCTGAAACATCAAGAAAGGAAGCAGCAGCAGGTACAACATCATCATCATCATCATCACACCGTACCTCCATGTCGGTAATGCTGCCTGACTGAGACTGATCACTATTATCTACATCCTCTGTCAATGATGGTTGCGCATCACTCATTGATGTGTCAATAACTCCTGTGACAGATCAAGTGAAGCGGCTGTGGTGCTAGTGTTGGTGGTGGCGACAGGCGGGGGAGTGGCACTGGTCACTTGAGACCTGCCCA
This sequence comes from Bombina bombina, assembly GCF_027579735.1. Taxonomy (NCBI): domain Eukaryota; kingdom Metazoa; phylum Chordata; class Amphibia; order Anura; family Bombinatoridae; genus Bombina; species Bombina bombina. The sequence goes on along the minus strand of NC_069499.1, from coordinate 1,449,275,953 downwards.
AAGCACAGCTGGACATAGATGGTGCGTCAAGGTGAGGAGGACTAGCAGCGGAATCTGAAGAAGATTGGGTGTCCTGTGTTAGCCATTCAACTAGGTCCTCCTCAGAAGTTTTTGCGTCCCCCCTGGCACCCGGCGTCTGAACAATGTGCATATTTGTAGGGTCTAAAGGAATCACAGCACCACGACCACGGAACCTGCGGGGTGGCCTGCCTCTGCCTGTCTTTTTTTTTTAAATGGACACTAACAATACTATTACACCAATTGAGTGGTGGCACTGTGAAAGTGGGCACAGTATACGCTGTGAGACTGACAACAACAAAAAAGACAGATGTTTTAAAAATCACAAATTGTAAATTTTTTAAAATATTACAAGTACTGTGGCAACAAATATGATTGTTTGGCACTAGTTGGCAAATGGGCCTGTCTGGCACACACGCTGGGAGAAAGGAAACTGCAATTCAATGGCACTAGGAGACTGAAGAATCACAGTCAAAACAGTTATGATTAACAAAAATTCAAATCCTGTTACAATAAATATGAGTGGTGGCACTAATTGGCTAGTTGGGACTGGCACACAGGCAGGAGGAAAATGCAATTCAAGGGCACTAGTAGACTGCAGATTGACAGTCAAAACAGTGATGATTGACAAATTTTGCAATACTGTTAAAAGAAATATGATTGCTGGCACTAATTGGATAGTTGGGCCTGGCACACAGGCTGGCAGGCAGTAGAAAAGTGCAATTCAATGGCACGAGTAAACTGAGGATTAAGATCAACAATAAAAAAAATTTTCATTTTAATTAGTAACTATACTGTAGACAACAATTATGATTGGTGTAAATAGTTGGCAAGATGGCCTGGCACAAAAGGCTGGCAGGCAGGAGGTAAATGCAATTCAAGGACACTAGGAGACTGATTACTGACAGTCAAAACAGTGATGATTGACAATTTTTGCAATACTGTTAAAAGAAATATGATTGCTGGCAATAATTGGCTAGGTGGGCCGGGAACACAGCAGGCTGCAAGGCAGGAGGAAAGTGCTATTCACTGGCACCAGCAAACTGAGGATTCACAACAACTATTAACAAAAATTTTAATTTTTAATTACTAAGAATACTGTCACAACAAATATGATTGGTGTAAATATTTTTGAAGTAGGCCTGGCACACAGGCTTGGAAGGCAGTAGAAAAGTGCAATTCTAGGGCACGAGCAAACTGAGGATTAAGATCATCAACAATCAAGAATTTTTTAATTTTAATTAGTAACTATACTGTGACCAAAAATTATGATTGGTGTAAATAGTTGGCAAGACGGCCTGGCACAAAAGGATGGCAGGCAGGAGGTAGATGCAATTCAAGGACACTAGGAGACTGATTACTGACAGTCAAAACAGTGATGATTGACAATTTTTGCAATACTGTTAAAAGAAATATGATTGCTGGCAACAATTGGCTAGGTGGGCCTGGCTCACAGCAGGCTGCAAGGCAGCAGGAAAGTGCTATTCAATGGCACCAGCAAACTGAGGATTCTCAACAACTATTACCAACAATTTTAATTTTTAATTATTAAGAATACTGTCACAACAAATATGATTGGTGTAAATATTTTTCAAGTAGGCCTGGCACAGAGGCTTGGAAGGCAGTAGAAAAGTGCAATTCTAGGGCACAAGCAAACTGAGGATTAAGATCATCAACAATCAAGAATTTTTTAATTTTAATTAGTAACTATACTGTGACAACAATTATGATTGGTGTAAATAGTTGGCAAGACGGCCTTTCACAAAAGGCTGGCAGGTAGGAGGTAAATGCAATTCAAGGCCACTAGGAGACTGATTACTGACAGTCAAAACAGTGATGATTGACAATTTTTGCAATACTGTTAAAAGAAATATGATTGCTGGCAACAATTGGCTAGGTGGGCCTGGCTCACAGCAGGCTGCAAGGTAGCAGGAAAGTGCTATTCAATGGCACCAGCAAACTGAGGATTCTCAACAACTATTAACAACAATTTTAATTTTTAATTATTAAGAATACTGTCACAACAAATATGATTGGTGTAAATATTTTTCAAGTAGGCCTGGCACACAGGCTTGGAAGGCAGTAGAAAAGTGCAATTCTAGGGCACGAGCAAACTGAGGATTAAGATCATCAACAATCAAGAATTTTTTAATTTTAATTAGTAACTATACTGTGACCAAAAATTATGATTGGTGTAAATAGTTGGCAAGACGGCCTGGCACAAAAGGCTGGCAGGCAGGAGGTAGATGCAATTCAAGGACACTAGGAGACTGATTACTGACAGTCAAAACAGTGATGATTGATAATTTTTGCAATACTGTTAAAAGAAATATGATTGCTGGCAACAATTGGCTAGGTGGGCCTGGCTCACAGCAGGCTGCAAGGCAGCAGGAAAGTGCTATTCAATGGCACCAGCAAACTGAGGATTCTCAACAACTATTACCAACAATTTTAATTTTTAATTATTAAGAATACTGTGACAACAAATATGATTGGTGTAAATATTTTTCAAGTAGGCCTGGCACACAGGCTTGGAAGGCAGTAGAAAAGTGCAATTCTAGGGCACAAGCAAACTGAGGATTAAGATCATCAACAATCAAGAATTTTTTAATTTTAATTAGTAACTATACTGTGACAACAATTATGATTGGTGTAAATAGTTGGAAAGACATCCTGGCACAAAAGACTGGCAGGCAGGAGGTAAATGCAATTCAAGGACACTAGGAGACTGATTACTGAGAGTCAAAACAGTGATGATTGACAATTTTTGCAATACTGTTAAAAGAAATATGATTGCTGGCAAGAATTGGCTAGGTGGGCCTGGCTCACAGCAGGCTGCAAGGCAGCAGGAAAGTGCTATTCAATGGCACCAGCAAACTGAGGATTCTCAACAACTATTAACAACAATTTTAATTTTTAATTATTAAGAATACTGTCACAACAAATATGATTGGTGTAAATATTTTTCAAGTAGGCCTGGCACACAGGCTTGGAAGGCTGTAGAAAAGTGCAATTCTAGGGCACGAGCAAACTGAGGATTAAGATCATCAACAATCAAGAATTTTTTAATTTTAATTAGCAACTATATTGTGACCAAAAATTATGATTGGTGTAAATAGTTGGCAAGACGGCCTGGCACAAAAGGCTGGCAGGCAGGAGGTAGATGCAATTCAAGGACACTAGGAGACTGATTACTGACAGTCAAAACAGTGATGATTGACAATTTTTGCAATACTGTTAAAAGAAATATGATTGCTGGCAACAATTGGCTAGGTGGGCCTGGCTCACAGCAGGCTGCAAGGCAGCAGGAAAGTGCTATTCAATGGCACCAGCAAACTGAGGATTCTCAACAACTATTACCAACAATTTTAATTTTTAATTATTAAGAATACTGTGACAACAAATATGATTGGTGTAAATATTTTTCAAGTAGGCCTGGCACACAGGCTTGGAAGGCAGTAGAAAAGTGCAATTCTAGGGCACGAGCAAACTGAGGATTAAGATCATCAACAATCAAGAATTTTTTAATTTTAATTAGTAACTATACTGTGACAAAAAATTATGATTGGTGTAAATAGTTGGCAAGACGGCCTGGCACAAAAGGCTGGCAGGCAGGAGGTAGATGCAATTCAAGGACACTAGGAGACTGATTACTGACAGTCAAAACAGTGATGATTGACAATTTTTGCAATACTGTTAACAGAAATATGATTGCTGGCAACAATTGGCTAGGTGGGCCTGGCTCACAGCAGGCTGCAAGGCAGGAGGAAAGTGCTATTCAATGGCACCAGCAAACTGAGTATTCACAACAACTATTAACAAAAATTTTAATTTTTAATTATTAGAATACTGTCACAACAAATATGATTGGTGTAAATGTTTTTTAAGTAGGCATGGCACACAGGCTTGGAAGGCTGTAGAAAAGTGCAATTCTAGGGCACGAGCAAACTGAGGATTAAGATCATCAACAATCAAGATTTTTTAAATTTTAATTAGTAACTATACTGTGACCAATAAATATGATTGGTGTAAATAGTTGGCAAGACGGCCTGGCACAAAAGGCTGGCAGGCAGGAGGAAGATGCAATTCAAGGACACTAGGAGACTGATTACTGACAGTCAAAACAGTGATGATTGACAATTTTTGCAATACTGTTAAAAGAAATATAATTGCTGGCAACAAATGGCTAGGTGGGCCTGGCTCACAGCAGGCTGCAAGGCAGGAGGAAAGTGCTATGCAATGGCACCAGCAAACTGAGGATTCACAACAACTATTAACAAAAATTTTAATTTTTAATTATTAAGAATACTGTCACAACAAATATGATTGGTGTAAATATTTTTCAAGTAGGCCTGGCACACAGGCTTGGAAGGCTGTAGAAAAGTGCAATTCTAGGTCATGAGCAAACTGAGGATTAAGATCATCAACAATCAAGAATTTTTTAATTTTAATTAGTAACTATACTGTGACCAAAAATTATGATTGGTGTAAATAGTTGGCAAGACGGCCTGGCACAAAAGGATGGCAGGCAGGAGGTAGATGCAATTCAAGGACACTAGGAGACTGATTACTGACAGTCAAAACAGTGATGATTGACAATTTTTGCAATACTGTTAAAAGAAATATGATTGCTGGCAACAAATGGCTAGGTGGGCCTGGCTCACAGCAGGCTGCAAGGCAGGAGGAAAGTGCTATTCAATGGCACCAGCAAACTGAGGATTCACAACAACTATTAACAAAATTTTTAATTTTTAATTATTAAGAATACTGTCACAACAAATATGATTGGTGTAAATATTTTTCAAGTAGGCCTGGCACACAGTCTTGCAAGGAAGTAAAAAAGTGCAATTCTAGGGCACGAGCAAACTGAGGATTAAGATCATCAACAATCAAGAATTTTTTAATTTTAATTAGTAACTATACTGTGACAACAATTATGATTGGTGTAAATAGTTGGTAAGACGGCCTGGCACAAAAGGCTGGCAGGCAGGAGGTAAATGCAATTCAAGGACACTAGGAGACTGATTACTGACAGTCAAAACAGTGATGATTGACAATTTTTGCAATACTGTTAAAAGAAATATGATTGCTGGCAATAATTGGCTAGGTGGGCCGGGCACACAGCAGGCTGCAAGGCAGGAGGAAAGTGCTATTCACTGGCACCAGCAAACTGAGGATTCACAACTATTAACAAAAATTTTAATTTTTAACTACTAAGAATACTGTCACAACAAATATGATTGGTGTAAATATTTTTAAAGTAGGCCTGGCACACAGGCTTGGAAGGCAGTAGAAAAGTGCAATTCTAGGGCACGAGCAAACTGAGGATTAAGATCATCAACAATCAAGAATTTTTTTATTTTAATTAGTAACTATACTGTGACAACAATTATGATTGGTGTAAATAGTTGGCAAGACGGCCTGGCACAAAAGGCTGGCAGGCAGGAGGTAAATGCAATTCAAGGACACTAGGAGACTGATTACTGACAGTCAAAACAGTGATGATTGACAATTTTTGCAATACTGTTAAAAGAAATATGATTGCTGGCAACAATTGGCTAGGTGGGCCTGGCTCACAGCAGGCTGCAAGGCAGCAGGAAAGTGCTATTCAATGGCACCAGCAAACTGAGGATTCTCAACAACTATTAACAACAATTTGAATTTTTAATTATTAAGAATACTGTCACAACAAATTTGATTGGTGTAAATATTTTTCAAGTAGGCCTGGCACACAGGCTTGGAAGGCAGTAGAAAAGTGAAATTCTAGGGCATGAGCAAACTGAGGATTAAGATCATCAACAATCAAGATTTTTTTAATTTTAATTAGTAACTATACTGTGACCAAAAATTATGATTGGTGTAAATAGTTGGCAAGACGGCCTGGCACAAAAGGCTGGCAGGCAGGAGGTAGATGCAATTCAAGGACACTAGGAGACTGATTAGTGACAGTCAAAACAGTGATGATTGACAATTTTTGCAATACTGTTAAAAGAAATATGATTGCTGGCAACAATTGGCTAGGTGGGCCTGGCTCACAGCAGGCTGCAAGGCAGCAGGAAAGTGCTATTCAATGGGACCAGCAAACTGAGGATTCTCAACAACTATTACCAACAATTTTAATTTTTAATTATTAAGAATACTGTCACAACAAATATGATTGGTTTAAATATTTTTCAAGTAGGCCGGGCACACAGGCTTGGAAGGCAGTAGAAAAGTGCAATTCTAGGGCACGAGCAAACTGAGGATTAAGATCAACAATCAAACTTTTTTTAATTTTAATTAGTAACTATACTGTCTGTGACAACAATTATGATTGGTGTAAATAGTTGGCTAGACGGCCTGGCACAAAAGGCTGGCAGTGGCAGGCAGGAGGTAAATGCAATTCAATGGCACTAGGAGACTGAATATTTGCAGTCCAAAAAATTATGATTTTTATTTTTTTATATACTGTTACAAGAATTGTGATTGGTGCCACTAATTGGCTAGTTGGGCCTGGCACACAGGCTGGCAGATATGAGTCGTGGATGGTAGGTAGGGCAGCGATTTAACACAGTATGCTGTGTAAGTGACAAAAACACAGGCCTGATAGAAAATTAAGTTAGATTACACTAGCAAAATATTTTAAAATTTTAGATTTTAATATTAAAATTATGTTAAGAAGTGCAATGCAGAAAGTGTGAATGGTCAGACTTCCGGCTGGGGGCGGAGTGAGCAGGTAGCAGACAGGTAGCTGCCGCTCGCTGCGTCTCTCCAAGTAAAGGAGGAAAGATACGCTCCAGCCTGCCGTAGGGTGCCTTGTCTCAGCAGTAAAACACTAAGACCGGCACAAGATATTAGCGATCACGGAGGAGAAGTCCACATTTGGCATAACAGTGCGCCTCTTACCAAAGTCCACCACCATGAAAACTTTTTATAAAAACACTGGAACCCCGATGGGTTGAGTGAATTACCTGAAACACTCTGTCTGTAGAAACTACAGATACCGGTGTCCGGCTGTAAAAAGGGAGACGCTGAAGAGAGATCCCTCGCGATTCAACACAGTGAGTGGAAGTTCCCCGGCAGCTGGACTGTCGGCGAAGGAGCGTGGTACCACGGAAGAGTGGGTGTGTAGTGAGCACCCGCAGCAGGAGCCAATCCGGGTAAGAGTTGGTGACACACCTCCGCTGCGAGCGTGCTTTCCCGGACGCTGTGCTTACCCACCTGAAGTACCTGCCTGGAAAGGAAGTATAGTGAGCGGTGGGTAGCTGCGGAGTCGAGAACGCGAACATTTGGATATACAACTGCGGAAAGGGAGTCACTGATACTGGTCTTTCACTGAGTCACCACGGTGGCTGTTACCCCCCCCGGCAGCTGGAACTTCGGCATTGGGGCTGGATCACTGTGAAAGGTGGATGTGGAACCCAAGCCGGTAAAGAACGCCCGCCGGTAGGATATGCAAATACTGCCTAAGGAGGAATTGTGCTAGAGAAAAGCAAGACGAGGAACAAGAGTAACAGGTACGATTTAATCTGCTAGGAACTCCTGCCCCTCTCTTGTAATAAATAGTAGCAGATGCTACTTTTTGTATAGCGACCTTAGAGAGGGTGAAGCTGAGACTGTTAATGGGCCTATGAGTTTACCTGTTTGGTAAGAACTGTTACCTGGAAGCATATGAAAGCTGCAAAAAGAGCTTCCCTGGGTCTATTTTAAGATTGTAGAGCTGTAGTCCGGGAATAAGCTATACTGGTATAAATAAACCTGTATCGAGTAACAGTTAACCCAGAACCGATTGTGAGTGGTAACAGTGGAGCTGGGAGAGAATAACCTGATCACCATACAGTGTCCTATAAGGATGGAAAGACAGTTACTAGATATGATGTAAATACTCAGAAGACGTAAAGAATCTATTGTAAAGAACTTCCCCTTGCAATATATTAAGTGTGGTGGAGAGTGATAGCAGAAGCCTCCAGGCTGTGGCCTTAGGCCGGGTGAGCACTTAAAAAGACATTTCTTTCTCACAATTTTCCCCATAGGAGGGATTGAAGAATATTTGTGGGACTATATCTGAAACTGTTTTTTTTTTTCTTTTTGTGTTTGCCAATTTAAAAAAAAAAAAAAAAAAAAGGATATATAAATCTCTGTAGATAAAGAGTCACATATATCTGGTAGCTAAGTGGAGATCAAGGTTGGGCATAAGTCCACAAGCTGTGGGTGAGAAACCTTTTTGTAATACTGGTATTGCTGTAAAGTACAAATATTTTGAATTTGTTAGGTTGACATTGTTTAGATTGCACGTTTGATGTATAGGGTCTAAGCGAGACTAGCCCTTTTGTTGTTCTTTTTTTCTCCCTTTTTTTTTTTTTTTTTTTTTAAATCACAGTACACCTTTTTTTTTTTTTTTATCACAGTACACTTTTTTTTTTTTTTGGTTTAGCTACACTATTATTAAAAGGTACACAAGAACCCCGTAGGGGCTTAACTAAACTGAGATTGTACACATACACGGAGGTGAATGGATAGATTTGTATCCTCTCAGAAAGGTATTTCACCAAAAATGCCACCTAAAATGAAGGAGAAGAGAGGTAATACCTAGAATATTGATGTGTCGCTTGATACCTCACAAGAGGGGGGAATGCCTAACTTAACTACTAACAATATGTCAGAATTGGCGGCAGAGGTAGTCAAAATGATGACACCTCACCTTGAAACAATTAAGAAAGAAATTAAAGCAGAGATATCTAATTTAGTAGAGGAAGTGAGGCAATTTACAGTTAGAATGGACGAGGTGGAGTCAAGGGTGTCCGATATTGAGGATAAAGTAAATAATCATGAGTCAATTATCACGGTTCAGGGTAAGACCATCACCCAGTTGCAAGCCCGATTAGAGGATCTGGAGGACAGATCAAGGCGAAATAACTTGCGGGTGATTGGCCTCCCTGAATCTGTGGAATTTCAAGACCTAATACTTTTTGCCTCTGTTACTTTGCCACAGACACTCCTGATCCCCCCTCCGCCCACTCCGTTTCTAATTGAAAGAGCCCACAGGATAGGAAGTCTCAGAGAGAATAAAATATCGCCCAAACCTAGACCAGTCATTTTCAAATTCGTGAACTATCAAGATAAAATGCTATATTTGAAATATTATAGAAAACTTAATGCTCTAAATATCCATTCGCAGAAAATATTGATTTTTCAGGACTTCTCAGTGGAGACTACTGCTAAAAGAAGAGAAATGTCCCCTTTTTTTGATAGATTTTTAAAAGCTGATTGTAATGTCCGGCTGGTATACCCGGCAAAACTTTTAGTGACTAAAGCTGGTCATACGTATACCTTAAATGACAGTAAGGAAGCAATATCTCTGTGTAATGAGATGGGTGTATGATAGGTCTGCAACAGTAAAATAGAAAGTGTTGAAATTAGAGTTAATGGTTAATAGAATTGTGGTGGTTTTTGTTTTTCTGTTTTTGTTTGTATTTGTGTGTTATTTTTATGCACAGGATCTATTCAATGGAATTGGCAAGAAATATTCCTCGTCTGCAGGGGATCCCCTTTTTTTTTTTTTTTCGCAGAGACTGGCAGATTTTTCTTTTCCCCTGGTCTGCTCCTTCTTTACTCCTTTTACTCCGTCTCCCCCCAATTCCTATCTCTCTCTCATACATATGTTTGAGAGACAGAAGCGGCTCCTCTTAAATAGTTAGGCTGGCAGCACTTAAATTAACATCATGGAATATTGGGGGAATAACTTCCCCAATAAAGAGAAAAGCAATCATTAAACATTTGGCAAAACAAAAACCTGATATTGCTTTCCTTCAAGAGCTACATTTAAAAGCGGCAGAGGTACCCAAATTGTGCTCTAAATGGGTTGGAGAAGTGATAGCTGCACCGTATAATGCCCGCAAAAGAGGGGTTGCAATTCTTTTTAATAAGGCCTTTGAGTATAAAATTGAATCTACACATATTGACCAGGAAGGTCGATTTATAATTATTGAATTAACACATAAAAAGACACGTTACGTATTATGTAATATATATGGTCCGAATATAGTCGATAAAGAATTTTGGAATAGGATGGTACAACATTTGCAAAAATTTGTGGGCCAAAATCTTATAATAGCGGGGGATTTTAACTTAATATCAGACTCGATTTTGGATAGAGATAGTAATACCCCCAGGGTTATATGTGATAGGAAAACATATATTTTACAGAAATTATGTACACAACTGGGGCTAATAGATATCTGGCGCCTACAGCACCCAGACCTGAGAGCCTTTACATGTCTATCAAAGGGCCAACAGTCCTTATCTCGGATAGATTTCTTTTTAGTTCCTATAGCCCTGAGTGGCCTGGAGTGGAAAGCAGAGATAGGGGATATAGTAATCTCCGATCACGCAGTGATCTCTTTGACTTTAAACTCATCCGGAATAAGTAGGCCTGTTAATCAAACTATCTTTTTTCCTAAATATTTGGTTAATGATATCCACTTCCAAAACTGGTTAGGCAATCAATGGCAGGAATATCATAGGTTAAATATTGCTTATAAGGACAAACCTGAACTCTTTTGGGAAGCAGCTAAAGCTGTTCTACGGGGGGAAATTAAGAATTATATGTGTAAGCGTAAAAGAAGGGCCAACCAGCAGGAATTACAACTATCGAACCGGGTCAAGAATTCATATAAAACATATCTAGTAGCACGGTCAACTACTATTTGGCGGAAATATTTAGAGGCTAAATCAGCCTATGATACTCATGCTAAGCACAAATCAATGCTGGAACTACAAAGACAAAAAATAATTTATGGTGGTTTTTCAGGTAGATCAGCAAAATTTTTGGCGAGATTAACTAAGGATACCGGTAGGAATAATATTACGGCTATTAGAGCTAATAATGGAAGATTTACCAATAATCCGGACATATCTAAAATATTTTATGACTATTTTACCAAATTATATAGTGCTGAAGACCATGACATAGATAGTAGGAAAAGTTTTTGGGATAAGGTTAAGATTCCTAAAATCCCAGCGGAAATACTGGTAGAAATTAACAGTCCAATCAGGGAAGAAGAGATCAATCTGGCTATTAGGGCATCCAAAACCAACAAAGCAGCTGGGCCAGATTGTTTGCCCATAGAATTTTACAGGATTCTCCAACATCAGATAGTTCCTACATTGGTAGAGTTATTCAATTATTATTTTTTTAATAACAATAAATGTTCTACAAATTTTGCTGCTGCGGTAGTATCTTTAATCCCCCCAAAAAATAAAGATCCTGAACTTCTTGATTCATATAGGCCCATTTCCGTGTTAAATACGGATTATAAACTACTAGCGACGATTCTGGCTAAGAGATTGAGCCCGCATTTAGGACTATTAATTCATGAGAACCAGGCAGGGTTTATGATCAGGAGAAACCCGGCTAAAAATATAAGAAAAATCATGACCCTGTTAGATCATTTCTGGAATAAATTTAGAACATCTAGGCACAGAGATATGGTTGATCTAGCTTTGCTAACGGTGGACGCCGAAAAAGCGTTCGACCGGATATCGTGGAAGCACTTATTCTTCTCATTAGAACAGTTTGGATTGACTGGGCAAGTGTATGAATTTATTCGTATAATATATTCAACACCCAATTCATCATTGCTCGTCAATGGTGGACTGACACAACGCTTAGAATTACACAGGGGCACATGGCAAGGATGCCCATTGTCCCCATTACTTTTTAACATATCGATAGAACCGTTAGCAATTTGGTTCCGTCAACGATTGGATGGAATACAGATAGGTGATCAGAATCTGAGAATATTAATGTATGCTGATGATATATTGCTATGTTTAAGTAACACTAAAAAGACTCTTCCTCTTGTATTAGATATGTTTGAAACTTTCGGCGTAATTTCTGGTTATAAAATTAATATAGCAAAATCCGAACTTTTATGGATAAATAAAAGAGAGCAAGACAATAAATATCCCTTCAGAGAAACTTCTCAGATATCATATTTAGGTATCAAACTTAGTGTCAATCCAGAGGATTGGCATCAGTTGAATTTTGTTAAATGTTTTCAGGAATGTAACAAGAAAATGGAAGATTGGATGAATTTACCCATTTCATTAACAGCAAGAGTTATGCTTATAAAAACCATTATCTTTCCAAAACTGTTTTATCTTATCCAAAACATTCCAGTGCCCATACATAAGGCGGATATAATTAAATATAATAAAGCCTGTACTAAATGTATATGGAAAGGTGTAAAGGCGTGTATTTCAGTTGTCAGATTAATGAATAATAAAGAAGCAGCAGGTCTTAAACTCCCAAATATACAGCTATACAGTTTGGCGTCTAGAGTCAAAATTGCGGTAGACTGGTTAACGGAACAAGATCAAGTGGCGGCGGTTGCTTGGGAGACCTCAGTGATAGCCCCTTTTAGTTTAGGTGCCAGCTTACATTGTCCAATTACTATGCTGCCTTCAACAATTTTTTCATTAATCACATTCAGAAACATAATTCTAGCATGGCAAAAACTCTGTGGGCCATTAGATCGGTCGCCCTATGTCTCCGGATATTTACCAATTGTTGGTAACCCGTCTTTCCCACCAGGGCTATCTGATAGAGTTTTTAGAGATTGGGCTTTTAAGGGGCTTGTCTACGTTAGACAAATAGTAGATGCAGACCTTAATCCGGTTTCATTTCAGGAGTTAAGTAACCAATATGGGCTTGTGAACAAAGACTTTTATGCTTATCTACAACTTAGGCATTTGATATCTGAATTAAAACAAAAATATGGGGTAGAATGGATATTGGGTGAGATACAAGCCAGGATCAATCTGTATCGTATAAGGTTCTATTCAATTGGCCCATTCTATGCGTTACTCAACCAAAAAGCCTCAGATGAGCAAGTAGGGTATATAGTGGGAAGATGGAGTAAGATATTTCCAGAGATAGACAGTGCAGTTATAGAGAATGCTTTCAAAGTAATAGATAAAAGTTGGGTTTTGACCTCTTGGAGGGAATCGCAGATTAAATTATCATTAATGACCTAGCTTACTCCGGAGAAATTATCCAGATGGTATAAGACTAGGAAATTATGCTCACGATGTAGTGCTTCTAATGCAGACTTATTACACTGTTTTTGGGCGTGCCCGAAGATCGGACAGTTTTGGGCAAAAACTTTTTATTGGATGAAAGTAATTTTGGAGCTGGATTACGAAATCCAACCGATGGAAATATTTTTTTTGGTGAAACCACAGAATGGTCAACAGAGTTCTAAATTAATTAACACGATTATTTTGGTCGGTCGCATATTAATTTTAAGATCTTGGAAGGCTAAGTCTGCACCTAGCCTGAAAGAATTAAAAAGAGCGTTAGTCTCTCAATATACTTTTGAACAATATAATTTACAAAACCCAACGGATGAACGACTCGCAATATTTTTTAGACACTGGAGGTTGTTTATCCTATCGTGTCATCATGCAGCGCAAGTTAACTTAGTAAAATCATTTAGGAAATCAGCATATGTACAGGCACAAGTATTGGCGGGACATTTTCCAAGGGCCTGGTTGGGGGGGGGATGGAGAGGAGGAGGATATGAGGGAGTGAGATCAGAGGTCATGCCGAAATTTTTTGGGGTGGCTGAGGTTGCCTCACATCTCCCCCCTTTTTTTTTTTCTTTTTTTTTTCCCTTCCCCCCAAAAAGACGAGATGTGTTTCTAAGTAACCCCAACTGTGGTAAAAAAAAAAATCTTTTTTGGTGTAGATACAGTGTGTATGTAATGAGAATCTTGCTATTAGTATATGTAATTTTTGGGTATTTGAATTGGATGTCTATATAATGTGCATATTAAACTGTATCTTTTTGTGTGTGCATGAAAATAATAATAAAAATATATAAAAAAAAAAAAAAAAAAAAAGAAGTGCAATGCACATATGACTCTATGAGTGGTCGCACTGGCAGGCTGCTACGTAGGGCAGCAATTAACAACAGTATGCTGTGTAAGTCAGATAGACAGTTAGACACAGGCCTGATAGAAAATACAATTACATTACACTAGCATAATGATTTAAAGACTTTTTTTTGGAAATTTAAAGAAAAAGGTTAAGCACATACATATGAGTCGTGGCTGATAGCCTTGGAAGGGCAGCTATTAAAAACAGTAGGCTCTGTAAGTCGGATACACACACGCCTGATAGAAAATACTATTAGATTACACTAGAAAAATGATTGAAATTATTTTTTTGGGGGGGAAATTAAAAAAAGGTTAAACACATATGACTCGTGGCTCATAGACTAGGGAGGGCAGCAAGTAAAGACAGTAGGCTCTGTATGTCAGCAAAACACACAGGCCGGATAGAAAATTATATTAGTTTACACTAGCAAACAAATTTAAACTTTTTTTTTTTATATTAAAATTAAGGGGAAGAAGAATAGATATGAGTGCTGGGTGGCTGCCTGGCACAGACCAATTAACCAAAAGACTGAAAAAAAATGAGGTATATTAATGCTGAGTGAGCCTGACAGACACAGGCCTGGTAGTAAATGTAATTAGATTACACTAGAAAAATATATATATATTTTTTTTTTTTTTAAATTAAAAATAATGTTATAAACGGATATTAACACTGGTGGCTGCTGGCTGGCACAGAGCAATGAACCAGAGTATATGCTGTGTGACACTGGCCTGATAGAAAATGAAAAAAAATTACACTAGAAAAATAATTAAATTTTTTGGTTAAATTTAAACTAATGTTGTTAGGGAGATATCAGTGGTGGCAGTAATCACAGCATATGCTGTGAGCCTTAAACACACAGCCTGAAAGCCAGGCAAATGCTAATAAAAAAAAAAAGAAAAACAAAAAAAAAAACGACACGAAATATAGCCCTAAAAAGGGCTTTTTGGGGTGCTGTGCTTGCAGCAGAGATGAGTGGAGTCCTTCTGGACTGTAAATACACTAGCCTAGCTATGTTTTTCCTATTAATGTCAGGAGCAAAAACACAACACGTCCTCTCATTAAGAAAGCAAGGTCGTTATGAGTCTAAAATGGCGGATTCCGAGTAGCTGGGAGGGTCTGTGAGGGAGTGTCTGATGTTGATTGGCTCTAATGTGTCAGGCGGCTGTGACATAAAGGGTCAAAGTTTCCACAATGATGACACATAGGGGCGGATCGAACATCGCCATGTGTTTGCCCACAAACGCGAATGCGAACAAGCTATGTTCGCTGTGAACCGTTCGCGGGCAAACAGTTTGGGACATCACTACTAGCTATGTGTTTCATATGAGGATGGTAATGTGCTATTTCTGGCATAGGAATCTCATCCCTCTTATCTGGTATTTGATTGCATTCAATAAGTGTAGGTAAAGGTAATTGTATACCATCTGTAATAGAAGCTATTATGAAATCACTAGCTCTTTTTCCTTTTGTTTCAAACTGACCTGCACATGTACCAAGGGTGTAAGCTGAAGGATTACCATTTACGTTGAATATGTTGAAGAATTCAGTTCTAGCCAGTGATCGATTATTTTGATCATCCAGAATTGCATACATTCTTACTGATTTATCAGGCTCTCCCTTAGGATACACTTTGACAAGACATACTTTAGAGCAGGACCTTCCACTAAGTCCTTCACCGCATATTTCAGTACATTTTGAAGCAACAGATGTTTTGTTTGTTGTCTCTTCTACTTTCTCCCCGCCATGCTTTTCAGCAGGGGCAATACTTTCAAGTGGAAGGGAACTTGAAGACTCTGGGTGGAGAGCAAACACATGTCTGTCACTATTGCATTCTGAACATCTAATATTGGCTTCACAGTTTCTAGAAAGATGATCTGTTGAAGCACAGAACCCGAAGCATAGTCCATAATTCTTAAGAAGCTCTATGCATTCTTGCAAAGGTTTTTCTCTAAAGCTATGACATTTCTTAAGTGGGTGAGGCTTCTTGTGCAATGGGCATTCTTGAATTAAATTCTTTAATTTCTCACTTTGCATTCCCTGACTGGAAGGTGCAACATCTGTCTTTGGGACAAACACTGATTTCTTTGAGTTCTTGAATCTTAAAGTTTCTTTCTCATGTTCTGGAGAAGTCACCGCCCACTGATTTAATTCGGTTAAAGAGAAACTTGGATCATTTCTTGTCTTTGCTATGTCTTGGATGAATTTACTGAAAAAGGAAAAGGGAGGGAATGATACATTATTCTCTTTCTTGAATCTTGATCCTTGTGTTGCCCATTTATCTTGAAGAGCATGAGGTAACTTCGCCACAATTGGATTCACACCTTGTGCAGTATCAAGATAACTCAGTCCTGATAGACATGGATCTGCTTTAGCTGCTTCTAGTTCCAGCAGAAGATCACATAACTCTAGTAGCTTGCGATTGTCCCTAACTGTGACTTTTGGAAAAAAAAATATTTTCTTTAAAAGGGCATTTTCAATTACTTCTGGACTACCATTAATCTGATCCAAACGTTCCCAAACCATTTTTAAACCTGCAACTGGGTTGTCTACATGGACAGCTCTGAGCCTCTTTACACGTTCTGCAGATTCAGCACCTAACCACTTTACTAGCAGATCAAGCTCTTCTCTAGCAGATATACCTAAATCTTCAACAGCAGTCTTGAATGTAGACTTCCAAGACCTGTAGTTCTCTGGCAGATCATCAAATTTTGTAAGACTTGTATTAGTAAGCTCACGTCGAATCATATACCTTGCAAACTCAGACATCTCTAACCTTTCAGTCTTTGTTACTGGAGGTGCCTGAAGATCACTTGGGTAATAGGGATTGAATGCTGAGGGATAGTATGGGTTCGCTGATACATTTAATCCAACTGAAGCCTTTTCTTTCACTGATCTTAATGGAGGTGACTGTGATGGGCCCCATACTTGTTTGTTTACAAGAGGTTGTGTGATTTGTGCATTGACACCTGAGCTGCTTATTCGCTGAATTGCATCAGTTCTGGCTGGAGCAATTGGATCGCTATTGAGATGTATATAATTTGTGGTAGGGTGCACATCATTCCAACCTCTGTCTTTATGAACATTGCCTCCTTCTTCCTCTTCAAAGGAGTTGTAGTGTTTTCCACTCTGGTTAAGAACATAATCACATGTTCTCTTCTCTGGGTAGTCTGATCCCACCAGACTGATAGAATATTCTAGGAGCTCTTCTGTATTGGCTGCCTCAAGTACCTTTAATCTTGCCATGGCGACAGCTACTTCTTTTTCATTTTGCAGTATTTCTAAATCTGTTTCTTTTTTCGCTGCTTCTAATTCTTTTTCCTTCTCCCATTTTGCTGCTTCTAATTCTTATTCCTTCTCCTGTTTTGCTGCCTCCATTTTCAGTGTTGCTTCTTTTTTGCTAAAAGAGGCGCGCACCATTGCAGCTTCTGCTTCTGCACGTGCTTTGATAATGGCAGAGCTTATAGATGAAGAGGAAGTACTTCTAGATTTAGCAGAGCGAATTGTTGAGGCAGCACGCAGTGATCTGGATTCTAGCAAGTCTGCAATCCTGCTTTCAACTGTTGCTAATGTGCTTTGCACTAGTTTCTTGCGCTGTAGATTAGATTCATTAAACTGGGTTTGAATTTGCACAGTTTCCTCAACATTAGTTTTTGATAGCAGATTAAAATATTTGCGTGACAACCTTTCAGAATTTTCATAACAAGCATTAAGTCTGTCAGCAATCTTGTTTAACTGTTCTTTGTCATCAATAGTTTCATTTGCTAAAGACACACATTTTCTAACCTTCTCCCACATTTCATCCAATGCATCCACTAATTCATCTTTCTCAGCTTGATAACTTTGTATGACTTTCTCAGTGGGTTTTATTGTACGCTGTGGTCTAATGTTCTGCTCTCTCTCCTGTGACAGTGTAGCTTGTATTGCAAGTTCCTTTTCAGACATTTTAAGTAACTAGATTAGAGCTATTTTAACTGCAGTCATAAATTTCTCTGAGGAAACTGACAGTTTATACAAAAGTTCAGTGTACACTTCTCAGCTGCAGATTATCTTGTGTGAGACAGTGCAAATGCTTAATGGAATGTTCCTTGTTAAATGCAGAAACATTTACTGAGCTGTGTGCAGCAAGCAATGCAGCTTCTCATTATATAAAGTCATTAGTTACACACTGAGCTGTGTTCAGTTTAACAAACATGAGTCTTTCTATTGAAGATTAATAACTCTGAAGGTATTCTTTTTACTATTCTGTTTTCATCTACTGTTTGCAAGATGACTGCCTTCTGATGGAAAGTTTAGACATGCAATCTTCTTACAGTTAGCAGAATCCAGCAGTAGCTTAACTCAGACAAATTCCACAGCAGAGATTTATGAATCCTTCATGCTTTATTGTTGCAAAACAAGAATTATGAGGTTCCAGAAGTGGTAATTGCCAGGTAAAAAGAATTTGCCTCTACAAAGCTATTAGCAGAAAGTTCTAGCAAACTTTACACATTGAAAGTGAAACTAATTTACACACACAAGTGAAACAAAAATGGAGGCAGGAAGTGACCTCAAAAAGGTCAGAGGTAGAACAGAGAATATACATTAAATTGAATACAATAATAAAACATAACACTAGAGGGAGCACAAGAACTAAAATAGCACTTAAAGATGTACATATGAATATATGGACGGAACAATTTCTCATGTGTCCCTTTTTAAAGCGTTAAGATGGAACACCATAGCTATAGGTAACATATAATGTATAACCAATCCCTATTTTCATAATGTATCTCGTAGCATTATTTCTGATTTAAAGGGACATGAAACACAATCTATTTTCTCATTTATGTATAACATACTATTTTTAAATAATTTTCTTTCCATAAATTATCAAATTTGCTTCAGTCTCTTTGTATCATTTGTTTAAGGAGCAGCAGGGCACTACTGTTTTCTAAATAAACACATAGGTGAACCAATGACAATCGGTATATATATATGTAGCCACCAATCAGCAGTTAGAACATCATATTTTTTCTGCTCTTGAGATTACCTCTAAACACGTTATCAAAAGATTAAACTTAAATTTGAAAATTAAGTCAAATTGCAATGTCGTACATAATCGTGTAACATAAAATGCTTGCTAAATAGTTAATAATACTCTGATTCTAATTAAATATATCCTTATTACCAACAATGGATTCTATTTCATATATCACAGTATTACGTTATCTAGCGTGACATTCATAGATAACAATATAGCACATACTAGTTTTTAAAATTTAAATACGTTTCTTATTGACATGCAAAGCTGTAAAATTAGTCCTTGGATTGGATGCCGTTTTTACGCGATCTCGGATGCACCTTTGATTGGCTGACGTTGTTACACGATCTCGGATGCGCCATGTTGCTTAAGACATCACATGCCACGCTGTAAAATGAGTCCTTGTATTGGCTGATGTCACATGCCAAGGAGTTAAATCCGTCTGATTGGATTACGTAGTCCCGCAATATTTGATTTTGCACGTAACCCACGTTTGTGAATGAGAAGACAAGTTTAAAACCATGGCGAGTATGGATTGTGTCAATCATTTACATTGTTGAACCACAACTGATAAAGAACATAAAAATCTATTTTGATGGCTGTCTCGTTGAATAAACGAATGAAAGCAATATGTTTTCCGGCATAATATATTTTGAGGCAAGTGCAAATCCATGAATATACTCCATCTTGTTTAATATGCTTCTCATCAATATTTTCCTTTTTATAAATAATTACTGTGTTGTGTTGAATTTTCTACATATCTAATTCCTAAAGATGCGCTATTGTATTTAAATCAAGTAATCAATATGCATTGAACTTTATCATATGATAAATATATGAGATGCCTACTTATTCTAGATGTTATGTCCTGGTCTT
Organism: Bombina bombina; assembly: GCF_027579735.1. NCBI lineage: Eukaryota > Metazoa > Chordata > Amphibia > Anura > Bombinatoridae > Bombina > Bombina bombina. The sequence continues at coordinate 1,449,256,115 of NC_069499.1, read as the reverse complement.
TTTTCTTAAAGGGACATTATACACTCATTTTTTCTTAGCATATATGTTTTGTAGATGATCTATTTATATAGGCCCTAATTTTAAAAAAATGTATAGTTTTGCTTATGTTTAAATACCATTGCTGTGATTTTCTGACTCCTAACCAAGCCTCAAAGTTTGATGTGAATACCATCAGCTACCTTCTCCAGCTTGCTCCTGTTTGTGTAAAGGGTCTTTTCATATACAAAAGAAGGGGGAGTGTCTTATTTCCCACTTGCAATGGGCTTTCCAGCTAACTTTTCAACAGAGCTAAACTGAGAGTTTCTAAGTAAGTCTTTAAACCGTTTTCTCATGGATTTTTATATCAGTATCTGGGCATCTTGTTCTTTATAGTAGTGTCTATTACATGCAGTTCTATGAAAATGAGTGTATACTGTCCCTTTAATGTAAATGCTCAGTATTGTGTCATGTATGAGTTCCACATTTTTCATCTCCAAATATATTACTGTGAGCATATATTTTTATTATTATTATTATTATTATTATTATCAGGTATTTGTAGAGCGCCAACAGATTCCGCAACGCTGATATTTCTAAAGTAACTCTTAAAAGGACATGAAACCATATTCCTTCTAAATGAAATGTCTTTCTTAAATAATTCAAACACTATAATGTATCTTTAATAAAATAGACTTTATTTAACACGTTGATAGAAATATGGCATACAGGCTTAGTATCCTATTCAAATATTTTCTTGTTTGAACAAATACGTGTAGATATACCAACAATCCGTAAGGATTAGTATATGTTAGCATATTTCTTGTTTAAAGGGACAGTCAAGTCAAGCAAAACAGTAATGATTTTAATCTCCAAAAATGCAATTTTTATAAAATATATCTCAAACGTTTATCAGCAATTTATCTTAGTTCTCTTGGTATTCTTAGTTGATAGCTAAACCATTTCTTAGAGCTTGAAGAGTGCATCTAATCTTTGTGCATTTTGACCACTAGAGGGCATTAATTTTTGTGTTTCATATCAAAAAAATTGAGCTCATGCAGTATAGTTACCCTGGATTGATCAGTGATCGGCTGAAATGCCGGTCTGTCAAAAGAACAGAAATAAGTGGTCATTTTCAGAGGCATAGATACAAGGTTAATCACAGAAGTAAAATGTGTATTTCTCTAAGTCTTGTTTTTAACAACTTGATAATGCGTAATAAAGTGTTTTCTTTGTAACCAACAATAATTAGTGTTATGACTGTCCCTTTAAGCTGTGTTGTTGGCATCAAAAGAGTGATATGCCATCATGTATAATTGTAATGGTCATTTTGTTTGAGATTAGGGAAACAGTTTGGACATCACAGAAACCAATCAATGTAATCAACAAGGATAGGTATGTGATGATCTGGTCTCCACACACTTGGAAAACACACTCTGCAAACAATCTGCCTCTTGTGGAGCACACTCAGAAGCAGAGTGTGCTCCACAAGTGTAAGAAGACCACATCATCACATACCTATCCATTACATATTAAATAACTAAAAATATATTAAAAAATAACTTCCTTCCTGTTCCTTCCCCTCTTCCCACGAGACTGAGGCTCTGGGGGGGCAACTGCCCCCTCCGACGAGTTCTCATCGGAGATGTTTGGGGAAGAGGGGAAGGAAGAGGAAGATGGATGAGATGGAGGAGGGCCAGGATCAAATGGCCCAGGATCAGATGGCCCAGCAGCAGATGGGCCAGCAGCAGATGGGCCATTATGCGCCTCCCGGAGGACCTGCAATATATCTTTCAGAGTATGCAAGATCTCTCTTTGGTCTTGACGAAGCTCTCTTTGGTCTTGTCGAATCTCATTAATTGCTTCCATTAGCTGGATTCTGCTTTCCGCATTTTCCCTCCGGGAGGCATGCATCTCTTCAAGAAAATCTCTTAATATCTGCAGCTCTGCTATCTCCTCCTGAGTAGCTGCTGGTGCACGGCGGGCTGCTGGTGCACGGCAGGTTGCTGGTGCAGGAGGGGCTGCTGGTGAAGGAGGGGCTGCTGCAGTGGGGGCTTCTTCAGAGGATGAGGATAGAGGGATGTCTTCCATGTCTCCCCGAGGTGGCGAGTCATCTGCACCACTCTTATACCTGGGTGAAAGAGGAGCCTGTGGTTGCTGTGCTGCCTCCTCCCCGGGCTCAGACTCTGTATATTTTAAAAAGAAAGAAATTGAGATATTAGCACAGTTCCAAATAAAGATGTAAATGCTTTTGCTTACAATAGAATTACAAAGGCAGCCTCATTAATACACTTTCAAACACAACAATCAATACGATTTCCGCATTTTCCAAACCGTGTTTCTGATATCTATATGGTCAATTTGAATGTGTTTTTGCGTTTGTTTTCAGTCTGTTTAAATGCACACCTAATCTATAGAATAGATACTAATGTGATGGCTTTTCGTGAAATGCAACTTTCACAAGGTAAATGTGAATGCGTTTATGTAATGTCTAAAAAAGCGTAATTGCGTTAATCATATCCTTAAATACATTCTTTATTTTTTATGTAAAGAGATTATTAAATGAGCTGACCGGCAGATGAGAGTGGCAGGTTCCTGGTATCGACTCCTCCGATACCGACTATGGCCATCTCGGAGATGCTGGGACGCAACATTTCCTCCCATCAGGAATATGCCACGATCATTTCCGGACTGCCACTGGTCCCTATTAGATATTGGTTCTCCCTCGAGAGCTTTCTTTTGAGTTCCATTTTGCAGTCTCGGTAGCGATGCTGTGTAGACTTGACATCCCTGTTATGGACCCTCACTGCATTAACGGCATCCCTGATCTCCAGCCATAGCTTCCTCTTCTCCTTAGGGGTGGTCTTCTGAGCCTGCAGCCTCCTAGCCCTCTCCATATAAGCCTCTATGAGGGCCCCCTTCTCATCCATGGTATATCTCGTCTCCCTAGTCAGCTTGGCTTTCCCCTGTGATGTGAGCCTCTGTGTCCTGGACTGTGAAGCTCTACACTGCACGCCACTGGGCCCAGCCATTTGTTCATCTTGAACCAAGTGGCCGGGTCCACCCACCACTTCCTCCCTCCCTTCCTCCCCCCCTTCCTGTCTTGTTGCTCTCCCCCTTCCCCTCCTCCTCCCTCTCTCCTGACTAACCTCCTGCCTGACCTCCTCTACAATCTCTTCTCTAAACTGAATCCTGAGGAACTCTAATAGTTCTGGGGTAATCTGCCCCCTATCCCCCCCTCCCGACATACGCCAACCAAAAGTAAATGTGCCCAAATGAAAGGTGGTCAAAAAAAATAACAAACAGTAAAAAGTGCTCAAAGTGTGAAAGGGATATAAATAAAAAAGGGTAAAGGGTATTAAACAGAAAACAATGTACGTATAAAAAGACTAAAATGAGGATATGTAAACAAAATCTAACTATGGGATGGGTATGGGCTTACAGGGAATGGGGTATGGGCTTAAAGGGAATGGGGTATAGGCTTAAAGGGAATGGGGTATGGGATGAAAGGGAATGGGGTATAGGCTTAAAGGGAATGGGGTATGGAGTGTAGTATGAGAGGGGATGGGGTATGGAGTGTATGTAGTGTTATTGATAAATATATGTATGTATTGAATGTGTTTGCGTGTAAATGTGTTAATATAAGTATTCAGAAAAACCACTTGTACACTCACCCAAACAAACTCTCGCTCACACTACCACTAACTAACTCTCACACTACCACTAACTCACTATCTCATACTACCACTAACTAACTCTCACACTACCACTAACTCACTATCTCACACTACCACTAACTAACTCTCACACTAACACTAACTCTCACAATAACAGTAACGCACTAAATCTCTCTCCTCTCTAATCCCACAAACCCTCCAGCAACACAGTCAAAGAAGCCATGCTTGTAGCGTGCTTATATAGCCTATGTAAATGTTTAATGATGTACCGGTTTGCCAAGTAAAGTATGTTCAGGTGTGCTTTGTTAGTAATTAGTGTGTGTGCAATGTGTATTAGTTGTGTGAATTTGCGCATGCTCATATTGAGGTAATATTTGTGGAATGTGTATAATGTAATGATGTCATAGTGATCATTTTGCATAACATTGTCCAAAAGTATTATCTGTAAATATAAATGGTGATTTGTGATGGTGTCGTATTTGTGAAATGGTGTAAATGTTTCTTTGTACTAATGTTCCATAATCTTGAATGCAAATGTTTTGTTTGTGTATGAGTGTGCAAATCTTTTTTTGTGTTGTTTTGTTCCGTGTTGCAAGATTGTAAGGTATTTATGTATTCCTCGTTTAGTGTAAATGTTGTTTATTCTTTTTGTCTTCGGATTGTGAATGTGTAATGCGTATGTGCTATGTTGTGTGATTGTTGTTTGTACATTTGACGTGTGTTTTTGTTGTGCATTATGTGGTATACGTAATATGACAGAGCAGTGTGTATTTCTCATGAGATCGAGTGTTAGCTGAAAAATCCATGCTTCTTTCATTTATCATTGATCTCTATGGGAGAATGTTTAACGCTGCCGTGAAAAAAATAAACGCGGTAGTCGTTACCGCGACGCGTTACGAGGTTGTTTTGAGACTCGTAATACCAACGTTAAGAAAAGTGCGCAATGGAAATAAAGTACACGTAACTAACGCACCCATCCTAATGCAAAACTCGGAATCTAGGCGTTTGTTTCCTGACTCCTGCCAGGAGCTCTGCAGGGCAATTGTTTTCCCCCTCCAAAACAAAAAAAAAAGTTTATTTTTAACTGCCACTGCATCTTTGTATTATTATAATAATTGCATTATTTAGTGGTAATTTAGTAATCAGAAAATTTTTGAAACCAAACTGAAGATCCACAAGACATATGACATACACTATAGTATTAAACTTAATAGAGATTTGATTGAAATGACATCTACAATGCAGCTTGATTGTGAAACTGATGGAACGCATACACAACAGGAAATTCAGAATAAAAATAGATCTAATTACTATGTTCAGTAAATATAAATATATTTTCTTAAGGAGTAAACTTATATAGTTTTCATATTGAAACTTGTTAAATTGTGTTGATATCTAACTCCTATATTTAAGTGAGTCAGGTTTTATAATGCATCTAATTACTATGTTCAGCAAATAAATAATAATATATTTTCTTAAAGGGACACTGAACCCAATTTATTTTACTTTCTTTAACTTTCTAATTTACTCCTATTATCAATTTTTCTACGTTCTCTTGCTTTTTTTATTTGAAAAAGAAGGCATCTAAGCTATTTTTTTGGTTCAGACCATGGAAAGCACTTGTTTATTGGTAGGTGAATTTACCCACCAATCAGCAAGAACAACACAGTTTGTTCACCAAAAATGGGCTGGCATCTAAACTTACATTCTTGCATTTCAAATAAAGATACCAAGAGAATGAAAATAATTTCATAATAGGAATAAATTAGAAAGTTGCTTAAAATTGCATGCTCTATCTGAATCACAATAGAAAAAGTTGGGTTCAGTGTCCCTTTAAGGAGTAAACGTATTACATAGTTTTCATATTGAAACTTGTTATATTGTGTTGATATCTAACTCCTATAATTAAATGCAACAATATATTTTCAGTATTTCAAATAGTACTTGTATTTAGACAGACAAATAAGCTTGACATACTTTCAATTTTAACTTTACGTAGGAGCAGAAATTCTTTAATTAAAAACACAATGTGCTCTGTGTCAAACTGCTTTTACCTTGCGTCACTCTTACTATAGACTAATACATATTGTAAGTTTCATTTTATATGCTTTATATAAAAGCTATCTCTGTGTGGAAGCTGTGTTGAAGAGAGAGTATATTGATGCACATACAAACAATAACATTTTCCATTCAAGGATGGAAATTAAGTAGTTTGAGTATGAGCGTGGGCTACATTTTCTAGCTGTGTTAAGGGCTACATTACAAGTGGAGCACAAAAATATTAGCTCAATTGAATGCTAACACCACTCAGGTTAAATCAATAGAGCTCCTATTCTTGCACTCATATTACTAGTTGGAAGTGAAATGTTAGCGCGTGAGCAAAAGACTCAGGTGCGCTAACATCTGGAGGTTGGACAGCACTTCCAAGCTCTTCCCAGTCCAACACTTTGCCATTCCAAATCCCTTTTAAACCCTTTTATACATTTATTTAAATAATAAACATACATTTTATATACACACACATAAATACCTTTCCATTTATGGTTCAAATTTGTTCCATATACACTTTGCTACATATCTCTAAACAATACTCAATAATAAGCATGAGATTTAAATACTCCACTTCGTAAAAGTAAGCCAAAAAATTATTGTATAGAAAATTAGCAAATGTAGGCAAGTATCCCCACTTGCTTGGCTCTTACTTTTATGAAGTAGATTATTTAAATCTCATGCTTTTATCTCCACTTTATCTTAAATGAGTATTGATTTTACTCTGGAAATAAGCTTCACCAAGCAGCAAATCAAACCTATCTTCTGCTGATGAGCATTGATAAACTCTAACAGCTGTCTATAAGTGGTTTGTTCTCACTGAACCTACCCCAAAAAGGGCATTTTTGTGGTTAAACACAGTATTTGGAAGCCAAAACTGTGAGATATTGTATATCTAATTTGCATATCCTACCCATAGTTCCCTGCTGCATTGGTAACAATGTATAAAGAGTACTTCTGGGGATAGAAGTGCACTTTTTATTTCTGGACATAGATGTGTCTTTTTTCATGTAAATAAGCTATCTTTGGCTGGAAACCATATGTATTATTATAGAAAGCTAAGGATACTTGCAGGAACACAGGATGGGTAGTCAGACAGCCAGTATATCAGAAACCAGCTGGGAAACAAAGCACCAAAGCAGGAGGAAGGAGAGGAGTCTGGGACAGGCTGAGGTCAGGATCCAGGGAGACAAAATCAGTTCCAAATCAGCAGGCAAGAGAATAGTCTGAAGGCAGTCCAAAAGGTCAAAGGGCAAGCAACAGAAGTCCATATTCAGGCAAAGGTCAAAAACAATATCAGAGAAATGTAATAGTGCACCCAGGAACAGATCTAGTCCTATACATGGGCACTGGCAGGAAGCATCCTTTTATATGCTGTTGATTAGGTAACTGTCTGAAGCTGGCAGGCAGGTAGAGCTAGAGAGCCAGCCAGTGAAGGTAGTAGGATTCAATTATCCTCACAAAGACTCACAGCCCTCCAGTGGCTCAAGGAAATAAGCCGATGTCCAGAGACTGGAGGTTCCAGGATCAACTCCGGTCACTCTCTTATATGGGACATGAGACAACAGCCAGCAGCACTTCAGATAAAAAAGAACCTTTATGGTTGGTAATGGGTCACTAATACAAAAATAAGCAACGTTTCAGATTTCTAATCCTTAGTCATACTTACTCAGCATTAGGTAATGCTGTAATTTATACACCTGCAGTCATGTCACCCAATCCCAGAATAAATCACATTTTCTCCCCCTAGTGTGGGAAATTAGACCCCCAAAGGACAGGTTTAATGACAGTAAGTATGCTTTATTGGTTAGAATGCTGGTGCCTACTCTTTCAGTCTATCACCATGACTATACTGGTCACCATTGTGGCAACATTCTATTCCAAAGAGGTTATTATGTTAATTAAAATGAGTGATCTTTTCACCCACTTTGCTAAGTGAGTGGGAGACATGGGGTCCTAATTTTATAGATGATGTCTTTTTTTTCAGTGCTCTTCTGAATCTGAGGGACATGTAAATTATATGTTTCTAAGGCTGTATTAGCTAAGAGCCCTTGCCTCCTACAACTAAATCAATAAGTTAATGCCTTGTCCATTGGGTATCTCCTTAATATGATACATATCATCATGCATAATGATTTTACCACTTTTCATTCATTACAGGTAACATTTATAATGAGAGACATTTGAACTCTCCTTATCTTGTTCTTAAGACAATAAGTTGTCTAACACATTTTATTTTAATTGCAGTGGGGGCACCAAAGGTACCTGGCTGTTTGCTACAGGTTCTCTCGACTGCCGAGAGCTCTAAAGAGAGGGGGATATAGAGAGCAGAAGAGGGGTGATAAAGAGAGGGAGAGAGACAGCAAAATAGAGGGGGGAGAGTGCACAAAAGAGAGGGGGAAGAGTGCACAAAAGAGAGGGGGGAGAGAGCACAAATGAGAGGGGGGAGAGAGCACACAAGAGAGGGGGAGAGAGCACAAAAGACAGGGAGAGAGAGCACAAAAGAGAGGGGGAGAGAGCACAAAAGAGAGGGGGAGAGAGCACAAAAGAGAGGGGGGAGAGAGCACAAAAGACAGGGGGGAGAGAGCACAAAAGACAGGGGGGAGAGAGCACAAAAGAGAGGGGGAGAGAGCACAAAAGAGAGGGGGTAGAGAACACAAAAGAGAGGGGGAGAGAGCACAAAAGAGAGGGGATATAAAGCACAAAAGAGAGGGGGAGAGAGCACAAAAGAGAGGGGGAGATAGCACAAAAGAGAGGAGGAGAGAGCACAAAAGAGAGGGGGAGAGAGCACAAAAGAGAGGAGGGAGAGAGCACAAAAGAGAGGAGGGAGAGAGCACAAAAGAGAGGGGGAGAGAGCACAAAAGAGGGGGGATAGAGCACAAAAGAGAGGGGGAGAGAGCACAAAAGAGAGGGGGGGGGGGGGAGAGCACAAAAGAGAGGATTGAGAGAGCGCAAAAGAGAGGGGGAGAGCGCAAAAGAGAGGGGGAGAGAGTGCAAAAGAGAGGAGAGAGAATGCAAACGAGAGGAGAGAGAGCAAATGAGAGGGAGGAAGAGAGAGAGCAAAAGAGAGGGAGAGAGACAACAAAAGAGGGGGAGAGAGAGAGAGCACCATGGAGAGAGACAGCAAAAGAGGGGGAGAGAGAGCAAAAGAGAGGGGGGAGAGAGAGCAAAAGAGAGGGGAGAGAGCAAAAGAGAGGGGGAGAGAGAGAGCAAAAGAGAGGGGGGAGAGTGAGAGCAAAAGAGAGGGGGAGAGAGAGCAAAAGAGAGGGGTGAGAGAGAGAGCAAAAGAGAGGGGGGATAGAGAGAGATCAAGGGGTGGGACCGCTGTACTGCAAGAAAATGGCCTGTGTACACATGCTTTATGACTAGTATATATATATAAATATATATATATATATATATATATATATATATATATATATATATATATATATATATATATATATATGAAATTAGTGGAGTGTTGTCAGCACTTCCAGTATTGCCTGTAAAAGGGCTGGTAGCGGTGATATGGATTAAAAGTAGATATCAGATCACTGGTGCAAGGGGAAAAGATATTAATTCATTTGAAGGTAAAAAGATTCCTAAGCAATTCCTATCCAGCACTAACCAATCCCTATAAATTAATGGATATACTCCCTGAGCAGTGACAAGTCCCCCTATAATTTAGATTTTATTACCATGTCATTGGTATTTTTCACTTGCGTTTTGTTTAGTACAAAGAAATAAGTATTAAAGTAATGAATGATTATTACATGTGTATGAATATGTTACCATTTTGCCCCAAGAAAGTATGTAAATTCAAAGGCTTCAAAGATGGGAGGAGTTTTCCTCCGTTACTTTTATTTAAAGGGAATCCTAAAACACCTGCAATCATCTGATTACAATTTGGAGCCGGAAGAAGCCCCAGAGCCTTAGGGGTGAAACGCGCGTAGCTGGCCGCAGTGTTGTTTGGAGACACAGGAGCTGAGCATTGCAAGTACGGAGACATATGATTACAGTTGCCTGGAGGCTGGAGGTGTACCCGCAACGAGGTATCACTGGATAACAGAGAGGAGCACCCTAGGACAATCGTTCACCAATAATAGTGACATTGACAGAATTACCTAGTAGGTGTGGCACCGCGAAAGTGGGACTCTCTAGTAACTGCAAGTATTCACCGCTACGGCGGAACACGCTGTTATACACAGTATTCATTGTTGCAGAGAATCAAGATTACCGTAGCCACTCTGAGGGATTGCTAGAAACGCCCAATTGTTGTTATTAAAGGGACTATTATTGAGCTATCCTTTTAATACCCAGGCTCACTCCAACTATTTACTTCAACTAAGTATATGGAACATTTCTGTATTGGATATTTCTCCTCCATTATAGAACTGGAAATTGATCTATGTCCTGTGCAAATAACAGGCTTTTATTTATTTGTTTTGGGAAATTGATGTATATTTTGTAATTTTTTGGTTTCATTTGCATGCATTATTTTAGAGGGGATTGCATGATCATAGTGCACTATGATAGGAGTTTTGAGTTATTCCAATAATATTGTCAATTTATGTCATTTTGTGAACTCCAATAAACACTGTACTTTTTGCTTTAGCTGTTTACTCCTTTTCGTGTAGTATTTAGCATCAGTTTATTATTATTATTATTATTATTATTATTATTATTATTATTATAATTATTATCTAGCTATAGGGGGACTTGTCACTGCTCAGGGAGTATATCCATTAATTTATAGGGATTGGTTAGTGCTGGATAGGAATTGCTTAGGAATCTTTTTACCTATATATATATATATATATATATATATATATATATATATATATATATATATATATATATATATATATATATATATATATATATATATATATATATATATATATATATATATATATATATATTTATATATAAATAACTACAACAATAATTATTAGCAATCTGTTCTCAGTGGCTAGCTATATTGCACACAGTGAACGTCCGTTCCCTATACTGTCACTATTGTATCTGTATTACATATACTGTAGTAAGGTGTACCCCTCATCTAATTGAAACTATGTTTGTTATTGCAGCAGGAACACAGTGGTTACCTGGCAGTTTGCTATAGGCTTTCTAAATTTGCATAGTATTTACGTAGCATAATTTTTCCTTTGGGTGTAAAATATATAAAAACAACAATAATTAATAACAATAATTTCTCAGTGGCTGGCTATTTTGCACACAGTGCACGTCTGTTCCCTATACTGTCACTAGCATACTATCAGTATTACAAATAATATAGTACGTTTTAACCCTCATCTAATTGAAATCATATTTGTTATTGCATTGGGGGCACCTTAGCAGTTACGTAGCATACCTTTGGGTATAAAATATATATCAAACAAGTCAACAATAATGAATAACAATCAATTTTCATTGGCTTGCTATATTGCACACAGTGCACTACTGTTGCTTATACTGTCACTATTATACTATCAGTGATACATGAATTGTAGTACTGTTTACATCTCATCTAATTGAAACCATATTTGTTATTGCACTGCCACCACCACCACCACCACCACCACCACCACCAGTAGTACCAGCACCATTACTTCCAGTGCAGAGTCCGTGTCTGCTTTTACTTGACTAATAAGCAGAAGTGGAACAAGCACTGTTGTCTCTGTTTCACAGAGCCAAATATCATGTTCAAGGCCAATATCTACTCCTCAGGCTCAGACATCTAGAAGAGCAGTGGCAATTGCAGCAGCAGGGTCATCTTCAGCATCTGCTGTAGCATGCATTCCCATGTCGAACAGGGGTATGAGCCAGGCAGGGGGCACCACTACTATGACTAGTAGCAGCATCAGTAGCAGTAAAGGTCTTCTAATCCAACCTATAAAACAAAAGCAGATAGTGAGGAGAACTGAAGGTAATGGTGCTGAATAGATTATTTGGCTCAAAGCCTAGAAGTAGGATTGGGAGGGGGTCTGAGGTTACCAAGCGGCCCCAGTTCTACCACTAACAGTTCTGCCACTATCCTGATTCTCACAATGTTTTATAACAGCAGCAGGGTGGGTTTATCATAATCTAAAAGGCTACACAGCAGCAGCAGCAGGGCAGACACTGTAGGGGATGATGATGGTCTTATTGTGCCAAGTAGTCAGGGAGAAGGCGTAAGTATTGAGTAAGTTTACCAAGTCTCTATTTTAGGTGATGAGGATATTACTTGAACTCCCAGCATGTCTGCTAGAGCCTTTACTCTGGACCAGGAGGAACTTGATTACAAGCCTGAGGAGATGGTGGAGGAGGAAGAGATTCCACCACAGAGTCCATGCGTAATGGGCAGCACACAACGTCCTCCCCGCTTTTAGGCCAGCAGTCTCCTCCTGTTTTCTCTTCATCACCACCATCATCCCCTGTTGTAGAGTAGCCTCATTCACTACCCATGTTGCCAGTTCTACTGGTAGTAAAATATCTGTCAGTACTAGAATAACTGGCAGTTACACCACCACCATTACTAGGAGAGGAAAAAATGTTCCAGGGAGGGCAGAGAGAATTAGAGGTGCCACATCTCAGAACACCGGCAAAGAGACCTCAACAGTAGTTTAAGGGCAGGCAGAGGCAGTAGCTGCTTCACGTCGCTCAATGGTGTGGGACCAATTTGTTAGCATTTGAGATGGCCGTTTTGCTAAGTGCAAAGTGTTCGCAAAGAGGTTATCAGTGGGAGAGTTTTGAGTCAGCAGCAGGAACAGTGCAACTATCTTGTTATCACAGCCGCCAATGCCACCCATTAGAAGCAGCACTTAAAGCAGTAGTCAGGACAGGGGACAATCTGTAGAGTCAGGTACCACCTTCAACATCTCAATGATGTGTTCAGCATTTTGGGGGGTTTTGCTCTGGGGGATGTTCAAGCAGCAGTTGAGAAAATTAACCCGTCTGATAGGTCAGCCGGTAGCTGTAGGTCGTTTCCCACTTCTCCATCCTTGAAGGGAAGACATTCAAACAGTTGATGGAAGCAGTTACTCCCCACTACCATCTCCCTTTACACAGCACTTTCAGCAAGAGTGTAGTACCCTCACTTTACTGTTCCTGCGTTGCAGTGTTGAAGGAATTGGAGAAGGCTGCTGGACAGTCAGTGCACTTTACCACCAACTAATGTAGTGATCCTAGTGGCCATGCTTTCATCTCCCTGACAGCACACTGGTGGCAGCTCGGGGTGTGTGATGAGGGTAATGCTACTGCTAGTGGTGGTGCAGTAGCAGGCAGCTCCAATTAGGCAGGTGTGGGTCAGTAGATCAGTAGGGCTACTGTTTATTCCTCCTTCATGCTGAGGTGTTGGATGAGCATCATACTGCTAACAATATATTGCAGACTCTTAGGAGGATGATGACGCAGTGGGTAGGAGAGCGGGCAGGCACCAAGGTGAACATAGGATTTATTGTCACCTACGGAGTAGCCAATATGGCAAAGGCTCTCCATGAGGGTGACTTTATCTGTGTGAGTTGTTCAACTCACATCCTCCAACTCATGGTAAAGGCTGCTATCCATAAAAGCAGCTGTTTGTTATCAACTTTACTTGACTGGTGCAGAAGGATTGCAGGCCACTTTCACCACAGTATTAAAGTCAGTCATCTCTTTAGGCAAGAACTGGAGAAGCCAGGGCTTCCCCAGCACCATCTTAAGCAAGACACAACTACCAGGTGGAAGCCAACTTTGGATATACTAGAACATATCTTGGAGCAGCAGAGGGACTGCCAGTCTGGGTCAATCATACCCTTTTTCACTCGGCTATTGAGCAAGATGGATGCTTTCCGTGAAAATTGTGGTTCCAGGTGGAGTACTAAGCAGTGAGTTAGCATTTGTCAGAAGGCTGAAGGAGCAGTTGAAAGGTTGCATGCAGGACTGTCTGGAGAAATGTCCTGACTGATGCTGGCCACCTTGTGTGATTCCAGAATGAAGGGAAAAATGGCTCTCTGAACCCTGCCAATTTGGAGAGACAAACTGATTTGCAGGGTGCATGTGACACAAGCAAAGGGTGCATGTTTTTTGAGGGAAAAGTGCAGCAGCAGGAGGCAGATGTCATTTTCTTATCTTCTACCAGCAACTGTAGAAGCAGCAGCACAATACAGCTACATGGAACAGATGTGTTTTGGTTAGAGGCAATAGACTGGATCCACTGAAGCCCCCTCATGAAAGGGGAATACAAGTGCCTCAGACATAGTAAATACTTACCTACAGCAGACCCTCTAAGCTATTACTCTAGTAAATGTGACACAAACTATTGAGCCAAACAAATACTAAAGGGGGTGCTATAAACAATCATACCTAAATAGCAAATGGTAAAATAGTTTAACAAAAGTGCAATAATATGTAAAAATACAATTACTACAATAATAGAAAGTCCCAAAAGACCCAATCCAGATGAAGGGCATTCCTAAAAAAGGAAACAAACAGAGGCACCTCTTGTGCACTATCATCAGGTGATAGGGGTAATAGTGAAAGAAAAAGGGCCACTCACATGTGTAAAAGCACACAATTGTGCTAAACTGGCAGGCCAAGACTTCGGAGCTTTTGGCATTGACAGATGATGGCCGCCACAGAGCAGGAAGGGCAGGAGCAGGACTGGCAGCAACAGCAGGCAGCAAACTTACTGAACAATGTAGGCCTCGCAGTAAATAAGCATAAAAAATACACCTTCAAGGGAGAAGGGCAAACATGACCCTAGAGCCCCTTGGACACAGTGTCCAGCAGTCCCTGGAGGATTTGGCGTTAACGGATGATAATCACCACTGAACAGGAAGGGCAGGAGCATGTGTAGCAGCAACAGCAGACAGCAGAGTTACTTAACTAACTGCTAGATTACGAGTCTTGCGTTAGCCTTAAAAAGCAGCGTTGAGAGGTCCCAACCCTGCTTTTTAACGCCCGCTGGTATTACGAGTCTGGCAGGTACAGGTGTACCGCTCACTTTTCTTCCGCGACTCGAGCTTACCGCAAATCCCCTTACGTTAATTGCGTATCCTATCTTTTTAATGGGATTTGCCTAACGCCGGTATTACAAGTCTTGGAAGAAGTGAGCGGTACAGCCTCTCCTGTCAAGACTCCTACCGCATTTAAAAGTCAGTAGTTAAGTGTTTTATGGGCTAACGCCGTAACATAAAACTCTTAAACGGACAGTCTACACCAGAATTTTTATTGTTTTAAATGATAGATAATCCCTTTATTACCCATTCCCCAGTTTTGCATAACCAACACAGTTATAACAATATACTTTTAACCTCTGTGATTATCTAAGCCTCTGCAAACTGCCCCTTTACTTCAGTTCTTTTGACAGACTTGCAGTCTAGCCAATCAATGCCTGCTCCCAGATAACTTCACGTGCGTGAGCACAGTGTTATCTATATGAAATACGGGAACTAACACCCTCTAGTGGTGAAAAACTGTTAAAATGCATTCTGAAAAGAGGTGGCCTTCAAGGTCTAAGAAATTAGCATATGAACCTCCTAGGTTAAGCTTTCAACTAAGAATACCAAGAGAACAAAGCAAAATTGGTGATAAAAGTAAATTGGAAAATTGTTTAAAATTACATGCTCTATCTGAATCATGAAAGTTTATTTTGGCCTAGACTGTCCCTTTAACTAAAGTGCTAAAAAGTACACTAACAGCCATAAACTACCTATTAACCCCTAAACCGAGCCCCCCCCCCCCACATCGGAAACACTTAAATAAAGTTTTTAACCCCTAATCTGCCTACCGGACATTGCCGCCACTGTAATAAATATATTAACCCCTAACTAGCACTGCGGAATCTGTTGGCGCTCTACAAATAACCGATAATAATAATAATAATAAAACGCTGCACTCCTGCCTCGCAAACACTAGTTAAATTTTATTAACCCCTAATCTGCCATCCCTAACATCACCGACACCTACCTACATTTATTAACCCCTAATCTGGAGGCCCCTAGCGTCGCCGCAACTATATTAAATTTATTAACCCCTAAACCTAAGTCTAATCCTAACACCCCCCTAACTTAAATATAATTTAAATAAAACGAAATAAAATTACTACAATTAATTAAATTAATCCTATTTAAAACTAAATACTTACCTATAAAATAAACCCTAAGCTAGCTACAATATAACTAATAGTTACATTTGTATCTATCTTAGGGTTTATATTTATTTTACAGGCAACTTTGTATTTATTTTAACTAGGTACAATAGTTATTAAATATTTAATAACTACCTAGCTAAAATAAGTACAAATTTACCTGTAAAATAAATTCTAACCTAAGTTACAATTACACCTAACACTACACTATCATTAAATTAATTACCTAAACTAACTACAATTAACTGCAATTAAATTAAATAAACTAAAGTACAAAACAAACAAACACTAAATTACAGTAAATAAAAAAATAATTAAAATTTTTTAAAACTAATTACACCTAATCTAATCCCCCTAATAAAATAAAAAAAGCCCCCCAAAATAATAAAATTCCCTACCCTATACTAAAATACAAATAGCCCTTAAAAGGGCTTTTTGTGGGGCATTGCCCCAAAGTAATCAGCTCTTTTACCTGTAAAAAAAAATACATTACACCCCCACATTAAAACCCACCACCCACACACCCAACCCTACTCTAAAACCCACCCAATCCCCCCTTAATAAAACTTAACACTACCCCCTTGAAGATCACCCTACCTTGAGCCGTCTACACCCAGCCAGGAACAAGTGGTCCTCCAGAGGGGCAGAAGTCTTCATCCGATCCAGGCAGAAGAGGACCTCCAAAATACAGACAATAAAGAATATATAAAAACATATGTTGTATATAAAAACAGTTTTAATCCAAGGAATATATGGAACAAGAGTCCTAGAACTATGTTGCAGTCTAGCAGAGCTATTCACAATCTAGAGTAAAATGTTTAAAAAGCAAAGGTGAAAAACATATGTCAAACATATGACAAAATAAGGGTATAACACAAAAACGAGAATAAAAAACAAACAAAAAAAACCCATATTGAATGATTTTATTGAATCTGACCTCAGATAAAGGGACGTCCCATACATAAAGCAACTATATAGTCCCAAAGTTTTTACAGTCACAAAGAGTCACAAAGAGTAAAATTTGGAAGGATCCAAAGAAGAGAGAGGAAAATACTTTTATCCAGGGGAGGAAAATCTTTTATCCAAAACTTCTGGTTCAGAGTAAGAACATCTAAAGGTACCTGTAGAAGAAAAAACAAACAGATGCACAAAAACAAAAATAAGCTAGCTAAACTAAAAGGAAAAGCACTCACCATATACAAATAGGAACTCGGGCTGGTATGTCACAGGAGGCCAACGCGTTTTCGGCCTACTGGGAGGCCTTTATCAAGACTATACCAGCTTAATTTAGAGTTGTACTATTTAAAGGCTAATTTAGCCAATCAAAGAAGGGGATGAGGTGAGTTTTAGGCGCCAAATGTACTTACGGACCAAGATCTGGTTAGATACTTCTGGGGAAGTAAACACTTCCGGGTAGCTAAGCTGCAGCGCCACCATTTTGGTTAAAATTGTTTAAAATTAGTGGTCAATTGTTTAAAATCGTGAATGGTACTTATCTAGATAATGTATAGTGTTTATGATATACATGGTCCAAAAATATGAAACAGTATATGCAATGTCCTTTAAGATATAGACAGTGTTTTACCAGAAGTGTTGCGGGTAGAAGTGACTAAATCGCCATTTTATTTAAAGGAAAAGATGGTTGATATCTTTTAACCAGTTTTACTGGATGCATATAAATTAATAAGTAAATTGTGTGCAGTGATAGCGCTATAGTAGCGTCTGTTCTATGTCAAAAATGCCTTTATGTGGTGATACAGTGTCGAATTGTATGGCTTATTAAAAAGTAAAAGACAGTGCAGAGGGGCGCCATTTTGGATAAGGGCAAGGTAGTTAAAATAATAATCGTGATAGTAAAAGGCAGTGCAGTGAAGCGCCATTTTGGATAAGGGCAAGGGAATTTAAAATAATAGTTATAATAGTGGATATGACTCTAATAATGAGGGACTATTTATTGTGAAATATAGAAAAAAACTGAAAAAGAAAAAACAGGAACAGACCGTTATATAAGGATCCATTCTGTACATAAGGGGAATGACGATGACAATTTTGCATTCAGATATAGAGAACAAACATCATCTGAAATTTCAGTACATTCATCACATGAAGTTACAATAAATAAAGATACATAGGGGGGTAGTTATCAAGCCGTCAACCTCAAATACGCTGGAATTCCGCAGCGTATTTGTGGCGAGGCTGATTCGCCTTAGTTATCAAAGGCTACAGACCGGCAAAAGTAGAATTTTGTGACGTAAACTTCGATCCGCCGGACTCAGTCCGACACAGATTGATTCTTACGTCACTCCAGATGTTCCGCACACAAGTGCGGCACAATCTGACTACTTTTGCTCGTTATCAAAAAACTAGCAGGTACGCTCGGCACTTTTACGGCCCAGCGTACCTGGTTTTCAATCCGCCGCCCTGGAGGCGGCGGATCCCATAGGAATCAATGGGAGTCTGACCATAGCGAAAGTACAAGTTCGCTGCTGACAGACATCCCATTGATTCCTATGGGAGCTGTCTACACCTAACACCCTAACATGTACCCCGAGTCTAAACACCACTAATCTGACCCCCCCTACACCGCCGCAACTAAATAAATGTATTACCCCCTAAACCGCCGCTCCCGGAGCCCACCGCAACTATAATAAATGTATTAACCCCTAAACCGCCGCTCCCGGAGCCCACCGCCACCTACATTATACCTAGTAACCCCTATCCTGCCCCCTATACCGCCGCCCTCTGTAATAAAGTTATTAACCCCTATCCTGCCGATCCCGCACCTCGCCACAACTAAATAAATAGTTTAACCCCTAAACCGCCGCTCCCTGACCCTGCCGCAACCTATATTAAATTTATTAATCCCTAATCTGCCCCCCCCTACACCGTCGCCACCTATAATAAATTTATTAACCCCTATCCTGCCCCCCACTACACCGCCGCCACTGTAATAAATTTATTAACCCCTAAACCTAAGTCTAACACTAACTCTAAAACCCCCCTAACTTAAATATTAATTAAATAAATCTAAATAATATTTCTCTTATTAACTAAGTTAATCCTATTTAAAACTAAATACTTACCTTTAAAATAAACCCTAATATAGCTACAATATAAATAATAATTATATTGTAGCTATCTTAGGATTTATTTTTATTTTACAGGCAACTTTCAATTTATTTTAACTAGGTACAATAGCTATTAAATAGTTATTAACTATTTAATAGCTTACCTAGCTAAAATAAAGAGAAATGTACCTGTAAAATAAAAACTAACCTAAGTTACAATTACACCTAACACTACACTATACTTAAATAAATTATTCCTATTTAAAACTAAATACTTACCTGTAAAATAAACCCTAAGATAGCTACAATGTAATTAAGAATTACATTGTAGCTATCTTAGGATTTATATTTATTTTACAGGTAACTTTGTATTTATTTTAGCTAGTTAGAATAGTTATTAAATAGTTATTAACTATTTAATAACTACCTAGCTAAAAGAAATACAAAATTACCTGTAAAATAAATCCTAACCTAAGTTACAATTAAACCTAACACTACACTAGCATTAAATTAATTAAATAAATTAACTACAAATAACTACAATTAAATACAATTACATAAACTAACTAAAGTACAAAAAATAAAAAAAGCTAAGTTACAAAAAATAAAAAACATAAGTTACAAACATTTAAAAAATATTACAACAATTTTAAGCTAATTACACCTAATCTAAGCCCCCTAATAAAATAACAAACCCCCCCAAAATAAAAAAATGCCCTACCCTATTCTAAATTACAAAAGTTCAAAGCTCTTTTACCTTACCAGCCCTTAAAAGGGCCTTTTGTGGGGGCATGCCCCAAAGAATTCAGCTCTTTTGCCTGTAAAAGAAAATACAACCCCCCCAACATTAAAACCCACCACCCACATACCCCTAATCTAACCCAAACCCCCCTTAAAATAACCTAACACTAATCCCCTGAAGATCATCCTACCTTGAGTCGTCTTCACTCAGCCGAGCAGCGATGGAACCGAAGTGGACATCCGGAGCGGAAGAAGTTATCCTCCAAGCGGCGCTGAAGAAATCTTCCATCCGATGAAGTGATCCTCCAAGCGGCGCTGAAGAAGTCTTCGATCCGGGCGATGTCATCTTCCAAGAGGCGCTGAAGAAGTCTTCTATTCGGGCGATGTCATCTTCCAAGCCGGGTCTTCAATCTTCATCCCGCCAACGCGGAACATCCTTCTTTACCGATGGACTACCGACGAATGAAGGCTCCTTTAAGGGATGTCATCCAAGATGGCGTCCCTTCAATTCCGATTGGCTGATAGATTCTAAGGTAGGAAAAATCAGCCAATCAGATTGAGCTCGCATTCTATTGGCTGATCGGAACAGCCAATAGAATGCGAGCTCAATCTGATTGGCTGATTGGATCAGCCAATCGGATTGAACTTGAATCTGATTGGCTGATTCCATCAGCCAATCAGATTTTTCCTACCTTAATTCCGATTGGCTGATAGAATCCTATCAGCCAATCGGAATTGAAGGGACGCCATCTTGGATGAGGTCCCTTAAAGGAGCCTTCATTCGTCGGTAGTCCGTCGGTAAAGAAGGATGTTCCGCGTCGGCGGGATGAAGATTGAAGACCCGGCTTGGAAGATGACATCGCCCGGATAGAAGAATTCTTCAGCGCCTCTTGGAAGATGACATCGCCCGGATCGAAGACTTCTTCAGCGCCGCTTGGAGGATCACTTCATCGGATGGAAGATTTCTTCAGCGCCGCTTGGAGGATAACTTCTTCCGCTCCGGATGTCCACTTCGGTTCCATCGCTGCTCGGCTGAGTGAAGACGACTCAAGGTAGGATGATCTTCAGGGGATTAGTGTTAGGTTATTTTAAGGGGGGTTTGGGTTAGATTAGGGGTATGTGGGTGGTGGGTTTTAATGTTGGGGGGGTTGTATTTTTCTTTTACAGGCAAAAGAGCTGAATTCTTTGGGGCATGCCCCCACAAAAGGCCCTTTTAAGGGCTGGTAAGGTAAAAGAGCTTTGAACTTTTGTAATTTAGAATAGGGTAGGGCATTTTTTTATTTTGGGGGGGGTTTGTTATTTTATTAGGGGGCTTAGATTAGGTGTAATTAGCTTAAAATTGTTGTAATATTTTTTAAATGTTTGTAACTTATGTTTTTTATTTTTTGTAACTTAGCTTTTTTTATTTTTTGTACTTTAGTTAGTTTATGTAATTGTATTTAATTGTAGTTATTTGTAGTTAATTTATTTAATTAATTTAATGATAGTGTAGTGTTAGGTTTAATTGTAACTTAGGTTAGGATTTATTTTACAGGTAATTTTGTATTTCTTTTAGCTAGGTAGTTATTAAATAGTTAATAACTATTTAATAACTATTCTAACTAGCTAAAATAAATACAAAGTTACCTGTAAAATAAATATAAATCCTAACGGCTAGATTTAGAGTTTTGTCGGTAACGACCCGCGTAGCTAACGCCGGCTTTTTTCTGGCCGCACCATAAAAATAACTCTGGTATTGAGAGTCCACAAAAAGGCTGCGTTAGGCTCCAAAAAAGGAGCGTAGAGCATTTTTAATGCAGCTTCAACTCTCGATACCAGAGTTGCTTACGGACGCGGCCAGCCTCAAAAACGTGCTCGTGCACGATTCCCCCATAGGAAACAATGGGGCTGTTTGAGCTGAAAAAAAACCTAACACCTGCAAAAAAGCCGTGTTCAGCTCCTAACGCAGCCCCATTGTTTGCTATGGGAAAACACTTCCTACGTCTGCACCTAACACCCTAACATGTACCCCGAGTCTAAACACCCCTAACCTTACACTTATTAACCCCTATTCTGCCGCCCCCGCTATCGCTGACCCCTGCATATTATTTTTAACCCCTAATCTGCCGCTCCGTAAACTGCCGCTACTTACATTATCCTTATGTACCCCTAATCTGCTGCCCCTAACACCGCCGACCCCTATATTATATTTATTAACCCCTAATCTGCCCCCCTCAACGTCGCCTCCACCTGCCTACACTTATTAACCCCTAATCTGCCGAGCGGACCTGAGCGCTACTATAATAAAGTTATTAACCCCTAATCCGCATCACTAACCCTATAATAAATAGTATTAACCCCTAATCTGCCCTCCCTAACATCGCCGACACCTAACTTCAAACATTAACCCCTAATCTGCCGACCGGAGCTCACCGCTACTATAATAAATGTATTAACCCCTAAAGCTAAGTCTAACCCTAACACTAACACCCCCCTAAGTTAAATATAATTTAAATCTAACGAAATTAATTAACTCTTATTAAATAAATTATTCCTATTTAAAGCTAAATACTTACCTGTAAAATAAATCCTAATATAGCTACAATATAAATTATAATTACATTGTAGCAATTTTAGGATTAATATTTATTTTACAGGCAACTTTGTAATTATTTTAACCAGGTACAATAGCTATTGAATAGTTACCTAGTTAAAATAATTACAAAATTACCTGTAAAATAAATCCTAACCTAAGTTACAATTAAACCTAACACTATACTATCATTAAATTAATTAAATAAAATACCTACAATTACCTACAATTAAACCTAACACTACACTATCAATACATTAATTAAATACAATACCTACAAATAACTACAATGAAATAAACTAACTAAAGTACAAAAAATAAAAAAGAACTAAGTTACAAAAAATAAAAAAATATTTACAAACATAAGAAAAATATTACAACAATTTTAAACTAATTACACCTACTCTAAGCCCCCTAATAAAATAACAAAGACCCCCAAAATAAAAAATGCCCTACCCTATTCTAAATTACTAAAGTTAAAAGCTCTTTTACCTTACCAGCCCTGAACAGGGCCCTTTGCGGGGCATGCCCCAAGAATTTCAGCTCTTTTGCCTGTAAAAAAAAACATACAATACCCCCCCCCAACATTACAACCCACCACCCACATACCCCTAATCTAACCCAAACCCCCCTTAAATAAACCTAACACTAAGCCCCTGAAGATCTTCCTACCTTGTCTTCACCCTACCAGGTTCACCGATCCGTCCTGAAGAGCTCCTCCGATGTCCTGATCCAAGCCCAAGCGGGGGGCTGAAGAGGTCCATGATCCGGCTGAAGTCTTCATCCAAGCGGGAGCTGAAGAGGTCCATAATCCGGATGAAGTCTTCATCCAAGCGGGAGCTGAAGAGGTCCATGATCCGGATGAAGTCTTCTATCAACGGCATCTTCAATCTTCTTTCTTCCGGATCCATCTTGCAGACCTCCGACGCGGAACATCCTCTTCTCCCGACGCCTACTAGCCGAATGACGGTTCCTTTAAGGGACGTCATCCAAGATGGCGTCCCTCGAATTCCGATTGGCTGATAGGATTCTATCAGCCAATCGGAATTAAGGTAGGAATATTCTGATTGGCTGATGGAATCAGCCAATCAGAATCAAGTTCAATCTGATTGGCTGATTCGATCAGCCAATCAGATTGAGCTTGCATTCTATTGGCTGTTCCGATCAGCCAATAGAATGCGAGCTCAATCTGATTGGCTGATTGGATCAGCCAATCGGATTGAACTTGATTCTGATTGGCTGATTCCATCAGCCAATCAGAATATTCCTACCTTAATTCCGATTGGCTGATAGAATCCTATGAGCCAATCAGAATTCGAGGGATGCCATCTTGGATGACGTCCCTTAAAGGAACCGTCATTCGGCTAGTAGGCGTCGGGAGAAGAGGATGTTCCGCGTCGGAGGTCTGCAAGATGGATCCGGAAGAAAGAAGATTGAAGATGCCGTTGATAGAAGACTTCATCCGGATCATGGACCTCTTCAGCTCCCGCTTGGATGAAGACTTCATCCGGATCATGGACCTCTTCAGCTCCCGCTTGGATGAAGACTTCAGCCGGATCATGGACCTCTTCAGCCCCCCGCTTGGGCTTGGATCAGGACATCAGAGGAGCTCTTCAGGACGGAACGGTGAACCTGGTAGGGTGAAGACAAGGTAGGAAGATCTTCAGGGGCTTAGTGTTAGGTTTATTTAAGGGGGGTTTGGGTTAGATTAGGGGTATGTGGGTGGTGGGTTGTAATGTTGGGGGGGGGGGGTATTGTATGTTTTTTTTTACAGGCAAAAGAGCTGAAATTCTTGGGGCATGCCCCGCAAAGGGCCCTGTTCAGGGCTGGTAAGGTAAAAGAGCTTTTAACTTTAGTAATTTAGAATAGGGTAGGGCATTTTTTATTTTGGGGGTCTTTGTTATTTTATTAGGGGGCTTAGAGTAGGTGTAATTAGTTTAAAATTGTTGTAATATTTTTCTTATGTTTGTAAATATTTTTTTATTTTTTGTAACTTAGTTCTTTTTTATTTTTTGTACTTTAGTTAGTTTATTTCATTGTAGTTATTTGTAGATATTGTATTTAATTAATGTATTGATAGTGTAGTGTTAGGTTTAATTGTAGGTAATTGTAGGTATTTTATTTAATTAATTTAATGATAGTATAGTGTTAGGTTTAATTGTAACTTAGGTTAGGATTTATTTTACAGGTAATTTTGTAATTATTTTAACTAGGTAACTATTTAATAGCTATTGTACCTGGTTAAAATAATTACAAAGTTGCCTGTAAAATAAATATTAATCCTAAAATAGCTACAATGTAATTATAATTTATATTGTAGCTATATTAGGATTTATTTTACAGGTAAGTATTTAGCTTTAAATAGGAATAATTTATTTAATAAGAGTTAATTAATTTCGTTAGATTTAAATTATATTTAACTTAGGGGGGTGTTAGTGTTAGGGTTAGACTTAGCTTTAGGGGTTAATACATTTATTAGAATAGCGGTGAGCTCCGGTCGGCAGATTAGGGGTTAATAATTGAAGTTAGGTGTCGGCGATGTTAGGGAGGGCAGATTAGGGGTTAATACTATTTATTATAGGGTTAGTGAGGCGGATTAGGGGTTAATAACTTTATTATAGTAGCGGTGCGGTCCGCTCGGCAGATTAGGGGTTAATAAGTGTAGGCAGGTGGAGGCGACGTTGTGGGGGGCAGGTTAGGGGTTAATAAATATAATATAGGGGTCGGCGGTGTTAGGGGCAGTAGATTAGGGGTACATAAGTATAACGTAGGTGGCGGTCGGCAGATTAGGGGTTAAAAAAATTTAATCGAGTGGCTGCGATGTGGGGGGACCTCGGTTTAGGGGTACATAGGTAGTTTATGGGTGTTAGTGTACTTTAGGGCACAGTAGTTAAGAGCTTTATGAATCGGCGTTAGCCCAAAAAGCTCTTAACTCCTGTTTTTTTTCTGCGGCTGGAGTTTGGTCGTTAGAATTCTAACGCTCACTTCAGACACGACTCTAAATACCAGAGTTAGAAAGATCCCATTGAAAAGATAGGATACGTAATTTACGCAAGGGGATCTGCGGTATGGAAAAGTCGCGGCTGAAAAGTGAGCGTTAGACCCTTTTTTCAGTGACTCCAAATACCGGCGGTAGCCTAAAACCAGCGTTAGGAGCCTCTAACGCTGGTTTTCACGGCTACCGCCAAACTCTAAATCTAAGCCTTAGTTAATAATAGAAATATTATTTAGATTTATTTAATTAATATTTAAGTTAGGGGGGTGTTAGGGTTAGTGTTAGACTTAGGTTTAGGGGTTAATAATTTTATTACAGTGGCGGCGGTGTAGTGGGGGGGCAGGATAGGGGTTAATAAATTTATTATAGGTGGCGACGGTGTATGGGAGGCACGATAGGGGTTAATAAATTTAATATAGGTTGTGGCGGGGTCAGGGAGCGGCGGTTAAGGGGTTAAACTATTTAGTTAGTTGCGGCGAGGTGCGGGATCAGCAGGATAGGGGTTAATAACTTTATTATAGAGGGCGACGGTATAGGGGGGGCAGGATAGGGGTTACTAGGTATAATGTAGGTGGCGGCGGTTTAGGGGTTAAGACATTTATTATAGTTGCGGTGGGCTCCGGGAGCGGCGGTTTAGGGGTTAAGACATTTATTATAGTTGCGGCAGGGTCTAGGAACGGCGGTTTAGGGGTTAATACATTTATAAGAGTTGCGGCAGGGTCTAGGAGCGGCGGTTTAGGGGTTAATACATAAATAAGAGTTGCGGCGGGGTCTAGCAGCGGCGGTTTAGGGGTTAGTAACTTTATTTAGTTGCGGGGGGCTCCGGGGGCGCCGGTATAACAGTGCAGTTTAGTGTGAGTGCTTAGTGACAGGCTAGCAATAAAGCTGGGAAAAAGCTGAAGAGCAGCGAGATCGGATGAGTGATAACTCTCACAGTCCGCTGCTCATCGCCCGCGGCTTTTTGACAGCTTTATTTGATAACTTAGGCGTATTTTTTCAGGTCCGCGGCGGCGAAGGTAGGCGAGCTTAGGCGGGCGTATTGGGCCGGCGAAGGCAGAAAAGTTGACACGATGATAACTACCCCCCAATGTATGCACCAACAAAGTAATTCACAATAGTTAAAAGTGAAAATAATTCACAATAGTTAAAAGTGAAAATAACAGTCACAGTTTGTAACGTTTTCTTACAGATGCAGCCTATAGCGGTTGTGTAAGATGTTTTACATTCAGATTGGAAACATTTATGCAAACATTTATCAAACCTATATTTTTAAGATTGTGGGAAAAAGCTAGTCTAATACTGTGTTTTATAAATGTAATATTCTAATTCGAATGTGACATTCGATTAGAATGTGATATTCGATTAGAATGTGACATTCAAAATAGTGTTTCTAGTCTACAATTGTGTTTTATAAATGTAATATTCGAATTCGAATATGATATTCGAATGTCACATTCGAATTCGAATGTGACATTCAAATTCGAATGTGACATTCGAATTCGAATGTGACATTCGAAAACTGTAAATAACATTCGAAAATTGAATATTTAAGAATATTCATTCTTATCAACATTCTATTATGTAAATCGAATTTCTACAATAACATTTGTTCTAACATTCGAATTCGGATATAAACACATTCGCCCATACCTATTGAACATTAGATGATTCACATATGCATTTAAATGCATTTTTAAGATTTAGTTATGTTCATCGTAGTACAAGGTAGATACAGATATTTGTATTTACACTCAGATATAGGATATGGGATATAGTAGAGTGAGAGTGTTTAAGCATTATTCATGTATCATTATCTATTATTTCTTGTAACATTGTATGGGTTTTTATTATTGTTGTATCCTCTAACGAATCAGATACATCTGTGTTAGTAATTTATTCCTGTCAGAGTAAGGGGCGGGCTAAATTAATTTTCTAAAAGATCAATTGGTGAGCCCAGCACCCTTTAGTAATGATAGCTTTACTGGTGCACGGGGTAAGGGGTTACTGCTACCCCCGAACCAGTATAATATCCAAAAAGTCCACAACACCAGATAGACTTAAAAAGTATTTATACCTTTATTTTCACATCAAAATTGCGACGTTTCGGCCCCTCTGGCCTTAATCATGCATATAAAATGACTTAGCCCATGTTCACATTATATAGGCTGATCAATTAACAATTAATTACAAACAGATTTGTCAAAAACACTTTATGTATCTCAGTCACTCCACCTAGTGGTACATTTACTTTATTACTTTAACCAATTTAACTCTTTAATACCTATAAAAACAAAACTAATAGAAAAGTAAACTGACAGAGAACAATAATTATAGCAATAAACTAAATATATTATTGTCTACCTTTTGCACTTTTTCTGTTTCAGTAAGTCTGCTGACTGCTGCTGCCACTCCTGCTCCTGCCTTACTGCTCTGTGCTGGTCATCCTCAATCAATGCCAAATCCTAAGGGAACTTCTAGCCACTGTGTCCAAAGAGCTCTAGGTACATGTTTGTCCTCCTCCTACTTTGGAGATGTATTTTTGAAATTTGTGTACAGTGAGGCCTACCCAGTTTAGTGTCTCAGCTGCCTTGCTGCCACTCCTGCTCTTCCTACACTGTGGTGGTCATTGTCTGTCAGTGCTAAATCCTCAGGGAACTGTTGGCCTTTAAGTACACCTGGTGGTGTATTTTTGAGGGTTATGTACTGTGAAGCCTACTTAGTTCAGCAACTCTGCTACCTATAGTTGCTGCTGCCACTCCTGCTCCTGCCCTTCCTGTTCAGTGGTGGTCATAATCCGTCAATGTCAAATCCTTTAGGGAACTGCTGGATGTTATGTCCAAAGGACTCTAGGCATGTGTCTGTCCTCCCTTGGAGTTGTATTTTTGAGGTTTATGTAATGATAGGCCTACTTTGTTAAGTAACTCTGCTGTCTGCTGTTGCTGCTACACATGCTCCTGCCCTTCCTGCTCAGTGGTGATTATCATCCGTTAATGCCAAATCCTCAGGGGACTGCTAGACACTGTGTCCAAGGGGCTATAGGCTCATGTTTGCCCTCCTCCCTTGGAGGTGTATTTTTGAGGCTTATTTAGTGTGAGGACTACCTTGTTCAGTATGTCTGTTGTCTGCTGTTGCTGCCAGTCCTGCCATTCCTACTCCCTGGTGGTCATAATCTGTCAATGCCAAATCTTCGGGGAACTGCTGGCCACTGTTTACAAGAGGCTCTAGGCACGTGTTTGTCCATCTGCCTTGGAGGTGTATTTTTGAATTTTATGTACTGTGAGGTATTCCTAGTTCAGTAACTCTGCTGCCTGCTGCTGCTGGTGCTCCCACTCCTGCTCTTGCCCTTTCTTTGTAGAAGTGGTTATCATCCGTCACTACCAAATCCTCAAGGAACTGCTCGCTGCTGTGTCCAAGGAGCTCTAGGCACGTGTTTGTCCTTTTTCCTTGGAAGTGTATTTTTGAGGTTTATGTACTGGGAGGCCTACTTAGTTCAGTAAGTCTGCTGTCTGCTGCTGCTGACACTCCTGCCCTTCCTGCTCTTTTGTAGTCATCTTCACTCAATGCCATATCCTGCTGGCTGTTGTGTCCAAGGAGCTCTAAGCTCTTGTTTATCATCCTCCATTGGAGTTGTATTTTTGAGGTTTATGTACTGTGAGGCCTACCTAGTTCAGTAACTATGCTGCCTGCTCCTGCCCTTCTTGTTCAGTGGTAATCACCATCCGTTAATGCCAAATATTATGGGAACTGCTGTGTCCAAGGGGATCTAGGCACTTGTTTGTCGTCATCCCTTAGACGTGTATGTTTGAGGTTTATGTACTGTTAGGCCTAGCTAGTTCAGTAACTCTGCTGCTTCCACTTCTGCTCCTGCCCTTCCTGCAATGTGATAATCATCATCTGTTAATGCAAAATCCTCAGGGAACTGCTAGCCACTTTGACCATGGGGCTCTAGGCTTGTGATTGTCCTCCTCCCTTTGAGGTGTTTGTTTAAGATATATGTACTGTGAGCAGGGCCGGCTTAACTATGGCACCAAGTGTGCAATGAACCAGACGGCACTTGGCAGGAGGCGGCACTTCAGTGAGTCTGTCACGAATCCTCCAAGCAAACCTGCATTTTTGTTTTATTTTAGAAAGCCTGGATGCGCAATTCCTATGGTTAAACCTCTAGGTGGCGGCAAAAAGTTTATTAAAAAAAAGTAGTTTGCACCATATAGACATCAAAAAAAGTGTGCACCGCAGTGAGCAATCAGTACAAGCAGACAGCCTCTAATGTATACTGGTGGACTATGGAACTCATCTGCTTAGCCTATTCCTCAACGAGTACTTACCATCCACCATCACACACAAGCAGCTGCACACAGCTAACATAGGTATGGTAGCAACATTTTCATGTATGCAGGTTGCAGGGCTGCTCACCTGTGTGCTGCACTTTGTAAAGGAGTATATTGAGAAAGCAAGCAGCACAGAGATGAGCAGCCCTGCAACCTGCATGCATGCAAAAGTAATTATTATTTCTGCTCTCTGATCACTAGTACAAACACAAACTTTACCGTGCCTGCTATCAGAAGAGTAAAGGTTAGCTCCTCCCTTCTACTCCCAATGCTCCTTCACTCTAACAGGGCTTGAGAAGTTTGCCGATTTACAAGATAAGCAAATTTGAGAGCTCAGATGGGGAGGATGTGTGAGAGAAAAATTGTATTGCAACTTTGTTCTGAACTGGAAAAAGCTATTTACAGCACCAAGTATATATTAAGTAAATTACAGAAGGTTTCCCTCCACATATAAGGAATCTTTATGTTTTATTGTCATACTGATAAGCATATATTCTGCTTGAGTGCTAATAATGTGTTTATAGTATAGGAAGTTTTTATTTTAATTGTTTATAAAAACTAACTCTAAAGTGGAAGGAATCATTGTGAGGGGAAGAGCAGAATATATAAAAAAAATTGTTCTTCAAAATAAAAAACATATATGTTGTACACTTTTTGTTATTATCACTTTCTGTTTTTATCAATCCACATGAACCCACTATTAACAGAGAGAAAAACTGCTATGTATTTTGGATATGAAATGATACCCTTTCGTAGACTATCATTTTGTTTTGTCTTGCTTTTTTCAAGCAATAGAGATAATATATCATACCCCCCAACATTTCAAAATTCAAAAGAGGGACATCGCCCCCCACCCGCGGCAAAAAATTATTTTACAGATAATTTAACTTTAAATAGGATTAATTTATTTAATAAGAATTATTTTATTTCGTTAGAATAAAATTATATTTAATTTAGGGGGTGTTAGTGTTAGGGTTAGACTTAGCTTTAGGGGTTAATACATTTATTAGAGTAGCGGTGAGGTTCCGGTCGGCAGATTAGGGGTTAATAAGTGTAGGTAAGGTAGCGGCGACGTTGGGGGGGCAGATTAAGGGGTAATAAATATTATGTAGGGGTCGGCGATGTTACGGGCAGCAGATTAGGGGTACATAGGGATAATGTAGGTTGCGGCGGTGTGCGGTCGGCAGATTAGGGGTTTAAAAAATTTAATAGAGTGGCGGCGATGTGGGGGGGCCTCGGTTTAGGGGTACATAGGTAGTTTATTGGTGTTAGTGTACTTTAGAGCACAGTAGTTAAGAGCTTTATGAACCGGCGTTAGCCCAGAAATCTCTTAACTCCTGGCTTTTTTCTGCGGCTGGAGTCTTGTCGTTAGATTTCTAATGCTCACTTCAGCCAAGACTCTAAATACTGGCGTTAGAAAGATCCCATTGAAAAGATAGGATATGCAATTGACGTAAGGGGATCTGCGGTATGGAAAAGTCGCGGCTAGAAAGTGAGCGTTAGACCCTTACCTACAAGACTCTAAATACCAGCGGTAGGACAAAACCAGCGTTAGGACCCCCTAACGCTGGTTTTGAAGGCTAACGCAGAACTCTAAATCTAGGCGTTAGGCAGCAAATCAAACACAAGCTCAAACCACTGGTATGGCTATGTGAGCTATGTATTTAATTAGCCTTTGCAAAGACATTGCTAAATATTTTTATCTTAATTGGACATTTAATAATAAATTATTTAAAACTGCTCTCTGCATTCCCCATTAATATTCTAGATTCTGGCCTTTAAAGTCAGCAAAAATGCACAGTAGCACACTACATAGCATACACTTACACATGCAGATACACACACACTACATAGCATACACTTATACATGCAGATACACACACACTACATAGCATACACTTACACATGCAGATAAACACACACTACATAGCATACACTTATACATGCAGATACACACACACTACATAGCATACACTTATACATACAGATACACACACACTACATAGCATACACTTATACATGCAGATACACACACACTACATAGCATACACTTATACATACAGATACACACACACTACATAGCATACACTTACACATGCAGACACACATTACATAACATACACTTATACATGCAGATACACACACACTACATAGCATACACTTACACATGCAGATACACACACACTACATAGCATACACTTATACATGCAGATACACACACTACATAGCATACACTTATACATGCAGATAAACACACACTACATAGCATACACTTATACATGCAGATACACACACACTACATAGCATACACTTATACATACAGATACACACACACTACATAGCATACACTTACACATGCAGACACACATTACATAACATACACTTATACATGCAGATACACACACACTATATAGCATACACTTATACATGCAGATAAACACACACTACATAGCATGCATTTATACATGCAGATACACACACACTACATAGCATACACTTATACATATAGATACACACACACTACATAGCATACACTTACACATGCAGACACACATTACATAACATACACTTATACATGCAGATACACACACACTACATAACATACACTTACACATGCAGATACACACACACTACATAGCATACACTTATACATGCAGATACACACACACTACATAGCATACAATTACACATGCAGATAAACATACACTACATAGCATACACTTATACATCAGATACACACACACTACATAGCATACACTTATACATACAGATACACACACACTACATAGCATACACTTACACATGCAGACACACATTACATAACATACACTTATACATGCAGATACACACACACTATATAGTATACACTTAGACATGCAGCTACACACATTACATAGCATACACTTATACATGCAGCATACACTTATACATGCAAATACACAGACACTACATAGTATACATTTATACATGCACACACACACTACATAGCTTACATTTATACATGCAGACACACACACACTACATAGCATAAACTAATACATACAGATACACACACACACAGTTATGGATACAGATAGACACACACTACATCATATATGGGTATCTGTAATTCATTGTATGGGGTCCTGGGGTTGGCAAGCACATTAGCTGGCAGCCTGCGGCTGCCACTGTTCGTTACCCTGGTATTAGCACTGCTCATTGTATAAAACTGAAGGTATGCTAGTATTATCACCAGGGGTTAGACATCATCACTACCAGAGGTAGGTTAGAGAGGCCACCATTACCGTGGTCAGAGTGTATACATCCTTCTTACTCCTGCTTAACCCACACATCATTCCTTTTCCACAGGGAACAGGTATCCAACCCTGTGAGAGCAAAGCCAGCTGCTTCTGAGTATGGGCCCAATAGAATTTAAAAAAATTTTTAATGCGGGGGCAAATCGGGACAGATGGCTAGCAACCCAGGACAGGGGGACAGACCCCTAAAATCGGGACTGTCCCGCGAAAATCAGGACAGTTTGGGGGTATGATTTAGTTGTTTAAGTAATTTTCATTTATTTTTTATCAATTAAAAATGAAAATTTATGGCATATTATATATAACGTATGTTTTTTTTATGAAAACTGGATAATGTATGCTATCAAAAAAATAATTTAATATACTTACATATGCAAGGTAGCAGAAAGCTTATTTTATTAAAGATTTGGGCTCAACAAGACACTGCAAAAAGTATTCTAGTCTCTGTAATTTTAATGAGGGCAAAGCTCACCAAAAGGCTCCAACTTACTCAGTGGCTCAAACTGTTTAACCCATTGGCTGCCAGAGAGATCAGCAGTGTGCTAAAATATCCACTGGCACCAACAGGGTTAAAACCAAGCATATATGTACCCACAATCATTGTGCTAAAGGAACAGGACAAGATATTAATAAAGGAGCACAAAAAAGTTTTCTCAACTTCAATATTTCCACATGTGGTATAGTAAGTGATTGGCATCACACTGCCTGCACAGTAAAGAAGGGCAGTTATTAGTGTGGACATCACATAAAATGAAAGGGATACTAAAGCCAGATAGGGCATGCAATTGTAAACAACTTTTAATGTACTCCTATTATCAATTTGTCTTTGTTCTCTTGCTATCTTTATTTGAAAAAGGAGGAATGTATGTATGCTTAGGAGCCGGCCCTTTTTTGGTTCAGACCCTGGGTAGCGCTTGCTGATCGGTGGCTACATTTAGCTGCATGCACGTCATAAGAAGCAACAATATTTACATGCATGCATTTTGCAGGGCTGGTTCAGCTCTGTGTTCTATGCTGCCTGCTTTCGCTATTTACACCTCTAACCAGTGCAGCTCACACAGCTGATCAGCTCCTGTTTTAGTTTCAACTAAGATCTGTGTCTCACTGCACTAATTTGTTCTCAGTGTGGCAGTGATAGTGTCTTTGTATCAGTTGCCTGTGTGTGTGAGGCTATGTATTGTGCCCGAGAGGTAATGTGTATGATTGTAAAATAAAATCTACTTCATACATGCACTGATTCATGCTTCTCAACACTACATAAAATAATTCAGCTATTATTGGTAGTCCTAACTAAAATGACATTTTAATAAATACTGGAAGGTACTGGCTGAGAAATTGGAGCAGCAGGAAAGATAGTTAAATTAGAAGTGATAGTGTACCTCCCAATTGTCCTGATTTTTGCGGGACAGTCCCAAATTCAGAGGTCTGTCCCACTAAGACAGCCAGAAAAGTGTCCCTCTTTGGCTCTTTGAAAATTTGGGAGGTATGCAGAGGAGTGGCATTGTGTGATGAATACTAGTTATAAACAAATGAGCATTTAAAATCAGTCCTTTCAGTTTTAGTTTTTGAGTTATGCTGTTTAATTATTTATGCAAATGTATGTTAATTAGCATGGCCGGTATTTTCTTCCAAGAAAGGTGGCAACCCTAGGTGGGGAGGGGGCGTCATTTTGTTCTCGGACCCAGGCAGCACAATGTTTTGAGCCAGCCCTGACTGTGAGGCCTACCTAGTTGAGTAAGTCTGCTGTCTACTGCTGCTGCCATTTCTTCTCATGTCCTTCCTGCACCATGGTGGTCATCATCCATCATTGCCAAATCCTCAGGGAACTGCTACCCGTTGTGTCCAAGGGGCTCTATAGGCATGTGTTTGTCCTCCGCCCATGGAAGTGCCTTTTTGAGGTTTATCTATTGTGAGGCATACTTAGTTCAGTAACAATGCTGCTGCCACTGCTCCTTCCATTCATGTTCAGTGGTGGTCATCATCTGTCAAAGTCAAATCCTCAGGGAACTGCTGACCGCTGTGTCCAAGGGCTTTAGGCACATCTTTCTAATCAGTTTATGTTCTGTGAGGCATACCTAGTTCAGTAACTATGCTGCTGCCTCTCCTGCTCCTGACCTTCCTACTCTTTGGTGGTCGTTATCTGTCAATGCCAAATCCTCAGGGAACTGCTGACCGCTGTGTCCTCCTTCCTTGGAGGTGTATTTTTGAGGTTTATATACTGTGACGTCTACCTAGTTAAGTAAGTCTATTGCCTGTTGCTGCCACTCCTGCCTTTCCTGCTCCATGGTGGAAATCATCCATCAATGCCAAATCCTCAGGGAACTGCTGGTCGATGTATCCAAGGGTTTCTAGGCACATCTTTCTCCTACTTCTCTTTTGGAGGTGTATTTGTGAGGTGTATGTACTGTGAGGCCTACCTAGTTCAGTAACTATGCTGCCTGCTGCTGCAATTCCTGCTTCTGGTTGTCCTGCTCTGTGGTGGTTATCGCCCGTCAATGCCAAGTCCTCTGGGAACTGCTGGCCGCTGTGTCCAAGGGGCTTTAAACATGTGTTTACCCTCATTTTCCCCTAGAGGTTTTTTTTAGGTTTATGTACTGTAAGGCCTTCCTAGTACAGTAAGTCTGCTGTTGCTGCTGTCAAACCTGCTCCTGCCCTTTCTGCTCGGTGGTGTTCATCCTCTGTCAATGCCAAATCTTTAGGGAACTGCTGTCTACTGTGTCCAAGGGCCGCTAGGTGCATGTTTGTCCTCCCTTGGAGGTGTATTTTTTAGGTTTATTTACTGTGAGGCCTTCCTAGTTCAGTAAGTTTGTTTCCTGCTGCTGATGCCAATCGTGCTTCTGCCCTTTCTGCTCTATGATGGTCATCATCTGTCAATGCCCAATCCTCAGGGAACTGTTGACTGCTGTGTCCAAGGGGCTCTAGGCACGTCTTTCTCCTCCTCCTCCCTTGGAAGTGTGTTTTTCAGGTTTACATACTGTGAGGCCTATCTAGTTTAGTAACTCTACTGCTTATTGCTGCTACTCCTGCTCCTGCTGGTCACTTTGTCCAAGGGGGTCTAGGCACTTTTTTTGGCCTCCTTTTCCCTAGAAGTGTATTTTTGAAGTTTATGTACTGTGAGTTCTACCTAGTTCAGTAAGTCTGCTGCCTGCTGCTGCTACTCCTGCTTTTCCTGCTCAGTGGGGATCATCATCTAACAATGCAAAATCTTTCCTCCTCCTTCCTTGGAGATGTAATTTTAAGGGTTATATACTGTGAGGCCTACCTAGTTCAGTAACTCTGCTGCTTGCTGGTGCCCCCTCTCCTGCCTCTGCCCTTCTCTGAATTCAGTCTACAAGGATAACTACAGATTTCATATAGAGCACGTGTGTAAGAAAGTGAGGAATGGGTGTACTTTAGCATGAGGAATTTGAAAAAGAATGAGAGAGTTGAAAAAAAAGTAAGATTGTATGGAAAGGTTGCGGTGGTGGAAAGTGAAAGGTAAGAAGGGGAGAGACAATAGTGTGGTGGGGAAAGGTGGTACTGGTGAATAATTGATATTACTTTAATTATCACATTCTTTTTATTTCAATTTATTGTTTGAATTTTCTTTGTAAAATATTTTTCTATTTCCTGTATGTTCTCATGTCCCAGTTAGCACTGAATCTTTGATGGAATATATACCTAGTGCCTGTGTAATCCTATATGCTCCGGCTGTCTTAACCTCTAGCTGTCAATAAAAAACTCTAAGAATATATGGATGTAGCCTGAGCGCCTCAACTAGAAGTGGGCTAGGATGTGAATAGGTAGTACATGTGTATTTATTAATGACAATAAATGTTGACAGTTAAAACAATTAAACAATAATTAAAACAAAAGTTTAAAACAATAAATAATATGCAAAGGTACCTATGTGGAATTTTCAAATAGTACATTAACATGGATCCATGTTTATCAACATACAAAAAGACAGGTAAGATGTGACAGTAGACAATGTTGATAATAATATGCAAATAAAAGCTATATATACCTCTAAAGAAAGTACCACTAAAACAGTACTACACCACCTTGGTACACAAATAGGGCACTAAGCGCCCAGCGGGGTCTTGGCCGTGGTGTAGTGAAAAGTCACAAATTGTTCCTATCAGTTGAGTGTAATTTGTAATCCCAGGTTCAGAGAAAATATGATGTAGAATTTCCAAGCGTATACTTAGGTAGAGTCCAATATAGTTATGCTATAGATGATCCCTCATTACTGATGGTGTAGGAGAAAAAAGGGGATGTGACTGGAAGCTCAAAAAATAGTGCAAAATAGTGGAAAAAAAGATAATCCTTCAACAAAGGATAAAAATACAAAAATGTGAAAAAAAATTGAATTTTTTTTAGCAGAAATTGCCAAAAGGTGCCATTGATGAAAAAAGATGAAAAAACGTGTTGAAGTTAGGATAAATACATTCGTAGGTGCAATATAAGTCTAAGTGATGAAAGTTAGTGAATGAAAAATTATTCTCAAGGTTCAGTTGGGTGTTGCGAGATTAGTGCAGCTGGGTGCTGCAGAGTTAGTGCTGCGACCACAGGTGGAAATCCAGAGATTTTAGTGGATGTTCTGCTCCTAGCTGGATTTATCTATGAAAGATCTGCTCCTAGCTGGATTTATCTGTGAAAGATAATCAATATAGTGTAGTATGCTCAAAGTAGATATAGATGTAGAAATAAGGCTTACCAGATGCTTGGTTAACGCGTTTCAGCCTCTCACAGACCTTTTTCAAGACTGGTTTGTTGTATGTGCTGGTGGCCTTTTATACCTGTTTGATAATTGTTTGCTTTGTGGTCACAAGTTGCTAAAAACATTTTTTTTTTAAGTGAATCTTTATTAACATATTAGTGTACACAGAGTAATAATGTTATATCAAAAAGTATATACTAAAATCATTTTTATATCTTTATGATCTTTTGGTCTGTTTGTTTATTTATCACCTATCATCAACACAATGTGGTGTTGACGTCATACCCAATAGGAATAGCCGAATATCGGCATCACTAAATAAGACCAAATAGGATTATTGCAATGGCGAAATCTATTGCTGCAAAAAACACTGCTGTCCCGCATTATATGGCATATCTAGTGCCTTTAAAAGTGTATTTTTATATTTTAAAAATATTATCGATAGGTACAGGAGGGTAGGAGAGGAAAAGCTATCTATCCCCAATCACAAATATGGAAACACAATACCCAATAGAAAACTGGCTAGGACTACCCAGCACTAGAATAACATGGTGATGATGTCACAGCCAATGAAAAGAGACAAATTTTGGCAGCAGTAAACAAAGTAAACTTTTACACTGAATTTGGATAGACATAAAAGTCTATAACACATAGAAAATAGAACAAATAAAAATGAATATGTGTGTGTATATATATAAAAAACGATTTGAGAAAGAAGATTTGAAGACAAATACTGGATGTGACATCAGCACTTAAATGGTGATCATAAATAAACAAACAGACCAAAAGATCATAAAGATATAAAAACGATTTGAGTATATACTTTTTTATATAAAATTATTACTCTGTGTACACTAACATGTTAATAAAGATTCACTTTAAAAAAAAAAAAAGTCACATGTTTTTAGCAACTTGTGACCACAAAGCAAACAATTATCAAACAGGTATAAAAGGCCACCAGCACATACAACAAACCAGTCTTGAAAAAGACCTGTGAGAGGCCGAAACGCGTTAACCAAGCATCTGGTAAGCCTTATTTCTACATCTACAGTATATCTACTTTAAGCATACTACACTATATTGATTATCTTTCACAGATAAATCCAGCTAGGAGCAGATCTTTCACAGATAAATCCAGCTAGGAGCAGAACTTCCACTAAAATCTCTGGATTTCCCCCTGTGGTCGCAGCACTAACCCTGCAGCACCCAGCTGCACTAATCTCGCAACACCCAACTGAACCTTGAGAATAATTTTACATTCACTAACTTTCATCACTTAGACTTATATTGCACCTATGAATGTATTTATCCTAACTTCAACACATTTTTTTTTATCTTTTTTCATCAATGGCACCTTTTGGCAATTTCTGTTTAAAAAAAAATCAATTTTTTTCACATTTTTACATTTTTGTATTTTTATCATTTGTTGAAGGATTATAATTGTTTTTCCTCTCACTATTTTGCACTATTTTTGGAGTTCTCAGTCACATCCCTTTTTTTCTCCTACACCATCACTAATGAGGGATCATCTATAACATAACTATATTGGACTCTACCCAAGTATACGCTTGGAAATTCTACATCATATTTTCATTGAACCTGGGCCACCACGGCCAAGACCCCGCTGGGCGCTTAGTGCCCTATTTGTGTACCAAGGTGGTGTAGTACTGCTTTAGTGGTACTTTTTCCATATATATATATATATATATATATATATATATATATATATATATATATATATATATATATATACACAGTATATATATATATATATATATAGTCTATATATAGCTTTTATTCGCATATTATTATCAACATTGTCTACTGTCACATCTTACCAGTCTTTTTGTATGTTGATAAACATGGATCCATTTTAATGTACTATTTGAATATTCCACATAGGTACCTTTGCATATTGCATATTTATTGTTTTAAACTTTTGTTTTAATTATTGATTTAATTGTTTTAACTGTCAACATTTATTGTCATTAATAAATACACATGTACTACCTATTCACATACTAGCCCACTTCTAGTTGAGGCGCTCAGGCTACATCCATATATTCTTAGCACTGAATCAATTGTTGGCATTTCCTATTCCTAGCAGTGTAATTTTGTTGCTAAAAGTTATTTTTTGTGGGCTTCCCATTGGTTTTAATGCTATTGAACGAATTTCTTTTCAAACGTTATTCTTATCCAAATATTCAGCTGAATAGAACGGGACCATGAACGAAATTTTGATGAACCGAATTGGTCGAAAAATCTAAAACAAATTTTTCGGATGAACCAAATTATTTTGCCCATGCACTCTAAAAAAAAATCATGTTACTAAAGTAGTAATTCATTATATTTTAGTGTTTTTGATACAGGTAAAGCTTTTTTCTTTTAAAGTTGTTCGATTCTTTTATTAAAAGTTTTGTTTACAATTTCAGTGGTTTGGGGTCGTTAAAAGTTTGTATCCACAATTTTTAATAGACAAAGCAAACAAACGTTACAAGCCATACGCATTTTCATGCACTCTAACGTATTACACCATTTTGGATTCTTTTCTTCCTTTGCGGGAGTGTGTTAGAATATACAAGAGAAGTTTTCTGTGAATTTTCCCTGAAGGAGGTCAGTGCAGCTGTATTTCTACAATACTTGCAGGTCTGGTCCTCACTTTGAAGGGAAGTTTTTTCAATATCTGTATCATCTTGACAGAAAAAAAAACTCAGCCTAAATAACTTTGGTCACACTTAAATATATTTATTTCTCATTAAAAGTTGTGTAACAATAAACAAGTTTATTTTATTTATTTAAGGATTTACATATCTTGTTCCTTATGAAGATGTTATTATAGGGCTGGGAGAATAAATTACATTACAACATTTCATAATTGAAATTTTAATTGTCATTCTATATATCTTTTCACAATCATTTGTATATAAATAGCTGGCACTTGCAGTTGAAATACAGTCAAACAAGATTGCAAAGATGAAGCTGATCCTGAGTCTGACTCTCCTTAGCTGTTTGGCATCTTGGATAGAGGCAAAAAAATACTCTAACTGTGAACTGACCAGAATATTTGGAAAAACTAAACTGGATGGATATCAAGGCATTGGTGCTACTACATGTATGTATAATAATAGTTATATATTATTGTTATTTATTGTCTCCTATTATTATATATTAGAATTAAACCATAAATAAAATTGATACTGTAGGTATAATAAATAATAAATAAATACAACATATCTAGGCATAGGAAAGTAGTACATAATTAGTTGTACAGATAAATACTTGTAATATATGTAAAGGTTTGAATGAATAATAAGAAATCGAATATATGTTCATTATGTTTTAGTTTTTAATCTGAAAATTAAATATTATTTTATTTCATGTTAATGAAAGACTGTGGGGGGTAGTTATCAAGCCGTCTACTTTTCTGGCTTCGCCCGGCCCAATACGTCCGCCTAAGCTCGCCTACCTTCGCCGCCGCGGACCTTGAATACGTTCGCCTAAGTTATCAAATAAAGCTGTCAAAAAGCCGCGGGGCGATGAGCAGCGGACTGTGACAGTTATCACTCATCCGATCTCGCTGCCCTTCGGCTTTTTCCCAGCTTTATTGCTAGCCTGTCACTAAGCACTCACACTAAACTGCACTGTTCTACCCCCTATACCGGCGCCCCCGGAGCCCCCCGCAACTAAATAAAGTTACTAACCCCTAAACCGCCGCTCCTAGACCCCGCCGCAAGTCTTATAAATGTATTAACCCCTAAACCGCCGCTCCTAGACCCCGCCGCAAGTCTTATAAATGTATTAACCCCTAAACCGCCGCTCCTAGACCCCGCCGCAAGTCTTATAAATGTATTAACCCCTAAACCGCCGCTCCTAGACCCCGCCGCAAGTCTTATAAATGTATTAACCCCTAAACCGCCGCTCCCGGACACCGCTG
Organism: Bombina bombina; assembly: GCF_027579735.1. Classification (NCBI taxonomy): domain Eukaryota; kingdom Metazoa; phylum Chordata; class Amphibia; order Anura; family Bombinatoridae; genus Bombina; species Bombina bombina. The sequence continues at coordinate 1,449,214,684 of NC_069499.1, read as the reverse complement.
CCACCTACAGTATACCTAGTAACCCCTATCCTGCCCCCCCTACACCGTCGCCACCTATAATACATTTATTAACCCCTAATCTGCCCCCCCTACACCGTCGCCACCTATAATAAATTTATTAACCCCTATCCTGCCCCCCACTACGCCGCCGCCACTGTAATAAAATTATTAACCCCTAAACCTAAGTCTAACCCTAACGCCCCCCTAACTTAAATATTAATTAAATATATCTAAATAAATTAACTCTTATTAACTAAATGAATCCTATTTAAAACTAAATACTTACCTTTAAAATAAACCCTAATATAGCTACAATATAAATAATAATTATATTCTAGCTATCTTAGGATTTATATTTATTTTACAGGTAACTTTCAATTTATTTTAACCAGGTACAATAACTATTAAATAGTTATTAACTATTTAATAGCTTACCTAGCTAAAATAAAGAGAAATGTACCTGTGAAATAAATCCTAACCTAAGTTACAATTAAACCTAATACTACACTATCATTAAATTAACTAAATAAACTACATACAAATAACTACAATTAAATACAATTACATAAACTAACTAAAGTACAAAAAATAAAAAAAGCTAAGTTACAAAAAATAAAAAAATAAGTTACAAACATGTTAAAAATATTACAACAATTTTAAGCTACTTACACCTAATCTAAGCCCCCTAATAAAATAACAAACCCCCCCAAAATAAAAAAAATCCCTACCCTATTCTAAATTAAATAAATTTCAAAGCTCTTTTACCTTACCAGCCCTTAAAAGGGCCATTTGTGGGGGCATGCCCCAAAAAGTTCAGCTCTTTTGCCTGTAAAAGAAAAATACAACCCCCCCCCCAACATTAAAACCCACCACCCACATACCCCTAATCTAACCCAAACCCCCCTTACAAAAACCTAACACTAATCCCCTGAAGATCATCCTACCTTGAGTCGTCTTCACTCAGCCGAGCCACCGATGGAACTGAAGAGGACATCCGGAGCGGAAGAAGTTAATCCTCCAAGCGGCGCTGAAAAAATCTTCCATCCGATGAAGTCATCATCCAGGCGGCGCTGAAGAAGTCTTCGATCCGGCCGATGTCATCTTCAAAGAGGCGCTGAAGAGGTCTTCTATCCGGGCGAAGTCATCTTCCAAGCCGGGTCTTGAATCTTCCTTCCGCCGACGCGGAACCACCTTCTTCACCGACGGACTACGACGAATGACGGCTCCTTTAAGGGACGTCATCCAAGATGGTGTCCCCTCAATTCCGATTGGCTGATAGGATTCTATCAGCCAATCGGAATTAAGGTAGGAAAATCTGATTGGCTGATGGAATCAGCCAATCAGATTCAAGTTCAATCCGATTGGCTGATGGAATCAGCCAATCAGATTGAGCTCGCATTCTATTGGCTGATCGGAACAGCCAATAGAATGCAAGCTCAATCTGATTGGCTGATTCCATCAGCCAATAGGATTGAACTTGAATCTGATTGGCTGATTCCATCAGCCAATCAGATTTTCCTACCTTATTCCGATTGGCTGATAGAATCCTATCAGCCAATCGGAATTGAGGGGACACCATCTTGGATGACGTCCCTTAAAGGAGCCGTCATTCGTCGTAGTCCGTCGGTGAAGAAGGTGGTTCCGCGTCGGCGGAAGGAAGATTCAAGACCCGGCTTGGAAGATGACTTCGCCCGGATAGAAGACCTCTTCAGCGCCTCTTTGAAGATGACATCGGCCGGATCGAAGACTTCTTCAGCGCCGCCTGGATGATGACTTCATCGGATGGAAGATTTCTTCAGCGCCGCTTGGAGGATTAACTTCTTCCGCTCCAGATGTCCTCTTCAGTTCCATCGGTGGCTCGGCTGAGTGAAGACGACTCAAGGTAGGATGATCTTCAGGGGATTAGTGTTAGGTTTTTGTAAGGGGGGTTTGGGTTAGATTAGGGGTATGTGGGTGGTGGGTTTTAATGTTGGGGGGGGGTTGTATTTTTCTTTTACAGGCAAAAGAGCTGAACTTTTTGGGGCATGCCCCCACAAATGGCCCTTTTAAGGGCTGGTAAGGTAAAAGAGCTTTGAAATTTATTTAATTTAGAATAGGGTAGGGATTTTTTTTATTTTGGGGGGGTTTGTTATTTTATTAGGGGGCTTAGATTAGGTGTAAGTAGCTTAAAATTGTTGTAATATTTTTAACATGTTTGTAACTTATTTTTTATTTTTTGTAACTTAGCTTTTTTTATTTGTTGTACTTTAGTTAGTTTATGTAATTGTATTTAATTGTAGTTATTTGTATGTAGTTTATTTAGTTAATTTAATGATAGTGTAGTATTAGGTTTAATTGTAACTTAGGTTAGGATTTATTTTACAGGTAATTTTGTATTTCTTTTAGCTAGGTAGTTATTAAATAGTTAATAACTATTTAATAACTATTCTAACTAGCTAAAATAAATACAAAGTTACCAGTAAAATAAATATAAATCCTAAGATAGCTAGAATATAATTATTATTTATATTGTAGCTATATTAGGGTTTATTTTAAAGGTAAGTATTTAGTTTTAAATAGGATTCATTTAGTTAATAAGAGTTAATTTATTTAGATTTATTTAATTAATATTTAAGTTAGGGGGGCGTTAGGGTTAGGGTTAGACTTAGGTTTAGGGGTTAATAATTTTATTACAGTGGCGGCGGCGTAGTGGGGGGCAGGATAGGGGTTAATAAATTTATTATAGGTGGCGACGGTGTAGGGGGGCAGATTAGGGGTTAATAAATTTATTATAGGTGGCGACGGTGTAGGGGGGCAGGATAGGGGTTAATACATTTATTATAGTTGCGGTGGGCTCCGGGAGCGGCGGTTTAGGGGTTAATATGTATAGAGTAGCTTGCGGTGGGCTCCGGGAGCGGCGGTTTAGGGGGTAATAACTTTATTTAGTTGCGGCGGTGTAGGGGGGGTCAGATTAGCGGTGTTTAGACTCGGGGTACATGTTAGGGTGTTAGGTGTAGACATCTCCCATAGGAATCAATGGGATGTCTGTCAGCAGCGAACTTGTACTTTCGCTATGGTCAGACTCCCATTGATTCCTATGGGATCCGCCGCCTCCAGGCTGGGGCTTTGAAAACCAGGTACGCTGGGCCGTAAAAGTGCCGAGCGTACCTGCTAGTTTTTTGATAACTAGCAAAAGTAGTGAGATTGTGCCGCACTTGTGTGCGGAACATCTGGAGTGACGTAAGAATCGATCTGTGTCGGACTGAGTCCGGCGGATCGAAGTTTACGTCACAAAATTCTACTTTTGCCGGTCTCGAGCCTTTGATAACTAAGGCGAATCAGCCGCGCCACAAATACGCTGCAGAATTCCAGCGTATTTGAGGTTGACGGCTTGATAACTAGGCCCCATTGCCTTCCTCAATAACTGGACTAGCATTTCTATTATTTCTGTTCTAGACAGAACTCCTTTAGAAACAACACAATCTCACTCACTTAGGCCTAGATTTGGAGTTCGGCGGTAGCCGTCAAAACCAGCGTTAGAGGCTCCTAACGCTGGTTTTGGCCGCCCGCTGGTATTTGGAGTCAGTGATTAAAGGGTCTAACGCTCACTTTACAGCCGCGACTTTTCCATACCGCAGATCCCCCTACGCCATTTGCGTAGCCTATCTTTTCAATGGGATCTTTCTAACGCCAGTATTTAGAGTCGTTTGTGAAGTGAGCGTTAGAGCTCTAACGACAAAATTCCAGCCGCCTGAAAATAGCAGGAGTTAAGAGCTTTCTGGCTAACGCCGGTTTATAAAGCTCTTAACTACTGTACCCTAAAGTACACTAACACCCATAAACTACCTATGTACCCCTAAACCGAGGTCCCCCCACATCGCCGCCACTCGAATAAAATTTTTAACCCCTAATCTGCCGACCGCCACCTACGTTATACTTATGTACCCCTAATCTGCTGCCCCTAACCCCGCCGACCCCTATATTATATTTATTAACCCCTAATCTGCCCCCCACAACATCGCCGCCAGTTACTTAAAATAATTAACCCCTAATCTTCCGACCGCAAAGCGCCGCCACCTACGTTATCCCTATGTACCCCTAATCTGCTGCCCCTAACACCGCCGACCCCTATATTATATTTATTAACCCCTAATCTGCCCCCCTCAACGTCGCCGACACCTACCTACACTTATTAACTCCTAATCTGCCGAGCGGACCTGAGCGCTACTATAATAAAGTTATTAGCCCCTAATCCGCCTCACTAACCCTATAATAAATAGTATTAACCCCTAATCTGCCCTCCCTAACATCGCCGACACCTACCTTCAATTATTAACCCCTAATCTTCCGATCGGACCTCACCGCTATTCTAATAAATGTATTAACCCCTAAAGCTAAGTCTAACCCTAACACTAACACCCCCCTAACTTAAATATAATTTACATCTAACGAAATAAATTAACTCTTATTAAATAAATTATTCCTATTTAAAGCTAAATACTTACCTGTAAAATAAACCCTAATATAGCTACAATATAAATTATAATTATATTATAGCTATTTTAGGATTTATATTTATTTTACAGGCAACCTTGTATTTATTTTAACCAGGTACAATAGCTATTAAATAGTTAAGAACTATTTAATAGCTACCTAGTTAAAATAATAACAAATTTACCTGTAAAATAAATCCTAACCTAAGTTACAAATAAACCTAACACTACACTATCAATAAAATAATTAAATAAACTACCTACAATTACCTACAATTAACCTAACACTACACTATCAATAAATTAATTAAACACAATTGCTACAAATAAATACAATTAAATAAACTATCTAAAGTACAAAAAATAAAAAAGAACTAAGTTACAAAAAATAAAAAAATATTTACAAACATAAGAAAAATATTACAACAATTTTAAACTAATTACACCTACTCTAAGCCCCCTAATAAAATAACAAAGCCCCCCAAAATAAAAAATTCCCTACCCTATTCTAAATTAAAAAAGTTACAAGCTCTTTTACCTTACCAGCCCTGAACAGGGCCCTTTGCGGGGCATGCCCCAAGAAGTTCAGCTCTTTTGCCTGTAAAAAAAAACATACAATACCCCCCCCCCAACATTACAACCCACCACCCATATACCCCTAATCTAACCCAAACCCCCCTTAAATAAACCTAACACTAAGCCCCTGAAGATCTTCCTACCTTGTCTTCACCATCCAGGTATCACCGATCGGTCCTGGCTCCAAGATCTTCATCCAACCCAAGCGGGGGTTGGCGATCCATAATCCGGTGCTGAAGAGGTCCAGAAGAGGCTCCAAAGTCTTCCTCCTATCCGGCAAGAAGAGGACATCCGGACCGGCAAACATCTTCTCCAAGCGGCATCTTCGATCTTCTTCCATCCGGAGCGAAGCGTCAGGATCCTGAAGACCTCCAGCGCGGAACATCCATCCGGCCCGACGACTGAACGACGAATGACTGTTCCTTTAAGGGACGTCATCCAAGATGGCGTCCCTCGAATTCCGATTGGCTGATAGGATTCTATCAGCCAATCGGAATTAAGGTAGGAATTTTCTGATTGGCTGATGGAATCAGCCAATCAGAATCTAGTTCAATCCGATTGGCTGATCCAATCAGCCAATCAGATTGAGCTCGCATTCTATTGGCTGATCGGAACAGCCAATAGAATGCGAGCTCAATCTGATTGGCTGATTGGATCAGCCAATCGGATTGAACTTGATTCTGATTGGCTGATTCCATCAGCCAATCAGAAAATTCCTACCTTAATTCCGATTGGCTGATAGAATCCTATCAGCCAATCGGAATTCGAGGGACGCCATCTTGGATGACGTCCCTTAAAGGAACAGTCATTCGTCGTTCAGTCGTCGGGCCGGATGGATGTTCCGCGCTGGAGGTCTTCAGGATCCTGCCGCTTCGCTCCGGATGGAAGAAGAACGAAGATGCCGCTTGGAGAAGATGTTTGCCGGTCCGGATGTCCTCTTCTTGCCGGATAGGAGGAAGACTTTGGAGCCTCTTCTGGACCTCTTCAGCACCGGATTATGGATCGCCAACCCCCGCTTGGGTTGGATGAAGATCTTGGAGCCAGGACCGATCGGTGATACCCGGTGAGGTGAAGACAAGGTAGGAAGATCTTCAGGGGCTTAGTGTTAGGTTTATTTAAGAGGGGTTTGGGTTAGATTAGGGGTATGTGGGTGGTGGGTTGTAATGTTGGGGGGGGGGTATTGTATTTATTCTTTTACAGGCAAAAGAGCTGAAATTCTTGGGGCATGCCCCGCAAAGGGCCCTGTTCAGGGCTGGTAAGGTAAAAGAGCTTGTAACTTTTTTAATTTAGAATAGGGTAGGGAATTTTTTTATTTTGGGGGGCTTTGTTATTTTATTAGGGGGCTTAGAGTAGGTGTAATTAGTTTAAAATTTTTGTAATATTTTTCTTATGTTTGTAAATATTTTTTTATTTTTTGTAACTTAGTTCTTTTTTATTTTTTGTACTTTAGATAGTTTATTTAATTGTATTTATTTGTAGCAATTGTGTTTAATTAATTTATTGATAGTGTAGTGTTAGGTTAATTGTAGGTAATTGTAGGTAGTTTATTTAATTATTTTATTGATAGTGTAGTGTTAGGTTTATTTGTAACTTAGGTTAGGATTTATTTTACAGGTAAATTTGTTATTATTTTAACTAGGTAGCTATTAAATAGTTCTTAACTATTTAATAGCTATTGTACCTGGTTAAAATAATTACAAAGTTGCCTGTAAAATAAATATAAATCCTAAAATAGCTATAATATAATTATAATTTATATTGTAGCTATATTAGGGTTTATTTTACAGGTAAGTATTTAGCTTTAAATAGGAATAATTTATTTAATAAGAGTTAATTTATTTCGTTAGATGTAAATTATATTTAACTTAGGGAGGTGTTAGTGTTAGGGTTAGACTTAGCTTTAGGGGTTAATACATTTATTAGAATAGCGGTGAGGTCCGCTCGGAAGATTAGGGGTTAATAATTGAAGGTAGGTGTCGGCGATGTTAGGGAGGGCAGATTAGGGGTTAATACTATTTATGATAGGGTTAGTGAGGCGGATTAGGGGTTAATAACTTTATTATAGTAGCGCTCAGGTCCGCTCGGCAGATTAGGGGTTAATAAGTGTAGGTAGGTGTCGGCGACGTTGTGGGGGGCAGATTAGGGGTTAATAAATATAACATAGGGGTCGGCGATGTTAGGGCAGCATATTAGGGGTACATAGGGATAACGTAGGTTGCGGCGGCTTACGGAGCGGCAGATTAGGGGTTAAAAAAAATATGCAGGGGTCAGCGATAGCGGGAGCGGCAGATTAGGGGTTAATAAGTGTAAGGGTAGGGGTGTTTAGACTCGGGGTACATGTTAGAGTGTTAGGTGCAGACGTAGGAAGTGTTTCCCCATAGGAAACAATGGGGCTGCGTTAGAAGCTGAACGCTGCTTTTTTGCAGGTGTTAGGTTTTTTTTCAGCTCAAACAGCCCCATTGTTTCCTATGGGAGAATCGTGCACGAGCACGTTTTTGAGGCCGGCCGCGTCCGTAAGCAACTCTGGTATCGAGAGTTGCATTTGCGGTAAAAATGATCTACGCTCCTTTTTTGGAGCCTAACGCAGCATTTGTTTTAACTCTCGATACCAGAGTTAAATTTATGGTGCGGCCAGAAAAAAGCCTGCGGAGCGTTAACAGCCCTTCTACCGCCAAACTCCAAATCTAGGCCTTAATTTTGTACATTTTATTTTCTCATTCTAAAATGATATTTTCCAAGCCTTTTTTCATTTGGTTATTTAACAGGGATATGCATTGCTAAGCATGAGAGTGATTATAAAACTAATGCAATACATGACAATGGATCAAGTCGAGATTATGGAATATTTCAAATTAACAGCAGATGGTGGTGCGATGATGGGAAGACTGCAAATACGGCAAATGGGTGTAACAAACCATGCAGCAGTAAGTACTAGTAACTCATCATGCATTTCCTTATTAATTTCCCAGTATCATCTGTTAACGAGTCCATGGTTTCCATTGATTGCTTTATAAAACATTGTTTTATAACAAACATAACATTTTGCTGTGGGATATTTGATGGAATGGCTTTGAGGGTATGAAGAACAGCTTGTGGTATCCAAGGGGGATTTGGGTGGCAGATGGTGTGTGGTGGTGGCTTTAGTCAAGATTAAAGTTGGTTCGGGTTGGATTTGAGCTGTCTGACAGTAGGGTTGGAGACATGGCTGTAAACATGGTTAGAATAATAGGTTGAGACAGCCTGTAAGGTTTCTTTAACTTCAACAATTTCCCCAGCTCTATCTATTCTGATACAGGCCTGGACTGCACATAGGGCATTTGCTCAGTGGACTGGGCCTGTTGTGGGCTTGTTGTTTTAGTCCCACCGAGTCACCAGCATTATTATTTGTACATGATGCAGGGCCAGACTTGCCTCCCTCTGCCTTCATGTGTCTGTGAGCCAGGTCATAACCGTCCCACCTTTTATCTGAGAGCCATCTCAGGGATGGGTCCCATCCCACAGCATTACTTTAAAATATTTCTGCTCACAACGACTGGCTCTCCTTCAGAGCTTTCTCCTCTGATGGATTTGTGTTCAGTGCAGAATTGGTCTGCGACAGCTTCAGACAGCCTCAAAACTGGGTATGAAATATGCATGGATTATTGCTGCTCATATCAAAATAACACTGTTCTTGGCATCTGCATGTGTCTTGTCACCTAGTGTCTACCTCTTTTTTGTCCTCTAGTATATACTTGCCTACTGCCCCCTTTGTGTTATCACCTTGTGTCTATCTGTAAACTGTAAATTTGGGTTTACCTGTGTCCTTCCCTTTGGCCAGGATCGTAACTACAGGGGTGTCAGAGGTCTTCGTTGAGACTGGGCCCACATATATAGGGGCCCATTCTGTACATCAAATCAGTAATGTTATTCCTACAGAGGGGCCTGGTGGTGCATGGACTCCACCTGCATTATGCCTGGGCCCTCTACACATCTCCCATTAAAAGAAACCCCACAGTATATATCTATGGTGGGATGATTACACGATGGCTGCCACTGTGTTATATAGAAAACTCTGCAACTATATTTATACAGGAACGCTGTGTAAGTGCACATTGTCTGGCGGGGACTAACCAAGGGGGAAGGACAACAGTCACATGCAGCTCATCTTGATAAAGCCTGTTGATGTAAGTGGTGCCTATTTGTGTGTGATTGTGGATGTAAGATGTGCTCAGTGCATGCATTGGGTGCCTTTGGATGTCTGTGGATGTCTGTGCCTGTTATTTCGGATTGATAGTGCAGCTGATGTGTAAGGGCAAGTGCTCAGTGGGTGAGAACTGGCCTTCTCTTCCTTAAAATGCTCAGGCCTATTTTTGGTCCCATTCTGGCCCTGTTATCTTTATTCTATACAACTGACTAAATATTACCCATCAGTAATTGCCAGGTAATGTAAAGAAGAGACGGGACATCAGGAAAGAAGTTCAAAACAATTATGTTTCACATATACAAATATAAATTAATCATGTTCAATTAATATCTCCTGTTTTATATATTATCATTTTAGGTTTTCTGAATGATGACATCACTGATGATATTGAATGTGCTAAAAGAGTGGTCAGGGATCCTCAAGGCCTAAATGCTTGGTAAGAAAATGAAATGGATATTTTTTATGTACAAATCATACATTGGGCTCCTTGTACGAAGCAGCGGAAGCTGTTCTGGAGCCCTTGCAGGGCAGGTTCGCATATGCGAGCCTGCTTCCCGCAATGTAAGAAGCAGCTGTCATTAGATCACTGCTTCTTGCACCCTACATCACCTCTGAGGTGGCGAGGGAAAATCACAGAGAGCTCGCCCGCTCTCAGTGATTGACAGCCCCTTCAGTCGCGTGATTGGTTGCGTGAATGACGGGGCGGGCATTACACACTCCGATGAGTGTGTAATTATACATACGGGCAAGTGGATCAACAGATCTGCTACCCATGTGTAGCGAAGGCAAATAGACAGCTTTGCAAGTTGAGAAGCTGTCCGCTCGCCGGTTAGTACATGGAGCCCATTGCCATTTATGTGACTGGCAAATATTGTGCTGAAATTATACTTCTGTAGCTTTTTTTTACTCTATTTGAATAATTTATTGACCACCCTGGTCAACTTCAATGTTAGTCCATGTAAGAGAGTACAGAGTTACTAAACCACTTATTAATTAATGGTACAGAGCATTGTAATAAAGCAAAACTAAAAAATAATTACCACATTCAAAACAAGATCTGGAAACTTTAGTAGAATTGGATCTTTCATTAAGCCCATATTGTTTCCTTCAGCTAGATGTATAATATAATCTTAAGAACACAATCAGTACAACTAAAGAGCTGCAGGCAATTAATCCATACTTTTCGATTTCATTTTAACAAGTATGTTTTACTTAGATGCAACATAGACTATTTCTTACCTTCCTTACATAATTATGTATTATCTGGAACAATGTGTATTTAATTTGTTAGTTTTGTATTAATGTTTGTAATATATATTGATATATTTATTTAAAAATAGAAGGTATTAATTTCCCTAACACTTTTCATCTTCCACGTTCATATTTAGTCATAAGGGGAATTATTTTATATATTTATTTGCATATATTATACAGTATAGTAATTTATTCCTGTAATCTATTCTATTAAATGGTTATTGTCATATAGAATTTTTTTCTTTGCTGACCTTAGCTAAGTACCTACCACTTGTGATTGTTAAACACCAAAGGGTAGATCATAATCTTTCTGATATTTGCTCCCGATAACAAGTTTCTAGTTTAAGCCAAATGTTACTTTCACAATTATTTTGCATAATTTCTTTAATTTCTCTTCAATTGTTAGGGTTGTCTATACAAAACACTGCAAAGGTAAAGATATGAGCAAATATAAATGCTGAAGCAGAACAGCAATATTGCAAAGCAATGACTTCGTCTTGTTGTTACTCCTTCAAAACAATTCACCGGCTTGGTTTTGCAAATGTAAAACTTCCATAAATGTTTGTTTTACTACATCTAAAAAATAAAAGTAGCTTACCGCTTAATTATTGTGTTTATTTTTATTAAATATCCGGTGATAAACTATTCTCAGCAATAAATGGTTATTGTATCATGAGATACTGTACCTTAAGACGTAGTAAAAAAAAAAGTGGACTGACCAACAACAACAAAAAATAAAGGAGATTGTCAACAAAGTGGCTGTGGCTAATAGTTCTTCAATATTTAAACAAGGGTGATATACAGTAGTCAACAATTCAAAGACAGTACAATAACACTTAATTTACATTTCAAACAAGCTGTAGATATTTTTCTGACAAATTTCAAAGTTGCCTTTCATATCCCTGTACCTTGAATAACACGGCAGCTATCAGATAAACACAGACTCATATTTGTGTGTGAGATGTGAACTATTTGCTTTAAACAAAGTATACAAACAGATCAAAGTAAAATCTGATAATGGAAGTTAATTGTAAACGGTTTATTTTTTTGTTGTTATATTACATGCTTCATATGAATCAAGGAAGTTTCATATTGACATTCACGTTCCTTTAAATGTAACCTTCTTCAAAGGGCTTATCAAGAACAGTGGTAAGACCAGCTATTGTCGTTGTTTATTACATTTATGTAATTACTAACAATTGGATCTGGGTTTCCGGATCTGATGTCACCGGATGTGACGTTCTTTGCAGCTCAGCAGCAGCGTAGTGTGAGAGGAGTGGTGTGTGAATGCTCGGGTGCTGAATCCCTCCTGCAGGCGCTGAGGGCCAGAAGCGCTTTTTGCCAGGATGGCCTCTGTTAGCGCAGTTCAGTTATGGCTGACTCCCACCAACCTACATCGTGCTGCAGCCTCAACACTATTGGCCCACTGGGTTGTGTCGTTTTCCAGGCCTGTCTCTTTGGTCTGGTCTGGTAACTCTCTTTATGGCCTTTAATTGTCTACTGGTCATATACACCTGTTTAACTGTCTACCAATATACATTTTTAAGACACAGGAATTAGCAGAATGTCTGGGGGCTTATTAGTCTGGAGGGTAATACCTATATTATGGGGGGGGGGGGTGAAGATGCATGATGGACACAGGTCTTAGATATAGGATATATATATATATATATATATATATGCAATCCAGATCAACCTCATAGATTAGGTCCGCCCGCACATAAGGTTTGGTATCCCCCAGTGAAGAAAGTCCCAGAGTTTCCTCAGTAAAAAAGAAGCAGTACGGATTATAAATTGTCTGTAAAAGAAAGTATCTACTTTGAGGGGTGAAGAAACGTGTAATTATAAAATTGTGTTGTATACACTGAATTAGTCTCCTGCAAGTAGCATGGGGTTTTGCCCAGGTAAGGAAAACCTTGAAAGAAGATTATCTCTCCTTCAATTGGGGTTAGGATAGTCTGGGTGGACAGCAAGAGTGTGAAGACAACATACAGTATACAGATAGAATATCATAAAAGTAACTGCTGTGAATGAACTATGTGCTGAAATCTGGCTGTGCTGAGACATACTCCCTCTTATTGCATGCTCTTTCTCAGTGAAGATAACCCCAGCGAAGATACAGAGTCATTATTCTATAAATATTGGGAATACTTACCATTGTTTCTATTGTTTCTATTGATCGCTGTTGGCATTATTTTTATTGTGCTAACATGAAAAGCAGAGCGCACTAATATAATTCAAGAAAAAATAAGCACATCTCTGTGCCCACAGATTACTATATAAGGTTGTTCTTCCTTAGTGAAGATAACCCCCGTGAAAATACAGAGTCATTATTCTACAAATAGTAGCGTGGTGCATTTTTTGAACATTTCTTTTTTCAAAAGAAGTTTACCTCTCTTTATCTGGGGTCAGAATAGTCTGGGTGGATGGCAAGAGGGTGAAAATAACATACAGTATACAGATAAAACGTCATAAGAGGAATCGCTGTTAACAAACTTTGCTGAATTCTGGTTTTGTGGATACATAGTCCCTCTTATTGCAGGTCCTTCCCCAGTGAAGATAACCCTAGTGAAGATACAGAGTCATTATTCCACAAAATATTGGGTGTTTGTATTGTTAGCATTGTCTGTTGTTTTCATTATATGTATTGTGCTATCATGAATAGCAGTGTGCACTGATCTAATTCAAGTAAAAATAAGCACATCTCTGTGCCCACCCACAGATTATTTAAAAAGCCTGCTCTTCTATAGTGAAGGTAACCTCAGTGAAGATAGAGTCATTATTGAGAACACCTTGGTTTGTTTGTATTATTTGCCATTTGCATAATCTGTACCGTGCTATCACGAAAAGCAGAGCGCATTGATATAATTCAAGTAAAAATAAGCACATATATGTGCCCACAGATTATTTAAGACATTTGTTCTTCCCTAGTGAAGATAACCTCCGTGAAGATATAGAGTCATTATTCTATAAATATTGGGAGTACTATGCATTGTGTGTATTGTTTAAATTCGGCTAGATTACGAGTTATGCGGTGCTAACGAGCAGTTTTTTCTCACCGCTCACTTACATGCAGTGCTGGTATTACGGGTTTTTACAAACCGGGCGTTAAAAGACAAAAAGTGAGCGTAGAGCAAAATTTAGCTCCATATCTCACTTCAATACCAGCACTGCTTAAGTCAGCGGTGGTCGTGCACAATTTCCCCATAGGAATCAAAGGGGAGAGCCGGCTGAGAAAAAGTCTAACACCTGCAAAAAAGCAGCGTATAACACAGTAACGCAGCCCCATTGATTCCTATGGGGAAACACATTTTATGATTACACCTAACACCCTAACATGAACCACAAGTCTAAACACCCCTAATCGTACACTTATTAACCCTTAATCTGCCGCCCCCGACATCGCTGAAACCTACATTATATTTATTAACCCCTAATCTGCCGCTCCAGACACCGCTGCCACCTACATTATACTTATGAACCTCTAATCTGCTGCCCCCAACATCACTGACACCTACATTATATTTATTAACCCCTAATCTGCCGCCCCCAATGTTGCCGCAACCTACCTACACTTATTAACCCCTAATCTGCCGTCCCCAACGTCGCCTCCACTATAATAAACATATTAACCCCTAAACCGCCGCACTCCCGCCTCGCAAACATTAGTTAAATATTATTAACCCCTAATCTGCCGTCCCTTACATCGCCGCCACCTACCTACATTTATTAACCCCTAATCTGCCACCCCCAACGTAGCCACCACTATACTAAATGTATTAACCCCTAAATCTAAGTCTAACCCTAACCCTAACACCCCCTAACTTAAATATAATTACAATAAATCTAAATAAAAATTAATATTATTACCTAAATAATTCCTATTTAAATACTAAATACAAACTTGCCTGTAAAATAAAAATAAACCCTAAGATAGCTACAATATAACTAATAGTTACATTGTAGCTATCTTAGGGTTTATTTTTATTTTACAGGCAAGTTTGTATTTATTTTAACTAGGTAGAATAGTTACTAAATAGTTATTACCTATTTAATAACTGCCTAGCTAAAATAAATACAAAAGTACCTGTAAAATAAAACCTAACCTAAGTTACAATAACACCTAACACTACACTACAATTAAATAAATTAACTAAATTAACAACAATTAAATATATTAAATTAGCTAAAGTACAACCCCCCACTAAATTACAGAACATAATAAACAAATTACAAGATATTTAAACTAATTACACCTAATCTAATAGCCCTATCAAAATAAAAAAGCCCCCCCAAAATTAAAAAAAACCCTAGCCTAAACTAAACTATCCATAGCCCTTAAAAGGGCCTTTTGTGGGGCATTGCCCCAAAGTAATCAGCTCTTTTACCTGTAAAAAAACATACAAACAACCCCCCAACAGTAAAACCCACCATCCACACAACCAACCCCCCAAATAAAATACTATCTAAAAAAAACTAAGCTCCCCATTGCCCTGAAAAGGGCATTTGGATGGGCATTGCCCTTAAAAGGGCATTTAGCTCTTTTGTGGCCCAAACCCTAATCTAAAAAATAAAACCCACCCAATACACCCTTAAAAAAAACTAACACTAACCCCCTGAAGATCGACTTACTGTTCTGAAGACCGGACATCCATCCTCAAGGAAGCTGCAGAAGTCTTCATCCAACCGGGCCGAAGTCCTCAACGAAGCCGGGAGAAGTCTTCATCCAAGTCGGGCAAAGTGGTCCTCCAGATGGGCAGAAGTCTTCATCCAGACGGCATCTTCTATCTTCATCTATCCGACGTGAAGCGGGTCCATCTTCGAGACATCCGACGCAGAGCATCCTCTTCAAATGAAGTCTTCTTACTGAATGACGGTTCCTTTAAGTGACGTCATCCAAGATGGCGTCCCTTAGATTCCAATTGGCTGATAGAATTCTATCAGCTAATCGGAATTAAGGTAGAAAAAATCCTATTGGCTGATGCAATCAGCCAATAGGATTGAAGTTCAATCCTATTGGCTGATCCAATCAGCCAATAGGATTGAGTTCGCATTCTATTGGCCTCGGTTTAGGGGTTAATAGGTAGTTTATGGGTGTTAGTGTACTTTTTAGCACTTTAGTTATGAGTTTTATGCTACGGCGTAGGACTCTTGACAGGGTAGGGTGTACCGCTCACTTTTTGGCCTCCCAGGACAGACTCGTAATACCGGCGCTATGTAAGTCTCATAGAAAAAAGACTTAACGAAGTTTACGTAAGTCGTTTTGTGGTAAGGACAAAAAGTGTGCGGTGACCCTAAACCTGCTTTTTTACCCTAACGCACAACTCGTAATCTAGCCGATTGTTTGCTGTTTGCATCATTAGTATTGTGCTATCACGAAAATCAGAGTGTATTGATATAATTCAAGTAAAAATAAGCACACTTATGTGCCCATAGACTATTTAATGAGCTTTAACTTACTGTGGCCACTAAAGAGTGTTAAATTTAAGTTAAAACTATTCCGGTTCTCAGGCCAATATTTGTCTACATTTGATGGTTAGCTTTCTTGTTATATTAGCAGTTTATGCTAGTCTTTATTTGGCTTAGGGATATTATTTCTGCGTATGAGTCTGAATGTATAAAATCATAGATATCCTCAAGAATATTTAAAGCAACAGATATTCTCCTCTTCTGACACCCCTGTTTTAAGGGTTACACTTTTTAGTAGCTCTTTCTATAAAGTGCACTGTGATTTTTCTTTATTGTTTCTTCTTCTTTTCTTTCTTTTTTTTCCCCTTGCACTTAATACTTTGTCTGTCGCTCTGTCTTTACTCAACTCTATTGTCTGTGTTTTATTTATATCTGTTTTAGAACACTTATTTGCTACACACATTCACTTTAATTTAATTCATAAATTCTCTGCTATTAAACATATTATTAAACACATATTTATGGAGAAATTTGTATATTCTTAAAAAAAAAATAACAGTAAAACACACATGGCGGCACAGGATAGTATTAATTGACAAATCAAGTCTGGATACCGACTCTCAGCAATTAGCTAAAGTAATTCTAGAAATGATGCTTCCTCAATTTGATAAAATAAGACATGATGTAGCCACTTTATCAAACGAAGTCCATGCTTTTAATAGTAGGCTAGAATTAGCAGAGCAAATAATTTCCGATATGGAAGATAGAATGCAGTTACTAGAGAATGACAATAGGACTTATGACCCCCTACTTAAAAAGATGCGAGAGACTGGACGATCTGGACGATCATTTCAGAAGAAATAATTTAAGAATAGTAGGGGTTCCTGAGACCCAGGATTTTTTGGATTTAAAAGCTTTTTTTATGGCAAACTTCATACACTACTAGAAATTAGATATGTGCATGATCGAAAAATTTGTTTCGGTTCGGATCGATTCAAAGTTTTTCAAATTTCGTTTTGGATCGATTCGAATTCGGAAAACTTCAAATTAATTTGTTTCGGATCCGTTTCGGATTCATTCAGATTTGAAAAAATTTGGCTGGATTCAGTTCGATTCGGTTCGGAAAGGAAATTCGGAATTTCGGTATGTGTGCTGTGTATTAGACTAGTATTATGTACTGTATATTAGGTGTAACCCATAGAAGAGTGATATAGCCTAATATACTGTACAATACTAGTGTAATCCATGGCCATCCGAATTTACAGAATAAATCCGAACTAATTCGGATTTATTCGGTAAATTCTGCAGTATTTTAATTCGGAAATTCGGTTCGATCCGAATCTCTGAATTTGCTGAATTTTCTGAATTTCCAAATCGATCCGAAACGAATTGCACATATCTACTAGAAATCCCCTTATCAAGACAGCAAATGATCATAGAGAGAATTCAAAGGCTAGGGCAAGAAAAATTCAGGTCAGATGGCACAAAGAATATAGTTAAAATGCTCAGTTACCAAGATAAAATGGATTTGTTAACCTTCTATAGGAAAAAAAGAAAATTTTATTAGGAGACAATAAAGTCTTAATCTTCCAGGATTATTCAGTGGAAACCACTAATTGCAGAAAAGTGATGGCCCGATGTGCTCCCATCTTAAAAAAGGTTTTGATGCATTTCTTCTATACCCTGCAAAAATTAAGGTTTTTAGAGATAATATATGGCACTTCCAGACAAATATGCTGTGGTTAATTCCTGAGGCTATTATTATTTTATTTTTGTTTTGTTTTATTTTTCCCTGCTTAATCTTTTTATGAGGTGGTATTTAAATTTTAATTTGATGGCTAATGAGATCATTGTGTATATTGAAGTAAATATGACAGAGTTTAATTTCCATCTATACTTCAAATATGACTGGTATGAGCCGAAATTTAGTTTAAATAGGTTTTCATTTAATATTTTGGTGTTATGCATTTTGGTTTTTTTTCGCTCTCGTCTTCCTCTCCCTTCGCATTTCTCTGTCTATTGGTATTTTGTGCAGAGTTGTTTAGACATGGTAATAAATTAGTTAATTTTTATGTTTTAACTAGTTTCATGGAATGTTCGTGGAATTTCCTCTCGTAAAATTATTCTAAAAGAATTGAGAGGCTTGAACAGTAATATAGCGTTTCTTCAAGAAACATATTTGCAACATAAAGAAAATCTTAAGCTAAAAACAGGCTGGGTGGGGGAGGTGATTGCTACTAATAGCCAGGCAAGAAAAAGAGGTGTTGCCATTCTTTTACATAGAAACCTTAAGTATAAAATAATTCCCTCTGTGTCAGGGTTTTTTCCCTGTTGTGTTTGCCATGTGCTGCTGGCAGCGATTTTACTCACCTCTCTTCCTGACTATGGTGCATTGTGGGGGATGCTGCTCACTTCCTGCACTTCCTTTTATGGCCAGACTGGTGTGCATCATCCATGTGAGACAGGATGCAGTCTCAGAATTGGGATGTCATCACTTATTATTTAAAGGGCCTCTGTTCAGTATGCTTTGCCTTTGCATTGTCTCAGACCTGTTTGTGAGAGTTCCTGTGTATTACCTGGCTGCCTGACGTCCTTCCTGGTTCCTGATCCCTGGCTTGTTCCTGACTCTGCTGTTTTGCTTGTTCCTGATTCCGGCTTGTTTGACTATTTGCTTTGGCTCCTGACTCAGCTCGTCTGACTACCAGCTCTGGTTTTGACTCCTGGCTTGTTATTTGACTTGTGGACTTTTTATTATTTTTTGCTATTAATAAAAGTGTAATTATTTTTGCACTTCTCGTCTCAGTCTGATTCCTGGCACCCTGACACTCTGAAATAGATGAGGAGGGAAGGTATATTATTTTACAAATAGATATTTTAGATCAGAGATACATATTATGTAACATATACGGCCCTAACAGATTAGATAAAAGTTTCTGGATTAAAATTAAAAAAGAAGTTATTAATATTTGCAAACGATAGATTGATAGTAGCTGGAGACTTCAATTTGATAGTGCAATCCCCAATTGATTGGATGTTTCAGGGAAAAAACTATCAAGCAGCATAGAAATGAAACAGGGTTTTTCAGAGTTTTTAGAAATACATTAAATTTAAAAGACATATGGAGGTTGCAAAATCCTGATATAAAAAATGATACATGCGAATCAAAAACACATAAATCTTTTTTCCCGAATTGATTATATTTTAATTAATGAGAAGCTAGTAGGTCAAGCAAGATCGGATATCTCATATATTCGTGTCTCCGACCATGTACCAATTTCATTCTCTATTCAAGTAGGCTTTTCTTAGAAAAACCCAAACGCATTTATTTTTACTAAATATTTATATACAAATGTTAAATTTAAAAATAGGTTATTAGATACCTGGCGCAAGTATGTGGCACTAAATAAAAATTCTGTTAAAAATCAGGAAATCTATTGGGAGGCATCAAAAGCAGTAGTTAGGAGCGAAATAAAAGCTTTTGTTATCAAGATGCGCAAAAAAAAAATACGGCAAGGGATTTGCAGCTTTCTATTCAGCTAAGCAGAGAAATATAACCATTATATAGGTGTACCTATACCAACGAATTGGTCAAAATATATGCAAGCCAGGAAAGAAAGGGATATTTTTTCACAGCAGAATGCTACAGCAGAAACTTTAAGAACGAACGCTAGGTTATACAAATATGGGGGCAAAATTGGGAAATATATTGCCAATTTAATTAAACAAGCTCATGGATCGAAATAGGGAAAAAGAGTCTAACTCAGTCTGAAGATATAAGTAAATAATTTCTTGCTTATTATCAAAAACTTTCCCTCTATAAGGAAACAAATGTGCAGAATAAGAATGCCTTCTGGAATAGGTGTTCCTTACCCCAATTAAAAGAAGAGGAACTTTCTGAACTAAAAAAACAAATAGGGGAAGAAGATCATCCAGGTAATTCAATCAGGTAAATGTAATAAAGCTGCTGGGCCTGATGGCCTCCCAATCGAGTATTATAAAATTCTAATCACAGATTTGGCTAAACCTCTGCAAAGATTATTTAATAAATATTTTGTTCAAAATAGCTCTATGTCTAAAAACTTTGCCAGCTCACTCATCACCTTAATTTTAAAAAAAGATAAAAATCCTGAAAATATGGATTTGTACCATCCCATAATCGCTGCTTAATGCGGATTACAAGATTCTGGCTAGTATAATAGCAACGAGGTTACAGAAATTTATCCCAAATTTCATTCACAGTGATTAGACTGGATTTATAAAGGGGCCCTCATCTTTTACAAATTTACGTAGATTATTGTTGGTACTTGACCATTATAATCTTGAAAGGAAAAAAGGGATGAGTATTAAAGAGAACAAGGCTATAGTAGCATTAAATGCAGAAAAAGCTTTTGATGCCATTAATTGGGAGCATCTTTATGAATCACTTGCCTGATTCGGGTTTAAAGGCCCTTTTATAGGTTTCATTCTTGCATTATATAATAACCCTCTTTCTGTCTTATTATTAATGGGGCATGTACTCCGTCAGGGGCCTTTACGAAAAGCTTATCTAGAGGTTCAGAAAATCCCTAGGGTTGACCTGCTGAGACCTAAAACAAAGAGAACAGATAGAGAGCTGAGTGAGATAACTTTTGTGACTAACTATACCAACCAATTTAAACAGGTGTGTGACTTTGTCAAGGGAAATTTGCCGATTCTGAGGGCTGATGAAGCACTAAAAACCGTGATAGACAAAGGTTGCCGATTTGTTTCTAAAAGGAACCTAACGATAGGCAACATTGTCTCACCTAGCGCTCTCAGGAAACCACAGAAAAGTAGTAGCTGGCTTAGTTGTAAGGGCCATTATAGATGTGGCAATCATGGTTGCACAGCCTGTGGCTATGCTTCAACTGGCAAAGTCTTTCAGTCAAGCTACTCACAAAGAGTTTTTGATTGCAATTTCTGCACGAATTGTCGTTCAGAGTTTGCAATATATTTGATAACCTGCTCCTCTTGTCAGAAACAGTATGTAGGGTGCACTACACGAGAAACACGAGAGCGTATACGTGAGCACCTCAATGACATTGAGAGAGGAAGGACAGCAACAGGGGCATCAAAGCATTTCATCCATGAACATGGAGGTAGTGCTAAATCATTCACCTGGATGATCATTGACATCATAAAGAATAAACCTAGGGGAGGTAGTAAAATTAAGGAACTCTACAAGAAAGAGGCATTTTGGATCTTTAAGCTATACACACGTATGCCAAATGGCATGAATATTGAGACGGATTTAATTAATCATTGGTAACCAATAGCATGAAAATCCTTTGAAAGGAATTAAATAAGATCCACTAATGTCAAAAAAAGTGTCAAATATACAGAATATCAGGTCCGAGAAATATTGTTAAACACATAGATAGTAGCAATAAAGTCCCAGCGGAACCTTAGGGCGTGTTTCTTTAAACAAAAATTGCTACTAACAACATACATAGTCCATAAGTGGCCCGTTTCAGAGTAGACTGTGTTAACATTTAAAAGAGACCAAACATGAATATGAGAATAAAGCTACTAATAATCAATATTCAATTTAACAGTATGTCAAATTTGAAGCAGAGTAAGTCTGGTAAATTCAAAGCAACAATATTTATAGCTATAGGGAGTATAAGTTGCAAAACAAATGCATAAAAATAAAATCCAATGTCAATAGAACATATGTAGAGACATGTGTCTATATCAGTCCATACATGTCATAAGGAATAGCTATGCAGGGATGCACTAAACTATACTGAAAGAACTATAGCTAAAATAAGAATTACAATTACTAAACTTAATTTTAATAAATTGCTTCAACTTATTCTGTTTAGGTTCTTGCGTATATATATATATATATATGTATACATATAATTAATATGGTTCAGTATTAACAACAATATACAAACCAATATAGTCCATAATAATGAGTTACACTGATTCAGCATGAATATACATAGTTTCCAATAAAGGGTTAAATATTAGAGTGGAGGCGTAGCACAGACAACCAATTAAACAACAGAGAGTGGAATAAAACCACACAGCTGAGACTGACAAGGAGTGTCTATGAATAAGGCCAGCCAGGGCCGAAACATGTTAGACGTGTCTACTGTCTGTGCCATGTTTTTATGAATTTTGAAGCCATGAATTGTTTTAATGGAAGAAAATAAGAAATAAAGAACTTTTTAGATTTTAACCAGCTGCCATTTGACTTTTTGGTTTGAGTTATGTACTCCGTCATTTCAGTTATTCAGGGGAACTTGTTAGGGGTGCCGACTTTCTCCTTTACTTTTTAATTTAAGTATAGAACCCCTGGCCATGTTATTGCGTGAAGAAATAAAAGGGATTCCTGTAGGTGAAGATATCTTGCAAATAGTTTTCTATGCTGACGATTTACTAGCATTTCTAAGTGACATAGATGAAAATGTCCCCAAACTATTGAATATATTGAAGACCTTTGGTTCCTTCTCAGGATATGCTGCTAATTCGTTAAAATCTGAATTTTTGTGGATATATAAAAAAAGGAATTAAGGATTGAACTACCATTCAGAATTGTTACACAGTTAAAATATTTAGGAATTAGTGTAAGCAAGAA
Source organism: Bombina bombina (assembly GCF_027579735.1). Classification (NCBI taxonomy): domain Eukaryota; kingdom Metazoa; phylum Chordata; class Amphibia; order Anura; family Bombinatoridae; genus Bombina; species Bombina bombina. The sequence goes on along the minus strand of NC_069499.1, from coordinate 1,449,192,186 downwards.
TCCAGAGGAATGGTATAAGATTAATTTTCATAATTTATTCAATAAAATAAGGACAGTTTTTAAGAAATGGTCTGCGTTACCATTGTCTTTACCCAGGAAAGTCAATTTAATAAAAATGATAACTCTACCAAAACTCTTATATAGTATGCAGAATTTACCTTTTATTCTTAAAAAACCAGGATATTAAAAACTTAAATAGAATGCTTAGAGCGTTTCTCTGGGGTTCGGGTAAGCCTAGGCTGTCATTGTATAGCCTTTCGCAGCTCAAGGAATATGCAGGCCTGGGATTGCCAGCATTTCAGAAATACAATCTAACTTGTCTGATGAAAATTGTCCCAGAATGGTTATTGGATTTGCTGCGGCTCTGTATAAAAGAGAATTAATTCCCTTATTTCAAACCTTATGTCTTTAAAGCCCTCCTACATATTGATGTTAAATCATGGCCCCCTGATCTGAAATATCTTATTACCTTTAGAAATCTTATAATTGCCTGGCAAAAAAGTTATAAAGGCCTACATTTTCATAATTCCAAATTCTAACCTATTTTAGGCAACCCTTTATTTCACCCAGGCTGTGATTCTACGATATTCCGGTCGTGGAAACTAAAAGGCTTGGATTTTTTTTCACAATTTATAGATATTGCAACTCTTGCGGTCCACTCATTTATAGATATTAAAAGCATGTATAATTTACCGAATTGCGATATCTTTAGATATTTCCAAGTAAGGCATTTTTTAAACTCAGTTAACTTAGAATCCTTCTCCCAAAACTGGGAAGGAATTTATGCTGGGATTAATCTATTCAGGCAAGGTTGAGTGTCTATTTCAGGCTGGTATAATCTTTTGTTAAAAATAGAAGGTGAAAAAAATATTAAGGATATTGTGCATAGGTGGAATTTTACAAGTTTCCGATATTGAATACTGAAGTAGTAAGTAAAAGTGTATCTAAAGCATGGTGGGCAACACCTCAGTTATCGTGGCGAGAGTCACACATAAAACTGATTAATAGGACATATATAACGCCACATGATTTAGGGAAATGGAGAAAGAATTTAGATTGTTAGTGCTCTAGATGTAGTCTTCCGCTAGCTGATTTAATGCATTGTCTTTGGGACTGCCCAAAGGTAAGAGATTTCTGTGGGCAGGATTACATACTGGCTCTCCAAGATTCTGAAGCGGGTAATTGTCCTGCATAAGGAGGAGTCAGTTTTTCTCAGAGACTTATCTAGTTAAAGGGAGGACTCTGATTTAATTAATTTTGCTATAATGAATGCACAAAATATAATCTTTTCCTCATGGAAAGATAAAAATAGCCCAAAGTTTGTGCTTTTCTTGAAAAATGTGCAGTTTGTGCTTTTCTTGAAAAATGAGCAATTCTAGAGCAATATGAAATAAATAGTGCAGTAGAAAAAGAAATTCTGAATTATTTTCTAAAATGGGGCAGTTATATTAATAGTCTTCCAATAAGTATTTAATCACAATATATTAGAACTTTAGTATCTTCCATTACTGTCCAAAATATGCATATTAGAGGGGAACTTAATGCCCTGATGTAAAATAAAATAAAATATAATAAAAATAGGAGAGGGATAGCTAGCCTTACTGGGGGGTGTTTGTGCGGAGATGGTATGCATGTGTGCTTCTGAATGTCCTCATGTTTCCTATGATCTCTCCATCTGCTTCTACCCCCTCACCCCCCAAATTTCTATCAGCCAATAGGATTTTTTCTACCTTAATTCCGATTGGCTGATAGAATTCTATCAGCCAATCGGAATTGAAGGGACGCTATCTTGGATGACGTCACTTAAAGGTACCATCATTTAGTAAGAAGACTCCGGATGAAGAGGATGCTCCGCATCGGATGTCTTGAAGATGGACCCGCTCCGCTCTGTTAATTGTAGTAAGTTTATTTACATTTATTTAAATTATATTTAAGTTAGGGGGTGTTAGGGTTAGGTTTAGGGGTTAATACATTTAATATAGTGGCGGCGACGTTGGGGGTGGCAGATTAGGGGTTAATAAATGTAGGTAGGTGGCGGCGATGTTAGGGACGGCAGATTAGGGGTTAATAAAAATTTAACTAGTGTTTGCGAGGTGGAAGTGCGGCGGTTTAGGGGTTAATATATTTATTAAAGTGGCTGCGATGTCCGGTTCGGCAGATTAGGAGTTAAAAATGTTATTTTAGTGTTTGCGATGTGGAGGGTCTCGGTTTAGGGGTTAATAGGTAGTTTATGGGTGTTAGTGTACTTTTTGCACTTTAGTTAAGAGTTTTATACTGCGGCGTTAGCCCATAAAACTCTTAACTACTGACTTTCAAATGCGTTAGGGATCTTGGAGGTAGAGGGTGTACCGCTCACTTTTAGGAAGACTCGTAATACCGGCGTTATGAAAATCCCATTGAAAAAATAGGATACGTAATTGACGTAAGTGGATTTGCGGTATTTTTGAGTCGCGCAAAAAAACTGAGAGGTACACCTGTACCTGCCAGACTCGTAATACCAGCGGGCGTTAAAAAGCAGCGTTAGGACCTCTCAATGCTGCTTTTTAACCCTAACGCAAGACTCGTAATCTAACCGATAGTTATAGTACTGCTCAAGTGCCAAGGAGAACTGCTAGTCTCAAGTGAAACTGCTGCTGACTGAATCACCAGTGCTTGTTGCATGATACAACTGTGCAACTGGCTCAGCACAGGTTTCAACTTGGAACCAGCAGTGCTCTGCAGCAAGTACTCTGAGTAAAAGTTGTAACTATGTTAAACACATAGAACCCTATTCTCTAAAGGTCTCTGGACTGGAAAGATTCTCTAGGTATGCGCACCAGTACTTTTATTTCCCTGGTGGAATTCTCTAAAGCCACATTTTAAATTAAATTTAAATGACACAGGAATAAATTGTATTAAATATGCACATCATAAATCATAATTGAAGTACACTGAATGTGCAAAACACACAGAGAAATTCCTATTTATATAAGTAAAATGCAAAGTGTAATAGTTTTTTTATTGTAAAATAGGCTGAACATGGGCATTCCATGGGAAATTCTCTAAACATTTATCGCAATACAGATCTCACAGTTTTTTTCTCACAAATTAAAAGGTGGCGCGCTTTTATCATAATACTATGGAAACCTATTCATATGAAAATAGCAGCAATTTTAAGGTTTAGTGCTCTGAAAACTGTGTATTTTGATTAAAGTTTAAACGTATGACGGGTTCTCCCTGTGTACTTTGTCCTCCATTGTAAACTTTTACATAGCAGAGAGCTCTCATTATTTTTATGGGAGACATCTCGCCACTTACATGGACAGCCCCCTTTTTTATAGAATTCCATGAGTGCTGCCCCTGCGAGTAAGGTTGCCATCGTTTCTAGAAAAAAATACTGGGTTTGCTCATTAGAATAAATCAGCATGAATAATTATACAACATAAATTAGAAACTAAAGCTGCTAGGACTGATTTTAAATAATCATTGGTTTATAATTAGATTCTAATAAACGTATTAAACATTCCAAATCAAGTATTGTTGAATATGCATTTCATTTAATCTTCCATAACAGATATTACCATTTCCATGAATCTCTGAAGGTGATGTTCTTTTTTTAAAGGGACATAAAACCCAAACAATTTATTTTATGATTTGGATAGAGCATACAATTTGAAACAACTTTCCAATTTACTTCTATTATTCAATCTGCTTCGTTCTGTTGGTATACGTTGTTGAAAAAGCATACCCTGATAGGCTCAGGAATTGGGAGATAGCTGCTGATTGGTGGCTTCACATACATACCTCTTATCATTGGCTTACCAACATTTTCAGCCAGCTAGAAAGAAAAAAGGAGATACTAATGGCACTACTTGGGATTCAAATGTAGGAATGCCAATCACTTTATACTAATGCCTACTTTCCAGTCTTGTAAATCTAAGACTTGAGACTTAGTGGTATTGTGGGCTTGGGTTCTATGTACTGGGTTTAGATAAACAGAAAGATCAGTGTGAGACTAATACTAGTGTACACTTTTTAAGCACTTACTTTCCTAGAACGGCTGTTTTAATTAAAGAGCAATGGGTGATTTTAGAGGTTCAGAGGGCAGAGATGCTTGAGTTAAAATATAACCTTTATTAGGATAGTTAAAACAAAATGATAATCATACACACACATTCAACTTAAAAACACAGGGGAGTTATCTGGTAGAGCATAATGATGTACTGTGTAGTGGTCAAGGAATAAGTTCAATTTTGTCTATTGATCCTGACCTAGGATGTGGATGCTAATCCGTAGTCTGGATATATACAAAGGATTACATTGTTTTATATATCTTAGAGAAACAAACAACATTTATTAGAACTATTGTATATAGTCATTTGAATTACTATGTTCTTGCATTAAAAAAATAAATAATTGTAAGACGTTTGTTATAATATCTGTTTGTATAGGTTTATGATTCAAATAATATTTATATGGCTGGCTATGAGCTATCTAGGTTCCTAAATTGTCAATTAATATAAGACAAATTGGGATATAAGCAATAGTTTTAATTGCACGCGCTAACATCCGCAGCGTGTAATAAGTTTAAATATTTAATCCCATCCGCTTATGTACAGGCATGCTAATGGATTGATTTGCAGCTTGCTTGTTTATGCACTGGTTATATAGTAGTGTTTATATCACTTTGTTCAGTACAATTCTGAATGGCTCAGTGCTGTAATACTGCCTACCTAATCAGTGCTGCTTCCCTCTACAATCTACAGTTATATTGCTGACTACAAGCTATCAAGGTTCCTGAATTGTAGGTCAATGTAAAGCGAAATGGAAAATTGGAAATACTTTAGATAGCAAATGTCAATGTCCCCAGCGTGCTGTGAGTTTAAGTATTCAATTCCATCCGCTTATATATAGGTACATTAATAACTCCGTTTTGGCTTACCTACAGTATCTATGTACAGATTATAGCATGGTTTTTATATCACTTTGTTCAATATTGTTATGAATGGCTCGATGTTGTATTACTGTGCTAATAACCTCTTAGATACCTTGATACCGCTATATCAATGTGCTTATTTTAAGTCTTATACGGCTTAATGTGATATCCAAAATTTATATTTATTATTGTTTTAAAACAACATGCGCCAACATACGCAGCGTGTTGTGAATTTTAAATATAATGCCATCCGTTTGTTTACAACATTACCAGTTTCTCCCTGCTATTTAAAAAAATGCTAATTGCATTAGAGCTTCCTTTGCCCTGACATGTTTCTCCACTTTTGGCTTTTTTAACGGGTACGGTGCAGCATCAGGCGTGGGATTCTTTTCTTCCTTTGCGGGAGTGCGTTAGAATATACAAGAGAAGTTTTCTGTGAATTTTCCCTGAAGGAGGTCAGTGCAGCTGTATTTCTACAATACTTGCAGGTCTGGTCCTCACTTTGAACGGAAGTTTTTTCAATATCTGTATAATCTTGACAGAAAAAAAAACTCAGCCTAAATAACTTTGGTCACACTTAAATGTATTTATTTCTCATTAAAAGTTGTGTAACAATAAACAAGTTTATTTTATTTATTTATTTATTTATTTATTTATTTAAGGATTTACATATCTTGTTCCCTATGAAGATTTTATTATAGGGCTGGGAGAATAAATTACATTACAACATTTCATAATTGAAATTTTAATTGTCATTCTATAGATATTTTCACAATCATTTGTATATAAATAGCTGGCACTTGCAGTTGAAATACAGTCAAACAAGATTGCAAAGATGAAGCTGATCCTGAGTCTGACTCTCCTTAGCTGTTTGGCATCTTGGATAGAGGCAAAAAAATACTCTAAATGTGAACTGACCAGAATATTTGGAGAAACTAAACTGCATAGATATCAAGGCATTGGTGCTACTACATGTATGTATAATAATAGTTATATATTATTGTTATTTATTGTCTCATATTATTATATATTAGAATTAAACCATAAATAAAATTGATACTGTAGGTATAATAAGTAATAAATAAATACAACATATCTAGGCATAGAAAAGTAGTAAGTAATTAGTTGTAAAGATAAATACTTCTAATATATGTAAAGGTTTGAATGAATAATAAGAAATCGAATATATGTTCATTATGTTTTAGTTTTTAATCTGAAAATTAAATATTATTTTATTTCATGTTAATGAAAGACATTGCTTTCCCCAATAACTGGACTAGCATTTCTATTATTTCTGTTCTAGACAGAACTCCTTTAGAAACAACACAATCTCACTCACTTAATTTTGTACATTTTAGTTTCTCATTCTAAAATGATATTTTCCAAGCCCTGTTTCATTTGATTATTTAACAGGGATATGCATTACTAAGCATGAGAGTGATTATAAAACTAATGCAATACATGACAATGGATCAAGTCGAGATTATGGAATATTTCAAATTAACAGCAGATGGTGGTGCGATGATGGGAAGACTGCAAATACGGCAAATGGATGTAACAAACCATGCAGCAGTAAGTACTAGTAACTCATCATGCATTTCCTTATTAATTTCCCAGTATCATCTGTTAACGAGTCCATGGTTTCCATTGATTGCTTTATAAAACATTGTTTTATAACAAACATAACATTTTGCTGTGGGATATTTGATGGAATGGCTTTGAGGGTATGAAGAACAGCTTGTGGTATCCAAGGGGGATTTGGATGTCAGATGGTGTGTGGTGGTGGCTTTAGTCAAGATTAAAGTTGGTTCGGGTTGGATTTGAGTTGTCTGACAGTAGGGTTGGAGACATGGCTGTAAACATGGTTAGCATAATAGGTTGAGACAGCCTGGAAGGTTTCTTTAACTTCAACCATTTCCACAGCTCTATCTATTCTGATACAGGCCTGGACTGCACATAGGGCATTTGCTCAGTGGACTGGGCCTGTTGTGGGCTTGTTGTTTTAGTCCCACCCAGTCACCAGCATTATTATTTGTACATGATACAGGGCCAGACTTGCCTCCCTCTGCCTTCATGTGTCTGTGAGCCAGGTCATAACCGTCCCACCTTTTATCTGAGAGCCATCTCAGGGACGGGCTCCATCCCACAGCATTACTTTAAAATATTTCTCCTCACAACGACTGGCTCTCCTGCAGAGCTTTCTCCTCTGATGGATTTGTGTTCAGTGCAGAATTGGTCTGCAACAGCTTCAGACAACCTCAAAACTGGGTATGAAATATGCATGGATTATTGCTGCTCATATCAAAATAGCACTGTTCTTGGCATCTGCATGTGTCTTGTCACCTAGTGTCTACCTCTTTTTTGTCCTCTGGTATATACTTGCCTACTGCCCCCTTTGTGTTATCACCTTGTGTCTATCTGTAAACTGTAAATTTGGGTTTACCTGTGTCCTTCCCTTTGGCCAGGATCGTAACTACAGGGGTGTCAGAGGTCTCCGTTGAGACTTGGCCCACATATATAGGGGCCCATTCTGTACATCAAATCAGTAATGTTATTCCTACAGAGGGGCCTGGTGGTGCATGGACTCCACCTGCATTATGTCTGGGCCCTCTACACATCTCCCATTAAAAGAAACCCCACAGTATATATCTATGGTGGGATGATTACATGATGGCTGCCACTGTGTTATATAGAAAACTCTGCAACTATATTTATACAGGAACGCTGTGTAAGTGCACATTGTCTGGCGGGGACTAACCAAGGGGGAAGGACAACAGTCACATGCAGCTCATCTTGATAAAGCCTGTTGATGTAAGTGGTGCCTATTTGTGTGTGATTGTGGATGTAAGATGTGCTCAGTGCATGCATTGGGTGCCTTTGGATGTCTGTGGATGTCTGTGCCTGTTATTTCTGATTGATAGTGCAGCTGATGTGTAAGGGCAAGTGCTCAGTGGGTGAGAACTGGCCTTCTCTTCCTTAAAATGCTCAGGCCTATTTTTGTTCCCATTCTGGCCCTGTTATCTTTATTCTATACAACTGACTAAATATTACCCATTAGTAATTGCCAGGTAATGTAAAGAAGAGACGGGACATCAGGAAAGAAGTTCAAAACAATTGTGTTTCACATATACAAATATAAATTAATCATGTTCAATTAATATCTCCTGTTTTATTTATTATCATTTTAGGTTTTATGAATGATGACATCACTGATGATATTGAATGTGCTAAAAGAGTGGTCAAGGATCCTCAAGGCCTGGATGCTTGGTAAGAAAATGAAATGGATATTTTTTATGTACAAATCATACATTGGGCTCCTTGTACGAAGCAGCGAAAGCTGTTCTGGAGCCCTTGCAGGGCAGGTTCACATATGCGAGCCTGCTTCCCGCAATGTAAGAAGCAGCTGTCATTAGACCACTGCTTCTTGCACCCTACATCACCTCTGAGGTGGCGAGGGAAAATCACAGAGAGCTCGCTCGCTCTCAGTGATTGACAGCCCCTTCAGTCGCGTGATTGGTTGCGTGAATGACGAGGCGGGCATTACACACTCCGATGAGTGTGTAATTATACATACGGGCAAGTGGATCAACAGATCCGCTACCCATGTGTAGCGAAGGCAAATAGACAGCTTCGCGAGTTGAGAAGCTGTCCGCCCGCCGGTTAGTACATGGAGCCCATTGCCATTTATGTGACTGGCAAATATTGTGCTGAAATTATACTTCTGTAGCATTTTTCTACTCTATTTGAATAATTTATTGACCACCCTGGTCAACTTCAATGTTAGTCCATGTAAGAGAGTACAGAGCTACTAAACCACTTATTAATTAATGGTACAGAGCATTGTAATAAAACAAAAATAAAAAGTAATTACCACACTCAAAACAAGATTTGAAAACTTTATTAGAACTGGTTCTTTCATTAAGCCCATATTGTTTCCTTTTGCTAGATTTATAATATAATCTTAAGAACACAATCAGTACAACTAAAGAGCTGCAGGCAATTAATCCATACTTTTCGATTTAATTTTAACAAGTATGTTTTACTTAGATGCAACATAGACTATTTCTTACCTTCCTTACATAATTATGTATTATCTGGAACAATGTGTATTTAATTTGTTAGTTTTCTATTAATGTTTGTAATATATATTGATATATTTATTTAAAAATAGAAGGTATTAATTTCCCTAACACTTTTCATCTTCCATGTTCATATTTAGTCATAAGGGGAATTATTTTATATATTTATTTGCATATATTATACAGTATAGTAATTTATTCCTGTAATCTATTCTATTAAATGGTTATTGTCATATAGAATTTTTTTCTTTGCTGACCTTAGCTAAGTACCTACCACTTGTGATTGTTAAACACCAAAGGGTAGATCATAATCTTTATGATATTTGCTCCCGATAACAAGTTTCTAGTTTAAGCCAAATGTTACTTTCCCAATTATTTTGCATAATTTCTTTAATTTCTCTTCAATTGTTAGGGTCGCCTATACAAAACACTGCAAAGGTAAAGATATGCGCAAATATAAATGCTGAAGCAGAACAGCAATATTGCAAAGCAATGACTTCGTCTTGTTGTTACTCCTTCAAAACAATGCACCGGCTTGGTTTTGCAAATGTAAAACTTCCATAAATGTTTGTTTTACTACATCTAAAAAATAAAAGTAGCTTACCGCATAATTATTGTGTTTATTTTTATTAAATATCCGGTGATAAACTATTCTCAGCAATAAATGGTTATTGTATCATGAGATACTGTACCTTAAGACGTAGTAAAACAAAAAGTGGACTGACCAGCAACAGCAAAAAATAAAGTAGATTGTCAACAAAGTTGCTGTGGATAATAGTTCTTCCTGGTAAACACCACAATATTTAAACAAGGGTGATATACAGTAGTCAACAAATGCAAAGACAATACAATGACACTTAATTTACATTTCAAACAAGCTGCAGATATTTTTCTGACAAATTTCAAAGTTGCCTTTCATTTCCCTGTGCCTTGAATAACACGGCAGCCATCAGGTAAACACAGACTCATATTTGTGTGTGAGATGTGAACTATTTGCTTTTAAACAAAGTATACAAACAAATCAAAGTAAAATCTGATAATGGAAGTTAATTGTAAACGGTTTATTTTTTTGTTGTTATATTACATGCTTCATATGAATCAAGGAAGTTTCATATTGACATTCACGTTCCTTTAAATGTAACCTTCTTCAAAGGGCTTATCAAGAACAGTGGTAAGACCAGCTATTGTCGTTGTTTATTACATGTATGTAATTACTAACAATTGGATCTGGGTTTTCCGGATCTGACGTCACCGGATGTGACGTTCTTTGCAGCTCAGCAGCAGCGTAGTGTGAGAGGAGTGGTGTGTGAACGCTCGGGTGCTGAATCCCTCCTGCAGGCGCTGAGGGCCAGAAGAGCTTTTTGCCAGGATGGCCTCTGTCAGCGCAGTTCAGTTACGGCTGACTCCCACCGACCTACATCGTGCTGCAGCCTCAACACTATTGGCCTACTGGGTTGTGTCGTTTTCCAGGCCTGTCTTTGGTCTGGTCCGGTAACTCTCTTTATGGCCTTTAATTGTCTACTGGCCATATACACCTTTTTAACTGTCTACCAATATACATTTTTAAGACACAGGAATTAGCAGAATGCCTGGGGTCTTATTAGTCTGGAGTATAATACCTATATTATGGGGGGGGGTGAAGATGCATGATGGACACAGGTCTTAGATATAGGATATATATATATATATATATATATATATATGCAATCCAGATCAACCTCATAGATTAGGTCCCCCGCACATAAGGTTTGGTATCCCCCAGTGAAGAAAGCCCCAGAGTTTCCTCAGTAAAAAAGAAGCAGTACGGATTATAAATTGTCTGTAAAAGAAAGTATCTACCTTGAGGGATGAAGAAACGTGTAATTATAAAATTGTGTTGTATACACTGAATTAGTCTCCTGCAAGTAGCATGGGGTTTTGCCCAGGGAAGGAAAACCTTGAAAGAAGATTATCTCTCCTTTAATTGGAGTTAGGATAGTCTGGGTGGATAGCAAGAGGGTGAAGACAACATACAGTATACAGATAGAATATCATAAGAGTAACTGCTGTGAATGAACTATGTGCTGAAATCTGGCTGTGCTGAGACATACTCCCTCTTATTGCATGCTCTTGCTCAGTGAAGATAACCCCAGCGAAGATACAGAGTCATTATTCTATAAATATTGGGAATACTTACCACTGTTTGTATTGTTTCTATTGATTGCTGTTGGCATTATATGTATTGTGCTATCATGAATAGCTGTGTGCACTGATCTAATTCAAGTAAAAATAAGCACATCTCTGTGCCCACCCACAGATTATTTAAAAAGCCTGCTCTTCTATAGTGAAGGTAACCTCAGTGAAGATAGAGTCATTATTCCATAAATATTGAGAACACATTGGTTTGTTTGTATTGTTTGCCGTTTGCATGACCTGTACTGTGCTATCACGAAAAGCAGAGCGCATTGATATAATTCAAGTAAAAATAAGCACATATATGTGCCCACAGATTATTTAATACATTTGTTCTTCCCTAGTGAAGATAACCTCAGTGAAGATATAGAGTCATTATTCTATAAATATTGGGAATACTATGCATTGTGTGTATTGTTTACATTCGGCTAGATTACGAGTTATGCAGTGCTAACGAGCAGTTTTTTCTCACCGCTCACTTACCGGGCGTTAAAAGACAAAAAGTGAGCGTAGAGCAAAATTTAGCTCCATATCTCACTTCAATACCAGCACTGCTTAAGTCAGCCGTGAGCTGGTTGTACGTGCTTGTGCATGATTTCCCCATAGGAATCAACGGGGAGAGCAGGCTGAGAAAAAGTCTAACACCTGCAAAAAAGCAGCGTATAACTCAGTAACGCAGCCCCATTGATTCCTATGGGGAAACACATTTTATGATTACACCTAACACCCTAACATGAACCACGAGTATAAACACCCCAAATCTTACACTTATTAACCCCTCATCTGCCGTCCCCGACATCGCCGCCACCTACATTATATTAATTAACCCCTAATCTGCCGCTATGGACACCGCTGCCACCTACATTATACTTATGAACCTCTAATCTGCTGCCCCCAACATTACCGACACCTACATTATATTTATTAACCCCTAATCTGCCGCCCCCAATGTCGCCGCAACCTACCTACATTTATTAACCCCTAATCTGCCGTCCCCAACGTCGCCGCCACTATAATAAACATATTAACCCCTAAACCGCCGCACTCCTGCCTCGCAAACATTAGTTAAATATTATTAACCCCTAATCTGCCGTCCCAAACATCGCCGCCACCTACCTACATTTATTAACCCCTAATCTGCTGCCCCCAACGTCGCCCCCACTATACTAAATGTATTAACCCCTAAACCTAAGTCTAACCCTAACCCTAACACCCCCTAACTTAAATATAATTACAATAAATCTAAATAAAAATTTATATTATTACCTAAATAATTCCTATTTAAAACTAAATACTTACCTGTAAAATAAACCCTAAGCTAGCTACAATATAACTAATAGTTACATTGTAGCTATCTTAGAGTTTATTTTTATTTTACAGGCAAGTTTGTATTTATTTTAACTAGGTAGAATAGTTACTAAATAGTTAATAACTATTTAATAACTACCTAGCTAAAATAAATACAAAAGTACCTGTAAAATAAAACCTAACCTAAGTTACAATAACACCTAACACTACACTACAACTAAATAAATTAACTAAATTAACAACAATTAAATAAATTAAATTAAATTAGCTAAAGTACAACCCCCCCACTAAATTACAGAAAATAATAAACAAATTACAAGATATTTAAACTAATTACACCTAATCTAATAGCCCTATCAAAATAAAAAAGCCCCCCCAAAATAAAAATAAACCTTAGCCTAAACTAAACTATCAATAGCCCTTAAAAGGGCCTTTTGCGGGGCATTGCCCCAAAGTAATCAGCTCTTTTACCTGTAAAAAAAAAATACAAAAACCCACCACCCACACAACCAACCCAAATAAAATACTATCTAAAAAAAACTAAGCTCCCCATTGCCCTGAAAAGGGCATTTGGATGGGCATTGCCCTTAAAAGGGCATTTAGCTCTTTTGTGGCCCAAACCCTAATCTAAAAAATAAAACCCACCCAATACACCAGAGCTTTCCAAACTTTTTATGTTGGTGACACACTTTTTAGACCTACATCATTTCAGTTGTACTAGCAAAAAGGAGGTTAAACTAACTTGTTTTAAGAGATACGTACACATACATGAATCATATAATAATGAAATGTATTTACAAGTAACAGTATGCATGTTGAAGAATTAAAAAAAGTTTAATAACACCATTAGCTACTTACTATTTTAATGGGATGTATGAGGTTAAAGGGATGTATGAGGTTGATGGCTGAACACAGTTTCTAAATATTTGGTGGAATATTAGATAGAGACACTCGCATTTCATCATCAAGCATTTCTTAAGCTTCCACTTCCTATCCATGTATCAAGAGCAGGAGCAGCAATGCACTACTGGGAGCTAGCTGCAAAAAAAACAACACTTTGACTTCTGACTTCAGCTCAGCGTTTAAGCTACCGCCCTCAGAGCTCTGTGAGTCCGACTGACTACAAACACACTGCTGTCCCACTCACTGACTACACAAGTAGTCACAAGCCGATTGAGGAGACTACACGTGCAGTCAGGGGCCAATGTGCCACCAATGGGAATAGTTTCAGTTCCCGCTGTGCTGCACTAATAGGTTAAGATGATCTGTGTCCCCCTAGGTATCAATCACGTGTCAACCATGTGATATGCATAGCAGGCAGGCGGAAAGTCAGAAACGAAAAAAAATAAAATAAAAAAAATTGTGCTGAAGCAGGGACACACCTACACACTGCTGCCGACACACTAGTGTGTCCCGACACACAGTTTGGAAAGCACTCCAATACACCCTTAAAAAAACCTAACACTAACCCCCTGAAGATTGACTTACTGTTCTGAAGACCGGACATCCATCATCAAGGAAGCGGCAGAAGTCTTCATCCAACTGGGCCGAAGTCCTCAACGAAGCCAGGAGAAGTCTTCATCCAAGCCGGGCGAAGTGGTCCTCCAGATGGGCAGAAGTCTTCATCCAGACGGCATCTTCTATCTTCATCTATCCGACACGAAGCGGGTCCATCTTCGAGACATCCGACGCAGAGCATCCTCTTCAAATGAAGTCTTCTTACTGAATGACGGCTCCTTTAAGTGATGTCATCTAAGATGGCGTCCCTTAGATTCCAATTGGCTGATAGAATTCTATCAGCCAATAGGAATTAAGGTAGAAAAAATCCTATTGGCTGATGCAATCAGCCAATAGGATTGAGCTCGCATTCTATTGGCCTCGGTTTAGGGGTTAATAGGTAGTTTATGGGTATTAGTGTACTTTTTAGCACTTTAGTTATGAGTTTTATGCCACGGCGTTGTACCATAAAACTCTTAACTACTGACTTTTAAATGCGTTAGGACTCTTGACGGGGTAGGGTGTACCACTCACTTTTTGGCCTCCCAGCACTATGGAAGTCTCATAGAAAAAAGACTTAACAAAGTTTACGTAAGTCGTTTTGCGGTAAGGCCAAAAAAGTGTGCGGTGACCCTAAACCTGCAGCGGGCATAAAAAAGCAGTGTTAGGACCTGTTAACACTGCTTTTTTACCCTAACGCACAACTCGTAATCTAGCCGATTGTTTGCTGTTTGCATCATTAGTATTGTGCTATCACGAAAATCAGAGTGTATTGATATAATTCAAGTAAAAATAAGCACATTTATGTGCCCATAGACTATTTAATGAGCTTTAACTTACTGTGGCCACTAAAGAGTGTTAAATTTAAGTTAAAACTTAAACAATATTTGTCTACATTTGATGGTTAACTTTCTTGTTATATTAGCAGTTTATGCTAGTCTTTATTTGGCTTAGGGATATTATTTCTGCATATGAGTCTGAATATATAAAAGCATAGATATCCTCAAGAATATTTAAAGCAACAGATATTCTCCTCTTCTGACACCCCTGTTTTAAGGGTTACACTTTTTAGTAGCTCTTTCTATATAGTGCACTGTGATTTTTCTTTATTGTTTCTTCTTCTTTTCTTTCTTTTTTTTCCCCTTGCACTTCACACTTTGTCTGTCGCTCTGTCTTTATTCAACTCTATTGTCTGTGTTTTATTTATATCTGTTTTAGTACACTTATTTGCTACACGCATTCACTTTAATTTAATTCATAAATTCTCTGCTATTTTGCCCGATACTTAAACACATATTTATGGAGAAATTTGTATATTCTTAAAAAAACAAAATAACAGTAAAACACACATGGCGGCACAGGATATTATAATTGACAAATCAAGTCTGGATACAGACTCTCAGCAATTAGCTAAAGTAATTCTAGAAATGATGCTTCCTCAATTTGATAAAATAAGACATGATGTAGCCACTTTATCAAACGAAGTCCATGCTTTTAATAGTAGGCTAGAATTAGCAGAGCAAATAATTTCCGATATGGAAGATAGAATGCAGTTACTAGAGAACGACAATAGGACTTATGACCCCCTACTTAAAAAGATGCGAGAGAGACTGGACAATCTGGAGGTTCATTCCAGAAGAAATAATTTAAGAATAGTAGGGGTTCCTGAGACCCAGGATTTTTTGGATTTAAAAGCTTTTTTTATGGCAAACTTCATACACTACTAGAAATCCCCTTATCAAGACAGCAAATGATCATAGAGAGAATTCATAGGCTAGGGCAAGAAAAATTCAGGTCAGATGGCACAAAGATTATAGTTAAAATGCTCAGTTACCAAGATAAAATGGATTTGTTAACCTTCTATAGGAAAAAAAGACAATTTTATTAGGAGACAATAAAGTCAATCTTCCAGTATTATTCAGTAGAAACCACTAATAGCAGAAAAGTGATGGCCCGATGTGCTCCCATCTTAAAAAAGGTTTTGATGCATTTCTTCTATACCCTGCAAAAATTAAGGTTTTTAGAGATAATATATGGCACTTCCAGACAAATATGCTGTGTTTAATTCCTGAGGCTATTATTATTTTATTTATTTTTTTGTTTTATTTTTCCCTGCTTATTCTTTTTATGAGGTGGTATTTAAATTTTAATTTGATGGCTAATGAGATCATTGTGTATATTGAAGTAAATATGACAGAGTTTAATTTCCATCTATACTTCAGATAAGACTGGTGTGAGCCGAAATTTAGTTTAAAT
Source organism: Bombina bombina (assembly GCF_027579735.1). Lineage (NCBI taxonomy): Eukaryota > Metazoa > Chordata > Amphibia > Anura > Bombinatoridae > Bombina > Bombina bombina. The sequence goes on along the minus strand of NC_069499.1, from coordinate 1,449,175,959 downwards.
AGGTTTTCATTTAATATTTTGGTGTTATGCATTTTGGTTTTTTTTCGCTCTCGTCTTCCTCTCCCTTTGCATTTCTCTGCTTATTGGTATTTTGTGCAGAGTTGTTTAGACATTGTAATAAATTAGTTAATTTTTATGTTTTAACTAGTTTCATGGAATGTTCGTGGAATTTCCTCTCGTAAAATTATTCTAAAAGAATTGAGAGGCTTGAACAGTAATATAGCGTTTCTTCAAGAAACATATTTGCAACATAAAGAAAATCTTAAGCTAAAAACAGGCTGGGTGGGGGAGGTGATTGCTACTAATAGCCAGGTTAGAAAAAGAGGTGTTGCCATTCTTTTACATAGAAACCTTAAGTATAAAATAATTCACTCTGTGTCAGGGTTTTTTCCCTGTTGTGTTTGCCATGTGCTGCTGGCAGCGATTTTACTCACCTCTCTTCCTGACTATGGTGCATTGTGGGGGATGCTGCTCACTTCCTGCACTTCCTTTTAGGGCCAGACTGGTGTGCATCATCCATGTGAGACAGGATGCAGTCTCAGAATTGGGATGTCATCACTTATTATTTAAAGGGCCTCTGTTCAGTATGCTTTGCCTTTGCGTTGTCTCAGACCTGTTTGTGAGAGTTCCTGTGTATTACCTGGCTGTCTGACGTCCTTCCTGGCTCCTGATCCCTGGCTTGTTCCTGACTCTGCTGTTTTGCTTGTTCCTGATTCCGGCTCGTATGACTATTCGCTTTGGCTCCTGACTCGGCTCGTCTGACTACCAGCTCTGGTTTTGACTCCTGGCTTGTTATTTGACTTGTGGACTTTTTATTATTTTTTGCTATTAATAAAGGTGTAATTATTTTTGCACTTCTTGTCTCAGTCTGATTCCTGGCACCCTGACACTCTGAAATAGTTGAGGAGGGAAGGTATATTATTTTACAAATAGATATTTTAGATCAGAGATACATATTATGTAACATATACGGCCCTAACAGATTAGATAAAAGTTTCTGGATTAAAAATAAAAAAGAAGTTATTAATATTTGCAAACAATAGATTGATAGTAGCTGGAGATTTCAATGTGATAGCGCAATCCCCAATTGATTGGATGTTTCAGGGAAAAAAACTATCAAGCAGCATAGAAATGAAACAGGGTTTTTCAGAGTTTTTAGAAATACATTAAATTTAAAAGACATATGGAGGTTGCAAAATTCTGATATAAAAAATGATACATGCGAATCAAAAACACATAAATCTTTTTCCCGAATTGATTATATTTTAATTAATGAGAAGCTAGTAGGTCAAGCAAGATCAGATATATCATATATTCGTGTCTCCGACCATGTACCAATTTCATTCTGTATTCAAGTAGGCTTTTCTTAGAAAAACCCAAACGCATTTATTTTTACTAAATATTTATATACAAATGTTAAATTTAAAAATAGGTTATTAGATACCTGGTGCAAGTATGTGGCACTAAATAAAAATTCTGTTAAAAATCAGGAAATCTATTAGGAGGCATCAAAAGCGGTACTTAGGAGCGAAATAAAAGCTTTTGTTATCAAGATGCACAAAAAAAAAATACGGCAAGGGATTTGCAGCTTTCTATTCAGCTAAGCAGAGAAATATAACCATTATATAGGTGTACCTATACCAACGAATTGGTCAAAATATATGCAAGCCAGGAAAGAAAGGGATATTTTTTCACAGCAGAATGCTACAGCAGAAACTTTAAGAACGAACGCTAGGTTATACAAATATGGGGGCAAAATTGGGAAATATATTGCCAATTTAATTAAACAAGCTTGTGGATCGAAATAGGGAAAAATAGTCTAACTCAGTCTTAAGATATAAGTAAATAATTTCTTGCTTATTATCAAAAACTTTCCCTCTCTAAGGAAACAAATGTGCAGACTAAGAATTCCTTCTGGAATAGGTGTTCCTTACCCCAATTAAAAGAAGAGGAACTTTCTGAACTAAATAAACCAATAGGGGAAGAAGATCATCCAGGTAATTCAATCAGGTAAATGTAATAAAGCTGCTGGGCCTGATGGCCTCCCAATTGAGTATTATAAAATTCTAATCACAGAATTGGCTAAACCTCTGCAAAGATTTTTAATAAATATTTTGTTCAAAATAGCTCTATGTCTAAAAACTTTGCCAGCTCACTCATCACCTTAATTTTTTAAAAAGATAAAAATCCTGAAAATATGGATTTGTACCATCCGATAATCGCTGCTTAATGCAGATTACAAAATTCTGGCTAGTATAATAGCAACGAGGTTACAGAAATGTATCCCAAATTTGATTCACAGTGATTAGACTGGATTTATAAAGGGGCGCTCATCTTTTACAAATTTACGTAGATTATTGTTGGTACTTGACCATTATAATCTTGAAAGGATTGAAAGGAAAAAAGGGATGAGTATTAAAGAGTACAAGGCTATAGTAGCATTAAATGCAATAGCATTAAATTCAGAAAAAGCTTTTGATGCCATTAATTGGGAGCATCTTTATGAATCACTTGACCGATTCGGGTTTAAAGGCCCTTTTATAGTTTCATTCGTGCATTATATAATAACCCTCTTTCTGTCTTATTATTAATTGGGCATGTTCTCCGTCATTTCAGTTATTTAGGGGAACTCGTCAGGGGTGCCCACTTTCTCCTTTACTTTTTAATTTAAGTATAGAACCCCTTATGTTATTGTGTGAAGAAAAAAAAAGGGATTCCTGTAGGTGAAGATACCTTGCAAATAGTTTTCTATGCTGACGATTTACTAGCATTTCTAAGTGACATAGATGAAAATGTCCCCAAACTATTGAATATATTGAAGACCTTTGGTTCCTTCCCAGGATATGCTGCTAATGCGTTAAAATCTGAATTTTTGTGGATATATAAAAAAAGGAATTAAGGATTGAACTACCATTAAGAATTGTTACACAGTTAAAATATTTAGGAATTATTGTAAGCAAGAATCCAGAGGAATGGTATAAGATTAATTTTCATAATTTATTCAATAAAATAAGGACAGATTTTAAGAAATGGTCTACGTTACCATTGTCTTTACCCGGGAAAGTCAATTTAATAAAAATGATAACTCTACCAAAACTCTTATATATTATGCAGAATTTACCTTTTATTCTTAAAAAACCAGGATATTAAAAACTTAAATAGAATGCTTAGAGCGTTTCTCTGGGGTTCGGGTAAGCTGTCATTGTATAGACTTTCGCAGCTCAAGGAATATGCAGGTCTGGGATTGCCAGCATTTCAGAAATACAATCTAACTTGTCTGATGAAAATTGTCCCAGAATGGTTATTGGATTTGCTGCGGCTCTGTATAAAAGATAATAAATTCCCTTATTTCAAACCTTATGTCTTTAAAGCCCTCCTACATATTGATGTTAAATCATGGCCCCCTGATCTGAAATATCTTATTACCTTTAGAAATCTTATAATTGCCTGTCAAAAATTTTATAATAATTCCAAATTCTAACCTATTGTAGGCAACCCTTTATTTCACCCAGGCTGTGATTCTACGATATTCCGGTCGTGGAAACTAAAAGGCTTGGATTTTTTTTCACAATTTATAGAAATTGCCACTCTTGCGGTCCACTCATTTATAGGTATTAAAAGCATGTATAATTTACCGAATTGCGATATCTTTAGATATTTCCAAGTGAGGCATTTTTTAAACTCAGTTAACTTAGAATCCTTCTCCAAAAACTGGGAAGGAATTTATGCTGGGATTAATCTATTCAGGCAAGGTTGAGTGTCTATTTCAGGCTGGTATAATTTTTTGTTAAAAATAGAAGGTGAAATAAATATTATGGATATTGTGCATAGGTGGAATTTTATGAGTTTCCGATATTGAATACTGAAGTAGTAAGTAAAAGTGTATCTAGAGCATGGTGGGCAACACCTCAGTTATCGTGGCGAGAGTCACACATAAAACTGATTAATAGGACATATATAACGCCACATGATTTAGGGAAATGGAGAAAGAATTTAGATTGTAAGTGCTCTAGATGTAGTCTTCCGCTAGCTGATTTAATGCATTGTCTTTGGGACTGCCCAAAAGTAAGAGATTTCTGGGGCAAGATTACATACTGGCTATCCAAGATTCTGAAGCGGGTAATTGTCCTGCGTAAGGAGGAGTCAGTTTTTCTCAGAGACTTATCTAGTGAAAGGGAGGACTCTGATTTAATTAATTTTGCTATAATGAATGCACAAAATATAATCTTTTCCTCATGGAAAGATAAAAATAGCCCAAAGTTTGTGCTTTTCTTGATAAATGTGCAGATCAGAGCAATTCTAGAGCAATATGAAATAAATAGTGCAGTAGAAAAAGAAATTCAGAATTATTTTCTAAAATGGGGCAGTTATATTAATAGTCTTCCAATTAGTATTTAATCACAATATATTAGAACTTTAGTATCTTCCATTACTGTCCAAAATATGCATATTAGAGGGGAACTTAATGCCCTGAAATGGGAGAGGGATAGCTAGCCTTACGGGGGGGTGTTTGTGCGGAGATGGTATGCATTTGTGCTTCTGAATGTCCTCATGTTTCCTATGATCTCTCCATCTGCTTCTACCCCCTCACCCCCCACATTTCTATAAGCCAATAGGATTTTATCTACCTTAATTCTTATTGGCTGATAGAATTCTATCAGCCAATTGGAATTGAAGGGACGCCATCTTGGATGACGTCACTTAAAGCTACCGTCATTTAGTAAGAAGACTCCGGATGAAGAGGATGCTCCGCGTCGGATGTCTTGAAGATGGACCCGCTCAGCTCTGTTAGTTGTAGTAATTTTATTTAGATTTATTTAAATTATATTTAAGTTAGGGGGGTGTTAGGGTTAGATTTAGGTTTAAGGGTTAATACATTTAATATAGTGGCGGCGACGTTGGGGGTGGCAGATTAGGGGTTAATAAATGTAGGTAGGTGGCGGCGATGTTAGGGATGGCAGATTAGGGGTTAATAAAATGTAACTAGTGTTTGCGAGGCGGGAGTGCGGCGGTTTAGGGGTTAATATATTTATTAAATTGGCGGCGATGTCCGGTTCAGCAGATTAGGGGTTAAAAAATTTATTTTAGTGTTTGCGATGTGGGGGGTCTCGGTTTAGGGGTTAATAGGTAGTTTATGGGTGTTAGTGTACTTTTTGCACTTTAGTTAAGAGTTTTATACTACGGCGTTAGCCCATAAAACTCTTAACTACTGACTTTCAAATGCGTTAGGGATCTTGGAGGTAGAGGGTGTACCGCTTACTTTTAGGAAGACTCGTAATACCGGCGTTAGGAAAATCCCATTGAAAAAATAGGATACGCAATTGACGTAAGTGGATTTGCGGTATTTTCGAGTCGCGCCAAAAAAGTGAGCGGTACACCTGTACCTGCAAGACTCGTAATACCAGCTTGCGTTAAAAAGCAGCGTTGGGACCTCTCAATGCTGCTTTTGAACCCTAACGCAAGACTCATAATCTAGCCGATAGTTATAGTACTGCTCAAGTGCCAAAGAGAACTGCTGGTCTCAAGTGAAACTGCTGCTGACTGAATCACCAGTGCTTGTTGCATGATACAACTGTGCAACTGTCTCAGCACAGGTTTCAACTTGGAACCAGCAGTGCTCTGCAGCAAGTGCTCTGAGTAAAAGTTGTAACTATGTTAAACACATAGGACCCGATTCTCTAAAGGTCTCTGGACTGGAAAGATTCTCTAGGAATGCGCACAAGTACTTTTATTTCCCTGGTGGAATTCTCTAAAGCCACATTTTAAATTAAATTAAATGACACAGGAATAAATTGTATTAAATATGCACATCATAAATTATAATTGAAGTACACTGAATGTGCAAAACACACAGAGAAATTCCTATTTATATAAGTAAAAAATGCAAAGTGTAATAGTTTTTTTATTGTAAAATAGGCTGAACATGGGCAATGCTCTAAACATTTATCGCAATACAGATCTCACAGTTTTTTCTCACAAATTAAAAGGTTGCGCGCTTTTATCATAATACTATGGAAACCTATTCATATGAAAATAGCAGCAATTTTAAGGTTTAGTGCTCTGAAAACTGTGTATTTTGATTAAAGTTTAAATGTATGCCGGGTTCTCCCTGTGTACTTTGTCCTCCATTGTAAACTTTTACATAGCAGAGAGCTCTCATTATTTTTATGGGAGACATCTCGCCACTTACACGGACAGCCCCCTTTTTTATAGAATTCCATGAGCGCTGCCCCTGCGAGTAAGGTTGCCATTGTTTCTAGAAAAAAATACTGGGTGCGCTCATTAGCATAAATCTGCATGAATAATTGTACAACATAAATTAGAAACTAAAGCTGCTAGGACTGATTTTAAATAATCATTGGTTTATAATTAGATTCTAATGAACGTATTAAACATTCCAAATCAAGTATTGTTGAATATGCATTTCATTTAATCTTCCATAACAGATATTACCATTTCCATGAATCTCTGAAGGTGATGTTCTTTTTTAAAAGGGACATAAAACCCAAACAATTTATTTAATGATTTGGATAGAGCATACCATTTGAAAAAACTTTCCAATTTACTTCTATTATTCAATCTGCTTCGTTCTGTTGGTATACTTTGTTGAAAAAGCATACCCTGATAGGCTCAGGAATTGGGAGATAGCTGCTGATTGGTGGCTTCACATACATACCTCTTATCATTGGCTTACCAACGTTTTCAGCCAGCTAGAAAGAAAAAAGGAGATACTAATGGCACTACTTGGGATTCAAATGTAGGAATGCCAATCACTTTATACTAATGGTATTGTGGGCTTGGGTGCTATGTACTGGTTTTAGATAAACAGAAAGATCAGTGTGAGACTAATACTAGTGTACACTTTTTAAGCACTTACTTTCCTAGAATGGCTGTTTTAATTAAATAGCAATGGGTGATTTTAGAGGTTCAGAGGGCAGAGATGCTTGAGTTAAAATATAACCTTTATTAGGATAGTTAAAACAAAATGATAATCATACACACACATACAACTTAAAAACACAGGGGAGTTATCTGGTAGAGGATAATGATGTACTGTGTAGTGGTCAAGGAATAAGTTCAATTTTGTCTATTGATCCTGACCTAGGATGTGGATGCTAATCCGTAGTCTGGATATATACAAAGGATTACATTGTTTTATATATCTTAGAGAAACAAACAACATTTATTAGAACTATTGTATATAGTCATTTGAATTACTATGTTCTTGCATTAAAAAAATAAATAATTGTAAGACGTTTGTTATAATATCTGTTTGTATAGGTTTATGATTCAAAAAATATTTATATGGCTGGCTATGAGCTATCTAGGTTCCTAAATTGTCAATTAATATAAGACAAATTGGGATATTAGCAATAGTTTTAATTGCACGCGCTAACATCTGCAGTGTGTAATAAGTTTAAATATTTAATCCCATCCGCTTATGTACAGGCATGTTAATGGATTGATTTGCAGCTTGCTTGTTTATGCACTGGTTATATAGTAGTGTTTATATCACTTTGTTCAGTATAATTGTGAATGGTTCAGTGCTGTAATACTGCCTACCTAATCAGTGCTGCTTCCCTCTACGATCTACAGTTATATTGCTGACTACAAGCTTTCAAGGTTCCTGAATTGTAGGTCAATGTAAAGCGAAATGGAAAATTGGAAATACTTTAGATAGCAAATGTCAATGTCCCCAGCGTGCTGTGAGTTTAAATATTCAATTCCATCCGCTTATATATGGGTACATTAATAACTCAGTTTTGTCTTACCTACAGTATCTATGTACAGATTATAGCATGGTTTTTATATCACTTTGTTCAATATTGTTATGAATGGCTCGATGTTGTATTACTGTGCTAATAACCTCTTAGATATCTTGATACCGCTATATGAATGTGGTTATTTTAAGTCTTATACGGCTTAATGGGATATCCAAAATTTATATTTATTATTGTTTTAAAACAACATGCGCCAACATACGCAGCGTGTTGTGAATTTTAAATATAATGCCATCCGTTTGTTTACAACATTACCAGTTTCTCCCTGCTATTTAAAAAAATGCTAATTGCATTAGAGCTTCCTTTGCCCTGACATGTTTCTCCACTTTTGGCTTTTTTAACGGGTACGGTGCAGCATCAGGCGTGGGTATATATTGGCTTGCATTACTCCGCCTACTGTGATGTCACTGTCCATTGATTCCATGTTTTACTTAATCCAATCATCAATTGTGTTATTTTATCCCCTTCTCCCTATTTATCTTCTATTGGTTGTTTTCGATACATGTTCTGTGCATGTCTGAATTATTCAGTGTGAATCAGTTTGTGTATTCTTATATTATTGATCTACTGTACATCGCTATTATATATTATCTTATCATGATATTTGAAATAAAGATTGTGTTATTATTAACTTGGACATATTTTGTTATATATATATTTTAAGATGGGTATGGAAGTGAGGGTGAGTGAGTATCCGAAGATAGTGCTTTAAAAGAATTATTGGAGGGTGAAACATTAAACCAACATTAAAATTAGTGCATATGAGTGACAGTGAAGAATAAGTGAAATTTTGTACAACACATTCAGTTATATAATGAATCTTTCTGATTAGAGAGATTTCTTAATTTAAAGGGACACTCAATCAAAATTAAACTTTTATTATTCAGATAGAGCATGCAATTTTAAATAACTTTCTAATTTACTTCCATTAACAAAATGTGCACAGTCTTTTTATATTTAAACTTTTTGAGTCATCAGCTCCTACTGAGCATGTGCAAGAATAAGTGTGTATGCATTTGTGAATGGCTGATTGCTGTCACATGGTACGTGTATGCATTTGTGATTGGCTGATGGCTGTCACATGGTACAGGGGGGGTGTAAAAACACATCACTTTTTAAATTGTCAGAAAAAAAATCTACTACTCATTTAAAGTTCAGACTAAGTGCTATTGCATTGTCTTGTTATCTTGCATTTGTTGATTATGCAAATCTACAGTGTTGACTGGTCCTTTAAGTGCTAAATTATGATGCCTTAATCTGGCTATAAGTGTTTATATAAATTTGTATGAGAATTATTATTTTTAATCCTGTTTGCTAGGATATGGATATGCTTTTATATGTGTACAGTGTGTGTAATACTTGCGTGTTTCAAAAATGATGCTAGTGAGAGTGTGAAGTTGTATATTCTATATTGCTTAAGTTTATGCAGGGAAGTGCTATCCTAGGACAGATTACACCGAATTGTTATGTTACCTGTATTTGGTAATGTTCAATTATCCTGCTTTGGTAAACCAACATGTCAATTTTTTATACCTTTGTTGTCTTAATAGTTATTGGGTGGTTGCATATTTTATGGATGTTGAATCTAAGGTTGGGAAGATAATTTATTTTGTAAATTTGTTCAAGAGTTCTGATATTATTTTGAATTATTATAAAAACCATATATATGGGTGATCATTTTTGATACTAGTCGCATTGAAAGCACTTGCATGATATTTTGCTGGATTGGGAGCTTGGATAAAATTGTATTTTTTTATATGCCTGTTTTTTAGAGATAAAAGAAATACTTGTTATGTGTGTTCAACCCATTTAGTTGTACTAATTAAACAAATGAATCTATCTGCTTCCATGTTGCAGTATTTTCCATGTCTCCACCGTGTATGCCAAGATTAACTTTTTGCACCCGTAGCATTGCAAGCCTTCAGTCTTGGCTTGGTGATATCTATATAAGTGATATGCTACTGAGGTGATCATTTTCTTTTTCTTTAAGTCCTTTGCAGCCTTTTTTATATTACGCAGATGTTCCTGCAGTCTTGTGCGTCTCTTATCTCTAAAAAACAGGCATATAAAAAAATTAAAAAAATACAATTATATCCAATCTCCCAATCCAGCAAAATATAATGCAAGTGCCTTCAATGCGAATAGTATCCAAAATGATCTACCCATATATAAGGTTTGTTATAATAATTCAAAATAATATCAGAACTCTTGAACAAATTTACTAAATAAATTATCTTCACAACCTTAGATTCAACATCCATAAAATAATATTTGAGTATATATTTAAGCAATGTGTATATAGACATATATTCAACCTATATAGATCTCACAACAGACGTTACCTATGATGGTATGGTAGACATCTGAATTTAGATTCATCAGGCATCAAATAGGAATAATGCTTTTTCTTGCACTCTCCCAAATATGCGTCACAGAGCTAAAATGGAATTGCGCATCCGTGAAATCCCTATGCTCCGCCATTTCACACAATGAATATAGATTCATACAAAACTTAGACATATCAATTTGTATCATTAAATCGTTACAATGATCCTATTGGAATATCATGATACACTCAATTGTAAATATATTCAAAAGCTTTAAACATTATACTCACACTACTAGATCCAAATCAATTCATAATAACGGAAGCGCAATTACGCTTTAAATTATTGCGTAATGATCATGGAAGATATAATTGCACAAAGACGTGAACATGTGTTTGCTGTAACAGTGGCACTACTTTAGACATGTTGGTCAAATGTATACATTAATTAGTATAAATATTAAGAATACAGTATCCTGATTTTCAATATTCTAAATTACAAAAGCTATACTAGCAATATAAGATTAAAAATTGACAGATTAATGTATAACAATTGATGACAATGCAAGAATACATAAGATGACTCAAAGTGACTTTAAAATAAACATACATGTTCTCTTTATTTATAAATACATTTTAAAAAACAATGAACTCACGTGAAGAATTAAAATATGTTTAACTTTGTCAAATTGAAAAACAATGTATGATTGTTTGTGTCAAAGTTATGATTTTATTAATGATATCCAATACTGATTGAATATTTTACAGGTATGGATGTTGGTGCTGAACCCTCAAGCTCGGGTTTGTCCCAGTCTGGTATGTCTCATTATACTTCACTTTTTACTTACAAATTTGGACATAAAATTGCCTAATACATTCACATTGATCTATATTAACATGGATCCTCTAATTAGATTTCAAGTGTATTTAAAAAGTAGAATCACAATTAGGTAACACAATTTGTAACACAATTTGTGTATCGAAAACAACCAATCTTCTATTGGTTGTTTTCGATACATGTTCTGTGCATGTCTGAATTATTCAGTGTGAATCAGTTTGTGTATTCTTATATTATTGATCTACTGTACATCGCTATTATATATTATCTTATCATGATATTTGAAATAAAGATTGTGTTATTATTAACTTGGACATATTTTGTTATATATATATTTTAAGATGGGTATGGAAGTGAGGGTGAGTGAGTATCCGAAGATAGTGCTTTAAAAGAATTATTGGAGGGTGAAACATTAAACCAACATTAAAATTAGTGCATATGAGTGACAGTGAAGAATAAGTGAAATTTTGTACAACACATTCAGTTATATAATGAATCTTTCTGATTAGAGAGATTTCTTAATTTAAAGGGACACTCAATCAAAATTAAACTTTTATTATTCAGATAGAGCATGCAATTTTAAATAACTTTCTAATTTACTTCCATTAACAAAATGTGCACAGTCTTTTTATATTTAAACTTTTTGAGTCATCAGCTCCTACTGAGCATGTGCAAGAATAAGTGTGTATGCATTTGTGAATGGCTGATTGCTGTCACATGGTACGTGTATGCATTTGTGATTGGCTGATGGCTGTCACATGGTACAGGGGGGGTGTAAAAACACATCACTTTTTAAATTGTCAGAAAAAAAATCTACTACTCATTTAAAGTTCAGACTAAGTGCTATTGCATTGTCTTGTTATCTTGCATTTGTTGATTATGCAAATCTACAGTGTTGACTGGTCCTTTAAGTGCTAAATTATGATGCCTTAATCTGGCTATAAGTGTTTATATAAATTTGTATGAGGATTATTATTTTTAATCCTGTTTGCTAGGATATGGATATGCTTTTATATGTGTACAGTGTGTGTAATACTTGCGTGTTTCAAAAATGATGCTAGTGAGAGTGTGAAGTTGTATATTCTATATTGCTTAAGTTTATGCAGGGAAGTGCTATCCTAGGACAGATTACACCGAATTGTTATGTTACCTGTATTTGGTAATGTTCAATTATCCTGCTTTGGTAAACCAACATGTCAATTTTTTATACCTTTGTTGTCTTAATAGTTATTGGGTGGTTGCATATTTTATGGATGTTGAATCTAAGGTTGGGAAGATAATTTATTTTGTAAATTTGTTCAAGAGTTCTGATATTATTTTGAATTATTATAAAAACCATATATATGGGTGATCATTTTTGATACTAGTCGCATTGAAGGCACTTGCATGATATTTTGCTGGATTGGGAGCTTGGATAATATTGTATTTTTTTTATATGCCTGTTTTTTAGAGATAAAAGAAATACTTGTTATGTGTGTTCAACCCATTTAGTTGTACTAATTAAACAAATGAATCTATCTGCTTCCATGTTGCAGTATTTTCCATGTCTCCACCGTGTATGCCAAGATTAACTTTTTGCACCCGTAGCATTGCAAGCCTTCAGTCTTGGCTTGGTGATATCTATATAAGTGATATGCTACTGAGGTGATCATTTTCTTTTTCTTTAAGTCCTTTGCAGCCTTTTTTATATTACGCAGATGTTCCTGCAGTCTTGTGCGTCTCTTATCTCTAAAAAACAGGCATATAAAAAAATTAAAAAAATACAATTATATCCAATCTCCCAATCCAGCAAAATATAATGCAAGTGCCTTCAATGCGAATAGTATCCAAAATGATCTACCCATATATAAGGTTTGTTATAATAATTCAAAATAATATCAGAACTCTTGAACAAATTTACTAAATAAATTATCTTCACAACCTTAGATTCAACATCCATAAAATAATATTTGAGTATATATTTAAGCAATGTGTATATAGACATATATTCAACCTATATAGATCTCACAACAGACGTTACCTATGATGGTATGGTAGACATCTGAATTTAGATTCATCAGGCATCAAATAGGAATAATGCTTTTTCTTGCACTCTCCCAAATATGCGTCACAGAGCTAAAATGGAATTGCGCATCCGTGAAATCCCTATGCTCCGCCATTTCACACAATGAATATAGATTCATACAAAACTTAGACATATCAATTTGTATCATTAAATCGTTACAATGATCCTATTGGAATATCATGATACACTCAATTGTAAATATATTCAAAAGCTTTAAACATTATACTCACACTACTAGATCCAAATCAATTCATAATAACGGAAGCGCAATTACGCTTTAAATTATTGCGTAATGATCATGGAAGATATAATTGCACAAAGACGTGAACATGTGTTTGCTGTAACAGTGGCACTACTTTAGACATGTTGGTCAAATGTATACATTAATTAGTATAAATATTAAGAATACAGTATCCTGATTTTCAATATTCTAAATTACAAAAGCTATACTAGCAATATAAGATTAAAAATTGACAGATTAATGTATAACAATTGATGACAATGCAAGAATACATAAGATGACTCAAAGTGACTTTAAAATAAACATACATGTTCTCTTTATTTATAAATACATTTTAAAAAACAATGAACTCACGTGAAGAATTAAAATATGTTTAACTTTGTCAAATTGAAAAACAATGTATGATTGTTTGTGTCAAAGTTATGATTTTATTAATGATATCCAATACTGATTGAATATTTTACAGGTATGGATGTTGGTGCTGAACCCTCAAGCTCGGGTTTGTCCCAGTCTGGTATGTCTCATTATACTTCACTTTTTACTTACAAATTTGGACATAAAATTGCCTAATACATTCACATTGATCTATATTAACATGGATCCTCTAATTAGATTTCAAGTGTATTTAAAAAGTAGAATCATGATTCAGAGATTGAATTCAATTGTAATCAAAATCACAATTTATTAATATTCGAAGATATTCCTCAGAATCTTGCTATCTTTATTTGAATGTAGTTTTCAGGTTTTGCCCATATTGGATTCAGAACCTGGGTAGTGCTTGACAGTTGGTGGCTACATTTAGACAACACTCACACATTTTTACACATGTGCAGAATATATAAATATCCATCTCATATGCTTTGATATTTTATTCTTATCATTAGGAGAGAAGGATAATTAAATATTCATGATGATAGGAGGAAATTATATATTTGATTGAAATTGCGTGCTCTATCCGATTCATTACATCAACATATGGAATAGACTATTCCTTTAGAGTGACATTCTCAAATATTGATATTGAATTTATCTAAAGATACAAAATATTTTTATTAATCATTATACTGTTTTGATGAAACAATACTGTGATTTAAATCACATCTTTCACTCTTGGATTACCTTTATATATAAGCATATTCTAACAGCACCATGATGACAACGTTTAAAATATATCTTATGTCTTCAATTGTGATCAATATGTGTTGTCAAAAACCAGATTACTGTACATTGCACACATTTATATATGTGTGTGCCACATGTATTATGCTCTAGTTGTCACCAGTTGTTATACAAAGTGTTAATTGTCTGTCTGGATTTATTTCAAAACAGGGACCAATAGTTATTTTTAGATATGCCATAGATTAATATGATAAGAATCAGATGTCTAATATTTTAAGAAATAGGACATGTGAAAGACATAATTTTCTTTCCAATCACCTTGATGAACTAATGAATTTAATTTTCATATTAGTGGTCTAGTCTTCACCTTTCGAAAGATATTATTTTAAATAGTTTAGAATAATTTTATATTATAATACCAAATATGTATATTTAAAGCTGATGTACAAATTGTGTTACCTAATATTTATTAATTTAATTAATAGTTTAAGTTAATTTTACAAGCACAGAGGGATCCAGCACCAATGCAGACCTGCCTTTGCAGGATGCTGGTAAGTCCATTTACTCATTCATACGTCATTAAAGGTGTCTTTTGCAAACATATTCTGATCATGATTATGATGAAACATTCCATTTGAATAAAACTTATAATGTACTCCTCTAATTATATATATTTATTTTATTAGTTTAATATTATGATCTCAAAGCTTCTTAGACTACACCTTTGTGCTTCAGAACATGGATAGGACATGTTGATATTTTGTATAAATGTAGACAACAATCATCAAGCGATACACACATGATAACTATTTAATGTTCCTTATACTATGCTTTTTCCCGGATTTACAAAATACAGACAATTACATTTAATTATTAATCATCAATAATTATATATTTTATTTTAATTGCATACTCCATCAAAATTATGAAATGTCTAACTTTGTTTCAGTATCTCTTTAATGCAACATTGATGTGTGTCCTTGAGCACCAGTAACACATGTTATAATATTAACGTGTACACAACATATTATGTTTTACAGATATGGATGTTTATTTTCGATGGAGGAGAATGTGGCTCCCTTGGAGTCTGATGGTATGTCAAATATATATAACATGTATATAACGTGTATTGTTTCAAAATCACACTATTGAATAAAACTTAAGTCTACAGCTAGGTCCCTTTAAAATATATTATTACATTAATTTTCAAATATACAATCTACCATGTATATATTCTGAATAGTAATTGATTGAACCATCAAGCTTAAAATAATTATATTTAAGATTACAAAGGCAATAATCTTAATCTATATGGTAATCAGTGATTACCTTGTTTCAAAGGCTATGTGGAGTGGCCATTTATATTTGATCATATTACACAATCCCATATTATCCAATTGGTGGAGTCTCCAAAGTCAATCCATGGGCATGTGTCTAAAAAAACTCTATGGTGTTTCAATATCAAATGCATACATGTGTACTGATATATTATAAAATAGAGCAGTGTTTTTCAACCAGTGTGCCGTGGCACACTAGTGTGCCGTGAGAGATCCTCAGGTGTGCCACGGCAGACTGACAACAGTGTGACATATTTTTTAAACTTTGCTTGTTTTTTACTCCCAGTGCAGGGGTAGTTTGTAGGAGGCATGGCATAACAGCACAATACATACAGTATGTGTGTTTGTATATATATATGCTGTATTAGGCTACAATGTGTGATTTTTTTTAAGTTTTGGGATCGTGGTGTGCCACCGGATTTTTTAATGTAAAAAAGTGTGCCACGGCAAAAAAAAGGTTAAAAATCACTGAAATAGAGAAATATCATATTGTAAAATAATAAAGATCTGCACATAATGTTGACATAGAAAAATATGATATTTAATGTATTGATCAAACGTTCCATGAAAAATACCAGTGAGCAATCAGTTTCAAGTATCAATTAAATATTATTAGAAATTAGACTTGCTTCAAATCAATCAATACCTTTAAACATAGTCATTATTGTGACTTTGTATAAATAATTTATGAGAAAATTAATACAGATTTAAAATGATGCTGAATATTAATTTATTTCAATATAATAATATATTTTCATATAATATACTGTATGTATTTATAAAATTGTATTATATATTTCAGATGGACCTTCAACTTCTGGGCATCACCCTCCCCCCCTCACCGCTCTTCCCATCCTGCCCCTTCCCAAAACCAACCCCCTGCCCCCCCTTGCCACTCTCCCCATCTTGCCTGTCCTGCTCCTGCCCCACCTGCACAGGCACCAACTACCCAGGCTCCACCCTCCCCACCTGTGCAGGCTCCACTGGAGAAGAACCAATATGCCCTACCTTGCAACATCCCTCCCCACCAACACATTTACCCCACCTTCCTTGTCCTGGGTGTCATGTTCTCTTTCCCAGCCACTGATGTGAGTATCATTACAAATCAACATTAGAACATACATTTTTAAAGGCACATTATACTGATCTAATTATACATAAATTGCTTTTGAATCAGAAAGTTTATTTATCAAACTTTTCTTCATTTTATGAATGTAAATGTTTCATATTTACATTTTATGAAATTATCATCCTCTAAATGATATTGCCTAGATGTTGGATATAAATTATGTGTATATGCCAAAATTTTGTATTTGTTATCACCGTCCTTTTCCCAGTGTGTCATAAACCAAAGAAATAATGTTTTGCCGATAGGGTTTTTAGTTTATTTAATATCTTAATTGTTTATCTATGAAGAACATATTTAATGTGAAATTATTCTTCTCTATAGCATATTTTATTATAATCCTGATTTGTATTTTAATTAGTACAATGTCTCTTTGCTATATTTTTATTATGTTCTGTTACTAATAATCATTTTAAATACAGGTAGCCCTCAGTTTACGCTGGGGTTAGGTTCCAGAAGGAATGGTTGTAAATCGAAACCATTGTAAATTGAAACCCAGTTTATAATGTAAGTCAATGGGAAGTGAGGGAGTTAGATTCCAGGCACCTCTCAAAATTGACATAAGTAACACCTAATACATTATTTTTAAAGGTTTGAAATGAAGACTTTAAATGCCTAACAGCATTATAAACCTAATTAAATAATAACACAACAGACTAAATCATAAAACTAAGTTTAGTGAACAAAAACATTTGCTAATAATCACACAACAGACTGTATCATCAAACTAAGATTAATGAACAAAAACATTTTTTTACTTGCATTTTTCTGTAAACAGTTCTCTGCATTCTTAGCATGTTAGATAATATTGGGTCTGCACCTATTCTATGCATTTCAATCTGGACTGATTAAGCAGTTAGGCACCCTCACCTCAAGCAGCTGGACAGGAAGATATTAGGGAAGTGGCTGCTAGATCTTGCTGCTTTGAAAGCTGCTTGATAGCTAATGTCTGTTCTGTGTACACAGATTAATTTCAGACCTGCTAAGCTTGCATAACTTTGCTGCAACACAAGTGGACAGCTCCCCCTACTGGCTATTTTAATTAGTGCACTGCTTTTCAATAGCAGTCGCATGACCGAAAAAAAGGTTGTTATTCTGAAACAGCACAAATTGAACCGGCGTAAACCGAGGGCCATCTATATTTATATTTGTTTAGGTTATTTTGCATGGTTGACGATAGAGGCTCTAGCACGTTTGGAGTGAACTATGCTGAGTTCACATCAGTTGCTGGGATGTATGACTCCATACTTCTGCATCTGCTGCTTAATCGCCTCATATTGAGACACCTCATCCGTATGGATGCAAGGCATCAAGCCGCAGATGCAGAACCTCAGGACGAGGAAGGTGAGGATGATGTCCCTGTAAGTTGAGGATCCGGAGATGACCCAAAGGAGCACGAATAACTCCTCCATCCACATGTTATATTTGTTGCCCATTGGCAAAGTTTATTGTTTTATTGTTTGTTATTGTTGCGCCTGTTGCACTATTTTACCTTGTCAGATTTCTACTAAGGGGCTATGTTGGCCATTGTTTACCCTTGTCAACTCCCTGAAAGGACTGTGATGCACTATGTCACCTTGTCAGAGGGCTCCAAAGGGGATATGCTAGCCTTTTTTTACCCTTTGGCCATTGTTTACCCTAAAGGACTGTGATGCACTATGTCACCTTGTCAGAGGGCTCCAAAGGGGATATGCTAGCCTTTTTTTACCCTTGTCAACTCCCTGAAAGCACTGTGATGCACTATGTCACCTTGTAAGCTGGCTCCAAAGGGGCTATGCTGGCCTTTGTTTACCCTTGTCAACTCCCTGAAAGTACTGTGATTCACTATGTCACATTTTCAGATGGCTCCAAAGAGGCTATGCTGGCCTTTGTTTACCCTTGTCAACTCCCTGAAAGGACTGTGATGCACTATGTCACCTTGTCAGATGACTCCAAAGGGGCTATGCTGGCCTTTGTTTACCCTTGTCAACTCCCTGAAAGGACTGTGACAAACTATGAGGCCAATTTATTAAAGGTCTTGTGGACCTGATTCGACAGTGTGGATCAGGTCCGTAACACATCGCTGAATGCGGAGAGCAATACGCTCTCTGTATTCATCATTGCACCAGCAGCTAACAAGAGCTAATGGTGCAATGCCGCCCCCTGCAGACTAGCGGCCAATGGGCCACCAGCAGGGAGGTTTCAATCAACCCGATTGTACTCGATCGGATTTAATTCCGCCGATTCCTGTCTGCCTCATCAGAGCAAGTGGACAGGGTTATGGAGCAGTGGTCTTTAGACTGCTGCTTCATAACTGGTGTTTCTGGCGAGCCTGCAGGCTCGCCAGAAACACGGGCCCTCAAGCTCCGTATGGAGCTTGATAGATAGGCCCCTATGTTACCTTTCCAGATGGCTCCAAAGGGGCTGTGTTATCATTCTGACTTATTTGTCCTATTATCCTATTTCTTTATGTTTTATGACCTTCATAAATCATATTTATCATAATCAAAAGAATAATGTAATTAAAATGTTATATTTCTTCTTTATTTATTAATGTCATTTGTAATAAAAGTTCTTTTATGTTGATAATCCTTAAGTGATGCTGACCACAATTCTTAATTTATGGATATGCATTCATAAAGTACATTTGATTATTTTTGCTTTGGAAATCAACATACACATATAATATATTTAAAACAGACTATTATCTGAATGTTGGCAGCACATATATTCCAATTTTCCTTACATCTTATTGTAGTAGTATAACATAAGAAATCACTGTGTGTAATGCACACATTTTTGATGATTAATCTCTTTCTATTATTTTTAGTTAAATTTAATTATCAAACAATATATTGCTTTAGGTAACATATAATGTATAAACAATACACATTTTCGTGATGTATATAGTAGCATTATTTCTATGTAAAACTGTTAAACCCTGCTGCTTCCTAAATATTTCCTAATCTTCCTTTCTAATGAAATATATATGATTTAACAACAATGGACTATATTTCACAAATCACAGTATTATGTTATCTAGCGTTACATTATGTGAAGCTGTGCATTACATAAAACAAACACGCTTGCTAGTTAACAATATAACACATGCTAGTTTTTTAAATAGAAATACATTTGTTATTGACATGCAAAGGTGTTAAATCCATAATTTGATTGGATTACGTTGCTCCATAATATTGGATGCGCCATATTGCATAAGACGTCACATGCAAAGGTGTTAAATCCGTCATTTGATTGGATTAAGTTGCTCCGTGATATTGGATGCGCCATGTGTGTAAGACGTCACATGCAAAGGCGTTAAATCCGTCATTGGATGCACCATGTTTGCGAATGATAACACAGGTTTAAAACCATGATTTTCAAGGTTTATGGATTATGTCAATCATGTTGATTGTTAAAACATAGATGATAAAGAGTAAAGAATTATCTATTGATGGCTGTCTCGTGAAAGAAACGAATGAAGCCAATGTGTTGTTGATCCCGAATATATTTTGAGGCAAGTGCTAATCCATGAATGTTCATTGATGAATATACTTAATCTTGTTTAATATGTTTGTCAACAATATTTGCACATTAACAAATAATTAATGTGTTGTGTTTAATTGTCTACATTGAAAATTCCTAAACATGCGCATTTGTATTTGAAGTCATGTCTCAATATGCATTCACCTATATCATAATATATATAAGAGATGTATACTTTTTATAGATGTTATGTCCTGAAATGTTCAATAACGTGTTATGTATTTATTCCACATTGTTGTTATCCAAATATAGTACTGTGAGCATGATTTTGAAATGTAACTCTTAAAGAGACTTGAAACCCTAAATGTATCTTTCATTAGTTATGTTAAACATACAATTTTAACCCGGTTTCCAATTCTCTTCTATTCTGGTGCAGGGTTATCTTCTGCAGGGTTCTCCTCCAGTTCTCCCCGAGGTGTCCTGTCATCTTCTGCACCACTCTTATGCCTGGGTGAAGGAGAAGCATGTTCGTGCTGTGTTTTCTCCTCACCGGCCTCCGACTCTGTATATTTGGAAATTAAAGAAATAAGAAACATTAGCACAGTTCCAAATAAAGATGTAAAAGTTATTTTTGAAAGTGTATTAATGAGGCTGCCTTCGTAATTCAATTGTAAACATAAGCAATCTATACGATTTACGTATTTGCAAACCCGTCTTTCAGATATCAAGATGGTCAATATGAATGTATATTTGCGTGCATCTTAAATCTGTTTAAAGGGACACTGAACCCAAATTTTTTCTTTAATGATTTAGATAGAGCTTGCAATTTTAAGCAACTTTCTAATTTACTCCTATTATAAATTTTTCTTTGTTCTCTTGCTATCTTTATTTGAAAAAGAAGGAATCTAAGCTAAGGAGCCAGCAAATTTTTGGTTCAGAACCATGGATAGCACTTCTTTATTGGTGTTGCCCAATCAGCAAAGACAACCCAGTTTGTTCACCAAAAATGGGCTGGCATCTAAACTTACATTCTTGCTTTTCAAATAAGCATACCAAGAGAATGACGAAAATTTGATAATAGGAGTAAATTAGAAAGTAGTCTAAAATTGCATGCTCAATATGAATCACGAAAGAAAAAATCTGGGTTCAGTGTCCCTTTAAATGCACACCTAGTCTGTAGACTAAATACTAATGTGATGGCTTTTCTTTAAATCCAACTTTCTCAAGGTAATTCTGAATGCGTTTACGTAATAATGTCTAAAAAAACCTAATTGCGTTAGTCATATCCCAACTTTCTTTTGCGTGTGAATGGGTTATGAGGTGGATGTAAAGAGATTATTAAATGAGCTTACCATCAGATGAGAAGTGCAAGTTCCCAGTATCGAGTCCTCCTTTGATCCCAACTAGGGCCACCTCGGAAATGTTGGGACGCAACATTTCCTCCCAGCGGCTGTAGACAAATGCCTGCTCCGGGCCACCACCGGTCCCTGCATTATAGTCCCTCTCCCTCGACATTTTTTTCTTGAGCTCACTTTTGCAGTCCCGGTAGCGGTGCTGTATTGTTTTAATATCCCTCCTGAACTCCCCCACTGCGTTTGCAGCATCCCTGATCTCCTGCCACAACTGTTTCTTGACTGAAGAGGTGGCCTTCCATGCCTGCAGCCTCCTAGCCCTCTCCATATAGGCCGCTACAAGGGCCTTCTTTTCCTCCCTGGTATAGCTCTCCTCCCTCTGCCTGGGCTTCCCATGTGATGTGAGCCTCTGTTCTCCGGAGTGTATTGTGCCCTGTCTGTGCTCCTGACCTACACCACTGGGCCCAGCCACTTGTTTATCTTCAATAATGTGGCTGGTCCCTCCCACCCTGACCTCTCCCCCTTCCTCTCCCCCTTCCTCTCCCACTTCCTCGCTAGTTCCTCTCCCCCTTCTTGTCCCAACCTACTGCTCAAAGTGTGAATGGGATTTATAAAAAAGGGTAAGGGGTAGTAATAAACAGACAAACGTATACAAAAAAAGGAGTAAATGAGGGTATGTAAACAATAAGTTGGTGTAAATAAAACAAAATCTAACTATGGGCTGGGTATAGGATTAAACGGGATGGGGTATGGAGTGTATGTGTGTATGTAGTGTTACAGCTATGTGTATGTATGTATTGAATGTGTTTGCATGTAAATTAAAGTAAATGTGTTTAACTATATGTAAGTAATGGGGGGGGGGGAAGCAGCACTCGCACACTCACCCAGACAAATTCGTACACAAACTCTCAGTAACTCTCTCACTAACTCTCTCTCTAACTTACTGTCTCTCACTAACTAACTTTCTCTCACTAACTAACTCTCTCTCACTAATTCTCTGTCTCACTAACTCTCTGTAACCTCCAACGCCTAGATCTGCCATGTTTCTAGCATGCTTATATACCCTATGTAAATGGTTAATGATGTACCTGTTTGCAAAGTAAACAAGATCCAGGTGTGCTTTAGTGATGATTTGTATGTGTGCAATGTGGAGTAGTAGAATTTGCGCATGCTCATATAGAGTTTCTAAATGCACATATGTTTTTTCTGGAATGTGTATAATGCGATGATGTCACAGTGATCGTTTTGCATAACATTCTCCTAATTTAGTATATCAAAATCCAAATGATGATTTCTGTTCGTATTGTATTTGATGTAAATGTTTTTTTAATAATGTTTCCTAATCGCCAATGCAAATGTTTTGTTTGTGTATCATTGTGAAATTTATTTTTTCTTGTTGTTTTGTTCCATGATGCAGAACCCAATGTATTTTCTGAATCCTCATTTAGTGTAAATGTTCTGTAGTATTTGTTGTAAATGATTTAAATGTTAAATGCGGATGTGCTATGTTGTGTGAGCGATTGTTGTTTGTACTTTTGAGCTGATTATTTTTAGTATCCATTATGTTGTATGTGTAATATGATAGAGCAGTGTGCAGTTCTCGCAATATCGAGTGTTAGATGAAAAATCCGTATATTCTTCAGTTTGCATTGATTTCTATGGGAGAATCCATTACGCGTCCGTGATTACGCTAGGGAAATAAACGCTGTACTCGTGTTACCGAGATGCGTAACGAGGTTCTTTTCAGACTCGTAATACCTACGTTATGAAGAGTGCGCAATGAAAATAACGCAACAGCCATTAAGCAAAACTCATAATCTATCTGAAAGTAAATTATAGACACAAACCTTTACCCTTATATTGTCAATATTTAAACAACTAATATAATTTAAAAAAAAAACATCTATGTACTATTCTCAGGCTAATCAGTGCTTTAAATAAATCATTATTTCTAGCACCTTTTTACTGTTTAATATCCCTTTAACTTCATCAAACCATGTCCAATAAAATATATTTCCTATGGACCTCATGTCCCACCAAACTCTGTTCAGTTACATTCCTTAAATTCCTTAATTAATCAACACTGCCCAATGCATTATTGTTAAGTGGATATCAATAAAAGCTTTGTTATATGGTATTATCTGGAATACTCCAAGAACTCATGGGAAAAGCAATGTTAAGAACAATATTAAAGGGACAGTGTACTCAAAAAAATAGGCTTTTTAAAATAAAGCTTTAGGTGTAGATAAAGCTTGCAATATACATGCATTATAGATAAAGCTTGCAATATACATGCATTACTTATGTTGCTGCTTACGCTGCTAAAATGCATATGTATATAATACACACTAATTAGAGAGCTAGGGTTTTCCCCACACTTCCTAAGTAGCGTTCATACAGCCATACTAACTGACATGTATAAGATAACCTCTGTTGGGTTTAGCACACATGCAGAACTTTAGCACCTCAATAGAAATAACTTAGAAGTGTTAAACCAGAAAGGAGTAAAATCATTCTTCATGTGCACATGAGTTCTATTATGGTGTGTTATGTATTTATTTTATGTAAAATATTATAAAATATTACAAATAAAAATAATTAGTATTTATTTTATGTAAAATATTACAAAATATTACAAATAAAAATAATTATTATAAAGGTTCTTAGAAAGTATAATAAAACATTATAAAATGTAAATATATTTTAAAATAACTTTTTATAATATTATTATAATAATTACAATAATTTTTAATAATTAAAAACATATTTAAAAAATAGTTTATATGAAATTAATTCATTATGTAGCTTAAATTCTTCATGTGCGTTAAACCCAACCGGAGTTATATTAAAGTGCATTATTTATTTTTTATAAAATATTGAAAAAATATTATTAATAATTATTATTAATAATAAGTAGACATATTTAAAAAAGTAATAACATATTATAATTTTTTATTATAATGTTTTAGAATCTCTATAATAATTATTTACATTTATTAATAATATTTTTCAATATGATTTACAAAATAAATACATATCACACCCCAATATAACTCTTTAGCACACATAGAGAACTTACAGGCTTCAATAAAAAAACCTTGGGTGTGTTAAACCTGAAAGGAATTAAATAATTTGTCATATGTGCAAAACCTGACATGAGATCTATTAGGGTGTGTTATGTATTTATTTTAAATACAATAAAATATTGAAATATATTATTAATACAAATAATTATTATAAAGGTTCTTAAAAATTATAATAAATCATTATAATATTAAATTATATTTTACGATAAATAAAAAATATTTTTGAATATTTTATATGAAATAAATACAATATGCCCCTTAAATTCTTCATGTGTGCTTAAACTGACAGAAGTTATGTTAAGGTGTGTTATTTATTTATTTTTACAAATTTTAATATGTTATAAATATTTGAAAACTTAATAATAGTAGTTCATAAAATATATGTGTGTATATATATATATATATATATATATATATATATATATATATATATATATATATATGTATACAGAATATATATATATATACAGAATATATATACAGATATACATGTGTGTGTATGTAGATGTATTATTGCACATAAATATACATACATATGTGTCACAGGAACTGCAATTCAGAGAGCTAAGATATGAATGTAACACCAAAATACTTAAAGGGATACTGTACCCAAAAATTTTCTTTCGTGATTCAGATTGAGCATGAAATTTTAAGCAAATTTCTAATTTACTCGTATTATCAAATTTTCTTCATTCTCTCGGTATCTTTATTTGAAATGCAAGAATGTAAGTTTAGATGCCGGCCCATTTTTGGTGAACAACCTGGGTTGTCCTTGCTGATTGGTGGATAAATTCATCCACCAATAAAAAAGTGCTTTCCAGAGTACTGAAACCAAAAAAAAGCTTAGATGCCTTCTTTTTCAAATAATGATAGCAAGAGAACGAAGAAAAATTGATAATAGGAGTAAATTAGAAAGCTGCTTAAAATTGCATGCTCTTTCTGAATTACAAAAGAAAAAAATTGGGTACAGTGTCCCTTTAAGGACCACAACTGCTAGGAAAACACAGTGTTAGATAGGTTGTATTGTATTGGTGTATAGTATGGGATACATATGGTGAACCTGCGCAACAATATATTACTCAGTATTCACACAATACAAGATTAATATACAGGTGCAGTTTTTTACATAGCCCCTATGGCTGCCACATGTGTCAGGGTTGACACTGTGGATAGGAAAAATTAAAGCAGCAGGGGTAGTTAAAAGCAAACCTGAGTTTAGAGTTGTGTGCTCTGTAATATTGTTATAACACTCAGCCAGTTGTATGACAAAATAAAAGATGGCAGCCACAGAGAAAGGGAAGAAACGGAGCTGAGAGGAACAGAGCAAAATAATACTGACACAAATATATGTTTTAGCTATGTTTTAGGTATAAGTATGGCAAAGATACAATGTTCTCCGGTAGCTCAGAGGTTTTGAATAGAGCAGTGCTTACCAAGCAGGAGCGGCAAATTATCTGGCCGGGAACTGAAGCAGTGTGCAGAGATTCTGAGCTGCAGCTAGTAGCGGTAATGTGAAGCTGGCGGGTGACGTCACCGCGTTCCCGTCGACACTGCTGCAAGCTGACAGGCAGGGAGAGAGGTATGGTAGCTGAAACTGAGATCCGGCAGAGGGGTAAAGCAGAGTCCTCTCAACTTTAGATACGGATAACAGGAAAGACCTTTAGTTGGCTTAAGGTAGATAACACAGCAAAGACAGCAGGTACAATACTGGGTTTCACTAGAAATTAGTGGTTTGTGAACAGCGTTCACAAGATGGCAAAGGTTCACAGGAGATCTTGGAAAGATTACTGCAATACTAAGCAATGATATGTCATGAGGAGGAGCCTTAAATAGGGAGAGGAGTGAGCCTGCTGTGGTTCTTAAAGGTACAGTGGTTACCTGATTCCTGACAATATGTATATATATGCACATATATACATGCATACACATATATGTACACATACAAATACACATATATAGATATACAATTTTGATATAAATACTTCAAATCTAAATATATTATGCACACACATATAAATATAAATATATATATACATATATATTTATATACACGCACGTATGTATATATATATATATATATATATATATATATATATATATATAAATGTGTGTGTAAAAATATGTTTTAATGTGTTTTGAATAAAAATACTTTAAATTCCTATGACACACAAAAAACCTGACACTCGCCAGCAGATACTCAGTAATGTTTAAAAACAAAACTGGGGGAAGTCAGTTACATTTGGTGCCAAAGGTTCAAGCCCAGGACCACGTCAAGGTCTCCCCCTTCCTGGGACCTTAACCCTGCACCCACACAATGCATACTTTCAAACAAACCAACTGGGAACCTCCCAGGGTGACACAGGCTTTTGTAATCTCCCCTATGTAATTACAAAACACAGGAATGGACCGCACTCACAGACTAGACTGGGTAAACATCCTAAGTCTCCACTGTTAACTCCACAGCCCTGAACACTAACAGACAGCTGCACAGTTCCCAGCAACACAGGCAGTTAACCCCTGAACAGCCTGGGTGACAGGCCCGCAGGGAAACATTACAAACATTATAAACACATATTTACATATACAACCAAAGGTAGTTGCAAAAACGTGTACACTTTACAGCACTCAAATCCCACAGTAATTATTGTAGGTATAGCGTGGTATGTGTGTGAAAAAAATACAAATTTATAAAACATTAAACTTTAATAGATATGGTTAAAAAATGGGCACACTTAAAAACACTAGAGAACTGGTGGTTGTAAATAGTTAATTTTGGAATTATATAGGACCAGGATAAATTGTAATATAAACTAGTCAGATATATTCTGAGATCAGTAATATGTAATATGATTATTATTGTGTGATGCCTCAGAAGTGGGTGGGACTGTTTAGTAAGACAAAAAAAGTGTTTTGTGCAAACAGTAAAGCCAAATATAGGTTTCTCGATACTTAGTGGATATAAATGTAAAACCAACGTGCTAATATGTTCTTCTCCCGTTAAGACACAGGTGAAGTAACTCTTAATCACAAATCTAGGGTATCAGATGGAGATTGGTATAATATCTCCTTAAATAGTACCGTTCATAGGCTAATGTTACACTACTGTTGTGGATACTTATAATCAGATGTCTCAGATACTGTGTGGATTAATCTTAAGGTTTTTGCAAATAACTTAGGCTGTCAGTATAAAGCCTAAATAATCAAATTACCGTTGATATTGTATATAATCTAGCGGCAAATTACGTTGGATTCTATAACAGTCTCAGCATTATAAGAAAAATATCACAGAAATAATAATATCACTGTGTATAGTGATAATATATTTAATAAATATATATCCCAGGAACTACTGTCATGGATATGATAAATGCAGATGCAGTTTGTATAGTAAATAAGTTGTAATATTATTACAGAATTACTAACATGGGTACCGTCTCAAAATGAGCCTAGTAATTTTACAGAAAGAATGTGGTTATGATAAAATCGCGTATAGGTTGCAGTAGTAACTATATTTAAGTAGTTACTATGATGTTATATACTGCGTTGTAATTTGATCGGTAAGCTTGTTATAACTGGACAAAGATTGTTTCTGTAAAAATTACTGCAATGGCATAAAAGTGTAATATTGGGTAAATTAGTATTTGTATTTATATTGCAGCCCTATCAATCAGAGCGTAACGATTGTTGCAAACTTTATTATTAATTAGCTAACTGCTTATATTTCAAAACGTGTCTTATCACAGCATAGGTATCCAAATACTGACTTAGTACACTTTATTAATGATTATTGGCTATACATATGAATAATCAGTACCCACTGCCTAACATCTCATTTCTATGTATTTATGCAGAAAGGTTGTGGCATGACTTAGTATTTATTTGCTGCCTGCTTAAATATGCAAGCGAGTATTATCATAGTATGAATATTCAAGTGTTCAACGATCTATGATCTGTAGCAAGTTAACAACTGAATATATAAATATTAAGTACCAGGTAATCTCACTTAATATTCCATAATAATAAAATACTCCATATCATCCCCTTTCCCTCCTTTGAGAAAATTGTGCTAGGTTAAATAATATTATAGTTTCGGATTAGTTATATAAGTAGCTCTGGAGTTGTAGTAGTGAATAGAAAGCCAACCCGTACAAGACCTTTGGTCTAAATATGTTATAGCAGGAGTCACGCTCCCAAATATAAGTCTCTATCTGACTAATCTGAGTATACGTTCATCGTCAGCTCAGATATCCTATTGTTAACAACCTAATAGTTCTACTAGATTTAAAACTGCGGGTCCCAATTCCCCCTACTCCTGACATGTTTTGCTGGACACACCGGCTTTTTCAAAGGCAGGGCACAGCGGATTCCGTGGCTTTTTATAGTCTGTAACCACGCCTCTTATGACATAATGACGAATCAGATCTTGAATCTTATGATTGATGTAGTTATACTACGGAACATTTAATTTCACATTGTATGAAAAAAATTGACTTGTTTGAATATATTTCGGAGGTAGGACCATTCACATAATATAGCAAGCAATGGTCATATGGTACAGTTGTGATACTTACTGCTACTATTTTAACCGAGACTGATAGGTCTCAAATGTATCATCTGAAACTTTACCTTTTACATTGTGGCAAAAATCTATCCTTGCGCCAAATTTAAGAACTGTGCTTATTCTACGAGTAATTAACTTCCAACTACCATAAAGTTCATATGAGGTAGTTGTGAATTTTCGCAATTTGTATCACATATATTGTATGTTGCCTTCTATCAGATTTTAGCGGCTCATTCATAGTTAACCCTCCACTTTTGACACCTTATATGTCATCCTAGTTTAGTACACTTTATTAATGATTATTGGCTTTATTAATTTGACTTTATTAATTTGAATAAGTAAGCACACCCTTTTTTTATTCACTAAGGCCTAGATTTGGAGTGTGGCGGTAGATGGGCTGTTAACGCTCCGCGGGCTTTTTTCTGGCCGCACCATAAATTTAACTCTGGTATCGAGAGTTCAAACAAATGCTGCGTTAGGCTCCAAAAAAGGAGCGTAGAGCATTTTTACCGCAAATGCAACTCTCGATACCAGAGTTGCTTATGGACGCGGCCAGCCTCAAAAACGTGCTCGTGCACGATTCTCCCATAGGAAACAATGGGGCTGTTTGAGCTGAAAAAAAACCTAACACCTGCAAAAAAGCAGCATTCAGCTCCTAACGCAGCCCCATTGTTTCCTATGGGGAAACACTTCCTACGTCTGCACCTAACACCCTAACATGTACCCCGAGTCTAAACACCCCTACCCTTACACTTATTAACCCCTAATCTGCCGCCCCCGCTATCGCTGACCCCTGCATATTATTTTTAACCCCTAATCTGCCGCTCCGTAAACCGCCGCAACCTACGTTATCCCTATGTACCCCTAATCTGCTGCCCCTAACACCGCCGACCCCTAGATTATATTTATTAACCCCTAATCTGCCCCCCACAACGTCGCCGACACCTGCCTACACTTATTAACCCCTAATCTGCCGAGCGGACCTGAGCGCTACTATAATAAAGTTATTAACCCCTAATCCGCCTCACTAACCCTATCATAAATAGTATTAACCCCTAATCTGCCCTCCCTAACATCGCCGACACCTAACTTCAATTATTAACTCCTAATCTGACGACCGGAGCTCACCGCTACTATAATAAATGTATTAACCCCTAAAGCTAAGTCTAACCCTAACACTAACACCCCCCTAACTTAAATATAATTTACATCTAACGAAATTAATTAACTCTTATTAAATAAATTATTCCTATTTAAAGCTAAATACTTACCTGTAAAATACATCCTAATATAGCTACAATATAAATTATAATTATATTGTAGCTATTTTAGGATTAATATTTATTTTACAGGCAACTTGGTAATTATTTTAACCAGGTACAATAGCTATTTAATAGTTACCTAGTTAAAATAATAACAAATTTACCTGTAAAATAAATCCTAACCTAAGATATAATTAAACCTAACACTACCCTATCAATAAATTAATTAAATAAACTACCTACAATTACCTACAATTAACCTAACACTACACTATCAATAAATTAATTAAACACAATTCCTACAAATAAATACAATTAAATAAACTAGCTAAAGTACAAAAAATAAAAAAGAACTAAGTTACAAAAAATAAAAAAATATTTACAAACATAAGAAATATATTACAACAATTTTAAACTAATTACACCTACTCTAAGCCCCCTAATAAAATAACAAAGCCCCCCAAAATAAAAAATTCCCTACCCTATTCTAAATTAAAAAAGTTAAAAGCTCTTTTACCTTACCAGCCCTGAACAGGGCCTTTTGCGGGGCATGCCCCAAGAATTTCAGCTCTTTTGCCTGTAAAAAAAAACATACAATACCCCCCCCCAACATTACAACCCACCACCCACATACCCCTAATCTAACCCAAACCCCCCTTAAATAAACCTAACACTAAGCCCCTGAAGATCTTCCTACCTTGTCTTCACCATCCAGGTTCACCGATCCGTCCTGAAGAGCTCCTCCGATGTCCTGATCCAAGCCCAAGCGGGGGGCTGAAGAGGTCCATGATCCGGTCAAAGTCTTCATCCAAGCGGGGCAGAAGAGGATCTTCCATCCGATTGAAGTCTTCATCCAGGCGGCATCTTCTATGGTCTTCCATCCGGAGCGAAGCGGCAGGATCCTGAAGACCTCCAGCGCGGAACATCCATCCGGCCCGACGACTGAACGACGAATGACTGTTCCTTTAAGGGATGTCATCCAAGATGGCGTCCCTCGAATTCCGATTGGCTGATAGGATTCTATCAGCCAATCGTAATTAAGGTAGGAATTTTCTGATTGGCTGATGGAATCAGCCAATCAGAATCAAGTTCAATCCGATTGGCTGATCCAATCAGCCAATCAGATTGAGCTCGCATTCTATTGGCTGTTCCGATCAGCCAATAGAATGCGAGCTCAATCTGATTGGCTGATCGGATCAGCCAATCGGATTGAACTTGATTCTGATTGGCTGATTCCATCAGCCAATCAGAATATTCCTACCTTAATTCCGATTGGCTGATAGAATCCTATCAGCCAATCGGAATTCAAGGGACGCCATCTTGGATGACGTCCCTTAAAGGAACCGTCATTCGTCGGGAGACAACGGAAGAAGAGGATGGATCCGCGTCGCCTGCTTCAAGATGGACCCGCTCCGCACCGGATGGAAGAAGATCGAAGATGCCGCTTGGAGAAGATGTTTGCCGGTCCGGATGTCCTCTTCTTGCCGGATAGGAGGAAGACTTTGGAGCCTCTTCTGGACCTCTTCAGCCACCGGATGATGGATCGCCAACCCCCGCTTGGGTTGGATGAAGATGTTGGAGCCAGGACGGATCGGTGATACCTGGATGGTGAAGACAAGGTAGGAAGATCTTCAGGGGCTTAGTGTTAGGTTTATTTAAGGGGGGTTTGGGTTAGATTAGGGGTATGTGGGTGGTGGGTTGTAATGTTGGGGGGGGGGGTATTGTATGTGTTTTTTTTACAGGCAAAAGAGCTGAAATTCTTGGGGCATGCCCCGCAAAGGGCCCTGTTCAGGGCTGGTAAGGTAAAAGAGCTTTTAACTTTTTAAATTTAGAATAGGGTAGGGCATTTATTATTTTGGGGGGCTTTGATATTTTATTAGGGGGCTTAGAGTAGGTGTAATTAGTTTAAAATTGTTGTAATAATTTTCTTATGTTTGTAAAAAAAAAATTATTTTTTGTAACTTAGTTCTTTTTTATTTTTTGTACTTTAGTTAGTTTATGTAATTGTAGTTATTTGTAGCAATTGTATTTAATTTATTTATTGATAGTGTAGTGTTAGGTTAATTGTAGGTAATTGTAGGTAGTTTATTTAATTAATTTATTGATAGGGTAGTGTTAGGTTTAATTATATCTTAGGTTAGGACTTATTTTACAGGTAAATTTGTTATTATTTTAACTAGGTAACTATTAAATAGCTATTGTACCTGGTTAAAATAATTACCAAGTTGCCTGTAAAATAAATATTAATCCTAAAATAGCTACAATATAATTATAATTTATATTGTAGCTATATTAGGATGTATTTTACAGGTAAGTATTTAGCTTTAAATAGGAATAATTTATTTAATAAGAGTGAATTTATTTTGTTAGATTTAAATTATATTTAACTTAGGGGGGTGTTAGTGTTAGGGTTAGACTTAGCTTTAGGGGTTAATCCATTTATTATAGTAGCGGTGAGCTCCGGTCGTCAGATTAGGGGTTAATAATTGAAGTTAGGTGTCGACGATGTTAGGGAGGGCAGATTAGGGGTTAATACTATTTATGATAGGGTTAGTGAGGCGGATTAGGGGTTAATAACTTTATTATAGTAGCGCTCAGGTCCGCTCGGCAGATTAGGGGTTAATAAGTGTAGGCAGGTGTCGGCGACGTTGAGGGGGGCAGATTAGGGGTTAATAAATATAATATAGGGGTCGGCGGTGTTAGGGGCAGCAGATTAGGGGTACATAAGGATAACGTAGGTGGCGGCGCTTTGCGGTTGGAAGATTAGGGGTTAATTATTGTAGGTAGCTGGCGGCGACGTTGTGGGGGGCAGGTTAGGGGTTAATAAAGGTAATACAGGGCTCAGCGGGGTTAGGGGCAGCAGATTAGGGGTACATAAGTATAACGTAGGTGGCGGTCGGCAGATTAGGGGTTAAAAAAATTTAATCGAGTGTCGGCGATGTGGGGGGAGCTCGGTTTAGGGGTACATAGGTAGTTTATGGGTGTTAGTGTACTTTAGGGTACAGTAGTTAAGAGCTTTATAAACCGGCGTTAGCCCAGAAAGCTCTTAACTCCTGCTATTTTCAGGCGGCTGGAGTTTTGTCGTTAGAGCTCTAACGCTCACTTCAGAAACGACTCTAAATACCGGCGTTAGAAAGATCCCATTGAAAAGATAGGATACGCAATTGACGCAAGGGGATCTGCGGTATGGAAAAGTCGCGGCTGAAAAGTGAGCGTTAGACCCTTTAATCACTGACTCCAAATACCGGCGGGCGGCCAAAACCAGCGTTAGGAGCCTCTAACGCTGGTTTTCACGGCTACCGCCGAACTCTAAATCTAGGCCTAAATTAATAATCATGAAATTATTAATATAAAATTATTATAATAAACTAAAATTATACTTATCAATGATAGTAGTTATCAATATCAGTAAATTTATTGTGTAAATAACATATTGACATATGATCAATTATCAAGTCATATTCCGTATTTACTAGTGATTATACATAACCCACAATGACATCCCTAAGGTTATAAGTAATCAAAATTCAGCCGATCTATATGAATCTAAGAGGTAGATATCAGAGTGGAGATAGTGCTGTATTTAAGGTAAACTAGGATGACATATAAGGTGTCAAAAGTGGAGGGTTAATTATGAATGAGCCATTAATATCTGATAGAAGGCAACATACAATATATGTGATACAAATTGCGAAAATTCACAACAACTACCTCATATGAACTTTATGGTAGTTGGGAGTTAATTACTCGTTTTCCATTCTATAATTTGAACTGTGCTAAAAAATATAATTATAGAATACACACAGTTCTTAAATTTGGCGCAAGGATAGATTTTTGCCACAATGTAACAGGTAAAGTTTCAGATGATACATTTGAGACCTATCAGTCTCGGTTAAAATAGTAGTAAGTATCACAACTGTACCATATGACCATTGCTTGCTATATTGTGTGAATGGTCCGACCTCCGAAATATATTCAAACAAGCCAATTTCTTCATACAATGTGAAATTAAATGTTCCGTAGTATCACTACATCAATCATAAGATTCAAGATCTGATTCGTCATTATGTCATAAGAGGCGTGGTTACAGACTATAAAAAGCCGCGGAGTCCCGCCTTCAAAAAAGCTGGTGTGTCCGGCGAAACATGTCAGGAGTAGGGGGAATTGGGACCCCTCAGTCTAGTAGAACTATTAGGTTGTTAATCTGAGCTGACGATGAACGTATACTCAGATTAGTCAGATAGAGACTTATATTTGGGAGCGTGACTCCTGCTATAACATATTTAGACCACTACTACAACTCCGGAGCTACTTATATAACTAATCCGAAACTATAATATTATTTAACCTAGCACAATTTTCTCAAAGGAGGGAAAGGGGATGATATGGAGTATTTTATTATTTTGGAATATTAAGTGAGATTACCTAGTACTTAATATTTATATATTCAGTTGTTAACTTGCTACAGATCATAGATCGTTGAACACTTGAATATTCATACTATGATAATACTCGCTTGCATATTTAAGCAGGCAGCAAATAAATACTAAGTCATGCCACAACCTTTCTGCATAAATACATAGAAATGAGATGTTAGGCAGTGGGTACTGATTATTCATATGTATAGCCAATAATCATTAATAACGTGTACTAAGTCAGTATTTGGATACCTATGCTGTGATAAGACACGTTTTGAAATATAAGCAGTTAGCTACTTAATAATAACGTTTGCAACAATCGTTATGCTCAGATTGATAGGGCTGCAATATAAATACAAATACTAATTTACCTAATATTACACTTTTATGCCATTGCAGTAATTTTTACAGAAACAATCTTTGTCCAGTTATAACAAGCTTACCGATCAAATTACAACGCAGTATCTAACATCATAGTAACTACTTAAATATAGTTACTACTGCAACCTATACGCAATTTTTTCATAACCACATTTTTTCATAACCACATTTTTTCTGTAAAATTACTAGGCTCATTTTGAGACGGTACCCATGTTAGTAATTCAGTAACAATATTACAACTTAGTTACTATACAAACTGCATCTGCAGCTGTCATATCCATGACAGTAGTTCCTGGGATATATAGTTGCTGAGACTGTTATAGAATCCAACGTAATTTGCTGCTAGATAATATACAATATCAACGGTAATTAGATGATTTAGGCTTTATACTGACAGCCTAAGTTATTTGAAAAAACCATAAGATTAATCCACACAGTATCTGAGACATCTGATTATAAGTATCCACGACAGTAGTGTAACATTAGCCTATGAACGGTACTATTTAAGGAGATATTATACCAATCTCCATCTGATACCCTAGATTTGTGATTAAGAGTTACTTCACCTGTGTCTTAACGGGAGAAGAACATATTAGCACGTTGGTTTTACATTTATATCCACTAAATATCGAAAAACCTATATTTGGCTTTACTGTTTGCACAAAATACCTTTTTTTGTCTTACTAAACAGTCCCACCTACTTCTGAGGCATCACACAATAATAATCATATTACAAACCCAAGACCTTGGTTGATCTCAGAATATATCTGACTAGTTTATATTACAATTTATCCTGGTCCTATATAATTCCAGGCGAATTAACTATTTACAACCACCAGTTCTCTAGTGTTTTTAAGTGTGCCCATTTTTTAACCATATCTATTAAAGTTTAATGTTTTATAAATTTGTATTTTTTTCACACACATATCACGCTATACGTACAATAATTACTGTGGGATTTGAGTGCTGTAAAGTGTAGACTTTTTTGCAACTGCCTTTGGTTGTATATGTAAATATGTGATTATATGTACACAGCACCTATGGGCTATAACTACTGTTAATAAGACCTACTTTACATTATTATTAGCCCATCCCAGTATATCTCAAGTAGTGCCATCACATCCATTTTCCTTTAAACATTATAAACACAACACACAGAAAACCTGGCACTCGCCAGCAGATACTCAGTAATGTTTAAAAGCAAAACTGGGGGAAGTCAGGTACATTTGACACCAAAAGATCCAGCCCAGGACCATGTCAAGGTCTCCCCCTTCCTGGGACCCTAAACCAGCACCCACAAAATGCATACTTTCAAACCAAGTGGGAACCTCCCAGGGTGACACAGGCTTTTGTAATCTCCCCTATGTAAATACAAAACACAGAAATGGACCGCACTCACAGACTGGATCGGGTACACATCCTAAGTCACTGTTAACTCCACAGCCCTGAACACTAACAGACAGCTGTACAGTTCCCAGCAACCCAGGCAGTTAACCCCTGAACAGCCTGGGTGACAGGCCCACAGGGAAGCATTACAAACATTATAAACACAACACACAGAAAACCTGGCACTCACTGGCGAGTGCCAGGTTTTCTGTGTGTTGTGTTTATAATGTTTGTAATGCTTCCCTGCGGGCCTGTCACCCAGGCTATTCAGGGGTTAACTGCCAGTCCAGTCTGTGAGTGCGGTCCATTCCTGTGTTTTGTATATATATATACAAAAAAGTGAGTTTAAAATCCTCCAGTTAATACTAAATGTAGAGAAAATAACTCATTGTGTAACCCATTTACAAATCTACACAAGTCAGAAGACCAGCTTTTCCCACAGATATGCAAATGAGGCTCACAATGACTTTTTCACTTTAGCTGCTTTTTAAGGCAGACTTCCCTTTACACCATAGCATTGCCATATTATACAGCCAGAAGACTTGCTTTTCCCACAGAAACTCTCTGAATACATAGGTTCCAATGCAGCAAAGGATTTTGGGTAAGATATGCAAATGAGGTTCACAATGACTCACTTTTTTACTTTTTAGCCTGCTTTTGACTTGTCTAGATTTGTAAATAGGTTACACAATGAGTTATTTTCTCTACATTTTGTATTTAGTGGAGGACTTTAAACTCACTTTTCACCTCCCCATAATTTTAATTGTTGTTGTATTTCGCCCAGAAATCAACTTTACCCAGCAGTGATTCAACTTACTCCCAGCTGATGAGTGGCAAAAAACCTAGGCTTATTAACTCTTTACCTCGTAGCCAGTTCATTCAAGTGGATAGGATTGTCAGAGATGACAGTTTGGTTACAGATAGATTACAAACTATGGGCAATACATTTTTGGAAATAGGTTATCCTAGACATTTGATTGAGAAAGAAATGATGAGGGTCATAGATACTCGCAAGAATGTCATACCTAAGAATAATAAAGAGGTAAAACAATTGGAAGTAATAAACAATTAAGTCAGAAATGAATTTCCTCTAAAAATTATGGATGTTATCCTTGTTTAAATTGTGGAAACTGTAACTCAGTTATTAGAGGCTATGAATTTCTGCACCCCAGAACTGGACATTAGTTTCACATTAATGATTATTATACCTGCAATTCTACCTATGCTATTTATTTTATAAAATGCCCATGTTCAAAAGTTTACATAGGTGAAACGACACGTAAGGTACGTGATTGGATTAATGAACACCGGTCCAACATAAGATGTAAAATTAGGGATGCCCCATCTCATTTTTTGGAGGCTGTTCATGTAATTAGTCATCTGCGATGGCAGATTATTGATAGTATTAAAAAACCTAGGAGTGGTGGCAATTGGGAAATGTTATTAAAACAAAGGGAAGTATTTTGTATAAGTAAGTTGGACACCATGATCCCTAAAGGTCTTAACAAAGAAAATATATGTCAGTGTTTTTGTAATGATGTATTAAGAAGGTGGAATAATGTTTGTAAATATTTGCTGCTTTAACTTCTGATATTATGTTGACAAATTGTGTATAGAGCATAGTAATGCCAATTATATGTATTGCATTGATAAGTGTAATATTAAGTTTTGACCACTAGGTGTCACTATAAGAGTATTGTAGTATTGGTATATAGGCTATATGGTCTGGTAGCAGGTATTACTTGTTGGTGTATCCAGGTGTATTTAAGGCACCTACCCAGGTGTATTTGCACTGCATGATTAAGGGTGAATAGCCCGAGATGTCGAATGTTTATCTGATGACTATGATGTTCCAATAAAAGTTTTTTTATTCACAATCCTCATTCTGTGGAATACTTTGGACTTTGATATACTTTGGGGTGTCTGCAGTAACCCCTTCCTACGTGCACAGAAAAGGTGGTGAGGTGCTGTATCTATTGTGATTTCATATAAAGTTATATATCAACATGGAATCAATATGATAAATAATATGAAATTATGCATACAGGGGAAGTAATAAATAGTCAAAAAGAGAAAAAGGAAAGAAGTAGAAGGAAGAAATTAAGAAAGAAAGAAAGAAAGAAAGAAAGAAAGAAAGAAAGAAAGAAAGAAAGAAAGGGAATAATAATAATGGCAAAAGTATGTACATAGGCTTACCTGTGTACCTATGTATAAAGAGTGTGGAGTATAATGTAATAGACCATATGAAAGTACATTACAAGAATTTTTGATAATGTGTTAAGAACTCAGAGTCCACATTTAGGGGCCGATTTAACAATGTGCGAGTGGACATGATCCACTGTAGCGGATCATGTCCGTCGCACATCGATAAATGGCATTTATCATTGCACAAGCATTTCTAGTGTATTGTAGTAAGTATTCACATGGAGTATGGAGGGCAGAGTTAATTGTTTTTATTTATTTTTCTCTGAATGATTGGGACAGTGTGATGGGGTGTTTGTCACAGTCCTTTGTATCTGTGTAAATTCTGTGATATCTGATAGCCTGTAGATTATGGCTTTTTTTAATCTGATTGGGCATACATGAACTAGCGCTGTCTATCTGTGAAAAGCTGTCAAAATGCACTTAGATAATAGACAGCCTTTAAAGGGCCACTAAACCCAAAATATTTCTTTCATGATTCAGATAGAGAATAGAAATTTAAACAACATTACAATTTACTTCCATTATTTATTTTGCTTCATTTTTTAAATATCCTTAGTTGAAGAAAAAGCAATGCACATGGTGAGCCAATCACACAAAGCTTCTATGTGCAGCAACCAATCAGCAGCTAGTGAGCATATCTAGATATGCTTTTCATCAAAGAATATCAAGAGAATAAAACAAATTAGATAATATATGTAAATTAGAAAGATGTTTAAAATTGCATTCTCTTTCTAAATCATAAAAGAAAAATGTCGGTGGCATGTCCCTTTAAGGGCTTAGAAATTAGCATATGAGCCTACCTAGGTTTAGCTTTCAGCAAAGAATACTAAGAGAACAAGCACATTTGATGATTAAAGTACATTGGAAAGTTATTTAAAATTGCATGCTCTATAAGAATCATAAAAGTTAAATTTTGACTTGAATGTCCTTTTAATAAAATATGAGTGGATTGCACATTTCCTAGTGATTTAATAATAGCTATTTGCAATGAGTGAAAAATTACAACACAACCTTGTCACTTGCATAACCAGCACTGGTACATGTTGTTTATCTAGCGTGAGTTGCATCCATATTGCTTCAGGCTATGATGCAACTTCAAACAAAAATATGTTCCTTAATGAAACATATAATTGTGAGGCATCATAATATATTTTTTTTATTTCTAGACATTACAAAGTATTAATTGTTTCACATACACAGAATATAAGTACAAGACGATAAAAAATGTTATCTGTTCTTATTACAATACCATAGAAATCTTTAAATCTTCAGGTAAAATGACATAATCTTTGGGTTAGATATGATACAATAAAGTAGTAAATATGTTTCAAAGAGATCCAATACAAGTGTACGGTCCGATAAATATTGCAAGGGGTCAACTATAAATCAACCCATAATAATGAGACATTTGGATAAATGAAGTGTAGGATGCAACCATTTAGGACTAGATTACAAGTGAGGCGCAAACTATTTCACGAGGGTTTTCGCGATCCTTTGTGCTCCGTTTTAATTGTACTCATATTACAATTTGAGCAAAATTGTGATTTACGCTAGAATCTTTACCACGATCTCAGAGCTGTGGTTAACTGTTTTCTGAAAATAAAAAGTGTCACAAAACACATCAAAATACTTTACAAAGTACACTTACACTCATAATAACAATGGTAAAATATATATCTATACCTATATAAATATAGATGATGATATATAAGTATAAATATGTACAGATATATATGAATATCTATAAAAAAATACAAGAAAAGAACATATTCTGCTATGTGCAGAACATTGGAATGTGAAATATTTAAAGTAAAACATCATTTATGTAAGAACTTACCTGATAAATTAATTTCATTCATATTGGCAAGAGTCCATGAGCTAGTGATGTATGGGATATACAATCCTACCACACCCCTCACCACACCCACTATACAGTTTAACAAATATCCAAGTAGTGGGGTGATAAAATAAGCAGTAGAAAAGCATACAAAAAGAGGAACTGGAAAAATAATTGTGCTTTTATACAAAAATCATAACCACCATTAAAAGGGTGGGCCTCATGGACTCTTGCCAATATGAAAGAAATGAATTTATCAGGTAAGTTCTTACATAAATTATGTTTTCTTTCATGTAATTGGCAAGAGTCCATGAGCTAGTGATGTATGAGATAGAAATACCCAAGGTGTAAAAGTCCACAGAAGAGTCACTAGAAAGGGAGGGATAAAATAACAACAGCTATTTCCACTGAGAAATTAAATGCACACAATAAATACGTTTTCCTTGAAAACACTTAAATCAAAAGCAGTAGAATCAAATTGAAACAGCTGCCTGAAGAACTTTTTCTACCAAAGATTGCTTCAGAAGAAGCAAATACATCAAAATGGTAAAAATAATAAAAGTATGTCAAGAAGACCAAATTACTGATTTGCAAATTTGATCAACCTAAGCTTCATTCTGAAAAAAGCCCAAGAAAAGGCAACTGAGCTTAGTAGAATGAACTAAACACTGAGGCGGAGCCTGCCCTGCCTCAAAATAAGCCTTGAAAAACAAAAGCTTTAATCGGGAGGCCAAAGAAATGGCAGAGGCTTCCTAACTTTTTCTGGAACCCGAAAAACGGCAGATAGACTAGAAGTCTTCTGAAATCCTAGTAACTTCTATATAGAATTATAAAGTTCTTACCACATCCAAAGAATGTAAAGAACTCTCAAAGAATTCTTTAGGATTGGGACACATCAGAAGGGACAACATATTCTCTACTAATGTTATTCAAA
Source organism: Bombina bombina (assembly GCF_027579735.1). Taxonomy (NCBI): domain Eukaryota; kingdom Metazoa; phylum Chordata; class Amphibia; order Anura; family Bombinatoridae; genus Bombina; species Bombina bombina. The sequence goes on along the minus strand of NC_069499.1, from coordinate 1,449,134,239 downwards.
TTCACAACCTTAGGAAAAAAAGAAGTCCACAAAACAATTTATCTAGATGAAAAAAAATCAGATAAGGAAACACACAAGAGATAACTGATAAACCAGAAACTCTTCTAGCAGAGAGATAGTCAAAAGAAGCAACACTTTCCAAGAAAGTAGATAATCTTCAAACCAAATAAAACTCCAAAAAGGAGAAATTAATAAATGAACAGGCTTGAAACCAACCAAAGCCTGAACAAAACAGTGAATATCAGGAAGTTAAAATTTGCATACAAACTTATCCAAACCATCATGAAAAATGATAAAATCCTCGGAATTCTAAAAGAATATCAAGAGAATATATGAAGATTAGAACACTATAAAATATAGATTTTCCAAACCTGATAATACATGTTCCTTGAAACAGACTTATAAGCCTGCAACATAGAGATAAAAACTGAATCAGTTATCTACTCCATCACCACTATTAGTACCCATAGTGTTCCTTTAATAACCTTCCCCTCTATGTAACCATTAATACTATACCTCTTATTATAAAGTATACACCCCTCTTTTGTAATTTGCTTTGTACAAGCTCATCTCTAGGTGTTCCACATTTTATAATAGAAGTATTTTTCTCGAGGTTTATTAATATCAACTACTTATTTTTAAATTTAAATTTAAATTTTATTAATTGTAATCACTGATTGTATGAATTTGCCTTATTTATAAATTTATTATTATTAAATTATATATTTTTTGATACATTTGAGAATAGTCTCGTTTATTTCTAAATCATTAATCCGAGCTTTTAGCACCAGTACTATTTCTATTCTGTGTTGAAACTATCAGAAACACATGAAACTGTTCCAGTATGATCTTAAAAAAATCACCTTTGGAAGAAAAAAACAAAGGCAGAAAGATATAGTCAGGTTGCAAAACCAAGACACTGCTAATGCATCCACAATCTCCACCTTAGGATCCCTGCACCTGAAAAGGTACCTGGGAAATTGAGAAAACACATCTGTATAGAGACCCCACTCTCCCAGAAGTAAAGACTGACGGCTGAGATAATCCACCTCCCAAATGTCTAAAATCATAGAAAATAGACAGGAGATGAATTCCATCTAAGAACAACACACGCTGGCAGGCAGGCAACTGCAATTAGATACACTAGCAGACTGATGTTTCACAGTCAAAAAAGTTTTTTTTTTTTTAAATTTACACTACTGTTACAACAGATATGAGTGGTGGCACTGTGGGCAAGTGGGCCTGGCACACACGCTGGCAGGCAGGCAACTGCAATTAGATTACACAAGCAGACTGATGTTTCACAGTCAAAAAAAGTTGTTGTTTTTTTAATTACACTAATGTTACACCAGATATGAGTGGTGGCACTGGGCAAGTGGGCACAGTATACGCTGTGAGCCTGGCACACACGCTGGCAGGCAGGCAACTGCAATTAGATTACACTAGCAGACTGATGTTTCACAGTCAAAAAAGTTTTTTTTTTAAATTTACACTACTGTTACAACAGATATGAGTGGTGGCACTGTGGGCAAGTGGGCCTGGCACACACGCTGGCAGGCAGGCAACTGCAATTAGATTACACAAGCAGACTGATGTTATACAGTCAAAACATTTTTTTTTTAAATTTACACTACTGTTACAACAGATATGAGTGGTGGCACTGAGGGCAAGTGGGCCTGGCACACACGCTGGCAGGCAGGCAACTGCAATTAGATTACACTAGCAGACTGATGTTTAACAGTCAAAAAAGTTTTTTTTTTTAAATTTACACTACTGTTACAACAGATATTAGTGGTGGCACTGTGGGCAAGTGGGCCTGGCACACACGCTGGCAGGCAGGCAACTGCAATTAGATTACACTAGCAGACTGATGTTTAACAGTCAAAAAAGTTTTTTTTTTTAAATTTACACTACTGTTACAACAGATATGAGTGGTGGCACTGTGGGCAAGTGGGCCTGGCACACACGCTGGCAGGCAGGCAGGCAACTGCAATTAGATTACACTAGCAGACTGATGTTTCACAGTCAAAAAAGTTTTTTTTTTAAATTTACACTACTGTTACAACAGATATGAGTGGTGGCACTGTGGGCAAGTGGACCTGGCACACACGCTGGCAGGCAGGCAACTGCAATTAGATTACACAAGCAGACTGATGTTTCACAGTCAAAAAAGTTTTTTTTTAAAATTTACACTAATGTTACACCAGATATGAGTGGTGGCAACTGGCAAGTGGGCACAGTATACGCTGTGAGCCTGGCACACACGCTGGCAGGCAGGCAACTGCAATTAGATTACACAGGGGAAAAAAAAAAGCAGCCCTAAAAAGGGCTTTTTGGGGTGCTGTCCTTACAGCAGAGATCAGATGAGTCCTTCGGGACTGTAGTGGACACTGAATACACTAGCCTAGCTATCAATTTCCCTATTAAATCAGCAGCAGCTACACTGTCCCTCCTCTCACTAAGAAAGCAGCTTCCGAATGAATCTAAAATGGCTGCTGTCTAGGAGTTGGGAGGGTCTGGGAGGGATGGTCTGCTGCTGATTGGTTGGAATGTGTCTGCAGACTGTGAGATACAGGGTCAAAGTTTACTCAATGATGACGAATAGGGGGCGGATCGAACATCGCTTATGTTCGCCCTCTGTTGCGAACGCGAACAAGCTAAGTTCGCCGGGAACTATTCGCCGGCGAACTATTCGGGACATCACTACTCCCCAACCTGTAAGACTTGCATCCATTAAGAATACATTCCAGGAAGGACGAACAAAAAAAATGGTGATAAACTAATCACCAAAACAGAGAGAGTAGAGTGTTAGGATTTAAAAATATCAACTGTGATATTTAAAAACAAAACCTGTATCATTGATTTAGTATACAAATCAAAAAGAGATCTCAAATGAGAAACAAGCAAAGGGAACCGCGCCCGATGCTGCAGTTATGAGACCTAACAACTTCCATGCTCATAGCCGATGAAAGAAATGTTCTAGACTGTAAGTCAGACAGGCTAATACCACTTACAATTGACTTTTGTCCGATAAAAACAAATACATGAACATAGAATCTATCTAGAAACGCAAAAAGAAATGATCCTTGTCTGAGGAATCACAAAACTCTTAAGTAAATTAAATCCTCTAACCATGTCTTAAAGAAACAAAACTTAATTGATTCATGCTTTTAGCACCAGTACTATTTCTATTCTGTGTTGAAACTATCAGAAACACATGAAATTGTTCCAGTATGATCTTGAAAATCACCTTTGGAAGAAAAAAACAAAGGCAGAAAGATATAGTCAGGTTGCAAAACCAAGACACTGCTAATGCATCCACAATCTCCACCTTAGGATCCCTGCACCTGAAAAGGTACCTGGGAAATTGAGAAAACACATCTGTATAGAGACCCCACTCTCCCAGAAGTAAAGACTGACGGCTGAGATAATCCACCTCCCAAATGTCTAAAATCATAGAAAATAGACAGGAGATGAATTCCATCTAAGAACAACACACGCTGGCAGGCAGGCAACTGCAATTAGATTACACTAGCAGACTGATGTTTCACAGTCAAAAAAGTTTTTATTTTTTTAAATTTACACTACTGTTGCAACAGATATGAGTGGTGGCACTGTGGGCAAGTGGGCCTGGCACACACGCTGGCAGGCAGGCAACTGCAATTAGATTACACAAGCAGACTGATGTTTCACAGTCAAAAAAAGTTGTTGTTTTTTTAATTTACACTAATGTTACACCAGATATGAGTGGTGGCACTGGGCAAGTGGGCACAGTATACGCTGTGAGCCTGGCACACACGCTGGCAGGTAGGCAACTGCAATTAGATTACACTAGCAGACTGATGTTTCACAGTCAAAAAAGTTTTTTTTTTTTTTTTAAATTTACACTACTGTTACAACAGATATGAGTGGTGGCACTGTGGGCAACTACAATTAGATTACACTAGCAGACTGATGTTTAACAGTCAAAAAGTTTTTTTTTTTTAAATTTACACTACTGTTACAACAGATATGAGTGGTGGCACTGTGGGCAAGTGGGCCTGGCACACACGCTGGCAGGCAGGCAACTGCAATTAGATTACACTAGCAGACTGATGTTTAACAGTCAAAAAAGTTTTTTTTTTTTTAAATTTACACTACTGTTACAACAGATATTAGTGGTGGCACTGTGGGCAAGTGGGCCTGGCACACACGCTGGCAGGCAGGCAACTGCAATTAGATTACACTAGCAGACTGATGTTTAACAGTCAAAAAGTTTTTTTTTTAAATTTACACTACTGTTACAACAGATATGAGTGGTGGCACTGTGGGCAAGTGGCCTGGCACACACGCTGGCAGGCAGGCAACTGCAATTAGATTACACTAGCAGACTGATGTTTCACAGTCAAAAAAGTTTTTTTTTTTTAAATTTACACTACTGTTTCAACAGATATGAGTGGTGGCACTGTGGGCAAGTGGACCTGGCACACACGCTGGCAGGCAGGCAAACTGCAATTAGATTACACAAGCAGGACTGATGTTTCACAGTCAAAAAAGTTTTTTTTTTTAAATTACACTATGTTACACCAGATATGAGTGGTTGGCAATCTGGCAAGTGGGCACAGTATACGCTGTGAGCCTGGCACACACGCTGGCAGGCAGGCAACTGCAATTAGATTACACAGGGAAAAAAAAAAGCAGCCCTAAAAAGGGGCTTTTTGGGGGGTGCTGTCCTTACAGCAGAGATCAGTTGAGTCCTTCAGGACTGTAGTGGACACTGAATACACTAGCCTAGCTATCAATTTCCCTATTAAATCAGAAGCAGCTACACTGTCCCTCCTCTCACTAAGAAAGCAGCTTCCGAATGAATCTAAAATGGCTGCTGTCTAGGAGTTGGGAGGGTCTGGGAGGGATGGTCTGCTGCTGATTGGTTGGAATGTGTCTGCAGACTGTGAGATACAGGGTCAAAGTTTACTCAATGATGATGAATAGGGGGCGGATCGAACATCGCATATGTTCGCCCTCTGTTGCGAACGCGAACAAGCTAAGTTCGCCGGGAACTATTCGCCGGCGAACTATTCGGGACATCACTACTCCCCAACCTGTAAGACTTGCATCCATTAAGAATACATTCCAGGAAGGATGAACAAAAAAAATGGTGATAAACTAATCACCAAAACATAGAGAGTAGAGTGTTAGGATTTAAAAATATCAACTGTGATATTTAAAAACAAAACCTGTATCATTGATTTAGTATACAAATCAAAAAGAGATCTCAAATGAGAAACAAGCAAAGGGAACCGCGCCCGATGCTGCAGTTATGAGACCTAACAACTTCCATGCTCATAGCCGATGAAAGAAATGTTATAGACTGTAAGACAGACAGGCTAATACCACTTACAATTGACTTTTGTCCAATAAAAACAAATACATGAACATAGAATATATCTAGAAACGCAAAAAGAAGTGATCCTTGTCTGAGGAATCACAAAACTCTTAAGTAAATTAAATCCTCTAACCATGTCTTAAAGAAACAAAACTTAATTGATTCATGAAGGATGCCACAAAAAGAAAAGTCCATATATTTGAATACTGCTCTTTCATATGTATGTATTGGGTACTCCTAAAGCGCGTCCAATCACCCGTAAGGGACTAAGATGCTGCTGCTTTAATCAACCCCAAAGGATGAAAGGCTGAATATACCTCGCGAGAATCAAACCTGCAACCCTCAAGTTGCTACAGAGCTCAGTCACAATGCATTAGCATGCTGAGCTATCTGTCTGACTTTAATAAAAGAAAAGTTTAAGCTAATACCAAGATACCATCCAAATAAGGAAGCCCCACAATACCCTACAGTCTGAAGACAGAAAGAAGGCCACCAAGAACCTTTGAAAAGATTCATAAAGCTGTGACTAAAAAAATGTATGTTTAAACCTAACACCCTAACATAAACCTCGAGTCTAAACACCCCTAATCTGCCACCCCCAATGTCGCTACAACCTACATAAGTTTATTAACCCCTAATCTGCCGCCCCCAACGTCGCTGCCACTAATCTGCCGCCACCAATATCGCTGCCTTCCTACACTTATTAACCCCTAATCTGCCGCCCCCAATGTTGCTGCCACCTACCTACACTTATTAACCCCTAATCTGCCGCCCTCAATGTCGCCACTGAAACTATACTAAAGTTATTAACCCCTAGACCTCTGGCCTCCCACATCACTAACACTAAATAAATATATTAACCCCTTATGTAACCCTAAGTCTAACCCTAAGGTAACCCTAACCCTAACACCCTCTAACTTTAACATAATTAAAATAATTCTAAATAAAACTTACTATTAATAACTAAATAATTCCTATTTAAAAATAAATACTTACTTACCTGTAAAATAAACCCTAAGCTAGCTACAATATAACTAATAGTTACATTGTAGTTAGCTTAGGTGTTATTTTTATTTCACAGGTAAGTTTGTAATTATTTTAACTAGGTAGACTAGTTAGTAAATAGTTATTAACTATTTTCTAGCTACCTAGTTAAAATAAATACAAATTTACCTGTAAAATAAAACATAACCTGAGTTACACTAGCACCTAACATTACAATAAAATTAAATTACTTAAATTAATAAAATACAATTATCTAAATTACAAAAAAATAAACACTAAATAAAAAAAGAAATTATCAAAAATAAAAACGAATTACTCCTAATCTAATAGCCCTATGAAAATAAAAAAGCCCCCCCAAAATAAAAAAAAACCCTGACTAAACTGACAATGGCCCTTAAAAGGGCCTTTTGCAGGGCATTGCCCCAAAGAAATCGGCTCTTTTACCTGTAAAATAAATACAAACAACACCCCAACAGTAAAACCCACCACCCACACAAACAAACCCCCCAAATAAAAACCCTACCTAATAAACCTAAGCTAACCATTGCCCTGAAAAGGGCATTTGGATGGGCATTGCCCTTAAAGGGCATTTAGCTCTTTTACATTTGCCCAACCCAAAAAAAACCTTAAAAAAACCTAACACTAACCCCCTGACGATCCACTTACAGTTTTGGAAGACCGGACATCCATCCTCATACAGCCGGCAAAGGTCCTCATCCAAGTAGTGGGTAGGAATTCCTCATTGAAGTGGCCCAGAAGTCTTCATCTATCCGGCACGGATCGGGTCCATCTTCAAGACATCCGAGCGAAGCGTGAGCATCCTCTTCTTACCGATGGTACAACAAAGAATTCTTACATTCTTATTGGCCAATAATTCAGCCCAATAGAATTAATAGAGGTAAAAAATCAATATGGCTGATCCAATCAGCCAATAGGATTGAGCTTTAATCCTATTGGCTGATCCAATCAGCCAATAGGATTGAGCTTGCATTCTATTGGCTGTTCCAATCAAGAATTTTAACAAACTGTCTGATACAGGATCCTTTGAGCATCAGTAGAATAAACTTAAATATGCTGTCGGTCAGAACAAAATGAATTAAATCTTAACAATTTTGAAAAGACCTGGTAAGTTTACTTAAAGGCATAATAGGAGTCATAAGGGGGTAGTTATCAAGCCGTCAACCTCAAATACGCTGGAATTCCGCAGCGTATTTGTGGCGAGGCTGATTCGCCTTAGTTATCAAAGGCTAGATCCCGGCAAAAGTAAAATTTTGTGACGTAAACTTCGATCCGCCGGACTCAGTCCGACACAGATCGATTCTTACGTCACTCCAGATGTTCCGCACACAAGTGCGGCACAATCTGACTACTTTTGCTAGTTATCAAAAAACTAGCAGGTACGCTCGGCACTTTTCCAGCCCAGCGTACCTGGTTTTCAAACCGCCACCCTGGAGGCGGCGGATCCCATAGGAATCAATGGGAGTCTGACCATAGCGAAAGTACAAGTTCGCTGCTGACAGACATCCCATTGATTCCTATGGGAGATGTTACACCTAAACACCCCTAACATGAACCCCGAGTCTAAACACCGCTAATCTGACCCCCCCTACATCGCCCGCAACTAAAATAAAGTTATTACCCCCTAAACCGCCGCTCCCGGAGCCACACCGCAAGCTACTCTATACATATTACCCCTAAACCGCCGCTCCCGGAGCCCACCGCAACTATAATAAGTGTATTAACCCCTAAAACCGCGCTCCCGGAGCCCCACCGCAAGTACTCTATACATATTAACCCCTAAACCGCGATCCCGGAGCCACACGCCACCTACATGATACCTAGTAACCCCTTATCCTGCCCCCCCCTATATAAAGTTATTAACCCCTATCCTGCCGATCCCGCACCCTCGCCGCAAATAAATAAATAGTTTAACCCCTAAAACCGCCGCTCCTGACCCTGCCGCAACCTATATTAATTTATTAACCCCTAATCTGCCCCCCCTACGCCGTCGCCACCTATAATAAATTTATTAACCCCTATCCTGCCCTCCCACTACACTGCCGCCACTGTAATAAAATTATTAACCCCTAAACCTAAAGTCTAACACTAACCCTAACACCCCCCTAACTTAAATATTAATTAAATAAATCTAAATCATATTTCTATTATGAACTAAATTAATCCTATTTAAAACTAAATACTTACCTTTAAAATAAACCCTAATATAGCTACAATATAAATAATAATTATATTGTAGCTATCTTAGGATTTATTTTTATTTTACAGGCACTTTCAATTTATTTAACTAGGTACAATAGCTATTAAATAGTTATTAACTATTTAATAGGCTACCTAGCTAAAATAAAGAGAAATTTACCTGTAAAATAAAAACTAACCTAAGTTACAAATTACACCTAACACTACACTATACTTAAATAAAATTATTACTATTTAAAAACTAAATACCTGTTAAAATAAACCCTAAGATTGCTACCAATATAATTAATAATTACATTGTAGCTATCTTAGGATTTATATTTATTTTACAGGTAACTTTGTATTTATTTAAGCTAGTTAGAATAGTTATTAAATAGTTATTAACTATTTAATAATACCTAGCTAAAAGAAATACAAAATTACCTGTAAAATAAATCCTAACCTAAGTTACAATTAAACCTAACACTACACTATCATTAAATTAATTAAATAAACAACCTACAAATAACTACAATTAAATACAATTACATAAACTAACTAAAGTACAAAAAATAAAAAAAGCTAAGTTACAAAAAATAAAAAAAATAAGTTACAAACATTTAAAAAAATATTACAAACAATTTTAAGCTACTTACACCTAATCTAAGCCCCCTAATAAAATAACAAAACCCCCCCAAAATAAAAAAAAAGCCCTACCCTATTCTACATTAAAAAGTTCAAAGCTCTTTTACCTTACCAGCCCTTAAAATGGACCCTTTTGTGGGGCATGGCCCCAAAGAGTTCAGCTCTTTTGCCTGTAAAGAAAATACAACCCCCCCAAACATTAAAACCCACCACCCACATACCCCTAATCCTACCCCAAACCCCCCTTAAAATAAACTAAACTAATCCCCCTGAAGATCATCCTACCTTTAGTCGTCTTCACTCAGCCGAGCACGATGGAACTGAAGAGGACATCCGGGACCGGCAGAAGTGATCATCCAAGGGGCGCTGAAGAAAATCTTCCATCCAATGAAAGTGATCCTCAAGCGGCGCTGAAGAAATCTTCCATCCGGGCGATGTCATCTTCCAAGAGGCGCTGAAGAAGTCTTCTATCCCGGGCGAGGTCATCTTCGAGCCGGGTCTTGAATCTTCATCCCGCGACGCTGAACATCCTTCTTTCCCGACGGAACTACCGACGAATGAAGGCTCCTTTAAGGATGTCATCCAAGATGGCGTCCCTTCAATTCCGAATGGTGATAGGATTCTATCAGCCAATCGGAATTAAGGTAGGAAAAAATCTGAATGGCTGATGGAATCCGCAATCAGATTCAAGTTTCAAGCCGATTGGCTGATCCAATCAGCCAATCAGATTGAGCTCGCATTCTATTGGCTGATCGGAACATTGTTTTAAGGGGGGTTTGGGTTAGATTAGGGGTATGTGGGTGGTGGGTTTTATGTTGGGGGGGGTGTTGTATTTTTCTTTTACAGGCAAAAGAGCTGAACTCTTTGGGGCATGCCCCCACAAAAGGCCCTTTTAAGGGCTGGTAGGTAAAAGAGCTTTGAACTTTTTTAATGTAGAATAGGGTAGGGCATTTTTTATTTTGGGGGGGGTTTGTTTATTTTATTAGGGGGCTTAGATTAGGTGTAAGTAGCTTAAAATTGTTGTAATATTTTTTTTTTTAAATGTTTGTAACTTATTTTTTTTATTTTTTGTAACCTTAGCTTTTTTTATTTTTTGTACTTTAGTTAGTTTATGTAATTGTATTTAATTGTAGTTATTTGTAGGTAGTTTATTTAATTAATTTAACCCCTTAACGACCGAGGACGTGCAGGGTACGTCCCTCAGAAAAAAGGCACGTTTAAGCCTGAGAACGTACCCTGCACGTCCTCGGTGTGGAAGCAGCTGGAAGCGATCCTGCTCGCTTCCAGCTGCTTTCCCGGTTATTGCAGTGATGCCTCGATATGGAGGCATCCTGTAATAACCTTAAATGGCCATCCGGTGCAGAGAGAGCACTCTGTGGCCCTCTCTGCACCCGGACAATCGGTGGCGGTAACGTTTGGTTGGGTGGGAGCTGTCTTGGGAGGCGGAGTGGGCGGCCATCGATGGGCCGGGTAATGTAGAGGGGGGCGGGATCCGGGAGTGCGGGGGCGATGGGGGCGCGCAACAGGCGCGCGCGCAGTGCACGCCGGGCGGCGGCGCGGGCGCCGTGCACGGGGCCGGGAGCGGGAGGGAACCGCTACACTACAGAAAAGACTGTGCTTTAAGTTTCAGTGTAAAGCTTTTTATTTAAAAAAAAACAACAGTCAAAGGTATCTAGGAGGGGGTGGGGGTTTGTTCTTTGGTGGGTAGGGGAGCTACACTACAGAAAATGGGGAAAAATAAAAAAGCAACCTGTTTTTTTTATATAAAACTGGGTACTGGCAGACAGCTGCCAGTACCAAGATGGCGGCCATTAAGGCAGAGGGGGAGGTGTTAGACAGCTGTTTGGTGGGGGATCAGCAGGTTGGGGGCTAAGGGGGGCTCCTACACAGCAGCATATGTAAATATGCTTTAAAAAAAAAACAAAAAGCCTAAATATATATTTTATTTTAGTACTGGCAGAGTTGCTGCCCAGTACTTAAGTTGGCGGGGACAATTGTGGGGTGGGGGAGGGAAGGGAGATGTTTGGGAGGATCAGGGGGTTCTGATATGTCAGGTGGGAGGCTGATCTCTACACTAAGCTAAATTAACCCTGCAAGCTCCCTACAAACTTCCTAATTAACCCCTTCACTGCTAGCTATAATACACGTGTGATTGCGCAGCGGCATTTAGCGGCCTTCTAAGTACCCAAAAAGCAACGCCAAAGCCATATATGTCTGCTATTTCTGAACAAAGGGGATCCCAGAGAAGCATTTAGAACAATTTGTGCCATAATTGCACAAGCTGTTTGTAAATGATTTCAGTGAGAAACCTAAAATTTTTAAAAAATGTAACTTTTTTTTTAATTTGATCGCAATTGGCGGTGAAATGGTGGCATGAAATATACCAAATGGGGCCTAGATCATTACTTGGGGTTGTCTACTACACTACACTAAGCTAAAATTACCCCAAAAGCTCCCTACATGCTCCCCTAATTAACCCCTTTACTGCTGGGCATAATACCACATGTGGTGCACAGTGGCATTTAGCATCCTTCTAATTACCAAAAAGCACCAAAGCCATATATGTCTGCTATTTCTGAACAAAGGGGATCCCAAAGAAAATTTACAATCATTTATGCCCATAATTGCACAGCTGTTTGTAAATAATTTCAGTGAGAAACCAAAAGTTGTGAAAAAATTGTGAAAAAGTGAACGATTTTTTGTATTTGATCGCATTTGGCGGTGAAATGGTGGCATGAAATATACCAAAATTGGCCTCAGATCAATACTTGGGATGTTTACTAAAAAAATACTATACATGTCAATAGATATTCAGGGATTCCTGAAAGATGATTAGTGTTCTAATGTAACCTAGCGCTAATCTTGAAAAAAAATGGTTTGGAAATAGCAAAGTGCTACTTGTATTTATGCCCTATAACTTACAAAAAAAGCAAAGAACATGTAACATTGGGGTATTTCTAACTCAGGACAAAATTTAGAAACTATTTAGCATGGGTGTTTTTTGGTGATGCAGATGTATAACAGATTTTGGGGGGTCAAAGTTAGAAAAAGTGTGGTTTTTTTCCATTTTTTTCCTCATATTTTATAATTTTTTTTAAAGTAAATTATAAGATATGATGAAAATAATGGTATCTTTGGAAAGTCCATTTACTGGCGAAGAAAAACGGTATATAATATATGTGGGTACAGTAAATGAGTAAGAGGAAAATACAGCTAAACACAAACACCGCAAAATGTAAAAATAGCCTTGGTCCCAAATGGACAGAAAATGGAAAAAGTGCTGTGGTCATTAAGGGGATAATGATAGTGTAGTGTTAGGTTTAATTGTAACTTAGGTTAGGATTTATTTTACAGGTAATTTTGTATTTCTTTTAGCTAGGTAGTTATTAAATAGTTAATGACCTAATTAATAACTATTCTAACTAGCTAAAATAATACAAAGTTACCTGTAAAATAAATATAAATCCTAAGATAGCTACAATGTAATTATTAATTATATTGTAGTTATCTTAGGGTTTATTTTACAGGTAAGATTTAGTTTTAAATAGGAATAATTTATTAAAGTATAGTGTAGTGATAGGTGTAATTGTAAGTTTTTATTTTACAGGTAAATTTCTCTTCTATCTTTAGCTAGGTAGCTATTAAATAGTTAATAACTATTTAATAGCTATTGTAACCTAGTTAAAATAAATGAAAGGTGCCTGTAAAATAAAATAAATCCTAAGATAGCTACAATTATAATTATTATTTCTATTGTAGCTATATTAGGTTTTATTTGATAGGTAAGTATTTAGTTTTAAATAGGATTAACTTAGTTAATAATAGAAATATTATTTAGATTTATTTAATTAATATTTAAGTTAGGGGGGTGTTAGGGTTAGTGTTAGACTTAGGTTTAGGGGTTAATAATTTTATTACAGTGGCGGCGGTGTAGTGGGGGGCAGGATAGGGGTTAATAAATTTATTATAGGCTGGCGATGGTGTAGAGGGGGCAGGATAGGGTTAATAAATTTAATATAGGTTGCGGCGGGTTCAGGGAGCGGCGGTTTAGGGTTAAAATATTTATTTATTTGCAGCGAGGTGCGGGATCAGCAGGATAGGGGTTAATAACTTTATTATAGAGGGCGACGGTAGAGGGGGGGCAGGATAAGGGGTTACTAGGTATAATGTAGGTGGCAGCGGTGTTCACGGGAGCGGCGGTTTAGGGGTTAATACATTTAGCAGAGTTGCGGCAGGGTCTAGGAGCGGCGGTTTAGGGGTCAATACATTTAGCAGAGTTGCGGCAGGTCTAGGAGAGGCGGTTTAGTGGTTAATACATTTTTTAATAGTTGCGGCAGGGTCTAGGAGCGGCGGTTTAGGGTTAGTAACTTTATTTAGTTGCGGGGGGCTCCAGGGGCGCCGGTATAGGGGGTAGAACAGTGCAGTTTAGTGTGAGTGCTTAGTGACAGGCTAGCAATAAAGCTGGGATAAAGCCGAAGAGCAGCGAGATTGGATGAGTGATAACTCTCACAGTCCGCTGCTCATCGCCCCGCGGCTTTTTGACAGCTTTATTTGATAACTTAGGCGTATTTTTTCAGGTCCGCGGTGGCGAAGGTAGGCGAGCTTAGGCGGGCGTATTGGCCGGCGAAGGCAAGAAAAGTTGACACGATGATAACTACCCCCATAACCTTTAGTGATATAAGCAACAACATGTGATGTTTGCAAATTAAATCAAGTACATGAAACTGAAATGTAAAAAACAGTAAATGTTATTGTACATGTAGAAACATTACCTAGCATAAAAAAAGATACCATAAATGCCACATGATTGAGCTGAGGAAATAACAACAGCTTAAAAAATGAAAAGAACACACTTAGCTTTGTAGAATTGTGTTCCAGGGCATCATAGTTTCTACAGTAACATCAGAGTCAGGATCAGAATGAGACATCTCCCAAAATGTAATAGAAAAAGAAAAATAACATTAGGCAAAACATTCAATTTCCACAATGTAACCGTTTCAGTAGAGAAAAACAAAAGCAGGCATAATAGCTTTCAAAGTTCATGAAAACAGTGAGCAATAGAGGGAGAGGGGTAAAATAACAAAAATTTGGCACCAAGAATGACGTATTACGCAAAAGGAAGTTAAAAAAAATTTGGCGCAAAAATAACACAGAAAATGACACAACTTGCGTCATAACAAACGCGATTTTGCGGCCAAAACAACTAGCATCAACAAAGACGCAGAAAATTACGAAATTGCGCCATATAAAGGCGCAACTTGGCGCCAAAAATGACATAATAAAAAACAGCATTTTGCAGCCTCGCAAGCCTAGATTTGCCCGTGAAAAAATGAAAGTCAAATTCAAAAAGACTGCACCCCCAGGTAAGAAAAAAGTTTAAATAAACTTCCCAAACATGATTCCTATACTGATACTGTTTAGACTGCAAAGGGAAATACACATAGACCTGACTCATGGCAAATATAAGTAAAATACATATATTTCAAACTTTATATTAATACATAAAGTGCCAAACCATAGCTGAGAGTTTCTTAAATAATGATATATACTTACCGAAAGATACCCATCCACATATAGTAGATAGCCAAACCAGTACTAAAAACTATCAGCAGAGGTAATGGTATATAAGAGTATATCGTCGATCTGAAAAAGGAGGTAGGAGATGAATCCCTACGACCAATAACAGAGAACCCTTGAAAAGATTTCCCGCAAGGGAAACCATAAAAATCAATAGGCGATACTCTCTTCACATCCCTCTGACAAACACTATCATAGAAGAAATCATAAAAAACAAGCACAAAGTTACTTCACCACCTCCATAGGAGGCAAAGGTTGTAAAACTGAATTGTGGGTGTGGTGAGGGGTGTATTTATAGGCATTTTGAGGTTTGGGAAGCTTTGCCCCTCCTGGTAGGATTGTATATCCCATACGTCACTAGCTCTTGGACTCTTGCCATTTACATGAAAGAAATCCAGATTATAACACTTTATTAAAAATGAGGTGGGCAAGGTGGGCGGAGCCGGATGTCGAGTAAGATGACCGCACTGTAAGTGTGTTCCCAGAGCCCCATCCAGAATTTGGCCTTAAAAGCTCAGATAATTTGGCAGAATTTACACCAAAATTGGCGAGTGAGGTGCCCTGATAATCCGGATCATGGATTGACAAATTAAGTCACAGAATTCCGAAAATCTGCGGATCGCGATCTGAGGCCTAGCTGCAGCTGCTAAGACACGCTGTTTCTTTTAACTCCGGTGAACTGACAAACTGCTGCACACTACTTGCAAGCTTGAATCAGTGCAGGAAGGCTTTGTTACAAACTGCAGTCCAAAAGGAAAACGGAGGACCTGCAAATAAAACCGCATGGCAGTAACACAATTGATATGTACAATTATGCCATAACAGGCACAATATATACACTAACTGCATACCCTGATAACAATAGCTCAAAATAACCTAGATAAAAAATAATCGTTGGGGCAACAAACACTATATGTGGTTATAAGCTATATATGTACTGAGTTCTCTGAGAGCTATTACATATTGTATAGTGATTAAGTTAATCTGCCTAGCAACAGAGCAAACTACTCAATCCAGATGGATAAATAATGATTATATTTTAGCCTCACATACCAAACTCATATACAACTATGTGCATAAATACTATGGGGTGTATTACAATAAAGTGCATTTAAGTTGGCAATTAGTTAATAAATCATAAAGTTTATGACCAGAGATTGACACATTCTATACAATAGCAGAACTAAGACAAGTACTATTTGCCTATGTTTATTCACCAGTACTGCATACTGATGCTATTTAAGAATTACAACTTATACACAGAGTGATGATAATGATGATGAAGACAAGAGATTGGAATTCTAACATAATAATAAATCTGTAGACAGCGTTATTAATCAAAGCTCACTGATATTGCCTGATAAATACAAAACAACCACTGATTAACCACTAAACCGCCAACCTCCCACAATGCAATCTACCTAATTAAGTATCTAATTACACTATTAATCCTAATTTGTCAACCCCCCACAATGCAAGCTACCTATTGACACTATTAACCCCTAAACCGCCAACCTCCCACAATGCTATCTTCCTAATTAACCTATTAACCCCTAAACCGCCAACCTCCCACAATGCTATCTTCCTAATTAACCTATTAACCCCTAAACCGACACCCCCCCACAATGCAAATAGCTAATTTAATCACTAAGCCCACTAAATTAACCCCAATTACATAAAATAAAAAGACTACCTTACTAATAAATTAATTAAAAATTACAAAAATAAAAAAATCCTTACATAAAATTAAAATAACAAATCCTAAAATTACTTTAAAAAAAACAACCTAAGAATAAATTAAAATAAAAAATTTGAAAATTGCAGAAAAAATGAAATTACCAAAATAAAATGTTTTAAACCTAATCTAATACCCCTATAAAAATAAAAAGTGTAACACTAAACTACTAATAGCCCTTAAAAAGGGCATTTTGTAGGGCATTGTCCTAAAGCTCTTTTACCTAAATAAAGTACCAATTGCCCCCTAAAAGTAGACCCCCCGACCGACCCACCCACCTAACTCCCCAAAATAAAAAAACCTAAGTCTAAAAAAAAACCTAATCTACCTGTTTGTATGGACATTGCCCTTAAAAGGGCAATCATCTCTTTTGCTGCCCATTAAAATAAAAAAGCCCTAATGTAAAAAAAAAGTCCACCCAAAAAAAACAACTAAAATACGAAATAGGTACTCACCATTCCTGAAGTCCAGCACTAGGCACATATTTGTCCTCCGTTGGAGGTGTATTTTTGAGGTTAATTTACTGTTAGGTCTTCCTAGTTCAGTAAGTCAGTTTCCTGCTGCCAATCGTGCTCCCGCACTTTCTGCTCTATGGTGGTCATCAACTATCAATCCTCAGGGAACTGCTGGCTGCTGTGTCCAATGGGCACTAGGCACTTCTTTCTCCCCCTCCCTTGGAGGTGTGTTTTTGAGGTTTACATACTGTGAGGTCTAGCTAGTTCAGTAACCCTTCTGCCTATTGATGCTACCTCTGTCCTACACTGTGTTGGTCCTCATCTGTCAATGCCAAATCCTCTGGAAACTGCTGGCCACTGTGTCCAAGTGGCACTAGGCACTTTTTTGTCCTCTTCCCTAGAGGTGTATTTTTTAAGTTTATGCACTGTCAGTCCTTTCTAGTCCAGTAAGTTTGTTCAATGGCGTAAAATCTTAAGGTGTGAGACCCCTCCAACCACACTCAATGGCCCCAGAAGTAAATATACTCACGGATTAGCAGCATTTATCACAAAGTGCAAAATAAAACAGTCTGGAAAATTAGGAGCTTCCCAGCTAGCTCACATATGATAACAGCAATGTCCTGGATACCCACAGCATCAATACAGCACCATTCAAGCATCCAATAAAAGATACAGTATACTTCAAATAATAATGTAAAATAAGTAATATATTAAAAGTGCACACAGCACATGTATAAAACAACATAACAACTTTTACAGCTCATCCTACATTTAATCAAGAAACATTTACCCATAAACACTGGATTTAAATTCTATACATTTATTCTCCAAAAAAGTACAAGTACCACACCTAGGCTTACCACATTTAAAAACACCCTTAGCAGTACCTGCAAACTGAATAGTATTATATTTATTAAACCTATTCACTTTGGTTGACACCACCTTACTGGGTGCCAGGGAGTTTTTCAAAGTGGGGGCCCTCCTGAATACACATATAGGTCTCTCACCGATAAGATCCTTCCAAATAGGATCCATGGATAAAACTCTCCAATGTTTATTTAAAATTTCAACAATCCCTTTGTAGTTGCTATTAAATTTAGTAATAAATTTAGTGGATGATTCCAAAGTAATTGAAAATAAATTTACCTATTCCACTAAATGTATTACTAAATATACATTTATATTGAACTTTTAAATAAACATTGTCCAGTTTTTTCCATGTTCTCTATTTTGAAGGATCTTATTGGTGAGAGAACGATATGTCTATTCAGGAGGGCACCCACTTTGAAAGACTCCCTGGCACCAAGTAAGGTGGTGTCAACCGAAGTGAATAGGTTTAATAAATATAATACTATTCAGTTTGCAGGTACTGCTAAGGGTGTTTTTAAATGTGGTAAGTCTAGGTGTGGTACTTGTACTTTTTAAGAGAAAAAATGTATAGAATTTAAATCCAATGTTACGGGTGAAAGTTTCTTGATTAAATCTAGGATGAGCTTTGAGAGTTACTATGTTGTTTATTTAGTTGTGGACTCCAGTATTGTGGCCGTACTAGTAGACCTCTTAGAACACTTTGGAGCAAACACTTGAGGAATATAAAGAACAAATTCCTCAAACATAGTGTTTCTCTTCATAGTGTCTGTAAGCACCAAGGTAAAAAGGGCATCTATAGAATTAGACCCATAGAATACATACCCCCTTCTAATCAGTACAATAGGTTTATTTGGCTTAGAGAGAGGGAGACCTTTTGGATCTGGAAATTAAGATCTTTATCACCAGAGGGCCTTAATGTTAATATAGATCTAGCAGCCTTTAATTGAATTAAGTGCATGTTATTTCTTTATTATTTTATCAATTTTATCAATATTTGTATTTGATTATTATTTTCTTTTGTATATATTAATTATGTGTATATTCTGCTATAGTTACATATATTTAGCTTATATATATATTGGTTTGTATTTATTTTTCATTTGTCTTTATTGATATACTGTATCTTCTATATATCTATTATGTATATGTTTGTAAATATTCATATATATTTATAGTGATTTGTATTTACTTATATTTGTCCTTATTGATTATATGTATTTTTTGTTTGAGTATTTTATATGTATTCATTTGCACATATTCACTTTATTGTATATAATTGTCCATTGGGGTTTTTTCTCTCTTTCTCTTGGCAGTTTTTTTCATGCTGGTGCACTGCGTGATATACTGCAGTCATTTGAGTTGTGCAGACGTAATAATCACTATGGCAACTGTTTGTTGTGTCAGGTTCTCTTAAGGTCTCGCAAGACTTGTGATGTTACAATCTCTCAATCGTAGTGTTTCACACCGCAGCTTGCTCTGCCAATGTAGATCATTGGTATATTCAAATAACCATTAATATGTGATTAACATGTCATATAGCTATTACGATGTGAAAGGCAATTTTGATTGTTATTGGGTGATATAGACTCTTAGGCTAATTATGGTAAGCGTGTGTTTAATTTTTGTCTAATTAATTTGTGGTTTGTGTATAAAAATGTGTATACATGCAATGTCCATTTATGCTGCTTGAAGAAGCAAGAATACCTTGCGAAATGCGTTCAGCTGTTTTATACATGTGCTGTGTGCACTTTTAATAAATTACTCCTTTTACATTATTATTTGAAGTATACTGTATCTTTTAATGGATGCCTGAATAATGCTGTATTGATGCTGTGGGTATCCAGAACATTGCTATTATCGTAACCGAGATAGCTGGAAAGCTCCTAATTTTTCAGACTGTTTTATTTTGTACTTTGTGATAAGTGCTGCTAATCCGTGAGTATATTTCCTTCTAGGGCCATTGAGTGTGATTGGCGGGGTCTCACACCTTAAGAATTTACTCCATTGGAGCGCCTTCTTCTTTCTTCTTTTGCTGTCCAGATTATTTCCGTTCCTGTGAAGAGCTGCCCTTTGGTCGGATTCCTGAATTATCATCAGCCTCATATGTGGCGCCTCTGTGATCTTCATTTTCACTGTTTCACAGTTTGAACTGAGTATCTTTTTTCAATAAGTTTGTTGCCTGCTGCTGCTACTCCTGCATTTCATGCTCAGTGGTGGTCATCATCTATCAATGCCAAATCATCAGGTAACTGCTGGCCATTGTGTCCAAGGACCTCTAGGCATGTCTTTCCTCCTTCCTTGGAGGTGTATTTTTTAAGGTTTATATACTGTAAGGCCTACCTAGTTCAGTAACTCTGCTGCCTGATTGTGCCCCCTCGCTTGCTCCTGCCCTTCTCTGAATTGAGTCTCCAAGGAGAACTACAAAGCTCTTATGGAGTACATGTGTGAGAAAGTGAGGAATGGGTGTACTTTAGCATGAGGCATTTGAAAAAGAATGAAAGAGTTGAAAAAAAGTAAGATTGTACAGAAAGGTTGCAGTGGTGGGAAGTGAAAGGTTAGAAGGGGGAGACAACAGGGTAGTGGAAAAGGTAGTACTAGTGAATAATTGATATTACAAAAATTATCAAATTCTTTTTATTTCAATTAATTGTTTTAATTTTCTTTCTAAAAAATTGTTCTATTTCCTGTATGTTCTAATGTCCCAGTTAGCACTGAATCTTTCAATTGTTAGCATTTCCTATTCCTAGCAGTGTAATTTTGTTGCTAAAAGTAATGTTTTGTGGGCATCCGATTGATGTTAATGCTATTGATAATGTAGTCTCAAACCAAATTCTTATCCAAATATTTGGCTGAATGGAATGGGACCACGAACAAAATTCTGATGACCAGAATCGGCCGAAAAATCGAAACCGAATATTTCGGACGAACCAAATTTTTTGCCTGTGCACTCTAAAAAAAATCATGTTACTAAAGTAGTAATACTATTACATTAGTCTTTTTGATACAGGTAAAGCCATTTTCTTTTAAAGTTGTTAGCTTCTTTTATTTAAAGTTCTGTATACAATCTCCATGGTTTGGGGTCGTTAAAAGTTGGTATTCAGAACTTATATTAAAACAAAGCAAACAACTTTACAAGCCGTCTGTGAGTACCTTCCTATTAATGTTTTCATGCACTCTGACGTATTACACATTTTGATTGTTTCCTTCCTTTGAGGGTGTGCGTTTGAAGATTCAAGAGAAGTTTTCTGTGAATTGTCCCTGAAGGAGGTCAAGTGCAGTTGTATTTCTACAATCCTTGCAGGCTGCGTTCTCACTTTAAAGGTAATTTTTTCCCCAATACCTGTATAATCTGTACTCTACTTTAAACAAAGTCTTTTTCTTATCAGAAAAAAAGACTCAGCCTAAAAATCTTTGGTCACACCTCAATATATTAATTTCTCACTAAAAATTGTTGTGAAACAATAAATACGCAAGTTTTTATATTAATTGTATTTAAGGATTTAGATATCTTGTTCCTTATGAAGACTTTATTATAGAGCTGAGGGAATAAATTACATTATATTTCATAATTGGAATTTTAATTTTCATTCTATATATCTTGCAGTTGAAATAAAGTCAAACACGATTGTTAAGATGAAGTTGATCCTGACTCTTCTTAGCTGTCTGGCATGTTGGATAGAGGCAAACAAATACACTTCATGTGAACTGCTCCAAATATTTAGAGAAACTAAACTGGATGGATATCGTGGTATTGGTGCTGAAACATGTATGTATGATAACAGTTATATATTCTTTATTGTCTGATATTATTATATATTAATATTCAACAATAAATAAAAATTGTTGCTGTAGGTATAATAATCAATAAATAAATTCAATATATCTAGGCATAGGAAAGTAGTAAGTGATTAAATGTACAGATAAATATGTCTAATATATGTAAAGGTTTGAATTATTAATAAGGAATTGGATATATGTTCATTATTTTTTATTTTAAGTTGTGGTAATGAAAAAATACAGGTCTGGCCAGGCAAATGTTCTATGAAGTTTGTTCCCTTATGTAAAGATTTTTTAACAGTTTTGTTTTGCTTAAATTTTTATTTTCTATCTCGTTGTTTCTATATTTGCATACATTCTGTTCAGCAATACTGTGAAAGAGTTTGGTTAACCTAACGGCGGTATATAACATTAATTTTACGCTGTATTTGGCTTCTACAAGCTATATATATATATATATATATATATAAATCCTACAATGTGTTTTTTAGCGCTGCAGAATCTGTTGGCTCTCTACAAATAACCGATAATAATAATAAATTAAACAATTTTTTATGTAACCAAACCTGATTTAGGGGCAATATATGGTTGCCTGCTCATTGCAGTGACATAAATACACTGCCATACATCATTGATAAAGTTGAAAAAGAACTATTGGTGTGTATTGTTCTTTTACTAATATTTTATGAAAATAAATAATATTTTTAAGAATTTTATTTTGAGTTTTTGAATCTACTTACTGAAATTAGCGCTGTGTTTTTAAGCATGTAATAATTTCATATTTGAGATTCTACACTTTATTATTTTTATGTATTCAAAAAGCTAGTAGTGGGAAAAAATCCTGCAGCATTGCATAGATCAACTAGGATCAAATTAAAGTGACATGGTATTCAAAATATTACTATCATGTATATGAAACAGCAGAAATTAAACATATTATATATATATATATATATATATATATATATATTGCATAAAAAGGTAAAGTTAAAAAAAAATTACCTTTAAAATAAACAGGAAGTACCCCTCAATGGCTGATAGAGACAACTCACACAGAAGAACTTGGTTCATGCAGCACAAAAATATTTATTTAAAAAAAAAAGAAACAAACAAAAAACTGTAATATTATACACTTTGAATGATATATATATATATATGAAAAACTTCCCCAATAATTGGACTAACATTTCTACAGTAGACTGAACTTCTTTACATCACAATCTCACTCACTTTAATTTTGTACATTTTATTTCCTCAATCTATAATGATATTTTCCAAACCGTTATTTAACAGGGATATGCATTGCTAAGCATCAGAGTGACTACAAAACTAATGCATTAAATGACAACGGATCAAGTCGCGATTATGGCATATTTCAAATTAACAGCAGATGGTGGTGCGATGATAAGAAGACTAAAAACACTGCAAATGGGTGTAAAAAGTCATGCAGCAGTAAGTACTAGTAACTCATCAAGCATTTTGTTATTAATTTCCCAGTATTTCCCAGTATAATCTGTTAACGAGTCATGGTTTCCATTGATTGCTTTGTAAAACATTGTTAAATAACATACATAATATTTTACTGTGGGATATTTAAACTGCGGTCCAAGAAAGAATGGCTTTAAGGGTATGAAGAACAGTTTGTGGAATCCAAGGGGGATTTGGGTGACAAAGGGTGTGTGTGTTGGTGGCTTTGACAGTAGGGTTGGAGACATGGCTGTAAACATAGCTAGCATAATAGGTTGAGACAGCCTTTGTCCTCTAGAATATACTTGCCTACTGCCCCCTTTGTGTTATCATCTTGTGTCTATCTGTAAACTGTAAATTTGGGTTTACCTGTGTCCTGTCCCTTGGCCAGGGGCATAACTACAGGGGTGTCTGAGGTCTCTATTGAGACTGGGCCCACACATATAGGGACACCTTCTGTCTATCCAGGTGGTACCTGGGCTCCACCTGCATTATGCCTGGACTCTCTACCCCTCCCCCATTTAAAGAGACCTCACAGTATGCATCAATAGTGGGATGATTTACAAGATGGCCGCCACTGTGTTATATAGAAAAATCTGCCACCATATTTATACAAGAACGCTGTGAAAGTGCATATTGTCTGGTGGGGACTAACCAAGGGGGAAGGAAAACAATCACAAAGATGCAGCTCATCTTGATGAAGCGTGTTGATGTAGGTGGGTGCCTGTTTTTGTGTAATTGTGGATGTCAGGTATGCATTGCACATACATTGGGTGCCTGTGGATGCCTGTGTCTGTTATGTATCATTGATAGAGTAGCTTATGTGTAATAAAGTGCTCAGTGGGAGAGGAGTGGGCTTTTCTGCCTTAAAATGTATTTATTATTAGAAATTAATTGTAAGGACAGTTTTTTGCCAGGTAATGTAAAGAAGAGACGGGACAGCAGGAAAGAAGTTCAAACAATTGTGTTTCACATATGCAAATATAAATTAATCATATTCAATTAATATCTCCTGTTTTATTTATTATCATTTTAGGTTTTCTGAATGATGACATCACTGATGATATTGAATGTGCTAAAAGAGTGGTCAGGGATCCTCAAGGCCTGAATGCTTGGTAAGAAAATGAAATGGATATGTTTTATGTACAAATCATACATTGCCCTTTTTGTGACTGGCAAACATTGTGCTGAACTTGAAATGATACCTCTGTAGCTTTTTTCTACTCTATTTGATTTAATTATTGACCACCCTGGTCAACTCCAATGTTATTCTATGTAAGAGAGTACAGAGTCAGCAAACCACTTGCTATTTAATAGTACAGAGCATTGTAATAAAACTAAAATAAAAAGTAATAACCACATTCAAAACAAGACCTGACAACATTATTAGAACTGGTTCTTTCATTAAGTCTATATCTTTTCCTTCTGCTAGATTTATAATATAATCTTAAGCACACAATCGGTACATCTAGGGCGCAATCCGATATATGGCGCAGGTTTCGGTGCAAGCGTGGAAACCTGCGCCGCCCGTAGTTTCAGCTCGCAACTCGAGCTATCACATATACTGCGCCGTCAGATGCTAAAGTGCCGTAAGTCTGACAAACTAGCGATGTCCAGAAATCTGCGTAAGTACAAATTTCTGGAGTCGCCAGTGACTTTAGAAACTGCCGCCGCCTACAAAAACTGACTAAATTATAAAATCTCCCGTAACTGTCTAACACGCCTCCAAAACATAGCCCGACACGCATACCCCTCTATCCGCAATCCCCCCTCTCACTCCTAACAATAAATATATTAACCTTTAAACCGCCGCTCCCAGACCCCGCCACCAGCTAAATTAACTATATCACCCCCTAATATGATCCCCCTACACCGCTGCCACCTATTTTAACAATATTACCCCCTAATGTGAGCCCCCTACCCTGCCGCCACCTACATTATATGTACTACTCCCTAATCTGACCCCCTTACACCGCCGCCACCTATATTAAAATTATTAACCCCTAATCTAATCCCCCTACACCGCCGCCACCTATATTAAATGTATTAACCCCTAATCTAATCCCCCTACACCGCCGCCACCTATAATAAATGTATTACCCCCTAAAATACTAAAGTGTCCATACACTGCATTGCCCCAAAGTAATCAGCTCTATTACCAGCCCTTTAAAGGGCCTTTTGCGGGGCATTGCCCAAAAGTAATCAGCTCTTTTACCTGTAATCTGACCCCCCTACACCGCCGCCACTTATATTAAATGTATTAACCCCTAATCTAATCCCCCTACACCGCCGCCACCTATATTAAATATATTAACCCCTAATCTAATCCCCCTACACCGCCGCCACCTATAAAAACTATATTAACCCTAATTATATTAGGGTTAATATAGTTAATATAGTTATTATATTATATATATTAACTATATTAACCCTATCTAACCCTAACACCCCTAACTTAATTATTATTGCAATAAATCTAAATAATATTAATATTATTAACTAAAATATTCCTATTTAAAACTAAATACTTACATATAAAATAAACCCTAAGGCCTAGATTTAGAGTTCGGCGGTAAAAGGGCTGTTAACGCTCCGCGGGTTTTTTTCTGGCCGCACCATAAATTTAACTCTGGTATCGAGAGTTCAAACAAATGCTGCGTTAGGCTCCAAAAAAGGAGCGTAGAGCATTTTTACCGCAAATGCAACTCTCGATACCAGAGTTGCTTACGGACGCGGCCGGCATCAAAAACGTGCTCGTGCACGATTCTCCCATAGGAAACAATGGGGCTGTTTGAGCTGAAAAAAAACCTAACACCTGCAAAAAAGCAGCGTTCAGCTCCTAACGCAGCCCCATTGTTTCCTATGGGGAAACACCTCCTAAGTCTGCACCTAACACCCTAACATGTACCCCGAGTCTAAACACCCCTAACCTTACACTTATTAACCCCTAATCTGCCGCCCCCGCTATCGCTGTCCCCTGCATTACACTTTTAACCCCTAATCTGCCGCTCCGTAAACCGCCGCCACCTACGTTATCCCTATGTACCCCTAATCTGCTACCCCTAACATCGCCGACCCCTATGTTATATTTATTAACCCCTAATCTGCCCCCCACAACGTCGCCGACACCTGCCTACACTTATTAACCCCTAATCTGCCGAGCGGACCTGAGCGCTACTATAATAAAGTTATTAAGCCCTAATCCGCCTCACTAACCCTATCATAAATAGTATTAACCCCTAATCTGCCCTCCCTAACATCGCCGACACCTACCTTCAATTATTAACCCCTAATCTGCCGACCGGAGCTCACCGCTATTCTAATAAATGTATTAACCCCTAAAGCTAAGTCTAACCCTAACACTAACACCCCCCTAAGTTAAATATAATTTTTATCTAACGAAATAAATTAACTCTTATTAAATAAATAATTCCTATTTAAAGCTAAATACTTACCTGTAAAATAAATCCTAATATAGCTACAATATAAATTATAATTATATTATACCTATTTTAGGATTAATATTTATTTTACAGGCAACTTTGTAATTATTTTAACCAGGTACAATAGCTATTAAATAGTTAAGAACTATTTAATAGTTACCTAGTTAAAATAATTACAAATTTACCTGTAAAATAAATCCTAACCTAAGATATAATTAAACCTAACACTACCCTATCAATAAAATAATTAAATAAACTACCTACAATTACCTACAATTAACCTAACACTACACTATCAATAAATTAATTAAACACAATTGCTACAAATAAATAACATTAAATAAACTATCTAAAGTACAAAAAATAAAAAAGAACTAAGTTACAGAAAATAATAAAATATTTACAAACATAAGAAAAATATTACAACAATTTTAAACTAATTACACCTACTCTAAGCCCCCTAATAAAATAACAAAGCCCCCCAAAATAAAAAATTCCCTACCCTATTCTAAAATACAAATATTACAAGCTCTTTTACCTTACCAGCCCTGAACAGGGCCCTTTGCGGGGCATGCCCCAAGAATTTCAGCTCTTTTGCCTGTAAAAAAAAACATACAATACCCCCCCCCCAACATTACAACCCACCACCCACATACCCCTAATCTAACCCAAACCCCCCTTAAATTAACCTAACACTACCCCCCTGATGATCTTCCTACCTTGTCTTCACCATGCCAGGTTCACCGATCCGTCCTGGCTCCAAGATCTTCATCCAACCCAAGTGGGGGCTAGACATCCACTGAAGAAGTCCAGAAGAGGGTCCAAAGTCTTCCTCCTATCCGGCAAGAAGAGGACATCCGGACCGGCAAACATCTTCTCCAAGCGGCATCTTCTATCTTCTTCCATCCGATGACGACCGGCTCCATCTTGAAGACCTCCAGCGCGGATCCATCCTCTTCTTCCGACGACTAGACGACGAATGACGGTTCCTTTAAGGGACGTCATCCAAGATGGCGTCCCTCGAATTCCGATTGGCTGATAGGATTCTATCAGCCAATCGGAATTAAGGTAGGAATTTTCTGATTGGCTGATGGAATCAGCCAATCAGAATATAGTTCAATCCGATTGGCTGATCCAATCAGCCAATCAGATTGAGCTCGCATTCTATTGGCTGTTCCGATCAGCCAATAGAATGCGAGCTCAATCTGATTGGCTGATTGGATCAGCCAATCGGATTGAACTATATTCTGATTGGCTGATTCCATCAGCCAATCAGAAAATTCCTACCTTAATTCCGATTGGCTGATAGAATCCTATCAGCCAATCGGAATTCGAGGGACGCCATCTTGGATGACGTCCCTTAAAGGAACCGTCATTCGTCGTCTAGTCGTCGGAAGAAGAGGATGGATCCGCGCTGGAGGTCTTCAAGATGGAGCCGGTCGTCATCGGATGGAAGAAGATAGAAGATGCCGCTTGGAGAAGATGTTTGCCGGTCCGGATGTCCTCTTCTTGCCGGATAGGAGGAAGACTTTGGACCCTCTTCTGGACTTCTTCAGTGGATGTCTAGCCCCCACTTGGGTTGGATGAAGATCTTGGAGCCAGGACGGATCGGTGAACCTGGCATGGTGAAGACAAGGTAGGAAGATCATCAGGGGGGTAGTGTTAGGTTAATTTAAGGGGGGTTTGGGTTAGATTAGGGGTATGTGGGTGGTGGGTTGTAATGTTGGGGGGGGGTATTGTATGTTTTTTTTTACAGGCAAAAGAGCTGAAATTCTTGGGGCATGCCCCGCAAAGGGCCCTGTTCAGGGCTGGTAAGGTAAAAGAGCTTGTAATATTTGTATTTTAGAATAGGGTAGGGAATTTTTTATTTTGGGGGGCTTTGTTATTTTATTAGGGGGCTTAGAGTAGGTGTAATTAGTTTAAAATTGTTGTAATATTTTTCTTATGTTTGTAAATATTTTATTATTTTCTGTAACTTAGTTCTTTTTTATTTTTTGTACTTTAGATAGTTTATTTAATGTTATTTATTTGTAGCAATTGTGTTTAATTAATTTATTGATAGTGTAGTGTTAGGTTAATTGTAGGTAATTGTAGGTAGTTTATTTAATTATTTTATTGATAGGGTAGTGTTAGGTTTAATTATATCTTAGGTTAGGATTTATTTTACAGGTAAATTTGTAATTATTTTAACTAGGTAACTATTAAATAGTTCTTAACTATTTAATAGCTATTGTACCTGGTTAAAATAATTACAAAGTTGCCTGTAAAATAAATATTAATCCTAAAATAGGTATAATATAATTATAATTTATATTGTAGCTATATTAGGATTTATTTTACAGGTAAGTATTTAGCTTTAAATAGGAATTATTTATTTAATAAGAGTTAATTTATTTCGTTAGATAAAAATTATATTTAACTTAGGGGGGTGTTAGTGTTAGGGTTAGACTTAGCTTTAGGGGTTAATACATTTATTAGAATAGCGGTGAGCTCCGGTCGGCAGATTAGGGGTTAATAATTGAAGGTAGGTGTCGGCGATGTTAGGGAGGGCAGATTAGGGGTTAATACTATTTATGATAGGGTTAGTGAGGCGGATTAGGGCTTAATAACTTTATTATAGTAGCGCTCAGGTCCGCTCGGCAGATTAGGGGTTAATAAGTGTAGGTAGGTGTCGGCGACGTTGTGGGGGGCAGATTAGGGGTTAATAAATATAACATAGGGGTCGGCGATGTTAGGGGTAGCAGATTAGGGGTACATAGGGATAACGTAGGTGGCGGCGATTTGCGGTCGGAAGATTAGGGGTTAATTATTTTAAGTAGCTTGCGGCGACGTTGTGGGGGGCAAGTTAGGGGTTAATAGATATAATACAGGGGTCGGCGGTGTTAGGGGCAGCAGATTAGGGGTACATAAGTATAACGTAGGTGGCGGTCGGCAGATTAGGGGTTAAAAATTTTAATCGAGTGGCGGCGGTGTGGGGGGACCTCGGTTTAGGGGTACATAGGTAGTTTATGGGTGTTAGTGTACTTTAGGGTACAGTAGTTAAGAGCTTTATAAACCGGCGTTAGCCAGAAAGCTCTTAACTCCTGCTATTTTCAGGCGGCTGGAATCTTGTCGTTAGAGCTCTAACGCTCACTGCAGAAACGACTCTAAATACCAGCGTTAGAAAGATCCCATTGAAAAGATAGGCTACGCAAATGGCGTAGGGGGATCTGCGGTATGGAAAAGTCGCGGCTGAAAAGTGAGCGTTAGACCCTTTAATCACTGACTCCAAATACCAGCGGGCGCCCAAAACCAGCGTTAGGAGCCTCTAACGCTGGTTTTGACGGCTACCGCCGAACTCTAAATCTAGGCCTAAGATAGCTACAATATAATTAATAATTACATTGTAGCTATTTTAGGGTTTATATTTATTTTACAGGTAACTTGGTATTTATTTTAACTAGGTACAATAGCTATTAAATAGTTAATAACTATTTAATAGCTACCTAGTTAAAATAATTACCAATTTACCTGTAAAATAAATCCTAACCTAAGTTACAAATACACCTACACTATCAATAAATTCATTAAATAAACTACAATTATCTAAACTAAAATATAATTAAATACACTAAACTAAATTACAAAAACAAACAAACACTAAATTACAAAAAATAAAAAAGATTACAAGAATTGGCTGATTAGAATACCCAATAGAATTACAGTAGCTCTTATTCTATTGGCTATTCAAATCAGCCAATAGAATTAAAGTAGCTTTCATCCGATTGGCTGATTTGAATTTGAAGGCTCAAATCAGCCAATAGGAATTCAAGGGACGCCATTTTTAATCGCGTACCTTGAATTCCGATTCAGTGTACGGTGGCGATCGTATGAAGAGGATCCTCCACGCTCCATGGCTCCGGTCTTCAGTTCCAGCATCGCCGATCTTCAGTTCCAGAGAGGAAGGTCTTCAGCTCTGCGGTCATCGGTCTTCAACTCCTCTGCTCTGCGCCGGCTGGTTCCTGGAAGAAGAAGAGGTCGCCGCCTAGAAGAAGACTTCTCCGCCTGGAACAGGACCTTCTCTGTCGGTCTTCAGGACAGGTAAGGACCACTTGGGGGTTAGACTTAGGTTTTTTAAAGGGGGATAGGGTGGGTTTTAGAGTAGGGGTCTGTGGGTCGTGGGTTGTAATGGGGGGGGTTGTTCTTTTTTTCCACAGGTAAACGAGCTGATTACTTTGGGGCAATGCCCCACAAAAGGCTCTTTTAAGGGCTGGTAATAGAACTGATTTCTTTTTGTAATTTATTTTAGGGTAGGGACATTTTTTTATTTTGGGGGGCTTTGTTATTTTATTAGGGGGCTTAGATTAGGTGTAATTAGCTTAAAATTCTTGTAATCTTTTTTTTTGTTGTAATTTAGTTTAGTGTATTTAATTATATTTTAGTTTAGATAATTGTAGTTTATTTAATGAATTTATTGATAGTGTAGGTGTATTTGTAACTTAGGTTAGGATTTATTTTACAGGTAAATTGGTCATTATTTTACCTAGGTAGCTATTAAATAGTTATTAACTATTTAATAGCTATTGTACCTAGTTAAAATAAATACCAAGTTACCTGTAAAATAAATATAAACCCTAAAATAGCTACAATGTAATTATTAATTATATTGTATCTACCTTAGGGTTTATTTTATAGGTAAGTATTTAGTTTTAAATAGGAATATTTTAGTTAATAAGATTAATATTATTTAGATTTATTGCAATAATAATTAAGTTAGGGGGGTTAGGGTTAGATAGAGTTAATATAGTTAATATATATATAATATAATAACTATATTAACCCTAATATAATTAGGGTTAATATAGTTAATATAGGTGGAGGCGGTGTAGGGGGGTCAGATTAGGGGTTAATATATTTAATATAGGTGGCGGCGGTGTAGGGGGATTAGATTAGGGGTTAATATATTTAATATAGGTGGTGGCGGTGTAGGGGGGTCCGATTACAGGTAAAAGAGCTGATTACTTTGGGACAATGCCCCGCAAAAGGCCCTTTTAAGGGCTGGTAATAGAGCTGGTTACTTTGGGGCAATGCCCCGCAAAAGGCTAAGGGCTGGTAATAGAGCTGGTTACTTTGGGGCAATAATATAATTAATATAATTAGGGTTAATATAGTTAATATAGGTGGCGGTGGTGTAGGGGGATCATATTAGGGGGTAATATAGTTAATGTAGGTGGCGGCGGTGTAGGGGGCTCACATTAGGGGTAATATAGTTAAAATAGGTGGCGGCGGTATAGGGGGATCACATTAGAGGGTTAGACATTTAATGTAGGTGGCGGTGGGGTCCGGGAGCAGCGGTTTAGGGGTTAAACAATTTATTAGGGATTGCGGCGGGGGATTGCGGTTGACAGGTAGATAGACATTGAGCATGCGTTAGGTGTTAGGTTTTATTTTGCAGGCAGTTTAGGGAGCTACGGGGCTCCAATACTACACCTGCAATTTGTGGCGAGGTGAAAATGGAGTAAGATTTCTCTATTTTTGCCACGTAAGTCCTTACGCTGTATATTGGATACCAAACTGCGCGGGTTTGGTATACCTGTCTATGGGCCAAAAAACTACGGCCGAAGGCAGAAATATGCAAGCGTAACTTCTATGTTACCCGTATATGTGATACCAAACCAGCGCAAAATTTGGCGGCGCCGGCTTTTGGGGGCGACGCTGCATATAGGATCGGGCCCCTAAAGAGCTGCAGAGAATTAATCCATACTTTTCTATTTAATTCTAACAATTATGTTTTTTCTTATATGCAACATAGACTATTTCTTACCTTCCTTACATAATTATGTATTATCTGGAACAATGTGTATTGAATTTGTTAGTTTTCTATTAAGGTTTGTAATATATATATTGATATATTTATTTTAAAAAAGAAGGCATTCATTTCCCTAACACTTTTCATCTTCCATGTTCATATTTAGATATAAGGGATATCATTTTATATGTTATTTATTTTTATATATTATACAGTACTAGTCCTAAAGCCCGTGTACACGGGCCAATTTTTTAGGTACCGCGGTTCCAACCCTTGCTCCCTCTCTCTCCCCCCTCTCTTTTGCGCTCTCTCTCTTTCCTCCCTCTCTTTTGAGTTCTCTCTCTCCCCCTTATTTTGCACTCTCCCCCCCTCTTTTGCTCTCTCTCTCTCCCCTTTTTTGCTCTCTCTCTCCCCTCTTGTGCTCTCTCTCCCCCTCTTTTGCTCTCTCTCTCCCACCTCTTTTGCTCTCTCTCCCCTCTTTTGCTCTCTCTCTCTTCCCCCCCTCATCTGCTCTCTCCCCCCTCTTGCTCTCTCTCGCCCTCTTTTGCTCTCTCTCTCCCCTATTTTGCTCTCTCCCCCCTCTTTTGCTCTCTCCCCCCCTCTTTTGCTCTCTCTCTCCCCCCTCTTTTGCTCTCTCTCTCCCCCCTCTTTTGCGCTCTCTCTCTCTCCCCCCCTCTCTTTTGCTCTCTCTCCCCCTCTCTTTTGCTCTCTCTCCCCCCTCTCTTTTGCTCTCTCTTCCCCTCTCTTTTGCTCTCTCTCTCCCCCTCTCTTTTGCTCTCTCTTCCCCTCTTTTGCACTCTCTCTTCCCCTCTTTTGCGCTCTCTCCCCCTTCTCTTTTGCGCTCTCTCCCCCTCTCTTTTGCACTCTCTCTCCCCCTCTTTTGTGCACTCTCTCTCCCCCTCTCTTTTAAACTCTCTCTCCCCCCTCTCTTTTGAGCTCTCTCTCCCCCATCTCTTTTGAGCTCTCTCTCCCCCCCTCTCTTTTGAGCTCTCTCTCTCCCCCCACTCTTTTGCGCTCTCTCCCCCCTCTTTTTTGCGCTCTCTCCCCCTCTCTTTTGTGCTTTCTCCCCCTTGCGTTCTCTCCCCCTCTTTTTTGCGCTCTCTCCCCCTCTCTTTTGTGCTCTCTCCCCCTCTCTTTGCACTCTCTCTCTCCCTCTTTTGCTCTCTCTCTCCCTCTTTTGCACTCTGTCTCCCCCTTCTCTTTTGCGCTCTCTCCCCCCTCTTTTGACCTCTCTTTTAAACTCTCCCCCCTCTCTTTTGCGCTCTCTCTCCCCCTCTCTTTTGCGCTCTCTCTTCCCCCTCTCTTTTGAGCTCTCTCTCTCCCCCTCTTTTGTGCGCTCTCTCTCCCCCTCTTTTGCGCTCTCCCCCTCTCTTGCGCTCTCTCCCCCTCTCTTGCACTCTCTCCCCCTCTCTTTTGCGCGCTCTCTCTCTCTCCCTCTTTGCGCTCTCTCTCTCTCACCTCTCTTTTAAGCTCTCTCTCCCCCCTCTCTTTTGAGCTCTCTCTCTCCCCCCTCTCTTTTGAGCTCTCTCTCCCTGCCTTTCTCTCCCACTCTTTTGCGCTCTCTCGCCCTCTTTTGCTCTTCCCCCCTCTTCTGCTCGCTTTCTTTCCTTCCTTCCTCTGTTTTGGTTTCTCCCGCCGGCCACGCCCCTCCCGCGTGCTCCCGTGAGGCCACGCCCCCTCGTCACGCCCGCCGACCACGCCCCCTCATAATGCCTGCCACGCCCGACGGTCACGCCCCCATCACGGCACGTCCGACGACGGTCACGCCCCCACCAGGCAGCTTCCGCAGTGCGCACTACTCTGCAGCTGAAGGCCAGGTATGTTTGTCACGTGCAGTCTCTACTTACTGCGCATGAGTGCATCTGACAAACATACTTGGCCAATTATTATATAGGATATAGGATAGTATTTGTTTCCTGTATTCTATTCTATTAAATGGTTATTGTCAAGTAGGACAATTTTACTTTGCTGACCTTAGCTAAGTACCTACCACTTGCGATGATTGTTAAACACCAGATCACAATCTTTCTGATATTTCTAGTTTAAGCCAAATGTTACTTTCACAATTATTTTGCATAATTTCTTCAATTTCTCTTCAATTGTTAGGATCGTCTATCCAACACAGTGCCAAGGAAAGGATTTGAGCAACTTTGTAAGTGGATGCTGAAGCAGAACAGCAATATTACAAAACAATGACTTCGTCTTACGAAGTCATTGGTTACTCCATCAAAACAATGCACCGGCTTGGTTTTGCAAATGTAAAACTCCATAAATGTTTGTTTTACTACATCTAAAAAATAAAAGTAGCTTTCCGCATAATTATTGTGTTTATTTTTATTAAATATCCGGTGATAAACTATTCTTAGCAATAAATGGACTCTTCTTATTGTATCATGAGATACTGTACCTTAAGACGTAGTAATAAAAAGTACTTGGGAAAAAACAGTGGACTGACTAACAACAAGAATAAAAAGGAGATTGACAACAAAGTGGCTGTGGATAATAGTTCTTCCTGGTACACACCGCAATATTTAAACAAGGGTGATATACAGTAGCCAACAAATGCAAAGACAATACAATAACACTTCATTTAAATGTCAAACAAGCAGTAGGTTTTTTCTGACATATTTCAAAGTTGCCTTTCATATCCCTGTACCTTGAATAACATGGCAGCCATCAGATAAACACAGACTCATATTTGCTCTGCAGGAAGTCATTTAGCAACCTACAGAGCCAGCCATTGTAAGGATAATCATTTTGATGTAATGCTGTGAACTCTTTGCTTTTAAACAAAGGATACAAACATATAAAAGTAAAATCTGATAATGGAAGTTAATTGTAAAGGGTTTATTTGTTTGTTTTTAAAGGGATACTAAACCTAATTGTTTTCTTTCATGATTCATATAGAGCATGCAAATTTAAGCAACTTTCTAATTTACTCCTATTTCTAATTTTTTTCCCTTTGTTATCTAAAAAATTGGAATCTAAGCTTAGGAGCCGGCCTATTATTGGTTCAGCACCCTGGGTAGCGCTTGATGATTGGTGGCTACATTTAGCCACCAATCAGCAAGCGCTACCCAGGTGCTGATCAAAAAATAGGCTGGTTCCTAAGTTTACATACCTGCCTTTCAAATAAAGATAGCAGAGAAAAATTGATAATAGGAGTAAATTAGAAAGTTGCTTAAAATTGCATGCTCTATCTGAATCATGAAAAAAATGGGTTAAGTAGCCAAATTACATGCTTCATATGAATTAACCCCTTGAGTGCTAATGACGGCTCTGAGCCGTCACAGAGTTTCCCACTCTGGTGCTAATGACGGCTCAGAGCCGTCACTAGCACTCTCCCAACTTGAGGGAGATCTGGGGGCTCCCACCCGCTCCTACCCCGGCGATCGGTGCTGCATAATGAAAGGCATAGCCGGGGCTTCCGTTTTGCGTGTTGACGTCACGCGTAATAAACGTGATGACGTCACCGCGCAACTTTATTTAACATTAACAATGTTAAATATAGGAGCAGGGGGCATGCTGCTTAGAAGCCTGTATCTCAGGCATCTAAGCAGCTACAGACCCCCAAGACCCACCGTTGGAAAAGTAATCACCTAACCTTTCCAACGGTGTAAGTCTTGGGGATCTGAAATAAATTAAAAAAAAGTAAAAAAAAATATATTTTTAAAAATATTAAATAAAAGCCCCTTTAAGAAAACCTTAGCACCCAGGTGGGAAAGTGCTTAGCACTCAAAGGGTTAAAGGGACAGTCAAGTAAAAAAAAACTTTCATGATTTAAATAGGGCATGCCCTTTTAAACAACTTTCCAATTTACTTTTATTACCAATTTTGCTTTGTTCTCTTGGAATTCTTAGCTGAATGCTAAACCTAAGAGGTTCATATGCTAATTTCTTAGACCTTGAAGGCCACCTCTAATCTGAAAGCATTTTGACAGTTTTTCACCACTAGAGGGCGTTAGTGCATGTGTTTCATATAGATAACATTGAGCTCAGACATGTGAAGCTCCTAGGAGTCAGCACTGATTGGCTAAAAAGGCAAGTCTGTTAAAAGAACTGAAATAAGGGGGCAGAGGCTTAGATGCAATGTAATCACAGAGGTAAAAAGTATATTATTGAAACTGTGTTGGTTATGCAAAACTGGGGAATGGGCAATAAAGAGATTATCTACCTTTGTAAACAACAAAAATTCTGGTGTTTACTGTCTCTATAAGGAAGTTTCAGTTTGATGTTCACATTCCTTTAAATGTAACCTTTAATCAAAGGGCTTATCAATAACAGTGGTAAGATCAGCTATTGTCAGGAGTATATATGAATAATCACAAACACACAGTTCCTGATAGCAAGGCAGAAAAGTCTATGGCTAGCTGCGTACCCACGTTTGTCATTGAGCTGGATGACACACCATATTACTAAAATAGAAAATGTTGTAACTTAATTAATACAAATTGGCTGTATTACTCGTTAGTCAATATCGGATTAAATGAGATCATAATGGTTAGAGACCCATATGTTCATACACTGAATGTGTCTGTTTAACTGTAAAAATGTTTTCCTAAACATAAAGTAATACATAGAAAATCTGATGGGTTAAAATGGATCTTGACAATGATATTTATTGTTTGTATAGTTCTGCGTTTCCAAATATTTATCAAAGGAAAGCATAAATCCTTTTGTGAAAAAATGATCCAAAGACTGCTTAGATGAAGAGGCTATGGCATCTACTTATCAAGCCGTCAACTTGCATTCGACGGCACCAATATGCTCGCCTAACATCGCTGCCGCAGACCTGAATACGTTCTCCAAAGTTACCAAAAAAGCTGTCAAAAAGCCGTGCACCAAGTACGGTGCGATGAGCAGCGGACTGTTGTTAACTAACAGTCATCGATCTCGCTGCTCTTCGGCTTTTTCACAGCTTTATTGGTACCCTGTCACTAAACACCCACACTATACAATAATGTTTTACCCCCTATACCGCCACTCCCGGAGCCCACCGGGACTCTAATAAATGTATTAACCCCCTAAACCGCCGCTCACGGACCCTGCAGCAACTAAATAAAGTGTTTAACAGCTAAACCGCCGCTCCCGGAGCCCACCGCCACCTACATTATACTTATTAACCCCTAATCTTCCGCCCCCTATACCGCCGCCACCTACATTATACTTATTAACCCCTAATCTGCCGCCCCCTACACCGCCGTCACCTACATTATATTTATTAACCCCTAATCTGCCCCCCTACACCGCCGCCCCATACATTATACTTATTAACCTCTAATCTGCCCCCCAAACACCGCCGCCACCTACATTATACTTATTAACCCCTAATCTGCCGCCCCCTACACCGCCGTCACCTACATTATATTTATTAATCCCTAATCTGCCCCACTACACCGCCACCACCTACATTATACGTATTAACCCCTAATCTGCCCCCCCTACACCGCCGCCACCTACATTATACTTATTAACCCCTAATCTGCAGCCCCTGACACCGCCGCCACCTACATTATACTTATTAACCCCTAATCTGCAGCCCCCTACACCACCGCCACCTACATTATATTTTTTAACCCCTAATCTGCCCCCCCTACACTGCCGCCACCTACATTATACTTATTAATCCCTAATTTGCCGCCCCCTACACCGCCGCCACCTACATTATACTTATTAACCACTAATATGCCGCCCCCTACACCGCCGCCACCTACATTATATTTATTAACCCCTAATCTGCCCCCCTACACTGCCGCCACTATATTAAATTTATTAACCACTAAACCTAAGTCTAACCCTAACACCCCCTAACTAAAATATAATTTAAATAAATCTAAATAAATATTCCTATCATTAAATAAATTATTCCTATTTAAAACTAAATACTTACATATAAAATAAACCCTAAGATAGCTACAATATAACTAATAGTTACATTGTAGCTAGCTTAGGGTTTATTTTTATTTTACAGGCAAGTTTGTATTTATTTTAACTAGGTACAATAGTTATTCAATAGTTATTAACTATTTAATAACTTCCTAGTTAAAATAAATACAAATATACCTGTAAAATAAAACCTAACCTAAGTTACAATTACACCTAACACTACACTATAATTAAATAAATTTCCTAAACTAAATACAATTAAATAAAATTAAATAAAATGATCTAAAGTACAAAAAAACCAAACACTAAATTACAGAAAATAATAAAGAAATTACAAGATTTTTAAACTAATTACACCTAATCTAATCCCCCTAACAAAATAAAAAAGCCCCCCCAAAATAAAAAAGCCCTACCCTACACTAAATTACAAATAGCCCTTAAAAGGACCTTTTGCGGGGCATTGCCCCAAAGTAATCAGCTCTTTAACCTGTAAAAAAAAATTACAAACCCCCCAACATTAAAACCCACCACCCACACAACCAACCCTACTCTAACACCCACCCAATCCCCCCTTAAAAAAACCTAACACTAACCCCTTGAAGATCACCTTTCCATGAGGAGTCTTCACCCAACCGGGCTGAAGTCCTCAACGAAGCCGGCAGAAGTGGTCCTCCAGACGGGCAGAAGTCTTCATCTAGACGGCATCTTCTATCTTCATCCATCCGGCGCGAAGCGTCTCCATCTTCTAGACATCCGACGCGGAGCATCCTCTTCATCCGACGTCTTCTTGAACAATGACGGTTCCTTTAAGTGATGTCATCCAAGATGGCATCCCTTGAATTCCGATTGGCTGATAGAATTCTATCAGCCAATCACAATTAAGGTAGGAAAAATCCTATTGGCTGATGCAATCAGCCAATAGGATTGAGCTCGCATTCTATTGGCTGTTCCAATCAGCCAATCGGAATTGAAGGGACGCCATCTTGAATGACGTCACTTAAAGGAACCGTCATTGTTAAAGAAGATGTTGGATGAAGAGGATGCTCCGCGTCTGATGTCTAGAAGATGGAGCCACTCCGTGCCAGATGGATGAAGATAGAAGATGCCATCTGGATGAAGACTTCTGCCCGTCTGGAGGACCACTTCTGCCGGCTTCGTTGAGGACTTCGACCCGGTTGGGTGAAGACTTCTCACGGTAAGGGGATCTTCAAGGGGTTAGTGTTAGGTTTTTTAAGGGGGGATTGGGTGGGTTTTAGAGTCGGGTTGGTTTTGTGGGTGGTGGGTTTTAATGTTGGGGGGGTTTGTAATTTTTTTTACAGGTAAAAGAGCTGATTACTTTGGGGGCAATGCCCAGCAAAAGGCCCTTTTAAGGGCTATTTGTAATTTAGTGTAGGTTTAAAAATCTTGTAATTTGTTTATTATTTTCTATAATTTAGTGTTTGTTTTTTTGTACTTTAGATAATTTTATTTAATTTTAGTTAATTGTATTTAGTTTAGGGAATGTATTTAATTATAGTGTAGTGTTAGGTGTAATTGTAACTTAGGTTAGGTTTTATTTTACAGGTATATTTGTATTTATTTTAACTAGGAAGTTATTAAATAGCTAAAATAAATATAAACCTAGTTAAAATAAATACACACTTGCCTGTAAAATAAAAATAAACCCTAAGCTAGCTACAATGTAACTATTAGTTATATTGTAGCTCGCTTAGGGTTTATTTTATAGGTAAGTATTTAGTTTTAAATAGGAATAATTTATTTAATGATAGGAATATTTATTTAGATTGATTTAAATTATATTTAAGTTAGGGGGTGTTAGGGTTAGGGTTAGACTTAGGTTTAGGGGTTAATAAATTTAATATAGTGGCGGCAGTGTAGGGGGGGCAGATAAGGAGTTAATAAATATAATGTAGGTGGCGGCGGTGTAGGGGGGGCAGATTAGGGGTTAATAAGTATAATGTAGGTGGCAGCGGTGTAGGGGGTGGCAGATTAGGAGTTAATAAGTATAATGTAGGTGGCGGCGGTGTAGGGGGAGCAGATTAGGGGTGTTTAGACTTGGGGTACATGTTAGGGTGTTAGGTGTAAACGTTACCATAGGAATCAATGGGATATTGGGCAGCAGCGAACATAAGCTTTCGCTGCTTTCAGACTCCCATTGATTCCTATGGTATCTGCCGCCTCCAGGGCAAAGGATTGAAAACCAGGTACACTGGGCCGGAATAGTGGCGAGTGTACCTGGTAGAAATTTGATAACTAGCAAAAGTAGTCAGATAGTGCCGAATTTCTATTCGGAACATCTGTAATGATGTAAGCATCGATATGTGTCGGACTGAGTCCGGCGGATCGTATGTTACGTATGTTACGTCACAAAATTCTACTTTTGCCGGTCTGTAGGGTTTGATAACTAAGGGAAATCAGGCTCGCCACAAATACGCTGCGGAATTCCAGCGTATCTGCGGTTGACGGCTTGATAAGTAGATGCCTATGGGCGTATTCTCTAAAAGTTGCTGCTCATGTGAGATCCTCTAAAAAGATCTAAATCTTTCACTGAATTCTATAATTCAGTAATTTTACGTTGATAGCTGTGGATCTCGC
Organism: Bombina bombina; assembly: GCF_027579735.1. Lineage (NCBI taxonomy): Eukaryota > Metazoa > Chordata > Amphibia > Anura > Bombinatoridae > Bombina > Bombina bombina. Next base: position 1,449,093,436 of record NC_069499.1, on the reverse strand, counting down.
TACATCTCCCTTATTCATAAGTAAGACACATAAATACTATATAGCTATTAAATAAAAGTGTATTGAATGTATTCTGTAAAAATTACAATAGAAATATGCATAAAAACTTTAATAGTACACATCAAAACTTATATTAAATCCCTGCATCAAAGTGAGTATTTACATAAGAAATAACATTATTTTTAAAATTTTGCACGAAAAAAAGCAGTAGAGCACTAAATATCACTATTAGCGCTCAACTGAGTTATACCAGCGCCCACTAATGTGCGTTGGTATTACAAGTTAAGCGCAGTACAAATGTGTGCATTGCTAGGTAGCATTGCTCTCACAAGAGCACGCTTCCATAGGCTCCCATGGGAACCTGGTTCTGATGATATCAGAGATGACACAGAACCCAAGTGTAGCGACGAGGGTAAGATGGCAGCAATATTAAATATATAAGTGTATGATTATATACATATATATTTATTTATATGTTTATATGTGTATATTCACATATTAACACATAAATGTGATGGTTAGTGTATTTGCCTCAGTTCCTGATGTTATAGCTCTGACATGTATATAACAGCCACATAAATTCTGTGTTAACAAGTACTTACTTTATTAATCAAGATGCAACAGTTTTCTCATACTGCTGCCTTATTATGCACTGTTTGCTTCAGCAGCCTTTGTTACCTCAGGAACAATCCAACAACAGAACACAGGAAGTGAGGAACTAAACAGGAAGTAGCAGGAAGTGAGGAACCAAACAAGAAAGTGTATGAACTATAATTAACAACATCCTATACATCACACCTTCTTTCCTTCTCAATTAAAAAAAAAAAAAAAGAAGAAAAGTCAACAATAATAAATGAACGATTCAGGTATGGTGTCTTAATCAGTATCTCTTTGTCCATCATCTTCCACACCCACAGCTTCTTTTTCAGGATACCTTATTCTTCTTCTACTAGGATACCATTGACACCTTTTCACTGTGGAGTTTCTCTGACTATAGTCCCTTAATGGATCTGGATGCTGCCAGCGATTTGTGGCCCTTCTCATCCTCTTGGAATGGCCAGTATTTTCTTTACCATGGACTTGATTGTTGTCTGTACTTTGTCTTGAAACTATGTGTTTCTGAGTTCCATGGGGCGTCAGCTCCAATTCTTCCCCTACGTTATGTTGAAGATTATTTTTGTCTTGAGCCTCAGTAACAAGTATATGGCATACATTTGAAGAGTCATGGTGCCAGACTCCATGCCAGATATCAGTGTCCGGCTGCATGGTTGGCCCAGCTAGCTTTGACTGGTTGTCTGTTATACGTGGTTGAAGGCCTCCGTGTGCAACGTCCATCAGAGGTTAAAAACTTATAGTGTGCTGACCCCAGAACTTTCTTAACTACTGCTGCTTGCCAGCGATTGTCCTGGTGATATACTTTACATGCTTCCAAAAAGAATCCCCTGTCTGGCGTCACAAGCAATGGAAATTGTTTTTTCCAAGTCGTAATGTACTAGAAGACGGGAACTATGAACTAGTTCTTTTGACTGTCACACATTCTACTATCCAGTGCCATTGACATTTTCTCTATAGAAGATGATGTAAAGGGTAAAGCATGTGAGCTAAATTGGGCAGAATATGATTGTAGTAATTTAATAGACCAAGATAGGATCTCAGTTGTGTCACATTTTGTGGAGTTGGTGCATCCTGCAAGGCCTTGAGCTTCTATCTGTGGTATGCAGTCCATGTTTGTCAATCACATGAGCACAAAATTCAAGGCGATCCTGCAAGAAGTGGCATTTATCCAAATTCACCTTCAATCCATGTTCCATAAGTCTTTGCAAGACTGCCTCTACATATTGCTTATGTTATTCCTCTAATCTGCCTGTCACCAGCATATCATCTAACAGACACTGTGTACCAGGAATTCCAGCCAATAGCTCATCCAGACAGACAGTTGGTGCAGGTGCAATGACAAAAAACATACAATTATACCTGTATTGCTCGTGGTGAGTATTAATGGTGAGTAATGGTCAAGAATCTGGGTGTTCAGTTGGCTGCAGGTATGCATTTTTTAAATCTATTTTGTTGAATTGCTTGCCACCTGCCAGTGATGCAAAAAGATCATCTATCCTGGAAATGGATACTTATCTATTGCAAGCTGTGTGTTTAGAGCCATGTGGAAGTCCCCACAAATCTGTATCTCACCATTTATTTTCCTGACAGGAACAATGGGTGAAACCCACTTACTTCTGTGAACTCTTGAGATGATATTCTGCTCCTCTAGTCACTTTAATTCAGCCTCTACTCTGGCTCTTGGATCAAATGGCACACTTCTTGCTTTAACATTTTTAGGTGTTGCTCCTGCTTTTAATTTAAAAGAAACCTGTTGTCCCTTTACAGTCCCCAACTGGCCATCAAACACCAGTGCATTTTTCTCTTTTAACTCCCTAATCCAGTCAAGTCTAGTTTGATTATCATTTAGCTCATGACATGGGTACTTATACATATCAGGCATACCAAGAGTCTTTGTCCACTCCCTTCCAAAAGGTGGAGGCTCACTATGCTCTAAGATATAATGAGATAGTTCTTTCTTAAACTAGTTCTACATAGCTGTGACCGTCACACACCCCACTGGTACTAACAGCTCTTTAGAGTATGTCTGCAGTCTCACTGTTTGTTTTATTGGCCTATGTATGTTAAGGCATTTCCAGTCTGCTAAAGTAATCACAGATACAGCAGCACCTCTATCTAAATCCGTAGACAGTTTTTTGCCATTCATAAGAATCTGAACTGTTAATGCAGCAAGATTAGAGTCCATCTTACATATTTTTAAATTCTGTATAGGAATTTATTCATCTGAATCCTCAGAATCTCCTGTAGTTGTACTCTATAAAAATTTGCTCTGTCTCTCAGACGATTACTGCCTCTCTCTGCTGTGGATCTAGAGACTCTTCGTATGTGATCCATTTTACCACAAGCATGGCACTTGGCATCCTTGAATCTGCAAGCAGTTGCATCATGTGTAGCATCTCCACAGCGATAGTACTTGTAATGTGATTGTTCCTGCTTTGAATGTCTCTTTCCCTGTATTTTACTCTGTGCTCCTCTATAAGGTGATCTAGAATCAAAATTCAAAAACTTCCAGATCTGCCTCCCCTGTGTTGTTTATTCTGCTGTGCAATACATCAGCATCTTTAGAGGCTTGTTCTATAATGCTTGCAATGTCCATAGCCCTTTTAAATGTTAAATCTTCTTCTGTAAGTAGCTTCTTTAACACAGTTTCACTTGCAATCGCCATAACAAACTGGTTTCGCAATGCAGTGGGCAGGTAATACCCAAAAGAACAGGTGCTTGTAAGTTTACGTAATGCAATGGCATATGCAGAAATTGATTCACCAGGCTCATGCCTACGTTTATAGAATTGAAATCTCTCTGCTATCTCTAGTGGTTTAGGCTGGAAATAGTCACTTAACAGATCTATTAAACTTGCCAATGGCTTAGGTTTCTCTGGATGTAATAGGTTTCTTAGTGTTTATTATGTTCTGACTCCAATAGCAGTTAAAATACAGCAACCTGCTTGTTGTCAGGTATATTATTAGCTGTGAGATATTGTTCAAGACTTTCAACCCAACATTTCCAAGAATCAGAGTCTGGATCAAAGTCCTTTATAATGCCAATCCATGCCATTCCTACAGCCTCTTCGCCACTGTCATGTTTAGTGTATGTGCCTCTGTTCCTGAAGTTAAAGCTCTGACATGCATATTACAGACACTTATTAAAGTACTCACTTTAATAATCAAGATGCAACAGTTTTCTCATATTGCTGCATTATTACACGCTGTTTGCTTCAGCAGCCTTTTTTTACCTCCGGAACATTCCAACAGCAGAAAACAGGAAATGAGGAACTAAACATGAAGTAGCAGGAAGTGGGCAACCAAAAAGAGGAAGTTTATCAGCTATAACTAACAACAGCCTATACATCACCTTATGCACCAATACTGCACTCATACATAAACAGTCACAATACTCATGCACCTACACTGCACTCATACATACACAGTCACAGTACTCATGCACCCACACAGCAGTCATACATACACAGTCACAGTACTCATGCACCAAAACTGCACTCATACATACACAGTCACAGTACTCATGCACCTACACTGCACTCATACATACACAGTCACAGTACTCATGCACCCACACAGCAGTCATACATACACAGTCACAGTACTCATGCACCCACACAGCAGTCATACATACACAGTCACATTACTCATGCACACACACTGCACTCATACATAGACAGTCACAGTACTCATGCACCAATACTGCACTCATACATACACAGTCACTGCACTCATGCACCAATACTGCACTCATACATACACCGTACTCATGCACCAATACTGCACTCATACATACACAGTACTCATACACAAATACTGCACTCATATATACATACACAGTCACAGTACTAGTGCACCAATACTGCACTCATATATACACAGTCACAGTACTTATGTACCCATACAGCACCCATACATACATAGTCACAGTACTCATGCACCCATACATACACAGTCACAGTATTAATGCACCAACATTGCACTCATATATACACAGTCACAGTACTTATGCACCAATACTGCACTCATACATACACAGTCACAGTACTTATGTACCCATACTGCACCCGTACATACACAGTACTTATGCACCAATACTGCAGTCATATATATATATGGAGACACAGTACTTATGCACCCATACGTACAGATTCACAGTACTCATGCACCAATACTGCACTTACACATACAAAGTTGCAGTACTCTTGCACCAACACTGCACTACAGGGAGTGCAGAATTATTAGGCAAATGAGTATTTTGACCACATCATCCTCTTTATGCATGTTGTCTTACTCCAAGCTGTATAGGCTCGAAAGCCTACTACCAATTAAGCATATTAGGTGATGTGCATCTCTGTAATGAGAAGGGGTGTGGTCTAATGACATCAACACCCTATATCAGGTGTGCATAATTATTAGGCAACTTCCTTTCCTTTGGCAAAATGGGTCAAAAGAAGGACTTGACAGGCTCAGAAAAGTCAAAAATAGTGAGATATCTTGCAGAGGGATGCAGCACTCTTAAAATTGCAAAGCTTCTGAAGCGTGATCATCGAACAATCAAGCGTTTCATTCAAAATAGTCAACAGGGTCGCAAGAAGCGTGTGGAAAAACCAAGGCGCAAAATAACTGCCCATGAACTGAGAAAAGTCAAGCGTGCAGCTGCCAAGATGCCACTTGCCACCAGTTTGGCCATATTTCAGAGCTGCAACATCACTGGAGTGCCCAAAAGCACAAGGTGTGCAATACTCAGAGACATGGCCAAGGTAAGAAAGGCTGAAAGACGACCACCACTGAACAAGACACACAAGCTGAAACGTCAAGACTGGGCCAAGAAATATCTCAAGACTGATTTTTCTAAGGTTTTATGGACTGATGAAATGAGAGTGAGTCTTGATGGGCCAGATGGATGGGCCCGTGGCTGGATTGGTAAAGGGCAGAGAGCTCCAGTCCGACTCAGACGCCAGCAAGGTGGAGGTGGAGTACTGGTTTGGGCTGGTATCATCAAAGATGAGCTTGTGGGGCCTTTTCGGGTTGAGGATGGAGTCAAGCTCAACTCCCAGTCCTACTGCCAGTTTCTGGAAGACACCTTCTTCAAGCAGTGGTACAGGAAGAAGTCTGCATCCTTCAAGAAAAACATGATTTTCATGCAGGACAATGCTCCATCACACGCGTCCAAGTACTCCACAGCGTGGCTGGCAAGAAAGGGTATAAAAGAAGAAAATCTAATGACATGGCCTCCTTGTTCACCTGATCTGAACCCCATTGAGAACCTGTGGTCCATCATCAAATGTGAGATTTACAAGGAGGGAAAACAGTACACCTCTCTGAACAGTGTCTGGGAGGCTGTGGTTGCTGCTGCACGCAATGTTGATGGTGAACAGATCAAAACACTGACAGAATCCATGGATGGCAGGCTTTTGAGTGTCCTTGCAAAGAAAGGTGGCTATATTGGTCACTGATTTGTTTTTGTTTTGTTTTTGAATGTCAGAAATTTATATTTGTGAATGTTGAGATGTTATATTGGTTTCACTGGTAAAAATAAATAATTGAAATGGGTATATATTTGTTTTTTGTTAAGTTGCCTAATAATTATGCACAGTAATAGTCACCTGCACACACAGATATCCCCCTAAAATAGCTAAAACTAAAAACAAACTAAAAACTACTTCCAAAAATATTCAGCTTTGATATTAATTAGTTTTTTGGGTTCATTGAGAACATGGTTGTTGTTCAATAATAAAACTAATCCTCAAAAATACAACTTGCCTAATAATTCTGCACTCCCTGTATATACAAAGTCACAGTACTTATGCACCAACACTGCACTCATACATACACAGTCACATTGCTTATGCACCAATACTACACTGATACATACACAGTCACTGTACTTATGCACCAATACTGCACTCATATGTACACAGTTACAGTACTTATGCACCTATACTGCACTCATATATACTCAGTCACAGTACCCATACTGCAGTTATACAACATATTCCTCATATACAATTAACATGGTGCTCTAGTCAACTGTGTGTTGTCTATACCTCTGATATATACATTCTCATAATTATATACAATTTACAGGGTGGCTTAGGGTGCTCTACTGTGCATCTGTACCTCTGATATATAAATCCTCATAATCATACACAATTTACATAGGGGATTAGGGTGCTCTACTGTGCATCTGTATCTCTGATATATAAATCCTCATAATCGTATACAATTTACATGGGGGCTTAGGGTGCTCTAGTCTACTGTATGTTGTCTGTACCTCTAAAATATATATCCTCATAAATACAATTTACATGGTGGCTTAGGGTGCTCTACTGTGTGTCTGTACCTCTGATATATACATTCTCATAAACTTATACAATTTACATGGGGACTTAGGGTGCTCTACTGTGTGTCTGTACCTCTAAAATATAGTCATATACAATTTATATGGGAGCTTAGGGTGCTCTACTGTGTGTCTGTACCTCTGATATATACATCCTCATATATAATTTAAATGGGGCAACAATTCAGCTCACAATAGAACACCTGGCCTCACTATAAACCAGACAAAGTCAAATGTAGGAGGGGCGGAGCCGGCTGCTGGCATGAGGAGAGCATAACTCCGGAGTTCCGCCACTAAGGCCCTTAAAACAGCACTTTATCCTGGCCATCCTACTCCTATTTTATCCCTAACAAGAGGGAAGAAGCTCCATTACTTTTCCAACACCTAATTGGGAAAAGATTTCCATCTTTTGAACTGCCTATGTAAGGGATACTGTGCCTTTAATTCATTCTACCTGTTAATTGGGTAATTCCCCTTTAAATAGCAAGAACAACTAAGCATCATTGCTTAGTTATTCTAATTCGTTTCTACGAACACCTGAGTGCCAAGCCTCTTTTCCAAGTTCAGTAAGCTGAATCTCTCATCTCTGCACGACTAAGCTGTGTCATTACCAGCTCCACTTCAGGACAGGATTCCTCACTTACCTTCCTTCAACTTACTGGAGATTGAGTATTTCGACCTGGCAAGCTGTACTTTACTCCTAATCCTTAAACAGCAAGTATTTACATTTTACTTTGTTTATTGCCTTCCATGCAGTATTGAACTACATTTTCCAGAAGGCCTCTGGACTAAAACCGGAACTTCCTGTTAAACACAAACCAGTGTCTCACAGCACAGCTCAATACCAGAGTGCTGACAGGTAAAAGGGATAACTCTCTGCTGGGGAATAAGGTATCAAATTGAGACATTAACAACTATCTTTGCCTAATACATTTCTGGGAAACTGAAAGCATTTCAACATCTCTGCTTTATCGATGTATTGTGGAACTGTTTAATAAGACTACTAAGCCTTTATACTTTATAATATTCTGTGATAATCTAACAATATATCTGCTTATAATTGTTCTCCTCAGTTGTTTTTCACAAAAGGATAGCTAAGTTAAATTACCTTTCATTCCTGATATTTGATACTCTGAATTCCACATATATTTGCCATTTCTTTTTTTTTATAAACTCTATCAGAACCACATTAGTTTTGGTTCTTATGACACAATCATTCTAGATTAACTCACTGCTGTATCAGATTGCCTTAAAGAAATTGGGTACTCATTACTAGCAGTGATACAAACATATTATAATATCTGTATTTTGTGTTCCTTTATTGGATATTCCTTACAGCCTAGGACCAAACTCGCTAGGCCTTGCCGGACCTACTAACATGAACCCCAAGTCTAAACAGCCCTAATCTTACACTTATTAACCCCTAATCTGCCCCCCGACATCGCCAACACCTACATTATATTATTAACCCCTAATCTGACGCTCCGGATACCGCCGCCACCTACATTATACTTATGAACCCCTAATCTGCTGCCCCCAACATCACTGACACCTACATTATATTTATTAACCCCTAATTTGCCGCCCCCAATGTTGTCGCAACCTAACTACATTTATTAACCCCTAATCTGCCACCCCCAATGTCGCCACCACTATAATAAAGTTATTAACCCCTAAACCTAAGTCTAAATAAAATTACTACAATTAACTAAATTATTCCTATTTAAAACTAAATACTTACCTATAAATTAAACCCTAAGCTAGCTACAATATAACTAATAGTTACATTGTAGCTAGCTTAGGGTTTATTTTTATTTTACAGGCAACTTTGTATTTATTTTAACTAGGTACAATAGTTATTAAATAGTTATTAACTATTTAATAACTACCTAGTTAAAATAAAGACAAATTTACCTGTAAAATAAAACCTAACCTAAGTTACAATTACACCTAACACTACACTGAAATTAAATGAATTACCTAAATTAAATACAATTAATTACAATTAAATAAAATTATCTAAATTACAAAAAAACAAACACTAAATTACAGAAAATAATAAAGAAATTACAAGATTTTTAAACTAATTACACCTAATCTAATCCCCCTAACAAAATAAAAAGCCCCCCCCCCAATAAAAAAGCCCTAGCCTACACTAAATTACAAATAGACCTTAAAAGGGCCTTTTGCGGGGCATTGCCCCAAAGTAATCAGCTCTTTTACCTGAAAAAAATTACAATTCCCACCCCCAAAATTAAAACCCACGACCCACACAACCAACCCTACTCTAAAACCCACCCAATCCCCCCTTAAAAAAACCTAACACTAACCCCCTGAAGATCACCTTATCGGGAGACGTCTTCACCCAACCCAGGGCGAAATCCTCAACAAAGCCGGGAGAAGTCTTCATCCAAGCCGGGCGAAGTGGTCCTCCAGACGGGCAGAAGTCTTCATCCAGACGGAATCTTCCATCTTCATCCATCCGGCGTGGAGCGGGTCCATCTTCAAGACATCCGACGCGGAGCATCCTCTTCTTCTGACGGCTAAACACAGAATGAAGGTTCCTTTAAATGACGTCATCCAAGATGGCGTCCCTTCAATTCCGATTGGCTGATAGAATTCTATCAGCCAATCGGAATTAAGGTAGAAAAAATCCTATTGGCTGATGCAATCAGCCAATAGGATTGAACTGGCATTCTATTGGCTGATTGGAACAGCCAATAGAATGCCAGCTTAATCCTACGTCATTTAAAGGAACCTTCATTCCGTGTTTAGCCGTCGGAATAAGAGGATGCTCCGCGTCGGATGTCTTGAAGATGGACCCGCTGGATGAAGATAGAAGATCGTCTGGAGGACCACTTCACCCGGCTTGGACGAAGACTTCTCCCGGCTTCGTTGAGGACTTCGGCCCGGTTGGGTGAAGACGTCTCCCGGTAAGGTGATCTTCAGGGGGTTAGTGTTAGGTATTTTTAAGGGGGGGATTGGGTGGGTTTTATAGTAGGGTTGGTTATGTGGGTGGTGGGTTTAAATTTTGGGGGTTGAATTGTAATTTTTTTTTCAGGTAAAAGAGCTGATTACTTTTGGGCAATGCCCCGCAAAAGGCCCTTTTAAGGGCTATTTGTAATTTAGTGTAGCGTAGGGCTTTTTGTATTTTGTTAGGGGGATTAGATTAGGTGTAATTAGTTTTAAAATCTTGTAATTTCTTTATTATTTTCTGTAATTTAGTGGGGGTTTTTTTGTACTTTATATAATTTTATTTAGTTGTAATTAATTGTATTTAAATTAGGGAATTAATTTAATTATAGTGTAGTGTTAGGTGTAATTGTAACTTAGGTTAGGTTTTATTTTACAGGTAAATTTGTCTTTATTTTAACTAGGTAGTTATCAAATAGTTAATAACTATTTAATAACTATTGTACCTAGTTAAAATAAATACAAAGTTGCCTGTAAAATAAAAATAAACCCTAAGCTAGCTACAATGTAACTATTAGTTATATTGTAGCTAGCTTAGGGTTTATTTTATAGGTACGTATTTAGTTTTAAATAGGAATAATTTAGTTAATTGTAGTAATTTTATTTAGATTTATTTAAATTATATTTAAGTTGGGTGGGGTTAGGGTTAGACTTAGGTTTAGGGGTTAATAACTTTATTATGGTGGCGACGACGTTTGGGGCGGCAGATTAGGGGTTAATAAATGTAGGTAGGTGGTGGCGATGTTAGGGCCAGCAGATTAGGGGTTAATAATATTTAACTAGTGTTTGCGATGCGGGAGTGCGGCGGTTTAGGGGTTAATATATTTATTATAGTGGTGGCGATGTCCGGTTCGGCAGATTAGGGGTTAAAATATTTATTTTAGTGTTTGCGATGTGGGAGGGCCTCGGTTTAGGGGTTAATAGGTAGTTTATGGGTGTTAGTGTACTTTTTAGCACTTTAGTTATGAGTTTTATGCTACGGCGTTGTAGTGTAAAGCTCTTAACTACTGACTTTTAAATGCGGTACCAGTCTTGACAGGAGAGGGTCTATCGCTCACTTTTTGTCAGACTCGTAATACCGACGCTATGCAAGTCCCATTGAAAATATAGGATACGCAATTGACGTAAGTGGATTTGCGGTATTTCCGAGTCTGGCCAAAAAAAGTGAGCGGTACACCTGTACCTGCAGGGCTCGTAATACTAGCGGGTGTTAAAAAGCAGCGTTAGGACCGGCCAACACTGCTTTTTAAGGCTAACGCCAAACTCGTAATCTAGCCGTATGTTATTTAAAACTGTTTATTATTTGGTTTGTTATTTGTTCTACACCCAACTTTTTCTGCAGGAGGGTGCACATCCACCCAAACAAAGAAAAACTACAGCACACATCTCCCTTGCTTATTATACTAACATGATATACCAACAATCACCTACACACATAAATGCATAAACCAAATGACAGACAGGTGCAAACACTAACCCTATTAATGCAGAATGCAAAAGGGATAAATTCACCCCACAAATGATCAAAAGCCATTCTTGACTTAACAAGGAGACAAATTCTACATTCGACATTCTATTTCTCCAGGAAACCCAATTCAGATGCAACAACGAACCAAAATACTTTGGCAAAATATTCACTACCCACAAATGGTGTAAGCATCCTTATCAATAAATCACTTCCCTTCACACTCATCCAATCCACAAAAGACTCAGACGGATGATTCTTAGGTTTAACAGGTCTACTCTATGGCAGAACCATCACACTAGTAAACATATATGCCCTGAATACCAAACAATCACCTTTTTTCAAAAACATTCTCAACAAAATAATAGACATAGCGAAAGGACCAATCTTTGCTGCAGGCGACATTAATATCCCCCCTACAACCATCCAAAGATAGCACTAACCCAAACATCAAAATACCAACCCTTTAATATATCCAATGGCACCAGACATGGTTGTCCCCCCTCCCCCATACTTTTTGTCCTGGCCATGAAAGTTCTGGCTTCCTATATCAGAAATGATACTAACATCCATGGCTTCAAATTTGCCCAACACGAATATAAAGCTACTCTATATGCAGATGATCTCTTCCTTACACTCACACAACCAGTTTGATCAATTCCCCCCTCCTCCAAGTGCTTGAAACCTATGGCACCTTTTCTAATATTTAAATCAACATTACCAAATCAGAACTGTTGCCCTTTAGACTAAATGATACTGATCTCAAAACAATTCAAAACCTTGTGCACTTCCGCATCCAGCTACACTCCATCAAATATTTTACATATCCCCATATATGAACACGTTAATACACTCAAATTTTAAAGCCATTTCCACAACAACACACTCCCTTCTACATAACCGCTTTCATGGTTAGGCAGAATTAATGCTGTCAAAATGATTCTCCTCCCAAAACTGCTTTATCTCTTCCAAACCCTTCCCATCCCAATACCAAAATCACTAATCCACAATCTCCAAAATTATCTTGTACATCTGGCAACACAAACGACCCTGAATCGCCACGGTTACGTTTTACCGTCCCAAAGAGCTTGGCGGACTGGGTATCCCAAATCTAATATACTATAGACTAGCTACTTTTCTTACTAGGATAGTTAATTGGCGTAAATATTCAATACACAAGGAATGGGTTCTATTAGAGCATCAATTAATCAATAATTACCATCTAGGAAGTAAATGTTGGTTACCTCAACACAAAAGGAACCTATCGAAACATCTCCCAATCATCATAAGTGAAACTTTCAAACAATGGGATACGTATGTCAAAAAATATCAACATATTTCAACAATCCCCTCTCCACTGACTCCACTCATAGAAAATCCAGACTTCCCCCTTCAACAGTCCACACAGTCGACCCTAACCCCCCATATAACTAAATCCATCCCTTTTCACACACTCATGCTAAACGGGAAACCCAAACCCCAACTGGAAACCACCGCCCTCTTAGGCAGCAGATATGAAAATTGGTGGGATATAACCAACTCACTGACTTCCTCACGAGACACCCCAACAGATACCAGATTTCACGCTCTCTAACCAGCTTATGCTCTCAAGACATTTTAAATAAAGGCCTTCTCTCATTCACATACTAACTACTCATGCAAACTTATACCACTTCACTTCCCTCATATGTATACAAATAGGAGACAGAAATCGGTAAACACCTTTTTCATAAAGAATGGCTCAAAATGTTCTCATCCATGACCAAATCCTTCTCCTCTATATATATATATATATATATATATATATATATATATATTTATATATATATATCTTTGAGATGAATGTAAAATTCCTATATAGGTGGTATTACACACCGGCCCGTTTACATGCCATCCTTCCATTACTCCCCTCAGAGTGCTCGAGAGGCTGCAGATCAGAAGGTAACCCCACAGATATATGGTGGACCTGCCCCATTGCACAAAACTTCTGGCAATCCATTAAAAATTAAATTGAAAAGGCCCTACCCATATATCTTGAATTATTTGGCTCTTTCACTTCAACAAATTCTCTCAAATAAAATGCAAATTCCAACTCTCACTGTTGACCGACACGGTTTACTCGGCAAAGAGCCTAATACCTAAAAATTGGAAGTCTCAAACCCTCCCATCAATTCCTACCTAGAGAGAGGTTACCACACAATCCCTTGCATTAGAAAAATACCACTATACACAAAATAAATGCATTGATGACTACCACTCAATCTGCTTCCTTTGGGAAGAATACATCAACCTTGAGAAAACATCCAAATAAACCAACTTAAACATTACATACACTTCTAACCCCCCCCCCCCTTTTTTCTAGTTTTATACACACCTCTACTGCAGACACAAGTTCCAAAACACAGAATGCTATGATACCCACTTTCCAACTTTGCCTTTTATGACAATTAGTCACTCCTGCACATATCAACATACCAGCATTTTTAGTTTATCTGCTACTGGCTTCGTCCTTTCAGTATCGTGCTCTCCTGCAAGATATATATTGCTCACTGAACCTTATACCTTAAGTTGTTCATGTTTAATTACAACTTAATTTACCATTGAACAAACTATTTCTTTATACTCCTGTCTCAACTCATATGTATAAGAAGACCTATACAACTTTGTGACTCCCAAACAACTGAGACTCTATACCATTTGTAAATTTTCATTTATTGTTTGTATTGTTTATACAATTTTCAATAAAGCATTTTTTGAAGGAAAAAAAAAGCAAAAAAAACAAAGTCAAATGTAGATTCCAGCACTCAAAGTCCCAAATAATGCATACCTCTTGGGATCCAATATAACTTGCAAGCACAAATCCAAATCCAGAGAAGGCAGCATATATCAAAATAAATGTATTCCAGCAAAACGTGTCAATAGACAAAGCAATGTTTCAGGAGTGTTCCCATAATCATGCCATAATATAAACCAGTACAACACTTTCATATTCCAGTATTCTACTATGATGGTGGATAATTCCAGTATAAAATATTCCAGAACCTGCAGGAAGCAATTTTAGATCATTAAAAACCAACATATCACCTCCAGACACTCAAATAAACCATTGCTGCCCATAAGGACCCAGTATAAACAAATAGTTTGACAGCTTTAGAAAACAGCATAAACCGGTACAGCAGTTTAGAATAGACCCCAGTATATACTAGCACTCCAGATTGTAATATATGTCAGTGCTACACTTGAAGCCTCAGTATAAACCTCTCTGCAGCTAAAGTTCTCAGTATAAAGCAGTGCCGCATTTATAGATTCCAGTATAGACTTGTACTGCTATTTGCCAGTGCAACCCATGAGACCCCTGTATAAACTATCTGCAGATCCAGATCCCACTACCTCTTATATATACATCCTCATATACAGTCTACATGGGGGCTTATGGTACAGCTGAACCAGTGCACAGGTTAAGTAATCAGCTAATCAGTAACACCATGGTCATCCCCTGTGCTCACCTTTAAACTGATTATTTTGCCAGTGCACTGGTTCAGCTATATTGAAAACCTGGCCTGTTGGGGGTACTTGACTTCTGCGGTTGAGAAGCAATGCTTTAGTGCAACTGCCTAAATTTACAACTTAATTTCATTTCAAAGGGACCAGCAGAATTATTTTAATCTCAAAACAGAAAGTGAAAAAAATTCTGCACCTGGGACGGTAAAACCATGCACTATGGGTGAGATTATATATGCGGCATTGCCCGCAACAGCTGGCATCTCCAGCTTTTATTATTGTATTGCAATCACATATATGGCGCCGCATATAAATGTGACGCATATATATTTAATCCTTCGCCCGCTAATTTTACTTCCATAAACTAACATAGAACCGCGTCACAAATCGGTATCACTTATGCGGTGAAAATGGAGAAATTTTACTCCATTTTCACCTCGCCACACATAGACAGACGCAGCAAGCCTTGCGCTGAATATATAAGTACCGTAACTCCCTGGAAGTTCTAACTAACACCTAACGCATGCGCAATATCTACCTGTCAACTGCCATCCCCCACCGCAATAACTAAATAAAATCTATTAACCCCTAATCCGCCAACCCCCCACATCGCAATAACCTAATTAACCTATTAACTCCTAAACCGCCAACCCCCCACAATGCAAATAACAATGCAAATAACGAATTTAATTACTAAGCCCCCTAACCTAACACCCCTAAATTAACCCCAATTACATTAAATAAAAACATACTAAGTTACAATTAAAATAAAAAACCTGGGGGCGGAGCCATCCACGATCCAGCATGGTTGCAAATTTGTGAAGCTCTGTGAGGCATTTCCTATGTGAACCATAAGACAGAGCTGGAAAATGTGTAACAAGCCAATATGACTCCCATGAGTCGATAGGCGACCGAAGGCTGTTTATAGCTAAACATGGAAAGCTAAACACCACTGCTTCAACCCATAAGCCTATTGAGACTACACAGCATGGAGAAATGAGGCGCCATCTTTAAACGAAACACGCACTGAAAACTAAGACCGGTATGAGGGAAAGCATCCGTGCAGGGGAAGCAGTGTCATCCGAAAGCGGTCAGCAGCATTACATAACCCGCCACAGACACTAGTGACACCTATGCTAAGCGGGCAAACCGTAACATTGTAAGTACCGTAGTACGATCAGACTGCCTCCATAAATTCCTTTCCCTATGACTGCTGACCTTAAAATGTAATTCACGTAACGGAGTGCTGAGAAGGAGTGGTGAGCACTACCGCATAACTCCCGACAACAGTTTTGACAAGCATCGGCTCAAGGGAGATGATCGATCTATATAAGGGCCAATCCTGAACACAACTAGATTCAAGTTGGGCCTAAAATACACTCCTAGAGGCTGCGTTGGCTGACTCACCTGGTCTGAGCCACGTGGCACGCATCCATAGACAAATTTGAATCTAAGTTCAACAGTGACCTTATCACAGGCAGGAGCTATTCATACAGAGAGCAGACAAACAGTGCATTAAACACGGATACCTCTTCTTCATATAAATCTACTGATTGGAAAGCACAGATGGCCTCTAAACGTCTCCCCAAAGGGGACAAGATAAACAAAACTGCCTCAACAACTTCCACAAAGCTAAACACTTATTTTAAAACACTAGAAACGAGTACCTCTATATCACCCAGCTCTCCACACTCAAGTAGTAGCTTGCATGAAGAGGAAAATGATGCTGGGCAATCTGATATTACTCTCCCTTTAACAAGAGCAGACTTACAGTCCCGACCAACAAAAGAAGACTTTGCATCCTTCATGAATCAAGTTAGCCAACTCATAAAAGAGAGCCTAACAGAGGTTAAGAGAGATGTTGCAGATTTAGGAAATAGAGTACTCCATCTAGAGGAACATGCAGAAGAGATTTCTGAACCAATCAATTTACATGGCATGCAAATCCAACAACAGACAAAATAAATAATGCAGATGCAAATGCAAATAGAAGATCTTGACAATTGTGGCAGGCGCCAAAATCTAAAAATCAGAGGCATATCTTAAAACATACTAGCTGCTACGCTACCACAATATCTTCAAGATCTCTTTTGCTTTCTTCTTGACAACAAAGAGGATGCTGAGATCTCCTTAGATAGAGTGCACAGAGCACTAAAACCTAAACCTCCTGCTGATGCACAATTAAGGGATATAATACTCCGCTGTCATAATTTCAAAGATAAAGAAAAGCTGTTAGCCGCAGCTAGGAAAAAAGCACCTATCAAGAAGGACGGCGACACAATTCAATTTTTTGCAGACCTAAGCCCGCTAACCCTATCCAGACGGAGTGAGGTTAGATTTCTCACCACGCACTTGCAAGAGCATAATATTCCCTACCGTTGGGGATTCCCTTTTGCTATCAGGGTTATTAAAAACAACAAAGAAATTATATACAAGGACTTAGAAGACCTTGATCTCTTTTGCTCACAATTAGGCATTCCTCCACCAAAGCACATCCCTCAGGATACAGAACAGCTGAGAGACAAACAGACAACGGAGCATCTGCAGTCAAAACCCCAGCTACAAAAGTGGACTACAGTGAACAGGAAATGCAAGACGACTGCTACTTTACCCAGCCAACACGGCACTCTGACCTCCGATCCACCATGAGAGGTAGAACAACACCTTAGGTCACTACAGCGTTTGACCGAGATCATCGACTGGAAGGATTTCACCACCCTTTATTGAGACACTCATTGAATTAAGGGTACTCAATACAAAGTTTTGCCTTTGTTATATATAGTAAAGAAAAATAAATTGGCACCGTGTTATACCTACCTACATTGAGAGCCCCAGCACTTAGATTTGAGGTTCTCTCGATAAGATTAATAGTCATGGTTTTCTTGGGAAATGAAAGCAGTATTTTACTGCTACTACCCCCACCCCACCTTGTTTTCGGGAGAAGGTTTATTGTCCAAATGTCAGGAAATTATTGTTACTGGTTTAAATATGTTTGTTGTTTGTTTCATTTTTTTTACGTTTGTTTGTTGAATTATTACAGTATCCTCGCAAGACACGGTTTTCTCCACAAGTTGATACATCTCTTAGAAGGCAGCACTGGCACACAAATTTGTTTTCGGCATCCTCTTACAGCATATAGAACAAGTAGGTCCCAACGTCAGAACGTGCAGTCATTCTCTGGTAAGAAATTTACACATATCTCACTCACAAAGCTCACAACCACGATAAAAATATGAATTCCAGACCAATATTAATCACCTCACAAAATACCAAAGGCCTAAATTCACCTACAAAAAGATTCTGTGGCCCTGCAATGGTTTGCAAGACAGAAAAGCTCTGTAGTATTTATTCAGGAGACACATTTCCCTAGAGCAAATGAGCCCAAATTTTCTAATAAAGACTTCCCACTAGGATTTTTTAACTCCCATGA
Organism: Bombina bombina; assembly: GCF_027579735.1. Lineage (NCBI taxonomy): Eukaryota > Metazoa > Chordata > Amphibia > Anura > Bombinatoridae > Bombina > Bombina bombina. The sequence goes on along the minus strand of NC_069499.1, from coordinate 1,449,075,110 downwards.
AAGGAAAAGGAACGGAGTGGGAATTCTCCATCACTCATTACCCTTCAAACTGCTTAACACCACATCAGATAAGGAAGGAAGAATTCTTATTATAGTGGGCCTATTATACAACAGACCAATAACATTAATTAATGTATATGCCTCTAATTCGCACAGGAACAGATTCTTTAATAAACTAAAATCTCTGATAAAAGAAACACATAAAGGCACAGTTGTCATGGGGGGTGACTTGAATACTATTATAGATCCCACATTAGACACAACATCCTCAAATACTAAAACATCCCCGCGCTCTCCTAATTCAGTATATAATTGCATCAAACACTCAGGGCTAATAGATACGTGGAGAGTACAGCATCCCACACAACGAAATTTCACCTTTTTCTCCTATGCCTGGTCTATGTATTCTAGAATAGACCAATTATACCTTGATCAGTGCAGCCTTTCGTTATTAATAGATACAGACATTATTCCCACAGCATGGTCAGACCACTTTATGATTTCGCTAAAACTAAGCTGGCCAGATTTCCCATTACACCCGTTTATCTGGAGACTAGACACATATCTTTTACATCACCCCCCAACGACACAAAAATTAACATTCTCCCTACAAGAATACTTCAAACACAATGCGATACCGGGCACTCATCCCCTCTGTGTTTGGGAAGCCCATAAGGCAGTGTTCCGCGGAGAATGTATTAAACAAAAAGCATTTCTAAAAAAGTCATATGATTCCTCGTTAACCTCCCTAACCACTAAATTACATACATTAGAGATACAACATAAACTCTATCCTTCTGACCGCCCCACCCTTAATGCATTGACAATGACGAGAAACAAACTTAAAACGCTACTCTATTCGGATGCCCAAAGGAAAGCATTACAGCTTCGGAAAAAATATTTTTATGAAGGCAATCGCCCGGGGAAAATTTTAGCAAACACTCTCAAAGACAGAACAACACTTACTCATATTCATAGCTTAAAAACCCAACAGCGAGTCTGTATCCATGATAGTAAAGCAATAGCTGCCCATTTTCAAGACTTCTACTGTCAATTATACAATCTAGACACAAACACCGCTTCGGGCCATATGCATGACATAACAACATATATAGAATCAGCTAACCTAAATAAACTGTCGCAGTTGCAGACAGCAGACCTAGAGAAGCCAATAACCCTAACAGAGGTTCTGAAAGCTATCACTGATCTTCTAGTAGGAAAGAGTCCGGGACCAGACGGATATACTAACTTATACTACAAGACTTTCAGAGCTATAATAGCCCCCCACCTATTAAATCTCTTTCATTCTTTGGATGAAGGTTCACAACTAACAAATGAGTCCCTGTCAGCCCACATATCAATAATCCTAAAGCCTGATAAGCCACAAGATGACCCAGCTAGCTACCGCCCCATTTCACTCCTCAATACAGATATAAAGATGATATGAAAAATTTTAGCAAACCGCATAAACTTAGTTCTTAATGATATTATACATACAGATCAAGTAGGCTTTGTTCCTGGCTGAGAAGCCAGAGATAATACCCTCAGAGCCCTGACCCTCACGGAGTATGTTAAATACCATAATATCGAGTCAGTATTATTAGCCGTAGATGCTGAAAAAGCTTTCGACCGGACTAAATGGCAATTTTTAACAACAACATTAAAACATATTGGATTTTGCCCTAAAATAATCAATAGAATTTTTAGCTTATATACTCAACCGAGTGCAAAAGTAAAAGTCAATGGAATATTATCAACCACATTCCGAATACACAACGGTACAAGACAGGGATGCCCCTTATCCCCCAATTCTATTTGTTTTGATGATGGAAGTCTTTGCGTCTCATATACGTGGAAACCAAAACATCAAAGGGATATCTTTTGACCAGCAGGAATACAAAATAGCTATGTATGCGGACGACGTACTTTTTACAGTAACTTCCCCCCTCACAACGATTCCAGAGATACTTACGGAGCTAGATAAATTTGGGAAGTTTTCTAACTTCCTAGTCAATAAACAAAATTCCGAAATCCTAAACATCACACTTTCAAACACCAAATTTAGGTCTTTGTCTGCGTCTTGCCCGTTCCGGTTAAAGACAGATTCAATTAAATACCTGGGGATACACATCTCCCCCAGTCAGAAGACGCTCTTTGATAAAAACTATAATGCATTACTCCTTAACACTCAGCGTGATCTCAAAAAATGGGCAAACAAACCTCTGTCCTGGTGGGGACGAGTACAGGCCATAAAGATGACCACTTTACCTAGAATTTTGTATATATTGCAGGCTTTGCCACTCCACATCCCTAGATGGTTCATGACCCGACTTCAAAATAGCCTGAATACATTTGTCTGGGGAAGGTGTAGGCCCAGGATCAATAGAGACACCATGTACAGACCGACCCTACATGGAGGAATAGATCTTCCTAAGATAGAAGATTATTATCTAGTGGTGACATTGCAAAGGGTTCTAGATTGGCACAGGAAGAAGGAACATAAAGCATGGGTAACAATAGATTCGCACATATTTAAGGCACCTCTGGTACATGCCCTATGCTGGGTTCCGAATGACCTCAGACCTCCTCAGTGCCAACACCTCGATATACATAAACAGATTTTTAAGAACTGGGATCACATTCTCGCTACTAGACCGCATATCTCTACCAGTAGATCCCCTTTATTTCCAATTACATTAAATGTAGAAATGGTAGGAGGTCTTGACAACAGATTCAAAAGACTTTAATTTCACAGAAGCAGGTAAACGTTTGGAAATAGATAAGCTAATTAACATAGATGATGGGGGATGAAATATGCCCAATTACACCATTACATCCACACATCTCCATTTAAAACAGACCTCCTAAGACAACTTACCCCATTTGAGCACCTGTGTTATAGCGGGGTAACACCAAGAGGAACACTCTCAGTATTGCGTAAACTTCTTATAGATAACCTTCATGATACCCTCCCACCATACACTTCAAAATGTAACTTAGACCTCACGGAACATATAGATCAAAGCACATGGAAAAATATTTTTAAATCAGTCAAAAAATCTTCTACATCCCCAATGATATTATAACTAAATTTTAAAATTCTCCTCCGATGGTACCTGACACCATCGAGAATACACAGCATTTATCCAAACACGTCCAGCACATGCTGGAGAGGATGTGGAGAGCATGGTAATCTATTACATATGTGGTGGCATTGTAGTAAAGTTTGCCCTCTATGGTCGGCAGTGGAGTTACACTATAAACAGTCCATATCAGCAGAATTTACACTGAAACCAAACAATGCCCTACTTAACCACCTGCCTAAATTGACTTGCCGACTTAAACAACTAACTCTACAGATAGGCCTTAATAGTGCGGGGAGATTGATTGCGCGCCACTGGAAAAAGCCCATAACACTCACTAAAGCTATGTGGTTGGATGAGGTAGAGGAGCAATTTTCCCTAGAAAAGTATGGATATCTTTGCCGCAATAAATTAGAATTCTTTTTAAATGCAAGATTTATATGGGAGGAGTCCCTCCCAAGATTGATCACGTTACCCACTCCATGCACCCCACATACACCTCAAATCTAAGAGTGACCAGATGTAGGCATAAACATTCTATCCCAGTTGTCGTACACAACAGAGAATCTCATTGCCCAAAGTACCTTAGTGCCAGTCCACTGCTGAATACTTAAATAGCAACCTTCTGTTTGAGGAAGTTAATATCAAAAGAGATAAACATGAATCAGAGGATACCTTGTAAAGTTAAATTATTTGTTTCTTTTTAGTCTATTCATTTTTTATTTGTTTATTTGTGTTGAAATACTATATCTTTACATTGAAGTATTATGAAATGCATTTACCACCTGATTTCGTATATACCCTGTTTAAATGGACTACTGCAGGCAGGGACCAGAGAATCAGATCAAGGAAGAGGACTTGACCCTTTCTCCTGAAACAACCATTTACGTGGACATTAGTCCTAAGCTGAACGCATATGCATTTGTCTGTTATTGTAATGTTGTTATATGTAAATTTGCGTTAACAATAAAAATAATAAATACAAAAAAAAACTAACATTAGTTAAAAAAACAACAACATAAGATTAAATTAAATAAATCTAAAATTATAAAAAATAAAAAGTCTAAAATTACAGAAAAAAATAAACCAAATTATCAAAAATAAAAAAATTAAACCTAATCTAATACCCCTATGAAAAAAAAAACACCAAATAAAAACATCCTCTTATCTAAACTAAACTAAAAGGGCCTTTTGTATGGCATTGCCCCAAGTTAAACAGCTCTTTTCTTTTACATAAAAAAATACTAAGTCCCCCCCTAACAGTAAAAACCCCCCAAAAATAAAAAAACCTAACACTAAAAAAAAAATCTAAACTACCCATTGCCCCTAAAGGAACATTTTTATGGGCATTGCCCTTAAAAGGGCAATCATCTTTTTTGCAGCCCAAAAAATCCCTAATCTATAAAAAAGCCACCCCAAAAAATAAAAAAAAGCCTAAGTCTAACCCCCAAATAGGTACTCACCATTCCTGAAGTCTGGCGGAGAAGGTCTTCTTTCAGGTGTTGATGATCTTCTTCTAGGCGGCGATATCTTCTTCCAGTGCAGGGACCTCTTCTATCTTCATCCAAGACCAAGGCGACGCGGAGCGGAGGTGACCATGGAGCAAGAACACCGACTGTGGAGCCATCCATCATGAAGGATTCTCTTTGTAGGATCACTGCAGTACCCTGAGAATTGAATGCAAGGTACCCGTTTATATTTGGGGTACCTTGCATTCCTATTGGCTGAAATTTTCAAATCAGCCAATAGGATGAGAGCTACTAAAATCCTATTGGCTGATTAGATACTTTGCAATGTGGGGGGATGGCATATTAGGGGTTAATACATGTATTAGTTAGATTGTGATGTGGGTGAATGGCAGATAAGGGGTTAATACTTTTATTAGGGAGATTGCGATGTGGGTGGCAGATTAGGTGGTTAATAGTGATTAGGTGGTTAATAGTTTAATTAGGCATATTTCATTTTGTTGGGGGTTGGCGGTTTAGGGGTTAATACTTTTATTATTAGTTGCGATGTGGGGTGATGATGGCGTATATAGGGTTTTTGACGTGTTGGGTTTATTTTTGGTAGGCAGGTTAGACTGTTATGGGAGATTTAACTTTTTTTTTTCTTATGCGCCAGCAGTTTCTAAACTGCCGTAAGTCACTGGTGACTCCAGAAATGTGTATTTACTCACATTTCTGGGTGTCGCCAGTTTATCCGACTTACAGCAGTATATAAACTGTCAGCACGGTTTATGTGATACCCTGATGTGCAAGGTAAAATTACAGGCGACGCGGGTTTCAGCAGTTACACTGAAGCTTGCGCCACATGTGTAATGTTCATTTGTTTTGAATGTATATAAATAGTGGAACTGCATTTGCTTATTTAACGAGAATTTACTTTTAGGCCTAGATTTAGAGTTCGGCGGTAGATGGCCTGCTAACGCCACGCGTGTTTTATGTCTAACGCACGGCATTGTTTGACTCCGGTATTTAGAGTACAAATAAGACCATCTAACGATGCTCCTAACGCGTGTATGTCACACGCGTAATCCTGCCCGCGTTAGACAGTCTCCCATAGAGATCAATGGGAAAGGCAAAAGATTGCTTTTTTCACCTAACACTCGATCTCGCGAGAATACGCACAGCTCGGTCATATGACGCATACCACATCATGCACAACAATAACACGCCGCAAATGTCACAACAACAATCAATCAACAAAGCACACAAGCATTACACATTCACCAGCGGGGGGATTTGAAATAAAATTATATACGGGGAATACGCATATACTTTAAGATGCGGAAATTCGCAAAATAACAACAAGGAATAAAAAATATATACATACACTAGAAAAATATTCGCATTCAATATCACTATATATTAGGACAAACATACATATACAACACTTCAATAATACCACACCATCGCAAATTCACATTTAAAAAGAATACTATTGGACAATGTTAGAGCAAACGACCACTATGACATCATCGCATTCTACACATTCCACAAATAATAACTCAAAATGAGCATGCGCAAATTTACACACCTAATACACATTGCACTAATATTAATTGCTAATAAAGCACACCTGAACACAATTTACAACGCAAATCGGTACATCATTAAACATTTACACAGGGTATATAAGCACCACACAAGCAGGGCTTCTTTGACTGTGTTGCTGGTGGGTCTTTGGAGATTGGAGGTTGAAGATTAGAGAGTTGGTGCATTATTGTGAGTGAGTTAGTGAGTTAGTGTTAGCGTGAGAGTCAGTTGTTAGTGTTATCGTGAGTTAGTGGGAGTGGGAGAGAGTCTGTTAGTGGGAGCGTGAGTGAGTTAGTGGGAGTGGGAGTTGTTAGTGAGAGTTGTTAGTGGGAGCGTCAGTTAGTGGTAGTTAGTGAGCGTTAGTGGGAGTGTTTGTTAGTGAGAATTAGTAGTAGTGTGAGTTAGCGAGCGAGTGATTTTTCTGTACACTTAACACATTTACACGCAAACACATTCAATACATACATACACTTATCAATAACACTACATACACTCCATACCCCATACCCCCTCATACTACACTCCATACCCCATTCCTTGTAGTCCCATTCCCTTTCATCCCATTTACTCTTATCCCATACCCCATACCCATCCCATACCCATCCCCTAGTTACATTTAGTTTACATATCCTCCTTTTAGTCTTATTCTTCTTTTGGTTTATTTAAATACTCCTTACCCTCTTTGTTTTTTTACATCCCTCTCACACTTTAAGCACCTTTTTTGTCTTTTTACTTCTTTATTTTGACCCCCTTTCATTTCATCACACTCACTTTTTGTTTGATTATTTGGGGTTTAGTTTAGGGAACAGGTGGAGACCAGGCAGGGGACAGGTAGAGGGGGGAGGAGAGGGAGGGGGAGAGGAACTGGGCAGGAAGGGGAGCAGGAAGGGGGGCAGGAAGCGGGGGTGGAAGCGGTTGAGTGGACCCAGCCACTTGGTTCAAGATGACCAAGTGGCTGGGCCCAGTGGCGGTCAGAGTAGGGCTTCACAGTCCGGGAAACAGAGGGCATCGTCACAGGGGAAGGCCAAGGCGACTAGGGAGGCGAGGTTTTCGATGGAGGAGAAGGAGGCCCTCGTAGAGGCCTATATGGCCAGGCATAGGAGGCTGCAGCACCAGAAGACAACCCCGACTGACAAGAGGAGGCTCTGGAATGAGATCAGAAATGCAGTCAATGCAGTGGGTGGCCGGAACAGAGATCTGGATTCGATAAAACATCGTTACCGGGACTGTAAAATGGATCTCAAAAAAAAGTTAAGTCTGGAGGCCCGACATGCCGCAGGAACCGGTGGCGGACCTGCCCTGGAAATAGAGTACTGCCGATGGGAGGAAATGTTGCGGCCCAGCATCTCCGAGGTGGAAGTAGTCGGTATCGGAGGAATTGATACCGGGAACCTGCCACTCTCATCTGACGGTAAGCTCATTGAACAATAAATTCACATACAAATGTATTTCAAGGGACACTATACGCAAACCTTTACTTTCATGATTGAGGTAGCGAATACAATTTGACAAAACATTCAAATGTACTTATATTACCTAATTTGAATCCTTCTTGAGATATATTTTAATGAAGAAATAGCCATGCACACGGTGAAACAATCACAGGAGGCAGCTATATTCAGCTAACAATCAGCATCTTATAAGCATATTTAGATATGCTTTTCAGCAAAGAATATCCAGAGAATGAAGCTAATTAGATAAGAAAAGTACATTCGAAAGTTGATAATAAATGTATGCTTCTAAATCATGAAAGATAAAACATTGGGTTTCATGTCCCTTTAAGGATCAGATTAATGCTATAACGTTGTTTACACGCATTCAATTACTTTGCGGTTACATCAGTATCTAGGCTATAGGTTAGGTGTGCATTTAAACAGACTGAAAACAAACGCAAAAACATTCACATTGACCACAGATATCACAAACACGGTTTAGAAAAAGCGGAAATCGTATTGATTGTTTGTTAGATTTCAAAGTGGATTAATGATTCTGCATTTGTAATTGTATCGTAAGCTAAGTCATTTAAAGCTTGATTTGCAAATATGCTAATATATACATTTTTTTTTTCTTTTTAAATATACAGAGTCTGGGGAGGAGGCAGCACAGGAAACACAGCCTCATGCATCTCCCCGGGATGAGAGTGGTGGGGAGGAATTTCCACTTCGGAGGGAAGAGGCCCCCCGTGACGAAGAGCGCACGGGAGCTGATGAAGAGGCCCCGGAAGCAGAGGAGGATCCCGCGGAACCAGAGGACCCTCAAGGACCCGCACACCGCCGTGCACGGGCACCCCGCCGTGCACGGGTACACCGCCAAGCACAACAAGAGGAAATAGCGGAGGTGCGGGTTCTACTGGACTACATAGACCAGATGCGTAACTCCCGGATACAAAATATCGAAGGGCGCACTAGAATACTTGATGGCCAAAATCAAATAATTGAAGGACAAAACCAAATAATAAACATACTCAATAGAATCGAACAAGGCCAAAACAGAATCTTTCATCTGCACCAAGAGATGTTCAATTTTTTCCGGGAGGCGCATGCTGGTCTACCTCCTGGTCCGCCTCTTGCTGCTGGGCCTCTTGCTGCTGGGCCTCCTCCTGCCGGCCCATCTCCTCCTGCCGGCCCATCTACTCCTGCCGGGCCATCTCCTCCTCTTCAGCCATCTCCTCCTCTTCAGCCATCTTCTCCTCCTCAGCCATCTTCTCCTCCTCAGCCATCTTCTCCTCCTCAGCCATCTTCTCCTCCTCAGCCATCTTCTCCTCCTCAGCCATCTTCTCCTCCTCAGCCATCTTCTCCTCCTCACCTTGGTCGTCCCAGTACTCTTCCTTCCACTCTTCCCACAACATCTCCAAGGAGAACTCTTCGGAGTCGGCAGTTGCCCCTCCCAGAGCCTCAGCCCCGTGGGAAGAGGGGAAGGAAGAGGAAGTAAGTATTTGTTTTCATCTTTAATGTTTTTTTTATTTAATGTGTAATGGATAGGTATGTGATGATGTGGTTTTCATACACTTGTGGACCACACTCTGTATATAATCGACTTCTATGGGACCGGGTCCATGGAGGCAGATTGTTTGCAGAGTGTGGGTTATAAGTGTGTGAAAACCACATCATCACATACCTATCCTTGTTCATGATATTGATTGGTTTCTGTGATGTGATGTCCAAACTGTTTCCCGAATCGCAAACAAAATTACCATTACAATTATCCATGATGGCATATTACTGTTTGAATGCCAATAGCACAGCTTAAAGGGACAGTCAGAAAATTATTGATTACAAAGAAAACACTGTATTACGCATTATCAAGTTGGAAACAACAAAACATGGAGAAATACGTGTGACTTATGTGCTTAACCTTGTATCTATGACTAGGAAAAATGAACACTTATTTGTTGTTCAGACATAACAACATTTTAGATATCAATGATCAATACATGGTAAATAATATGCTGTATGAGCACAAGGTTTTACATATACAAATGCTATCCAAATGCCCTCTAGTGGTCAAATTGTATAATGATTACATGCACTCTTCAAGCTCGAAGAAATGAGCACACGAACCTCATAGGTTTAGCTAGCAAATTTAAATAAACACAGACAAATGATCAATTGGTGAGAAACATTTGATATCATTGATATTACATAATTGACTTTTAGAATAATGAAAAACATTATTTGTTTTCTAAACTGTCCCTTTAACAAAATTACATATGCTAACACATATTTGAAGCTTGTTGGTATATCTACATGTACTTGTTCAAAAAATAAATATTGAAATCACATTTATATTGACGTGTTAAATAAAGTCTATTTTCTTAAAGAGACATTATTGTGTTAATTTTTTATTGGAAAGACATTTGTTTGAACAATGAATATGGTTTAAAGTCCTTTTAGGAGTGGGGGGGGGGGGTGAAAATATGCTAACAATAATATATTTGAAGATTAAACAATGTGGAAATCATACATGATACAAAAATCAACATTTGCATTAAAGGGACAGTATACTATATTTTTAACAGAACTGTATATAATAGACACTACTACAAACAACAAGATTAACATATACTGATATCAATATTACAAAGCTTTAAACACTTTCAAAGAAAATCGGGTTAGCTCTATTGAAAATATAGATGAACCCCCATTACAACCGTAAAACAAGACAATACCCCATCATTAACATATGAAAAGACCCTTTACACAAACAGGAGAAAGCTGGAGATGGTACTCACATGAAACTCAGAGGCTTTGCGAGGAGTCTGAAAATTACTTACATTTTCTTAGAACAGAAGCAAAATGAAACGTATTTGTTAAACAATGGACTATCTAACTAGAGACAAAATAAAAGCTTTTGATTTATAATGTGAGTGTCTAATGAACCTTTAATAAAATATACAACGAAATTACATTTAGAAGAAGTCGGCATCATATATTTAGCATATGATAAAGATAAATGCATATTGATTACTTTATTCTAACACAATAGCGCATATTTATTAATTAGATATCTTTAACATTAAACACAACAGTCATTTTTCTGAAAAAGGAACATTGTTGACAAACATATTAAACAACATGGACTATAGAGATTTGCACTTGCCTCGAAATATCATATGCATGAAAACATTTTGCTTTCGTTCGTTTATTCAACCAGACATCCAGCAAAAGAGAATGTGGTGGTCTTTATCAGCTACGGGTCAACAATGTAACATGATGCAAATAATACATATTCGCAAGGTTTTTAAAATTGGCTGCAGTCACAAACGTTTTTAACGTGCACAAACAAATATTGCGGGACTACGTAATCCAATCAGATGTTTTTTTACCTTTGCATGTGACGTCTTAACATGGCGCTTCCTTGATCACGTAAGAACGCCATCCAATGAAAGGCACATTCTTGATCACGTAAGAACGCCCCAAAAAAAGGCGCATCCTTGATCGCGTCAAAACGCAATCCAATAAAAGGCACATTCTTGATCACGTAAGAACGTCAGTCAATACAAGGAATCATTGGACAGCCTGGCAGGTGACGTCTTAAGCAACATGGCGCATCCGAGATTGCTGAAAAAACCGCAGCCAATACAAGGACTCAGTGACATCTTGGCATATCACTAAGAAACGTATTTATATTTTAGGAACTAGTATGTGTCTAGATTGCTATCTAGGAATGTCACCAAATCATGAATCATCTTTTCGGACTTGACTGTCCCTTGAACTATAGCTATGGTGTATATCTTTAACATTTAAAAGATACACATGAGAAATACATATGCCATTGATGTTTTAAGATATGTTTGGATTGTTTTGGAATAACAATAGTTATACATGGATTGATTAAACGTGTCATTTATTCAAGTTTAATTATGGTCAGCCTACCTATAGCCATATATGGGAGGATAAGTATTTTGTTAACATATTTGTTAACAAATATTCATCATCTAAATTATTTGCATTACACACAGAGATTTATTTGGTTACACTTTTACAATAAGATAGAATTGAAAATGAAATACATGTGCTGTCAACATTACAATAAGATTGTTTATTAATAAGATTATATGTCCTTGTTCATGTAAAAAGGACAAAAATGCTTTAGAAATGGAAATACATTCATTAACAATTGTGCTCACCATCACTTAAAGGGACATGATTTTGTTTTTAAAAAGAGCATACACATAGACAATACTATTTCAATAAAATGAACACTTTACAGGGATTATATCATTGTATCAATACTCAGATCATTTGTTAAAGGTGCATCAATTCATGCAGAGTTTATAAATACACACATGGATCTGAACATTGAAATATACATATATACACAAATAACAATCTATATATACATATATAAAACAATTACTATGCTAATCATAATCATGCAATGATAAAGCTAAGAGAAAAATATATAAAGACAAATAATAAGATTACATTGGAGATGTTAATCTTAAAGTCATTTACAATTGTCTTACATATATGATTTTATTCTAAAAAATATTTTTGGTAGGTCCCTTTAAGGATCAACAACATAAACTAGAGCTTTCAAAAAATAACATGAAGAATCAGGACAAAGATTCGTGCAATGACATGTCTTTTATTAGTATGTAAGAAAACATCAACAACGTTTATAAATAATCTTGTAAAAATAAGGAATATATGAGCCATATGACAAGGTAACACAGTGCATCACAGTCCATGAAGAGAGTTACCAAGGGCCAGCATAGCCCCATTGGAGACATATGACAAGGTAACACAGTGCATCACAGTCCATGAAGAGAGTTGCCAAGGGCCAGCATAGCCCCATTGGAGACATATGACAAGGTAACACAGTGCATCACAGTCCATGAAGAGAGTTGCCAAGGGCCACCATAGCCCCATTGGAGACATATGACAAGGTAACACAGTGCATCACAGTCCATAAAGAGAGTTGCCAAGGGCCAGCATAGCCCCATTGGAGACATATGACAAGGTAACACAGTGCATCACAGTCCATGAAGAGAGTTGCCAAGGGCCAGCATAGCCCCATTGGAGACATATGACAAGGTAAAAGAGTGCAACAGGCACAACAATAAACTTTTAAAAAGGCCAAATGGCAACAATAAAACAAAAAAATCAACATGTGGACGGAGGATTCTTATCTGCCACCTTGGAGCATCTCCAGATCCTCCACTTACTGGTCATCCTCTTCATCGTCCTGTGCATGTCCAGCTCCAGATTCAGGCCTTGAACTTAATCGCATAATTGCACGCAGAGTCAAGTCCTGAACCCGGAGCTGGGCCTGCATGGTGTCGTTCATCCCTCTCAGGACAGCTGCGTTCCTCAACACGGCCTGCTCTACTCTTGCTATACCTTCTAGCATGAGCCATGCTGAGTCACAGCCTAAAATAAAGAATACATTAAATATTAAGGATAATTACACAACAGACGAAAAAATTAGAAAAGATACATTGTCATCATAAAGACAAATCATTCTTTACATCAATTAGTTTAAATTTATTCTTTACACATGAATTAGGTTATTCAGACAGACAGAAATCATTAAAGGGACAGTTTACTCAAACATGTTGTCCCCTTTAATTGGTTTTAGATGATCCACTTATACAGCTTGAGTGTATCAAATCTTGTTAAAGGATTTACATTGTACTTACATTAGCAATTTAAATGTTTCAATTATACTGTGGTAGGCACACCTATCCTTAAACATTTTGGCATTGAGGACAAGCTGTGTAAACATAGCAACCTGAAGAAATTACATTCCCACTGGGTTAGACAAGAGATAATGTATCAAAATTTGTACATTAATTGTTGGATCCAAGTAGTGGTGATTGGTATATGTAGTGATATCCAATTAAAGGGACACTGAACCTAAATATTTAATTGACTGATTCAGATAGAGCATGACATTACAAATCTTTAAAACTTACACATATTCTTTAAATGTTTGAATTCTATAGCTAGATTTTGAATGCAAGAATGTTGCTTTTTAGGGCAGCCAATATTTGTTTATCAACTTTGTTTGTCCCTGCTGGTTGATGGATACATTCATCCAACAATAAAGAAATGATGGCCAGAATTATTTTATTGTTTAAAATAATTATAGGCATTTCTTTGTTTCAATAAAGATATCAAGAGAATGAAGAATAATTCATAAGAGTAGTAAATTATAAATTTGATTAACATTGCATGCTCTATTTGAATCACAATAGAAAATATTTACCTTCACTGTACCTTTAAGTATCTTATAACGTGGATTTTGAATGATACTTACAGCTGTGCCTGGGAAGGACAATCCGACACCCAGGACAATGAAGGTTGAGACAGGGGGGAGGGATGGGATTGGCTTGGGGAAGGATGGGATTGGCTTGGGGAGGGATGGGATTGGCTTGGGGAGGGGTGAGCTGCCGCTCCAGGGTAGGCCGTACAGCTGGGGAGTGGGGAGTTGGGGTCTGGGCAGCTGTACGGGCCATAATACGGGGAGAGCGGCGAAGGGGGTTGTAGGGGCGTTTTTTGGGAGGGACAGGAAATGATAAATGGGAAGGGCCGGCAGGGGTCTGGGCATGGGCAGGAGTCTGGTCATGGGCAGGGGTCTGGGTCTGTGCAGGGGTCTGGGCATGGTCAGGGGTCTGGGCAGGGGTCTGGGCAGGGGTCTGGGCATGGGGAGGGGTCTGTGACTGTGCAGGGGACTGGGCAGGGGCGGAAACCAGATGACCAGAAGTGGTGGATCCATCTGAAAATTTAATAAATATATATTAACATCTCATACATCATGAAATCAAATCAACGCATTTCAAATTGATTATGTTTTCAATATACTTCGAAGTGTGTTTGAATTTGTAAACAATTATGAAATGAGGATATGGTATGCATATAGGCACTCAGATGAATATCAATTACTGTCTGTACAATTATAACATTATTATTGTGTTTTGGCCTGGAATATGCATGTGACATAATGATGGCATGAATTTTAAATATTTTTAATTCAAAATTTTTCATGCTGCCTGATATAGAAAGGGGGCAGTAGTGTATTTGAACAGACAAATAATATTCCTTTTTAAAGTGCAAAAGCTGTAGACTTTGAATGTCTTCAATGAAATTATTTCAAATAAACCAACATGTTGGAAACATGATAGATATATTTCACATACCATTAGACTCCAAGGCAGCCTCTTCCTCCTCCGTCACATATGTTAAATCAATCTCTGTAAAACATAACATGTTGTGTACACGTTAACAACAGATATTCTAACATATGTTACTGTTGTTCAAAGACACACATCAATGTTGCATTAAAGATATACACACCCAAAGTTATGATTTACATCATTTTGATGGAGCATACAAATTACATTAGATTTGTTATTCTCAATGATTCAGATTTTCGATGTATTGTTTGGATTAATTTAAAAATCATAAAAGCATAGTACATAGAACATTTAAGATTTCTCATGTGTGTATCACTTGATGACTGTTGTCAAAAAAGAACATGGAAACAAACATATGCTATACATCTTCTGAATAACAAATGTGTAGACTAATAAAGTTTAAATTATTAATCGTTCAATATTAAAAGAAAATTAATATATAATCAGAAGAGAAAATTATATGTTTGTTTCAAATGTTATGCTTCATCAGAATCATGCTCATAATATTGATTACCAATACACCTTCAATTACATATAAATGAGTCAATGGACTTACCAGGAGACCGCAAAGGCGGCTCTATGTCACTGCTGGATTCCTGTGGGCTCACCACACCAACTCTCTCTATGAATGATATAGATATATATTAGTAAACACATTTGGGATATCACTAAATCACATCTGTCTCGAATTTTAAGATTAATCAACTTGAAAATGTGAAGAATAGAGCAGTCATTAAACCAGAAAATGCTTGATTGAATCAAGGGGATTCTGTTAAAAATTCTGTATTGAACATATGTTAATTTCAGACTATATTAGACATCAAACTCATCTCATACGATGCTATTGCATATCTAAATATACCCATTGATCAATGTTCGTAAAAGAATACACACAAACCACATTTTGAAGAGCAGCTGTTGACAAATCTAAACAAACACATGTGGCACATCGAGCCATTTGTGCAATGTACAGTAATCTTGTTTAGGACACAACACATATTTATCACAATACAAAACCAAATTGATTAGTACAAATATGTAATCATGGTGCTGTTAGAGTATGCTGATATCTATAAAGTAACTCACAACAGTGAATATGTAAATTATATATCAATATTGTTTAATCCAAAGAATGTAAAGATGAATGAATCTATTTTTTTCTTAAAGGGACACTGACATGATTAATTTAAATCATTTGATTTCTTCTGTTCAAACTGTTCAAAATGATTTAACATTGACTCCTCTATTATAATTTGAAAGTTGCTAAATTTTAATCTTAAAGGAAGATAAGCAATATTGGATTCAATAAATATTGTTTGTTGAAGGTATCCACCAATCATCAATAAAAACCAGGTTGGTCAACCAAAATTGAGATGCAGATAAACGTACATTCTTGATTTTAAAATACATTTAGCAATAGAAGATTTCACATATGATGATAGTATTATATTTAAATGTTTATTAATATTGCATACTCTAACTGATTGAACAACATTAATAATTGTAGCTCAGTATCCCTTTTAATATAAAATTATATTGATTTGACAATGTTTGGTGTTTAATGAATTCTCTACTCCATATGTTGATGTAATGAATGGGATTGAGCATGCAATTCAAATCTAATATGTATTTAAGTATATCCGAAGAATTATTTAATTTTCATCTTATTAAAGGGACATTACATATAAATATTGAACAATGTGGATTTAGTATGTAATGTTCTGTCCATGTTTCTAAGACAAATGTCAATTAAAAATGAGACTATACCATACTGTGACAAGCCCTGGCTTGAGGATCCAGCAGCAACATCCATATCTGTAATATATTAAATGAGGATTGCATATCATTAATACAAATCATGCCATGTTTAAAATCTTTACATTATTAACAAATCAATTTAAAAACTATTATCCTTTGGTAGTCCCATGAGTTAATTGTTTCCTCAATTAAATTCATGATAAATATATCCTGGACTCTTATTTTCAATCAGCTTGTGTTGTTTACTGTATCTTTAATAATTTTTTGGTGTTATTTCATAATCATCAATTGATGGCCATATGTTATAATTTATTTGTATTCTTCTTTTTTTATTATCTATAATATTGAAAATAAGAATACTGTATTCTTCACTAATATAATAATTCACATTTAATTTTGACCAACATGTGGTAATCAGCAATGCCACTTACAGCAAAGCCATGTTAACGTGGATGCGAAATTCCATTTCGCGATCATTGCGCAATGATTCCACGCGGGAATTACGCATCGCTCATTTGACCAACATGTATAAAGCAATGCCCACTTACAGCAAAGCCATGTTAATGTGGATGCGAAATTCCATTTTCGCGATCATTGCGCAATGATTCCAAGCGGAATTACGCATCCGTCATTTGACCAACATGTATAAAGCAATGCCACTTACAGCAAAGCCATGTTAACGTGTATGCGCAATTCCATTTTCGCTCTGTGTGACGCATATCTGTAGAGCGCAAGACACATCATTCCTATTTCATGTGTCACTAATCTAAAATCAGATATCTAAACATCATATGTAGTGTATGTTGTGAGATCTGTATAGGTTAGTATCTGACTATATACACATTTTTGGATAAAAAATAACAAATATTAAGATATTATATGAAGTGGATAATTACCTTGTTCAGATTCTCTATCTCCTCCCCCAGGCCACCGGACGGGAGAAGCAGCTTCCCTGGCCCCCGCATCAGGACTTTCAGATCCCGCAGCTGGGAGGGAAGAAGAGGAGGCCGAGGATGGCGAGGATCGAAATCTTTTGGGGACCCGGAGATTGAGGAGCTCGCATAAAGTCACCTCATAAGGGAGTAGGTACAGTTTTCCGCGGGGCCTCTCTTTTGCCACCATCTTTTACGGGCTTGTACCCAGTCCTTATGAGGTTTGACTTTTTTGGATAACCGCAACCTCATATCTCCGAAATCTCCTCATGATCTGATCCTGGGTCCTCTGGACGTCACACACCAATCTAACCGCATTGGTGATAGACTCCCAGAGGGCCTTTCTTAACAGGCGCATCTGTCAACCTCCTCTTGTTCCCAAACAGCTGGGGATAAAAGGTCCTTGACGGCGGTGGACCAGATGCAGCGCTCTCCTCCTTGGTGAACTGGGAACTGACATGCCTGCTGGGTTTTCCAAAAAATATATTATTATAATATATACTGCCTGCAGGCATTAGAGAACTGACAAAGATGGCAACGTGTAATGGACTTTTATATGGTGAAGTAAACATGAGATGCACCATGGGACAAGTTATCTGTACATCTGATTGATAAAAAGTTTAAATAATGTTAGAATGTCTGTGAGACCGTCCTGACTCAAGTTGTGTTTGTGTGATGAACTCGGATTGGCCGTTCCTTAATTGTTTCATATCTTAGTAACTTCCTTACACATACCGCTTGGGTGGTGCTGTTACTTCATTTTTCATGTAGACTTATTTGTAACTCATGGCCTGTCATGCGGATATGTGTGACGCAGATTTAATATCCGTGATCCGTTAAATATTAATGATTAAATTCTCTTTAAAATCTAATACTGTCACATTATTAAATGTTGTAGACATTTTTCGGTTTAATAACGGTCTGTATTCTTTAATACAAATACACATTTAATATTGTATGTCTTTATTGTTCATAAAATAAATTTGTTGACTTATTGTGAATTATGACATTGCTCTATTAAATGTCTTTATAATGCACATTGATTGTGTGCTATTGCGTGACATTAAACTAATGTTTAAAAGATGCTAATCTGGTGTTTCAAGATGCGTTTCCCACGCAATATTTCTTAATGTTCAGAATTCAGGTTAGAATGTTCAGTAACTTGGATAATCTGTTTATAAATGTTAAACTACATATTTGTTTGTTATTAGCAAATAAACCTCAAGCTTGTATTTCTCTGAAGTGCTCATATATGTTATTGTGCAATGGCGTCTTTATTTTTTAAATAGACATTACTAACAAACAATATATCAAATGATCTGTAGAGATAGAAGATTGTTTAGACTTTAAAATGTAAATCAATTTCTCTTAGTATTTATATATCCTCAACAGAAGAAATTTCAATGCACATGGTTGAGCCAATCACATAAGGCATCTCTGTGCATCCACCAATCTTCATCTACTGAGGCCTATCTTGATATGCTTTTCAAGCAAAGTATGTCAAGATAGGAAGAGAAGTAAATACACTATTTAAAGCTCTTAAAGGGGACACTGTCCAAACAAATTTAGCGTTGGGGATTCAGATTGAGCATGAAATTGTTGATCAACTTTATAATTTAATCCGATTCTCAAATGTTAACAGTTATCTTGTTATCTTTCTTTGCAAATCAATAATGATATTTTAGATTACGGGACAATTGTTTCCAAAAAACCTGGGTTGTCCTTGACGATTGTTGGATCAATTAATCCAACCCAAAAAAAGCAAGTTCTGTCCAGAGTACTGAAGCAAATAAATTATCTTTTTAATGCCTTTTTTTTTAAAGTAATGTATAGCAACATCACAAGAGCATTCATAATACGAGACAATTTTTAAAGTTGCTTAAAATAGAATACTCATTCAGAATGTATAAATCATTAATTTTTTAACTGTCTCCCTTTAAGTATATTTTGAGTTCATGTCCTTTAAATAAAACATTTCACAATAATGCTTAAAATATCAGAAACATAGGCACCTTCCTTTTGCTAAATTAGTCTAACATATGAGTAAAGCAAATTTAGATTAACTTCTAGATTGTTTTACACACTGACTGAAATATATTTATTAAAGGAGGTATTTTGGAGCCTTCAGCTTAGAGGGACATTAAGCTATATGTTATGTATGCATTTTGTATAAGATTCTATATTTGACCAACTTAATATGTTTGTTATTCAATCTAGTATATTGTAATTATATATATTCTTGGATTAAATACATATCTACATAGGCTATTTTGATGCTGATTGTTGGTTGCATATAGATGCCTTATGTAATTGACTAAGATATGTGCATTGGATGTATTTTTTTAAAAGTATATTTAAAGACTGAATGTAATTCTATATTACTTTCTAAATATGTTTAAAATTCTTTTATGATTTTTTTAAAATCTTTACACAATATACTTTGTGAATGTCCCTTTAAGGACCAAAACATTTGGAATGTTGATTTAACATTGTCCAAAGTAAACTAAAGGGGAATAAAATTATATATAGATATTTGAGGTCTAACCCAAGGAGGTAAGATTTTTAAAATACATAATATTACTAACTATAGTTAAATGACTCCACTAGAAAATTACGATAGATATTAACCTGGCATCCAATAACTAGCTTGTTAAAAATATCAAGTTAAATGACCTATCATTTATACAAGTAAAAATTTAAATAATTTCTAAAAAAAAATGTTTAGAGATACCTAAGGAAGATACAAGATCTTATAAAATTAATTTTACATTCAACAACACTGTCACTTTAATGTAATTGAACCACTTCCCTTCTTAAAAGTGAAAATAAATAATTTATGAGAAATTTGACTACATATCCAAAATTAATTTAATATCTAAGATTTTCAAAAGAAAAGCATCGAAGGATCTCACTCCCAATTAATTTAAAAAAGATAGTTTAATGTAATATTCTCGGAATCAGTTGATTTTCTAAAATTAATGCATTATTTGATCTTATGCATGTGCTTGTCAAATAGCCAACTACCATTCATGGGAGTCAAAACTTTTTTTTATTGACAGATTATATGGATATTTATTATAATCTGTTCAAAAGAATGTATTTAATAATAAAATGTTTATTATTAACATGTAAAAAAAAAAAAATAAAGTTTATTGAAAAAAAAAAAATATCCTGGAAGTCAACAGATGCCAATCTGAAATGACAAATAAAAAAATGGAACAAAGTTAATACACACGTTGTCAAATATTCATAAATACATTTACAATCATCTTGTGTCTATGCTCTAACTTTGTTCAACATTTTTGAAAGATATTTATTAAATTGATTAAAAAAAAATAAAAAACAATACACCATTATATTGGTTGAATCAAAATTCAATTTAAATATCCAATTTTCGAATTATACATAATAATGTATATCACATTTCAACAATATATGTATGCTGAACATAATGTAATATTTCATGTCCATTCAAATACCTCTATATCAACTATAATATGTATTCCTTTTTCTGATTGTGATCCCTAAATATCTAATGATGAAATAAAGTATGACTAATGTATGTAAGCTAACAATAATCACATTCTTCCTGTGATTCTTACTAGCATGCACCAACCTGGATAATGCATGGTCTTTGAAAGTCAATTCAGGGGGTAAACAGTTGATCTTCAATAGGTGTCTTATTCATCAGTTCATAAATAGAGGACTGGAAAATACCATCTAAAAAAGTAAAATCATCTAAGTGTCTGATTGTGATCCTAAATATCTAATGATGAAGAATAAGGTATGACTAATGTATGTAAGCTAACAATAATCAACATTCTTCCTGTGATTCTTAACTAGCATGCACCAACCTGGATAATGCATGGTCTTTGAAAGTCAATTCAGGGGTAAACAGTTGATCTTCAATAGGTGTCTTATTCATCAGTTCATTAAATAGAGGACTGGGAAATACCATCTAAAAAAAGTAAAATCGATCTAAGTGTCTGATTGTGATCCCTAAATATCTAATGATGAAATAAGTATGACTAATGTATGTAAGCTAACAATAATCAACATTCTTCCTGTGATTCTTAACTAGCATTTGCACCAACCTGGATAATGCATGGTCTTTGAAAGTCAATTCAGGGGGTAAACAGTTGATCTTCATAGGTGTCTTATTCATCAGTTCATTAAATAGAGGTCTGGGAAATACCATCTAAAAAAGTAAAATCATCTAAGTGTCTGATTGTGATCCCTAAATATCTAATGATGAAATAAAGTATGACTAATGTATGTAAGCTAACAATAATCACATACTTCCTGTGATTCTTAACTAGCATGCACCAACCTGGATAATGCATAGGTCTTTGTAAAGTCAATTCAGGGGGTAAACAGTTGATCTTCAATAGGTGTCTTATTCATCAGTTCATTAAATAGAGGACTGGGAAATACCATCTAAAAAAGTAAAATCATCTAAGTGTCTGATTGTGATCCCTAAATATCTAATGATGAAATAAGTATGACTAATGTATGTAAGCTACTAATATTCAACAGTCTTCACTAGCATGCATTGGTACACCAACCTGGATAATGCATGGTCTTTTAAAGTCAATTCAGGGGTAAACAGTTGATCTTCAATAGGTGTCTTATTCATCAGTTCATTAAATAGAGGACTGGGAAATACCATATAAAAATTAGAAAATCATCTAAGTGTCTCCAATAGGATGTCTCCACAGCCTTATTCTATCAAATAGTTTGGCACATTACCATGTGAACATGTCTTGGTATGGTTTTCAAGGTCAGCAGATTGGAAAGATAATGCCAGACATGATCCCATTGGTATACTTCAATTTCAATATTGGCTTTTTCCCACTGTCAGTCTGGGCAATCTTCACTGTCAGGCTTCTAATTCTTCCCTTTCAGTCTTTAGATTAAGTCAGCTCCCTAATGGAAGAAAAATTTTAATTAAAATTACTACAAGTGTGTGAATCAGTTCTGTACCCCTCTCCCACCCCCCATTTCATAATAAATTTCTGTCACTAGCTTACTAAGCGTGTGTAGCAACTTGTGTTATTTTCTATCAAGTGTGAAGATGAGTCATATTGAGCAGAACAAACCTCTAATGTGTGACATTGAACCATAGTCATTCTAGAGGATCCCTTTCTGAGTATTTACATTTTAAGTAATGTGTAAACTAAATACTATTTTTGAAAATGTATGCCATATGATGTATTTGTGTACAATTCATGCCAGCAACAGTCCATACATTTATACTTACCATCTGATGTCCTCTTTAAAAACCAGGTGGCAAAGACTCGCTACAGGACCCAATGCCAGAGCATCACCTATATTAATAAATGAAACACATTTTATCATTTGATGAACAATCCTAACATGTTTGCACAATTCTCTACTTGTCATTTCCCTAGAGTTCACATCTATTGAAAATACTACAGTCTAACTTCTATTCTTTACCGTCTAAATTGGCGGTTGATGACGTCTGCTCTTGACATCGAGGCCCTCGTCCTGGAATTCCCCTCTAGAACAGGATCATCCTCCTCATCCTTGAGGAGGTCTCTGTCCACCGGGACGGCCTGCAGCATCCCAGCACGCTTGTGGCAATATTATCGCAGGACGCTACAGGCTACAACAGATCTTGAGCCACCTTCTTTGGGTTGTACTGGAGTGCTCCTCCAGAACGGTCCAGGCCACCTGAATCTCATCTTCAGGAGCCCGAACATCCTTTCAACCACCGCCCTGGTTCTCTTATGGAGCCCTATTGTAGCGCTCCTCAGACACATCAGTCGGGCTACGCAAGGGGGTAATGAGCCAAGGCCGGCTCATGTACCCAGAATCACCTATAAATTATGAACAGAACATAATTCAAACAGAATCCTTAAAATAGTATTTTGATTAAAAAAAATATTTTGGTACACGATAATCAATTAAAATTTTTTTTCATAAAAATCCAAAAATCTAGTTCAATATTATTCTGTATCTTCCCATTTCATCTAAGACATGCTACATATGCATATTTCTCCTAAACCAAACCTTGTGTAAAATGCTAACTACATGGTTACATTGCATTCTCTATCTGAGCATTTAAGGTAAGACATGCTACATATCTGCATTGAACTAAAAGTAGACATTAGCGGAAAGAGACAATGACATGGTTAAATTGCATGAGCTAATATCTTCCCATTTCAGCTAAGACATGCTACATATGCGTATTTCTCCTAAACAAAACCTTGTGTAAAATGCTAAATACATGGTTACATTGCATTCTCTATCTGAGCATTTAAGGTAAGACATGCTACATATCTGCATTGAACTAAAAGTAGACATTAGCGGAAAGAGACAATGACATGGTTAAATTGCATGAGCTAATATCTTCCCATTTCAGCTAAGACATGCTACATATGCGTATTTCTCCTAAACCAAACCTTGTGTAAAATGCTAACTACATGGTTACAATTGCATTCTCTATCTGAGCATTTAAGGTAAGACATGCTTACATATCTGTATTGAACTAAAAGTAGACATTAGCGGAAAGAGACAATGACATGGTTAAATTGCATGAGCTAATATCTTCCCATTTCAGCTAAGACATGCTACATATGCGTATTTTCCGAAACAAACCTTGTGTAAAATGCTAACTACATGGTTACATTGCATTCTCTGAGCATTTAAGGTATGACATGCTACATATCTGCATTGAACTAAAAGTAGACATTAGCGTCGGAAAATAACAAATGTGTTAAATTGCATCCTATAGCTGAACATGACGCTAACATTTTAAAACTACAGTGGCAATTGTCAAACTAATTAACCATTTGTGCACAAATACTCACCAACGAGATAACCAGGGGGCATTTGTCTTTCCTCAAACTGTCTCCACAGGGACGACTGGAAAGAGGATGCGGGCATCATGACAAGCACCTCCAAAATTCGCATACACATGCATAATCCTCATCTGTGCGTCACAAACATACTGCACGTTGAGGGCTATGAAAATGTTTGCGATTTCTGAAGGGCAAGTCATCAATTGGAGCACGCAGCGCAATGTGTGGTACAATCAATGGCTCCCAAGACATTGGGCAATTCAGCAATATCAAAGAATTCCCGCTTCAGGCGCCTCCAATCACCATCATTCTGTGGGAATCCTATGTATTGCTTACTGATACGTACCATGGGCGTCCAGAATGTTATCAAACACCACAGAGAATGTACCTTGAGACAGGCCATTGCATGTACAGTTCTCCGGATTGAAAACTCCCGGAGGCCAGGACGTATAGACAGCTTAGCATCTTACTCATGGGGGGAACAGCAGTCCCTTATTTGTATACGTGGCTCCAAATGAGGTTTAAGAAGATCGTAAAGGCCAATGAGGCTGTTCGGCAGATTGAGCCGATACTTATCATAAACCTCAAAGTCGCTCATGTTTTCCAAGGTGGGTCTCACCCTGTAGACACGAGGACCTCGAACCAGACGACCCCTTCGTCTCAGTCTGAGCCGCCGAGGGCTGCCTGATTCGGACCAACAGCTAGTTCGCCAATAGCAGCACCAGCAGCGTCTACCATGTCATCGTCATCCATCTTTCAAAACAGCGTAACAAGGTAAGCACTTGATCTGATGTGGATCACAAGTGATGCTTTGGCCATGTTGTTTGTGGGATTTATAGTACAATTAGTCCAATGGTAGTGAGTTTGTAATGATTGCTAATTGTATTCACTTGTTTGTATGTGAGCGGCGCGAATGCTTTCACAGTGGGCGTTTTTTTGTTTTTTGCTGAAATGTTGTTTTCCCCCAATGAATCTCAATGTGAAAGTGTCAAATATCACACATACAGTGCATGTTTGTAATGTTTGTTCATATGCGTAATCAATATTTGTTAAACGCGATCTTATAGTAACAAGCACACGTCCAGGCTAACATGAATGAAAGTGCATAGTTGTGTATAATGTGCATCGAATGTGATCGATCAATGTTGCTGCAACATTGTTTGTAAACGATAAAGTAACATCTGCCATCTGTAGTATTGTATATATATAAGTGATTGTCGAGCTGTCAATATTGTACGCGTCCCTTTAAAATCGCAATAATAATTCAGAACTTCCCGTCTGCCATCTGTAGTATTGTGTATATAAGTGATTGCCGAGCTGTCAATATTGTATGCGTCCCTTTAAAATCGCAATAATAATTCAGAACTTCCCGTCTGCCATATGTAGTATTGTATATATAAGTGATTGTCGAGATGTCAATATTGTATGCGTCCCTTTAAAATCGCAATAATAATTCAGAACTTCCCGTCTGCCATATGTAGTATTGTATATATAAGTGATTGCCGAGCTGTCAATATTGTATGCGTCCCTTTAAAATCGCAATAATAATTCAGAACTTCCCGTCTGCCATATGTAGTATTGTATATATAAGTGATTGCCGAGCTGTCAATATTGTATGCGTCCCTTTAAAATCGCAATAATTATTCAGAACTTCCCGTCTGCCATCTGTAGTATTGTATATATATAAGTGATTGCCGAGATGTCAATATTGTATGCGTCCCATTCAAATCGCAATAATAATTCCGAACTTCCCGTCTGCCATCTGTAGTATTGTATATATAAGTGATTGCCGAGCTGTCAATATTGTATGCGTCCCATTCAAATGGCACTAATACTGAAGCACTTCCGGCTGTCATCTGTAGTATTGTATATATAAGTGATTGCCGAGCTGTCAATATTGTATGCGTCCCTTTCAAATGGCACTAATACTGAATAACTTCCGGCTGTCATCTGTAGTATTGTATATATAAGTGATTGCCGAGCTGTCAATATTGTATGCGTCCCATTCAAATGGCACTAATACTGAATAACTTCCGGATGCCATCTGTAGTATTGTATATAAAGTGATTTGCGATCTGACAATATTTCTTAATTGTCCCATTGAAATTTCCCTAATAATGCTGTTCAAAAGTGTTGATGTAATCTAAAAGTGTGAAACAATTTAATGGTGTTGTGAATATTCAAACTGTAAAATCAATAAATCCACCATAGGGAAATAGTCATTTGTTGATCTATTTATCCTAGCTGTGTCTAACGCATAAAATCATGTATTTTCTAGCGCTGGTATTTGGAGTTTTTCTGTCTACGCTATTTGCGTGCGTTAGGGAAATGTGGGTTTTGCGTGCACGAGCACGTCTTCCCAATAGAAGTCAATGGAGGCTCTAAAAAATGTTTTTTTTTTTTTCTAAGACTGGTTTTCCTCGTAAAGTGAGTGACGTCATGAGCTTTTGTGAAAAAGTAACTAAATCGTGTTCTTTATGTAATAAATCAATTTTTTTTGTATGTCATGTGGTGTATATTGTTTGTATGCATCGATGAGTGTATGTTTGTGATAATGTTATTAGTTAGATGTAGGTATATGAGGGTCTTTTCCCGTGTGTCAATGTAAGTCAATGGGAAAATGGATTTGTGTATATTTTTTTCTAACACCCGAGATCTCGCAACTTTGATCCTTTGTATTTGGATGAAAAATTATTAAATCATAAAAATAAAAATAGTGTAGTGTTTGTATGAGTGTAAGTGTAGTTTGTGTAATATTTGTTTTGTGATTCGTGGATGTTTATTTTGTCGGTATATGTTTACTACTGGGTCTGAGGTGTCGGTAGAAATGTGAGCGTTAGGTGATTTTTGAGTGTCGGTAAATAAACTCTAAATACCGGAGTCCGTAAGAAACCCGCGTTAGGGGCCTCTAACGCTGGTTTTCACGGCTAACGCCGAACTCTAAATCTAGGCCTTAGTTTCTTACCGTGTGTTGTAAAGAAAGCTAATTATCATTGTACAACCTGATAATTTAATTGTCAATTTAAGCTACCTCTCTCGGGTTCATGTATGTGCTTCTTAGGCGTATCACCAGCCTCTGACCTCACCAGCCTCTGACCTTACCGCACTTCACTGCATAGCAAAGAAAAAAAATATCTTTATATGTAATTCAGTATATAAAGAAAAAGATATTAGAAATTAAAAAAAAAAAATGACTCTGCAATTTTATAATCAATTATAAAGATCTATTTATATTTATAAGAAGAGCCTTTCAGGGTTATCAAAAAGGTTATGAAATTCAAGAATGTTCCAATCCCTTTAAAAACCTCTAGTTAACACAGTTGCCAAAGGGTTTTCCAGTGGCTTTTTTTTTTACTGCTTTAAATGGATATGAAAAACAAAAATGTTCTTTTGTGATTTAGACAAAGCATACAAGTTAAAAAAATAAATACATTCCAATTTGCTTCTATTATCATATTTGCTTTGTATTCTTTATTGAAATGATATCTAGGTTGGTGTCTGAAACACTACATGGCAGAAAATAGTGCTGTAATTTAGTGCTCCATCTATCAATCCTTACCTGCAGCTCTCTTTAAAGCCATTCTCTTTTTTTAACTTGTTATGGAATCCAGCTAGTAACGTTCTGCATTGTATACTGGAGGCCACCATCTTGTAGCTCACGTAGAGTTGCATCCTATGACAGAAGCAGTGCACTTTTACAAATTTGTGATGTTATTAGCTTTCTCACAGTTGTACCTTGCACTTCAGTTTAGCCCACATACAAGAGAGTAGAAATGTTAAAAAATTTTATCACTATCTAAAAGTTACATAACATTTATAAGCTCCAAGATGGTGGCACCCAGTGTGAAGATGCAGAGCGTCACTAACTGATCCTTGTAAGGAGATACAATAAGAGAAAGACTTTGATGATAGCTGCAGGCACAGGAGGAAAAACAATAATATGGTTAGTGGTAACCATGCTACTGGAGTTTAACTCAGCAGTTTAATGTCCATTTAAGTACTGGGACATTTATCTGATCCTGCAACATTCTACACAGTGATTTTTTATCTTTAAGCACACACAAATTTATATCTATCAATCCCTAACAGGCCACATCAAGGGAGACCAGGAAATTCTATTTCAAATGTTAGGTGTGTATAATTAAACATCCCTTTAGAAATGTTGTGCTTTATGAACATACAGTCAATCATACCAAATGATATTGGTCATTAGTGATGTCGCGAACCTAAAAATTTGGGTTCACGAACAGCGAACGCAAAACTTCCCCAAAAGTTTGCGAACGGGCGAACCCCCATTGACTTCAATGGGCAGGCGAATTTTAAAAACCCACAGGGACTCTTTCTGGCCACAATAGTGATGAGAAAGTTGTTTCAAGGGGACTAACACCTGGACTGTGGCATGCCAGAGGGGGGATCCATGGCAAAACTCCCATGGAAAATTACATAGTTTATGCAG
This sequence comes from Bombina bombina, assembly GCF_027579735.1. NCBI lineage: Eukaryota > Metazoa > Chordata > Amphibia > Anura > Bombinatoridae > Bombina > Bombina bombina. Next base: position 1,449,046,381 of record NC_069499.1, on the reverse strand, counting down.
AGTCTGGGTTTTAAGCCATAAAGGGCATAAATCACCTAACATTCCTAAATTGTTTGGAATAACGTGCTTTAAATCATCAGGTATGATGTTGCATCGATCAGGTAGTGTAAGGGTTACGCCCGCTTCACAGTGACAGACCAAACTCCCGCAGCGGGTACAACATCATCATCATCACACCGTACGTCCATGTGTGTAATGCTGCCTGACTGAGACATATCCCTGTTATCTACATCCTCTGGCAATAATGGTTGCGCATCACTCATTTCTTCCAACTGATGTGTAAATAACTACTCTGACAGATCAAGTGAAGTGGCTGTGGTGCTAGTGTTGGTGGTGGCGGCAGGCGGGCGAGTGGTAACTTGAGAGGTGCCCGAAGCTAAGCTGGAGGAGGATGGTGCGTCAAGGTTCCGAGCGGAAGCTGTAGAGGATTGGGTGTCCTGTGTTATCCAGTCAACTATGTCCTCAGAAATGTTTGAGTTTGGGGTACGTGGCCTCTGAACACTGGGCATTATTCTAGGGCCAAAGGAAATCACAGCACCACGAACACGACGGCCCCTGCGGGGTGGCCTGCCTCTGCCTGTCATTTATTTTTTCGATTGGTGGTACTATGCGTGCAAGCTATTGTGACAACAGATATGAGTAGCACTGTGCACTGGCAGAAGTTGGCAGAGTAGACGCTGTAGGCCTGACACACACGCTTACAGACAACTAACTGCTATTCAATCTATTACAGTCAAAAAAATTTTTTTTTTTTAAATGTACACTACTGTTACACCAGATATGAGTTGCACTGGGCTGACACTGTGCCCTGGCAGGCAGGCACTGAAACGCACACGTGTGAAGGAAACTGACAGCTATTATTTAACACAGTCAAAAAAGTGTTGTTTTTTTTTAAATCTACACTACTGTTACACCAGATATAAGTTGCACTGGTGTGACACTGTGCCCTGGCAGGCACTGAAATGCACACGTGTGAAGAAAACTGACTGCTATTATTTAACACAGTCAAAAAAGTGTTTTTTTTTTTAAATCTACACTACTGTTACACCAGATATGAGTTGCACTGGGGTGACACTGTGCCCTGGCAGGCAGGCCCTGAAACGCACACGTGTGAAGGAAACTGACTGCTATTATTTAACACAGTCAAAAAAGTGTTGGTTTTTTTAAATCTACACTACTGTTACACCAGATATGAGTTGCACTGGGGTGACACTGTGCCCTGGCAGGCAGGCAGGCCCTGAAACGCACACGTGTGAAGGAAACTGACTGCTATTATTTAACACAGTCAAAAAAGTGTTGTTTTTTTTAAATCTACACTACTGTTACACCAGATATGAGTTGCACTGGGGTAAAACTGTGCCCTGGCAGGCAGGCCCTGAAACGCACACGTGTGAAGGAAACTGACTGCTATTATTTAACACAGTCAAAAAAGTGTTGTTTTTTTTAAATCTACACTACTGTTGCACCAGATATGAGTTGCACTGGGGTGACACTGTGCCCTGGCAGGCAGGCCCTGAAACGCACACGTGTGAAGGAAACTGACTGCTATTATTTAACACAGTCAAAAAAGTGGTTTTTTTTTAAATTTACATTACTTTTACACCAGATATGAGTTGCACTTGGGTGACACTGTGCCCTGGCAGGCAAGCCCTGAAACGCACACGTGTGAAGGAAACTGACTGCTATTATTTAACACAGTCAAAAAAGTGTGTTTTTTTTTAAATCTACACTACTGTTACACCAGATATGAGTTGCACTGGGGGTGACACTCTGCTCTGGCAGGCAGGCCCTGAAACGCACACGTGTGAAGGAAACTGACTGCTATTATTTTAACACAGTAAAAAAAGTGTTGTTTTTTTTAAATCTACAGTACTGTTACACCAGATATGAGTTACACTGGGGGTGACACTGTGCCCTGGGAGGCAGGCCCTGAAATGCACACGTGTGAAGGAAACTGACTGCTATTATTTAACACAGTCAAAAAAGTGTTGTTTTTTTTAAATCTACACTACTGTTGCACCAGATATGAGTTGCACTGGGGTGACACTGTGCCCTGGCAGGCAGGCCCTGAAACGCACACGTGTGAAGGAAACTGACTGCTATTATTTAACACAGTAAAGAAAGTGTTGTTTTTTTTTAAATCTACACTACTGTTACACCAGATATGAGTTACACTGGGTGACACTGTGCCCTGGGAGGCAGGCCCTGAAACGCACACGTGTGAAGGAAACTGACTGCTATTATTTAACACAGTCAAAAAAGTGTTTTTTTTTTTACATCTACACTACTGTTACACCAGATATGAGTTGCACTGGGGTGACACTGTGCCCTGGCAGGCAGGCACTGAAACGCACACGTGTGAAGGAAACTGACTGCTATAATTTAACACAGTCTAAAAAAGTGTTGTTTTTTTTTAAATCTACACTACTGTTACACCAGATATGAGTTGCACTGGGGTGACACTGTGCCCTGGCAGGCAGGCCCTGAAACGCACACGTGTGAAGGAAAATGACTGCTATTATTTAACACAGTCAAAAAAGTGTTTTTTTTTTAAAAATCTACACTACTGTTACACCAGATATGAGTTGCACTGGGGTGACACTGTGCCCTGGCAGGCAGGCTCTGAAACGCACACGTGTGAAGGAAACTGACTGCTATTATTTAACACAGTCAAAAAAGTGTTGTTTTTTTTAAAATCTACATTACTGTTACACCAGATATGAGTGGTGGCACTGGGCAAGTGGGCACAGTATACGCTGTGAGCCTGACACACCACGCTGGCAGGCAGGCAACTGCAATTAGATTACACAGAAAAAAAGGGCTTACAGCAGAGATCAGATGAGTCCTTCAGGACTGTAGTGGACACTGAATACACTAGCCTAGCTATCAATTTCCCTATTAAATCAGCAGCAGCTACACTGTCCCTCCTCTCACTAAGAATGCAGCTTCCAAATGAATCTAAAATGGATGCTGTCCAGGAGGTAGGAGGGTCTGGGAGGGAGTGTCTGCTGCTGATTGGCTGGGATGTGTCTTCTGACTGTGAGGTACAGGGTTAAAGTATTACTCAATGATGACAAATAGGGGGCGGATCGAACATTGCATATTCGCCGGAGAACTATTCGCGACATCACTAATTGTCATAAAAATCTTCAGTATGGTCAAAAATCTTATATAAAAAATACGATTATCAAAAATGATTTGCTGTTAATGTTCCCTTGAATTTATTAGACAGTAACGCCTAGATTTAGAGCTTTGTCGGTAACGACCCGCGTAGCTAACGCTGGCTTTTTTCTGGCCGCACCTTTAAAATAACTCTGGTATTGAGAGTCCACAGAATGGCTGCGTTAGGCTCCAAAAAAGGAGCGTAGAGCATATTTAACGCAACTTCAACTCTCGATACCAGAGTTGCTTACGGACGCGGCCAGCCTCAAAAATGTGCTCGTGCACGATTCCCCCATAGGAAACAATGTGGCTGTTTGAGCTGAAAAAAAAACCTAACACCTGCAAAAAAGCCGCGTTCAGCTCCTAACGCAGCCCCATTGTTTGCTATGGGGGAAACACTTCCTACGTCTGCACCTAACATGTACCCCGAGTCTAAACACCCCTAACCTTACACTTATAACCCCTAATCTTCCGCCCCCGCTATCAAGTTCAATCCGATTGGCTGATCGGATCGGCCAATCGGATTGAACTTGATTCTGATTGGCTGATTCCATCAGCCAATCAGAATTTTCCTACCTTAATTCCGATTGGCTGATAGAATCCTATCAGCCAATCAGAATTCGGGGGACGCCATCTTGGATGACGTCAATTAAAGGAACCGTCATTCGGCGAGTAGGCGTTGGGAGAAGAGGATGTTCCGCGTCGGCTGGAAGATGATGGCTCCGGAAGAAAGAAGATTGAAGATGCCGTTGATAGAAGACTTCAGCCGGATCATGGACCTCTTCAGCTCCCGCTTGGATGATGACTTCAGCCGGATCATGGACCTCTTCAGCTCCCGCTTGGATGATGACTTCAGCCGGATCATGGACCTCTTCAGCCCCCTGCTTGGGCTTGGATCAGGACATCGGAGGAGCTCTTCTGGATCGATCGGTGAACCTGGTATGGTGAAGACAAGGTAGGAAGATCTTCAGGGCTTAGTGTTAGGTTTATTTAAGGGGGGTTTGGGTTAGATTAGGGGTATGTGGGTGGTGGGTTGTAATGTTGTGGGGGGGGTATTGTATGTTTTTTTTTTACAGGCAAAAGAGCTGAATTTCTTGGGGCATGCCCCGCAAAGGGCCCTGTTCAGGGCTGGTAAGGTAAAAGAGCTTTGAACTTTAGTAATTTAGAATAGGGTAGGGCATTTTTTATTTTGGGGGTCTTTGTTATTTTATTAGGGGGCTTAGAGTAGGTGTAATTAGTTTAAAATTGTTGTAATATTTTTCTGATGTTTGTAAATATTTTTTTATTTTTTGTAACTTAGTTCTTTTTTATTTTTTGTACTTTAGTTAGTTTATTTCATTGTATTTATTTGTAGATATTGTATTTAATTAATGTATTGATAGTGTAGTGTTAGGTTTAATTGTAGGTAATTGTAGGTATTTTATTTAATTAATTTATTGATAGTGTAGTGTTAGGTTTAATTGTAACTTAGGGTAGGATTTATTTTACAGGTAATTTTGTAATTATTTTAACTATTTTAGCTATTGTACCTGGTTAAAATAAATACAAAGTTACCTGTAAAATAAATATAAATCCTAAAATAGCTATAATATAAATATAATTTATATTGTAGCTATATTAGGATTTATTTTACAGGTAAGTATTTAGCTTTAAATAGGAATAATTTATTTAATAAGAGTTCATTTTATTTCGTTAGATTTAAATTATATTTAATTTAGGGGGGTGTTAGTGTTAGGGTTAGACTTAGCTTTAGGGGTTAATAAATTTATTAGAATAGCGGTGAGCTCCAGTTGGCAGATTAGGGGTTAATGATTGAAGTTAGGTGTCGGCGATGTTAGGGAGGGCAGATTAGGGGTTAATACTATTTATTATAGGGTTAGTGAGGGCGGATTAGGGGGTTAATAACTTTATTATAATAGCGGTGCGGTCCGCTCGGCAGATTAGGGGTTAATAAGTGTAGGCAGGTGGAGGCGACGTTGTGGGGGGGCAGATTAGGGGTTAATAAATATAATATAGGGGTTAGGTGGGGCAGCAGGTTAGGGGTACATAAGGATAACGTAGGTGGCGGTCGGCAGATTAGGGGTTAATTATTGTAGGTAGCTGGCGGCAACGTTGTGGGGGGGCAGGTTAGGGGTTAATAAATATAATATAGGGGGTCGGCGGTGTTAGGGGCAGCAGATTAGGGGTACATAAGGATAACGTAGGTGGCGGTCGGCAGATTAGGGGTTAAAAAAATTTAATCGAGTGTCGGCGATGTGGGGGGGGCCTCGGTTTTAGGGGTGCATAGGTAGTTTATGGGTGTTAGTGTACTTTAGGGCACAGTAGTTAAGAGCTTTATGAACCGGCGTTAGCCCAGAAAGCTCTTAACTACTGACTTTTTTCTGCGGCTGGAGTTTTGTCGTTAGAATTCTAACGCTCACTTCAGCCACGACTCTAAATACCGGAGTTAGAAAGATCCCATTGAAAAGATAGGATACGCAATTGACGTAAGGGGATCTGCAGTATGGAAAAGTCGCGGTTGAAAAGTGAGCGTTAGACCCTTTTTTGACTGACTCCAAATACCGGCGGTAGCCTAAAACCAGCGTTAGGAGCCTCTAACGCTGGTTTTCACGGCTACCGCAAAACTCCAAATCTAGGCCTATGCTTTTCAAATTATATGATTCATATATAAGACCACCAGTAGTGAGCACAACCATTACATGCTGCCATTTTGAAAGCCGGAGGAGTTAATAAAATATGAGTGAATTGCACATTTCCCAGTGATTTAATAATAGCTATTTGTTATAAGTGAGAAATTACAACACAGCCTTGTCACTTGCATAACCAGCACTAATACATGTTGTCTATCTAGTGTGAGTTACATCCATATTGCTACAGGCTTTGATGCAACTTCAAAACACAAATGTGTTTTGAAACATTATGCCTCATAATAAATGTATTGTTAATTTACACAACTTTATTAATTACATTGGTAACTGACCTATGTTTTGGCTGTCAGATATACAATAAGTAAATAATGCATATTTTAATATTGCAAGTTAGTTTAAAATAAAAAATATAAGGGATATAATCATATAACTATAAGTATGTTTTTACCCCTATGTTCTTATGAAAAGTCCACCCTGATCCCTCTCAAATAGCTCTCTTCAATCCCCCCCCCCCCCCCCCCCACCCACTGGTCAACCCATCTTAAGTGCTAGCAGACAGTCCTGCCAGTATGCAGTTTTAGAGGTTTTCTTTTAATTAATATATGTATATATATATATATATATATATATATATATATATATATATATAATATAATATATATATGATCATTTAACTAGTCTTTAGACTACATACTTCTGTGTGTGCATGCTCATTTAACCACTCCTTAGATACACAATTCTGTGTGTGCTTGCTCATTTAACCACTTCTTAGACTACACAATTCTGTGTGTGTGCATGCTCATTTAACCACTCCTTAGACTACACAATTCTTTGTGTGTGCATGCTCATTTAACCACTCCTTAGACTACACAATTCTGTGTGTGTGCATGCTCGTTTAACCACTCCTTAGACTACACAATTCTGTGTGTGTGCATGCTCATTTAACCACTCCTTAGACTACACAATTCTTTGTGTGTGCATGCTCATTTAACCACTCCTTAAACTACACAATTCTGTGTGTGTGCATGCTCGTTTAACCACTCCTTAGACTACACAATTCTGTGTGTGCATGCTCATTTAACCACTCCTTAGACTACACAATTCTGTGTGTGCATGCTCATTTAACCACTGTTAGACTACACAATTCTATGAGAGCATGCTCATTTAAACATTCCTGAGACTACACAATTCTGTGTTTGCATGCTCATTTAAACATTCCTTAGACTACACAATTCTGTGTGTGCATGCTCATTTAACCACTCATTAGACTACACAATTCTGTGTGTGCATGTTCATTTAACCACTCCTTAGATACACAATTATGTGTGTGCATGCTCATTTAACCACTCCTTAAACTACACAATTCTGTGTGTGCATGCTCATTTAACCACTACCTAAACTAAACAATTATGTGTGTGCGCATGCTCATTTAACCACTTCTTAGACTACACAATTCTGTGTGTGTGCATGCTCATTTAACCACTCCTTAGACTACACAATTCTGTGTGTGTGCATGCTCGTTTAACCACTCCTTAGACTACACAATTCTGTGTGTGTGCATGCTCATTTAACCACTCCTTAGACTACACAATTCTTTGTGTGTGCATGCTCATTTAACCACTCCTTAAACTACACAATTCTGTGTGTGTGCATGCTCGTTTAACCACTCCTTAGACTACACAATTCTGTGTGTGCATGCTCATTTAATCACTCCTTAGACTACACAATTCTGTGTGTGCATGCTCATTTAACCACTCTTAGACTACAAAATTCTATGAGAGTATGCTCATTTAAACATTCCTGAGACTACACAATTCTGTGTTTGCATGCTCATTTAAACATTCCTTAGACTACACAATTCTGTGTGTGCATGCTCATTTAACCACTCATTGGACTACACAATTCTGTGTGTGCATGTTCATTTAACCACTCCTTAGATACACAATTATGTGTGTGCATGCTCATTTAACCACTCCTTAGACTACACAATTCTGTGTGTGCATGCTCATTTAACCACTTCTTAGACTACACAATTCTGTGTGTGTGCATGCTCATTTAACCACTCCTTAGACTACACAATTCTTTGTGTGTGCATGCTCATTTAACCACTCCTTAGACTACACAATTCTGTGTGTGTGCATGGTCGTTTAACCACTCCTTAGACTACACAATTCTGTGTGTGTGCATGCTCATTTAACCACTCCTTAGACTACACAATTCTTTGTGTGTGCATGCTCATTTAACCACTCCTTAAACTACACAATTCTGTGTGTGTGCATGCTCGTTTAACCACTCCTTAGACTACACAATTCTGTGTGTGCATGCTCATTTAACCACTCCTTAGACTACACAATTCTGTGTGTGCATGCTCATTTAACCACTGTTAGACTACACAATTCTATGAGAGCATGCTCATTTAAACATTCCTGAGACTACACAATTCTGTGTGTGCATGCTCATTTAACCACTCATTAGACTACACAATTCTGTGTGTGCATGTTCATTTAACCACTCCTTAGATACACAATTATGTGTGTGCATGCTCATTTAACCACTCCTTAAACTACACAATTCTGTGTGTGCATGCTCATTTAACCACTACCTAAACTAAACCATTATGTGTGTGCGCATGCTCATTTAACCACTTCTTAGACTACACAATTCTGTGTGTGTGCATGCTCATTTAACCACTCCTTAGACTACACAATTCTGTGTGTGTGCATGCTCGTTTAACCACTCCTTAGACTACACAATTCTGTGTGTGTGCATGCTCATTTAACCACTCCTTAGACTACACAATTCTTTGTGTGTGCATGCTCATTTAACCACTCCTTAAACTACACAATTCTGTGTGTGTGCATGCTCGTTTAACCACTCCTTAGACTACACAATTCTGTGTGTGCATGCTCATTTAATCACTCCTTAGACTACACAATTCTGTGTGTGCATGCTCATTTAACCACTCTTAGACTACACAATTCTATGAGAGTATGCTCATTTAAACATTCCTGAGACTACACAATTCTGTGTTTGCATGCTCATTTAAACATTCCTTAGACTACACAATTCTGTGTGTGCATGCTCATTTAACCACTCATTAGAATACACAATTCTGTGTGTGCATGTTCATTTAACTACTCCTTAGATACACAATTATGTGTGTGCATGCTCATTTAACCACTCCTTAGACTACACAATTCTGTGTGTGCGTGCTCATTTAACCACTACCTAAACTAAACAATTATGTGTGTGCGCATGCTCATTTAACCACTTCTTAGACTACACAATTCTGTGTGTGTGCATGCTCATTTAACCACTCCTTAGACTACACAATTCTTTGTGTGTGCATGCTCATTTAACCACTCCTTAGACTACACAATTCTGTGTGTGTGCATGCTCGTTTAACCACTCCTTAGACTACACAATTCTTTTTGTGTGCATGCTCATTTAACCACTCCTTAGACTACACAATTCTGTGTGTGTGCATGCTCGTTTAACCACTCCTTAGACTACACAATTCTGTGTGTGCATGCTCATTTAACAACTCCTTAGACTACACAATTCTGTGTGTGCATGCTCATTTAACCACTCTTAGACTACACAATTCTATGAGAGCATGCTCATTTAAACATTCCTGAGACTACACAATTCTGTGTTTGCATGCTCATTTAAACATTCCTTAGACTACACAATTCTGTGTGTGCATGCTCATTTAACCACTCATTAGACTACACAATTCTGTGTGTGCATGTTCATTTAACCACTCCTTAGATACACAATTATGTGTGTGCATGCTCATTTAACCACTCCTTAGACTACACAATTCTGTGTGTGCGTGCTCATTTAACCACTACCTAAACTAAACAATTATGTGTGTGCGCATGCTCATTTAACCACTTCTTAGACTACACAATTCTGTGTGTGTGCATGCTCATTTAACCACTCCTTAGACTACACAATTCTTTGTGTGTGCATGCTCATTTAACCACTCCTTAGACTACACAATTCTGTGTGTGTGCATGCTCGTTTAACCACTCCTTAGACTACACAATTCTTTTTGTGTGCATGCTCATTTAACCACTCCTTAGACTACACAATTCTGTGTGTGTGCATGCTCGTTTAACCACTCCTTAGACTACACAATTCTGTGTGTGCATGCTCATTTAACAACTCCTTAGACTACACAATTCTGTGTGTGCATGCTCATTTAACCACTCTTAGACTACACAATTCTATGAGAGCATGCTCATTTAAACATTCCTGAGACTACACAATTCTGTGTTTGCATGCTCATTTAAACATTCCTTAGACTACACAATTCTGTGTGTGCATGCTCATTTAACCACTCATTAGACTACACAATTCTGTGTGTGCATGTTCATTTAACCACTCCTTAGATACACAATTATGTGTGTGCATGCTCATTTAACCACTCCTTAGACTACACAATTCTGTGTGTGCATGCTCATTTAACCACTACCTAAACTACACAATTCTGTGTGTGCGCATGCTCATTTAACCACTCCTTAGACTACAAGATTCTGTGTGTGCATGCTCATTTAACCACTCATTAGACTTCACAATTCTGTGTGTGCATGCTAATTTAACCATTACTTAGACTACACAATTCTGTGTGTGCGGCTCATTTAACCACTCATTAGACTACACAATTGTGTGTGTGCATGCTTATTTAACCACTCATTAGACTACACAATTGTGTGTGTGCATACTGATTTAACAACTCCTTAAACTACACAATTCTGTGTGTGCATTCTCATTTAACCTCACCTTAAACTACACAATTCTGTGTGTGCATGCTCATTTAACTATTCCTTAGACTACACAATTCTGGGACTTATTGCTTTCTGCAGCAGCCTAATAAAATGCTAATTGCAGTTAAATAAAAACAGGATGCAAGCTACAAGTGTCAGGCAGTATGGTGGTTGTGAAGGGACTATGGCGCAAACCTATTTTCCAGGATCCTTTTTTAAGACATCACTTGCACCATGCTACCGAGGTTAATGTGTTCATATGTGGGTTATTTTTGCTGATTACATGTTTTCAAGACATAGTGATTTTCAACCTTTTTTTGCCGTGGCACACTTTTTTTACATTAAAAAATCCTGCGGCACACCACCATCCCAAAATTTTACAAATACATACATGATGTGATGACATTCATTCACAGACAATCATAATGATTGTCTGTGAATGAGTGTCAGTGTGTCATGGTTGTAAATGATGCCTGATGAGCCTGTCACATACCTTCCAATATTTCAAAATTTGAAAGAGGGACACCCCCGCTGGCTGGAACTGTTCTGGAGGAGGAGCAAAGCTGCGCCAGCATGCATGGGGGATTGAAGTGTTGCGGCGTGAAGAGCCAGCACTAGACACATGTTGTGGTGGGTGGGGGTTCCTTCCAAGTGTGAACACGGGTCGGGGAAGCGAGCTGCCACTGCGCTGTTACACTCAGTCATCATCTCACTCAAAATAAAAAAATGGCCCAGAATAAAAAACAAGTAAAATTTTAAAAATATGTCACACTGTTGTCAGTCTGCTGCAGCACACCTGAGGATCTCTCACGGCACACTAGTGTGCCGCGGCAAACTGGTTGAAAAACACTGGACTAAACTACTTTTATGAATGTGTAATAAACAGTATGGATATGTGTTTGTGCCCACATTATTCTTGATATATATAATAAATATATTTAATTTGTTAAATTATGCAAACACTTTAAAAGAAAACTACAAGACAAGGCACTAATCAAGACAGTAAACAATGTTCCTTACACATACAGACCAGACAGTTTGTCTGATTTATACTTATCTCCACAAATATCTCAGACATACAAATTTATTTACAAGAGTAACATTATCAGTAATTTTTTGTAACAGGCTTACACATTATCCATTTGCTATGAAGTGTTCCTTCTCTTGTAATATTCAAATCATTATACAACTTGTCTGTTTTCATGCTTATCTCTAGCAATATCTCATAAAGACAAAATTTATACAAAAGTAGATAACAACATACTAACGGCTAGATTACAAGTTTTGCGTTAGAGGCTATGCGGTGCTAATGAGCAGTTTTCTCTCACTGCTCACTTACCTACAGCGCTGGTATTACGGGTTTTCAGAAACCCGGCGTTAAAAGACAAAAAGTGAGCGTTGAGCAAAATTTTGCTCCATATCTCACTTCAATACCAGCACTGCTTAAGTCAGCGGTGAGCTGGTCGTACGTGCTTGTGCACGATTTCCCATAGAAATCAACGGGGAGAGCCAGCTCAAAAAAGTCTAACACCTGCCAAAAAGCAGCGTATAACTCAGTAACGCAACCTCATTGATTCCTATGGGGAAATAAACTTTATGTCTACACCTAACATGAACCCCGAGTCTAAACACCCCTGATCTTACACTTATTAACCCCTAATCTGCCGCCCCCGACATCGCCGACACCTACATTATATTTTTTAGCCAATAATCTGCCGCTCCGGACACCGCCGCCACCAACATTATACTTATGAACCCCTAATCTGCTGCTCTCAACATTGCCGACGCCTACATTATATTTATTAACCCCTAATCTGCCGCCCCAATGTCGCTGCAACCTACCTACACTTATTAACCCCTAATCTGCTGCCCCCAATGTCGCCGCCACTATAATAAACATATTAACCCCTAAACCGCCACACTCCCGCCTCGCAAAGATTAGTTAAATATTATTAACCCCTAATCTGCTGTCCCTAACATTGCTGCCACCTACCTACATTTATTAACCCCTAATCTGCAGCCCCCAACGTCGCCACCACTATGCTAAATGTATTAACCCCTAAACCTAAGTCTAACCCTAAACCTAACACCTCCCTAACTTAAATATAATTACAATAAATCTAAATAAATATTAATATTATTACCTAAATAATTCCTATTTAAAACTAAATACTTACCTATAAAATAAACCCTTAACTAGCTAAAATATAACTAATAGATACATTGTAGCTAGCTTAGGGTTTATTTTTATTTTACAGGCAAGTTTGTATTTATTTTAACTAGGTAGTATAGTTAGTAAATAGTTATTAACTATTTAATAACTACCTAGCTAAAATAAATACAAATTGACCTGTAAAATAAAACCTAACCTAAGTTACACTAAAACCTAACACTACACTACAATTAAACAAATTAACTAAATTAAAAACAATTAAATACATTAAATTAAATTAGCTAAATCACAAAAAAACACTAAATTAAAGAAAATAAAAAACAAATTACAAGATATTTAAACTAATTACACCTAATCTAATAGCCCTATCAAAATAAAAAAGCCACCCCAAAATAAAAAAAAACCCTAGCCTAAACTAAACTACCAATAGCCCTTAAAAGGGCCTTTTGCGGGGCATTGCCCCAAAGTAATCAGCTCTTTTACCAGTAAAAAAAAAATACAAACAACCCCACAACAGTAAAACCCACCACCCACACAAACAACACCCCAAATAAAATACTATCTAAAAAAAACTAAGCTCCCCATTGCCCTGAAAAGGGCATTTGGATGGGCATTGCCCTTAAAAGGGCAGTTAGCTCTTTTGCGGCCCAAACCCTAATCTAAAAAATAAAACCCACCCAATACACCCTTAAAAAAACACTAACCCCCTGAAGATCGACTCACTGTTCTGAAGATCCGACATCCATCCTCAAGGAAGCGGCAGAAGTCTTCATCCAACCGGGCCGAAGTACTCAACGAAGCCGGGAGAAGTCTTCATCCAAGCCGGGCAAAGTGTTCCTCCAGACGGGCAGAAGTCTTCATCCAGACGGCATCTTCTATCTTCATCCATCCGACGCGGAGCGGGTCCATCTTCAAGACATCCGAAGCGAAGCATCCTCTTCATCCGACGGACTAACGACAAATTAAGGTACCTTTAAGTGACGTCATCCAAGATTGCGTCCATTAGATTCTGATTGGCTGATAAAATTCTATCAGCCAATCGGAATTAAGGTAGAAAAAATCCTATTGGCTGATGCAATCAGCCAATAGGATTGAGCTTGCATTCTATTGGCTGATTGGAACAGCCAATAGAATTCGAGCTCAATCATATTGGCTGATTGGATCAGCCAATAGGATTGAACTTCAATCCTATTGGCTGATTGCATCAGCCAATAGGATTTGTTCTACCTTAATTCCGATTGGCTGATAGAATTCTATCAGCCAATCGGAATCTAAGGGACACCATCTTGGATGACGTCACTTAAAGGTACCTTCATTCGTCGTTAGTCTGTCGGATGAAGAGGATGCTTCGCGTCTGATGTCTTGAAGATGGACCCGCTCCACGTCGGATGGATGAAGATAGAAGATGCCATCTGGATGAAGACTTCTGCCCATCTGGAGGACCACTTCACCCGGCTTCGATGAAGACTTCTCCTGGCTTCGTTGAGGACTTCGGCCCGGTTGGATGAAGACTTCTGCCACTTCCTTGAGGATGGATGTCGGATCTTCAGAACAGTAAGTCGATCTTCAGGGGGTTAGTGTTTGGTTTTTTTAAGGGTGTATTGGGTGGGTTTTATTTTTTAGATTAGGGTTTGGGCCGCAAAAGAGCTAACTGCCCTTTTAAGGGCAATGCCCACTTTTTCGCCTCCCAGGACAGACTCGTAATACCAGCGTTATGCAAGTCCCATTGAAAAAAGACTTTACGAAGTTTACGTAAGTCGTTTTGCGGTAAGGCCAAAAAAGTGTGCAGTTACCCTAAACCTTCAAGACTCGTAATACCAGTGGTAGTGAAAAAGCAGCGTTAGGACCTGTTAACGCTGCTTTTTCAGCCTAACGCAAAACTCATAATCTAGCGGTAAGTGATTTTATATAAGAGCACACTTACACATACAGACCAGTATACAGCTTGTCTATTTTATGCTTATTTCCAGCAATATGCCTAAAATACAAATTTATTTACAAGTAAAGAGCAACATGATCAGTGATTTTATTTAAGAACAGACTTACACATTAGCCATTTGCTATGCAATGTTACTTCCCTGCAGTAAGCAAGTGAGGGAAATAACTGTACAATGTATGTAGGGAATTTGAGTCCAGGACTGCAGTGGTACAATATTCATAGACAGAATGTTTTGTAACTCCCAGAATACTGTGCTCCTTCCTCTGAAACTGAATTACATTCAAAGGATTAAACGATATAGAAACGGACATTAAATTGTCTTTTTTTCTCTGCAGTTTTACTCCAGGTGGGGAGGAAATTTTTTTCTGTACTGTTAGCTGCCCCCCACCTCATTTACCCCCTCCCCCTCCCAGATCGCTTTCCCACCCTCTAATCTCACCTCCCTCTCTCCCTCCTCCCCCATCCCCTCCCCTCATTTAACCACTCCTTAGACTACACAATTATGTGTGTGCATGCTCATTTAACCACTCATTAGACTTCACAATTCTGTGTGTGCATGCTCATTTAACCATTACTTAGACTACACAATTCAATTCTGTGTGTGCAGCTCATTTAACCACTCATTAGACTACACAATTGTGTGTGCATGCTCATTTAACCACTCATTAGACTACACAATTCTGTGTGTTCATACTGATTTAACCTCACCTTAGACTACACAATTCTGTGTGTGCATGCTCATTTAACTATTCCTTAGACTACAAAATTCTGGGACTTATTGCTTTCTGCAGCAGCCTAATAAAATGCTACTTGCAGTTAAATAAAAACAGGATGCAAGCTACAAGTGTCAGGCAGTATGGTGGTTATGAAGGGACTATGGCGCAAACCTATTTTCCAGGATCCTTTTTAAAGACATCACTTGCACCATGCTACTGAGTATAAGGTGATAGGAAAACAGGTTAATGTGTTCATATGTGCGTTATTTTTGCTGATTACATGTTTTCAAGACATATGAGCATGGACTAAACTACTTTTATGATTGTGTAATAAACAGTATGGATATGTGCTTGTGCCTACATTATTCTTGATATATATAATAAATATATTTAATTTGTTAAATTATGCAATCACTTAAAAAGAAAACTACAAGACAAGGCACTAATCAAGACAGTAAACCATGTTCCTTACACATACAGACCAGACAGTTTGTCTGATTTATACTTATCTCCACAAATATCTCAGACATACAAATTTATTTACAAGAGTAACATTATCAGTAATTTTTTTTAACAGGCTTACACATTATCCATTTGCTATGAAGTGTTCCTTCTCTTGTAATATTCAAATCAGTATACAACTTGTCTGTTTTCATGCTTATCTCTAGCAATATCTCAGAAATACAAAATTTATACACAAGTAGATAATCTGCCGCCCCCAACGTCACCACCACTATGCTAAATGTATTAACCCCTAAACCTAAGTCTAAACCTAACCCTAACACCCCCTAACTTAAATATAATTACAATAAATCTAAATAAATATTAATATTATTATCTAAATTATTCCTATTTAAAACTAAATACTTACCTATAAAATAAACCCTAAACTAGCTAAAATATAACTAATAGATACATTGTAGCTAGCTTAGGGTTTATTTTTATTTTACAGGCAAGTTTGTATTTATTTTAACTAGGTAGTATAGTTAGTAAATAGTTATTAACTATTTAATAACTACCTAGCTAAAATAAATACAAATTGACCTGTAAATTAAAACCTAACCTGTTACACTAACACCTAACACTACACTACAATTAAACAAATTAACTAAATTAAAAACAATTAAATACATTAAATTAAATTAGCTAAATCACCTAAAACCCCCACTAAATTACAGAAAATAAAAAACAAATTACAAGATATTTTAACTAATTACACCTAATCTAATAGCCCTATCAAAATAAAAAAGCCACCCCAAAATAAAAAAAAAACCTAGCCTAAACTAAACTACCAATAGCCCTTAAAAGGGCCTTTTGCGGGGCATTGCCCCAAAGTAATCAGCTCTTTTCCTGTAAAAAAAATACAAACAACCCCCCAACAGTAAAACCCACCACCCACACAAACAACACCCCAAATAAAATACTATCTAAAAAAACCTAAACTCCCCATTGCCCTGAAAAGGGCATTTGGATGGGCATTGCCCTTAAAAGGGCAGTTAGCTCTTTTGCAGCCCAAACCCTAATCTAAAAATAAAACCCACCCAATTCACCCTTAAAAAAACACTAACCCCCTGAAGATCGACTTACTGTTCTGAAGATTCGATATCCATCCTCAAGGAAGTGGCAGAAGTCTTCATCCAACCGGGCCGAAGTCCTCAACAAAGCCGGGAGAAGTGCAATACTGCACTTACATATACACAGTCACAGTACTCATGCACCAATATATAACAACGTGAAAAAGAGAGTAGAAACCAAAAATACAGGTTTCTAAAAGTCTAGGCAAAAACAAGCACAACTGTATACAGTAAAATTAAGAAAATACAGCAGATTCTTAAAGTACAAAAAAGTTTAATAAAACTTCGTTACATACATCCAAACATCCAAACATCCAAATCACATACATACAGGGGATCTCCCGGTTGCATAAAAAGTAACAAATTGGCCGTGAGGGAGACTGGTGCACCAGTATGCAAAAATGGATAAATGTTCGTAACAATAATGCATGTATCAATTGCATATATTTGTAATCCAAAGATGTAGTACGTGTCCCCAAAATACACAAGCCAGGTGAGTAGAGTCTATACCCCTATGTATATAGTTGAATATGATTAGGTTAGAGCGTCTGTGAGCAAGGAGAGCTTAACCTCGCCGCGTCTTTTTCACAGGTACACAAATAGTAAAGGGGAGAGGTGTTATGAATAACAGTTCACTTCGATACCTGTCTTTTTCACGCGGTTGCTCTTCCCTCAGCGGTTGCTCCCATAACGTAATGTCTTCTGGGGTAGACTTGGGGTAGACCACGAGCAAACCAAGGATCCTCTGAAAAAGTTCTGCAAACCGACGAGTCTTAGAGCTCGTTTCACTCCTTTCTTTGAAGCAGCATGGAGCCCTTAAAAGTGGCTGAGCTGATTTATAGGAATTTAGCCGCATAAGGGATTGTTGCCATTAGCGGAGAAGTCTGTCACTCAAGACGGCTAGAATGCCGGCTTTGATACTTATCGCAACAATTTATTCTCTTAGAGACCAGAACAGCAAAAGGTTATTTGTAGGGATACATTTTAGATTAACACTCACGCACTCATGCTTCCATTCAATACACTAAAAGAATTTCCATTCAACTAATTTATTACTTTAATACTATATATATATATGTTTGAGTTACATGATATAAGATACATTTATTCATATTGAAATTACGCCATTCATTTCAATTCAAAATTTTGATACTATAACTGACCACATTATTACAGGAGAGATGTGCATTAGCCTAAAAATGAAGCAAACTCTAGTTTTTCATTTAGACCATAAGGTGCTAAGGTGTTAAGTTTATATATCCATTTTGTTTCTTTACGTAGCAGGATATTATCAATATCCCCGCCACGCATGCTGAGTTTTACAGATTCAATTCCGATGAAGTACAGGTCATCGGTTTTTGATTAATGAAATTGCGCATAATGTCTTGCTACTGGGCTGTAAATATTGCAGTCTTTAATGTCGTCCCTATGTTCTGAGATTCGAGAACGGAGTTCTCTAAAAGTTTTACCAACGTAAAAACTTTTACAGGAGCAATAAAGTAGATAGATGACTCCTTTAGTGGAACAGTTAATGAAAGAGTTAATTTTATATGTACGCCCTGTATTTGTATCAAAAGTTTTACTTCTCTGCATATATTGACAGCAGACACAGTGGCCACATGGTGTACTGCCTACAATTTTCTATGCATTTTGTTCCAACCAGTTGTATGTTGGGACTTTATTAAATTCACTTTTAACCAGAATGTCTTTTAAATTACTACATCGCCTTGCAGTCATTTGGGGATAGTCTCCTACATATTGATGTAGTGTTGTGTCATTAGTTAGTAGGTGCCAATTTCTATTTAAGGTGTCTTTTACTTTGCTCCAATGGGCATTGTATTTAGTGATAAACCTGATCTTATTTTCTTCAGTTTTATCATCCATATTTTTTCTTTTGTATAGCAGGTCTTTTCTTTGGTGTTGGGAGGTTCTATAAAGAGCTCTCTTAACACACCTTTTAGAGTAGCCTCTGTCGTGGAATCGGGCCGCCATCTCTTTTGCTTGTATTTGAAAGGTTTTATCATCGGAACATATTCTGCAAAGCCGCAGAAATTGTCCATAAGGAATGCCTTTTTTCAAATTTGTGGGGTGGTGACTCGATCCCAGGAGGAGGCTATTGGTTGCCGTGGATTTCCAAAAGACTTCTGTCTCAATTTTCCCATCTTTTTTGCTAATTTTCAGACCAAAAAAATGTATTGAGTTTAGGTCATAGTTACAGGTAAGGAAAATGTTACGGTCGTTACAGTTCAAAAGAGAAATGAATTTAGTCAACTCGTCCTCAGTACCATCCCATAATAGCAAGATATCGTCTACATATCTGATCCAGAGGGCCACATGTGCACCAACCACATCCGAGTGTTCACCAAAAACAATCTGGTTCTCCCATCCACCAAGATGTAAGCAGGCATAAGTTGGTGCACATGTGGCCCCCATGGCAGTACCTTGTCTCTGTTTGTAACATTTTGCACCAATACACAGTCACAGAACTTGTGCACCATACTGCACCCATACATACACAGTCACAGTACTCATGCACCAATACTGCACTCATATATAAACTGTCAAAGTACTCATGCACCAATACTGCACTCATATATACACAGTCACAGTACTTATAGACCCATACTGCAGCCATTCATAAACAGTACTTATGCACCAATACTGCAGTCATAAATATACAGACACACTACTCATGCACCCATACTGCACCCATAAATACAGAGTCACAGAACTCATGCACCAATACTGCACTCATACATACACTGTCACAGAGCTTATGCAGCAATACTGCACTCTTACATACAGAGTCATAGTACTCATGCACCCATACTGCAGTCATACATACACAGTCACAGTAGTTATGCACCAATATTGCACTCATACATTTAACCCCTTAATGACCGAGGACATGCAGAGTACGTCCTCTAAAAAAATACAGTTAACGACCAAGGACGTACCCTGCACGTCCTCGGTCTGGAAAGCAGCTGGAAGCGATCCTGCTCGCTTCCAGCTGTTTTCCGGTTATTGCAATGATGCCTCGATATGGAGGCATCCTGCAATAACCCTGCATGGCCATCCGATGCAGAGAGAGCCACTCTGTGGCCCTCTCTGCACCAGGCATCGATGGCCGGTATCGTTGGTGGGTGGGAGCCGACATGGGAGGCGGCTGGGCGGCCATCGATGGGCCGTTTGATGGGGTGGGGGGGGCCCGGGGGGGGGCTCGCACGGACGCGCGCACGTGCACTGGGGTGGTGGGCGGTTTGCGTGCACGGGGCGGGAGTGGGTGGGAACCGCTACACTACAGAAAAAAAAATAATAATAGTGGGAGAAAGGGGCCATTTAAAAATAATCTAAGGGATTTTGGAGGGGTGGGGGGTTGGTCTTGGGTGGGGGGGAGCTACACTACAGAAAAGGGAAAAAAAATAATAAAACACATTTTTTTTCTAAACTGGGTACAGGCAGACAGCTGCCAGTACCCAAGATGGCGCCCATTAAGGTAGAGGTGGAGGGTTAGAGAGCTGCTTGTTGGGGGATCAGTGAGGTTGGAGGCAAAGGGGGGATCCTACACAGCAGCATATGTAAATATGCTAAAACACAAAAAAAAAACCCAAATATACCTTTTATTTTAGTACTGGCAGACTTTCTGCCAGTACTTAAGATGGCAGGGACAATTGTGGGGTGGGGGAGGGAAGAGCGCTGTTTAGGAGGGATCAGGGGGTCTGATGTATCAGGTGGGAGGATGATCTCTACACTAAAGCTAAAATTAACCCTGCAAGCTCCCTACAAGCTACCTAATTAACCCCTTCACTGCTAGCCATAATACACGTGCGATGAGCTGCAGCATTTAGCGGCCTTCTAATTACCAAAAAGCAATGCCAAAGCCATATATGTCTGCTATTTCTGAACAAAGTAGATCCCAGAGAAGCATTTTCAACCATTTGTGCCATAATTGCACAAGCTGTTTGTAAATAATTTCAGTGAGAAACCTAAAGTTTCTGAAAAAGTTTATGAAAAAGGGAACAATTTTTTATATTTGATCGCATTTGGCGGTGAAAGGGTGGCATGAAATATACCAAAATGGGTCTAGATCAATACTTTGGGTTGTCTACCACACTACACTAAAGCTAAAATTAACCCTACAAACTCCCTACAAGCTCCCTAATTAACTCCTGCACTGCTGGGCATAATACACGTGTGGTGCGCAGCGGCATTTAGCGGCCTTCTAATTACCAAAAAGCAACTCCAAAGCCATATATGTCTGCTATTTATGAACAAAGGGGATCCCAGAGAAGCATTTACAACCATTTGTGCCATAATTGCACAAGCTGTTTGTGTCAGGGTTTTTTCCTGACTTGTTTACCATGTGCTGCTGGCAGCCATTTTACTCACCTCTCTTGCTGACTTTGGTGCATTCTGGGAGATGCTGCTCACTTCCTGTACTTCCTTTTATGGCCAGACTGGTTTACATCATCCATGTGAGACAGGATGCAGTCTCAGAATTGTGATGTCATCACTTATTATTTAAAGGGCCTTTGTTCAGTATGCTTTGCCCTTGCGTTGTCTCAGACCTGTTTGTGAGAGCTCCTGTGTATTACCTGGCTGTCTGACGTCCCTCCTGGTTCCTGATCCCTGGCTTGTTCCTGACTCTGCTGTTCTCCTTGTTCCTGATTCCGGCTCGTCTGACTACTCGCTTTGGCTCCTGACTTGGCTTGTCTGACTTCCAGCTCTAGTTTTGACTCCTGGCTTGTTATTTGACTTGTGGACTTTTTACTATTTTTTGCTATTAATAAAGGTGTGATTATTTTTGCACTTCTCGTCTCAGTCTGATTTCTGGCACCCTGACATTACGCAAGGGCCATGAATCCTGATGGTGCTAATAATCCACCTTTACCTGCCATAATTTCCAGGATGGATGAACAGGATCACTGCTTGGATTAATTTGCACTAGCCCTGCAAACCCTGCTGACTCGCACTGCACATTTGGACCAAAGTGTCCCGCAAGTTATGGCTGCTCCTGTTTCCACTGCTGCACCTATGCCTACCAGGAGCATGTCCGGTTCTGCACCTCTACCTCAGCGATATGGAGGTGATCCTAATCAGTGCAGAGGGTTTTTGAACCAGGTGGGCATTTACTTTGAGAGGTTACCTCAGGCGTTTCCCTCTGACAGAGCTAAGGTGGGATTTCTCATCTTGTTACTCTATGGCACAGCTCTTGCCTGGGCTAATCCCTTGTGGGAGACTAATAAACCTGTGATTTCAAATTACCCTGAATTTGTGGCCTCCTTTCGAAGGGTATTTGATGTTCCAGCTCGCTCCTCCTCTGCTGCTAAATGACTCATGTCCATTCAGCAAGGTATAAGATCTGTTGCTCAGTATGCCATTGAGTTCCGTACGCTTGGAGCAGATGTAGGCTGGAACAATGAAGCCCTTGTTGCCGTCTTCTTTCATGGGCTCTCTGATGCGATTAAAAACGAAGTTGCTACCAGAGATTTACCAGAAGATCTCGAGGCATTGGTGTCTTTTTTGATCCTAATTGACATCAGACTAAGTGAGAGGCCTTCTTTCAAGGAGCGCTTGTGGAAGCCTCATGTACCGTTGTCTCCTACATGTTTGTTCCCCCCCATGCCTCCCTCTCCTCCCATGCCTCCTGGTCCCGAGTCACCAGGTACTGCTGAGCCGATGCAGTTGGGATTCACACATCTCTCCACGGCGGAGAGGGCCTTTAGGAGGAGGGAGGGGCTCTGCCTCTATTGTGGGTTACAGGGCCACCTTTTGAAGTCTTGTCATACACGGCCGTGAAACGCTCACACCTAAGGTCCTGTTGGGGGCAGACCTTAGGTGGTTTATCCTTGTCCCTGGAACCGCTAAAGGAGAAACCTTTGGTCACGTTTGTCCTTTCCTGGGTGGACTCCTCCATAGTCACCCAGGCTCTTGTTGACTCCGGTGCTGCGGGCTATTTCATTCACAGTGCTTTTGTATCGAAGCACTCCATTCCTGTTTTGCCTCGGTCAGTTCCTCTTGCTATTGAGGCCATTAATGGCAGGCCCCTTCAGCCCGCACTCGTTACTCACGAAACCGCTCCGTTGTCCATGGCTGTTGGGGCTCTCCATTTTGAAACCCTCCAGTTCCAGGTGATAAACTCTCCACATTTTCCAGTTGTTCTGGGTTATCCCTGGCTCCAAAAGCACAATCCCAGTGTTGACTGGCGCAGGTCCGAAATTTTGTCGTGGTCTCCGCAATGTATTTCCACTTGTCTTCAGAAACCAGTTAAAGTCTTGTGCACTTCTTCAGTATCTCAATTGCCAGAGGAGTAGCGAGAGGTCCTAGACGTTTTTGACAAGGTGCGTGCCAGTATGTTGCCTCCTCACCGGTCTTACGATTGTGCCATAGACCTGAAACCCGGTGCCATTCCTCCTCGGGGCCGGGTTTACTCTCTGTCTGTTGCAGAGAATTGTGCTATGATGGAGTATGTTTCCGATGCTCTGTCGCGGGGGATCATCCGCAAATCCTGCTCTCCTGCAGGGGCTGGCTTCTTCTTTGTGAAGAAAAAGGGTGGCGAGTTAAGACCATGCATCGATTATAGGGGTCTTAATCATCTTACCATTAAGAATGCTTACCCTATTCCGCTCATTACGGAACTCTTTGACCGCCTCAAGGGAGCTACGGTCTTTACTAAGCTTGATTTGAGAGGAGCGTACAATCTTGTTAGGATCAAGGAGGGCCACGAATGGAAAACAGCATTTAACACCAGGAGCGGGCATTATGAGTATCTTGTAATGCCCTTTGGCCTATGTAATGCTCCTGCTGTTTTCCAGGAATTTATTAATGTTGTCCTACGAGATATGTTGCAACAGTGTGTTGTGGTGTACTTAGACGACATCCTCACCCACACTTGAGGCTCATCGTTCTGATGTTACACGGGTTCTTCATAGACTACGTGAGAACGGCCTGTTTTGTAAACTTGAGAAATGTGAGTTCCATCAGACTCAAGTAACCTTTCTAGGTTATGTTATCTCCGTTGCAGGGTTCTCCATGGATCCTGACAAGTTATCTGCAGTTCTGCAGTGGCCTCGCCCAGTTGGTCTTCGGTCTATTCAACGTTTTTTGGGGTTTGCCAATTACTATAGAAAGTTTATTAAAAACATTTCTTCCTTGGTCAAACCTATCACAGACATGACCCGTAAAGAGAATGATCCACTCCATTGGTCACCTACTGCCATTAAGGCCTTTGATAGTCTTAAGACTGCCTTTGCTGCTGCTCCAGTTCTGGCTAATCCTAACCCTGTCCTGCCTTTCGTTCTTGAGGTCAATGCGTCTGAGACTGGAGTAGGTGCTCTCTTGTCTCAACGTCCTACACCTGACGGTTCCTTGCATCTGTGTGGTTTCTTCTCTAAGAAATTGTCTCCAGCGGAGTGCAATTATGAAATTGCCGACAGGGAATTACTGGCCATAATTTTGGCACTCAAAGAATGGAGGCATCTTCTCGAGGGTACTAGCGTGCCAGGGCTCATTCTTACTGACCACAAGAATTTAACTTATCTATCTGAAGCAAAACGTTTGTCGTCCCGACAGGCCAGATGAGCGCTATTTTTGTCTCGGTTTAATTATGTGGTCTCCTACCTGCCTGGTAGTAAGAATGTTAGGGCTGATGCCCTCTCTCAACAATTTTTACCTCTGTCCAAGGAGGAGTCTGTACCTACTCCTGGTATACCTCCTGACCATATTTTGGCTACCATACGTACTAATTTGACTTCTCCCTTGGGGGAGGAGATCCTGGCTGCACAAACCAATGCACCTCCTGAGAAACCTAGTGGTAAGTGTTTTGTTCCTGAGAATCTTCGAACTAAACTTTTGCACACTTACCACTATCCTAAAGCTGCAGGTCACCCAGGCAAGAACCAAATGATTTGGTCTGTCACTCGACAATTCTGGTGGCCAGGTCTTCGTTCTGATGTTGCTGCGTATGTTGCCTCCTGCTCAGTTTGTGCACAGAATAAGATTCCTCGACGTCTTCCTGTGGGTCTTCTTCAACCTATTGCTAATGGTGAGCGTCCTTGGACACATCTTTCCATGGACTTCATTGTTGAGCTCCCTGTTTCCAATGGCAATACTGTTATCCTTATGGTGGTTGACCGTATTTTCTAAAATGTCACATTGCATTCCCTTGAAGAAGTTGCCTACCGCTCAGGAGCTTGCTTCAATTTTTGCCCGTGAGGTCTTCCGTTTACATGGGTTACCCAAGGAGATAGTGTTGGACCGGGGTAACCAGTTTGTCTCCAGATTTTGGCATTCCTTTTGTGCTCAAATGGGGATCCAGCTCTCCTTCTCCTCGGCATATCACCCTCAATCCAATGGGGCTGCGGAACAGTCTAATCAAGCTCTGGAACAGTTCCTCCATTGCTATGTCTCAGATCACCATAATAATTGGTCTGAACTGTTACCTTGGGCAGAGTTTGCTCGTAATAGTGCTATTAATGCTTCCTCCAAGTTATCCCCGTTCATGGCGAATTATGGGTTTCAACCATCCTTGTTGCCCGATTCATTCATGTCTCAGGGTATTCCGGCTTTGGAGGAGCATCTCCGGCAACTCCGTTCCACGTGGGTGCAGATTCAGGATTGCCTTCATCGTTCTATGCAGCGCCAAAAGTTCCAGGCTGATCGTAGGCGTTTGCATGCACCTTCCTACCAGGTTGGTGAGGGAGTTTGGCTGTCCTCCCGCAACTTGAACCTTCATGTGCCTTCCAATAAACTGGCTCCCCATTATGTTGGTCCTTTTCGAATACTCTGATGGGTCAATCCTGTGGCCTACGCTCTTGGCCTTCCTCCTGCAATGCACATCTCCAATGTTTTTCATGTCTCCCTCTTGAAACCATTGGTTTGTAATCGGTTTACCACTGTGTTGCCTCGTCCCCGTTCTATCATTGTTGACAACCATGAGGAGTATGAGGTCAGCAGCATTATTGACTCTCGTATGTCCAGGGGCCGTGTACAGTATTTGGTTCATTGGAGGGGCTACGGTCCAGAGGAGCGTTCATGGGTTCCCTCCTCTGATGTTCATGCTCCCGCCCTCCTCCATGCCTTCCATGCCCATTTCCCCAGTAAGCCTTTTGTCCTCCCGCGGGGGAGGGGTCGTTGAGGGGAGGGTACTGTCAGGGTTTTTTCCTGACTTGTTTGCCATGTGCTGCTGGCAGCCATTTTACTCACCTTTCTTGCTGACTTTGGTGCATTCTGGGAGATGCTGCTCACTTCCTGTACTTCCTTTTATGGCCAGACTGGTTTACATCATCCATGTGAGACAGGATGCAGTCTCAGAATTGTGATGTCATCACTTATTATTTAAAGGGCCTTTGTTCAGTATGCTTTGCCCTTGCGTTGTCTCAGACCTGTTTGTGAGAGCTCCTGTGTATTACCTGGCTGTCTGACGTCCCTCCTGGTTCCTGATCCCTAGCTTGTTCCTGACTCTGCTGTTCTCCTTGTTCCTGATTCCGGCTCGTCTGACTACTCGCTTTGCCTCCTGACTTGGCTTGTCTGACTTCCAGCTCTAGTTTTGACTCCTGGCTTGTTATTTGACTTGTGGACTTTTTATTATTTTTTGCTATTAATAAAGGTGTGATTATTTTTGCACTTCTCGTCTCAGTCTGATTCCTGGCACCCTGACAGTTTGAAAATGATTTTAGTGAGAAACCTAAAACTGTGAAAAATGTAATGTTTTTTTTTAATTTGATCGCATTTGGCGGTGAAATTGTGGCATGAAATATACCAAAAGGGGCCTAGATCAATACTTTGGGTTGTTTACTACACTACACTAAAGCTAAAATTACCCCAAAAAGCTCCCTACATGCTCCCTAATTAACCCCTTCACTGCTGGGCATAATACACATGTGGTGCGCAGTGGCATTTAGCAGCCTTCTAATTATCAAAAAGCAATGCCAAAGCCATATATATCTGCTATTTCTGAACAAAGGGGATCCCAGAGAAGAATTTACAACCATTTATGCCATAATTGCACAAGCAAATTTGTGAAAAAGTGAATGATTTTTTGTATTTGATCACATTTGGTGGTGAAATGGTGGCATGAAATATACAAAAATGGGCCGTGATCAATACTTTGGGATGTCTTCTAAAAAAAATATATACATGTCAAGGGATATTCAGGGATTCCTGAAAGATATCAGTGTCCCAATGTAACTAGCGCTAATTTTGAAAAAAAGTGGTTTGGAAATAGCAAAGTGCTACTTGTATTTATGGCCCTATAACTTGCAAAAAAAGCAAAGAACATGTAAACATTGGGTATTTATAAACTCAGGACAAAATTTAGAAACTATTAAGCATGGGCGTTTTTTGGTGGTTGTAGATGTGTAACAGATTTTGGGGATCAAAGCTAGAAAAAGTGTGTTTTTTTCATTTTTCCTCATATTTTATAAAAAAAAAAATTATAGTAAATTATAAGATATGATGAAAATAATGGTATTTTTATAAAGTCCATTTAATGGCGAGAAAAACGGTATATAATATGTGTGGGTACAGTAAATGAGTAAGAGAAAAATTACAGCTAAACACAAACACCGCAAACATGTAAAAATAGACCTGGTCCCAAACAAACAGAAAATGTAAAAGTGCTGTGGTCATTAAGGGGTTAAAGTAACAGTACTCATACATCATATTACTTATATACAATTTACATGGGTTCTAGTCTACCATGTGTCATCTTTACCTCTGATATATACATCCTCATAATCATATACAATTTACATGGGGGCTTAGGGTGCTCTACTGTGCATCTGTACCTCTGATATTAGCATTGTGGAATCTGATGGTGCTCTACAAAAAAATTATGATAATAATAATAATAAAAATATATACATCCTCATAATCATATACAATATACATAGGGTAGGTCCTATGTATATTGTATATGATTATGAGGATGTATATATTTTTATATATATGCGTCGTCTGTACCTCTGATATAAACATCCATCCATCCTCTAAATCATATTCAATTTACATGGGGACTTAGGTTGCTCTAGTCTACTGTGTGTCCTCTGTACCTCTGATATATAACATCCTCATAATCATAAACAATTGACATGGGAGCTTAGGGTACTCTACTATGTGTCTGTACCTCTGATATATACATCCTCATATACAATTTACATGGGGCTACAAGTCAGCTCACACTGGAACATCTGACCTCACTATAAACCAGTACAGCACTTTCATATTCCAGTATTCTTCTATGCTGGGGAATAATTCCAGTATAAAATATTCCAGAACCTACAGGAAGCAATTTTAGATCATTATAAACCAACATATCACCTTTCAGACACTAAAATAAACCATTCCTGCCCATAAGGACCCAGTAAAAAAAAATAGTTTGTCAGCTTCAGAAACCAGCATAAACCGGTAAAACTGTTTAGAATAGACCCCAGTATATAGTAGCACTCCAGAATGTAATATATGTCAGTGCTACCCCCTGAGGCCCCAGTTTAAACTTCTCTGCAGCTCCAGTTCTCAGTATAAAGCAGTGCAGCATTTATAGATTCCTATATATACTAGTACAACAGATCCTGCTATTTGCCAGTGTAACCCATGAGACCCCTGTATAAACTCTCTGCAGTTCCAGATCCCACTACCTCTGATATATACATCCTCATGTACACTTTACATGGGGGCTTATGGTGCTCTACAGCTGAACCAGTGCACAGGTGAAGTAATCAGCTGATCAGTAACATCATGGTTATCCCCTGCTCTCACCCATAAACTGGTTATTTTACCTGTGCACTGGTTCAGCTATAATGAAAACCTGACCTGATGAGGGTACTTGAGGACCGCGGTTTAGAAACAATGCTTTAATGCAACTACCTAAATTTACAACTTAATTTAATGCACCAATGTATCATTTCAAAGGGACCAGCAGAATTTTTATTTAATCTCATCACAGAAAGAGAAAAAAGTTCTGCATCTGGGACAGTAAAACCATGCACTATATTTTTGTTTTGAATGTGTATAAATAGTGGGACAGCATTTGTCTATATAACGAGAATTTACTTTCCGTCTCTTACCTGTATGCGTGTGTTGTAAAGAATGTTAATTGTCATTGTACAACCTACTAATTTAATGGTCAATTTAAGTTACCTCTCTCGGGTTCATGTATGTGTTTCTTGGGCGTATCAAAGCCAGTGCCTCACCAGCCTCTGACCTCACTGCACATCACTGCATAGCAAAGAAAAATAATCTTTATAGGTAATTCAATATACAGTATAAAGAAAAAGATATTAGAAATTAAAAAAAAAATGACTGTAATTTTAAAAATCAATTATAAGGATCTATTTATATTTATTAGAAGAGCCTTTCAGGGTTATCAAAAAGGTTATGAAATTCAAGAATGTTCCCATCCCTTTAAAAACCACTAGTAAACCCAGTCACCAAAGGGTTTTCCAGTGGCTTTTTTTACTGCTATAAAGGGATATGAAAACCAAAAATGTTCTTTTGTGATTTAGACAAAGCATACAAGTAAAAATAAATTGCTTTGAATTCTTTATTAAAAAGGATACCTAGGTATGTGTCTGGAACACTACATGGCAGGAAACAGTGCTGTCATTTAGTGCTCCATCTATCAATCCTTACCTGCAGCTCTCTTTAAAGCCATTCTCTTTTTTTAACGCATTACATAATCCAACTAGTTACCCTCTGCATTGTATACTGGATGCCAGCATCTTGTAGCTCACGTATTGTTGCATCCTATGACAGAAGCAGTGCATTTTTACAAATTTGTGATGCTATTGACTTTTTCACAGCTGTACCTTGCACTTCAGCTTAGCCCACATACAAGAAAGTAGAAGTGTTAAAAACATTTTTTTAACACAATCTAAAAGTTACATGACATTTATAAGCTCCAAGATGGCGGCGCCCAGTTTGAAGATGCAGAGTTTCACTAACTGATCCTTGTAAGGAGAAAAATAAGAGAAAGACTGATGATAGATGTACGCACAGGAGGAAAAACAATAATATGGTTAGTGGTAACCATGCTACTGGAGTTTTACTCAGCAGTTTAATGTCCATTTAAGTACTGTGATATTTATCTGATCCTGCAACATTCTACACAGTGATATTTTATCTTTCAGCACACACAAATTTATATCTATCAATCCCTAACTGGCCACATCAAGGGAGACCAGGAACTACCATTTTTTACTTTGTACTGGCCACATCAAGGGAGACCAGGGACTACCGGTGCCCACTGTGAAGATGCAGAGCTTCACTAACTGATCCTTATAAGGAGATAAAACAAGAGAAAGGCTTTGATGATAGCTGCAGGCACAGGAGGAAAAACAATAATATGGTTAGTGGTAAACATGCTACTGGAGTTTTACTCAGCAGTAAAATGTCCCTTTGAGTACTGTGACATGTATCTGATCCTGCAACATTCTACACAGTGATTATTTATCTTTCAGCACACACAAATTTGTATCTATCAATCCCTAACTGGCCACATCAAGTGAGACCAGGAACTACCATTTTCATACTTTACTTAAACACACCTAACGTTTTAAATAGAGTTTTAAAACATCCCTTTAGAAATGTTGTCCTTTAAGAACATACAGTCAATCATACCAAATAATATTGTCATACAATGTTATTTATTTATAACAACAAAAAATCTTCTGCATGGTTAAAGATCTTATAAAAAAATAAGATTATCAAACATGATTTGTCATTAATGTTCCCTTGAATTTATTAGACAGTAAGCCTTTCCAATTATATGATTCATATAAAAGACCACCAGTAGTGAGCACAACCATTACATGCTGCCATTTTGAATGTCAGAGGAGTTAATACAATATGAGTGAATTGCACATTTCCTAGTGATTTAATAAAAGCTATTTGCAATGAGTGAGAAATTACAACACACCCTTTCCATTTGCATAACCAGCACTGATACATGTTGTTTATCTAGCGTGAGTTACATCCATATTGCTTCAGGCTATGATGCAACTTCAAAACATAAATTTGTTTTGAAACATTATGCCTCATAATAAATTGTTTAATTGTTAATTAACACAACTTTATTAATTACATTGGTAACTGACCTATGTTTTGGCTGTCAGATATACAATAAGTAAATAATGCATATTTTAATATTGCAAATTAGTTTAAAATAAAAATATAAAGGATATAAAATCATATTACTATAAGTATGTTTTACCCCTTTGTTCTTATGAAAAGTCATACAAACAGCAGTGTCATTTAAACATCAATATCTCACTGAACTGCAATTTGGAATGTTAGCCATGTCTCCGTATATTATCATTTACTAGAACTGCATTTGCAAGACTGTTCTGTCATTATTACAATAGCTACAGGATTTAATTAAGTATTGCACGCAAGAAAAACAAACAAACCCCTGAAACATTCTTGATATCCCATGATTATACTTTAATAAAGTAGCATACTCTGCATTAATAATTCCAACAGGCTCTAATTGACACGCAGAGAGACTTTTTGCAAAAATGATTTAGTAAATATATTCCAGAGAAGTCTCCCTCAGTTCTGTTCAGTACATCCTCTGTACCTCCCAGGACAACCTCTGTGACATGTAAAGAAAGTACTTCCAACACTACTGTAGAGGGTAATACCAAAGCTACCAAAGTGACCCTCTCAGCTATGGAAATTACAAGAAGGAGAACTCAAGGACTCTGTTTCTATTGTTGAGGCTCCAGTCATGTCATCTCCTATTGTCCAGTGAGACCTGCTAAGAGATCTGATCAAGTGTTCCCAGCTCCTAGTCCTGCTTTGTCTGTTCTGGTGGCTGCTGGGAGGAGTACCACAAATCCAACAACAACAAAAATGGCAGAAGTATGGATAAATACTATCCTGGAGCAACAACTCCCAGATGAAACTAGCAGTTCTGTCATCAAATCTGACTGCTTCTCTCTTTGAGGTCTCTGTACCCTCTCTCCAGGGGGATTCCAGTACACCTAGTCTCCAGCAGAATTCCAGTACACCCAGTCACCAGCAGGAATCCAGTTCCTCTATTTCCTTGAACTTAATGAACCCTGTGAATTCTGTATCACCAGTCCTAGCTGGTACCTTACTACCCACAGTATCATCTTGCACTGAGGAGGATTCAGCTGCATTCTCAAAAATTTATGAATATTCAGAATTGGAAGAGCCAGAGCCACAAACTGCAGTCTGGAGATGGAATCCAAGTAATCTGCCTAAACGCTCCAGACCCAGAATAAAATCTAAATCTCAAGGCATTGTTATTGCAGCTCTCTGCCAGTATCTTCTTCAGAGCTACTGAAATCAAATTGGCTGTTCAAATCAGCCAATAAGATTTCAGTAGCTTTCATCCTATTGGCTGATTTAAAAATTTCAGCCAATAGGAGTTTAAGGTATCCCAATAAATATGGGGTACTTTGCATTTAATCTTCAGTGTGAGGGGGACGATCACATGAAGAGAAGCCTCCATGCCGATTTGGACCACCGCCGCGGAGGACCGCTGCTGAGGATTCGTACATCGGGGAAGCCAGCGCCGCACCTCCGCCGCCTTTGCTCCGGATGAAGATAAAAGATGATGGAGCCCCCTGGAAGAAGACCTTCTCTGCCGGACGTCAGGAACGGTGAGTACCTATTTGGGGGTTAGATTTAGGATTTTTTTTATTTTTATTTTATTTTGAAGATTAGGGATTTAATGGACTTGTAAAAGAGCTGAATACGTTTTTAAGGGCAGTAAAAGAGCTGAATGCCCTTTTAAGGGCAATGTCCATACAAATGCCCTTTTAGGGGCAATGGGTAGTTTAGTTTTTTTAGTGCTAGGTTTTTTATTCTGGGAGATTTGGTGGGTGGGGGGGGTTTACTGTTGGGGGGATTTTTTAAACGTTAAAGGGCTGTTTAACTTAGGGCAATGCCCTACAAAAGGCCCTTTTAAGGGCTATTGGTAGTTTAGTTTAGATTAGGGCGTGTTTTTATTTTCATAGGGATTTGGTTTAATTTTTTTTTTTTGATCATTGTGTTTATTTTTTTTCAGTAATGTTAGACTTTTATTTTTTGTAATGTAAGATTGATTTTTTGTAATTTAATGTTAGGATTTTTTATTTTAATTGTAATTTAGAAGTAATTAGGGTTAATTTAGGGGCTGTTAGGTTGGGGGCTTATTAATTAAATTAGTTATTGGCATAGTGGGGGGTTGACTGTTTAAGGGTTAATAGGTTAATTAGGTGTATTGCGATGTGGGGGTTTGTCGGTTAAGGGGTTAATAGTATAATTAGTTGGCATTTTAGGGTTTTGTGGTTTAAGGGATAATATTGTAATATGTTTAGT
This sequence comes from Bombina bombina, assembly GCF_027579735.1. Classification (NCBI taxonomy): domain Eukaryota; kingdom Metazoa; phylum Chordata; class Amphibia; order Anura; family Bombinatoridae; genus Bombina; species Bombina bombina. The sequence goes on along the minus strand of NC_069499.1, from coordinate 1,449,013,071 downwards.
TGGTGTTGTGGGTGTTTGGTGGTGTAAGGGTTAGGTAGTTTCTGGGTTTTTTGTAAATACTTACGTATGTACGTAACTTGCGGTCATGTTTAATTTTTTTCTTAATACTTTGTGCGGGCCTTTAGTTTTATATTTTTATTCTTCGTGTGGGCGGCTAGTTTTTTTTCTTAATACTTCATGTGGGCGGTTCTGGGCGCTTACGTGTTTTTTAGTTATTTTGTGCGGGCGGTTGCTTTTTTTTTAAGGCTTTGTTTGCCTACGCTGCATCCAGAAGGATTCGAAAAGCAGCTTTGCTGCATCCAGATGTATTCTTTTAACTGGGTGCGCAGCCAACATTCTTTGGGCTGCCTGGCACAGCCAACATTCCTTTGAAGATGAGTGCGCAACTGGCGACGGATGCGTTACAAACACGATTATAGTATAGGTATGAATATAGAGGAAATAAAGATTTTGTATATTAAGACCCAGTGAGTGCTACAATTATTGCAGAATACATTGATCATTACTGTATACACCCTGGGCAAGAGAGTATAACGGCTGCCTTGTATGCAGCATGGAAGTTGGAGTGCTTAATCCCAATTGAATCTGTATATATATATATATATATATATATATATATATATATATATATATATATATATATAGTATGCTGGGGGAGGTGGAAAAAATTCAATGTCTAACCATTTTTATCCAAGAATCAATTTTTGCCCATCCCCACTTAAATCCACTCTTCCTAATAAGTTCATCAGCATAATGTCTGATCTGTAGATAGTTAAATAAATCACTGGTAGATAACATATAATCTTGTTTTAACATTTCAAACATATTAACTGACTTCTCCTCTAAACTTAGAATTTGGTCTATATCCTTCTGGGAAAGCTAAATTCCTTTGTATTATTATCGGTTATTTGTAGAGCGCCAACAGATTCTGCAGCGCTATTGTCAAATGTTTTGAGATTCTATATTTAATACCTAACTTCAGACACAACTTTTGCCAAGCACAGACAAGATAAAACATTGTTCTCATTTTCTTAATCTAAAGTGGGATCCTATTCCATGGGGTATGTAAAATGTTTTGAATTGAATATAGAGTGACATTTTTTTCAACTTCAAATATTGTATAATAAGAAAAATCTGACATCCACTCTACGGCTAATTTCCCTAAACTAATCCAGTTATAGTATTCTAAATAAATAAAGGTAATAAGTGTCAGATTAAATTACCAATATCTATCCTCAAAAAAGGGAATTGAGGAGGGTGCTCAGTGTAAATAAATTGACAATAAATATATACTGTATGTAGAGAAAAGATACACCCTAAAGAGCACTCGCTTAAGTACAAATGTAATGTGAAGGTAGCAACGACATAAAACATGAAAGACAAAAAATGGTTTAAAAATTTCCAACCATACAAACTTCAGTGTCCAAAAAATATACATCAGTGTAAAAAATGAACAACAGTGTAAAAAATGTGGGAGTAAAGTGTCCAAAAAGTGTCCAAAAAAATGTCTATGAGTCCAAAAATCCAAAAATCCAGTAAAGTCTATCCAAACATGTGTATGAAATCAAATAGCTGGGAAATGGTATCCAACAGAAATGTGTAACAATCCAAAAAAATGTGTAACAATCCAAAAAACTCCAGTGATGTCAAAGCAGCAAACAGAAAGTCAAATAGGTGGTTACAATAAACCAGAGAAAATGTGAAAAAAGTGAACAATTGTGTAAAAATAATAAATAATAAATAAGATGATGTGGAGTAAACTTTAGCTCATTTTATATCCAAATTAAAAAAGTTAAATGTGATGTTGGAAATGTGTATCCATGTGGGTAAAAAAAGTGAAGGTAAAATCAAGTAACAATAAAAAGTGCTGATGATGATGATGAAAAATACAGATAAAAAATAGTAGAAACTGGCCTGTAAATAAACAAAAAACAAACAATGGTGCAATAAAGTTTTTACACTTTAGGGATAAATAGAAATAAGCTTACCATTATTTCTGTGTCAACGCGTTTCGGCCTATACCAAGGCCTTTCTCAAGACTACCTTAATAGAACTTAATACATTTTCTAGGAGCCTTACCCTAAAAAGACACTTTGAAAAAAACAAGAATAGGGTGGATCTATATGAGAAAAAAGAGGGACTTCCAACCATACAAGAAACTGATTTAGACACCTTGAACAGCCTCATATCTCTTGAAGAAGAAAATGTTAATATATTAGGGATTGGAGAAGATCAAGAATTAGAAAGCAAAGTCCATACTAGCTTAAAGCTGCCATCTACATTCTTTCCTGTTCAGTCCAAAGAGAATTACATACCAGTTTTTGCAAAAATGGTGCAAGAAGATTTTGACACCTTATGCAAAAACTATAAAATCAAGAAAGATAATATGAACAAAAGGGACAAAGAGTTTGCAAAAAATCTTGAGAAAGATAAGAATATTGTAATCCACGAAACGGATAAAGGAGGCGTCATGGTAATTCAAAATAGGGACGACTACCTACGGGAAGCCAACCGAATGTTATACAATGTGAATACATATAGAAAATTGGCTGGAAATCCCACTAAAACATATTTAGTGTAATATTAACATCTATTAGATAATGAGAGACATCAGGGTATCCTTAATGAGAAAGAAAGCAAATATCTAAAGAATGATACACCAACTACGGCTATATTTTACCATCTGCCTAAGGTCCATAAGGACATGGCCAACACCCATAGTCTCAGGGATAGACTCCCTAACGTCGAGACTCTCTGAGAACATAGATATCTTTCTTCAACCAATGGTACCAAACCTAAGTCTTTTTTAAGAGATACTTCAGATACAATGGAAAAATTTAATAAAGTTAAGTGGGAAGATGGGTATCTTTGGGTCACACTTGATGTAAGTGCTTTATATACTAACATTCCCCACAAAAAAGGTATAAAAACAATGGAATTTTGGCTAAGAAGAGAAACAACCCTCCCACGCTGTCACCAAGAATTTATATTGGAATCTGTCTGATTCACTTTGGAAAGAAATCTCTTTCTATTCGAAGGAAACTTTTTCCTCCAGATTAATGGCACGGCAATGGGGACAAAATTTGCCCCCAGCTATGCCAACCTCTATATGGGGCTCTGGGAGGAGGAGACTATCTGGCACAATAACAAGTATCTCCCCAATATTGTTATCTGGGGGAGATACATTGATGAAATTATCTTTATTTGGAATGGGACAGAAACAGATCTGGACACTTTTATAAAACAACTAAATATAAATGAGTTTAATTTATCCTTTACAGACAAAAGAAGCAATACAGTGATAGACTTTCTGGATGTTGTATTCTTTCAGGAAAACCAAGTCATCCAAACAAAACTTTTTTTAAAAAATACAGATAGTAATGGCTACTTACATGCTCGAAGTGGCCATAACCGTAAATGGATCAACAACATACCTATGGGACAATATCAAAGACTAAGGAGAAATTGCTCCAAAACAGAAGATTTTGAATATGGAGGCAAAATGCCTTACAGAAAGATTTATTGCTAGGGGATATAGTCCGTATAAACTAAAAAACACTTTTGAGAAAGTAAGGACTATGGATAGGACCTTGCTATTAAATACAGGAAAGTCAAAAAAGGCACAATATATCAACAGAAATACAGTTAATTGTATTACCTTGTTTAACGAAGGATACTCAGAAATTAAAAATATTATAATGAAACATTGGAACATCCTTAAAAAGTATGTTCTGCTGAAAGACATAACAGAAAAAGTACCCAGAGTGATCTATAGGAAAAACCGCAATCTAAAAAATATTCTTGCTCCAAGCCAACTAAAAGGAGACTCTAATACAAAAAAGAACTGGCTAAGTAAATCAACAACTGGATTCTATAAATGTAATAGGCTTAACTGTATTGCCTGTGAACACCACTATATGCAGAACAAGCCAACAAAGGAAGTAACATCTACAGTAACTAAGAAAAGCTATAAAATTAACACACTTTGCAATTGCAAAACTGAGAATGTTGTATACCTCTTGGAATGTGTGTGTGGCCTCCAATATCTGGGACGTACTATAAGACCTTACAAGAAACGATTATTAGAACACATCAACAATATAGAGGCAGGAGAAAGGACTCATAATCTTTCAGTCTACTATTTGAAGAAACACAACCAGAATCCAGGTTGTTTAGGAGGGACAGTTTTAGAATATATTCCAGAGAGGAAAAGAGGAGGCAATAGGGAACTACAACTCTGCAAAAAAGAGACCTTTTGGATTTATACATTACAAACACTAGCTCCTTATGGGCTCAATAAAGACATTGACCTTGCAGCCTTTTTGGTCTAAACCCCGTGTGTCTTTAAAAAGTATTTCTATACCTCCTTTTTGTTCCTCTAAATCAGTGTTTCCCAACCGCGGTCCTCAAGTACCCCCAACAGGCCTGGTTTTCATTATAGCTGAACCAGTGCACAGGTGAAGTAATCAGCTGATCAGTAACAAACCTGCTCTCATCCATCAGCTGATTTTTTCACCTGTGCTCTAGTTCAGCTATAATGAAAACCAGGACTGTTGGGGGTACTTGAGGACAGCGGTTGGGAACCACTGCTCTAAATGAACACAAATGTAAATATCAGTACTATTTACATGAGACTAGATAGTTTGTATAGTTCTTTTAACAATAATATTTTTAATATTTCTAGTTGCTACTCCTCTGGAAATAAGTTTATTTTAAGTATTGGACTAAATATTTAGGTCCTAATTATTTATTGTAGATTTCGATTTTTTTTTTAAATATATTTAACTTTTTAAATTATTAATAGGATATCAAGGTTAGATTATCAAGGATGTAGTCTACACATTCCTTGGAATTCTAAATACCACAGATTATTAAATAACTTCCGAAGCTTAGTTTTGTCAATAGCTTCCGAACTATGCTTTTATTTTTATTTTTTATTATTTACTTCTTATTACCAATGACACATTTGATATATTTAGTTCATAACCTCTTTTTACTTTCCACTTCTCTCACTCTTTTCCCCTTCACTCTTCTTACACCTCCTTTCCCCTCCCCCTCTTCCCCTCTGTTTTTAATTGTAATGCGAGGTTAGATACCCTTAGCTTCTAATAGATGCTATATGATAAGAAGAATGATCTAAAACTTACAGCTCTTTTTTTAATATATATGGTATATGGGTTGATTGTTGATAAGTTTAGATTGATGTTTATTGTAGATGCAATATTATCAAGATTCTCTGATGGTAAATGAAGTTGTAGCTGCAGTGGTCTAACCTTGTAGATATATCTATGATATACTTGCTACAACAGACCGTTCTTGTTTTTTGCTAGACTTGCTTTTGCTATTAGTAGTCATAACTACTTCCAATAAAGCTCCGACATGTACCTAGGAGTAGACCCAATCAACTGAATGAACTAACACGTGACGCGGGTACACTAGGTCACCGCGCTACGTGGTTTGCAATTCACCAATGAACAGATGACTAGAAAGGGGGCGTGCCGTCGCTCGGGTGTTTTTAAACCAAGATTTTGCTAGTAAACGGTAATAGCCTCTGAGGAAGAAGGGAGGAAAGTGTTTAACCCTTCGAAACGTGTCAGGACTCTAGAACATTTGCATGTGTTGTACTCTGTGTACTTTGGGCATTGCACTACGATGAATTCTATGGCATAAAGGTTCAAGATTACCTCATATGACATGGAGGGCATTTGATGTAAGCATATTGTATTACTAATAAACTAACTATGTATATTATACAGAGTTGCACTATTTTCTGCTTTTTCGCTTTACATACCAATACGCCCAGAAACGGATTTCAAGAGTGGACACATTACCAGCAGAACATCTCAGCACAACCTTCCACTGTGATCCTGAGGGACTCTCCAAACACTGTGTGGCACTTACCTCATTCGATTGAGGTTAAGGAGTGTAAGTAGATTCCCAAAGGGATCCGTTGTTTTTTGCTGTCAACTTATCCAGTTTTTACTACTTTGTATAAGACTCTGTGAAATTCTTTGCATGAACTCTGTTTGCGACAAGTACTGCCATCAGTAATATGCATGGACTTTTATGTGTTCAATAAGATTTTATTTTGAATATTTATTCATACTTTATAGTATTACAACACTGGATCAGAAAAGTGTAATATTCCAGTACTATTTTAGTAACATTATTATTATCAGTATCGATTTTTGATAAATATTCTTTTTCTTTTAGGACCAATTATCGCAGTGCAGCTATGTTTCAATAGTGCATTTAAGTGTTAAAATTTTATTGCACCACTTGGCTGCTGATTTCTATACACACCACTGTAAATAGTTCATTACTTAGCTATTCTGTACATTCCATAGACGCACAGATTGACTGGATATTTTCATACACTGTGTTATCATTATTTATTTTAGGGTCAAGGGGATGTGCCAGAGATATATTTCTATTGGCACATTTATTCGGTATCTATTTGATACTTCTCTATAGATGTATTTATTAATATATAATCCCATAATATGGGGTATATTTTTCTTTAGTGATTGTGCCATTGGTTTACAATTTTTCTTTAATATATATATATATATATATATATATATATATATATATATATATATATATATATATATATATATAATTCTAAATGCAGAAAGGCTAATTGAACTCTCTAGGAAAATGTTTTTTTTTTAAAAAACTATTTTTGGCCTTTTGTGAAATAGCGGAGTAAAGAGATTTTATATCTTTTTTCAATAGTGGGACTGGGTTATATTGCAGAAAGTATAGTAATTTTTTGTAGACATGTGCGATTCGTTTCGGTTCGATTCGGAAATTCGGAAAATTCGGCAAATTCGGCGATTCGGATTGAACCGAATTTCCGAATAAAAATTCTGCCGAATTTTCCGAATCTAACCGAATCGAACCGAATCGATTCGTAAATTCGGATGGCCATTGGGATTACACTAGTATTGTACAGTATGTTAGGTTAACACCTAATATACAGTATAATACTAGTCTAATCCCACCTAACACTTACCGAAATGCCGAATTTACGAACCGAATTGAACCGAATTTCTTCGAATCCGAATGAATCCGAAACGAATCCGAAACGAATCGATTCATAATTTTCCGAATTCGAATCGATCCGAACCGAACTTCGAAAAATTCTGAATCGATCCGAACCGAACCGAACCGAATTTTTTCGCCATGCACATGTCTATAATTTATTCAGGATAATAATTTGTAATAAATTTACTCTAACTGAAATTAAAATTGATAGTTGTGTCCAGTTTTTTAGATCCTCTCTTATTTTCTTCAATAACGGTGGGAAATTTAAACTATACCATTTATCTTCCGATACAGAAATATGAATTCCCAAATATTTTAAACACTCGGAAGCTTCATTAAATAGCCTATTCATAAAACATAGTAGTAATACAGAAACATAGATTATTAAGGATTTCTAAGCATGATCCTTACTTTTCACTAATTCAACATTCCTAAAATAAAATAAAAAAAAAAGGATATTTAACAAATATTTTATCAGTATTGCACATAAAATCCAAAATTTTCATAGCAACATCTATACCTTATAATGACAAATTTGCAACATTCGTAAAATGGAAACTTTTAAAGTGGCTTGCTACTGTGGAATCTTTGTTGTAATTTTTAACATCTCTGACGTGTTCATTAAATCTTGTTCTTATTTGTCGTGTAGTTTTACCAACATATTGACAGTGGCAAATGTTGCATGTCAAGAGATATATCACTAACTGAGAGCCACAGTTGGCATAAATATCAATACTGTATTTTTTTTCTTATCAACATAGCACATAAAACTATTACCTTGAGAAATGTTAGGACTTGCATAGCATAATCTACTGCCACATTTAAAAGTACCTTTTTTAGATAGCCAATTAGCAGATTTTTTGTGCTAAACTTGAAGACAGAGTTTAAAAGGACATGAAACCCAATTTTTTTTCTTTCATGTTCAAATAGAGAATACAATTTTAAACAACTTTCTAATTTACTTCTATTATCTAATTTGTTTCATTCTCTTTGTATCATGTGTTGAACAAGCAGTAATGCACTAATGGTTTCTAACTGAACACATTGGTGAGCCAATCACAATTGATATATATATATATGCAGCCACCAATCAACAGCTAGAACCTAGTTTCTCTGCTGCTTCTGAGCTTGCCTAGAAAAACCTTTCAGCAAAGGATAGCAAGAGAAGGAAGCAAATTAAATGATAGAAGTAAATTGGAAAGTTGTTTAACATTGTATTCTCTATCTGAATCATGAATGGAAACTTTTGGGTTTCATGTCCCTTTAAGCTAAAGTTCTAGACTTCTTCGGAACAAATTTACAGTTTTTAATATAGGGCTGTAAAGCGTCATCAGCTGACAGAATATGCAGATATTTCTTTAGGATTTTAACTATATCACTGTATTGCTGACTAAATTCATTGGTAAAGACAACTGCAAGTTATCTTGTTTTACATTTTTAACTTTGCTATTCCTTTCATGTGCTTTAATAGGATTCCTACATTTTTCTAATCTATGAAATTTGTAACCTCTTTTAATTAATCTATCCCTAAGTTCTATTGATTGTTGTTCATAAATTGTATCTGACTTAGTGTTTCTTCTTAGTCTCAAAAACTGTGACTTGGTAATTGATTGTACAATATGTTCAGAATTCTGAGATGCTGCATGGTATTATATTTCCTGCTGTTGGTTTCTTAAAAGTCTTGGTAACAATTTCAATGTCTATAATCTGAAGTGTGAGATCCAAATGGTAGACCTTCTCACCACTGTATTCACCAGTGAATTTAAGACCTAACTCATTATTATTCAAATAGATCAAAAATTCCAGAAAGGATTAATCATTCGCCGTTTTTTTAACTATGAAATGCAGGTCATCTATATAATGCACAAAAAGTGCGATATCCTAATTTCAAGGATTTGCAGTAGTATAAACATATAGCTGCTCCCACAAAGCTACAAAGATATTAGCAAAGGATGGCGCAAATTTTGCGCCCGTAGCGGTGCCGCCTATTTGGAGAAAATACTCATTAAATAATTAGGTAATAAGAGAAACCTAAGCACCTCACACACACAATTAATCTTTTACAAGATTTAGTCAGAGAAATCTGACCAAAAAGTATGTGCACATTTATAGCACTTCTGTGTCCCCTTATATTGTATACATCATTTTACAAGGGGTAAAATACCTTGTCTATAATTAACATGTAACTTGTATTGCATAAATTAAAACAGATGTGTAAAATTAAAAACACAAGTAAGATTCTAGGATGCATTATCAGAATGCTGTTTCTGCACCACTGGTGATCTGGCGATAACTATAACAGAATATCTTTTGGTGTATTTAATTGGTATATGGGAACGTAATATAACTTTTGTAGAATAACAGTCAACACTGGGCCATTAAAGTTAAAGTATCAGGGTGTTATGGAGTAACAGCAACCACTAGGCTACTCTGTACCAGATGTTAAACAGCTTGACCTAAACACAGATAGCTGATATATAAAATACTTGAATTATCCTTTTTACCAATAGGTAATAATGTCCACCTATATTGGTGTGTATTGTCAAGTTGAAATTGGTTTAGGTAGGGGATAAATATTGAATTCCTAAATTGTGCCAGTGAAGTAGATCTTGCTAAGTAAAGTTAATAAATAAATATGATTGTATGACAATATTGTACAATTGTTACAAAATAAATTGCAACAAAAAGATTTAGTATTATTCACATTCAGTTGGTATGTAGTATTATAAAAGCCTGCAGAAAGTTGGAGGCCAATAAGTACATAAATCAACCTTTAATTAATCCGGTATTAATCTTATACACCTTTGACAGTGTTATCTAGTATTGTGAATGCCTACAAATAAGCAGTCACTGCTCTAGTAGTTCCGGTTTGATTTGTATTTGAATATTATTTGCGGTTGTACAGATAAAACCTCTGCTACTCGATTATCTAAATCACAATGTGTCTCAGACAAAGTTATAAAATTGTTGCACAATAAATTGCAATAGAGGGATTGAGTGTATATAACAGTTGGTTGCTGTGCAATGCTCTACAAACCCACAGAGAATTGAGAATTGATAAATAAATAAACCAACCTTTTATTATTCCAGTGTTACTATTATACACCTCTAACAATATTGTCTGATGTTGTGAATGCCTACACATAAGCAATGACTGCTCTAGTGGTTGTTCCAATTGCTTTGTGTTCAAATATTCATAATGGTTATACAACCAAAGTTACTGCCACTAGTTTGCATGTTGTGAATTGGGCAGTGGTATAACCCTTTACATAGGTCTGCCCTATACAGCAGATTGTTCAAACAGATTTTTCCACAGTTAAATACACCGTAACTCAAATAAATACGTTTGGCTATAAGGTTAGATGAATTCGCATACAGATCAACAGAATGCCCATTTTTAGAAAATATTTCTTAATCAAAGCTAGCATTGAATCTCCTTGCTTAAGTTTAAAAAGTTAAAGTGTGTTGTACATCTAACAACCCTATCTTAACATGTTTCGCCGTGTAGGTTACGCAAAAGGTGACACGCGCTGGAGTCCATAGGTGTATATAGCGTAAGCCCCGTCAATAAAGTTTTCTCTCTAAAGTCTTAGTTAAACCTTTAAAGTGAATGTAAATTTTGATGCTAAAGTGCCCAGTTTTTAAAAATTCGATTAAAAACAGGGGTACTTTAATTCATAAAAATTTGCATTTCACTCCTGTTGTGAAAAAAAACTTAACTTTTAAACTTGACAGCAGCTCCAGCTTCCTCCGGTTGTTGCAAGCCATTTATGATGTCAGAAATGATGGATAGGTCATCCTCCAATCACAGCTTCCCCCCGGGGGAATCAGTGTCTGATTCAACGCCGTGATTGGAGGAAGCCGGATTCCTCATTTTAGACCCAGGAAGAGGCTTTGCAACGGGTGGTGGAAGGTGGAGCTGCTGTGAAGATTAAAAGGTAAGTTTTTTTTTACAACAGGAGTGAAATGAAAATTTTGATGAATTAAAGTGCCCCTGTTTTTAATCGAATTTTTAAAAACCGGGCACTTTAGCATCAAAATTTACATTCACTTTAAGACACTGCTTATGAAAAGAGATTTCAAATGTGACCATGCTATGTTCACTGTTACCCAAATGTTCTTTGACTTCTATGTTTGATATTATGAGGCCCATTTATCAAGCTCCGTATGGAGACACAAGTTATTGAGCAGCAGTCTAAAGAGCGCTGCTCCATAACCCTGTCTGCCTGCTCTGATGAGGCGGACAGGAATCACCACAATTCAACCCGATCGAGTTGATTGACACCTCCCTGCTGGCGGCCGATTGGCCGCGAGTCTGCAGGGGGCGGCGTGGCACCAGCAGCTCTTGTGAGCTTCTGGTGCAATGCTGAATACGGAGAGCGTATTGTTCTCTGCATTCAGCGATGTCTGTCGGACCTGATCCGCACTGTCGGATCAGGTCCGACAGACATTTGATAATTCGGCCTCATTATCTGCATTGTATAGCTTTACTCCTAGTTGGCTCCTCTATTAATTGCAACAAGAAGTTATCCCTGAAAACATTTAAAAATCTATCCCCCTTAGCTGAATTACTAGTTTCATTGGCCCAGTTTATATCAGGGTAGTTAAAACATCCTATAATTACAGCACTGTTATTAGCAGCCTTACCTATTTGCATTAGTAGTTGAGTTTCCGCCAGGTCACTAATATTGGGGGGCTTGCAGCATGTTCCAATTAATATTTTTTAGGATTTTTCCCCCCACTCTTTATTTTAACCCACAGGATCTCTATATTGTCACCTGTATCACAAATATCTTCCCTTATTGTAGGTTTAAGGTTAGGTTTAATATACATGCAGATTCCTCCACCCCTTTTATTATTCCTGACCCTCCAAAATAAAGTATACCCCTCTAAGTTAACTGCCCAGTCATGTGAATCATCCTACTAAGTTTCAGTTATACTGATAATATCATAGTCCTCTTCTGTAACTATGAGCTCCAGCTCCCCCATTTTACTTGTCATGCTTCTTGCATTTGTTGTCATACATTTAGTTTTCATTTGCTTTCTGCTGCTACTTGGTTTGCTTTCCTCCATACTTTCTAATGGGACATTAATTAAGTCATTCCTTCCTTGAGATACTATAGGAATGACATATTCACAGTTCTATTGTGTTCTAAATGACCCTCCCCCTTTGCCTAGTTTAAAAGGTTCTCTAAATGTGATACCATCCTTTCCCCAATGCACCTGCACCCATGTCATTCAAGTGCAATCCATCCTTACTGTACAAATTGTACCCAAATGAAAAGTCAGCCCAGTGCTCTAAAAAGTCAAACCCCTCATTTTTACACCATGTTTTTAACCATGAATTAACAGACCTTAGCTCCTTCAGCACACTGCACTGGTGATATCTTTGAAAATATTACTTTGGAGGCCCTTGCTTTAAGCTTGCTACCTAACTCCCTGAAGACATTTTTTAGGACTCTCCATCTCCCGCTGATTCCTTCATTATTACCAATATGTACCATGACTACAGGATCAGACCCACATCCCTCTAACAATCTATCAATACGCTCCACAATATGCCTAACATGAGCCCCTGAAGGACAGCAAACTGTTCTTTTTAAAGGGTCTGGGTGACAAATTACCCTATCAACCTTCCTAATAATAGAGTCTCCTACCACCAACATCTGCCACAGGTCCTGACTTGTATGCCCCTCTTCCATGACTGAAGGACTGTTAACTATAGTATGCCCCTCTACCATGTCTAAAGGACTGCCCACCATGGAATGCTCCTCTTCCATGATTAAATGACTGTTCACTATACTAGGCAAAACAGCCCTCTCTGACACTGACACCCCTGAACTGATATCCCTAACATCTTCACTTAATCTGGCAAATCTGTTGGGGTGTACCAGCTCAGAACTGGCCTGTCTCTTCCGCTTACCTTTACCTCGCCCTCTGACTGTGACCCAGCTAGATTCTGGAGTCTCCTCATCTGAATCCTCCCCATTCCCTCTGCTAGAACCATTAACAACATGCTCAGTCCTATCCATTTCCCTTTCAAGTGTCTGAATTTCAAGCAGTGTTTTAATTCATTCCTCCAGAACTCCAATACGATTTTCTAAAGAGACAATATGCTCACACTTTCCACAAACATATAATCTCAGAAATGGCTGCTCCAGTGATGCAAACATATGTACACTGAATTAGATTCTCACACATTCTTACTGAAAGGTTTAACTTAAAAATATAAAATAATTATATTTTGCCTTTAGTTACTCCAAATCCTTATTTGCCTAACTCCCGTTTAGCTAACTGCTTTACTTAAACAGACAATCTTACTTTAACAGATAATCTATGTAGCAGACCCTCTTAGAGCATGCTCCAATAGTTACTGCTTAAAATTTATAGGCTAGGTAGGCCCAAACAGGTGAAAATAATCCCTTCCCCTAATTACCCACACAGAAAAAAAATAATAATAAATGAAGGTTATAAAATAACTTAAATATTTTTTTTTATTTTTTTTTTTAAATGCAATCCTTGCACAGCAAACAATTTAAAAGTTATGAAAGTAAAAGATAGTAGATCCAGGCTCACAAGTTAAATGAATATTCTTTAATTAGATGAAAATCAACATATGAATATGTGTAAAACAGCTCGGTCTTACATGTTTCGGCTTACAATCGTGACGTAAATATAGACCATACCTACAGACTTACACCTGCGGCTTAAATGCCCAGGTTATTACACAATCCAACCTGAAGTTGCTTGACTCTCCTCCCACAGGCTAAGAAACCTATACAATGCATTTATATTATACTACGATCAATAATAGCAATTAAACTTTAAACTGCTATAGATTTTTTATATATATTCAATCCTTATTCTCACAGGTATATATTATGCTTAACCAGTGTGCTAGTTTACACCAATTTTAAGCTGTTCTCTATTACTTAACTTTGCCAAACTATGATTTATACATCTTAGAAATTGCAGTTTTATGTATTATATATTAAAGGGACACTGTACCCAAAAATTTTCTTTTGTAATTCAGAAAGAGCATGCAATTTTAAGCAACTTTCTACTTTACTCCTATTATCAATTTTTCTTCGTTCTCTTGCTATCATTATTTGAAAAAGAAGGCATCTAAGCTTTTTTTTGGTTTCAGTACTCTGGACAGCACTTTTTTATTGGTGGATGAATTTATCCACCAATCAGCAAGGACAACCCAGGTTTTTCACCAAAAATGGGCCGGCATCTAAACTTACATTCTTGCATTTCAAATAAAGATACCAAGAGAAAGAAAAAAATTTGATAATAGGAGTAAATTAGAAAGTTAAAATTTCATGCTCAATCTGAATCACAAAAGAAAATTTTTGGGTACAGTGTCCCTTTAAGCATTGCTTGACATCCATAAAGTTTTCTCTATTTATGGCAAAACTACTTAATACGTGTGTAATAGCTGTAACATATCTACCAATATATAAGGCTAGCAAAATACATAACAGGGATTACAAAAAAAGAATCAGTATTAGCATTAAAGCATAGCGATATACTAAAGGTTGGGAATTAGTTCAATGTTATTACAACTCCCATCAGCATTTACCATATGTGTTATTTGCTATTCCACATCTCTTTAAATTTAAATTTAAACGCCACACTTTAAACCCAAGGGGTATATATTCAGACAACTTTACATGGGATATATCAAAGATAGATATAAGAAGTTATGAGAAGTTTCTTCTTGAAACCATATCTGTTATAACAATTTATTCTAGCTATATTTTGCTAAAACCAACAATTTATGATATCATGTTCGGAGTTCAACCTTTGGGGTACTTGTGTCTTTAACTTAAAAATCCAATAGGCCTCTTGTTTTTTTAGGAGGTTCAGCCTCCTCGATGTGGTTTCCTAATGTGTTCTATAGCACTCCCACTGAAGAGCTTAATATCCTGATCATGTTCCTCTATAAAATGTGTTGCTAAGACTGAACAGGGTATATTTTTCTCAATATATGTCAAATGCTCTCGTATACATGTCCTTATGTCTCTAGTGGTCATTCCAATATATTGTTTTTTATGCTCTTTACACTCGATTAGGTATACCACGTATTCGGTAGAGCATTTTTATACACCCTTTTACATCAAATTCCTCTCCTGTGATATGAGAGTTAAACCTTTTAGTCACTTTTATGAACCCACAGACTCTACACCTTTTATTACCACACCTGTAGGTGCCATTTGTTTGTAACCAGGCACTGCCTTGACCATTATCTTTCTTTTTTCGTTCACTAGGTGATATAATGTTACCAATTGTTTTACTTCTCTTGTATACAAACTTACAGCACTGCTTTATAGTACATTTGAGCGCCTCGTCTCCATACATCATAGGTAAATATTTTTTAATTATTCCACAAATTGCGGTATATTGATTAGAATATTGCTTGATAAATAATGGTCTGGAGTCTTTTACATCCTCCTTACGTTTATTTTGTAGGAGTTCTTTCCTTTCTATGACATCTACTTTTTTTTACTAATGCTATTGATTTGATTAAGGCTAAATCCTCTTTCAACCATCCTTTCTGTTAGTTCTTTTTTGGCTTTATCATACCCTTCCTTTTGTGAACAGTTTCTTTTTGCTCGTATAATTTGTCCTTTAATGATGCCCTTAAGTACATGTTTAGGGTGATTACTGCTAGCATGTAGTAGGGCATTACCTGCTATCCATTTTTTAAATGTCTGTTTTAAACCTGTTAGTAGTTATATCTCTACTTAAAACTAAGTCTAAATCATTTATCTGATTTTTATTCCATTCTGAAGTAAACTTCATACCCATTTTGTTTCTGTTAAGAAAGGATACGAACAGATCAGTTCCTTCCTTATCTCCTTCCCACACTATAATTAGGTTGTCTCTAAACCTTTTATAAAGGCATATAGACTTCCTAAATGGGTTGTCATCATTCAAAATTAGACATCTCTCGAGCCATCCCATAAACAGGTTAGCATATGAGGGAGAGAACCGCGCCCCCATAGCTGTACTTTGTTTTTGCAAATAAAATCCCCCCTCGAACATTAGATAATTGTGCTCAAGGAGGAATTTTATAACATCCAAAATATATTTTTTAAAATATGAATCAAATTTAGTCTCCAGATCCAAAAAATATGCAACGGCTTCAAGGCCTAGGTAATGGGGAATTGTAGAATGTAAAGAGACTACATCCACTGTAATATAATCCAATCAAAGGGGGCACTTAAAAGAGACTATATGTGTATATATATATATTAATGGTTAGCATATCAAGTGTACTATACAATATAATATGTAGTCGTGACCATAGTTATTTGTACATACAAAATTCAACAGTACAGAGGAAAGTCCCAGGTTTAACAAGATGCACTTCTAGGGTATAGGAAAGTCCTCTTTAAAATTAGGTTAACATATGTTGGCTGCCTCCTCCTCACCGACTGATCCGGGTCGAAAACTGCAGATATAAGAAGAACAGAGGGGCGCCTCATGTACAGGATCATCAAGTGTATGTGTGAACACAATATAGCATACGCTAAATGGATACTCACATATTAGTTGAGCACACCAATGTGCTAGTATGTGCAGACTGTAGAACTATCGGGTGTAACAGCTCACCCCCAGCTCGGATTTCCTATGCGCTGCAGTAGATATAGATATATAAAGCATAGAGAAAATGGCACTATATGTGCAGATCAATCAAAATATGATTATATCTAGTTTGTAAATGTTAAATGGGTACTCACATGCTAACCAAACACACCAATGTGCTGGTAGGAGCAGGCTGGCAGATTTAAGACAGGTGTGTCAGCTCACCTCACAGAGATTTTCCCAATGGACAGGATCCAAGTCTGTATGAGAACTAGTGATTATACTCCAAAAAAGTATATATATATTGGTAAACACAGGCAGGTAATGTGTTTCCACTTAAAATTGTTTTTTATAAAAAACAGTATTTATTTAAAAAAAGTATAAAATCAGAGTACAACAAGTGGAGAAGGGGTATTCAGATATCACCCTGTATATGCAACGCGTTTCTCGGCTCTATAAGGCCATTTCCTCAGGCATAGTATTCACCTTACCAAAATACCTGCTTTATATAGCTCTTACCTAACACAAATGTGCTCATAGAATTGATTGCGGTAGTGACTATGTGATTTATGTGCTCACATGCAAATGCGGCCTCCAATACTTAGGCCGTACTTGCAGAAAAATCTGCACCAGGTGGAGCGAACATTGGAGGAATATAAAAAATCGCTCCATGAAACATAGTGTATCCAGGCACAGTACAGTCCAACATAATGGCGGCAACCACACGTATAAAATTACTCCCTTAGAACATATCTCCCATAGTGTAGGCACTAATAGATACATCTGTTTGCGCCAGAGGGAGACTTATTGGATATTTAGGTTCCAGTCGTTGTTTCCCTCTGGCCTAAACAAAGTGATTGATCTAGCTGCCTTTTAGTGACTTCTTGGCGCTAGGCAACTGGGTGATCATCATCTATTTTTATATAATGGATGATGGAGGTAACTCTTTGAATAGGTAATCAATAGGATTTATTCTGCTAGCAATGACAACTTCATTTAATGGATTCATAGTATAATAGAATCTGGTCAACGCATATAAGAGTGTTTGTACACTAATTTTCACTTATCCCTTAAAACTTAATAGTTCACTTCACCATATAATATTAAACATTCACTTAGGTTATTAATCATCATTTTTATTACTAGTATTAACACTAGATTATAATAACACATATTTTAGATTCCTACACAACACAAAGAGACTGGGACCCAATTAAATATAACATATTTGAGTTATAATACACTTAGCATCAATAGACACCAATGTAGCATGAAGGATTAATGTACCGTTTTATATATATTTTGGTATCATATATTAGATATCTAAATATAGGGTAATAATTCAGTTTATTTTACCACAGGCACATATATTCTTCACAAGACACGTACTAAAAACAGAACACTAGTTAATTTATTGCATGAACACTATAGTATAAGATAGGAGATTCTATTACCTAGTTTGTAAATGTTAAATGGGTACTCACATGCTGACCAAACACACCAATGTGCTGGTAGGAGCAGGCTGGCAGATTTAAGACAGGTGTGTCAGCTCACCTCACAGAGATTTTCCCAATGGACAGGATCCAAGTCTGTATGAGAACTAGTGATTATACTCCAAAAAAGTATATATATATTGGTAAACACAGGCAGGTAATGTGTTTCCACTTAAAATTGTTTTTTTATAACAAACAGTATTTATTTAAAAAAAGTATAAAATCAGAGTACAACAAGTGGAGAAGGGGTATTCAGATATCACCCTGTATATGCAATGCGTTTCTCGGCTCTATAAGGCCATTTCCTCAGGCATAGTATTCACCTTACCAAAATACCTGCTTTATATAGCTCTTACCTAACACAAATGTGCTCATAGAATTGATTGCGGTAGTGACTATGTGATTTATGTGCTCACATGCAAATGCGGCCTCCAATACTTAGGCCGTACTTGCAGAAAAATCTGCATCAGGTGGAGCGAACATTGGAGGAATATAAAAAATCGCTCCATGAAACATAGTGTATCCAGGCACAGTACAGTCCAACATAATGGCGGCAACCACACGTATAAAATTACTCCCTTAGAACATATCTCCCATAGTGTAGGCACTAATAGATACATCTGTTTGCGCCAGAGGGAGACTTATTGGATATTTAGATTCCAGTCGTTGTTTCCCTCTGGCCTAAACAAAGTGATTGATCTAGCTGCCTTTTAGTGACTTCTTGGCGCTAGGCAACTGGGTGATCATCATCTATTTTTATATAATGGATGATGGAGGTAACTCTTTGAATAGGTAATCAATAGGATTTATTCTGCTAGCAATGACAACTTCATTTAATGGATTCATAGTATAATAGAATCTGGTCAACGCATATAAGAGTGTTTGTACACTAATTTTCACTTATCCCTTAAAACTTAATAGTTCACTTCACCATATAATATTAAACATTCACTTAGGTTATTAATCATCATTTTTATTACTAGTATTAACACTAGATTATAATAACACATATTTTAGATTCCTACACAACACAAAGAGACTGGGACCCAATTAAATATAACATATTTGAGTTATAATACACTTAGCATCAATAGACACCAATGTAGCATGAAGGATTAATGTACCGTTTTATATATATTTTGGTATCATATATTAGATATCTAAATATAGGGTAATAATTCAGTTTATTTTACCACAGGCACATATATTCTTCACAATACACGTACTAAAAACAGAACACTAGTTAATTTATTGCATGAACACTATAGTATAAGATAGGAGATTCTATTACCATTCTTAATACACATTTGATCATTATCATCATATATTACATCTATTAGCACTAGTATTGATGAGGACACTGATACTATAGTAGTATAATGGCATCCATTTGTACCTTCATACGAGTTAGAATTATTGTATATTGATTGCGAATATTTTCGTATAGGAGATAAATTGGTTTATTTTATACATTATTATGAGTTATAGGCTCGATAGTGAGCAATCTTTGGGTTCTTTGAACTACGGATTAACATCGTAATATATATTTTTGTTTGATAGTAAAGGTCCACATACTGCTGTTTTGCACATACCGCTCACGACTGAAGTAATCTCGGTTGCAGTTCAGATATAGAGTGTCAGCAAGTATGTGGATAGGAATCTTATTTGTGACCGAGAGTAATCGGATACCTGGGCTAGTGATGTAAGGGTTAAGTCTAGACCCATCCTTTACACATCAAACCGATAGCCTATGCAGACCAATCACATGATAGCACCAAGGGGCTAAGCACACAGGGTTCCACCTTATAGGTCTTATGATGGAGTGGGCGGTAGTAAGAACGGACATACCTCCATTCTGATAGGTTCCGCACATTTGCTCTCATAAGTGAGAATATACATTGGCTAAATAAGCGGCAACACATGTCAAATACGGAAGCGTTTGCAATCTGGAATGTTTACAAACAACATACACCTAATCCAGAATGTTTACAAACAATTAGACATATACTACATAGTATTTTTGAAAAGAGAAAATGGAATCAACCGACTACACAAACGGAGATATAAAAACAGATGGCTAGACTAACACAGCTATCGTTTGTTGAAATCACGCCCTTCATCCACTTAGGAGTTTTATCTATCTTATATACGGATCAAATATGGCACTACAATACATTGAAAGAGAGGATGGAGGATAAAAAAAAAATAAAAAATATATATATATATATATATATATATATATATATATATATATATGTTATGTTATGTTATGTTAACAGGTTACCTGTGAACCTGTGAGAATAACTTATGACGATGCTGATGGAATGTAATACAAAGTGAAATGTTTATTAATTTATTTTTTTGAAATGCATAATGAAGTGAAATGTATATTTTATTTTTATGCTACTTTATGATGGAGAAAGTTTTTATTGTGTTTTATGACTGCTGCCTCATACACAGTTAAATGGTGAAATACAGCTTGGGTGTTTTTTAATCACATAGGTAGACCTAGAACATGCAGGTGTACCAAATCAATTAGAGAACATGCCCCTTTGAGGGGTGAACATGGTTCATTTGTGTCAGGTAAGAGCTATATAAAGCAGGTATTTTGGTAAGGTGAATACTGTGCCTGAGAAAACGGCCTTATAGAGCCAAGAAACGCGTTGCATATACAGGGGGATATCTGAATACCAAAATACAAAGGTTCCAGCTAACTGTGAAAAAATGCTCCAACAAGGTAAAGCGGACCAAAAAGGTTTATTGATAGACAATGCACTAAAAACAAAAAGAAGGACAAAAGTGTATGACCATTCAGCTAAACACAAGAATGGTCATAAAAACGGCAGCAAAGAGCATACGCGTTTCATGCGGGACCACCGCACTTGATCACTGCTTAACAAAAAAGTCTGCCAGCAGTCTATTTAAAGGTACATAATTAACTAAAATCACCTGAGTATTATCAAATAAATTACAGGTTCTAATAAAATAAACTTAATTACAGGTTATAAGTTATAAGTTTTGTTTATTTTAGTTAATTATGTACCTTTAAATAGACTGCGGGCAGACTTATTTGTTAAGCAGTGATCAAGTGCGGTGGTCCCGCATGAAACGCATATGCTCTTTGCTGCCGTTTTTATGACCATTCTTGTGTTTAGCTGAATGGTCATACACTTTTGTCCTTTTTTTTTTTTTTATAAATATTTTTATTGAGGGTAAAAGAAACATAAAGATACAGGTACCTTCAAGAAAAAAAAAACAACAACACAGTCATTACACTCCATGGCCATAAAGTAACATACAGAATAACAATTGGAGCTAATACAAGAGAATATGAAATGCAATAATACAGCCTAGTGTCTAAGTAGCACCTTTAGTATAAAACAGAAGTTATCAAACTTAAGCCCTCATTTTTTTCCAACCTCCTTGAAGCAGACAAGGCCACTTTTGGACCTCCAACATTGTAAATACGAAGAATAATAATAGGAGGATTATAACCATATAGGGCCACTTATGGACCTTCAGAATATAACAACTAAAGTTATAATATATTCACATGAATAAAACTTGTGCAGTACCTATGAACACAACTCTGTACCTTATAATTAGTATATAAAAAGACAATCTTTGCACCTTTACAAATACAGAAAAGTTAAAGAGCTGTAGAAGTAGTAAATAAATATACTCCCTATAGAGGGGCTACTGAGCAAGTAAAAAAGGCTCTTATGTAAAATGAGGTTTCTGTTAGCATATATAGATTAGCAGAGGTATAAAGAAAAAGAAATTAACAGTAATGCTTATTGTGCCGTAGCAAATCATATGGTGCAATTATATAAGGCACTAGTAATGAAATAACCACTTTTGGGTCATAGATAGGGAATATATAAATGACTAGAAACTGTGAGAGGCAAATCTATGCCAGAACACCAAAACCATGGATATCCTGTATACAGCTCTAAAAAACAAAAACAAAGGGGAGAATTGTGCCATAAAAGCAATAGTATTAGGTGATACATTGCTCTGTCTATTAGGGTAAGTTGTATAGAGGTTTCTCGAGTAACTGGGGGAACATTATGCATCTATAGAAATCTCAAAATAACCACAGATATAACAGATTTACATGAATATAACTGATATAGTACCTATATACTTAATTTGTACCTTATAATTAGTATACCTGTAGAGAGTCTTTGTGTCTTTATGCATGAATCTTATATTACTGATCAAAGCACCCTTAGTATAAAAACTCCTAAACTGTTCTATCAAACATAAAGGTATATGAACTCAGCCTATTAGGATAACATAAAAACTCACACTGAGTACTTAGTGGGCTCTAGCCTAAACAGAATATAGCTTAACATACAAATTTAACGTTTCATAAAGTATCTCAGAAAACAATAAGCATGTATATGATTTATTGGGAAGCTCTTATAATTGGCGTTTCATGCTAACTGTGGCTATACTCTGTAAATTACCGCCTATAGGGAAACATTTCAAGACAATAGGGAATATATGACAGCTATTTCCCTCAGACTACCTCCTAAGTATATACAAGTGTAAAAACAAAATCTTTCAGAGATCGTAAATCTTCACAAGAGTGACGAAAAGTACCCTTTTCTTAGCGTAGAGATCGAAAAATCCCTGCAACCATCTTATGTCTGGGTTGAAAGCATGAGCTTGAAATCAAATATAGGCATAGGCAAAATTGCTTATATGCAAAGGGGACAGATCAAAGTGTATAAGGTATCAAGAAAACAGTCTGAACAGTAATCAAATATAATAAATGGTCTGAAGCAAACACCGTGGCCTCATATTAATGTATTTTAACATTGAAGCTCCGCATCGACTGTCTCTTAGTCAATAATTCAGCCGATCCCAACAGTGTTAAAAGCACTGAGGCCGTAGTATATCTCTGAGCTAGGACAGAGGAGAAATGTAGCATGGCGTAGCCCTCTAGAAGCAATCTCGCTTGGCAAGATACTGCACCGAAGCATAGTCAATACAGCCTCCCTAGTTCCCCCTGACCTCCCGCTCTGATTCTTCTGCTCCACTACGTTCTGTAAACGCAGTGTCATGTTCTGACTAGAACTCTGTTGTAAATAATCTGCGTTCCCCGCCACAAGCAGCCGTCTCGCCGCGGGTACCTGTGTCTCACTCTCTTCTTTTGTCAGGGGGATCAGGGCCCAGGGACTCTCCACAGTATGATGCTCCGCTAACCAACCAGCTTTACAGGCAATGTTTAACTCTTGGCCATTATATTCAACTGGGGATGCGTCCTGCTGCAATAAGCATACCTTATTCTGCGCTACACTCCAAATTGCCTCGTGTCCAACAGGGCCCTGTTGTGGTAGCGGTTCATGCCAGGTTATAGTATCTGACTCCTGGCTATTGAGTATTTCCTCAGATTCCATGGTAGAAGCTGCCTCAGTTATGGATAATGTCTGGTATAGCGAGACCTTTTTACACCCCAAATGGTAGGCTTTCTTTGGATCAGTTTCTCTTGCGGTAGTGATCTCTGTCCCAAATTTGCGTAATACTTTTAATATATCCTCCTCCACGCAAGAGAAACGAGCGCTTA
Source organism: Bombina bombina (assembly GCF_027579735.1). Classification (NCBI taxonomy): domain Eukaryota; kingdom Metazoa; phylum Chordata; class Amphibia; order Anura; family Bombinatoridae; genus Bombina; species Bombina bombina. The sequence goes on along the minus strand of NC_069499.1, from coordinate 1,448,989,359 downwards.
ATAGATCAATAATACTGTAACTTAATTGGTCATCCATAGTGAAATCTAGCCGGTATTCTTACTTCAGCACAACTGGTTAGATATACTGATAAATCAGAAAAGTGGGGGGTAGAGGAAGGTTTAGGCCACTCCATGACCTCTGCTGCGCACCTTCTCTATTTCAGGCTGCTTACTCTTAATAATGCACAAATAACACAGGTATCTGTTCCTGGAGTAATGCTTGTCCCAGTTTTAGCGAAATGGATAAGGTCTGAGAACTTTTGGAGAGACAAACATCAGTTTTATCAGCTCGCACAGTCAGACAAGGCTTAACAAGCAGCCATCTTGGTCAGTGGTTAGACCCGCCCCCCTTTGTCCTTCTTTTTGTTTTTAGCGCATTGTCTATCAATAAACTTTTTTGGTCCGCTTTACCTTGTTGGAGCATTTTTTCACAGTTAGCTGGAACCTTTTAATTTTGATATTCAGTTCTGTGACGTCCTGGACGGAGATGTACTTCCTGGCTCCTGTGGATTGCTGTAGGGGAATATTTTACTAGGTGCACACGCTGAAGCAACGCCGAAGATACGCAGAAGAGGCTTTTTTGTAACACGGAAGGGATAAGCACCGCTTTTTTCTGCATTATCTATATCTGAATACCCCTTCTCCACTTGTTGTACTCTGTTTTTATATATTTTTAAATAAATAGCATTTTTTATAAAAAAACAATTTTGAGTGGAAACACATTACCTGCCTGTGTTTACTGATATATATATATATATATATATATATATACTTTTTTGGAGTACAATCACTAGTACTCCTATAAACTTCCTGTCCATTGGGAAAATCTCTGTGAGGTGAACTGACACACCTGTATTAAATCTGCCAGCCTGCTCCTACCAGCACATTGGTGTGCTTGGTCAGCATGTGAGAACCCATTTAGCGTTTACAAACTAGATATAATCATATTTTGATTGATCTGCACATATAGTGCCATTTTCTCTATGCTTTATATATCTACTGCAGTGCATAGGAAATCCGAGCTGGGGGTGAACTGTTACACCCGATAAATCTACAGCCTGCACCTACTAGCACATTGGTGTGCTCAACTAATATGTGAGTATCCATTTAGCTTATGCTATATTGTGTTCACACATACACTTGATGATCCTGCACATGAGGCGCCCCTCTGTTCTTCTTATATCTACATCCACTGTAAGCCAGCTGAACGTGTCTCTCAATTCAAACTCTTCAAAAATATTGAGAACATGTTTAGTGTCTTTAAGGTGACTGTCCAAATTTTGGACTAGGGGCTGTAAAATGTCATCCACCCAGTTTGATTGAGGTTCAAGTACTGATCCTAAACCTGATACAATGGGGCCTAGTTATCAAGCCGTCAACCTCAAATACGCTGGAATTCCGCAGCGTATTTGTGGCGAGGCTGATTCGCCTTAGTTATCAAAGGCTAGAGACCGGCAAAAGTAGAATTTTGTGACGTAAACTTCGATCCGCCGGACTCAGTCCGACACAGATCGATTCTTACGTCACTCCAGATGTTCCGCACACAAGTGCGGCACAATCTGACTACTTTTGCTAGTTATCAAAAAACTAGCAGGTACGCTCGGCACTTTTACGGCCCAGCGTACCGGGTTTTCAAACCGCCACCCTGGAGGCAGCGGATCCCATAGGAATCAATGGGAGTCTGACCATAGCGAAAGTTCAGGTTCGCTGCTGCCAGACATCTCATTGATCCCTATGGGAGATGTCTGCACCTAACACCCTAACATGTACCCCGAGTCTAAACACCACTAATCTGTCCCCCCTACACCGCCGCAACTAAATAAAGTTATTACCCCCTAAACCGCCGCTCCCGGATCCCACCGCAAGCTACTCTATACATATTAACCCCTAAACCGCCGCTCCCTGACCCCGCCGCAACTATAATAAATGTATTAACCCCTAAACCGCCGCTCCTGGACCCTGCCGCAACCTATATTAAATTTATTAACCCCTAATCTGCCCCCCCTACACCGTCGCCACCTATAATACATTTATTAACCCCTATCCTGCCCCCCACTACACCGCCGCCACTGTAATAAATTTATTAACCCCTAAACCTAAAAGTCTAACACTAACCCTAACACCCCCCTAACTTAAATATTAATTAAATAAATCTAAATAATATTTCTATTATGAACTAAATTAATTATATTTAAAACTAAATACTTACCTATAAAATAAACCCTAATATAGCTACAATATAAATAATAATTACATTGTAGCTATTTTAGGAATTATATTTATTTTACAGGTAACTTTGTATTTATTTTAGCTAGTTAGAATAGTTATTAAATAGTTATTAACTATTTAATAACTACCTAGCTAAAATAAATACAAAATTACCTGTATAATAAATCCTAACCTAAGTTACAATTAAACCTAACACTACACTATCATTAAATAAATTAAATAAATTAACTACAAATAACTACAATTAAATACAATTACATAAACTAACTAAAGTACAAAAAATAAAAAAGCTAAGTTACAAAAAATAAAAAAATAGGTTACAAACATTTAAAAAATATTACAACAAATTTAAGCTAATTACACCTAATCTAAGCCCCCTAATAAAATAACAAACCCCCCAAAATAAAAAAATGCCCTACCCTATTCTAAATTAAAAAAGTTCAAAGCTCTTTTACCTTACCAGCCCTTATAAGGGCCTTTTGTGGGGCATGCCCCAAAGAATTCAGCTCTTTTGCCTGTAAAAGAAAAATACAACCCCCCCCAACATTAAAACCCACCACCCACATACCCCTAATCTAACCCAAACCCCCCTTAAAATAACCTAACACTAATTCCCTGAAGATCATCCTACCTTGAGTCGTCTTCACTCAGCCGAGCAGCGATGGAACCGAAGAGGACATCCGGAGCGGCAGAAGTGATCCTCCAAGGGGCGCTGAAGAAATCTTCCATCCGATGAAGTGATCCTCCAGTCGGCGCTTAAGAAGTCTTCCATCCGGGCGATGTCATCTTCCAAGAGGCACTGAAGAAGTCTTCTATCCGGGCGATGTCATCTTCTAAGCAGGGTCTTCAATCTTCATCCCGCCGACGCGGAACATCCTTCTTTACCAACGGACTACCGACGAAGGAAGGCTCCTTTAAGGGACGTCATCCAAGATGGCGTCCCTTCAATTCCGATTGACTGATAGGATTCTATCAGCCAATCGGAATTAAGGTAGGAAAAATCTGATTGGCTGATTGAATCAGCCAATCAGATTCAAGTTCAATCCGATTGGCTGATCCAATCAGCCAATCAGATTGAGCTTGCATTCTATTGGCTGATCGGAACAGCAAATAGAATGCGAGCTCAATCTGATTGGCTGATTGGATCAGCCAATCGGATTGAACTTGAATCTGATTGGCTGATTCAATCAGCCAATCAGATTTTTCCTACCTTAATTCCGATTGGCTGATAGATTCCTATCAGCCAATCGGAATTGAAGGGATGCCATCTTGGATGACGTCCCATAAAGGAGCCTTCATTCGTCGGTAAAGAAGGATGTTCCGCGTCGGTGGGATGAAGATTGAAGACCCCGCTTGGAAGATGACATCGCCCGGATAGAAGACTTCTTCAGCGCCTCTTGGAAGATGACATCGCCCGGATGGAAGACTTCTTCAGCGCCGACTGGAGGATCACTTCATCGGATGGAAGATTTCTTCAGCGCCTCTTGGAGGATAACTTCTGCCGCTCCGGATGTCCTCTTCGGTTCCATCGCTGCTCGGCTGAGAGAAGACGACTCAAGGTAGGATGATCTTCAGGGGATTAGTGTTAGGTTATTTTAAGGGGGGTTTGGGTTAGATTAGGGGTATGTGGGTGGTGGGTTTTAATGTTGGGGGGGGTTGTATTTTTCTTTTACAGGCAAAAGAGCTGAATTCTTTGGGGCATGCCCCACAAAAGGCCCTTTTAAGGGCTGGTAAGGCAAAAGAGCTTTGAACTTTTTTAATGTAGAATAGGGTAGGGCATTTTTTTTATTTTGGGGGGTTTGTTATTTTATTAGGGGGCTTAGATTAGGTGTAAGTAGCTTAAAATTGTTGTAATATTTTTTTAAATGTTTGTAACTTATTTTTTTTATTTTTTGTAACTTAGCTTTTTTTATTTTTTGTACTTTAGTTAGTTTATGTAATTGTATTTAATTGTAGTTATTTGTAGTTAATTTAATTAATTTAATGATAGTGTAGTGTTAGGTTTAATTGTAACTTATGTTAGTTTTATTTTACAGGTTAATTTCTCTTTATTTTAGCTAGGTAAGCTATTAAATAGTTAATAACTATTTAATAGCTATTGTACCTAGTTAAAATAAATTGAAATTTGCCTGTAAAATAAAAATAAATCCTAAGATAGCTACAATCTAATTATTATTTATATTGTAGCTATATTAGGGTTTATTTTAAAGGTAAGTATTTAGTTTTAAATAGGATTAATTTAGTTCATAATAGAAATATTATTTAGATTTATTTAATTAATATTTAAGTTAGGGGGTGTTAGGGTTAGTGTTAGACTTAGGTTTAGGGGTTAATAATTTTATTACAGTGGCGGCGGTGTAGTGGGGGGAAGGATAGGGGTTAATAAATGTATTATAGGTGGCGACGGTGTAGGGGGGGCAGGATAGGGGTTAAACTATTTATTTAGTTGCGGCGAGGTGCGGGATCAGCAGGATAGGGGTTAATAACTTTATTATAGAGGGCGACGGTATAGGGGGGCAGGATAGGGGTTACTAGGTATAATGTAGGTCGCAGCGGTGTCCGGGGGCGGCGGTTTAGGGGTTAATACATTTATAAGAGTTGCGGCGGGGTCTAGGAGCGGCGGTTTAGGGGTTAATACATTTATAAGAGTTGCGGCGGGGTCTAGGAGTGGCGGTTTAGGGGTTAGTAACTTTATTTAGTTGCAGGAGGCTCCGGGGGCGCCGTCATAGGGGGTAGAACAGTGTAGTTAGTGTGAGTGCTTAGTGACAGGCTAGCAAGAAAGCTGTAAAAAAGCCGAAGAGCAGCGAGATCGGATGAGTGATAACTATCACAGTCCGCTGCTCATCGCCCCGTACTTGGTGCACGGCTTTTTGACAGCTTTTTTGATAACTTAGGCAAATTTTTGCAGGCCCGCGGCGGCGATGTGAGACGAGCTTCGGCGGGCGTATTGGGCCGGCGAAGGCAGGAAAAGTAGATACATTGATAACTACCCCCCAATTGGTCTTCCTTTTATATCATTGAGACCTTTATGCATTTTAGGCAGTTGATAGAAGATGGGTACCTTTGGATGTTCCACATAAAGGTATTCAAATGTAGCCCTATGTGTCCATTTTCCAGCCCATCGTCCAAGATGGACAGTAATATTTTCTGAATCCAAATAGTCGGATTCATAGTAAATTTTATGTACACATCACTATCATTTAACTGTCTTAGTTATTCTTTGATATACCAGCTTTTGTTTCAAACCACTATGCTATTGCCTTTATCTGATCTATTTATGACAATAGCATCATTGTCCTCAAGTGCTTTTATTGCCTCTCTCTCTATTTTTGTGAGATTAGGTTTAGGACGTTCTACTTTCTCCTGGTTCTTTAGAGTAATTAAGTCTTCCATTGCTCTTTTTTGTAACAGTTCAAGTTGTTTACCTCTAGATTTAGTGGGGTAAAACCCAGACTTTTGTTTTTTCCCATTGTGACTACTGTTTACACTACATTCTGTTTCTGTTTCACAATCTGGATAAGTTGCAAGCTCATTTTGTGTACTTGTATTTGTGTCGTGATATAATTTCAATTGTTTTAAAATGTTTTTTTAGCGTTAATGATCTTATAAATTTATTAACATCTAGGATGGTTTGAAACAAATTAAAGTTATTACTTGGACAGAACACTAGACCAACTTTTATTTCGATATCATTTATAGGGTAAGATGACAAATTTAGAACTGCTCCTTCTAAGACTACTTCTCCTTTTGGTTTACTTGTCTTAGTTGATATCTGTTCTTGGGTTTTTGCTTCTCTGTATCTTTTTTCTGACCTCCCCCTTTGGTTACATCTTGACCTGTCTGAAAAACCTGATGCTCTCGCTTATGGTTTACTGCTTTTGTTATTTAGGGCAGGTGTTTTGGAGCCCGGCTCCTAGTTCTATATCTTTTTGTCTTTATTCTTTTGGTGGGCTGCTGGATAATAGTAAACTACCTTCTTCTTCTATTTACGATTGTGAAAATTCATCTGAGGTTATAAAGTCGGTCCCTGATGCTGAGCCCTCATCTTCTGTCTGTTTTATATTGCTAAACGTTACTCTTTTTTTTTAATTCTTTCTTTGTTTACGCCACCTTTGATTTTTATTAACATTTTTTTTTTTTTTATTTGTTTCATTGGTCTCATTATGTTCTTGTGAAATTGCTTTTTGAGCTCTCCTAAAATATCTTGTAGATCTTTTGGCCCATAGGTATACCTTGTCATTAGCATAATCTTTGCTATCTCTTAAAAATTTAGAGTGTTTGTTATTTATGACTAATTGTCTAGCTTCTTCAACTGCCTCTTGAAGCAGGGTGTCATGGGTAGCATATTCAGAAACTTCCTTATACTTATTCTTTTCAGATTGCATATTAACAATTTCCTCTTTTAATTTGGCTAATTTTTCCATTTTGTATTTAACCCCTTAATGACCAGACCATTTTTAAATTTGCTTACCCTTAAGGACAAGGGCTTTTTTTACATTTCTGCAGTGTTTGTGTTTAGCTGTAATTTTCCTCTTACTGTACCCACACATATTATATACTGTTTTTCTCGCCATTAAATGGACTTTCTAAATATACCATTATTTTCATTATCCTATATTATAAAAGGCCAAGGCCAAGTGTGTTTGTCTGAAGCTGTCATGCGCAGTAGGACAAACACACTTGGCCTTAGATTGACCTCCTCGCACGCGTACCTCCGTAATTTAAGCAGCAGCGCACAGAATAGACCTCGCACGTGCACCCACACACCTCCAAACAGCTGGACCTCCTCGCACGCGCACCTTTAAGCAGCAGCGCACAGCTGATAGACCTCGCACGCGCACCTCCAGCAGCGCGAGACAGCTGACTCCAGACCTGTTGTCGCGTGAGGATCAGTTACAAGCGTCTGGCTGTTACAAGGAACGGGTCGGGCTAAGGCGCGAGGCTTTAAAAAGTTTATAAAAGAGCGCAACGCTCCACTATACCTCACACATGAATTGAAAGCTCAGTACTTATGTTAAAACACACATGAATTGTATGCTCAGTACTTATGTAATTATAATAACTGCTGGCTTAATAGGCTCATAAAAGAGTCCAACACTGTGCTACAGAGCACATATAAAACAACTATTTTAGTTAAAAAAATAAAAATAAATGCTGGCTTAATATAGGCTCATAAAAGAGCTCAACACTGTGCTATACAGCAAATATAAAAGAACTTTTTTAGTTTAAAAAAAAAATGCTGGCTTAATAGGCTCATAAAAGAGCCCAACACTGTGCTATACAGCACATATAAAAAGTCCCTATAGCACTATTATAGTTTTTAAAAAAAAAACAAAAAAAAACACTGCTGGCTTAAGAGGCTCATAAAAGAGCCCAACACTGTGCTACATAGCACACATAAAAATTGCCTGTAGCACTATTTGTTTTAAAAAAATAAAATAATTAATGCATAAGTGCTGGCTGTAAGAGGCTCATAAAAGATTGTAAGAGTGCGCTACACAGCACACATAAAAATAGCCATTAGAACAGGAAGGTTCACTACTTGCTTTTAATTTAAAAAAAAACATTACTGCATAACTGTTGCCTTTTAGAGGCTCATAAAAGAGCATAAGAGTGCGCTACACAGCACACATAAAAATTGCCAGTAGAACTGAAAGGTTCACTATTTGCTTTTAATAAAAAAAAAATTACTGCTTAACTGCTCCCTTTAAGAGGCTCATAAAAGAGAGCAAGATTGTGCTACACAGCACACATAAAATCAGCTGCAGAACTGAAAGGTTCATTACTGGCCTCAAAATAAAATAAAAAATAATTTTATAAAACTTACTGCATAAGCCAAAGCAAAATATTAACAACCCTAAAAAAAAAAAAAAAAAAATTATATACTGCATAAAAAAAGCCAATAACAAGTACCTAATACTACGTAAGCAGCATTGTAATAAACCTTTTAAAAAAAAATACATATATACTGCATAAAAAAGGCAATAAAGAGTGCCTAATACTACATAAGCAGAATTATAATAATCCTTTTACAAAAAACACATATATACTGCATAAAAAAAGGCAATAAAGAGTGCCTAATACTACATAAGCAGCATTATAATAAACCTTTTAAAAAAAAAACATATATACAGCATAAAAAAGGCAATAAAGAGTGCCTAATACTAATAAAGCTTAAAAAAACATATATACTGCATAAAAACAAAATAAAGAGTGTCTAAAACAAAATAAAGAGTGCATAAAACAAAATAAAGAGTGTCTAAAACAAAGTAGAGTGCCAAAGACTGCCTAAAACAAAATAAAGACTGCATAAAACTGTCTATAACAAAATAACGAGTGCCTAAGACTGCATAAAAAAAATTAAGACTGCCAAAAACAAAGTAAAAAGTGCCTAAGACTTTGTTAAACAAAATAAAGACTGTCTAAAACAAAAAATAAAGTGTGCCTAAGACTGCCTAATACAAAATAAAGACTACCTAAAAAAAAAAAAAAAACTGCCTAAAATAAATAAAAGAACAAATAGTGCCTAAAAATAATAAAATGGTAAATAAAGAGACTGCCTAAAACAAATAAAGAGACTGCCTAAACATATAAAGAGATTGCCTAAAACAAATAAAAGGGCAAATAAAAAGACTGCCTAGGGAAAATAAAGAAACTGCATACACAAACAAATAAATAGACCGTGGTACACACAAAAATAAGGTAGAGACTAAAAAAAAAATATATTAAAAAAAATAGACACAAATTATAAAGAGACTACGAGTGACAAAAAAAAAAGGGTGAGACAAAGAGGCTGCAAAACAAAAGCAGATAAAAAGTAAAAAACTGCAGAATGTGTCATGCTCTGTCTCAGGATATCATGGGAGAGCCTCATTTTCTGGAACAGTTGCTTTAAAGGAAGATTAGTAGACGCCATACTGAAAATGATAACAAATTTATTTAAACAACAAAATACTTTGTTTAAGCAAATACTTGCAGAATATTTAAATATGCTACTCAGGTATGTTAAGACCACATACAGCAGGAGTGAAAATAAACAAAACTAGTAAGCAGAGATGCAGATTCAAAAAGGAAAGTCTTTCTCCTGGTAATAACTGAAATGTAAGATTTGCACAAGGCAGAAAACAACTTGTAAACAGGTAGCAGGTTTAAAGGTAAAGTCTTTCTCCTGGTAATTGCTGAGTGTAGGAATTGCACAAGGCAGGAAACAAACTTGCAAACTGGTAACAGGTTTAAAGGTAAAGTCTTTCTCCTGGTAATTGCTGAGTGCAGGAATTGCACATGGCAGGAAACAGACTTGTGAACTGGTAACAGGTGTAAAGGTAAAGTCTTTCTCCTGGTTATAGCTGAGTGCAGGAATTGCACAAGGCAGGAAAAAAACTTGCAAACTGGTAACAGGTCTAAAGGTAAATTCTTTCTCCTGGTAATACCTTGTAAATAGGTGCAAAGGTGAAAGCTTTCTCCAGTGTAGTACAGGAAACAGGTTCTGACTTGACAAAACAGATCCAATGTGAAGACACTAATGCAGACTAAAAGCCATCCTTAAATAGGGAGGTTTTGCACAGGGTTGGTTCTGATTAATTCCAGAATTGAGAACACCTGTGAGTTGCACAGGTGTAATAACAACTAAGGCAAATAGTTATTTATCAGATCATTTAAGTTCCTTGCTATTACTAGAACTGGCTGTGGCTCAACATGTAAGCAAACAGAAATAGCAACCACAGAGCCACAGGTTCAAATCCCCACACTGCCCTTCTTAGCAGAATGCCTCCCATACCTTTCCTTTTTCTTTTTAGTCTGGAGGCTTGGTTCTTGACAGATGCCCCCTCCAATGAGCGCACTCCGGGCGCTCAAAGCCTGTTCAAACATCTGAAGGTGGGCTTTACGAACAAGTGTTCCATTTGAAGCCCTAATACAATCAGATGGAATTGATTCTTCGCTTGGAACAGTTGCCTGAGACTGGGGACCCTTAGAAGATACCACTGTAGGTATAACAAGAGCTGAGAAACCAAGACAATTTTGATTTAGAGGTTCCTGATTATACCCAGCAGCTTGCAATGGACTGGCTGATGGGCAGAATACCTCCGGGTAGGAAAAGACCTCTCCTTCAGAGTCAAGGAATTTGTTATCTGGGTCATATCTGCCTGATGGGTAGAGTACCTCCGGGTAAGGTATGACCTCTCCTTCAGAGTCCAGGAATTCATATTCTGTGTCATTTATATCCAATTCAACCATCTCATCCAATTCTTTCTCAGTCAACGAGTAAATGGGTGAAGGTGGTGCAAGGAGGTGTGGATCTTTAGAATTGGCAGAGTCTGATTCAGCTGGAAGGTTTGTCACTTTTATGTCTGATGAGTGACTTTTGTTAGCTGGATCTCCAGCCAGGGCAGAAACAAGGTAATGTGCAGGATTTCCAGGAGGTATTTTTTGCAGAGTTCCCCAATGCAGTAGATGCAGAAACAGAGGCAGTGGCATGGGTAGTGGATGTAGTTGAAGTTGTACTGCCAACGACCATCTGTTTCAAATCAGGCACCATTTCTTGAAGTGTGTTAGAAATGGTTGCTTGTAAAATAGATGTATTCTCTGTAGCTGGGTCCCCTCCAGGGGTACCTTTCAGTTTGCTAGTGGAAGTATCATTTGTTCCCGTAGCATCAGAGTCCATCTTAGACTTGACTGTATCTCGACTTGATCCTCTAGGGGGTCTTACTGGACACCCTGTGATGCGGTGACCAGTTCCCCCACAATAGAAACAGAGGTTAAGCTGTCTTCGCCGAGTCTTTTCCTCTTCTGTTAAGGGTGCTTTAAAACCTTTCCTTGTTTGGGAGGTAATTTGAGACAAGGTTTCGGTTGGGAGAGATAACATTTCCACCAGCTCCATGAAGTTAATCAGTATGTCCTTAATAAACTTTAACACTGAATCCAATACAGCAATAATCCCAGAGGGCTCTCTTTTAAGGTCTTCACATTCTGTCATGCTCTGTCTCAGGATATCATGTGAGAGCCTCATTTTTTGGAACAGTTGCTTTAAAGGAAGATTAGCAGACGCCATACTGATTGAAAATGATAACAAATTTATTTAAACAACAAAATACTTTGTTTAAGCAAATACTTGCAGAATATTTAAATATGCTACTCAGGTATGTTAAGACCACATACAGCAGGAGTGAAAATAAACAAAACTAGTAAGCAGAGATGCAGATTCAAAAAGGAAAGTCTTTCTCCTGGTAATAACTGAAATGTAAGATTTGCACAAGGCAGAAAACAACTTGTAAACAGGTAGCAGGTTTAAAGGTAAAGTCTTTCTCCTGGTAATTGCTGAGTGTAGGAATTTCACAAGGCAGGAAACAAACTTGCAAACTGGTAACAGGTTTAAAGGTAAAGTCTTTCTCCTGGTAATTGCTGAGTGCAGGAATTGCACATGGCAGGAAACAGACTTGTGAACTGGTAACAGGTGTAAAGGTAAAGTCTTTCTCCTGGTTATAGCTGAGTGCAGGAATTGCACAAGGCAGGAAAAAAACTTGAGAATTGGTAACAGGTTTAAAGGTAAAGTCTTTTTCCTGGTTAAAGCTGAGTGCTGGAATTGCACAAGGCAGGAAACAAACTTGCAAACTGGTAACAGGTCTAAAGGTAAATTCTTTCTCCAGGTAATACCTTGTAAATAGGTGCAAAGGTGAAATCTTTCTCCAGTGTAGTACAGGAAACAGGTTCTGACTTGACAAAACAGATCCAATGTGAAGACACTAATGCAGACTAAAAGCCATCCTTAAATAGGGAGGTTTTGCACAGGGTTGGTTCTGATTAATTCCAGAATTGAGAACACCTGTGAGTTGCACAGGTGTAATAACAACTAAGGCAAATAGTTATTTATCAGATCATTTAAGTTCCTTGCTATTACTAGAACTGGCTGTGGCTCAACATGTAAGCAAACAGAAATAGCAACCACAGAGCCACAGGTTCAAATCCCCACACAGCCCTTCTTAGCAGAATGCCTCCCATACCTTTCCTTTTTCTTTTTAGTCTGGAGGCTTGGTTCTTGACAGAATGCCTCCTAAAAGAATTTTAACACAGGAAGATGCAGAAAACGTTAAACGCAGAAGAAAAGAAGCTCAACGTATACGTCGGACGCATATGACTGAACAACAAAGGGTAAGTCTACGTAAGAAGGATTCTGCACACAAACGGTTTTGGAGTGCCAATATGACAGCTCAGGAAAAAGCTCTCCAACAGGATATGAAAAGATCACGTTCTGCTGCCCGTAGAAAAAATAATACAGATTCTGAAATAGCTCTTGAAAGTGTAAACCATTGTGAACGTAACATCACTATCACTAATCAATATAACTCAAGTTACAACCATTCAGTATTTAATGAAGACAATGTCCAGATGCACACATGTGGTCAACTGAATGTTTTTTGCAAATTTTGCATGGCTAAGCATTTTCCAGAGGAACAACCAAGCGATAAGCTTTTTAATAAATGCTGCAATAAAGGCAAAATAACATTACCTAATATACAAATTTCACCACTAATCCAACAACTAATGACTGGACATCACACACATTCAAAGAATTTTATGCAAAATATCCGTTCAATCAATAGTGCATTGGCGTTTGCATCAATGGGAGCAAACATTGCACCACCTTCAGGATATTGACCATACTGTTTTAGAATAAATGGGCAAATTTATCACCGATCTGGTGCCTTGCATCCAGAAAATTATGATCAATGCAAATTTGCACAACTCTACATTTTGAGTCCTGAGGAAGCTGCGGACCAACGAGCTGCACTAAAAGAAAATTCAGGATGTCACATTGAACTTTTGAGGGAGTTAAGTTCATATATGTCTCAGTATAACCCTTTCGCAAAAGCATGTAAAATGCTCTATGAGGTAGAGCAAGAATGCATCTATGAAGCATCTTTAAATGGAGTTCAAACTTCTAAAGTTTCAATGGTAATTCTGCAGGACAGAACATCAGATTGCCGAAGATATAACGCACAAAGAGTTAATGAGGTGGCTGTTATTTTCCAAAATTCTGATGGTGAACCTCCTCTTGAACGTGACCTTCTTATTCATTGCCGCTCTACAGATCAAACAAAAAAAACAGAAAGAATAAGTGTCTTAGATCCTAATCTTGAACCATTGCTGTATCCTTTGTTGTTCCCATATGGGGACCAAAGTTGGGGTTCCAACATTGCTCTTAACTACAGGCCAACATCAATTAGTGATGTACAAAGAAGAGTAACCACCAATCCAAGGATAAGAGTTAGTCAAATGAAATACTACTCTTACAGAATTTCAATTCGGGATCAATTTAATCCTTTCCTTAGTGCTGGCAAGTTGACGCAGCAGTACTTTGTTGATGCTTATGTCAAGACTGAGGCCAACAGACTCAACTATATCCATCAAAATCAATCTAACCTTCGCATTGAAAAATATACAGGATTAATGGATTACATTCAAAGTGAAGCTGCTGCACAGGGCCTGATGCATGGAAAAGCAGTTATTTTGCCATCATCTTTTCAGGGAAGTCCACGAAATATGGCCCAAAACTACCATGATGCTATGGCCATTGTTAGAAAATATGGAAAACCGGATTACTTCATCACCATGACCTGCAACCCTAAATGGCCTGAGATAGTTGATAACCTATTAGAAGGTCAAGCAGTGGAGTTCAGACCAGATTTGGTAGCAAGAGTTTTCAATCTCAAACTAAATTCTCTTTTGCATGATATCTTGAACAAACATGTTCTTGGAAGTCTTTGCACAAAAGTGCATGTTATAGAGTTTCAAAAACGAAGACTACAACATGCTCATATCCTTTTAATATTGAAAGCCGAAGACAAGCCAAATGATGCTGAAACCAATGACACTTTTATATCAACTGAAATTCCAGATGAACATATTTATCCCAGACTACATGCTATTGTAATAAAGCATATGATACACGGTCCATGTGGAGAACATAATTTAAATTCTCCGTGCATGGTTGATGGTAACTGCAGCAAAAATTTTCCAAAACAATTTCAAGAACAAACTTTACTTAATGTTGATGGATATCCTCCATATCAGAGACGAAAAAATGAGACCACAGTAATTGTCAAAGGGAAAAAAATTGACAATTCTTGGGTAGTTCCATATAGCCCATACTTCTGCTTGAAATACAACTGCCATATAAATGTAGAGAGTTGTGTTTCTGTTAAAAGTGTTAAATATCTCTTCACATATGTATATAAAGGTTACGATTGTGCAAATATTTCCCTTAAGGAACATAATACACTACAGCATGATGAAATACAACATTTTTTGGACTCAAGATATGTCAGTGCTCCTGAAGCTGTTTGGAGGTTGTATGGTTTTTTGATGCACCATCAAACACATACAATAATAAGACTTCAAGTTCATCTTCCAGGCCAACAAGATGTATATTTCCATAATGATAACATACAATTAGCTGCAGAAAAGGCCCAAGACAGGGATACTTTAAGTATCAGCATACTTTAAGTTGAATGATGATACTCATGCTGCACGGGAATTTTTTTACTCTGACATTCCTCAACATTATGTATTTGATGTAAAAACCCATAAGTGGAATCCAAGACAAAGAGGAGCAGATACAACAATTGGCCGATTGTATTATGTAAATATTTCATCAGATTTGGAGAGATTTTGTTTGAGGTTACTGCTCTTGCACTTAAAAGGAGCAAAATCCTTTAAGGACTTACGCACTGTTAATGGACAAGTTTGTCACACATTCAAAGAAGCTGCCCAAAAGCTTTCACTTTTAGATGACGACGCTACATGGGATCTTACACTTAACGAATCAACATCTCAACAAATGCCTAAACAAATGAGGGAACTGTTTGCTTATTTGTGTATCTTTGTTGTCCCACCTAATGTCCCACAACTCTTTGAAAAATACAAACATGATCTTTATGAAGATTATTCACGTCATGAAGGCCACATAGATGATTACAAAAGTTGTAAAAAATTTGCATTAACAGATATTCTAAATGTTCTCATATTACATGGTAAACGTTGTGAAGATTTTGGACTACCCAATCCATCAAACTTCATTCCAGACATGCAATTCAACTATATAACACAGTTGGAAGCCCAAATTGGAGCACAACTTCAAGAAGCACTAAACATTGAGCAAAAAGCTGCATTTGACAATGTAATGTCTGCTATTGATAATGAAAATTTACCAAACAGATTTTTTTTTATTGATGGACCTGGTGGAAGTGGCAAGACTTATTTATGTAAAACACTACTGAGTACTTTACGTTGATGCACAGATGGAGTTCTTCCTGTTGCCTCTACCGGAATAGCAGCTAATCTAGTGATGGTGGCAGAACTTACCATTCACAGTTTAAGCTTCCAATTCCATTACTGGACACATCAACATCAAATATGAGAATGACTTCAAAAGATGCTGAGCTCATACGTAATGCTCAATTGCTTATTTGGGATGAGGCCTCAATGACATCCGGTATAGCTCTAAAATGTGTAAATAAGCTCTTTTAGGAAATTATGCAGAACAACAACTCCTTTGGTGGAAAAGTTAAACTCCTTGGTGGTGACTTCCGACAAACACTCCCAGTTCTTCCTCATGGCAATAGATCTGCTATTGTGGAAGCTACTATAAAGTTCTATGAACACTGGGATAAATTAAAAATTTTGAAATTGCACAATAATGTGCGTTCGGTGGATCCAGAATTTAGCAATTGGCTACTACAATTAGGACAGGGTTCATTAAATAATTCAGAGGGTCTTCCTGAGGATTTTGTTGAGATTCCTTCCAAATTAATATGCCATGATTGCATCATATCTGAAATTTTTGGAAAAAAACTTATTCCATCTGATCTTCACAGTTTTTCAAAAAGGCCATTTTGTGTACAAAGAATTTTCATGTTGATCAAATCAATGAGCATGTATTAAATATACTCGATGGTGATGAAAAAATATATCTAAGTTCAGATTCAATTGACGATCAGTCAGATGAAGATGCTCAAAACTATCCCATAGAGTTTCTAAATGAATTATCTCCATCAGGAATGCCTCTTCATAATTTAAAAATAAAATTGGGAAGTATTATTATGTTGCTCAGAAATCTGAACACAAAAAGAGGTCTGTGCAATAGAACAAGATTGATAGTTAAAGATCTTAAGCCCAATCTAATAATTGCAGAGGTCCTCACAGGAACAGCTCAAAACCAGATGGTGTTTATCCCAAGAATAGATTTAGCCCCTGCCAACACTGAACTACCATTCATTTTACGAAGGAGACAGTTTCCAATCAAACTTGCCTTTGCAATGACCATCAACAAATCACAAGGTCAAACGTTAGACAAAGTTGGAATATTCCTTCCAGAGCCAGTATTCAGTCATGGACAACTTTATGTTGCAATGTCTCGAGTTCGTACATCATCTGATGTAAAAAATAAGATACTTCAAGGTTCAAAGCAAGGAAAGATATTACCAAACAGTGATAACATTTTTACAAAAAAACATTGTTTTTAAAGAAATATACTTTAAATAAATAAATAAATAAATAAGTTGTGTCTGTTTATTTAGTTACAAGTAATTTTGTATTATTTATAGCAATATTCTTCATGTACATTTTAAACTTTATTTTATTTTAATTTACTTTAAATAAAAATATGATTTTATGTCTACGTTAATGTTTATATCTTTTGTTATTTTTTGAAGAAAAACATAATAATTCCATACACATTTTGGCCCGTGTACACGGGCTTTAACACTAGTATCTTATAATTTACTATAAAAAAATTATAAAATATGAGGAAAAAATGGAAAAAAACACACTTTTTCTAACTTTGACCCCCAAAATCTGTTACACATCTACAACCACCAAAAAACACCCATGCTAAATAGTTTCTAAAGTTTACCTAATGTTAACATGTTCTTTGCTTTTTTTGCAAGTTATAGGGCAATAAATACAAGTAGCACTTTGCTATTTCCAAACCACTTTTTTTCAAAATTTGCACTAGTTACATTAGAACCCTGATATCTGTCAGGAATACCTGAATATCCCTTGACATGTATATATTTTTTTTAGAACAGAAGACAACCCAAAGTATTGATCTAGGCCCATTTTGGTATATTTCATGCCACCATTTCACCATGCGATCAAATAAAAAAAATCGTTCACTTTTTCACAAATTTTGTCACAAACTTTAGGTTTACCACTGAAATTATTTACAAACAGCTTGTGTAATTATGGCACAAATGGTTGTAAAAGCTTCTCTGGGATTGCCTTTGTTCAGGAATAGCAGACTTATATGGCTTTGGCATTGCTTTTTGGTAATTAGAAGCCCGCTAAATGCTGCTGCGCACCACACGTGAATTATGCCCAGCAGTGAAGGAGTTAATTAGGTAGCTTGTAGGGCGCTGCAATGGTTAATTTTAGCTTTTTTTTTTCCCCTGATCCCTCCCAAACAGCTCTCTTCTCTCCCCCACCACACCATTGTCCCCGCCATCTTAAGTACTGGCAGAAAGTCTGCCAATACTAAATAAAAGGAGTTTTTTTTTATTTTATTTTTTTAAAATATTTATTCATCTGTGATGGAGCCCTGCCTTAGCCCCCAACCTCTCTGATCCCCCACCAAACAGCTCTATAACCCTCCCTGCTACTTAATTGCCGCCATATTGGGTACTGGCAGCTGTCTGCCAGTACCCAGTTTGCCCCCAAAAACAGTATTTTCAAACTTTTCTGTAGTGTAGCAGCCCCTCCTCAATACCCCCATCCCCCCCTCCCAGATCGTTTAATATTTAATTTTTTTAAAAAGTTTTTACTTTTTTTTTTTACTTTTTTTCATTGGTGTCAGTGGCTAATGTGCGCGCGTGCCCCGCAGGCCCCCCTCCCTGCTACGCTCCCACCCACCCACCAACGAAGTAACAAACGGCACCATTGCTACTGGTGCAGAGAGGGCCACAGAGTGGCTCTCTCTGCATCGGAGGCTTGTAAAAAGGTATTGCAGGATGCCTCCATATCGAGGCATCACTGCAATACCCTGAGAGCTGCTGGAAGCGATTGCGATCGCTTCCAGCACTCTGTTAGACAACTGACGTACCAGTAACAGTAACAGTTAGTTTTTGCATGACGTACCTGGTACGTCAGTTGTCATTAAGGGGTTAATTAAAAGTCCCATTAAGCGTATAGCACAGTCCGTAAGTATATTATTTAATTCTATTATGAATTATTTATTCTCCACTTCAAAGGTAGGACACTTCTGCAGTCTTATGCCTCTTAGCACCATCCCTCTCTTTATATATTTATCCAGGCATAATCTCTGCTCTCTGGTTTAAGTCTCTCCATTGTTTGAAACAAATCTTTTAATTTTACATTATCAAAGTCCTCTTTAAACAGGTCTTCTAGTTCAAGATGGTTAATGTTCCAATCATCTGTGGTTTGGAGTGAATAAAAGCCTATATGTGATTCTAATTCCTTATTTCAAATCTTTTATGTCAACAATAACTTGTCTTTTTTATATACCAAATTAAATGGATATATGATGACTCTTGTTTTTAGGCATTACCGTATATTTTATCATATATGAAAGTGTGAGCCTGCATATAGAGTAAGTTCAAATTGAAACACAGGTTTTGCTAGGCTCGAGTACTTTTCTATATATATATGAATACAAACAGGGGAGTATATATATATATAGCGTAGAAACAAACTTCTTAAATTCCACAGGAATCTGCAGCAGTTATATAGTCCATAGACATTCTTCAATATAACCTTATCTTAACTTGTGAGCCTGGATCTACTATCTTACTATCCTACTTACTTTCACAAATTTTGCTGCAAACTTGGAGGAGGATTTGCAAACCGGATCCAGAGCTAGCAGACCGTGATGACACAGGAGGGGTATAGTAGCGTCTAACCATTCACTCAGGAGGCGCTCTCTGCTTCAGCCGTGCGAAGCAAGTGAAGCAGAGCCTAGCAGTAACAACAAAACTGAGAAGCATTCGCTATATGTGAAGATGGATAGCAGATCGAGGCTTTAAGTATATCACCAAGTAAGTCCTTTTGCTCCTAAGGGGAACCCCACTCCAGTTGACAGCCGTTTAGAGCCGAGAGTATGCGGATACAAAAGGCGACCACCAGAATTGCGGGGGTGAGTACTTTTATGCCCATTATTTGTATATCCACTGAAGCTGTGTTTTTGAACTGCTTATAAGACAACTCTATATTAAGTGATAAGGTTATATTGAAGAATGTCTATGAACTATATAACTGCTGCAGATTCCTGTGGGATTTAAGGAGAAGTTTGTTTCTACGCTATATATATATTGTATTGTATTGGGTACTTGTAAAGTGTGGCTAATCACCCGTAAGGGTCTCAAGGCTCTGCTCATTTTATCGACCTCGGAAGGATGAAATGCTGAGGGGACCTCGGCAGGGATCGAACCTGCAACCCTTGGGTTGCTACAGTGCTCAGCCACAGTGCCTTAGCATGCTGAGCTATACCCCTGTTTGTATTTATATATATATATAGAAAAGTATTTAAGCCTAGCAAAACCTGTGTTTCAATTTAAAAGTTACCTTGTTTAGCTAACAGCTATACTTAAAACGACAATCTTACTTTAACAGATAATCAATGCAGCAGACCTTCTTAGAGCAGGCTCCAAGAGTTACTGCTTTAAATTTATAGGCTAGGTAAGCCCAAACAGGTGAAAATAACCCCTCCCCTAATTAAGGTAACAAACCCCCCCCCCAAAAAAAACTATTAAATCACAGAAAAAATAAATAAATGAAGGTTAGAAATTAACTTAAATAAAATGTTGTTTTTTTAAAAAATGCAATCCTTGCACAGCAAACAATTTAAAAGTTACCTTTCGTGGGTCTTTATTTTTGTATTTGGACTCTTTACCTGAGATTGATTTAATAAAACTTATAATGACAGAATATGCCTATTTGGCTGTGTTAGGTATACGTTTTCTTTTTATTACTGTATTATTCACACTAACGTTATGGAGTTAATTATTATTCAATTATAAGATATTATTCTTAAAGTTTCAGTGTTATTCTACTGTATTTTACTTGATTATCAAAATCTAGTGTAAAAATATATATGTAAGTGTATATATTGCAACATTATAAATTTACTGTCCATTTTTTGACCAGTGAACACAAGCACATGTGGTAATTGTATTATTTTAATATGCATGGGCGACTAAGAAAATGTTGTATCAAATATTGAAAATATACTTATGGATATTGTTTTTCGTCTAAGTTCTTGCTGCCTGACTTCTTAATATGAATACCAGTGTGCATTAATAGAAGATTTGAAATATAATCCAATAAGATATAAAGGGCCCGATCCGATAAAAATCGTCGCCCGCAAAAGCTGGCGACGCCAATATTTGCGCTGGTTTGGTATCCTATATACGGCGTAACTTAGATGTTACGCGCTTAGATTTCTGGTGTCGCCCGTAGTTTTTTGGGCCATAGACTGACATACAAAACACGCGCAATTTGGTATCCAATATACGGCGTAAGTACTTACGCATGCAGATTTCAGAAAATCTACTCCAATCTCATCTCGCCACAAATTTCAGCCGCAGGAACCCTTGCACTGACTTAGAAACCAACGTAACTCTCGGAAGGCCTAACAAGTGCATGCTTAACAACATACATATCAGCAGCTTGATCACAATAGTTAACCTCTTAAAAGCATTTAATATTCCTGCCCCTGCAAGTTTGTCAAACCAATCACAAAGGGGGACATCATGGGGCCCAGGGAGACATCATGGGGCCCAGGGAGACATCATGGGGCCCAGGGAGACATCATGGGGCCCAGGGAGACATCATGGGGCCCAGGGGGACATCATGGGGCCCAAGGGGTGCTGGAAGCCCTACAATCCCCTGTTGTTCTGTCTACACATGCTGAATCTATAGTTGTTGCTGAGGTCCATGGTGATGGTGCTGCCCCTGCTGCAGCTGGTCATCGAATTACATACTGCGTAGTTCCACTGCATGTAAGTGAAACTACTACATCCCACCCCCATTCCCTTAACCACCCTAATTACTGAAAATATATATATCATTAGTTCAATTCATGTTTTGGTCACTATGATTTATTGACTATCATTTTGAGGAATGAAAATGGATGTTTATACCTTATGTCCACACCTTCTGTAAAAACATTATTATTTAGATATATATACCCATGTGCAGGGATAGGCAAGGTGTCCTTCACTAAAACTCTTTACCTTAGAAAATGTCAGCAACAGCCTTGGCTCGTGCCTATGCCTGCACATGGGTCAATTTCTATTGGATGTGAGAAACCTTGATTTACATCTTAAAAGTGAATATCACTATATGTACCCTTCATACACAACTATGTGATGTGGTTTAGAGAACATGAATATGTCATAAACATGATGATATTACCTTTTCTGGGCCATTTCCACACAGGCCTTATTATATTTTTCAAAGATATTAGTGTACTAAAACACCCCTCACATGGATGTGGATGACAATTATATGGTAAATAACAGAGGACAAGATTTATGATTAAATATAACAAGATTTATTTTCTTTTAGGCTTCTTAGATGAGGGGGCTGAGGGGCCTGGAGTGGGTCTCCTGCCTCTCCTGGGTTGTGTTGATTCTGAGGATCCTGCAGGAGTGCTGGCCACAGATGAGATGGTGGAGGCAATGTCCTGCTGGTGGGTGAAATGCTCCACCAACACACCCAACAGTTGGTTCTGTTCCCTCCATCTGTTGTCACTCTGAATCTGCATGTCAGACATTACTCTCAGCATCTGAGATTGATTCTGGACCATAGCAGTTAAAGATGCTGCCATGTCCCGTTGCAGCTCAATGGAACGCTGTTGTAAAGTCTGTTGACTCCTGTAAAACCTGCGTTGGTCCCTCTGCATTCTCTCGCAGGTTGATGTGAGACTCTCGCAGGTTACTGTTTGCCTCCTCTGTAGGGCAATGTATTCATCGCTCATGGCGGAAGTCAGCGGATCCATGGGCTCTTCCCCAGCAGGGACTCTAGGCACCGGTTCCATTTCTATATCCTCAGCTGGTGGTGCGGGCTGTGGAATCTCAGCTGGTGGTGCAGGCTGTGGAATATCAGCTGGTGGTGCGGGCTGTGGAATCTCAGCTGGTGGTGCAAGCTGTGGAATCTCAGCTGGTGGTGCAGGCTGTGGAATCTCAGCTGGTGGTGCGGGCTGTGGGATCTCAGCTGGTGGTGCGGGCTGTGGAATCTCAGCTGGTGGTGCAGGCTGTGGAATCTCAGCTGGTGGAGCTCTTCCAAGTGCAGCAGATGGTGCAGATGTCCAGATGGACTGATAGTCCCATTGCCTGCTGGTGTGCACCTACTCAGCCTGCTGGTAGAATCCCGGAGTGGCCTGATATTGTTGGGGGGGTAAAGACATCTACCCTTCGGGGCTGGCTTGGCTCCCCCTCCAAGCCAAAGGAATAGTCCTCCGGCCAGGGCTCCTGCCAGGTATCGTCATGTAATGCTGGCGGCATAACATTCGGATTGTCAATTGAGGCAGTCCAACCCAGGTCATGCCTGGCATACTCCTGCTGGACTCTCCGGACCGGTGGTCGAGGTTGAGAAATACTTTGTTCCGGTGGTGGAGGGGGATGCATGGGTGTTGGCACCCTGGTGACTGGAGGTTCTGTGGAGGAGTCAAATGATGAGAGGGATTAGTACAGTCAGATATATATCCATGTGGGCATACAATGTACATGCTAGGGCCTATACACATTCTCATGTCAAACTCTATAACATGCATGTGCACATTGAGATATTGTGATATGTAACATTGAGATATTTGTGATATGAGGCTTTTTAATATGCAAAGTATACATGTATGTGTTTCATACAATAGCTCTGTGTACATGTCAGTGATGAGAAAATGTGTTCTTTAAGTGACACTATGGTTGTGATGAATATAGTGTCCATTTACTGAAACTATACATGTGGCTTGTGGCCTGTGTTACTCTGAGATATGTTAGTATTTCACTATTCCACCTAATATCATGAATTTCAATGTGTTAAGTAGCATTAAATGGACATTAAACCCATTTTGATTCTTTCATGATTCAGCTAGAGCATGCAATTGTAATCAACTTTGTAATTTACTTCCATTACCTAATTTGCTTCATTCTCTTGATATTCTTAGCTGAAAAGCATATCTAGATAGGCTCAGAAGCTGCTGATTGGTGGCTGCACATCAATGCCTCGTGTGATTGCCTCACCCATGTGCATTGATATTTAATAAACAAAAATTAAGAAAATAATGAAGCAAAATAGATAATAGAAGTAAATTTGGATGTTGTTGAAAACTGTATTCTCTATCTGAATAATGAAATAAAAAGATTTGGTTTCCTGTCCCTTTTAAAAGATTTAAATCTCATTGTAGATGTTTTTGTTAGTAGGCCAAATACCATGCTCCTCATTGTGTACATGAATCTGTGACAATATAGGATGTTATAACTCAAATACATATAATACTGGTGTGTGGGATGTTACTCACCAGCATGCTGTGCTGATGTTGCAATCCCTGAGTCACGAGCCCCTGGAAGTCCACGGACTGCTGTGACGCTCAGGGACCTACGAATCAGCTCCTGCCACTCGTTGTATTCCGCCTCATAGTGAGGACCACCTCCTGTTGCCCTCTGGGACATTGCTTCTTGGCCCATCTTCTCCTTAACTCTCCTCTTACAGTCATTCCACCTCTTCTTTAGGCCATCCACATTCCTCCTCTGCTGGGACACACCATTAACGGCCTCCACCACCTTCTGCCAGGCATCTTTACGTCTACGGGCAACTCCTTTGCCCTTCTCTTGGCCAAAGAGGGTGGTATGGTTCTCCAGGACAGCCTGGACTAGAGCAAGGTTTTCAGCAAATGTGAAGTTGGGGCACCTCATACGCTCATCGTCCTGGGCCGCCTGGCTCCCTCCCTGGGATGTCCCTGGTGTGGGTTCCTCCCTATCCTCTCCCTCCTCCCCCCTTCTATCCCCATGTGCACCCTCTATCCCTCTTCTGAGTGTGCCTGGCCTTGGGGCAACCCCACTCCCATCCTCCCTTCTAGCTCTCCCTCTCCCCACTCCGCTCACTCCCTGACGGGGACCCTGCTGCTCCTCCTGTCCATAATCCTCTCCCTGCAACTCCCCTTCCCTCTTCCCCCCCGCCCTAGCTCTCCCTGACATTCTCACACTACACACACTCACACACTCACTCCCACTTCAATCACACACAATCACAACCAAACACTCAGCCTTTCACACTGTAAAAGATAAATAAAATGTGTAAGGTGCTATAAAAAAAAGTGTGGTGTATTTTGTATATGTGTGTATGCAAAATGTGTGCAATATGTAAAAAAGTGACAGTAATGTACAAGCTTAACAAATCCACCAAATCCGACCTAACTAAATAGTATGCAATGCGCCTCTCTCTCTACTCTAACGACTTTCTCCTACTCACTGTAGTGGGCTGTAGCTCCAAGAACCGACCAAACACACTAAAGAAAATTGCGGCTGCGCAGGGGTTTAAGTATGAATTTTGAATCTCGTCATTACGTGGCGCATCTCTTAGAACTGGTGTAATTTTTTACGAGTCTTAGGCTAATTTGCATAAAACTACACTTTATTGAGACTTTACGTGAACAAAATACTGGCACAAGTACTTGCGACGACTAAAATGTGTATTTGCGCACATTTTAGCTGATCGCCGGTTTTTCCTACTTATGCCAGTTTAGCATCTGATGGCGCTGTATATTGGATAGCTCGAGTTGCGAGCTGAAACTGCGGGCGATGAGGGTTCCCTGGCTTGCCCCGCAAATTACGCCGTATATCGGATCGCGCCCAAAGTATCCTCTTCCAAATAAGTTTTATTAGTGTAAAAGAATTGTTCTTAAAATAATCAGAATAAAATATATATATATATATATATATATATATATATATATATATATATATATATATATATATATATCTGCTGAAACAGACTTAACTGTGCAAGATGTATGTGACAGTGAGTTGACATGTGATAAAAGGTGATAGATCGGTTCATTGGCATATATACATCAATGTCACCTAGTGATAGTGATAATAAGTGTTTGATTTATTGTGAGTTAATCTAAGATAAAAATAATAAAATAAATTATTATTAATAATTCCGATCAGGGTTGTGTTTGGTAATGTGTTTACGATTGTTCAACAGTGATGTCTATAAAAGCTGTATTTTGTTGGAAACCCAATTGTTATTACTAGCCAGTGTGAAATTTCTAGTGATGAAAATAAATGTTTAAACAAATGAAATTGAATTAACAGTGAGTGCAACACAATTAAGCCAGTGTAATTGATTTGATTTTAGGATTTTCTTTTTATGGTACTGTAAACTTGTTGGAGATACTTGTAACATAGTACTGGTATAGAATAAACATAGAAACATAGAAACATAGATATTGACGGCCAGGGCCGCCATCAGGGGGTGACAGGGGTGACTCCTGTCAGGGGCCCCATGGGCCAGGGGGGCCCCATGAGGCAAGAACTAAAAAAAAAAAAAAAATTTTTTTTTTAAAATTTTGGCAGCCACCAGTGGGTACTACAGCAGAGTGCTAATTGAGCATGGGAAATGTTATTACAAGGAGTAAAGTATTAGCATTTGAGAGGATTTCTGAGTGTGCACTCAAACACTATGCACAGTGTGAGACAGACTATGCACTTTGTTTGTACAGTGTGTGCCTGAGTCAGACGGCAGATCACTTTAATTTGCAGAGGAGGTAGGACTTACTTAGCAAATGTTTTTTTTATTTCTTTGTGCAATTTCAGATTGTAACTTCAGTGTGGTAGTAGTTGTATGGTGGGGCCAGGTGTCCATAAAAACACATTTTTAGCAGCAGTGTATTTATGATTATTTGACAATACTGTTGAATTTCTATATTTAAAACCATGCAGAAATGTTTCCTCCTATATATATTACATTCCAGTTTACTGCCCCTTTATGCAAGGACTTTCCAGATGCAAGGAGGCATTTTATCTAAGATGTTTACATCTGCATAACATGTTATACTCTAAGACTAAGATTGCTCAGTGTTTGAAATGAGACAGGTTAACTTAAAACTGTTCTGTTTACACTACAGCTAACTTAATTTTGAAATACATACCAACATGCCTAAATCCTGCATTTTGTGGTATGAGTACCACAGCTTATGGTTCCACCAAGACCATATAGAGTACAGCATTTTTAAAATCCATAAGTACAGCTGACAGATGGGAACATTTGTACACTATATTTGAAGTGGTGCTCTTAGTTGGGGAAAATGGGGAAAAATCAAACATATGTTAACCTTTTTAAAGGTACTTTTCTTCATCGAGCCATCTACCCAGATCATTAATGTACAATTTTGAATTCACAGAATTATTTTTGTTTGCACATTTACAAATGTGATTCTTTAAAAAGTGATCTCTTAATTCCTGCAATTTTTTTTATCATGCATGTCACACACTGTTGATTTAGGGGATGCAAGGTGCAGAAATGTTTCCTCCTGTGAGTGTTTCTGTCGGTGTCTGTGTTTTTGTCTTTGTGCTTTGGTTTGTGTCTATATGAGTGTGTATGTATTTTTTTTGTGTGTGGGTCTCTCTCTGAGGGTGGGTGTGTATCTCTTTGTGCATTTTCTGTGGATGTCTGTGAGGGTGTGTGCATATGTCTTTGAGCTTTTTCTATGGGGGTCTCTGTGAGGGTGTGTGTATGTTTGTCTTTGTATATTTATTTTCTCTGGATGCCTCTGTGAGGGCGGGTGTGTATGTTTGTGTTTTCTGTGGATATCTCTGTGAGGGTGTGTGTGTGTGTATGTATGTATGTCTGTCTGTCTGTGATTTCTGTGGATGTCTCTGTGAGGTTGTGTGTTTTCTGTGGATGTCTCAGTGAGGGTGTGTGTATGTATGTCTATCTATCTGGGTTTTATGTGGTTGTCTCTCTGTGTGTGTGTATGTCTTTGTGTGTTTTCTGTGGGTGTCTCTGTGTGTGTGTGTATGTCTTTGTGTGACTTCTGAGGCTGTCTCTGTCGGTGTTTCCTTGGGTGTATGTGCAAGTTTGAGTTTGTGTGTGTGTGTCCATTGTCTGTTCCTTTTTAGGACATTTTGACCTTACTATTGATTATTCACATCTTTCTACAGACTTTGAGACTAATGAGACCTTTCCGGAAGTCACCAATCTACCATTTAACCTTTAAATGATTGTTTAGACAGTTCAGGGCCCTTCCTTTCAGCCACTGCATGCCGTTGGCATCATTTAGTTGGCATCTTCCTTTACAAAAAGATAATCAGAACTCCATATTTTGTTTTCTAAATCTCCTTTTTTTACAAAACTGTAGTTTACCTCGTTGCTTGTCAGGTCAATGTAAACAAGTGCTGAGTGTCTGTTTGGGTGTCTGTGTCTGAGTGTGTTTCTTTGCGTGTCTGCTAGAGTGTCTATATGTGAATCCTTATGTGTGAGTGTGTGTGTTTCAGTGTATGAGTGTATGAGTGTGTCTGTGTGTCTGTATGTTACTACCTTTACAACATTTCCAAGTTTAAATAGATACTTAAGAATAAAGTGCATATACGTTTTAGTCACTTGGTCAAAAATTGCACCTGTCAAAGGGGGGGGGGGCCTGACCAATGGTTAAGTCAGGGGCCCCAAAATTTCTAGTGGCGGCCCTGTTGACGGCAGATAAGAGCCATAGGCCCAGCAAGTCTGCCCGACCTTACCTAATAGTATAAACTTATCTAGTTCGTAGGATAGCCTTATGCTTGTCCCACAGTGTTTGTTGCTACTACCTCTTGAGGAAGTTTATTCCATAAATCAATCACTCTTTCTGTAAAGAAGTGCTTCCTCAAATTACTCCTGAATCTACTACCCTTTAGCTTGAGCTCATGACCCCTTGTTCTTGAATTTTCCATTTTATTTAAAATACCCACAGCCTCAGTTTTACTAAACCCTTTAATGTATGTAGCAGAGAGGCAGTAGGATCTGTAATATCTTTTGGGTAGGCAGAGACAAGCAAGTAACTACTCTTGGTAATTGTAGCAGAGAGGCAGTAGGATCTGTAATATCTTTTGGGTAGGCAGAGACAAGCAAGTAATTACTCTTGGTAATTGTAGCAGAGAGGCAGTAGGATCTGTAATATCTTTTTGGTAAGCAGAGACAAGCAAATAACTACTCTTGGTAATTGTAATAATAACCCCTTTCCACCAAGAACTAGACGACACATAGCTTGGGAGTCAACAACAACTTAATCAACAACTGGAAAAACAAACACTTTTTAAAAACAGTCTCCCCTACAAGGGGTTTCCCAACTGAAACAGCAGGGAGTTTAAACAGTAACATACAGTTTAACATACATTTTAACCATTAGCCTAAATAACAATTCCTGCATAGTTCATAAGTGGCGAGGTTTGCCACAATGCTCCCCCAGAACCAAACCGGCATACCCAGTCTGATCCCAACGGATTGGCTTTGGGAGGTCCGGCCGCATATGTTCTCTCACCGATTCTGGTATGCGGTAAGGAGGTTGACGCATGGGGAGGTGACCTGGGGTTTCTACCCTATGGGTGGCCAGTCTGGTATATCCAGGCACATTGGAGAACGTGTCTCTCTTTTCCTGCAGTAGCTCTGCTATTTGAGCTCGTTCCCGAGGACTTAACCGCTCACCCAATTGTACCTCTTCCAAACCTTCGTTCCGGTTCTTCATTCCTAGGAGGTCGGGAAGAGGTAAACTGTCTGCGTCGTCCGCGGCAGGGGCGCAAATAGCATTCACCTCCTCTGCGCGTTCATGGTACGGCTTCAACATATTTACATGGAGCATGCGTCTACCGCCTGCTCCAGTACATGGGCCGATCACATAGGTGGTGTCACAGATTTGTTCCACCACCTTGTATGGGCCCTGCCAGGAGGCCTGCAGTTTATCATTTTTGACCGGTTTTAAGATTAGCACCTTCTGCCTAGTCTGAAAACTGTGGTCTCTGGCGCCCCTATCATACCAATGGCGCTGACGGGTTTGAGCCGCCTGAAGGTTGGAGCGGACGGTCTGAGTCAGGGCCTCCAGGCGCTCCCTAAACTCCAACACGTATGGTACGATAGGAGTACCATCACTAGTGACTTCCCCCTCCCAATGCTCTCGGATTAAGTCTAGGGGACCCCGTACCCTCCTTCCGAATAATAATTCAAAGGGAGAGAACCCCGTGGACTCCTGAGGTACCTCCCGGTAGGCGAAAAGCAAATGGGGTAGAAACCGCTCCCAGTTCTTCTGGGTATCTATGAACGTGCGGAGCATCTGTTTCAGTGTTCCATTAAACCGTTCACAGAGCCCATTAGACTGGGGGTGATAAGCGGAATTTACAATGGGTTTCACCCCACATGCTCTCCACAACTGGTGGGTAATCTCAGCCGTAAACTGGGTGCCCCGGTCCGAAATAATCTCCTGGGGAAATCCCATGCGGGAGAAGATTTTGATGAGGGCATCCGCCATGGTCTCGGCATGAATATTAGCCAGAGCCACTGCCTCGGGATATCGGGTGGCATAATCCACGACCGTGAGTATATACCTCTTCCCCGAGGGGCTAGGCTTGGCTAGGGGGCCAATGAGGTCCACCGCCACTCGACTAAAAGGCTCCTCTATTATGGGGAGGGAGTGTAGCTTTGCCTTATATCGGTCTCCTCGTTTCCCTACTCGTTGGCAGGTGTCACACGTCTGGCAATACTGCCTAATATTTTTGGTGATCCCTGGCCAAAAGAAATTCTGAGATAGGCGGTGCTTCGTCCGACTAACTCCTAGGTGGCCTGACAGTGGAATATCGTGGGCAACCCGTAGCAGTTCTCGTCTATACCTCTGAGGTACTATTAACTGCTGAACGGACAGGAGAATAGATCCGGCCACTATCTTCTCAGTATACCTGTACAGTAACCCCTTGTTCCAACCATACCTCTCTCCTTCCAACCCTGCCTGATTCTGGTTTACCTTATCCCTATATACTTGCAATGAGGGGTCAGTGGCCACTTCGCTACCAAACTCTAGTGGAGGGGCCCAAGAGA
The DNA here is from genome assembly GCF_027579735.1 of Bombina bombina. Lineage (NCBI taxonomy): Eukaryota > Metazoa > Chordata > Amphibia > Anura > Bombinatoridae > Bombina > Bombina bombina. Next base: position 1,448,959,062 of record NC_069499.1, on the reverse strand, counting down.
CATTAGGGGGGTGATTGCTTACCTGAGCCTCAGAGTGATCAGTCAGTGTGTTGGTGCGGGCCTGTTGTCGGGTAACCATGGGCAGTGCTGCTTGTGGGGAGGTTCGGGGTGCAAACGCTGAAGTCAGCTCCCCTAAGTCGTTGCCCAAAATAACGTCTGCAGGCAAATTTTGCATAAGGCCCACTTCTATGTTCCCCGACCCTGCTCCCCAATCCAAGTGTACTTTGGCCGTGGGAATCTTGTAAATTGCTCCCCCGGCCACCCGGACAGCTACACAGTCTCCGGTGAGTTGATTGGTGGAAACTAAATGTTGCCGGAGCAAGGTTATGGTGGCCCCAGAGTCACGCAGCCCTTGGACACATCGGCCCTCTATATAGACCACCTGGCGGTGGCTTTGTAGGTTGTCCGAAGCGGCCTGTACTGGGTTTACCTCGTGTAAGATGCCCAAGGGTTCCTCGTGGAAGACTGCGGGCTGGGTCTGTAGTCGGGGCTCATTCTGGTAGCAGTGTACAGTTGCCCGGTTGTTCTGGTTGTTCCAGGTGGATCGGTTCTTGTTCCTGGGACAGTCTCTCTGAATGTGCCCTTGTTGGTTAAAAAGATGGCAACGGATAGCTGATCGAGTCTGGTATCGGGGAGGGTGGATTCCCCCTCCAGGACGGGGTAGCAGAGGTGTGGGAGCTGCAGTGGGGTTTGGGGTGACCCCAATACTGGAGCGTTGCTGTGTTTGTTGAGCTCTCCAAGCATCTTGGTATTCTTCGGCCAAGGTCGCTGCGGTATGTACCGTGCACGGTTTTCGATCTCTCAGCCAGTTTTGCAATTCAGTGGACACCCCTTGTAAGAATTGCTCCATCAACAGGAGTTGTAAAAGGTCTTCCAACTGGGTGAATTGGGCTGCCTGCAACCAGCCTTTAGCGGCCCTGGTTAGCCGATGCGCCCACTCAGTGTGGGTATCTTTCTCCAGCTTCTTCAGGTCTCGGAACAGCTGTCGGTATGCCTCCGTGGGTAATAGCATACCTAGTCAGGATGGCCTGTTTTACCTTCTGGTAGTCCCTGCTGTCCTCATCTGGTATGGTGCGGTAGGCTTCAGCAGCCCGCCCAGATAACCAGCCAGTAGGGGAACTTGGTCAGCGGTACTAATATTATGCAGTTGGCATAATCGCTCAAAGTCCTGTAGGTACCCATCGATATCCCCCGTGTCGGTATGATCCTTGAATGCGTGGTAGGGAATCTTAGCTCTCCCTGTACCAGCACTGGAGTGTACTGGTAGCCCCTCTCCGGGTCTCGGGGTGGTTTGTTGGGTCACCATCAAGTATTCCTGTACGTCTGCTGATGTCCGTGTCAGGAGCTCCTCCGAATGGGGTAGCGGAAAAAAAGCCAACCGGGTCCGCATCTCTTTTTGGAATTCGGTTTCGTTGTTCGCCATGGGTACGGCCGTACCTGCTACCCGGTATCCCTCCATGAGCTCTGCAATCAGCCTTGCTTTGGTTTTATTGCTGGCAATAATTCCTCTCGCCTCCAGTAATTCCTTCAATGCAGTTCTCTTTAGTCTGGTATAATCTGTCCCCATTCACCGTCCGTTCATATACATCACGTGTCCTACGACTTGCTGTGCGGTTTGAATCCCGTCGCTTGCCACCAATTGTAGCAGAGAGGCAGTAGGATCTGTAATATCTTTTGGGTAGGCAGAGACAAGCAAGTAACTACTCTTGGTAATTATAGCAGAGAGGCAGTAGGATCTGTAATATCTTTTGGGTAGGCAGAGACAAGCAAGTAACTACTCTTGGTAATTGTAGCAGAGAGGCAGTAGGATCTGTAATATCTTTTTGGTAAGCAGAGACAAGCAAATAACTACTCTTGGTAATTGTAATAATAACCCCTTTCCACCAAGAACTAGACGACACATAGCTTGGGAGTCAACAACAACTTAATCAACAACTGGAAAAACAAACACTTTTTAAAAACAGTCTCCCCTACAAGGGGTTTCCCAACTGAAACAGCAGGGAGTTTAAACAGTAACATACAGTTTAACATACATTTTAACCATTAGCCTAAATAACAATTCCTGCATAGTTCATAAGTGGCGAGGTTTGCCACAATGTACTTGAAAGTTGCTATCATATCACCTCTTTCCCTTCTCTCATCTAAGCTATACATATTTAGGTCATTGAGCCTATCCTGGTAAGTTTTATTTTTTAGACCATGTACCATTTTGGTAGCCCTCCTTTGCACAGATTCAAGTTTGTTAATATCCTTCTGAAGATATGGCCTCCAGAACTGCACACAATACTCAAGATGAGGCCTAACTAATGATCTATAAAGTGGCATAAGAACCTTACTATTTCTGCTGCAAATACCTCTACCAATACATCCAAGCATTCTGCTAGCCTTACTCGCTGCATTACTACATTGTTTACTAAGTTTTAAATCATCTGAAATAATAATTCCCAAGTCCTGTTCCTCATCTGTAACAGTCAGTAAAGTGTCATTGAGTCTGTAATTTGCATTTGGATTTTTCTTCCATAAATGCATTATTTTACACTTTGCTGTGTTAAACTTTAGATCCCAGTCGTTTCTCCAATCCTCCAATTGTTGTATATCACTTCTCATTTTGTCTACCCCCCCTGGAACATCCACTCTGTTGCAAATTTTTGTATCATCTGCAAAGAGACATACTTTCCCCTGTAGCCCTTTGCTGATATCGCAGATAAATATGTTAAACAAAACAGGCCCCAGAACTGACCCCTGAGGAACACCACTAGTAACAGCCCCCTCTGCTGAATGAACTCTTTTTACTAAGGCACTTTGTTTTCTGTCCTTAAGCCAGCATTCCACCCAGTTCACAATTTTTGAATCTAGACCAAGGAGATAATGTAGAGTGTTTTAATCTTTACAATTACAGTGTGCCTTAAGTTAGATTTTCTCTTGGATTATTTTACATAATTATGCACCTGCCAAATATGGACATCAAATAGACATTAGATATGATGTATTTCTAATAATATCTATTCTTTTGTTGTTCTTATATGAACATGCAATAGTTATTTTGTTCGCTTAGACCCTTAGGTTGTACACTATCCATTAGATATATCCACCTTGACTCAGCTTTCAATAAAGCATTCTCAAGGTCACCTCCTCTTAATCCCAGTGACACTTTTTGTATACCATAACATTTTAGTTCTGATGTATTGGATTGATGATGTCTGAAAAAATGAGAAGCTACAGATGGAATTTTGTCTTTGGAAAGATCTTTAGGAGCATTACAAATATTTTGAATATGTTCAATGACTCTGGTATGTAGTTTCCTTGTAGTCATACCAATATAGGTACATGGACATTTACATTGAAGGGCATAATTAATCCCTGTGGTATTACAGCTGATGCACCTTTTAATTTTGTGGTGTTTTCCAAAACTGTCAGTGATCACTTTTTCCTTATCATGTGGCTACATGTGGAGCAATTTCCACATAAAAATAAATCCTTGTTCCACTGATCTTAATTTTTTGGTCTTATTGGCATAATGACTTGGGCTTAATGTCTCTTTTAAATTTCTCACCCTCCTATAGCTGATTTCCACTCTCTCCCCAATCAGCTCTCTCAATAGGGGATCAGCTTTTAATATATGCCAATTCTGTTGGATTATATTTACAATTTGTTTGGTTTGTTGATTGTAAGTTATTACCAATTGGGTCTTGTTGTCAGGGGTTTTGTTTTTGACTTTATTATATTTATGGTTATTGTAGCTCTTCTTTTGGCTTTAAGGATATATTTTCTGCTCTATCCTCTTAGGCATAACCTATTCTCAAGTTCCAGGGCTCTCTTTCTGAAAACTGTTTAATCTGAACAGTTTCTTTTTTAATCTTAAAAATGTGCCTATTGGCAATGATTTGGTGGTGTTCGGTGCATGGGCACTGGTCGACTGAAGTTTGTTGTTAGTGGCGGTTTCCTTTCTGAATAAATCTGTACTCAATAATTGTGAATTTGTAAATCAAGAAATTCAATGTTAGTTAAACTTTTGTGGTAGGTCAACTTGATGTTCAGATTGTTGTTATTTAATTTGTCTATAAAGATATCCAGTTCCTCCTCTGTGCTTTCCCATAGGAACAGGATATCATCAATATACCGGATCCACAGGGGAATATTGTTGGTGTATCAATCACTTTCATCAGAGAAGACTGTTTTTTGCTCCCACCACCCTAAAAATAGATTAGCATAGGTGGGTGCACAGGCAGTACCCATAGTTGTACCTTGGTTTTGTAACTAATATTTGTTGTTGAAAATGAAGTAACTTTTGGTAAGAACAAACTTTAGTAAATCTATCACAAACTGATTATGCTCTGGACTTTCCTCAGTAGACATGTCTAAAAAATGTTTGACTGCATTTAATCCCAAATTGTGATTAATACTTGTATATAATGATTCCACATCTGCTGTTACAAGCCAGGTGGTTTTAGAGATGTTGATGTCTTTAACCCCTTAATGACCACAGCACTTTTCCATTTTCTGTCCGTTTGGGACCAAGGCTATTTTTACATTTTTGCTGTGTTTGTGTTTAGCTGTAATTTTCCTCTTACTCGTTTACTGTACCCACATATATTATATACAGTTTTTCTCGCCATTAAATGGACTTTTAAAAGATACCATTATTTTCATCATATCTTATAATTTACTATAAAAAAAAATATAAAATATGAGGAAAAAATTGAAAAAAAACACACTTTTTCTAACTTTGACCCCCAAAATCTGTTACACATCTAATACTACCAAAAAGCACCCATGCTAAATAGTTTCTAAATTTTGTCCTGAGTTTAGAAATACCCAATGTTTACATGTTCTTTGCTTTTTTTGCAAATTATAGGGCCATAAATACAAGTAGCACTTTGCTATTTCCAAACCACTTTTTTTCAAAATTAGCGCTAGTTACATTGGAACACTAATATCTTTCAGGAATCCCTGAATATCCATTGACATGTATATATATATTTTTTTTTTTAGAAGACATCCCAAAGTATTGATCTAGGCCCATTTTGGTATATTTCATGCCACCATTTCACCGTCAAATGCGATCAAATAAAAAAAATTGTTCACTTTTTCACAAATTTTTTCACAAACTTTAGGTTTCTCACTGAAATTATTTACAAGCAACTTATGCAATTATGGCATAAGTGGTTGTAAATGCTTCTCTGGGATCCCCTTTGTTCATAAATAGGAGACATATATGGCTTTGGCTTTGCTTTTTGGTAATTAGAAGGCTGCTAAATGCCACTGCGCACCACACGTGTATTATGCCTAGCAGTGAAGGGGTTAATTAGGGAGCATGTAGGGAGCTTCTAGGGTTAATTTTAGCTTTAGTGTAATGTAATAGAGAACCCCAAGTATTGATCTAGGCCCATTTTGGTATATTTCATGCCACCATTTCACCGCCAAATGCGATCAAATGAAAAAAAAACGTTACATTTTTCACAATTTTAGGTTTCTCACTGAAATTATTTACAAACAGCTTGTGCAATTATGGCACAAATGGTTGTAAATGCTTCTCTGGGATCCCCTTTGTTCAGAAATAGCAGACATATATGGCTTTGGTGTTGCTTTTTGTAATTAGAAGGCCGCTAAATGAAGCTGCGCATCACACGTGTATTATGGCTAGCACTGAAGGGGTTAATTAGGTAGTTTGTAGGGAACTTGCAGGGTTAATTTTAGCTTTAGTGTAGAGATCAGCCTCCCACCTGACACATCACACCCCCTGATCCCTCCCAAACAGCTCCCTTCCCTCCCCCACCCCACAATTGTCCCCGCCATCTTAAATAAGATGTATCTTTGAATTTTTTGTTAATTTTTTTTAGCATATTTTCTCTGCACTGGATGGCTTAAAATGGTTATTGCAGGATGCCTCGATATCGAGGCATCACTGCAATAAACAGAAAGCAACTGGAAGCGAGCAGGATCGCTTCCAGCTGCTTTCCACATCGAGGACGTGCAGGGTAGTCCTTGGTCGTTAACTGACTTTTTTTAGAGGAAGTACCCTGCACGCCCTTGGTCGTTAAGGGGTTAATTAACTGCAAAACCTTCATTGTGTCTCTTACATACGATGGAAGTTGTGTTAAAAATTTTCTTAATCTTGTCATTGTATTGACTCGCTCTTTCGGTTAAATTCTCATTACCTGACACAATTGGTTGGCCTGGAGATTGTTTACTATTCTTATGAACTTTGGGAATTAAGTCAAATTTTACAGTTTAAGGATGTAACACATTGAAAAATTTATTTTCTTTCATGGTATTGAGGCCACTTTTTCTGGTTTGGTCAATTAGTCTGAGATCATTTGGGTGGAATTCTAAAACTGGATTACCCCATAGTTCTTTTTTTTTTTTTTTACAATATTTTTTTCAAGTGGTTTGGGTTCACAGGAATCTCAAAATAACATTACTTCCATTGGTTCCTGGTTTTGACCTGAGGTTTGTGTGTCAATTTCCATCTGTTGGTCCCCCCTTCTTAAATCTAATTGTAACATAGTCTCCAAGTGGGCAAAGGGCCTCAAGATCTGAGTCTGTATGGGAGGTCCCAGCGTGTCAATGAACGGTCTCCATTTCTGTATGAAGGGACGAAGTCTATGTGTTGTGTCCAGCCTCGTGTCATATTGCTCCACAAAGATTTGTTTCAGCAATGCGTGTTTGAGTTGGGCCATCGTCGGGGCTTTTCTAACAATCCATCTTTTAAGGATATATTGCCTAGCTAACAGTGTGTATACGGTTAGAAATCTATGTAATTCCCTATGTGTGTCGTCCCACTTCAGCAGAAAGATTTCCACCTCCGTGAACTTTATTTCTATTTTTAACGCTATCTTTAGCCAGTATTGACACTGTCCCCAGAATCTCCCAATCATTGGGCAGGCAAAAAAATAATGCTGAAAAGTTGGGGCCACAGCTCCGCACTTAACGCATTGATCTGGAACTCATTTGTCCCACTTTGAGAGTCTGTGCGGGGTAATGTAATCCATGTGTAGGATTCTGACTTGTGCTTCTCTAAGAGGTGCTGCTAATGTTGCTCGTTTAGTTCGCTCCAGGCTCTCTTTTATGTCTTGTATTGTCAACTCAATTGAGCAATTGCGGTTCTGTTTTGACAAAATATCGGTCAAGATCCGCGTTTCATTCCGCTGAAGTAAGCGCGTGTAAAAATGGGACAAGGAGAACACTCCCATCTGAAACAATGTTTGGGAGACCACAAAAGGCGGTGATTCCCAGAACCTTGTATTGTTTGTTTGCAGTGCCGACACGTAGTGCCTCAACTGCAGATAGGCGTATAAGTGTCGATTGGGGATATGAAATTTAGATTTCAATTCTTGAAACGACCGCATTGTGTGTTGTAAAGGATCCAACACATCTCCCAACCTTACTATGCCCAGTTTCTTCCAGGTCCGGAAGGGCTCCTGACCATATCCCGCCGGGAATTCCGGATTTCCGACTATTGGGATGAATTTCGGTGAGGGAGACTCAACCTTTAAGTACCTATGAATCAATTGCCAAGCCCTAAGTGGGTCTCTGTATAGAATGCTCGTGGAAGTAACATCCGGCAAAGTCTGCCTGTTTCCATAGGGCAAATAGGCCAATGCTGTAGGTACTAACACTGCCTCCTCTAGTCTACTATTGCAGAAATGCCCTGTGCCCAATTGCCAGTCCACCATCAGTCTGGCCAGTGCTGCCCAATTGTACAATCTAAGATTCGGGAGGCCAAGCCCCCCTGCAGTGTATGGTATTTGTATCTTTTCCTCCGCTATTCTTGGTTTCTTTTTCTTCCAAATGAATTGTGATACCGCTCGAGTGAGCAAATTTAGGTCTGTTTTATTCATAAGGAATGGCAGCATAAGCAGTGGATATAGGATCTTGGGCAAGATTGTCATTTTGATCAGACTGACCCTACCTGACAGGCCCAAGGGCAAGTTAAGCCAGTTGGACAGTTGTGAGGACAACTGTGTACATTTGTCAGTTATGTTTAATCTATAAATTTTCATGGGGTCTCTATGCAGTCGGATGCCCAGATAGGTAAGGCCCTCCGATGCTTCTACAAAAGGATAGCTATGTCTCGAATATGGGTGTTTGTGAAGCCACAGTACCTCGTATTTAGTGGTGTTTATCCTATATCCGGAGAAACTACCAAACTCCTCTATTGTTTGGAGAATGTTTGGAATATGTGTTTGAGGGGATTCCACAAACAGCAACATGTCATCTGCGTATAACACTAGATGAAGGGGGATGTTCTTCCTAACAATGCCTGGGAAAGTCTGACGAAGCTTTATCGCAAGGGGTTCCAATGCTAGGTTAAACAATAAAGGGGACAGGGGACATCCCTGTCTGGTGCCTCTTTGAAGTGGAAAATCCTCCAAAAATAATCCATTCGACAGTACCCTCGCCAATGGCGACCCATAAATTTTGCCCAACACGTCCAAGAAGAGGCCTTCAAAACCAAACCTCCGCAACGAATCCATCAGATGGGGCCACTCCACCCTATCGAAGGCCTTCTCTGCATCCAGCGACAGCAGGAAGGCCTCCAGGGTGTCTTTTTTGTGAAAACATCCCTCCCCAAAGACCAGTAGTGGTCGATGACTTGCAGCACTCTGCGGATGTTGACCACCGAGGTTTGTTTAAACATAAAGCCCGTTTGATCCGGGTGAATCAAATCTGGCAATATTACCCGTAGCCTATTCCCCAAGATTTTTGTGAACAGCTTGTAATCAGCGTTCAATAGCGAAATAGGTCTGAAGGATTCCGGCAAAGAGTGGTCTTTGCCAGGCTTCGGGATAAGAGTGATATGGGCCGCCGTGAAATCCCTCGAAGGGAGCGCATCTGTTAGTAAATATGCGTTGTAAAGTTTGGTTAGAGTGGTGACCCCCTGAGGCTGCAAGGCTTTATAGAATTCGGATGGCAAACCATCCGGGCCTGGCGCCTTACCCGAGGGTAATCCCTGTATCGTGAGCGATAGCTCATCTTGTGTGATTGGGGAATTCAGCCCATCCAACTTGTCTGTGTCAAGTTGTGGAAGTGTCACTGATTTCCAGAACCGAGACAGTATGTCCTTGGGTGCTGATGACTGTTTTGTGTACAATTGAGTGTAGTAACGTTCAAAACACTTCACTATATCTTCAGGTTTGGTGTATGTCCTGCCCGTATCTCTTAGAGCTGCTACCTTAGTCTTTACTGTCTGCTGTCTAGTCAGGGTAGCCAACAATTTGCCTGCCCTTTCCCCAAATCTATAAAATCTGCCCGCTGTTTTTAAAAGGCCAGATGCGGCTTGTTGTCTTGTAAATGTCTCCAGGTCTGATTTCGCAGCTATGTAGCTATCGTAAGATGATTTTGTCTTGGTCTGTAAGAATGTTTGATAGGTCTGTCCTAACTGGTTTTGTAAAGTCCTGTGTCTATATTGGATTTTATACCTCAACTTAGAAACGTATGAGATTATGTTGCCTGCCAACACAGCCTTGGCTGTTTCCCAAAATAACGCTATATTGTCAATGTGTGCTGCATTGTCCGTGACATAGTCCGTCCAGGAATGTTGTAAGAATTTAATGAAAGCTTCAGACTTAGTTAGGTAAGTGTATTTTACAGTCTTGTATTTGGACAGACAGTTTATTAGATACTAAAAACAGGTCAATTCTGGACAGTGTATGTTTAGCTTTTGATAAGCAGGTAAAATCTTTACCCTCAGGATGCTGTAGTCTCCAAATGTCACAGGTGTCTATGTCTCTATTGATCATGTCGAATATTTTAGCTTCGTACTTAGCCTTATAATTTTTCTTAGGATCCTTAACTCTAAGGGGTTCTAGCCATTGTCTGTCCACAGTGTGTGTGGGTGAGATATTAAAATCCCCACCTATTATTAGTCTTGCGCTAGTATGAGGGGCTAGGTGTTTTATCAAATCCTCCCAGAATCTCATGTTTCTATGATTAGGGGCATACAGATTACAAAATACATACTCTATGGAATTCACTACCGCCTCCACTATCATGTATCTGCCATTAGGATCTAAAGAAGTATGCTTGATAACTACCGATACCCTTTTCCCAAATACGATGGCTAAACCCCTGCTAGCACTTGTGTGTGATAGAAAGACCAAATTCCCTATCCAATCTCTTTGCAATTTCTGATGTTCTACATCTGTCAGGTGTGTCTCCTGAAGCATTGCAATATCTGTACCCAGTTTCCTAAGGTGATTGAGGACCGCCTTTCGTTTTATAGGCGTATTAAGGCCACCCACATTCCATGTTACTACTTTGAGTGGCATTTTAGTATAATCATGCTATGTAGTGTGGCTTTACAAAGAAAAAAAAAAAAAAAGAGGAAAGAAAGGGGGAGGGGCAAGGGTTGAAACAGGGGTAGTAAAGAGAATGGACAGGCCCAAAGTATGGGGTCATATCTGTGACACAACATAACAGTACCAGGTAGTAATAATAATAACACCACCACCCTCCCAGTGATCAGAATATTTCCCAGTAATATGCCGTTGACATTAAGCCTAAGCTCAGTGGTATGTGTAGGTGAACTTACAGTGTTCCGGCGTTGTGTATGCATATAAGCTAATTTCTCCTCTTCTGTTAGAACCGCTATAATTCCCCATTGTCCCCTCTCAGCGTTAGTTATACGGGTGCTTGACACATAACTCTGTGTTGTCTTTAGCATCAGTCTCTTCACTATAGGACTGCTGGATATATTTGCTAGGCTTTTAGACCTGAGTACTCTGCAATGAGTATGTAATTGTATGAGTTCCATGGGACTTAACATACTAAATGGGGAGGTGGCCAAATTGCAATCATTAAGCTGGTGAAAGATCCCTCCCCCCCCCCCCACAATCAGTGGTCCCTCCTATCTCCATGTTATGGAATTTATCACTTAGGTTTTCCTGTGGGCATGTTTGCGGTAGGAGTATAACCCCATATGACTGGGAAAAGCCCTTGTATATGCAATGATCTGTGAACACTGGATCTGAAGTACAAATAAAAAACCCTTAACAACATACATAACATTAAGTAAATTATATCTAACCTTGAATTTCCATTGTATCTCTACATTTTTCGTTTCCCATAGCAGACATGTCAGCAAAAAACATAATAAAATTGTACAACAACAAAACATTTCACACATGCATAACATTACCCAAGAGGCCAGTGATGGCCTCTTCCCATCTCGGATCGGCCTTATGGCCCAAAGTTCTCCAACTGTCCAAGCAATGGCTTCCAAAAAGTCCCAATCAGCCATTTGGGGTAAGCCATTGTTTTACTGCAAAGGAGCCCAACAGCTCCAGGTTGAGTCTAAGGTAGAAATGGTATATTTACTCTGGCTGGTGACGTTGCTCCGTGGCGAGACAGCTTTTTAACGCCTGCGGAGAGTGAAATATCTTAATTCCATGAGGTGTCTGTAGCCTTAATTTTGCTGGATACAAGAGAGCTACTTGTCTCCCCTGATCGTATAGCTGGGAGCATAATGGTGCAAATTCCTTCCTTTGTTTCGTTACCTCCATGGAGGAATCTTGAAAAAGGAGGAGTTTTGATCCGTCGTACACGATCTCTTTGTGGGTTCGATAAGCTCTTAGGATTTTAAGCTTCTCCTGAAAATTCAGGCATTTGAATATCACCTGCCTGGGTTTAGCCTGTGTTTGGTCCAGGCCTCTTTCAGGCCCTATCCGATGTGCCCTCGCCACATCTATAGGCAGAATGTCAGGGTGTATGCCCAAAAGTTTAGGGAAAGTTAGTGCTGTGAACTCCAGGAGGCTTTTGCCTTTGAGGGTTTCCGGGACTCCCACAATGCGGAGGTTGTTGCGATGACTCCTATTTTCCAGGTTGTCTACACGTTCCTGGAGAGCTTGTGACTTTTTGACCAGTTGTTTAATTGTTGTGTCCGCAGCAACTTGTCTGTCCTCCACATCGGAGATGCGAGTCTCAGCAGCATTTATTCTGGAGGCAAATTTATGAACTTCGCATGTCAGGGTATCAACTCCCGCCTGTAGAGAGTCCATTTTGGGGAGAAAAAAGGACTTTAATTCCTGTAACAGGGCATTGTGATCCAACCCTTGCATTGGTGCTTGGTCTATCAATACTGAATTTTCTGAGTGGATTTCCGCTAAGTGTTTCTGTTGTTTTTTATTCTCAGCGGTTTTCGCCCTGTGCGACATGTCTGTTGCAGCAACGGGGGAGATCTTGTGAAAAAATGTATCCACTTTCATCAGTTCGCAGGGTGTCAATATTGGGGTGTTGGACACACATTCGGCTAGATTTAGAGTTCGGCGGTAAAAGGGCTGTTAACGCTCCGCGGGTTTTTTTCTGACCGCACCATAAATTTAACTCTGGTATCGAGAGTTCAAACAAATGCTGCGTTAGGCTCCAAAAAAGGAGCGTAGAGCATTTTTACCGCAAATACAACTCTCGATACCAGAGTTGCTTACGGACGCGGCCGGCCTCAAAAACGTGCTCGTGCACGATTCTCCCATAGGAAACAATGGGGCTGTTTGAGCTGAAAAAAAACCTAACACCTGCAAAAAAGCAGCGTTCAGCTCCTAACGCAGCCCCATTGTTTCCTATGGGGAAACACTTCCTACGTCTGCACCTAACACTCTAACATGTACCCCGAGTCTAAACACCCCTAACCTTACACTTATTAACCCCTAATCTGCCGCCCCCGCTATTGCTGACCCCTGCATTACACTTTTAACCCCTAATCTGCCGCTCCGTAAACCGCCGCCACCTACGTTATCCCTATGTACCCCTAATCTGCTGCCCTAACATCGCCGACCCCTATGTTATATTTATTAACCCCTAATCTGCCCCCCACAACGTCGCCGACACCTGCCTACACTTATTAACCCCTAATCTGCCGAGCGGACCTGAGCGCTACTATAATAAAGTTATTAACCCCTAATCCGCCTCACTAACCCTATCATAAATAGTATTAACCCCTAATCTGCCCTCCCTAACATCGCCGACACCTACCTTCAATTATTAACCCCTAATCTGCCGACCGGAGCTCACCGCTATTCTAATAAATGTATTAACCCCTAAAGCTAAGTCTAACCCTAACACCCCCCTAAGTTAAATATAATTTTTATCTAACAAAATAAATTAACTCTTATTAAATAAATGATTCCTATTTAAAGCTAAATACTTACCTGTAAAATAAATCCTAATATAGCTACAATATAAATTACATTTATATTATAGCTATTTTAGGATTAATATTTATTTTACAGGTAACTTTGTATTTATTTTAACCAGGTACAATAGCTATTAAATAGTTAAGAACTATTTAATAGTTACCTAGTTAAAATAATTACAAATTTACCTGTAAAATAAATCCTAACCTAAGTTATAATTAAACCTAACACTACCCTATCAATAAAATAATTAAATAAACTACCTACAATTACCTACAATTAACCTAACACTACACTATCAATAAATTAATTAAACACAATTGCTACAAATAAATACAATTAAATAAACTATCTAAAGTACAAAAAATAAAAAAGAACTAAGTTACAGAAAATAAAAAAATATTTACAAACATAAGAAAAATATTACAACAATTTTAAACTAATTACACCTACTCTAAGCCCCCTAATAAAATAACAAAGACCCCCAAAATAAAAAATTCCCTACCCTATTCTAAAATACAAAAATTACAAGCTCTTTTACCTTACCAGCCCTGAACAGGGCCCTTTGCGGGGCATGCCCCAAGAATTTCAGCTCTTTTGCCTGTAAAAGAAAACATACAATACCCCCCCCCAACATTACAACCCACCACCCACATACCCCTAATCTAACCCAAACCCCCCTTAAATAAACCTAACACTAAGCCCCTGATGATCTTCCTACCTTGTCTTCACCATGCCAGGTTCACCGATCCGTCCTGGCTCCAAGATCTTCATCCAACCCAAGCGGGGGTTGGCGATCCATAATCCGGTGCTCCAAAGTCTTCCTCCTATCCGGCAAGAAGAGGACATCCGGACCGGCAAACATCTTCTCCAAGCGGCATCTTCTATGTTCTTCCATCCGATGACGACCGGCTCCATCTTGAAGACCTCCAGCGCGGATCCATCCTCTTCTTCCGACGACTAGACGACGAATGACGGTTCCTTTAAGGGACGTCATCCAAGATGGCGTCCCTCGAATTCCGATTGGCTGATAGGATTCTATCAGCCAATCGGAATTAAGGTAGGAATTTTCTGATTGGCTGATGGAATCAGCCAATCAGAATCAAGTTCAATCCGATTGGCTGATCCAATCAGCCAATCAGATTGAGCTCGCATTCTATTGGCTGATCGGAACAGCCAATAGAATGCGAGCTCAATCTGATTGGCTGATTGGATCAGCCAATCGGATTGAACTTGATTCTGATTGGCTGATTCCATCAGCCAATCAGAAAATTCCTACCTTAATTCCGATTGGCTGATAGAATCCTATCAGCCAATCGGAATTCGAGGGACGCCATCTTGGATGACGTCCCTTAAAGGAACCGTCATTCGTCGTCTAGTCGTCGGAAGAAGAGGATGGATCCGCGCTGGAGGTCTTCAAGATGGAGCCGGTCGTCATCGGATGGAAGAACATAGAAGATGCCGCTTGGAGAAGATGTTTGCCGGTCCGGATGTCCTCTTCTTGCCGGATAGGAGGAAGACTTTGGAGCACCGGATTATGGATCGCCAACCCCCGCTTGGGTTGGATGAAGATCTTGGAGCCAGGACGGATCGGTGAACCTGGCATGGTGAAGACAAGGTAGGAAGATCATCAGGGGCTTAGTGTTAGGTTTATTTAAGGGGGGTTTGGGTTAGATTAGGGGTATGTGGGTGGTGGGTTGTAATGTTGGGGGGGGGGGGGTATTGTATGTTTTCTTTTACAGGCAAAAGAGCTGAACTTCTTGGGGCATGCCCCGCAAAGGGCCCTGTTCAGGGCTGGTAAGGTAAAAGAGCTTGTAACTTTTTAAATTTAGAATAGGGTAGGGAATTTTTTATTTTGGGGGTCTTTGTTATTTTATTAGGGGGCTTAGAGTAGGTGTAATTAGTTTAAAATTGTTGTAATATTTTTCTTATGTTTGTAAATATTTTTTTATTTTCTGTAACTTAGTTCTTTTTTATTTTTTGTACTTTAGATAGTTTATTTAATTGTATTTATTTGTAGCAATTGTGTTTAATTAATTTATTGATAGTGTAGTGTTAGGTTAATTGTAGGTAATTGTAGGTAGTTTATTTAATTATTTTATTGATAGGGTAGTGTTAGGTTTAATTATATCTTAGGTTAGGATTTATTTTACAGGTAAATTTGTAATTATTTTAACTAGGTAACTATTAAATAGTTCTTAACTATTTAATAGCTATTGTACCTGGTTAAAATAAATACAAAGTTACCTGTAAAATAAATATTAATCCTAAAATAGCTATAATATAAATGTAATTTATATTATAGCTATATTAGGATTTATTTTACAGGTAAATTTGTAATTATTTTAACTAGGTAACTATTAAATAGTTCTTAACTATTTAATAGCTATTGTACCTGGTTAAAATAAATACAAAGTTACCTGTAAAATAAATATTAATCCTAAAATAGCTATAATATAAATGTAATTTATATTGTAGCTATATTAGGATTTATTTTACAGGTAAGTATTTAGCTTTAAATAGGAATCATTTATTTAATAAGAGTTAATTTATTTCGTTAGATAAAAATTATATTTAACTTAGGGGGGTGTTAGTGTTAGGGTTAGACTTAGCTTTAGGGGTTAATACATTTATTAGAATAGCGGTGAGCTCCGGTCGGCAGATTAGGGGTTAATAATTGAAGGTAGGTGTCGGCGATGTTAGGGAGGGCAGATTAGGGGTTAATACTATTTATGATAGGGTTAGTGAGGCGGATTAGGGGTTAATAACTTTATTATAGTAGCGCTCAGGTCCGCTCGGCAGATTAGGGGTTAATAAGTGTAGGTAGGTGTCGGCAACGTTGTGGGGGGCAGATTAGGGGTTAATAAATATAACATAGGGGTCGGCGATGTTAGGGGCAGAAGATTAGGGGTACATAGGGATAACGTAGGTGGCGGCGATTTGCGGTCGGAAGATTAGGGGTTAATTATTTTAAGTAGCTTGCGGCGACGTTGTGTGGGGCAAGTTAGGGGTTAATAAATATAATATAGGGGTCGGCGGGGTTAGGGGCAGCAGATTAGGGGTACATAAGTATAACGTAGGTGGCGGTCGGCAGATTAGGGGTTAAAAATTTTAATCGAGTGGCGGCGATGTGGGGGGACCTCGGTTTAGGGGTACATAGGTAGTTTATGGGTGTTAGTGTACTTTAGGGTACAGTAGTTAAGAGCTTTATAAACCGGCGTTAGCCAGAAAGCTCTTAACTCCTGCTATTTTCAGGCGGCTGGAATCTTGTCGTTAGAGCTCTAACGCTCACTGCAGAAACGACTCTAAATACCAGCGTTAGAAAGATCCCATTGAAAAGATAGGCTACGCAAATGGCGTAGGGGGATCTGCGGTATGGAAAAGTCGCGGCTGTAAAGTGAGCGTTAGACCCTTTAATCACTGACTCCAAATACCAGCGGGCGGCCAAAACCAGCGTTAGGAGCCTCTAACGCTGGTTTTGACGGCTACCGCCGAACTCTAAATCTAGGCCTATGTTTTGTTTAAATAAAGTTCCTTGTCACAATAGCGAGTGTTTTATGTTGTAAAACTGGACCCTGGGTAACACATCTAATAAGCTGTAGTAGGCCCCAACCACATGAGCATCAACGTTTCACAGCGCTCCTTTTTAAGCTTATAATTTACTGCTGCAGGTATTAGTGGTTTTATAACAAATTGGCCAGGTTTCTTTGCCTTCCTCAAAGTCCCCACCACTTTGCGCTATGTAAGCTGCGTTATGAGTTATGAGTGTTTTTTCTCCCCTTTTTCCTTGCTTTCATTAAAGTGTTGTCGGCCCTCTGACCCTCCTTTCTACTGTTCAGCGCCCCTCTCCACAGTAATGCTGGCAATCTTCCTCCCCTGCTATAAAGACACACTCATGCCAGAGGTACTTTGATATTACCTGGCTGATTAGGGATGACCTTTCAGATTGGGCTGTCACGCCGCTCCGCAATGCGATGGTGTTTTGGCCAAGATGGCTGAGTGCTGACTTGTGGCGTCTTTCTTTTTCTGGACTCCCGGTCGCTGGATCTGATGGAACGATCCTCACACTGCTGCTATGCGTCGGCGGAGTTTCTTGCTACCCGACAAGACCTTAGAGTGTGGGACCAGGCAGAGATAAAGTGATTCGGAGCTCTATGCAAGTGCGGCTGCCTAGTAAGCCCGCCTACCGGAAGTCCACCCCATAGTTCTTTATAACAAGATTTATTTTTTAACTGAGAGATTGCTTCTTTTAGATACATGTCCTGAGGCCAGATCACTGTATTTCTCCTTTGTCCGCATTTCTGATGATGACATAGTCCCAGGATTCCATATCTTTAAGGGCTTCTCTTTCTTTTCTTGATAGATTTTTGGATGTTGATTGAATGTCTAGTTCATTGATAGTCTTACATACAATTTGGTTAAATACATCAATATTTGAACTGGTACTGCTTGTTGGGACATATTTGAATTTTATCTTTAATGCATTGTGCCAATCAGATTTTTCAGAGGGTTCTTGTTCAGTTAAAATATCTTCTAAGGTTTGAAATGATTCTAATTCCTCCTCTGACCATACTGTAGGGATATTATTTGGTTCTTTATTGGAAAAGTTATTTTTTAAGAGTAGTTTACGAAGGAACAGTTGTATATCTTTGATTATTTCAAATGTGTCTAACTGTGAGTTAAGGCAAAATGATAAACCCTTATATAAAAGGCTTATATGATGTTTGGTTAAAATTCTACCCGATAGATTTTGAATCCTTAATTCCTTACCCTCATTTGAGAGAATGGACTGGGATTTCATTTGTAAGGTTTTGTTGTTTGTGTGATGATTGAGCAAACTATGTAAAAGATCAATAGTGTTTGTTTGAACCACAGCTACTGAGATACTAGAAAAATAGGGTTGTAGTAGACAGTCAGATGAAGTCACATGAATTACTATTTCAGTAATGTGAGATTTCAATATGACTTTCAAAGCATTTGATAGTTGGATGAGTTGCATAATATTGTACTATGGCTGCCACCTGTGAGAATTTCACATAATACCTTGCAGCAGTACAACTGGTTATAACAGCCAGTAAGTGTTAACACAGTGATTTTTAGAATAATAACATCGTTATTAAATTGCTTCAAAGGAGTAGGCACAATATGGGATACACAGCATAAAAATAAATGAACAAATGGTAAGGTACCTGGTAGAAATATTGTAACAGTTGCTAAGGAGTACGGAAATCACAGGAGCTGGCAGCGTGCCTGACTTGGTAGAGAGAATCAGCTGTAACGCGGTGTGGAGATGGCGTGTGACGTCACCGCTTGTAGTTCCGGAGTTGCTTGCAAACAGCTGAGAGGTCAGCATGCAGGAGGAGAGCAGAGCGTAAATCTTAAGGGAGGATCCTAGTCTGTCAGGTCGACTGAACATCAGAGGCAGAATAACCACATCAGACGAATAACAGGCAATTAGACAGAGAAGCCGTTGACTCTTATAACTGCTAGCAAATTGACATTTCTTAAAGGGGCAGTGCTATAAGTATAAAAAGGTGAAGGAGTCCTATTGAAATAAAGTTGTATAACAGTATAATCATGAGGTGACTGTGGGTGATACACTCAGCGCCTACCCCAAAAAAGACCCTGGCTTTGGGTATTGACTCCTAGTAGTCAATGATTATAATAGAAATATGATGAACAATCCAAAGCGCCTATAAGGCCGGGTCTAAAGCTAGTTGAAACAAATTAACAACTAAATAAAAATTATATATAAAAATAACACTTTATTATTACAAGCATGGATCCATGTTACAATTGAAAAACATAAAATAAAATAGAATAAAACGATTAAAAGAATAAAACCAAAAGTAGCGCCTTATCAGACCGATCCCCCTAGTGTGGGATCTTATTCTTCTATCACCTTGCTACAGGTGGGGGTCGCCTCGTTAGGGGCTGTTTTGAAAACCTTGTGTGTTCCTCGGTATAATAGTAAAGACCACCCAGAGACTATTCTGAGATGTGGTGTGCAGTGATAATGCAGCAGAAAATTCTCAACCTTGCTTAGGGTAGTGATGGATATAATAAACCTAAGTGGCAGTAATGTGATAAGAAATTTGCAAGTGTGTCCTACATACACATTAGTGTTACCTAATAATCAAAGTTGGTGACAAGTGTGAGTGGTGCGGTAGTCGGTGAATCACATTTGAAAATGTACAGTCAATACAAATCAATAAAATCAATAGCAAAATCAAAAACAAAATACAAAAACAATAGCAAAAAAACAGTCCTTTTGGAAAAAATAATGTTCAATCCAACCAATCCTAACGTGAAAAAGAGTGAAGAAACAGTGGCCACTGTGATAAAAAAGGTTGCTGTGTTCCTGATAAATTTCTATTAACTCCTGTGAAATAGTGGCCGCCTGAAATAATACCAGGTGATGGTGCTGTAAAAATAAATTTTCATCAAGGGCCCGGCCGACCCGAAAAACCTAAAAATGGAAAACAAACACACAATAGTGCAGAGCGTATAAGTCCCAAAAGTAATAAGAAGGAGCTAGACTCACCAGTCGACGCGTTTCGGTCTGTACTAGACCTTTTTCAAGACTGGTTTCTATTGTCCTAGGTGCTCTTTTATACCCTTTTGTCAATATGAACCGGAAGTGATTGTGCAGCGATCTGTTTCCTATTTTGTTACTCGTTAAAATTATGTTAGCTAAGTTTCCTGTTTACAGCTGATCATGGCCGTATCATATCGGTTAGCTACTTCTACGGCAATTAATTGTTTTGCCTATAATTTGTATATACAAATTTTCGTGTCCAAATTACGGAAGTTACTTCCGGTCTATCCTGTACAATAACTTCCGGTCTGTATTTACCAAGATCGTGATCATTACAGATCTGTTTATACATCCTACAATTATACCCAATATTCAGAATCTTAGTGGCAAAGTGCGCACATTTATGTATTTAATAAATAAGAGGACCGACCTCTGTGCAATTTCGTCTGTGTAAAATGGGTGTGTACATGTACGTTAATCCTATTGGGTGATTCTCCCAATGTTTATGAGGTGGTGGGAAAGGGTATGTCCCTATTGGTGTATTTCGAAGGGTGCGGTTTTGAAGCTTTATTTGTTTCCTAGGTAACAGAGAAAGTGTCATATATCGAATCAAACATATACATTAAGAGTTTTATACCCATAATGAGTCTGATAATTATATCTATCATGTTCCTCCAGATGGAATAGTTAATGTTTATGTCACAAATTAATCTCTAGGAGAATTTCTATGGCTACTCGCCACTGTGTTTCTTTAAAAGTGCGTTCCAGGAGAGGGAGTTGTAATACACAAATCTAACAAATCTAAGTTCCTGTGCCATCAAACTTATCTTAAAGGGATAGGTTTCACTGAATTCGAATGTTTTGAAGTTTTGTTAGTAACAGAGAAAGTGTCATGTAACGGATCAGACATATATATTAAGAGTTTTATACCCATAATGAGTCTGATAGTTATATCTATCGTATTCCTCCAGATGGAATAGTTCATGTTTATATCACAAAAGGATCTCTAAGAGAATTTCTATGGCTACTCGCCACTGTGTTTATTTAAAGGTAAAGTGCGCTCCAGGAGAGGAAATTACAATATATGAGTCTAACAAATCTAAGTTCCTGTGCCATCAAATTCTGACCCTGTGTTTAATTAACTTGTCTTAAAGGGATGGATTTTACTGAATTCGAATGTCTGTATCGATTGTTCGATTATTTAAAGGGAATCCTTTAGATTAATGTTTGGTGAGTTTAATTCCTTGCGGATTTAGCTCCATAGTTCCATAAGCTGTTATACACATAGGTGGAACTAACTATGCTTCTATCAGAGGTATCTATTACACATTAGTGTATTCGTTTTAAAGGCTTGTTATTTGGGTACTGTAGTTTCATTATTGCTCCTTCTATATTTTTTGCGAATAACTAAGTAATAAACGTATATTATATTTAGATTATTAGATTAGAACTTTTTTTAAAAAACTTTTTGGACCAATATTGTCGCTTGGGCTCATCAAGCTGCATGTATGCGTATACAAATATGTGCAATAATTTTGCTAACCTTTTGAAGGATCTTTATCTATTGGGGAGTATTGTTTCTATTAGAAACGATCTATTTTTTAGATGAGCTTTTTAGATCTCATCACTTATTAATGTAGCAATTCCTTGTTATCTAAGAGTATGGGAAAACAGCTTACTGGATGTTGACTGAATAATCACGATAAAGTTTATAATTATCCCCATACTTTTATAAGGGGGGTTTGAGATACTGAGTACTCATTACTTATCTTTGATTAAAGGAAACACCTTCCTAGCTATTAAGTAAGTCGTCAATTGTCAAAAAGGGAGATTTCAGATATGATGGTGCTCTTTAATTATCTTTGATTAAGGGAAACACAATCCTAGATTTCAAGTGAATCGTCAATGGTCAAAAAATATTCAAAGATATTCATAATTGTCCTCCTACTTATTTGAGGAGGGGTTTCAGATAGTAAACATTGATTAATAAAGGGAGGGGAAATCAGTCGTCTATTTCCAAATCAAAGTGGACCAAGTGATCACTAATGTATGTGGTCAAATTTGGTTTACAATGATCATACCAAGAGAATGAGGAATAAGAGTGAAATATTTGTTTAGGAGATAAAGAGAGAGGAGTATGTACGGTTCTTTATAATAGATATTTCTTCCTTCCCACATAGGGTTGTGTTATTTTTCACAAGCGTGCAACAAATTGGTTCTAATCAAGACCTATGTTCAAAGGTTCAGCAGATGGGAAAGGTCCTCTTTATTATTAAGACCTTTTGGGTGCAGGCAGTCCATTAAGAATATCCATTTAGATTCATTGGTTAATAGTTGTTTTTCGTAGTTGCCACCTCTCCAATTCCTGGCAACTTTCTGAATTCCTATGTATCTCAATGTGTTGATATTTCCTTGATGTTGGGTCGCAAAATGGTGGTATAGTGGAGTATCCATATTTCTTTTTTCAATCATCAACAGGTGTTCCCGGATCCTGTCTCTAAGGGTCCTGGACGTCTGCCCTATGTATTGTAGTCCACATGGGCATTGCAGTAGGTAGATTACTCCTCTGTCCTTACATCTTATCAGATCTTGAATTTTAAATTCATCCTTGGTGTTATAGGAGTTAAATTTAGTTGTTTTCATCCCACACTTGCAGGCTTTGCACGTGTGGCAAGGGAAGAATCCTTTCACCTTCTTTCCAAACACATCCACTATTCCTCCAGATGTTTTCTTTTGGAGGCTAGGTGCCAGTCTTGTCTTTAGATTTTTCGTTTTTCTATATATGAATCTTGGGTTTTCTGGCAATTTATTTCCTAGGACCTCGTCATCTTTAAGCAGCGCCCAATGCTTCCTGAATATGTCCTCTATAACGTGTTTATTCTCACTGTACTCCGTTATCATTGCTATATTGAAGTCATCTCTATAGGATTTGTTCTTCACCTTATCTCTATATTTGGTGAGTTCTTTCCTTTCTATTTTCCTTACTTCGTTGATTTTCTCATCCAGCATTTTCTCGTCATATCCTCTCTCTATGAATTTCTCCTTTATTATTGAAGCTTGTTCTTCCCATTTGGAGGGGTCGGAGCAGTTCTTTCTCATCCGTAACATCTGTCCCTTTGGGATATTGTACTTCCATCTACCCAGGTGGCAGCTTTCTTTGTGGACATAATTGTTACTGTCCACTTCCTTAAAATGGGTTGATGTTTCCAGTTTTCCATATTTCGCCTCTATTCTCAAATCAAGGAATGTTAAAGCTGTTTGGCTGCATTCATATGTAAATTTTAAATTCATGTCGTTCTTATTCATGACTTCGATGGTATACACCAGATCTTCCATGGTGCCCTTCCAGATAAGAATGATGTCATCTATATACCGCCTGTAGAGGACCAGGTCCGCGCCCGCTGGACAGGAGTCCCAGAATATTTGCTCCCATTTTCCATCTAAATGGATATTCTTAATGGACTGCCTGCACCCAAAAGGTCTTAATAATAAAGAGGACCTTTCCCATCTGCTGAACCTTTGAACATAGGTCTTGATTAGAACCAATTTGTTGCACGCTTGTGAAAAATAACACAACCCTATGTGGGAAGGAAGAAATATCTATTATAAAGAACCGTACATACTCCTCTCTCTTTATCTCCTAAACGAATATTTCACTCTTATTCCTCATTCTCTTGGTATGATCATTGTAAACCAAATTTGACCACATACATTAGTGATCACTTGGTCCACTTTGATTTGGAAATAGACGACTGATTTCCCCTCCCTTTATTAATCAATGTTTACTATCTGAAACCCCTCCTCAAATAAGTAGGAGGACAATTATGAATATCTTTGAATATTTTTTGACCATTGACGATTCACTTGAAATCTAGGATTGTGTTTCCCTTAATCAAAGATAATTAAAGAGCACCATCATATCTGAAATCTCCCTTTTTGACAATTGACGACTTACTTAATAGCTAGGAAGGTGTTTCCTTTAATCAAAGATAAGTAATGAGTACTCAGTATCTCAAACCCCCCTTATAAAAGTATGGGGATAATTATAAACTTTATCGTGATTATTCAGTCAACATCCAGTAAGCTGTTTTCCCATACTCTTAGATAACAAGGAATTGCTACATTAATAAGTGATGAGATCTAAAAAGCTCATCTAAAAAATAGATCGTTTCTAATAGAAACAATACTCCCCAATAGATAAAGATCCTTCAAAAGGTTAGCAAAATTATTGCACATATTTGTATACGCATACATGCAGCTTGATGAGCCCAAGCGACAATATTGGTCCAAAAAGTTTTTTAAAAAAAGTTCTAATCCAATAATCTAAATATAATATACGTTTATTACTTAGTTATTCGCAAAAAATATAGAAGGAGCAATAATGAAACTACAGTACCCAAATAACAAGCCTTTAAAACGAATACACTAATGTGTAATAGATACCTCTGATAGAAGCATAGTTAGTTCCACCTATGTGTATAACAGCTTATGGAACTATGGAGCTAAATCCGCAAGGAATTAAACTCACCAAACATTAATCTAAAGGATTCCCTTTAAATAATCGAACAATCGATACAGACATTCAAATTCAGTAAAATCCATCCCTTTAAGACAAGTTAATTAAACACAGGGTCAGAATTTGATGGCACAGGAACTTAGATTTGTTAGACTCATATATTGTAATTTCCTCTCCTGGAGCGCACTTTACCTTTAAATAAACACAGTGGCGAGTAGCCATAGAAATTCTCTTAGAGATCCTTTTGTGATATAAACATGAACTATTCCATCTGGAGGAATACGATAGATATAACTATCAGACTCATTATGGGTATAAAACTCTTAATATATATGTCTGATCCGTTACATGACACTTTCTCTGTTACTAACAAAACTTCAAAACATTCGAATTCAGTGAAACCTATCCCTTTAAGATAAGTTTGATGGCACAGGAACTTAGATTTGTTAGATTTGTGTATTACAACTCCCTCTCCTGGAACGCACTTTTAAAGAAACACAGTGGCGAGTAGCCATAGAAATTCTCCTAGAGATTAATTTGTGACATAAACATTAACTATTCCATCTGGAGGAACATGATAGATATAATTATCAGACTCATTATGGGTATAAAACTCTTAATGTATATGTTTGATTCGATATATGACACTTTCTCTGTTACCTAGGAAACAAATAAAGCTTCAAAACCGCACCCTTCGAAATACACCAATAGGGACATACCCTTTCCCACCACCTCATAAACATTGGGAGAATCACCCAATAGGATTAACGTACATGTACACACCCATTTTACACAGACGAAATTGCACAGAGGTCGGTCCTCTTATTTATTAAATACATAAATGTGCGCACTTTGCCACTAAGATTCTGAATATTGGGTATAATTGTAGGATGTATAAACAGATCTGTAATGATCACGATCTTGGTAAATACAGACCGGAAGTTATTGTACAGGATAGACCGGAAGTAACTTCCGTAATTTGGACACGAAAATTTGTATATACAAATTATAGGCAAAACAATTAATTGCCGTAGAAGTAGCTAACCGATATGATACGGCCATGATCAGCTGTAAACAGGAAACTTAGCTAACATAATTTTAACGAGTAACAAAATAGGAAACAGATCGCTGCACAATCACTTCCGGTTCATATTGACAAAAGGGTATAAAAGAGCACCTAGGACAATAGAAACCAGTCTTGAAAAAGGTCTAGTACAGACCGAAACGCGTCGACTGGTGAGTCTAGCTCCTTCTTATTACTTTTGGGACTTATACGCTCTGCACTATTGTGTGTTTGTTTTCCATTTTTAGGTTTTTCGGGTCGGCCGGGCCCTTGATGAAAATTTATTTTTACAGCACCATCACCTGGTATTATTTCAGGCGGCCACTATTTCACAGGAGTTAATAGAAATTTATCAGGAACACAGCAACCTTTTTTATCACAGTGGTCACTGTTTCTTCACTCTTTTTCACGTTAGGATTGGTTGGATTGAACATTATTTTTTCCAAAAGGACTGTTTTTTTGCTATTGTTTTTGTATTTTGTTTTTGATTTTGCTATTGATTTTATTGATTTGTATTGACTGTACATTTTCAAATGTGATTCACCGACTACCGCACCACTCACACTTGTCACCAACTTTGATTATTAGGTAACACTAATGTGTATGTAGGACACACTTGCAAATTTCTTATCACATTACTGCCACTTAGGTTTATTATATCCATCACTACCCTAAGCAAGGTTGAGAATTTTCTGCTGCATTATCACTGCACACCACATCTCAGAATAGTCTCTGGGTGGTCTTTACTATTATACCGAGGAACACACAAGGTTTTCAAAACAGCCCCTAACGAGGCGACCCCCACCTGTAGCAAGGTGATAGAAGAATAAGATCCCACACTAGGGGGATCGGTCTGATAAGGCGCTACTTTTGGTTTTATTCTTTTAATCGTTTTATTCTATTTTATTTTATGTTTTTCAATTGTAACATGGATCCATGCTTGTAATAATAAAGTGTTATTTTTATATATAATTTTTATTTAGTTGTTAATTTGTTTCAACTAGCTTTAGACCCGGCCTTATAGGCGCTTTGGATTGTTCATCATATTTCTATTATAATCATTTACTACTAGGAGTCAATACCCAAAGCCAGGGTCTTTTTTGGGGTAGGCGCTGAGTGTATCACCCACAGTCACCTTTTGTCTAAAATTTCCTAGTGTCACTGAGCAGCCAACCCACATACATTTACATTAGACACACAGATTCTATATGGAGGGTCTACGTGATCTACGAGAAGCAATAGATCTGAAAATAGCTAAGGACCGAAATGTCCCTAATATAAGTGATGATGAAGAGGATGTTATTGACATCCAACTGATTTTTAGGGAACTAGAAAAACTTTTAATAACAGAGGTCAAATATAAGGCAGAAATATCTTTTCTGCAAAAATGTTTAGAACTGGATATCATACCCAAAGGGTTATTAGTTCATAAAGAATGTGCATTCCCATTGTCAGACAATATTGCTGAAAAATGGAGGAAGGTATTAATTGAGACTTCCAAAAAACTAATGGAACTCATTATAGAATATAGGCTATTGCTTACATCGAATATAGACCATGAAATAAAGGAGGATGAGGAGATTATTTTAAACCTGGAGAGCTCAGGGCCAGAAACCAAGGAGATAGCTGAAAGGAAAGAAAATCTAGTGAAGAAAGTGAGTAAAGCTAAAGAGGATGTAATACAGAAAAAAAACAAAAAGTTGATGAGAGAGTTAAATAATAAAGAGAAAACAAGCAATATGGTATCTGGTGACACGGATGCAGCAATAGAGGGCTTAGTTGAAGGAGGGACTGATATGGAACATAGAACTGAATCCAATACCCCGAAACATAACACAATATACCAAAATTCAGAACGAAGTGAGATGTTTTTAGACAATCACAAAGAAGAAAAGTATACAGAGAGGAGGCATAGGAATAACAATAATTTCCAATATCGTTATAACGACTACCAACAAAATACTGGGTCGTATACCCATGGATACAGAGGTAGACACTATAGAAGACAATACCATGACCAAAGGTGGGGAAGGGGGCAACGGAATGAGAATAGAAATAGGGAATACTACCCCAATCACTGGAACCAGGAGGATAGGAATAGAGAGGATACTTCAAACTATTGGAATAGAGAGAGGAGATATGATGATTCAAGGAGAAGATTTGATCACTACATTCCAGAATATGATACAAGAAGAAGACCAGAGGAGTTTGATCATAGAAGCCATCATTATGGGACAGAAAGTGGATACAAGCAAGGGAGGATCAGACACCAATCCGAATATCAATATAATAGAGATAAGAAGCTTCAGGACCAACGGAATAACAGCAACCATAGAGATCATGCGAACAAACAAGCGGGAGACAACCAAAGGGCACATCGGAAGGGCGAAAAGGATGGAGAAATAGAGCGAGGAGCCAATAAAATGGAGGAATGGAAGGAGATCCACAAGAAAAAGAAAGATGTGGACAAGAAACTGAGAACTCCGATGACGACTACCACATCACAACCAGGCACCTCCGACACCCTGTCCGAGCCTTTTTTAGAATTGGGACATCATCACCAAAAAAGAAGAGAAAAACAGTAGACATCAAAAATAAGGGCAAGACGCACAGGGGATGTAGAGGAGGAATAAAGATCAATAAGGCTAAACAGAAAGACAGCAACGTGGAGAAAAAAGGGACAGATAAGGGAATTTTTAACTTAAGTTCCTATGTCCTAAATGATGATGAAAAGGCGGTCTTGAATTACGGACTGTCATTTGCTCCTTCAAGAGACCTTGATAAATTCGGTACCTTCGTGAATACGAAGGAGTTTATCAGAAAATTAACTTTGAAAAGGTTTTTTCTTAAGGCCGAGTTAGAGAATGAAGTACAGCAGAAGGATAATGTACAGGCTGAATCAAGGGATGAGTATATACACACCGAACTGAAACCAAAGTCTAGCTTCTACCCTGTAAACAGTAAAGGAACGGCAATAGAAGCCTTTGAGACTATTGTCTGCAAAGAGATAAGAGGAATACGAACAAAGAAATCAAAACATAAGAAACAAAATCTGACAAAGAAACAACGAGAGACCATTATAAAGTTGGAGAAGAACCAGGATCTGACGATAAAATCTGCGGATAAAGGGGGAGGAATTGTCCTGATGGATAGAAAGGACTATGAGGCCGAGAACAGCCGAATTCTGAGTGATAGGAACACGTACGAGGAACTAAAAGGAAACCCTATGGACCAATATAAGAGTGAACTTATAGATCTACTAAAGGAGGCCAATGAAGAAGGGATACTGAATGACAAGGAATTCAATTATTTGAACATAAAGTACCCGATCATACCGATACTATACCACCTACCGAAGATCCACAAATCCCTAACCAGACCTCCCGGAAGACCAATCATTTCGGGAATAGGATCCTTGAGTTGCAACTTGTCTGAATATATAGACCAACATCTACAGAAAATCGTCAAGAAGTTACCCTCATATCTAAGGGACTCGACACAGGTCTTGAACCTGATAGAAGATATACCCTGGAAGGATGGCTATATATTGGCATCATGTGACGTGACGGCACTGTATACGAGCATCCCGCATGAGGAGGGAATCGAAGCAGTGAAGTTCTTTCTGGATAAAGAGCCCGATATACCGACTAAACAGAATGAGTTTATACTGGAGAGTATACGATATATTCTTACACACAATTTCTTCAGTAATAATGGAAAATTCTACTTACAAACCTGTGGAACAGCCATGGGGACCAGGTTCGCGCCCAGCTATGCGAATCTCTATATGGGAAAATGGGAGCAAATATTCTGGGACTCCTGTCCAGCGGGTGCGGACCTGGTCCTCTACAGGCGGTATATAGATGACATCATTCTTATCTGGAAGGGCACCATGGAAGATCTGGTGTATACCATCGAAGTCATGAATAAGAACGACATGAATTTAAAGTTTACATATGAATGCAGCCAAACAGCTTTAACATTCCTTGATTTGAGAATAGAGGCGAAATATGGAAAACTGGAAACATCAACCCATTTTAAGGAAGTGGACAGTAACAATTATGTCCACAAAGAAAGCTGCCACCTGGGTAGATGGAAGTACAATATCCCAAAGGGACAGATGTTACGGATGAGAAAGAACTGCTCCGACCCCTCCAAATGGGAAGAACAAGCTTCAATAATAAAGGAGAAATTCATAGAGAGAGGATATGACGAGAAAATGCTGGATGAGAAAATCAACGAAGTAAGGAAAATAGAAAGGAAAGAACTCACCAAATATAGAGATAAGGTGAAGAACAAATCCTATAGAGATGACTTCAATATAGCAATGATAACGGAGTACAGTGAGAATAAACACGTTATAGAGGACATATTCAGGAAGCATTGGGCGCTGCTTAAAGATGACGAGGTCCTAGGAAATAAATTGCCAGAAAACCCAAGATTCATATATAGAAAAACGAAAAATCTAAAGACAAGACTGGCACCTAGCCTCCAAAAGAAAACATCTGGAGGAATAGTGGATGTGTTTGGAAAGAAGGTGAAAGGATTCTTCCCTTGCCACACGTGCAAAGCCTGCAAGTGTGGGATGAAAACAACTAAATTTAACTCCTATAACACCAAGGATGAATTTAAAATTCAAGATCTGATAAGATGTAAGGACAGAGGAGTAATCTACCTACTGCAATGCCCATGTGGACTACAATACATAGGGCAGACGTCCAGGACCCTTAGAGACAGGATCCGGGAACACCTGTTGATGATTGAAAAAAGAAATATGGATACTCCACTATACCACCATTTTGCGACCCAACATCAAGGAAATATCAACACATTGAGATACATAGGAATTCAGAAAGTTGCCAGGAATTGGAGAGGTGGCAACTACGAAAAACAACTATTAACCAATGAATCTAAATGGATATTCTTAATGGACTGCCTGCACCCAAAAGGTCTTAATAATAAAGAGGACCTTTCCCATCTGCTGAACCTTTGAACATAGGTCTTGATTAGAACCAATTTGTTGCACGCTTGTGAAAAATAACACAACCCTATGTGGGAAGGAAGAAATATCTATTATAAAGAACCGTACATACTCCTCTCTCTTTATCTCCTAAACAAATATTTCACTCTTATTCCTCATTCTCTTGGTATGATCATTGTAAACCAAATTTGACCACATACATTAGTGATCACTTGGTCCACTTTGATTTGGAAATAGACGACTGATTTCCCCTCCCTTTATTAATCAATGTTTACTATCTGAAACCCCTCCTCAAATAAGTAGGAGGACAATTATGAATATCTTTGAATATTTTTTGACCATTGACGATTCACTTGAAATCTAGGATTGTGTTTCCCTTAATCAAAGATAATTAAAGAGCACCATCATATCTGAAATCTCCCTTTTTGACAATTGACGACTTACTTAATAGCTAGGAAGGTGTTTCCTTTAATCAAAGATAAGTAATGAGTACTCAGTATCTCAAACCCCCCTTATAAAAGTATGGGGATAATTATAAACTTTATCGTGATTATTCAGTCAACATCCAGTAAGCTGTTTTCCCATACTCTTAGATAACAAGGAATTGCTACATTAATAAGTGATGAGATCTAAAAAGCTCATCTAAAAAATAGATCGTTTCTAATAGAAACAATACTCCCCAATAGATAAAGATCCTTCAAAAGGTTAGCAAAATTATTGCACATATTTGTATACGCATACATGCAGCTTGATGAGCCCAAGCGACAATATTGGTCCAAAAAGTTTTTTAAAAAAAGTTCTAATCCAATAATCTAAATATAATATACGTTTATTACTTAGTTATTCGCAAAAAATATAGAAGGAGCAATAATGAAACTACAGTACCCAAATAACAAGCCTTTAAAACGAATACACTAATGTGTAATAGATACCTCTGATAGAAGCATAGTTAGTTCCACCTATGTGTATAACAGCTTATGGAACTATGGAGCTAAATCCGCAAGGAATTAAACTCACCAAACATTAATCTAAAGGATTCCCTTTAAATAATCGAACAATCGATACAGACATTCGAATTCAGTAAAATCCATCCCTTTAAGACAAGTTAATTAAACACAGGGTCAGAATTTGATGGCACAGGAACTTAGATTTGTTAGACTCATATATTGTAATTTCCTCTCCTGGAGCGCACTTTACCTTTAAATAAACACAGTGGCGAGTAGCCATAGAAATTCTCTTAGAGATCCTTTTGTGATATAAACATGAACTATTCCATCTGGAGGAATACGATAGATATAACTATCAGACTCATTATGGGTATAAAACTCTTAATATATATGTCTGATCCGTTACATGACACTTTCTCTGTTACTAACAAAACTTCAAAACATTCGAATTCAGTGAAACCTATCCCTTTAAGATAAGTTTGATGGCACAGGAACTTAGATTTGTTAGATTTGTGTATTACAACTCCCTCTCCTGGAACGCACTTTTAAAGAAACACAGTGGCGAGTAGCCATAGAAATTCTCCTAGAGATTAATTTGTGACATAAACATTAACTATTCCATCTGGAGGAACATGATAGATATAATTATCAGACTCATTATGGGTATAAAACTCTTAATGTATATGTTTGATTCGATATATGACACTTTCTCTGTTACCTAGGAAACAAATAAAGCTTCAAAACCGCACCCTTCGAAATACACCAATAGGGACATACCCTTTCCCACCACCTCATAAACATTGGGAGAATCACCCAATAGGATTAACGTACATGTACACACCCATTTTACACAGACGAAATTGCACAGAGGTCGGTCCTCTTATTTATTAAATACATAAATGTGCGCACTTTGCCACTAAGATTCTGAATATTGGGTATAATTGTAGGATGTATAAACAGATCTGTAATGATCACGATCTTGGTAAATACAGACCGGAAGTTATTGTACAGGATAGACCGGAAGTAACTTCCGTAATTTGGACACGAAAATTTGTATATACAAATTATAGGCAAAACAATTAATTGCCGTAGAAGTAGCTAACCGATATGATACGGCCATGATCAGCTGTAAACAGGAAACTTAGCTAACATAATTTTAACGAGTAACAAAATAGGAAACAGATCGCTGCACAATCACTTCCGGTTCATATTGACAAAAGGGTATAAAAGAGCACCTAGGACAATAGAAACCAGTCTTGAAAAAGGTCTAGTACAGACCGAAACGCGTCGACTGGTGAGTCTAGCTCCTTCTTATTACTTTTGGGACTTATACGCTCTGCACTATTGTGTGTTTGTTTTCCATTTTTAGGTTTTTCGGGTCGGCCGGGCCCTTGATGAAAATTTATTTTTACAGCACCATCACCTGGTATTATTTCAGGCGGCCACTATTTCACAGGAGTTAATAGAAATTTATCAGGAACACAGCAACCTTTTTTATCACAGTGGCCACTGTTTCTTCACTCTTTTTCACGTTAGGATTGGTTGGATTGAACATTATTTTTTCCAAAAGGACTGTTTTTTTGCTATTGTTTTTGTATTTTGTTTTTGATTTTGCTATTGATTTTATTGATTTGTATTGACTGTACATTTTCAAATGTGATTCACCGACTACCGCACCACTCACACTTGTCACCAACTTTGATTATTAGGTAACACTAATGTGTATGTAGGACACACTTGCAAATTTCTTATCACATTACTGCCACTTAGGTTTATTATATCCATCACTACCCTAAGCAAGGTTGAGAATTTTCTGCTGCATTATCACTGCACACCACATCTCAGAATAGTCTCTGGGTGGTCTTTACTATTATACCGAGGAACACACAAGGTTTTCAAAACAGCCCCTAACGAGGCGACCCCCACCTGTAGCAAGGTGATAGAAGAATAAGATCCCACACTAGGGGGATCGGTCTGATAAGGCGCTACTTTTGGTTTTATTCTTTTAATCGTTTTATTCTATTTTATTTTATGTTTTTCAATTGTAACATGGATCCATGCTTGTAATAATAAAGTGTTAT
The DNA here is from genome assembly GCF_027579735.1 of Bombina bombina. NCBI lineage: Eukaryota > Metazoa > Chordata > Amphibia > Anura > Bombinatoridae > Bombina > Bombina bombina. The sequence continues at coordinate 1,448,925,806 of NC_069499.1, read as the reverse complement.
TTTTATATATAATTTTTATTTAGTTGTTAATTTGTTTCAACTAGCTTTAGACCCGGCCTTATAGGCGCTTTGGATTGTTCATCATATTTCTATTATAATCATTGACTACTAGGAGTCAATACCCAAAGCCAGGGTCTTTTTTGGGGTAGGCGCTGAGTGTATCACCCACAGTCACCTTTTGTCTAAAATTTCCTAGTGTCACTGAGCAGCCAACCCACATACATTTACATTAGACACACAGATTCTATATGGAGGGTCTACGTGATCTACGAGAAGCAATAGATCTGAAAATAGCTAAGGACCGAAATGTCCCTAATATAAGTGATGATGAAGAGGATGTTATTGACATCCAACTGATTTTTAGGGAACTAGAAAAACTTTTAATAACAGAGGTCAAATATAAGGCAGAAATATCTTTTCTGCAAAAATGTTTAGAACTGGATATCATACCCAAAGGGTTATTAGTTCATAAAGAATGTGCATTCCCATTGTCAGACAATATTGCTGAAAAATGGAGGAAGGTATTAATTGAGACTTCCAAAAAACTAATGGAACTCATTATAGAATATAGGCTATTGCTTACATCGAATATAGACCATGAAATAAAGGAGGATGAGGAGATTATTTTAAACCTGGAGAGCTCAGGGCCAGAAACCAAGGAGATAGCTGAAAGGAAAGAAAATCTAGTGAAGAAAGTGAGTAAAGCTAAAGAGGATGTAATACAGAAAAAAAACAAAAAGTTGATGAGAGAGTTAAATAATAAAGAGAAAACAAGCAATATGGTATCTGGTGACACGGATGCAGCAATAGAGGGCTTAGTTGAAGGAGGGACTGATATGGAACATAGAACTGAATCCAATACCCCGAAACATAACACAATATACCAAAATTCAGAACGAAGTGAGATGTTTTTAGACAATCACAAAGAAGAAAAGTATACAGAGAGGAGGCATAGGAATAACAATAATTTCCAATATCGTTATAACGACTACCAACAAAATACTGGGTCGTATACCCATGGATACAGAGGTAGACACTATAGAAGACAATACCATGACCAAAGGTGGGGAAGGGGGCAACGGAATGAGAATAGAAATAGGGAATACTACCCCAATCACTGGAACCAGGAGGATAGGAATAGAGAGGATACTTCAAACTATTGGAATAGAGAGAGGAGATATAATGATTCAAGGAGAAGATTTGATCACTACATTCCAGAATATGATACAAGAAGAAGACCAGAGGAGTTTGATCATAGAAGCCATCATTATGGGACAGAAAGTGGATACAAGCAAGGGAGGATCAGACACCAATCCGAATATCAATATAATAGAGATAAGAAGCTTCAGGACCAACGGAATAACAGCAACCATAGAGATCATGCGAACAAACAAGCGGGAGACAACCAAAGGGCACATCGGAAGGGCGAAAAGGATGGAGAAATAGAGCGAGGAGCCAATAAAATGGAGGAATGGAAGGAGATCCACAAGAAAAAGAAAGATGTGGACAAGAAACTGAGAACTCCGATGACGACTACCACATCACAACCAGGCACCTCCGACACCCTGTCCGAGCCTTTTTTAGAATTGGGACATCATCACCAAAAAAGAAGAGAAAAACAGTAGACATCAAAAATAAGGGCAAGACGCACAGGGGATGTAGAGGAGGAATAAAGATCAATAAGGCTAAACAGAAAGACAGCAACGTGGAGAAAAAAGGGACAGATAAGGGAATTTTTAACTTAAGTTCCTATGTCCTAAATGATGATGAAAAGGCGGTCTTGAATTACGGACTGTCATTTGCTCCTTCAAGAGACCTTGATAAATTCGGTACCTTCGTGAATACGAAGGAGTTTATCAGAAAATTAACTTTGAAAAGGTTTTTTCTTAAGGCCGAGTTAGAGAATGAAGTACAGCAGAAGGATAATGTACAGGCTGAATCAAGGGATGAGTATATACACACCGAACTGAAACCAAAGTCTAGCTTCTACCCTGTAAACAGTAAAGGAACGGCAATAGAAGCCTTTGAGACTATTGTCTGCAAAGAGATAAGAGGAATACGAACAAAGAAATCAAAACATAAGAAACAAAATCTGACAAAGAAACAACGAGAGACCATTATAAAGTTGGAGAAGAACCAGGATCTGACGATAAAATCTGCGGATAAAGGGGGAGGAATTGTCCTGATGGATAGAAAGGACTATGAGGCCGAGAACAGCCGAATTCTGAGTGATAGGAACACGTACGAGGAACTAAAAGGAAACCCTATGGACCAATATAAGAGTGAACTTATAGATCTACTAAAGGAGGCCAATGAAGAAGGGATACTGAATGACAAGGAATTCAATTATTTGAACATAAAGTACCCGATCATACCGATACTATACCACCTACCGAAGATCCACAAATCCCTAACCAGACCTCCCGGAAGACCAATCATTTCGGGAATAGGATCCTTGAGTTGCAACTTGTCTGAATATATAGACCAACATCTACAGAAAATCGTCAAGAAGTTACCCTCATATCTAAGGGACTCGACACAGGTCTTGAACCTGATAGAAGATATACCCTGGAAGGATGGCTATATATTGGCATCATGTGACGTGACGGCACTGTATACGAGCATCCCGCATGAGGAGGGAATCGAAGCAGTGAAGTTCTTTCTGGATAAAGAGCCCGATATACCGACTAAACAGAATGAGTTTATACTGGAGAGTATACGATATATTCTTACACACAATTTCTTCAGTAATAATGGAAAATTCTACTTACAAACCTGTGGAACAGCCATGGGGACCAGGTTCGCGCCCAGCTATGCGAATCTCTATATGGGAAAATGGGAGCAAATATTCTGGGACTCCTGTCCAGCGGGTGCGGACCTGGTCCTCTACAGGCGGTATATAGATGACATCATTCTTATCTGGAAGGGCACCATGGAAGATCTGGTGTATACCATCGAAGTCATGAATAAGAACGACATGAATTTAAAGTTTACATATGAATGCAGCCAAACAGCTTTAACATTCCTTGATTTGAGAATAGAGGCGAAATATGGAAAACTGGAAACATCAACCCATTTTAAGGAAGTGGACAGTAACAATTATGTCCACAAAGAAAGCTGCCACCTGGGTAGATGGAAGTACAATATCCCAAAGGGACAGATGTTACGGATGAGAAAGAACTGCTCCGACCCCTCCAAATGGGAAGAACAAGCTTCAATAATAAAGGAGAAATTCATAGAGAGAGGATATGACGAGAAAATGCTGGATGAGAAAATCAACGAAGTAAGGAAAATAGAAAGGAAAGAACTCACCAAATATAGAGATAAGGTGAAGAACAAATCCTATAGAGATGACTTCAATATAGCAATGATAACGGAGTACAGTGAGAATAAACACGTTATAGAGGACATATTCAGGAAGCATTGGGCGCTGCTTAAAGATGACGAGGTCCTAGGAAATAAATTGCCAGAAAACCCAAGATTCATATATAGAAAAACGAAAAATCTAAAGACAAGACTGGCACCTAGCCTCCAAAAGAAAACATCTGGAGGAATAGTGGATGTGTTTGGAAAGAAGGTGAAAGGATTCTTCCCTTGCCACACGTGCAAAGCCTGCAAGTGTGGGATGAAAACAACTAAATTTAACTCCTATAACACCAAGGATGAATTTAAAATTCAAGATCTGATAAGATGTAAGGACAGAGGAGTAATCTACCTACTGCAATGCCCATGTGGACTACAATACATAGGGCAGACGTCCAGGACCCTTAGAGACAGGATCCGGGAACACCTGTTGATGATTGAAAAAAGAAATATGGATACTCCACTATACCACCATTTTGCGACCCAACATCAAGGAAATATCAACACATTGAGATACATAGGAATTCAGAAAGTTGCCAGGAATTGGAGAGGTGGCAACTACGAAAAACAACTATTAACCAATGAATCTAAATGGATATTCTTAATGGACTGCCTGCACCCAAAAGGTCTTAATAATAAAGAGGACCTTTCCCATCTGCTGAACCTTTGAACATAGGTCTTGATTAGAACCAATTTGTTGCACGCTTGTGAAAAATAACACAACCCTATGTGGGAAGGAAGAAATATCTATTATAAAGAACCGTACATACTCCTCTCTCTTTATCTCCTAAACGAATATTTCACTCTTATTCCTCATTCTCTTGGTATGATCATTGTAAACCAAATTTGACCACATACATTAGTGATCACTTGGTCCACTTTGATTTGGAAATAGACGACTGATTTCCCCTCCCTTTATTAATCAATGTTTACTATCTGAAACCCCTCCTCAAATAAGTAGGAGGACAATTATGAATATCTTTGAATATTTTTTGACCATTGACGATTCACTTGAAATCTAGGATTGTGTTTCCCTTAATCAAAGATAATTAAAGAGCACCATCATATCTGAAATCTCCCTTTTTGACAATTGACGACTTACTTAATAGCTAGGAAGGTGTTTCCTTTAATCAAAGATAAGTAATGAGTACTCAGTATCTCAAACCCCCCTTATAAAAGTATGGGGATAATTATAAACTTTATCGTGATTATTCAGTCAACATCCAGTAAGCTGTTTTCCCATACTCTTAGATAACAAGGAATTGCTACATTAATAAGTGATGAGATCTAAAAAGCTCATCTAAAAAATAGATCGTTTCTAATAGAAACAATACTCCCCAATAGATAAAGATCCTTCAAAAGGTTAGCAAAATTATTGCACATATTTGTATACGCATACATGCAGCTTGATGAGCCCAAGCGACAATATTGGTCCAAAAAGTTTTTTAAAAAAAGTTCTAATCCAATAATCTAAATATAATATACGTTTATTACTTAGTTATTCGCAAAAAATATAGAAGGAGCAATAATGAAACTACAGTACCCAAATAACAAGCCTTTAAAACGAATACACTAATGTGTAATAGATACCTCTGATAGAAGCATAGTTAGTTCCACCTATGTGTATAACAGCTTATGGAACTATGGAGCTAAATCCGCAAGGAATTAAACTCACCAAACATTAATCTAAAGGATTCCCTTTAAATAATCGAACAATCGATACAGACATTCGAATTCAGTAAAATCCATCCCTTTAAGACAAGTTAATTAAACACAGGGTCAGAATTTGATGGCACAGGAACTTAGATTTGTTAGACTCATATATTGTAATTTCCTCTCCTGGAGCGCACTTTACCTTTAAATAAACACAGTGGCGAGTAGCCATAGAAATTCTCTTAGAGATCCTTTTGTGATATAAACATGAACTATTCCATCTGGAGGAATACGATAGATATAACTATCAGACTCATTATGGGTATAAAACTCTTAATATATATGTCTGATCCGTTACATGACACTTTCTCTGTTACTAACAAAACTTCAAAACATTCGAATTCAGTGAAACCTATCCCTTTAAGATAAGTTTGATGGCACAGGAACTTAGATTTGTTAGATTTGTGTATTACAACTCCCTCTCCTGGAAAGCACTTTTAAAGAAACACAGTGGCGAGTAGCCATAGAAATTCTCCTAGAGATTAATTTGTGACATAAACATTAACTATTCCATCTGGAGGAACATGATAGATATAATTATCAGACTCATTATGGGTATAAAACTCTTAATGTATATGTTTGATTCGATATATGACACTTTCTCTGTTACCTAGGAAACAAATAAAGCTTCAAAACCGCACCCTTCGAAATACACCAATAGGGACATACCCTTTCCCACCACCTCATAAACATTGGGAGAATCACCCAATAGGATTAACGTACATGTACACACCCATTTTACACAGACGAAATTGCACAGAGGTCGGTCCTCTTATTTATTAAATACATAAATGTGCGCACTTTGCCACTAAGATTCTGAATATTGGGTATAATTGTAGGATGTATAAACAGATCTGTAATGATCACGATCTTGGTAAATACAGACCGGAAGTTATTGTACAGGATAGACCGGAAGTAACTTCCGTAATTTGGACACGAAAATTTGTATATACAAATTATAGGCAAAACAATTAATTGCCGTAGAAGTAGCTAACCGATATGATACGGCCATGATCAGCTGTAAACAGGAAACTTAGCTAACATAATTTTAACGAGTAACAAAATAGGAAACAGATCGCTGCACAATCACTTCCGGTTCATATTGACAAAAGGGTATAAAAGAGCACCTAGGACAATAGAAACCAGTCTTGAAAAAGGTCTAGTACAGACTGAAACGCGTCGACTGGTGAGTCCAGCTCCTTCTTATTACTTTTGGGACTTATACGCTCTGCACTATTGTGTGTTTGTTTTCCATTTTTAGGTTTTTCGGGTCGGCCGGGCCCTTGATGAAAATTTATTTTTACAGCACCATCACCTGGTATTATTTCAGGCGGCCACTATTTCACAGGAGTTAATAGAAATTTATCAGGAACACAGCAACCTTTTTTATCACAGTGGCCACTGTTTCTTCACTCTTTTTCACGTTAGGATTGGTTGGATTGAACATTATTTTTTCCAAAAGGACTGTTTTTTTGCTATTGTTTTTGTATTTTGTTTTTGATTTTGCTATTGATTTTATTGATTTGTATTGACTGTACATTTTCAAATGTGATTCACCGACTACCGCACCACTCACACTTGTCACCAACTTTGATTATTAGGTAACACTAATGTGTATGTAGGACACACTTGCAAATTTCTTATCACATTACTGCTACTTAGGTTTATTATATCCATCACTACCCTAAGCAAGGTTGAGAATTTTCTGCTGCATTATCACTGCACACCACATCTCAGAATAGTCTCTGGGTGGTCTTTACTATTATACAGAGGAACACACAAGGTTTTCAAAACAGCCCCTAACGAGGCGACCCCCACCTGTAGCAAGGTGATAGAAGAATAAGATCCCACACTAGGGGGATCGGTCTGATAAGGCGCTACTTTTGGTTTTATTCTTTTAATCGTTTTATTCTATTTTATTTTATGTTTTTCAATTGTAACATGGATCCATGCTTGTAATAATAAAGTGTTATTTTTATATATAATTTTTATTTAGTTGTTAATTTGTTTCAACTAGCTTTAGACCCGGCCTTATAGGCGCTTTGGATTGTTCATCATAACAGTATAATCATGACAGTTTGTGACTTGTCTCTGTTGTTTTTCTTGTTCCTTCTCTGTCTTTTGTTTTTTCCACCCACCTCTCCTGGTGCTTCAGAATCTGTGCTTGCATCTTCTTCTAAAAAATTATTTTGTTTTCCTGTTCTCTACTATAACAGACTCAAATGAGGTGGAAGGCTCAGATGTTCTTTCTGTTTCAGTGCTGTCTTGTTCATTATCAGTATCTGAAACATCTGTTTCAACAATGTTAACTCTCCTCTGAGACCTGAGATTGGTTGTATTTGTTCTGTTTTTCCATTTACAGTATATACCTTGTTGTTGTTAAAATCCTGAATATCTCTATTTAGTTTACCTTTTTGGGTAATTTTTATTTCATTCTCATATTTATCCAGTTCCTTTTGGTATAGGCATTCTCAAATGTATTTAAATTTTTGAATTGTTTTAATTGCTCATTCTGAGTTTTAATAAGAATGTCAAGTCGCTCATATTTGGATGAATTGCATTTGATAAGAATCTTCATTTGTTTGTTGGAAGATTCTTATCAACCACAAATAATCTGAATATGAAAGACTTGAAAGTCTTATTAAAAATCAGAATGAACAATTAAAACAATTAGAACATTTGAGAATGCCTACAGGAAATACCAAAAAAGGAGAGGTGGGTGGAAAAAACAAAAGACAGACAAGGAACAAGACAAACAGAGACAAGTCACAAACAACAAAACCTTACAAACAAAATACCAGTCGATTCTCTCAAATGAGGATGAAGAATTAAGGATTATAAATCTATTGGATATAATTTTAACCAAACCAAACATAATTTTAATCTAAGGGTTTATTATTTTGCCCCAACTCACAGTTAGACAAATTTGAAACAATAAAGATATACAACTATTAATTCGTAAACTATTCTTAAAAAGCACTTTTCCAATAAAGGACCAACTAATATCCCTACAGTATGGTCAAAAGAGGAATTAGAATCATTACAAACCCTAGAAAATATTTTAACTGAACAAGAACCCTCTAAAAAATCTGATTGTGCAAGGCATTAAAGATCAAATCCAAATATGTCCCAACAAGCAATACCAGTTTGAATATTGATGTATTTAACAAAATAGTTTGTAGGAATATCAATGAACTAGACATTCAATCAACATCTAAAAATCTATCAAGAAATGAAAGAGAAGCCCTTAAAGATATCGAATTCTGGGATGATGTCATCATCAGAAATGTGGACAAAGGAGGAAATATAGAGATCCGACCTCAGGACATGTATCTAAAAGAAGCAATCTCTCAGTTAAAAAATAAATCCTGTTATAAAGAATTATTTGGTAATCAAGTCTCAGAATTACACCAACAGTATCTCAGACTAATTGACCAAGCCAGAAAAAGTGGCCTCATTACCATAAAAGAAAATAAATTCCTCAATGTGTTACATCCCAAAACTGCAACATTTTACTTATTCCCAAAGTTCAAAAGAATAGTAAACAACCTCCAGGTTGACCAATTGTGTCAGGTAATGAGAATTTAACTGAAAGAGCGAGTCAATACATTGACTTAAAATAGTAATAAGCAAATGTCCACAGCGCTTCTTTGGTTATTCAATATTCTTTATTAGTTACTCAGACATCCAAATGATAAGCGACGTTTCGGGTAACAACCCTTACTCATGCTTTACATATGTGTTTAATACCTTTATATACACTTTTAAAATTCACGCCAACCACCTTATTAGTGGCTCTGCTGCCCTCTTGTGGTGAAAAACCATCATTACACCTTATATTAAAAACACACAATATTTAAAAACATGCTAGCAAAAAAATTGCAACAATTAATACCACACGTTTGCCTATAAATGTCTAACCTTTTTCATATGTTTTATGTTATTGTTTCTTTCATAAATAGTTCAAATATTTTTAGACTTATATTTTTTCTTAAAGGAAGACTGTCCAATCATATTCTCTGTTCATTCCTTTTGGTATCATACTTTCTAATGCCCTGATCCAAAACATTTCCTTTTGTTTTAACAACTTCTCCCTATTGTTGCCATTCCTTTGGGGGCCTACACTATCTATTATCTGCCTACTAAGTTGACTTATTTGGTGGCCACACTTTAAAAAATGATGTGAGACTGGTGCTTCTGTGTTGTTGTTCCTAATGTTAGACCTATGTTGTGACATCCTATCTCTGGCCATACGTATGGACTCACCTATGTAGATTAGGGAACATGGACATTTTATTAGATAGACAATATGCGTAGATTCACAAGTGTAGTAATCTCTTATAGAATATTTTTTACCTCTCCTTGGGTGAAAGAAACTATTTCCCTTTATCATTGAATGCAACTCATGCATCCCAAACATGGAAAGCATCCTAAATTTTTCTTGTTTAGGAATGTTTGTTTATCTTTCTTTTTGGATCCAACATCTGTTTTTGTTAAATGGTCCCCTAGATTTTTCACTCTTTTGTAGGCCATAAGGGGTACCTCTTTGAATTCATTAATCTCTTTGTTACAATCTTTTAGAATGTGCCAATGTTTCCTCACTATCTTGCTAATTTTATTACTTAGTGGGTTGTATTGTGTCACTAGCACCAACTTGTTCTGTTTTTCTTCTTTGGATTTTTCTCGCCTTCACGGATAGCCTTAATTTGATCATTAATAAGAGTTTCAGGATATCCTCTTTCTTTAAACTTCTCTTTCATTTCTTGTATTCTTTGTTTTTTCACATTTGCCTTACTATTCTGTCCACTCTTAACAGTTGGCTTTTAGGAAGGGATTCAATCAAATTCTTTGCGTGGAAACTGTCATATCTCAGTAGTGTATTGCGATCAGTGCTTTTCTTATATATATCAAATGTTAATTTGTTACCTTCTTTGATAATTCTTGTGTCAAGAAAAGTAACAGACTCTTCGCTATACTCCACTGAGAATTCTAGACCTCTTACTGCCGAGTTGTTTTCTTTAGTAAATTGTAACAGGGACTCAACGCTACCCCACCATATGCCAAACACGTCATCTATGTAGCGCCACCATGTGGCTCCATAATTGATAAACATGTTATTTTCATAGATGACCTTTTCTTCTATTTCACTCATGAATAAGTTGGCATATGATGGGGCAACGTTGGTCCCCATAGCTGTTCCCTTGATTTGAATGTACCAACAATCTTCAAAAAGAAAATGGTTCCAATACAGAATTGACCTTAACAGGTTTTCTAAAACGTCTACCTGATTCTCAGAGTATTTTTTATTCAAAGAGAGTATTTTTCTTATTATACCTAGGCCCGTCTCGTGTTTTATGACCGTATATAAGCTTTTTATGTCCATGGTAAAAGAATAAACTTGTCTGATTCCAAAACTATATTACTGGCTTTATCTAAAAAAATCTCTTGTGTCCTTTAAATATGATGGTATTTGTGTTACCTCATTCTGTAACATGTTCTCAAGAAATATAGATATGTTAGTGAAGGCTGATTCTACACTAGACACAATAGGCCTCCCTGGGGGCTTGGTGACATTTTTGTGAACCTTTGGGACTGTGTAGAAGATGGGATTTCTTGGTTCTTTATTATATAAAAACTCTTTTAATTTTTTATCAATAAGTCCCTCTTTAAATGCTTTCTCAAGTATATTAGATATTTATTTTTGTATCATAAATATAGGATTAAATCCTATTTTTTTATATGTCTCTCTGTCTCCTAGTTGTTCATATATCTCTTTTATATAGTAATCCCTGTTTAGGATCACTGTGGCTACGCCCTTGTCGGCTTTCTTAATTTTGATCTTATCTGACTTTTCCTTTAATGTTTTAATGGCCCCATATTCATTTTTACTCAAATTATGTGCAACATTTTGTTTTCTCATACCATTTCTTTTCAATTTGTCTATATCATTGTTTACCAATTCTATGAAAGTATTCAGACTATGGTTCATTATAGCTGGATTAAATGTGCTTTTATTTCTCAGATTAAATTGTTTCAAAGCCCAGCACGTGTTTTTAGTATAACCTTCATTACCATTCTGTGTGCTAGTATTGTCTTTATGATTAAACCATAATTTTAACTTAACATTCCTATAGAATTTTTGTAGATCCTTTTCTAGTTCAAAAAAGTTTATGTCAGTGTAAGGACAAAATGACAGTCCTTTTTCTAATAAGTCGTCTTCTTCTTTTGTGAGTACTGTTCCTGATATGTTTAACAAAGTGGGGGGTATTTGGCTTGTATCGCCAGAGATAGGATGTCACAACATAGGTCTAACATTAGGAACAACAACAAAGAAGCACCAGTATCACATCATTTTTTAAAGTGTGGCCACCAAATAAATCAACTTAGATGGCAGATAATAGATAGTGTAGGCCCCCAAAGGAATGGCAACAATAGGGAGAAGTTGTTAAAACAAAAGGAAATGTTTTGGATCAGGGAATTAGAAAGTATGATACCAAAAGGAATGAACAGAGAATATGATTGGACAGTCTTCCTTTAAGAAAAAATATAAGTCTAAAAATATTTGAACTATTTATGAAAGAAACAATAACAAAAAACATATGAAAAAGGTTAGACATTTATAGGCAAACGTGTGGTATTAATTGTTTGCTAGCATGTTTTTAAATATTGTGTGTTTTTAACATAAGGTGTAATGATGGTTTTTCACCACAAGAGGGCAGCAGAGCCACTAATAAGGTGGTTGGCGCGAATTTTAAAAGTGTATATAAAGGTGACGGTAATAAACACATATGTAAAGCATGAGTAAGGGTTGTTACCCGAAACGTCGCTTATCATTTGGATGTCTGAGTAACTAATAAAGAATATTGAATAACCAAAGAAGCGCTGTGGACATTTGCTTATTACTGTGGATTTAAGGGATTGTTGCAGAGTCCCTGTCCTACGTGCGCCCACTAAAGAGGTTGCTGTCTCATTTTTTATATATTTTTATACATTTTGAATACATTGATTTAAGATTAAGACAATTTTTAACCCAACTTCCATCTTATGTAAGAGACACAATGGAGGTTTTGCAGTTAATTAAAGACATCAACATCTCTAAAACCACCTAGCTTGTAACAGCAGACGTGGAATTATTATATATATGTATTAATCACAATTTGGGATTAAATGCAGTCAAACATTTTTTAGACATGTCTACTGAGGAAAGTCCAGCGCATAATCAGTTTCTGATAGATTTACTAAAGTTTGTTCTTACCAAAAATTACTCCATATTCAACAACAAATATTATTTACAAACCCAAGGTACAGCTATGGGTACTGCCTGTGCACCCACCTATGCTAATCTAATTTTTAATGATTGATACACCAACAAAGTTCCCCTGTGGATCCGGTATATCAATGATTTCCTGTTCCTTTGGGAAGGCACAGAGGAGGAACTGGATATCTTCATAAAACAAATTAAATAATAATCTGAACATCAAGTTGACCTACCACAAAAGTTAAACTAACATTTCATTTCTTGATTTACAAATTCACAAAGAGAGTCATTGAGTACAGATTTATTCAGGAAGGAAACCTCCACTAACAACAAACTTCAGTCAACCAGTGCCCATGCACCGAACACCACCAAACCGTTGCCAATAGGCAAATTTTTAAGATTAAAAAGAAACTGTTCAGATCAAACAGTTTTCAGAAAGAGTGCACTGGAACTTGAGAATAGGTTACGCCTAAGAGGATACAGCAGAAGATCTATCCTTAAAGCAAAAGAAGCGCTACAATAACCAAAAGAGCTGAAATGCTTAAAGTAAAAAACAAAACCCCTGACAACAAGACCCGATTGGTAATAACTTACAATCAACAACACAAACAAATTGTAAATACAATCCAACAAAATTGGCATATATTACAAGCTGATCCCCTATTGAGAGAGCTGATTGGGGAGATAGTGGAAATCAGCTATAGGAGGGCGAGAAATTTAAAAGAGATCTTAAGCCCAATTCATTATGCCAATAAGACCAAACAATCAAGATCAGTGGAACAAAAATCTTTTTTTCATGTGGAAATTGCTCCAGATGTAGCCACATGATAAGGAAAAAAGTGATCACTGACAGGTTTGGAAAACACCACAAAATTAAAAGATACATCAGCTGTAATACCCCAGGGGTTATTTATGCCTTTCAATGTAAATGTCCATGTACCCATATTGGTATGACTACAAGGAAACTACATACCAGAGTCATTGAACATCTTTAAAATATTCGTAATATTCCCAAAGATCTTTCCAAAGACATTTTTTCAGACATCATCAATCCAAAACATCAGAACTGAAATGTTATGGTATACAACAATTTTTACTGGTATTAAGAGGAGGTGACCTTGAGAATGCTTTATTAAAAGCTGAGACAAGGTGGATATATCTAATGGACAGTGTATAACCTAAGGGTCTAAACGAACAAAATAACTATTCCATCTTCATATAAGAACAACAAAAGAATAAATATTATTAGAAATAAATCAGATGTAATTAGTGGTGTATTTAGGTTTTTTGCTGCCCTAGGCACTCACAATTCTGCTGCCCCCCCCAAGTTTTAAGTCTTTTTAGGTCATAATTTTTTTGGACAGGGTGTAATGTGACATTTTTTAAATCATTTCCATATAAACTGTTCACCAGAGTTTGCAAATATATTATATATATTTATGAAGAATAGAGGAAGTCTGGCACTGTGTATAAACAACCCAAAATAATTGATAACCGCTTATGAGTGAGGAGGGTAGTGTAATTATCGGTATGCCTGTGTCAATTAACTAAAATATATTTTTTCCTGCTGCAGAGCTATCCCTGATACACTTGTTAAAATAACAGCATTAAAACAATGAAAAAATTGCTCTCCACCAGAGTAATCAGATGTCATGTAAAAAAACATATCCATGCCATTTGTAGCAAATTCATAATTTATAGAATGTATACATAATTTAAAGTGACATTCCTAGCCTCACACAATTTACCATAAATTGCCCAAAATTGTACAAAACAGTGACAATTTACACTTTAACTGAAAAAAGTTTATATTTGCAAATATGCGGCTAGATTACGAGTTTTGCGGTAGCTGAAAAAGCAGCGTTGGCCGGTCCCAACGCTGCTTTTTTCCTACCGCTGGTATTACGAGTCTTGCAGGTACAGGTGTACCGCTCACTTTTTTGGCCAGACTTGGAAATACCACAAATCCACTTATGTAAATTGCGTATCCTATTTTTTTAATGGCACTTGCATAGCGCCGGTATTACGAGTCTGCCAAAAAGTGAGCGGTAGACCCTCTCCTGTCAAGACTGGTACCGCATTTTAAAGTCAGTAGTTAAGAGTTTTACACTACAACGCCGTAACATAAAACTCTTTACTAAAGTGCTAAAAAGTACACTAACACCCATAAACTACCTATTAACCCCTAAACCGAGGCCCTCCCGCATCGCAAACACTAAAAAAAAATGTAACCCCTAATCTGCCGTACATCACCGCCACTATAATAAATATATTTACCCCTAAACCGCCGCACTCCCGCCTTGCAAACACTAGTTAAATATTATTAACCCCTAATCTGCTGCCCCTAACATCGCCGAAACCTACCTACATTTATTAACCCCTAATCTGCTGCCCCCAACGTCGCTGCAACTATATTAAAGTTATTAACCCCTAAATCTAAGTCTAACCCTAACACCCCCTAACTTAGGTAAAGGTTCCTTTAAATGATGTCATCCAAGATGGCGTCCCTTCAATTCCGATTGGCTGATAGAATTCAGCCAATAGTATTTTTTCTACCTTAATTCCGATTGGCTGATAGAATTCTATCAGCCAATCTGAATTGAAGGGACGCCATCTTGGATGACGTCAATTAAAGGAGCCTTCATTCAGTCTTAGCCGTCGGATGAAGAGGATGCTCCGCGTCGGATGTCTTGAAGATGGACCCGCTCCGCGCCGGATGGATGAAGATAGAAGATGCCATCTGGATGAAGACTTCTGCCCGTCTGGAGGACCACTTCTGCCCGTCTGGAGGACCACTTCTGCCAGCTTCGTTGAGGACTTCGGTCCGGTTGGGTGAAGACTTCTCCCGGTAAGGTGATCTTCAAGGGGTTAGTGTTAGTTTTTTTTAAAGGGGTATTGGGTGGGTTTTAGAGTAGGGATGGTTGTGTGGGTGGTGGGTTTTAATGTTGGGGGGGATTTGTAATTTTTTTTACAGGTAAAAGAGCTGATTACTTTGGGGCAATGCCCCGCAAAAGGCCCTTTTAAGGGCTATTTGTAATTTAGTGTAGGGTAGGGCTTTTTTATTTTGGGGGGGGCTTTTTTATTTTGTTAGGGGGGTTAGATTATGTGTAATTAGTTTAAAAATCTTGTAATTTGTTTATTATTTTCTGTAATTTAGTGGGGGGGGTTTTGTACTTTAGATATTTTTATTTAATTGCATTTAATTGTATTTCATTTAGGGAATTAATTTAATTATAGTGTAGTGTTAGGTGTTATTGTAACTTAGGTTAGGTTTTATTTTTACAGGTACTTTTGTATTTATTTTAGCTAGGTAGTTATTAAATAGTTAATAACTCTTTAGTAACTATTCTACCTAGTTAAAATAAATACAAACTTGCCTGTAAAATAAAAATAAACCCTACGCTAGATACAATGTAACTATTAGTTATATTGTAGCTAGTTTAGGATTTATTTTATAGGTAAGTATTTAGTTTTAAATAGGAATAATTTAGTTAATGATAGTTATATTTATTTATATTTATTTAAATTATATTTGTTAGGGGGTATTAGGGTTAGGGTTAGATTTAAGTTTAGGGGTTAATATGTTTATTATAGTGGCGGCGATGTTGGGGGTGGCAGATTAGGGGTTAATAAGTGTAGGTAGGTTACAGCAACATTTGGGGGCGGCAGATTAGGGGTTAATAAATATAATGTAGGTGGCGGCAGTGTCCGGAGAGGCAGATTTGTGTTAATAAGTATAATGTAGGTGGCGGCGATGTCCGGAGCGGCAGATTAGGGGTTAATAATATAATGTAGGTGTTGGCGATGTCGGGGGCGGGTTAATAAGTGTAAGATTAGGGGTGTTTAGACTCGGGGTTCATGTTAGGGTGTTAGGTGTAGACATAAATTTTATTTCCCCACAGGAATCAATGGGGCTGCGTTAAGAGCTAAACGCTGCTTTTTTGCAGGCTTTTTTTCAGCCTGCCCTCCCCGTTGATTCCTATGGGGAAATCGTGCACGAGCACATTACACCAGCTCACCGCTGACTTAAGCAGCGCTGGTATTGGAGTGAGATTTTGAGCAAAATTTTGCTCTACGCTCACTTCTTGTCTTTTAACGCCGGGTTTGTAAAAACTCGTAATACCAGCGCTGTATGTAACTGAGCGGTGAGAATAAACTGCTCGTTAGCACGGCACCACTGTTACCGCAAAACTCATAATCTAGCTGAAAGGCTTTAGAAATGAAATTATTAGTGGGTGACTTATTGGTCTCTGTAATGAGAATTAAGGAAGTAGCCAGTAATTATATCCTGCAAGATTAAATAGAATAAAATATTGAGTTATTTTAGGGCAAGCACCCTTCTTTTCTCTTGCTAATTCCCCTGAATAACTGACAGAAATAAACAATTAAATTATTAACTAGTCCATCACATACCTGCTTCCTTAAGGCTGTGACACACTGCAAGCGATGCGGCGCGAGGTGAAGCAGCTGCTTTGCTCCGCATCACATCGCTTCTGAAGATCAAATATTTCATCTCTGAGCGCTCAGCTACGCGACCTGTCACAGCAGAGTGCTCAGAGATGAAAAGGCAGGACACACTGAGCGCACACAACCGCATCTACACGCTGCGCATCACATCGCTTGCAGTGTGTCACAGCCTTTATAGTAGCAGTAACTGCTCAGCTGCTACTCACAGGATTACATACATATCAGGCTGCAGCACCAAAGTAGGGCTCCTGGGACATGGCCCTGGGGTTGCCCTACACTGTATGCACACTTGCAGGATATGATGTAGGATCGTGTAGCTTCCGGAGTGCCGTGATCATAGCTGCTTTGGGCTATGTTGAGTCTGTCCCTCATGTGCAGCAGCCAACTTAAAACGTACCTCTTCAATGCCAGTGCCTCCAAACAGTCCTGGTCCATTATGCCTCTGTCCTCTGAAGCCACAGGATGAGCAGGTGTCCTGGATGCCAGCCTGTGGCTAAGGGGGAGGTGTGGGCTTCTGGCTGCCGCTGCAGGCAAAATCTGAGTGATAAGCATGCATGCAGCGATTGTGCCTGCGACAGTAGAGACCATTGTCTGTTTTGCCCTTTATAACAAATCTTTGCTTGTAGGCTTGTAGGTCCTGGGGACAGAGACAGAGTTTTTAGCTCCTTTCTCTGATACCACTTGTTCAGTCAGTGAGAACGTTATTTCCTGCTAACCTCATAACTGCCGCGCTAGGCATAATATAGCGCGGGAGTTAAGAGGTTAGAGCAGGAGATTACTTTCTCACTGAACAAGTGGTGTCATAGTAATGTGAAAAAGTGCCGCCCCCTCCATCTGCCGCCCTAGGCCTGTGCCTTGTTTGCCTAGGCGGTAATACGCCCCTGTATGTAATGTATATTTGATGTCCATCTTTTTGGCAAGTGTATAGTTATGTAAAATAATCCAAGAGAAAATCTAACTTAAAGGGACACTCAACCAAATTTTTTTCTTTCATGATTCAGATAGAGCATGCAATTTTAAAGGATTACTTTCTGTTATAATTTTTAAGCTAAACAACTAACATATTAAAGTTAATAAACATTAATTAAAACCTACTGACCTATATTTTCTCCAAAACGAAGTTTCATAACGTTCTAAAAGTTATATATTTTATTCGCCGATGATGTCACGTTATCCTGCCCACTATTTTCAGCACTGAGTGTTCAATAACTTTGTGTTTAAAGCGCCATTTTGAAACCTAGGTATTGTAAACGGATTGGTACAGAGCAAAGGATACCCACGGAGTGGGTTTGGAAAACAATTAAATTTGCAGACAAGATTTCTAATATACGGTAGAGATATGTTAATGAAATGCTATTGATAAAAAGCGTATTTGGGGTAGTTAGTTAGTAACAGGCATAGAAAATATTTACTTACAGTGGCCCTTTAAGCAGCTTTCTAATTTACTCCTAGTATCAATTTTCTTCATTCTCTTGCTATCTTCATTTTAAAAGCAAGACTGTAAGTTTAGAAGCCGGACCATTTTTGGTTCACAACCTCGATTGTGCTTGTTGATTAGTGGCTAAATGCACCCACCATTAAACAAGTGCTGTCCAGGAACTGAACCAAAAATAATAGGAGATAATAGGAGTAAATTAGAAAGTTGCTTAAAATTGCATGCTCTATCTGAATCATGAAAGAAAAAAAATTGGGTTTAGTATCCCTTCAAGGCACACTGTAATTGTAAAGGTTATAAACACTCGACATTATTCTATACCAGCACTATGTTACAAGTATCTCCAAAAAGTTTACAGGACCATCAAAAGAAAATCCTAAGATCAAATCGATTACACTGGAAAAATTTTGTTGTACTCACTTTTAATTCAATTTCATTTGTTTAAACATTAACGGCTAGATTTGGAGTTTTGTCGGTAACGACCCGAAAAGCTAACGCCGGCTTTTTTCTGGCCGCACCATAAAAATAACTCTGGTATTGAGAGTCCACATAAAGGCTGCGTTAGGCTCCAAAAAAGGAGTGTAGAGCATATTTAACGCAGCTTCAACTCTCGATACCAGAGTTGCTTACGCAAGCGGCCAGCCTCAAAAACGTGCTCGTGCACGATTCCCCCATAGAAAACAATGGGGCTGTTTGAGCTGAAAAAAAACCTAACACCTGCAAAAAAGCCGCGTTCAGCTCCTAACGCAGCCCCATTGTTTGCTATGCGGAAACACTTCCTACGTCTGCACCTAACACTCTAACATGTACCCCGAGTCTAAACACCCCTAACCTTACACTTATTAACCCCTAATCTGCCGCCCCCGCTATCACTGACCCCTGCATATTATTATTAACCCCTAATCTGCCGCTCCGTAAACCGCCGCTACTTACATTATCCCTATGTACCCCTAATCTGCTGCCCTAACATCGCCGACCCCTATATTATATTTATTAACCCCTAATCTGCCCCCCACAACGTCGCCTCCACCTGCCTACACTTATTAACCCCTAATCTGCCGAGCGGACCTGAGTGCTACTATAATAAAGTTATTAACCCCTAATCCGCCTCACTAACCCTATAATAAATAGTATTAACCCCTAATCTGCCCTCCCTAACATTGCCGACAACTAACTTCAATTATTAACCCCTAATCTGCCGACTGGAGCTCACCGCTATTCTAATAAATGTATTAACCCCTAAAGCTAAGTCTAACCCTAACACTAACACCCCCCTAAGTTAAATATAATTTACATCTAACGAAATTAATTAACTCTTATTAAATAAATTATTCCTATTTAAAGCTAAATACTTACCTGTAAAATAAATCCTAATATAGCTACAATATAAATTATAATTATATTATAGCTATTTTAGGATTAATATTTATTTTACAGGCAACTTTGTAATTATTTTAACCAGGTACAATAGCTATTAAGTAGTTAAGTTTAATAGTTACCTAGTTAAAATAATTACAAAATTACCTGTAAAATAAATCCTAACCTAAGTTACAATTAAACCTAACACTATACTATCATTAAATTAATTAAATAAAATACCTACAATTAACTACAATTAAACCTAACACTACACTATCAATAAATAAATTAAATACAATTCCTACAAATAACTACAATGAAATAAACTAACTAAAGTACAAAAAATAAAAAAGAACTAAGTTACAAAAAATAAAAAAATATTTACAAACATAAGAAAAATATTACAACAATTTTAAACTAATTACACCTACTCTAAGCCCCCTAATAAAATAACAAAGACCCCCAAAATAAAAAATGCCCTACCCTATTCTAAATTACTAAAGTTCAAAGCTCTTTTACCTTACCAGCCCTGAACAGGGCCCTTTGCGGGGCATGCCCCAAGAAGTTCAGCTCTTTTGCCTGTAAAAAAAAACATACAATACCCCCCCCAACATTACAAACCACCACCCACATACCCCTAATCTAACCCAAACCCCCCTTAAATAAACCTAACACTAAGCCCCTGAAGATCATCCTACCTTGTCTTCACCTCACCAGGTATCACCGATCCGTCCTGGCTCCAAAATCTTCATCCAACCCAAGCGGGGGCTGGCAATCCATCATCTGGTGGCTGAAGAGGTCCAGAAGAGGCTCCAAAGTCTTCATCCTATCCGGGAAGAAGAGGCGTTCTGGACCGGCAACCATCTTGATCCAAGCGGCATCTTCTATCTTCATCGGATGACGACCGGCTCCATCCTGAAGACCTCCACCGCGGACCCATCTTCTTCCGGCGACGTCCAACTGAAGAATGACGGTTCCTTTAAGGGACGTCATCCAAGATGGCGTCCCTCGAATTCCGATTGGCTGATAGGATTCTATCAGCCAATCGGAATTAAGGTAGGAATATTCTGATTGGCTGATGGAATCAGCCAATCAGAATCAAGTTCAATCCGATTGGCTGATCCAATCAGCCAATCAGATTGAGCTCGCATTCTATTGGCTGTTCTGATTGAACTTGATTCTGATTGGCTGATTCCATCAGCCAATCAGAATATTCCTACCTTAATTTCGATTGGCTGATAGAATCCTATCAGCCAATCGGAATTCGAGGGACGCCATCTTGGATGACGTCCCTTAAAGGAACCGTCATTCTTCAGTTGGACGTCGCCGGAAGAAGATGGGTCCGCGGTGGAGGTCTTCAGGATGGAGCCGGTCGTCATCCGATGAAGATAGAAGATGCAGCTTGGATCAAGATGGTTGCCGGTCCGGATCGCCTCTTCTTCCCGGATAGGAAGAAGACTTTGGAGCCTCTTCTGGACCTCTTCAGCCACCGGATGATGGATCGCCAGCCCCCGCTTGGGTTGGATGAAGATTTTGGAGCCAGGACGGATCGGTGATACCTGGTGAGGTGAAGACAAGGTAGGATGATCTTCAGGGGCTTAGTGTTAGGTTTATTTAAGGGGGGGTTTGGGTTAGATTAGGGGTATGTGGGTGGTGGGTTGTAATGTTGGGGGGGGTATTGTATGTTTTTTTTTACAGGCAAAAGAGCTGAACTTCTTGGGGCATGCCCCGCAAAGGGCCCTGTTCAGGGCTGGTAAGGTAAAAGAGCTTTGAACTTTAGTAATTTTGAATAGGGTAGGGCATTTTTTATTTTGGGGGTCTTTGTTATTTTATTAGGGGGCTTAGAGTAGGTGTAATTAGTTTAAAATTGTTGTAATATTTTTCTTATGTTTGTAAATATTTTTTTATTTTTTGTAACTTAGTTTTTTTTTATTTTTTGTACTTTAGTTAGTTTATTTCATTGTAGTTATTTGTAGATATTGTATTTAATTAATGTATTGATAGTGTAGTGTTAGGTTTAATTGTAGGTAATTATAGGTATTTTATTTAATTAATTTAATGATAGTATAGTGTTAGGTTTAATTGTAACTTAGGTTAGGATTTATTTTACAGGTAATTTTGTAATTATTTTAACTAGGTAGCTATTAAATAGTTCTTAACTATTTAATAGCTATTGTACGTGGTTAAAATAATTACAAAGTTGCCTGTAAAATAAATATTAATCCTAAAATAGCTACAATGTAATTATAATTTATATTGTAGCTATATTAGGATTTATTTTACAGGTAAGTATTTAGCTTTAAATAGGAATAATTTATTTAATAAGAGTTAATTAATTTCGTTAGATTAAAATTATATTTAACTTAGGGGGGTGTTAGTGTTAGGGTTAGACTTAGCTTTAGGGGTTAATACATTTATTAGAATAGCGGTGAGCTCCGGTCGGCAGATTAGGGGTTAATAATTGAAGTTAGGTGTCGGCGATGTTAGGGAGGGCATATTAGGGGTTAATACTATTTATTATAGGGTTAGTGAGGCGGATTAGGGGTTAATAACTTTATTATAGTAGCGCTCAGGTCCGCTCGGCAGATTAGGGGTTAATAAGTGTAGGCAGGTGGAGGCGACGTTGAGGGGGCAGATTAGGGGTTAATAAATATAATATAGGGGTCGGCGGTGTTAGGGGCAGCAGATTAGGGGTACATAAGGATAACGTAGGTGGCGGCGCTTTGCGGTCGGCAGATTAGGGGTTAATAAGTGTAGGTATCTGGCGGCGACGTTGTGGGGGGCATATTAGGGGTTAATAAATATAATATAGGGGTCGGCGGTGTTAGGGGCAGCAGATTAGGGGTACATAAGGATAACGTAGTTGGCGGTCAGCAGATTAGGGGTTAAAAAATGTAATCGAGTTGCGGCGATGTGGAGGGACCTCGGTTTAGGGGTACATAGGTAGTTTATGGGTGTTAGTGTACTTTAGAGTACAGTAGGTAAGAGCTTTATAAACCGGCGTTAGCCCAGAAAGCTCTTAACTACTGACTTTTTTCCTGCGGCTGGAGTTTTGTCGTTAGATTTCTAACGCTCACTTCAGACACGACTCTAAATACCGGAGTTAGAAAAATCCCATTGAAAAGATAGGATATGCAATGTACGTAAGGGGATCTGCGGTATGGAAAAGTCACGGCTGAAAAGTGAGCGTTAGACCCTTTTTTGAGTGACTCCAAATACCGGAGGTAGCCTAAATCCAGCGTTAGGAGCCTCTAACGCTGGTTTTCACGGCTAACGCCAAACTCTAAATCTAGGCCTTATTTTCATCACTAGAAATTTCACACTTTCTAGTAAAAACAATTGGGTTTCCAACAAAATACAGCTTTTATAGATATCACTGTTGAACAATTATAAACACATTTGATTATGTTTATACCAAATACAACCCTGATCGGAATTGTTAATAATAATTAATTTTATTATTTTTATCTTAGATTTACTCACATTAAGTCAATCACCTATTATCACTATCACTAGGTGACATTGATGTATATTTGTCAATGAACCGATCTATCACCTTTTATCACTGTCACATACATCTTGCACAGTTAAGTCTGTTTCAGCAGATATATATATATATATATATATATATATATATATATATATATATATATATATATATATATATATATATATATACAGTATATATATATATATATATATATATATATATATATATATATATATATATATATATATATATATAATTTTTTTATTCTGATTATTTCAAGAACAATTCTTTTACACTAATAAAACTTATTTGGAAGAGGATACTTTATATCGTATTGACCGATCTATCAACTTTTATCACATGTCAACTCACTGTCACATACATCTTGCACAGTTAAGTCTGTTTGTGCACATATATATATAATTTTTTTCTTATGATTATTTCAAGAACAATTATTTTACACTAATGAAACTTATTTGGAAGAGGATACTTTATATCGTATTGGATTATATTTCCAATCTTCTATTAATGCACACTGGTATTCATATTAAGAAGTCAGGCAGCAAGAAATTAGACGAAAAACAATATCCATAAGTATATTTTCAATATTTGATACAACATTTTCTTAGCCACCCATGCATATTAGAATAATACAATTACTACATGTACTTGTGTTCAATGGTTAAAAAATGGACAGTAAATTTATAATATTGCAATGTATACACTTACATATATCTTTTCACACTAGATGTGGATAATCAAGTAAAATACAGTAGAATAACACTGAAACTTTAAGAATAATATCTTATAATTGAATAATAATTAACTCCATAACGTTAGTGTGAATAATACAGTAATAAAAAGAAAACGTATACCTAACGCAACCAAATAGACATTCTGAAGAGTCCAAATACAAAAATGAAGGCCATCGATTGGTCCCTTAGTCACCCAAATGACATCACCATAACTCCATTGTTATATACTTCCGCAGACACCAGCACGCGTCACCTTTTGAGAAAGCCGTAACCTACACGGCAAAACATGTTAAAGGAGGGTTGTTAGATGTACAACACACTTTAACTTTTTAAACTTAAGCAAGGAGATTTTATGCTAGCTTTGATTAAGAAATATTTTCTAAATATGGGCATTCTGTTGATCTGTATGCAAATTCATCTAACCTTATAGCCAAACGTATTTATTTGAGTTACAGTGTATTTAACTGTGGAACAATTTGCTGTATAGGGCAGACCTATGTAAAGGGTTATACCGCAAATCCCCTTACGTCAATTGCGTATCCTATCTTTTTAATGGGATTTTCCTAACGACGGTATTACGATTGCTGGAAAAAGTTAGCGGTAGACCCTCTCCTGTCCAGACTCCTACCGCATTTAAAAGTCAGTAGTTAAGAGTTTTATGGGCCAACGCCGTAACATAAAACTCTTAACTTAAGTGCTACAAAGTATACTAACACCCATAAACTACCTATTAACCCCTAAACCGAGCCCCCCCCCCCACATCGCAAACACTTAATTAAAATTTTTAACCCCTAATCTGCCGACCGGACATCGCCGCCACTGTAATAAATATATTAACCCCTAAACCGCCGCACTCCCGCTTCGCAAACACTAGTTAAATTTTATTAACCCCTAATCTGCCGTCCCTAACATCGCCGACACCTATCTACATTTATTAACCCCTAATCTGCCGCCCCCAACGTCGCCGCTACTATATTAAATTTATTAACCCCTAAACATAAGTCTAACCCTAAGTCTAACCCCCCCAACTTAAATATAATTTAAATAAAACGAAATAAAATTACTACAATTAACTAAATTATTCCTATTTAAAACTAAATACTTACCGATAAAATAAACCATAAGATAGCTACAATATAACTAATAGTTACATTGTAGCTAGCTTAGGATTTATATTTATTTTACAGGCAACTTTGTATTTATTTTAACTAGGTAGAATAGTTATTAAATAGTTATTAACTATTTAATAGCTACCTAGTTAAAATAAGTACAAATTTACCTGTAAAATAAATCCTAACTGAAATTACAATTAAACCTAACACTACACTATCATTAAATTAATTAACTAAATTACCTACAATTAAATACAATTAAATAAAATAAACTAAAGTACAAAAAAACACTAAATTACAGAAAATTAAAAAAATTACAATTTTTTAAACCAATTACACCTACTCTAATCCCCCTAATAAAATAAAAAAGCCCCCCAAAATAATAAAATTCCCTACCCTATATTAAATTACAAATAGCCCTTAAAAGGGCCTTTTGCGGGGCATTGCCCCAAAGTAATCAGCTATTTTACCTGTAAAAAAAATACAATACCCCCCTAACATTAAAACCCACCACCCACACACCCAACCCTACTCTAAAACCCAACAAATCCCCCCTTAAAAAACCCTAACACTACCCCCTTGAAGATCACCCTACCTTGAGCCGTCTTCACCCAGCCGGGCACAAGTGGACCTCCAGAGGGGCAGAAGTCTTAATCCGATCCGGCCAGAAGAGGACATCCAGACTGGCAGAAGTCTTCATCCAGGCGGCATCTTCTATCTTCTTCATCTTGAAGACATCCGACGTGGAGCATCCTCTTCCATCCGACGGCAACTGAAGAATGGCGTCCCTTGAATTCCGATTGGCTGATAGAATCCTATCAGCCAATCTGAATTAAGGTAGGAAAAATCCTATTCGCTGATGCAATCAGCCAACAGAATTGAGCTTGCAATGGGTTATACAACTCAAAATTAAACTTTTGTGATCTTAAAGCGATATTAAACTAAATATTTTTCTTTTATGATTCAGATAAAGCATGCAATTTTAAGCAACTTTTTAATTTACTCCTATTATCATCTTTTCTTCATTCTCTTGCTATCTTTATTTAAAAAACAGGTATGTGAAGCTTAGGAGCCGGCCCATTTTAGGTTCCGCACCCAGGATAGTGCTTGCTTATTGGTGACTACATTTAGCAAACCAATAAGCAAGCATAAACCAGGTTCTGAACCAAAAATTGTCCAGCTCCTAAGCTTTACATTCCTGCTTAAAATTGAATGCTGTATCTGAATCATTGGGTTTAGTATCCTTTAATTTAAGAGACTTTTTATTTACTTATTTTATAACATTTACATAGTTCTCTTGGCATTCTTTGTTGAAAAGCAAAACTAGGCAGGTTTAGGAGTAGCAATTACTACTGGGAGCTAACTGCTGATTGGTGGCTTTGCACATATGCCTCTTGTCATTGGCTCACCAGAAGTGTTCCCTGTAGTGCATTGCTGTTCTGGAGCAATATGTGATTAACCCCTTTGAGTTGGTTAAACACATAATTATGTGCAATTATTAGTGCAATAATAAAATGCTTCTACACATTAGGATATAGCATTTACATTATTGCATTTTTATGTCTCTTTAATGGTACATAACATTGTCATAAAATAAAAATAGATATTAAAGGATCACTAAAAATAAAAATTAAACTTTCATGATTCAAATAGAGCACACAATTTCGAACGACTTTCCAGTTCACATCAATTATGTAAATGTGCACAATCTTTTTATATACACAAGCTTCTACTGAGCATGTGCTAGAGTTCACAGAATATATGTATATGAATTTTGTGATTGGCTGATGGCTGTCACATGATGCTGCAGGAAGGATATTAAAACAAACTTTGAAATTTGTCAGAAATGTTTTTACCATTCATGTGAAATTTAAAATAAGTGCTTTTACATTGTCTATTTATTATGCATTTATTGATTATGTATGGTACTGTACTGGGTTTAGTGGTCCTTTAAGTTTTACTGGTTGCTTAGAACTTCTGGAATATGGCCTGATAACATTATTAGACCTAGTATCCCCATTAAGCTTGATATTTGCCCTCCACTCAGTAATATCAGCTCAGGTATATGTAAGATGGTATTACAAGTTAGGAGCAATGCGAATGCAACCTCGCATTTGCATTGCCTGTAAGCCTTGCGCTCGCAAGAGCGTTCTTCCATAGGCTCTAATGGCAGCCATGTTTTCATGCCATCAGACACGGAAAAGCACCTAGTGCAGCGCACGGAGAACTTTGCGAAGCTTTGGGCAGCAAAATAAAAATGTATATTTATATGAATATATGCATATATTTTTATGTGTTTATATGTGTATATACATATATTAACGCATAAATATATATATATTTACAGTAATATTCACCTCACTGTAAAGGCACTTTTAGTGCCTTTTTTTTTCTCCAAACACCTCACATCTCCTCACTTTAACCCCTTATAACTGCTTCGTAAAGTTTAAAAAAAAAAAAAAAAGATGCTCATCTTTTTTATTTTAGATTAAAGAACTGTCCTGTTTATTTGGGGGGCAAATTTTTTTCATTAACCAGAGGATAATACACCTGTGCCTGTAAATGGCCAAAATTGCCCCTTTATGGGTGCACGTTAAAATAGCACTCCACTCGTAATAGAGCCCTAATATGTCTAAATAAATGAAGATGAATAATCCATTCTTTACTATGTAATGACATTTAACAATTATAAGATAGATTACAAGTGAATAGCAGCAAATGTGCGCTTACGCGTGTAATATTTGCGCTCCACTTGTAATACCTGCGCACGAAAATGTGTGCTGGTTTTAAAAGTTCAGCGTAATGCAAATGCGACCTCGCGTTTGTATTGCATGGAAGCTTTGCTCTCAAAAGAGTGCACTTCCATAGGCTGTAATAGGACCCTCGTTCTCATGCCAATAGTCACGAAGGGGGTAAGTCGCGCAGCAATGGGCAGCAATGTTTAAATATATATGTATATGAATATATACATATATATTATATGGTGGCTACATTTAGCCACCAATCAGCATGTGCTACCCCGGTGCTGAATCAAAAATGTGCTAGCTCCTAAGCTTACATTCCTGATTTCAAATAAAAATACAGAGAAAGATCAAGAGAACGAAGAAAAATTGATAATAAGAGTACATCAGAAAGTTGCTTAAAATTGCATGCTCTATTTGAATCATATAAGAACATTTTTACAAAGAGCTTACAGTCTATAGGGTGAAGAGACATAAGTTTTTTGTGGGTTGTAATTGCAGCAGTGAGTCAAGTTAGTTCAAGAATTATTTTGGATAGGATAAAAAACAGAGGAGATGGTAAGCCTGTCTGAATAGGTGGTTTTCAAGGAGTGTCTGAAGCTACACAAGGTTGAAATCAGTCTTATGGGGTAGAGAGTTCCAGAGGATAGGAGCAGCGTGTGAGAAGTTTTGGAGTTGGGAGTGGAATGTAAAGATAATAAGAGTAGAGAGACGTAGGTCAGAGGTTAATCTAAGAGCACTAGTCGCACTAGTCGAGATTCCAAATACAGCAGCCCACTGAGAATCCGGTGCACATGAAGACTAGGGATTCTGCTCATATCCCATAACAATACAATAGGTAGTCCACAGCACTGTAAAATCTAATCTATATTTATTAGCAACCAACTAAAAACAATGCAATGTTTTTTCCATGCATAACATGTTCACACACAATAGCTTTCTCTTAAACTTTCATTTTAGTTTCACTAGGCACTAAAAATGGCATGACTGCTCCATCTAGTGGATATTTAACTTATTACATCTAAAAACACTAACCTTTATAAATTTCAAATTGATACATCCTACATCATACAAATCCCTAGTGGCAACAAATATAAAATAAATAAATATGGATTAGATTTTATGGTTCTTTGGACTACCTTTTGTCAGAGAGTATTTGGAGATGAAAGAGAGACTGTTGAGTGCTTTATAGGTTAGAGTTAAAACTTTGGTGTGTATAAGGAGCCAGTGTAGAGACTTGCAGAGAGGAGCAGATGATGTGGATGGCCAACTTAGGTGGATGAGTTTAGCTGAAGCATTTATTATAGATTGAAGGGGGGACAGACAATGTTTTGGAAGGCCATTTAGAAGTAGATTGCAGTAGTCAATCAGTAACAGAATGAGGGAATTAATTAGTATTTTTGTAGTGTCTTGGGTAAGGAAATGTTACGTAGGTCTACACAACACTGTATTTCCGAGCGCTTGTATATGTGGAGTGAATGTGAGTTCAGAGTCAAGTGTGACCCCAAGACAGTAGACCTGGGTTGAGGTGTTGAGAATATATAGTCTCTAAATGTAAAATAAATGTCAGGTGTTGGATGTCTCGCAGAGAGGGTAATAGGAAACAGCTCAGTTTTAGATAAATTGGGTTGGAGGTAGTGTGAGGACATCCAAGAGGAAATTACAGAGAGACAGTTGGTAATCTAGTTGAGTAAAGAGAGAGAGAGAGATCAGGAGAGGAAAGACAGATTTCGGAATCATCAGTGTGTAAGTGGCATTGGAATTTAAATTTTCCTCGGGGGGATGTATAGTGAGAGAAAAGCAATGCACCCAAGACAGAGCCTTGTGGTACTTCAAATGAAGGAGGCAAAGGATCAGAGGATATGCTGTTAAAGGAAAACGACCATGAGTGGTTTGAGAGATATGGGGAAAACCAGGAGAGGGCTGTGTTTCGGATGCCAAATAAATATAGGATTTGCAAGAAGAGAGGATGGTCAACTGTGTCAAAAACAGCAGATAGATCCAGAAGAATTAGTAAGGAGTAGTGTCCCTTTGCTTTACTTTATAGGAGATAATTTATTACTTTAGTGAGAGCAGTTTCTGTTGAGTACTTAGGGTGGAAACCAGACTGTAGTGGATCAAGTAAGGAGTTGGTTTAGAGAACTTGAGCTAGGTGATTATAGTGTCCCGCAAGTTATGGCTGCTCCTGTTTCCACTGCTGCACCTAGTCCTACCAGGAGCATGTCCAGTTCTGCACCTCTACCTCAGCGATATGGAGGTGATCCTATTCAGTGCAGAGGGTTTTTGAACCAGGTGAGCATTTACTTTGAGATGTTTAGAAGACTGAAAGTGGGGTGGCTTGAGAAAGCCTAGAATACCCACCAAAAGTATGCACAACGAGCACTCTGGGCCCTGACTAATGAAGACGATTGCTTCCACAAAATAAGGGAATGATTAAAATATACCTTTTATTAGTAAATATTTAAAATCAAAGATCAACACACATTTAAAAAAATCCAGAAATACCTAGGTAATATTTCTAATGTTTGTTCAGAGAGGAAATAATAATATATCTGGCCTGGATATGATAAGATAAATAACCCCCTACTGAAAATGAACATTCACACCACTCTATCTGGGGTATAGAGTATAAAGTACCATACGTATATGTAACTACTAAGGATCTTACATGCAGATATTATAGTGATTGGGGGTGTAGTATAATAGGTATAATCCAATGTGAAGAATCTTATGACATACTGGATTGATTCTGATTGTTGTAAGATGGATGTATCTAAGATCATAAAAGGGGTGGTTAAATGGAAAAAATTAATTATTGAACAGTTCAAGGTGATCCCCCCAAAAATCAAACATAATGGCACCTTGTACCAGCAATCAGACAAACTGTCTATTATATCTATTCTATAAAAATGTATGTTGTGCTTGAACACATGAGGTTATACTCGTTTGTAAGAAATAAAGAAAACTACTACCAGCAGTCTAACAATCGGTCTGGTATATTTAATATTAGAAAGTGTATGTTGTGCTTCAACACATGATATTATACTAGTTAGTTGTTAATACACTTGAATCAAACACTTCCTGAATGTAACTCCAGGTGACCAAAACTTGTACACATCTGCTAAGAGATCATATAAGATCACAATGGGATTTGAAGGTTCATATTACAGGGAGTGCAGAATTATTAGGCAAGTTGTATTTTTGAGGATTAATTTTATTATTGAACAACAACCATGTTCTCAATGAACCCAAAAAACTCATTAATATCAAAGCTGAATAGTTTTGGAAGTAGTTTTTAGTTTGTTTTTAGTTTTAGCTATTTTAGGGGGATATCTGTGTGTGCAGGTGACTATTACTGTGCATAATTATTAGGCAACTTAACAAAAAACAAATATATACCCATTTCAATTATTTATTTTTACCAGTGAAACCAATATAACATCTCAACATTCACAAATATACATTTCTGACATTCAAAAACAAAACAAAAACAAATCAGTGACCAATATAGCCACCTTTCTTTGCAAGGACACTCAAAAGCCTGCCATCCATGGATTCTGTCAGTGTTTTGATCTGTTTACCATCAACATTGCGTGCAGCAGCAACCACAGCCTCCCAGACACTGTTCAGAGAGGTGTACTGTTTTCCCTCCTTGTAAATCTCACATTTGATGATGGACCACAGGTTCTCAATGGGGTTCAGATCAGGTGAACAAGGAGGCCATGTCATTAGATTTTCTTCTTTTATACCCTTTCTTGCCAGCCACGCTGTGGAGTACTTGGACGCGTGTGATGGAGCATTGTCCTGCATGAAAATCATGTTTTTCTTGAAGGATGCAGACTTCTTCCTGTACCACTGCTTGAAGAAGGTGTCTTCCAGAAACTGGCAGTAGGACTGGGAGTTGAGCTTGACTCCATCCTCAACCCGAAAAGGCCCCACAAGCTCATCTTTGATGATACCAGCCCAAACCAGTACTCCACCTCCACCTTGCTGGCATCTGAGTCGGACTGGAGCTCTCTGCCCTTTACCAATCCAGCCACGGGCCCATCCATCTGGCCCATCAAGACTCACTCTCATTTCATCAGTCCATAAAACCTTAGAAAAATCAGTCTTGAGATATTTCTTGGCCCAGTCTTGATGTTTCAGCTTGTGTGTCTTGTTCAGTGGTGGTCGTCTTTCAGCCTTTCTTACCTTGGCCATGTCTCTGAGTATTGCACACCTTGTGCTTTTGGGCACTCCAGTGATGTTGCAGCTCTGAAATATGGCTAAACTGGTGGCAAGTGACATTCATGGGCAGTTATTTTGCGCCTTGGTTTTTCCACACGCTTCTTGCGACCCTGTTGACTATTTTGAATGAAACGCTTGATTGTTCGATGATCACGCTTCAGAAGCTTTGCAATTTTAAGAGTGCTGCATCCCTCTGCAAGATATCTCACTATTTTTGACTTTTCTGAGCCTGTCAAGTCCTTCTTTTGACCCATTTTGCCAAAGGAAAGGAAGTTGCCTAATAATTATGCACACCTGATATAGGGTGTTGATGTCATTAGACCACACCCCTTCTCATTACAGAGATGCACATCACCTAATATGCTTAATTGGTAGTAGGCTTTCGAGCCTATACAGCTTGGAGTAAGACAACATGCATAAAGAGGATGATGTGGTCAAAATACTCATTTGCCTAATAATTCTGTACTCCCTGTAATTGAACCGATATCAGCTAGTACCCTTAGAATAGGTCACCCGCGTATTGTATATACTGAGCGATCTAATTGGATGTCACTATTATAGCGTATTTTACGATTAGCTTATATTGCAACATATGTCAAGTATTAGTCTCTAATGCACTTGTATTACTTGTGTGATGTTTTTATATAGTTTTTGCAATATACGCTATTAGTGCTATTGAACTAATCCAAATCTAGTGAGGTTAACTGTATTCAAGGTGTGTCATCAACTACTAACTTATAACTATCATAGATCAAATGATATCTATGATACTATAATGTGACTTTATTAAATTAAAAATTTGTTTATATAGGTAGTTTAGATTTCTGGTAAAATAATATGCCAGCAAATGATAAAGCTGCCACTATTGAAATAGGGCTATCTTGTAACTAGGTATAACATCATCAGCTTGTAATGCATTACACTCAAATATCTTTGATTGCACTAAAATATTAATTGTGGATTGTGAAAATAATAACTGCAAAGATATTCTGAGTTCAGTGAAAATAGGCAAGTATTATTGCAAAGTTAATAGGTGGTTAAATCAAGTGTGACCAAGATCGTATTCAAATGCAAAGTGAGCTTATTATATAAACCTATACTTGTATAAATCTACAAGCTAAGACTATATATAAAGTGGAACGATACTTGGCTTATTGGTAGAATGCCTGAAATTTCTGCAAGGCTATCTGTATGCTAGATCTGACACAAACCGGATCACAATTTATTACAATATTAATTTGTAGTATTCGTACTGCTGATCTGTCACAACCCAGATTGTATGTTTGTAAGTATATCTAAGTATTAAGCACAACGGTACTCTATCTTATTTAAAAGTTCTAAGAAATCCTGCACGGCTGTCAAAGTACTAGATCTGACACAACCCAGATCACCAAATATTGCACTAAGGATTTATGGTATTCGTGCTGATATTCTGGCACAACCCAGATTAAATATTGATATAGAGGTTTTTAGTATAGTGGTTGCGGTGGCATGTGAACTGTTAACCAAAAGGTATTACATCTGGCAATTAAAAAATAGGAGCGTGGAATACGCTCAAGTTGCTCCCCTACAAGGAGCATGTCCTGTTCTGCACCTCTACCTCAGCGATATGGAGGTGATCCTATTCAGTGCAGAGGGTTTTTGAACCAGGTGGGCATTTACTTTGAGATGTTACCTCAGGCGTTTCCCTCTGACAGAGCTAAGGTGGGATTTCTCATCTCGTTACTCTCTGACACAGCTCTTGCCTGGGCTAATCCCTTGTGGGAGACTAATAAACCTGTGCTTTCAAATTACCCTAAATTTGTGGCCTCATTTTGAATGGTATTTGATGTTCCAGCTTGCTCCTCCTCTGCTGCTAAACGACTCATGTCCATTCAGCAAGGTACAAGATCTGTTGCTCAGTATACCATTGAGTTCCATACACTTGCCACAGAGGTAGGTTGGAACAAAAAAGCCCTTGTTGCCGCCTTCTTTCATGGGCTCTCTGATGCGATTAAAGACAAAGATGCTGCCAGAGATTTACCAGAGGATCTTGAGGCATTGGTGATCCTAATTGACATCAGACTCAGAGAGAGGCCCTCTTTCAAGGAGCGCTTGCGGAAGTCTCCTGTTCTGTTGTCTTCAATGTGTTCGTTCCCACCCATGCCTCCCTCTCCTCCCGTGCCTCCTGGTCTCAAGTCACCAGGTACTGCTGAGCCGATGCAGTTGGGATTCACGCGTCTCTCTGTGGCGGAGAGGGCTTTTAGGAAGAGGGAGGGGCTCTGCCTCTATTGTGGGTTACAGGGCCACCTTTTGAAGTCTTGTCCTAAATGGCCGTAAAAATGCTCACACCTAAGGTCCTGTCAGGGGCAGACCTTGGGTGGTTTATCCTCATCCCCAGAACCGCTAAAGGAAAAGCCTTTGGTCACGTTTGTCCTTTCCTGGGTGGACTCCTCCATAGTCACCCAGGCTCTTGTTGACTCCTGTGCTGCGGGCTATTTCATTGACAGTACTTTTGTATCAAAGCACTCCATTTCTGTTTTGCCTTGGTTCATTCCGCTTGCTATTGAGGCCATTGATGGCAGGCCCCTTCAGCCTGCATTTGTTACTCACAAAACCGCTCCGTTATCCATGGATTTTGGGGCACTCCATTTTAATGATGTTTCTTGCGCTCTTCCATACACATACCTCCTGGGGGTGCTGTTACTACATTTTTTCATGTAGACTTATTTGTAACTCATGGGACTGTTATGCGGATATGTGTGACGCAGATGTAATATACGTGATCCATCAAATATTAATATATTAATTCGACATTTGTTTTTTTGGAAATATAATACAGTCACATTAGTAAATGTTTTACACATTTCAATGTTTAATATCGATCAGGTTCTTTAATACAAATATTTTTTATTAATAAAAATTAAATGTATGTATTTATTGTTTAATAAGTAAACATTGACATTGATCTATTAAATGTATTTATAATGCACATTGATTGTGTGCTATTGCGTGACATTAGAATCTAATTTTTAAAGATGCGAATCTCGTGTTGCAAGATACGTTTCCCACGCGAGATTTCTGAAATGCGTAATTTCTGGTTATAATGTCCGGAACTTGGATAATCTGTTTATCAATGTTAAAATACACGTTTGTTCATTATTAGTAAATAAACCTTGAGCTTGTATTTGTCTGAACTGCTCACGCATGACATTACACCCAAATATTTTCTTAAAATGATCCGGAGAGAGAATACATTTTTATAATTTAAAATGTAACTATCAATTTAGATTATTCTTTAGATATCCTTAACAGAAGAAATTGAAATGCACATGGTTGATCCAATCACAAAAGGCATCTCTGTGCATCCACAAATCTTCATCTACTGCATATCTAGATATGGTTGTAAAGGAAATAATATGAAAAGAATGAATTAAAATCGATGATAGTATTACATTTTAATGATTAAAATTATATTTTATTTATAAATCCAGAAAGAAACGCTTTTGAATTACCGTCCCTTTCATGGGCTAATATGCAATGTTAAACTTGATCTAAATACATATGTCTAAACATTGTAAATATGCATTGTTGCCCACCCACAAATAAGTAGATATTTTCCAGTAATGCTTTGCTGATCATAAACCTATGCACCTCCCTTTCTCAAACTTAGTATAACATGGAAATTATGCAAATTTGTATTAGCTTCTGTATTGTTTGCCCCACTGTGAATGAAATATCTTAAAATGGACATTAAGCTATATGTTCTTTACTGATTTAGATGGATAATACAATGTTAAAACAACATCATATTTAGTTCAATTATCTCATTAGCTTTTTTCGGAAGATATTTTTGCCTTAAAACCATATCTAGATAGGCTCTGTTGCTGGTGATTGGCGGTTGCACATAGATGCCTTATGTCATTGTCTAACCCATGTGCATTGTTATTTCTTTAACAAAGGATATCGAAAGACTGAATATAATTAAATAGAATTAAATTTAAATGTGGTTTTAAAAGATATGTATTATCTCTGAATCACTAAATTAAATTTTTTAAAAATGTCCCTTTAAGGTCAAAACCATTAGGAATATGTGGATTTAACATTGGAGAAATAAACTAAAGGGAAATGAAAATACCTATAGATATGTGATATATATCTAACAGGTAAGGAGTATAATTGCTAGAAATTATCTTGGGATATATCTATAGTTAACTGACCCTTGAAATGACTCCACTAGAGCTGAAAAGTAATCAATATGGCATACAATAACTAGCTTGGTATAAATGTGAAATTAACTTACTTTTTATTTACAGATAATTTTGAACATATTAAGTAAAAAATTATTTAAGCCGGATAACCTAAATTTAGTGTAATAATGTTTTTGGATACCTAAGTAAGATTACAGAGATTAGAATGTAAATCTAACATTCAACTACACTGTCACTTTAATGTAAGTTAAACACTTTCCTTTCTTAAAAGTGAAATGAACAAAGTTGTTCTGTATAATTTAGACTACATATCCTCGTCATAAACATTTTATGATTTTAACATCTATTAATCACACAATAGAAGCATAGATAGATGTATTTAACTCCAAATTCAATTTTGTAAGATACTTGACTTTAACATTATCTGAATAAGCTGTGTTGATAATTTACATTCAATACATTAACCAAAATTAGTATATTTGATATCAGGCATGTGCTTCTCATATAGTTGACTTTAACAGTCATGGGACTAATATTTGGTTTACATGTCAGAATATTAGATGGATATATTTCTTCTTATCTTACTGTGATAGAGATGTCTCAAAGAATATGTATTTAAAAAAAATAGAGAAATATATAGTATGAAAATAAATTTATTGAGAAAAAAAAAATTCATCATAGATGAAAGTCTGAAAAAGAAAGAAAAAAAATATTTAAAAACATTAGTCATTTAGGTTATTTAATGAACACGTCTTAAAATATTCCTTAAATCTAATAATTGTTCAATCATCTTGTGTCTATGCTCTAACAAATATTATTATGATATTAAAAACAGGTTCATACTTGAAATCTATATCTATCCATAATTTGAAAATTAATCCCATTATATTGTAGAATCAATAGTAGAATTAAACATTAGTATTTAAAATTAGACTAAATAATGCATATCACATTTAATATATATTTTTATATTGGATTGTATGAGGAACATAATTGAATGTAATATTTCATGTCCCTTCAAATAATATACCTCTATATCAACTATAAAATGTATCCCTTTGTGTAATAGCATGCTATCTACAGTTCTACTTATATCTGTAGTTTATACTTAGTCCTAGCCTAATTTTTAGGATTAGCTGTAAGTCCTATTTCAATTTGTAGCATGTAACCCTTATATACTAATTGTGCCCACTTGTTTTTGATAGATGTACATGGTTATAGTAAATATATATTTTCATACAATATAGATTCCCCTTTAAATTGCTCTTTAATAGCCATGATAGGTTAAATGTAACTTTTCCCAAGGGAGATCACTACCTATGGTTACTGTTAGAGAGGTGCAGAGAAATGTGTCAGACATTATTGCTCCATTTTGCAGTCTAGATGGACGCGATATTTATTATGCAAGAGATTATCACCTTGGTATTGAGTTGTAAAAGTACAATAAGCTATGCTGCCAAATTGGATAGGAAGAGGTAAATGTTGTTTCATTGATCGCTACTTGGATTACTTGTTGATTCTGCATTGGGAAAGTTATTGTTGCAAAAATGCTTCTGTAAATGTATGCAATCTTAGTATGTCTGTATTTGTTTATTAACCTTAATAAAAATATTTCAAAAAAAAAAAAAAAAATGTATCCCTTTGTCTGATTGGTCAGAATCTGAGTCTTCTCTAGCACAAACTAGGGGTAATGTATCTAAAATAAACATATTCTAATATAGGACATGTATCTATTCCTAATTCTTTTAACATTCTTCCTCCTGTGATTCTTAAATAGCATGCATTGTGCAAACTAACCTGGATGTATGGTCTTTGAAAGGAAATTATCTTCAAAATAACAGTTTATCTTCATTAGGTATCTTAATCATCATTTTCAAGATAGAGAATTGTGAAATACCATCTAACAAAATAAAATAAATCTAAGTGTATCCAATAGGATGCATTCACAGTCTTGGTCCATAAAATTGTTGCCACTTACCATGTGAACGTGTCTTTGTATGGTTTTCAAGGTCAGCACATTTGAAAGACAATGCAAGACATGATCACATTGGTATTCATCACTTTCAATATGGAATTCTTCACTTTCAGTCTGGGATTCTTCACTTTCAGTCTGTGATTCTTCACTTTCAGTCTTGAATTCTTCACTTTCAGTCTTTAGATGAAGTAATCTCCCTAATGGCAGAAAAAGTGTAAATCAAATAATTAATAGAAGTGTGTGACTTAGTTCTGCACCCCCCCCCATTTCTGAGACTATTTATATCACTAGCTTACTAAGCGTGTGTAGTTCTTGTGTTATGTTCTATCAATCAAGTGTGAAGATGAGTCATACATTGTGCAGACCTAACCTCTGATGTGTGACTTAATATGACTTTGAAGCATATAGTCTTGCTAGAGGATCCCTTTCTAAGTCTCCAAAAATCTAGAAATGTGTAAACTAAATACTACTTTTTAAAATGTATGCCATATGATGGCTGATTGTGCAAAATTCCCGCCAGCCACAGTCCATACATTGTTTATACTTACCAGCTGATGTTGTCTTTGAAAACCAGGTGGCAAAGTCATTACATGACCCAATGCCAAAAGCATCACCTATAATAATAATAATAATAATAATAATAATCTCCTTTTTTTATAAACATTTGATGAACAATCCTAACATGTTTGCACAATTCTCTACTTCTCATTTCCCTAAAATTCACACATATTCGCAATGCTCCTATCTAACTTCTATTATTTACCGTCTGAAGTGACGGTTGATGATGTTTGCTCTGACATTGAGCCCCTCGTCCCGGAATGGCCCCTCTAGAACAGGCTCGTCCTCCTCATCTTGGAGGAGGCGTTGGGGCACCTGGACGGCCTGCAGCATCCCAGCCCGCTGTGCAATGTTATGCAGGCTATAACGATCTTCGCCACCTTACTAGGGCTGTATTGGAGGGCTCCTCCAGACCTGTCAGGCATCTTAGTCTCATTTTGAGGAGCCCAAACATCCTCTCCACTACAGCCCTAGTCCACTTGTGCACCTGAATGTAGCACTCCTGGGCCTCGTCCGTGGGGTTACGTAACGGCATAATGAGCCAAGGCTGGCTCATGTAACCTGAATCACCTATAAATAATGAACATACCAAAATGACAAATATTAAAAATATCGTTCAAATTATTATATTAAAATACAATTAATTTGTGTACACGAAAATCCCCTAAAATAAACATTTTTAAAATTGCATTCTCTATCTGCCCATTTAAGCTAGGACATGCTACCTATGCGTATTTTGCATAAAGCAGACATTTGCTAAAAGAGAAAGAAATGGTTAAATTGCATCCTAGAGCTTCCCATTTGAGCTAAAACATGCTACATATCTGTTTGGAGCTAAAACTAGACATTTGCAGAAAGAGACAATGACATGGTTAAAGCGCATTCTAAAGGCTGCCCATTTAAGCTAAGACATGCTACCTATGCATATTTGGCATAAAACAGACATTTGCTAAAAGAGAAAGAAATGGTTAAATTGCATCCTAGAGCTGCCCATTTAAGCTAAAACATGCTACATATCTGTTTGGAGCTAAAACTAGACATTTGCGGAAAGAGACAATGACATGGTTAAAGTGCATTCTATAAATGCCCATTTAAGCTAAAACATGCTACATATCTGTTTGGAGCTAAAACTAGACATTTGCGAAAAGAGACAATGACATGGTTAAAGAGCATTCTATAGCTGCCCATTTAAGCTAAGACATGCTACATATCTGTTTGGAGCTAAAACTAGACATTTGCGAAAAGAGACAATGACATGGTTAAAGAGCATTCTATAGCTGCCCATTTAAGCTAAAACATGCTACATATCTGTTTGGAGCTAAAACTAGACATTTGCGGAAAGAGACAATGACATGGTTGAAGCGCATTCTATAGCTGCCCATTTAAGCTAAGACATGCTACCTATTCGTATTTGGCATAAAGCAGACATTTGCTAAAAGAGAAAGAAATGGTTAAATTGCATTCTAGAGCTGCCCATTTAAGCTAAAACATGCTACATATCTGTTTGGAGCTATAACTAGACATTTGCAGAAAGAGACAATGACATGGTTAAAGCGCATTCTAAAAATGCCCATTTAAGATAAAACATGCTACATATCTGTTTGGAGCTAAAGCTAGACATTTGCGGAAAGAGACAGTGACATGGTTAAAGCGCATTCTATAGCTGCCCATTTAAGCTAAGATATGCTACCTATGCGTATTTGGCATAAAGCAGACATTTGCTAAAAGAGAAAGAAATCGTTATATTGCATCTTAGAGCTGCCCATTTCAGCTAAAACATGCTAAATATCTGTTTGGAGCCAAAACTAGACATTTGCGGAAAGAGACAATGATATGGTTAAAGCGCATTCTATAAATGCCCATTTAAGCTAAAACATGCTACATATCTGTTTGGAGCTAAAACTAGACATTTGCAGAAAGAGACAATGACATGGTTGAAGCGCATTCTATAGCTGCCCATTTACTCTAAGACATGCTACAATGACATGGTTAAAGCACATTCTATAAATGCCCATTTAAGCTAAGACATGCTACATATCTGTTTGTCATGTTCTTGTGTGAAAAAGTAGCTAAATCATGTTAATTTCCTAATAAAAATCTGTTTTGTGTATGTAATGTGCTGTATATTGTTTGTATGTATCGATTACTGTATGTATGTGATAATATTTGTAGTTAGATGTAGCTAAATGAGTGTATGTTCCCGTCTGTCTATGTAAGTCAATGGAAAATGGATTTGTGTTGTGTTGGAAACTGTCTGCCCTCAAACTGCCGCCACAGGGACGACTGTCTGAGGATGCGGGCATCATGACAAGCCCCGCCAAAATTTGCACACACCTGCATAATCTGCATCTGTGCGTCACAAACAAACTGCACGTTGAGACTATGGAAGTGTTTGTGATTTCCGAAGGGCTCGTCATATTCTGCAGCGCAATGTGGGTGCAATCTATTGCTCCCAAGACATTGGGCATTCAAGCTATTGCAAAGAATTCCCTCTTCAGGCGCCTCCAATCACCATCATTTTGAGGGAATCCTATGTAACGCTTACTGACTCATACCATGGCCTCCAGAAAGTTGTCAGAAACCACAGAGAAGGTACCCTGAGCCAGCCCATGCATGTACCCCTCTCCAGATTGAAAACTCCCGGAGGCCAGGACGTGTATGCAACTTAGCATCTTGGTCATACCAGGGATTGCCGTACGCATACATCTACGTGGCTCCATATGAGGTTTAAGAACATCGTAAAGGCTAACGAGCTGTTCGCAAATTGAGCCTATACTTGTCATAAACCTCGAAGTCACTCATGTTACGTGCGTTAGGTAAATCTGCCTGTCGCGTGCACGAGCACATCTTCCCCATAGAACTCATTGAAGGAGAAAAATTTGTTGAGAAATAAAATCCAATACTGGTTTTGAGCGTAAAGTGAGTGACGTCATGTTCTTGTGTGAAAAAGTAGCTAAATCGTGGTAATTTCCTAATAAAAATCTGTTTTGTGTATGTAATGTGCTGTATATTGTTTGTATGTATCGATTACTGTATGTATGTGATAATATTTGTAGTTAGATGTAGCTAAATGAGTGTATGTTCCCGTCTGTCTATGTAAGTCAATGGAAAATGGATTTGTGTTGTTTTTTTCAAACACCCGAGATCTCGTAACTTTGATCCGTTCTATTTTGACATAAAAATGTAAAATCTTAAAAATAAATATTGTGTAGTGTTTGTATGATTGTAAGTGTACTTTGTGTAATATTTTTGAAGTGATTCGTGGATGTTTTTGTTAGCGGTATATGGTTAACTACTGGGTCTGGGTTTACGTTAATCATTTGAGCGGAGATGGATATTTTTGTTGCGTTACGTAAACTCGTAATACCAGCGGTAGTGAAAAAGCAGCGTTAGGAGGCTTTTTCACGTATAACGCCAAACTCGTAATCTAGGCCATAATTAACTCATTATTTGATGTTTTACTTTGTGAATTTAATGTATTTTTGAAAATATACACTCCAAAAATGTTGGGACAGTTGACTGTTTACCACTGCGTAACATCAACTTTTCTTTTAATAACACTTATTAAGTGCTTGGGCGCTGAAGACACCAGTTGGTTAAGTTTAGCAAGCAGAATTTCCCCACATTCATCCATTAT
Source organism: Bombina bombina (assembly GCF_027579735.1). Taxonomy (NCBI): domain Eukaryota; kingdom Metazoa; phylum Chordata; class Amphibia; order Anura; family Bombinatoridae; genus Bombina; species Bombina bombina. Next base: position 1,448,883,526 of record NC_069499.1, on the reverse strand, counting down.
GCATGTCTAAAGCTGCACAATTGCACAGGGCCTTTGTTGCCTTATTTTGCGCTTCATAATGCGCCACACATTCTCAATCAGAGAAAGGTCAGGACTGAAAACGGGCCATGCTAGCACCCGCAATCTCTGCTTACGCAACCATGTGCTTGTAATCCGGGCAGAATGTGATTTGGCATTGTCCTCCTGGAAAATGCAGGGACGTCCCTGGAAAAGACGACATCAGGATGGCAGCCTATATTGCTCCAAAATGTATACATATCTTTCTGCATTAATAGTGCCCTCCCAGATGTGCAAGTTACCCATGCTGTGGGCACTGACACCCCCCATACCATGATAGACGCTGACTTTTGAACCTGACCCTGATAACAGTTTGGATGGTCCTTTTCTTCTTTGGCCTGGAGAACACTGTGATGAGAGTGGGATGTGACGTCACTGGATGGGGGCGTGGCTTCGTGCCCTTATTGTCTATGTTGCAGTTACTAAGTTAGATGTGCTGTACAAGGTGTATATTCCTATGCTCTGCAATAAAATAGTGCTGTACCTTCTATGCTGTGTCCTGCATCTCATGACATGGTGTCAGAAGTACTTGCCTGAGCTTCTGTTTCCTGATTGATGTTGATGTCGAAGTTTACCCCACCTGAGCCTTTTGATTTCTCTCAGCCTGCAGCTTGGCCCACATGGTGTCAGCGGTTTCAACGCTTCAGGATTGCTTCCAAGCTGGACAAGGAGAGTGGTGAAGTACAAGTTAATTCTATTTTATACTCTATGGGGAAAGATGTGGAGCCAGTATTCAATGCCTTTACTTTCCAAGAAGGGGAAGAATTTGACTTTGAAATAGTTATGAACAAACTCAGTGCCCACTTTGTGCCCAAAGGAAATGTGATCCATGAGAGGGCTTGTTTTCACAAATGTGCTCAGCGTGTGGGAGAATCTGTGGAGTAATTTTTGCACAGCCTGTATGAACTAGCTGAATTCTGTGAGTTTGGTGTTGCTAAAGAGGAGCAAATCAGAGACAGAATAGTCATAGGAATTGCAGATGCTGAAGTCTCACTGAAGCTACAGTAAGAGGCTGATTTAACGTTGGATGGGGCTATTAGGATGGCCCGCCAGAGGGAACTGGTGAAAAAGCAAAGTTCTGATCTGAGGTCTGAGAGTATTGTGGATGAAGTGCAGCAGTTCAGTAGAGCTGGTAGTGAAAGGCACAGTGTGAGCGGTAGACCAAGGGCAACAGATAGGCCCAGAAGTAGATGGGCGCAACATGCTCGCTGCACATGGTGTAACCGTGCCCATGATCAGAGTGTCATATGCCCTGCTAAAGACAAAAGATGTAGAAAATGTAACCGAATGGGTCATTTTGAAGTGGTATGTAAAACTGAGTATATTAAGGAGATGCAGGTGGATAGAGACCAGGAGGGTCATGAAGTGTCCTTTCTAGGGTCTGTTGTTGAACGGCCTGGTTCAGATGAAGATTGAAGGGTTACTCTTACTAAAATGGGAGCCAAAGTTGCCTTTAAGATTGACACAGGAGCAGACATCACTGCTATGTCCCTTGCAGCATTCATAAAACTGCCTCGACAGCCTCAGCTGGCAAAATTTACAACAAAAGTTCATAGTCCTGGTGGCCGCATTGATTGTGCGGGGAAATTTATTGCCAGCTGTGAGTACAAGCAGAGGAAATTCACCATGTGGGTGCATGTGATTAGAGGTCAGTGTGTTAACAACCTATTGAGCAGAAAAGCAGCCTGTGGTTTGGGCCTAGTCGCCAGAGTGAATGAGATTTCAGAAGATATGTTTGGTGAATTGGGCCTACTGAATCGCAACCCAGTCCGAATATCACTTAAAAGTGATGCAGTCCCATACAGCATTACCACTACACGTAGAATTCTGTTCCCGCTCATGCCTCAAGTGGAGAAGGAACTTCTGCGTATGAAGACTATGGGAGTTGTTGAAGAGGTTGTTGAAGCTGAGTGGTGTGCCCCCATTGTGCCTGTTGTGAAGAAAAACGGGAAGGTACGCATCTGCGTAGACTTGAAAATGCTGAATGAGGCGGTAAAGAGAGAGAGAGATATGTGCTGCCGACACTTGAAGACATAGCTCCGAAAATGGCTGGGGCGAAGTTCTTCTCTACACTGGATGCTTCCTGCGGCTTCTGGCAGATACCTCTAGATCCAAAGTGCCGCAAACTGACTACCTTCATTACACCTGTAGGTCGGTTTTGCTTCTGCAGACTACCTTTTGAGATATCCTCTGCTCCTGAAATCTTTCAAAGAGAGATGAGCTCCACGACCATGAGGGCATGGCAGTCATCATGGACAACATCTTAGTGAATTGGAAGAACATGATCAGCGATTGAGCTGTGTGCTGCAGACCATTAGAGAGTCTGGGCTGAAATTAATAAGGAGAAATGCCATTTTAGGAAGGCTGAGTTATGCTACTTTGGGCATATTATCAATCGGGATGGCATCAATCTGGACCCTGACAAAATCTGTGCTATTGAACAGATGAAAAGTCCTTCCGATGTACATGAGCTGAGACAAATATTGGGCCTTGTGAATTACGTGGGCAGGTTCCTTCCATATTTATCCACAATACTACACCCTATCACAGAGTTGTTAAAGAAAGATGTTGCCTGGGTCTGGGGACCTTCACAGGAAGAATAACTTGTGCAGGTCAAGTCCCTGCTGGGGTCTGCCCCAGTTTTGGGGTTCTACAACCCTTCTAAAAAGACTGTGGTCAGTGCTGATGAGAGCAGTCATGGGTTAGGGGCCGCCCTCCTGCAATTGAATTGAACAAACTACATCCCATTGCCTACTGATCCCGTACACTAACGGCTGCTGAGTCGAAATACGCCCAAATTGAGAGAGTGCCTGGCTGCAGTTTGGGCCTGTGAGTGCTTCCAGCATTACCTAGTAGGTTTAGAGAAATTTAGTCTGGAGACTGACCATAAACCGCTAGTCCCTCTAATCAACTCCTATTATATTGACAAAACACCCCTAAGATTCCAGAGACTTCTGATGAGGCTGCTCAGGTTCAACGTTCAGGCAGTGCATGTGCTGGGAAAACAACTGGTAGTAGCAGATACACTTTCCAGGCTCCCGCTGGCTGCTGCTGAAGAATCTTCAACGGAATCAGTTGTGAAAGTGTATGTAAATTCAGTTCTGGCATCCAAATCTATTTCGTCAGGGAAGCTAGAACAAATAAGAAAGGAGACATATTTAAATACTGACCTTCAAGAAGTTATTAAGTACATAAAAGAAAGTTGGTCCGAGAGCTGGGCAGCCTGGATGTCTTTAAGTTCTTACCAGCCAGAGAGGTCACAGCTCACGGAGCTGGATGGGTTGGTGCTGTTCCAGGACCACATTGTTATTCCTGTTAGCATGCGGCAGGAGATGTTAAGCAGGATTCATGATGGCCACTTGGGCATTACAAAGTGCTGAGAAAGGGCAGCTACGGCAGTATGGTGGCCTGATATCAGTTCCAACATTGCAAGCCATGTATCAAAATGTGCTTTTTGCTGAGAACGCCGGCCTACTCAGAAAAGGGAGCCCTTGATTTCAACTCCGCTACCTGCAGGCCCATGGCAGAAAATAGTTGCTGATTTGTGCAAGCTGCACAGGAAAAAGTACCTAGTCGTGATTGACTATTATTTCAGATATTTGAAGATTGCACCCTTGAATGAGATCACAAGTCAAGCTGTTATCACTTGTTTCAAGAGCTTGTTTGCCCGGTGGGGCATACCAATGGAGTTAGTGAGTGATAACGGAATGCAGTTTGCTTCCACGGAGTTCAGTTCTTTCAGAAGTGAATATGATTTTGTCCATACTACGTCAAGTACACATTACCCACAGGCTAATGGGATGACTGAAAGGGCAGTTCAAACAACAAAGTTAATTTTGATGCAATCTGAGTCGTACCTAGCCCTCTTGTCCTATAGGGCGACCCCCATTCAAGCCACGGGTTTTAGCCCGGCACAGCTGATGCTAGGATGTCATATTCACACCACTTTACCCTCTGTGGGTGTCTTCCAGCCATCTAGCTCTGTTCCTCGGGACGAGCTCCTTAGGAGGGATGAAGAGGCAAAAAGGGGCTATTAATTTTTCTACGACAGGAAACCCTCTGTAAGGCCCTTGCAGGAGCTGAATGTGGGGCAAAGTGTCAGAGTTAAACTGGATGATGAGAAGAAATGGAAGACGCCTGCTACGGTAATTGGACGCTCTCCAGAATCACACCTCGAAATCGAAAATATCTTCAGCCAGTACCTGAGAGTTTGGGACTGGATGCCTCAGTACCACCACTGGTGAGATCCCCTGTTTTAAGAGGGGTGCCTTCCTCTCAGCAAGATCACAGCGGGGATACTTCTTTGTTTCCAGCAGACTCTCAATCACCTTCTTCTGTATCAGAGGACAGTTTGTGTAAAATGACATCAAGTGGAAGGGTGGTGAAACTTCCTGCCCAATATTGGGATTAGCATTAGTTAGAGCAGTGACAGGAAGTATGGGCAGAATAATCCCATGGTCACTGTGGACTAGGGTAGTCTACCCCGATGTTCAAGTCAGGATTGTATTTCATGTTGTTTATATATATATATTCTCTTTAACTTGTTCTTTGTTGTATACTAAACAAAACTAATTTTGTATGCTTCTTGTATACATTGTTATTTGATGTATTAAAAAAAAATGTATGCTTTGTCCTTTGAAAAGGGGGAAGATGTGAGGAGAGTGGGATGTGACGTCACCGGATGGGGGAGTGGCTTAGTGCCGTTATTGTCTATGTCGCAGTTACTAAGTTAGATCTGCTGTACAAGGTGTATATTCCTATGCTTTGCAATAAAATAGCATTGTACCTTATATGCTGTGTCCTGTATCTCATGACAAACACAATGGCTGATTTTTCCAAAAACTATTTGAAATGTTGACTCGTCAGACCACAAAACACTATTTCACTGTGCTACTGTCCATCTCAGATGAGACTGAGCCCAGAAAAGTCAACAGCGCTTCTGGACAGTGTTGATGTATGACTTCTGGTTTGCATAGTAAAGCCTTAACTTGCATCTGTGGATGCAGCAGTGAATGGTGTTGACTGACAAAGGTTTACCAAAGTATTCCCGAACCCATGTCAGGATATCCATTACAGACTCATGACAGTTTTTGAAACATTGATGTCTAAAGGATCAGAGATCATGCACATTCAGAAGTGTTTTTTCGACCTTGCCCTTCACACACCGAGATTTGATCGGATTCCTTGAATCTTTTAATTATATTGTGCACTGTAGAAGGTGAAATGCCCAATATCTTACAGATTTGTCTTTGGGGAATGTTGTTCTCAAAGTGTTGGATTATTCGCTGACACATTTGTTTGCAGATTGGCAAGCCTTGATCCATCTTTTTTTGGAGGCTCATTATATACTATGATTACATGACTGCCTCACCTGTTTCACATAACCTTCTTATTTCAACTTGTCACATCGCTATTAGTCCTAAATTGTCCCTGTCCCAACTTTTTTGGAATGTGTTGCAGTCATCAGATTTGAAATAAGTGTATACTTTTAAAAATACATTAAATTCACAAAGTAAAACATCAAATATGTGTTAATAATGTGTTTTCAATATTGTACAGGGACACTTTTTGTTTGTTCTTTATGCATTTTTCCATACTGACCCAACTTTTTCGTAATTGGGGTTGTAATGAAACTTTACACAAGTTGAGTTATAGGAAAACTGGGCTTGTGAGCTTACATATTTGAGGGTATTAAGGGGAGATGAGTTGAAAGGGTATGGATGGGAGGTATTTGTAGTAAAGATACTGGAGGGTGCAGTGTAGTTAAGGTAAATATTTTACATTTTATAGAATCAGTTTATGTAAATTATGTGACAACACTAAGGGCTCGATGATTGAAAGCTCTCTGGGCTGGCGAGATTATTAAAGAATGCTTGCCAGTCCTTCTATTTCCCTGGTGGGATGATCTAAATCCATGTTTTACCCTGAAAACAGGGTTTCTCGCTAAGGGGTGTATACTGCATTTTCATATGAAATGTGCACAACAAAATTCATATATTTTAAACATTATACAAAACAAATATTTGAACCATTCACACAAAAATAATCAGGGAAAAATTGTATTGTTAAGGTGCATCAAAAATCGTAACAAAATTCTTCACCAAAAATCGTATGTTAACAAAAAAGTAAAATTAGTATGTAATTTACACAGGAATAAATCAAATTAAATATGCACAGCGTAAATCGTAATTGTAGTACACTGGATGTGCAAAAATCACACAGAAATTTGAATTTATAAATACAAAATGCACAGCGTAATTGTTGTTTTTTCGTAAAATGGGCTGAACATGGGCATTCCATGGGCGTATATGACAATGTCTCACTAATCCCAGCGTAATTCTATAAAGATTTTCGCACTGCAGATATCACAGTTTTTTCTCGCCAACTAAAAGGTGGCAAGCTTTTCTTAAAACAATACGAACACTTATAACCCCAATAGAAAAAAAGTGCATCCTAACATATAGGCGAATGTAAGATGCTATAAGCAGAAAGCAGCGTAATGTTAGTTATATTGGCTGCAGGATTTTAATTTTAAAGTGTTCCCCCTGCTCCCTGATAACTTTGCACTAAGGAGCGAAGTTTCCCTAACCAGCGAGCTCAAATACTTTTAATAGGAGCCATCTCGCAACTCGCAGGGACTGCCCCTTTTTTACGATCATGGCACCGGAGCAGCCCTGCGAGTGTTAGCGAGAAAAAGAAGGTTTGAGCTGGCGAATAATATATCATCGAGCCCTAAGTGTATTGTCTTGTGAGCTCTAAACTGTTAAGTTTTGTTAAATTGTTAAACTTTAGCCATATTTCTTTTGAAATGCCCATGACTTGTGTTTGTTTGACTACAGAAATGATTAACAAGTAGTTCTGAGGAAATGTAAAAAACAAATATCAGTATATAAAAAAAAGAAAAGTGATTTCACTTACTCATTACTGTAATAAGTCTATGATCGACATTCAGGATCAAATTTGAAAGGTAAGGTAACTGACTATGCGTGGAAACAAATTATATATCCAAATTGTTCTGCACTAAATATGTGTCCAAAAAATACTGGCAAGGTTACTTTTATAGAACACTGGAAAGACTGTACGTTGTACTTTTATTTAAGAAGCAAAGTAATTAATGATTCTTGCACATTTATTTCTGTGTGATAAAGAATATTAATTAGTGATTAATTGGTAATTTTTTATTTTTTTTTAAAGAAAGACAACATTATATAGATGACAGGCAGCTCATGTAATTTATGACAGTTTGTAACATATAAGCTCACAGCAAGCACAGCTGGTACAAATATAAAAAAGTAATGAAAGCCTATTGCTGATAAATGGCTATATAAAATACATATAAATACACACATATATATTAATATTTGCAGTATATATATATATATATATATATATACATAGATATATATTTATACATATAAATACACACATATATATTAATATTTGCAGTATATATATATATATATATATATATATATATATATATATATATATATATATATATATATACATATATATATTTATACATATAAATACACACATATATATTAATATTTGCAGTATATATATATATATATATATATATATATATATATATACATATATATATTTATACATATAAATACACACATATATATAATATGTATATATATATATATATATATATATATATATATATATATATATATATATATATATATATATTTTTACAGCTTTTAAGGAAGAAAAATCTGAAGAGATCACAGTAGTGTTCTCTCCAAAAAAGGCCAGGGATTTCAGCACTCCGTATAGTGATCTCTTCAGATTTTTCTTCCTTAAAAGCTGTAAAAATATTTGTTTACAGGGTCTGCACCCGATACTAATTAATATAAAGCAAAAAAATTTTTATACCTTCTCCTTAACATACCCAGTTTTTTATATATATATATATATATATATATATATATATATATATATATATATATATATATATATAGAAATAAAGTTTAAGTAGCTTTTTGGAAACAATTAAAGGGACAGTCTAATCCAGAATTGTTATTGTTTATAAAGATAGATAATCCCTGTATTACCCATTCACCTGTTTTGCATAAAAAACACTGTTATATTAATATACTTTTTACCTCTGTGATTACCTTGTATCTAAGCCTTTGCAAACTGCCCCCTTATTTCAGTTCTTTTATCAGACATGTATTTAGCCAATCAGTGCCCTCTCACTTGTAAATCCAAGGGTGTGGTTACAGTGTTATCTATATGAAACACATTATATTACGCCCTCTGGCTGTGAAAAACTGCAAAATACATTGAAATAAGGTGTGGCCTTCAAGGTTTTAGAAATTAGCATATTAGCCTACCTAGGTTTAGCTTTCAACAAAGAATACAAAGATAGCAAAGCAAATTTAATGATAAAAGTGAATTGGAAAGTTGTTTAAAATTGCATTCCCTATCTTAATCATGAAAGTTTAATTTTGACTAGACTGTCCCTTTAAATACACTCCAGTGGGTAAAATGGACCATTGAGAACACATTAAAGGGGAAAATATTTTAGAGTGCAATGTCCCTTTAAGGATTTTAGTTTCCACTATAATTCCAAGTCTAAAAATAAGCACAAACTCACTATCTTCAGCGACTCACAGGGCTTTTAAACTGGTATCAATCACAAAGAAGATTCAGAGGAAAGAGTATTGAAGTGTTTTGACTAGAATAAACTTTGCAAACATTAACTCATAATCATTTGAATAAAAAAATATTATATCTCTGTAGCCCTTCAGTAACTGCTATACTAACTGCTGTAATATACGGGCAAACATTCTTAAATCAAGTATAAACATATATACTTAGTTTGTTTCAGACAAATAGTTTATCACAATTTTTTTTTTAATTCTACCCAAATGTAGTAGAATGGGTCATTTGGTTTGGCTGAATTTTAATAAAATGATTTTGATCATTAGCTAAATAACCCCCTTCCTTCCTATGGGTAATATGTTCAGAGAAAAATAGGAGTAGCAGGATACCAGCAAATATGAGCATAGAAGGTTTCAGAGCAATTTAGGTGTAGCAGGACACATGGGCACCAGACAGGCAACTGGACAGGGTGGAAAATATTAACAAAAAATACAACGTGCACTTTTGATACAGTATCAGTGTTATCTAAAATTGTCACCTGTGTGGGCTCTAGCAGCAGCAGCAGTACAAATAGACAGTTGGGCACCCCAGGAAGCAGGGCATACACTATAATATAAAGGTTAAACTAAATGTAAATTTTGATGCTAAAGTGCCTGGTTTTTTAAAATTTGATTAAAAACATGGGCACTTTATTTCATCAAAATTTACATTTCACTCCTGTTGTGAAAAACAACTTACCTTTTAAACTTGACAGCAGCACCAGCTTCCTCTGGTCGTCGCAAGCCATTTCTGATGTCAGAAATGATGGATAGGTCATCCTCCAATCACAGCTTCCCCCCCCCCCGGGGGAATCAGTGTCTGATTCAACACCATGATTGGAGGAAGCCAGATTCCTCATTTTAGACCCAGAAAGAGGCTTTGCGACGGGTGGAGGAAGCTGGAGCTGCTGTCAAGATTAAAAGGTAAGTATTTTTTCACAGCACAAGTGAAATGTAAATTTTGATGAATTAAAGTGCCCCTGTTTTTAATCAAATTTTTAAAAACCGGGCACTTTAGCATCAAAATTTACATTCACTTTAAGGACGTCACAGCAAGGAGTAGGTCTCATGTCAGGAATATAGTGTCAGACTGTTATCTAAATTTGTCACAAGTTAGAGTTGTAGTAGCAGCAGCAGTACAAAGAGGCAGGGGGCACGCAGGGCATGGAGTGTAATATAAAGGTCAAGAAAATCAAAGCAAGGAATGGACCTCCCACTGTATACAGAGCTGGGAGTGTTACCTAAAATTATCCCAACTTGGTGCAGCAGTAGCAGTACTAATGGGCAGTCAGGCACCCAGGGCAGCATAGGGGCAGCAGGAAATGATGAAATACAACAACAATGCCACAGAGCTTTCATGGGCCTAACACCTTGGACACAGTGTCCCAGTTTTATTTGAAATAGTCACAAGTTGGAGCAGTATCAGTAGTACAAGTGTGCAGGTGGGAACCTTGGGCAACAGAGGAGCAGCTGGGTATGGTGCCAAGTTAGTAGAAAGATAACAATGCAGGAGAGTTTCTGCTTTCAAGGCCCTGTAATAGGACAAGAATTACACTTTAATGAGTATCCAATAGGTAATATCTGAAGCTGCATTACCCATCCTGAACGGAATCTACCCTGCTGAAGTTTCACAACAAGATCACATAATAAGCATGGATGTCTTTTCTATAGAAAAAACAGTGGTGTAGGTCTGGCGCTAGTGAGATCACCTGCGCTCTCTCCTGTGAGGTGCCTAGCCACCCTATAAATAAGAATCTTATTGGAGTGAGAGGAGTGAGCGCCAAAAGGCAGAGGTGGGTTATGGGAAATACTAAGTGTAGGAAGTGGACGGTGTCATAGAAAGAATGTGTTTAATACAAGTTCCTGATATAACAATAAAAATAACAATAAAAACAGCAATAATCTATAAACATGGATCCATGTGAACAATGGTTAAAAATGTAATAAAATGACAATGGAATTACAAGCAGTAAATAACACTTAGAAATGATCAATGACAAGGAGATACCCAGGGATATGATCTCCTGGACAGATGAAATTAGTTTATGCACGAAACGTACTTCTTTACAAAGTTCAAAGGTAAAAAAACAAAAATAGGAAAAGTCCAAAGTGAAAAAAGTTCAAATGAAAATCCTGTGTGTTAGAATGACAGAAAGTACAAAAGAAGGTCCAATGGAATAGAATAATCTTGTGTCAATGTTAATCCAAAAAATATAGTGATAATGGTCCTATTCTAGATAAGTGAAAACATGATAGATGTCTCTCCAAGTGTAAAATGTAAGATGTGAAGCACACAATTCAGTATATACCAAAAAAAAAGGAAAACATATGGGAAAATATAAAAATGGTGATTGGTGAAGGTAAAAACAAAATACACACAAAATCTTCAGTGTGGTATAAAGCAATTGGTGAAAACAAAATACACACATAATCTTCAATGTTGGATATATTTCAATCCAAAAAGGCAAAAAACTGTAAAATAACCTGTGGAAAAAAATAGAAATACAATCCTAAGAACAATGGTAGTAAGGATATTAAAATCTTAAAACAATATCTCACCCTTTATGTCGACGCGTTTCGGCCTGGGAAAGGCCTTTATCAAGACTAATAAAGTGGTGAGATGAGGCTCCCTTTATACCTGTATTAATTAGTGTGTTTGGCGCCAAAAACTTTCAAAGTGTGGGCCGTCCTTGGTGCAATATTTCATGGGTATGGGCAACCTAACTGATGTTAGGGCAAAAACTTTCAGAGTGTGGGCCGTCCTTGGGGCAATGTTTCATGGGTATGGGCAACCTAACTGATGTAAGGGCAATGACCTTTCACACATCAATTCCTTTTATTTAAATATAGACATCAACCCCAGATTGTCTAACCTAATATCATATGTATCAATCAGTATTTACATCACTTGAGTGGTCTGTCAGCTATGGTTTATGTGGATCTGAGTATTGGCTCATACGAGCGATCTTGGCGATAGATAGTGGTCCGTGTCACTTCCGGTTTCAGATTAGTGACGTATTTCCTTTTCCGGTTTCGATTCAGCCGGATGTTTACATGGACACTTACGGAGGTTGAATCTACAGCTTCTTATTCACTACTGAATTATGTTCATTAGATTCTTATTTGGTGGAGCAAGTAAATCAGTAAGGAGCCGATTCTACAAATTTATGCACTACTTTATGTTTATAGCGGAACAAACCTCTGATGTGGTGTTTGTTAGGATCGTATTGATGAGGTCTGCCTTATATTTAAGAACTGCCGAATGGTTGAATTGTATGAACAAATAAATAAATACATGGAATAAAAGACTTATTAAAAATATTTGGCACTTATTTTGTCTCAATTTTTTAAAATATTCTGTTTACCTTTTTTCAAGGTTATGGTTTGTGGTAGAGTTAAGAGTGGATGTTTCTTAACACTAGAGGCTCTAATATGCTCAATAGAGTTAAGAGTGAATGTTTCTTAACACTAGAGGCTCTTATATGCTCAATAATAGATTCAATAATAGATTCTGCTTCTACAAACATCGATCTATATTTAAAGGTTTCTGTAGGAGTTGCGTCTAAAATATGGGATATGCAAACAATAAAATATAATAATCATACAATCCTAGTTCCTGTGGTAATACATATACAGTTTGTAGTGTATATAGATTCTGTGGGATAATTATATGGACTGTGTTATATGTATAAAAACTAGCCCATGTACCTAAAGGCTCTGATTTAACACTTATTATCTGGTGTTAGAATAGGCAAACAATATAAATAATGTAGGGTTGAGAAACCAAAAGGTTGCTGTATGGTCCACATTTATATTTACAATCCTATTTATGTGAGAGATAGAGGGGAAAAGTAAAGCCTTATAAGACTATAGGTTCTAACTTGGCTCGAAATGATCCTGTATTTTGTTGCTACAAGAATATGTTCACTATCAATAAATGATTTCGTCCTTCACGGGCTACTTGTTTGAACAGTGTTCTTAAGGTGTGATAAAACACCTAAAAGGAGTCATTATGGTGATATTATACCCCTAGGATCTCAAGGGGAATAAGACTCCTATTATTATCTCATAGTGGTAATGTTATACCCAAAATGTCTCTCGGGGAGTGGGACCCCTATTTGATGTCTCAATAGAATTTTTTATATATGAAAAAGGGGCTAAAAAGTCCCAGTTTCTTAAAAATAATAAATAAATGAATGTAAAGGAACTTAAAAGTATATAATAAGTTTATTTAAAATGTTCTAATTGTTTATAGTTAGCTTCTGAATTTTAGGAGGTGTGACAAATCCTATTTGTTCTTGAGCCCCTTTGGGTACAGACTGTCTAACTTAAACATCCATTTGGATTCAGAGTATAGTAACTTTTGTTCGTAGTTCCCACCTCTCCAATTCTTCTGGATCTTCTCTATCCCAAAAAATCTAAAATCTTTAACATTCCCACCATGTTTTAAAGTAACGTGCTTATACAGTGGGGTATCTACATATTTCTTTTCTACACATAATATGTGTTTCCTGATTCGGTCTCTCAACATTCTGGAAGTTTGCCCTACATACTGTAGCCCACAAGGGCATTGAATTAAATAGATGACACCTTTGTCTCCACACCTAATTAGGCTGTGGATGTTGTGTTTCTCATTATTTAAATTTGAGAAAAAATGATTTGTTTTTATGCCATTTTTGCAAGATTTGCAACTTGTGCACGGGAAAAAAACTTTGATCTCATTACCAAACGGATCCTTCAGATGAAACCTTGCTCCGATGAGTGGTTGGAAGAGCTCCTCTCGTTACTTTCACAATCAGTGTGGTGGTGCTCCGGTATCTACATCTTGAAAAAGGCTGTTAAGCCGAAACGCGTAGATACCGGAGCACCACCACGCTGATTGTGAAAGTAACGAGAGGAGCTCTTCCAACCACTCATCGGAGCAAGGTTTCATCTGAACCCACTTGCAACCAAAAGTATTTATCTGGCAGCATTTACTTAACCGCACAAGGCAAACAACGTGGAGAAATTCCACCAAATATCTTTGAAAATTCAACTTGCAGATCGGTCACTGACTGACAGAAAAAGGAAAAAAGACACAGAGCGGTTCACTTAAACCGCATTTTGAATCCACACCTGGCGGCATATATTTAACCGCACCTGATACTAACCACGGAGGGACACCACCAGGAATCATCTACACTACAGAAAACAGATCAGTCACAGACCGGCAAGAGAAACGAACACAGAGCGGCCACCGTAACTGCATGAAATCTACATCAAGGTGAGACCCCATAAGAATAACCTCACAGGAATACCAGCCAAAATCCAACAGGAGACTGGTCACCAACCACAAAGAGGAGTCTATAGCGGCATATATTTAACCGTATTTGTATTCATACACCGAAGAGACCCCACAGTTGAACAGCTGCAACAGCAAGTTAGGTCACTGACAGTGAAGGAATCTATATACACAGCGGCATATATTTAACCGCATTAACCTGTATATTTTAAGCAGGGTCAAATACCCCATATTAAGCGGCCAAATAGGCTCATTTTAAAACCAGGGGGAATCTGACAACCGCATTCAAACGGTCACAGACCGACTCAGGACACCCATTTTTAGTAACATAGTGATATCAAACGGATACACTATAAGGTATTATTTTACACATACCATTTTATAGTGTGTTAAACATCACATATGCTCTGCTTATTAGTTTGTTGAATTTAAACAACAAAGTCTTATCAAGTATTCATTTAGCAAACGTCTGAACTGTATAGAATTAAGGCTATATAGAAATTGTGTAATGATTGTTTCACGTGTGACTTTTATTTTATTTTAATGTTTTAACTTATCAGATACATTTGTATCCATATTCAGCCGACACCGGTGTCAAGATAATCACATAATCTTGTGTTACATAACCATATATATTTTATTTTTATTTTATTTATGTACCTTTTATATTAAATAAAAATTGTAAAAATTAATATTACAACCTAGTCCTGTGGTTATATTTACTATAAGGAGTTTTTCAATAAAAGGAATTTTTTGGTATAAGAGGGGTATAATACCCAAATACAGAACTTTAGAAACAAAATATCTATATAGGGAAAAGCGATACATGCTACATACACCCAATAAAACCTATTTCAAGGACATAGGGACAATAGCAATATACCACTATATCTAATCCATTATTTAATTTAAACATTGGGAATAGCATTTTTTGCGCCACCTACTCCAGCAACTATTTTTTAAAAACCATTGGGATAAAGTTTTTTCAGGTGAGCTAAATTCCCCACCTACCTTACAGTCTAACTCATTTTTACAGTCTTTTAATCTTTTGCTATGGGGTTATACGGGTTACATGTTCACCCCTACTCTAAGATGTGTATCTTGTTAAAGTTTATCCGTTTGCAGCCCACTTGGCCTTAGGTGTGTATTTTGTTGCCGATTATACTGGTAAACTTACTATGATCATGAAGCGGTGATAATGGTGTTGATTCTGTCGGGTACTAAACATTAAGTGGTATTTAGCTAGTGCCGTGGTTCCGTAACGGTCATGGTTCTAAAAGCATGGTCGTGCTGTAATACGCAGCGCTAGTTAGCGCTCCACTTATATCAGCATATTGATTTTGTTTTGGGCCACATTGGTAAAGCTAGTGCGGTTTTTGGATACAGGTAGATAATTTGGTAAATGCTCCCCTTTTAGCGTTCCATGTCTCCGCATTCAGATAAACGTTAGAGGTGGCTCTTGGTACAGGTGTTGTATTTGGCATTTCTTTAATTGTCAGGTTTGGTTACTTAATCATATCCAGAATAGTAATGGGTGCATGTTGATGTCTGACCAGATGTGCACACTATGGTTATGGGACAGGGATCCCAGTCCATTAACTGTGTATTTTTAGGCTCTGCATTTGGGCTGCACGGTATTAGTGATATTCTCGGATATACTTTTAAACTTTGATTTACAGTCTTAGGTGGCTGGTATGTCCACTACTTACGCTTGGTGTTAATGAGTACCACATTGACATTTTGTACATGTTTTGACATGTCCGGCGTACATCGGTCTCCATCAAAAATTGAGTTATGTGCATTAGAGAGATTTACCCGGGTATGGGCAGCATTAGCTAAGTTCTGATGCTGTGTTCTTTAAGTGACTACTTCAATGGGGCTTAAGGGGTGCTATACTATTTCGTTTATGTCAGGTTGCAGCAGTATGACCCACTGGGCACATACCGCTGAGTTTTAGTTCATTGTGATCAGTAATCTCATTACAGTGGTACATAGTGGTTAAAGGTATGAACCAGGTGGAGCCTATATGAATTCTTATCATTGTATGTCTTTATGGGTTGGTGTTCTGTCTGAACCATTAGGTTATATCACGCCAGGCCTCATCCATGATGATCTGGGGGTACTGCCCTTTCAGTGTTGCTGAATTCGCTAGTTTGTATTTATCGGGTTGCCTTGTTTTTAATTTTTATGTTCTGTATTTTGGTGATGGGTGTATGTATTAGTTGTAATTGTATATTGGCAAAATATTGGATGTTTTCTTTTTTTCAACAGTTGTTTGCTTGTCCTGATGAATGCTTCCATGTAAGCCGAAACGTCGACTTATGACTTTTCTATGTTATTGCTATGAAAAATAAATGATATTCTATTTGCTGTTATGCAATTTACATAAATCCTGAGAGTGCCCTCCCTTTTTGAGTTCTTATATATCTATCTATCTATCTATCTATCTATATATATCTATCTATCTATATATATATATATATATATATATGTTGGTGATCTACAAATAACGGCTAATAATAATATATGATCATCACGCTCACAAATAGTTGTCAGCCACCAGGGTGCCAGTGAGAAATTTAATACATGATAAATATGATCGTACTCGCTGGATTTAACAACCATTTTCAGTGTTTATTGACAATATCCCCTTCATCTTATACATACACACACCTTTCCATTTTACTTCTATTATCAGTTTTGCTTAGTTTTCTTGATATATTTTGCTAAGAATGTATTTAGCCATCTGGTAGCTACTATGAATTTACCTAGTTTTACTCTTCAACTAAGAATACAAAGAGAGCAAAGCAAATTTGACAATAGAAGTAAAAATGTAAAAATTGTTTAAAACTGCATGATCTACCTAACTCATATAAGCTTAATTTTGAGTTTTCTGTCATTTTAATCACTAGATAACATGTGCTATTCTCCAGATACTAAATAGCAAACATGATCACATTTTATACTCAAACAAAGTCATAATTTTTCACTTGTAAAGTGTCTTGATTATGTGTATCCTTAAAATAAAGTTTTTTTTTTTTTAAAGAATCAAAAGCATACAACATTTAGGGGGATGCTTCCGGGCAGCGACCAAGATGGCCGACTTACTTTAGTGCTCTGAGGGCTCACTGATGAATCCGTGCATATATTTTTCATCTACGCTTACTTTATGTCAGATTTGAACTGTTATATAATTTTGAGCTAATTGATCTATAGAAAGCCTCATACTCTTGTACTAAGGTACCGGAATGGTAGGCCTGCAGTGGCGACGCATGTGTGTCTGAGGCCTTCACCTAACCCCCCCGGTCTATCCGGGTATAACAGCTAATTTGAGCTGTAATCTGAGGGAAGTCATAACTGAAGTCACTGGAGCAGCTACAGTCTTAAATATACAGTCTTGGCACCTACGTACAACTAATTGGGAAGCAGTGGATATTAGCTTGGCTGTGGACCGCCATGGAACCACTAACGGCTATTTTTGATGCATGGGGAATGGAGATGCAGTCTCTCATTCGGAGGCACTTTGAGGAATTGGAACAAGAACTCCAGAGGATCTTACAACTGTCGATCTCCCCAGGGTCCCCGCTAAACGTGTCTGACACGGATAATGGATCTCTAGCTGGCGCGGTCCCTGGGGCTTACTCAAAACAAAACATGACATCGATAGCAACACAAGAGGTATATACCCTGACCTGCCTGAATACATTTGTGACTGCACCGCTCCTACCGGAGTCACTCACTGGTCAGCAGCTGGCTGCACACGAGGAGTGCAGCTTGCGAGCGGGTAGGCGATGTTGGGTAGCCGGGACAGTTGAGGAAATACCGGTCTTGCCCCCCTTGTGGGAACTGAAGATGGAGAGAAACCTGTGCATCGGGGGTCTTCTGTCTCCCAGGGCCGGTCTGAGAACATGGATTGTCAGTGATTATGAAAAAGCAAAGACTCTAGAGCGGATACTTGAGCAAATGGAGCCTATAGTCTTCAAATACTCTCAACTCAAAGCTTATCACGATGTGGTGAGACACGCTACAGCAGAGCTTAACATGTTAGGAGTAAGTGTGTGTGCCGACGGTCAGATCATCTTTGATACGGTGCTAGTTTGTTTGCTCTTAACAAAGGGTCACATTGTACCGTTTCTTCTACCTATATTGGACCCAGCAGGCATAGGCTAAGTATTGTTTTGCTTCAGTGATTTTAAGATCACTCATAATTATGTGGAACTTCTTCATAGGACTGAAACACTTTTCTTTTTAAGGATATTCCCCTGAGATTGGCATATTTCCATGGTAGGGCCCTACCAAGATATGCCGTATGAAACTATTCTAGTATATTGTGGGACAATTTGTTGTTTCTTGTACATGTGGCTGGTTAATGAGTGGGATTAAGATAGTGGTTGTTTCAAGTATCTACCATTAGCTGGATAGTGCAAACGTTAACTCTTAGACTGATACGTGGGATCTTTATTTTTATAAAACACCGGCCCCATTGTTTCACAAGCTGGGAGACTTTTACGGCTAGATTTAGAGTTCTGCGGCCAAAGGGGTGCGTTAGCTACGCATGCTTTTTTTCCCCCGCACCTTTTAAATACCGCTGGTATTTAGAGTTCACAGAATGGCTGCATTTTCAGTGCGTTAGGCTCCAAAAAGGAAGCGTAGAGCATAATTTAACGCCACTGCAACTTTCGATACCAGCGGTGCTTACGGACGCAGCCAGCTTCAAAAACGTGCTCGTGCACGATTCCCCCATAGAAAACAATGGGGCAGTTTGAGCTGAAAAAAAGCAGCGTTCAGCTCCTAACACAGCCCCATTGTTTTCTATGGGGAAACACTTCCTACGTCTGCACCTAACACCCTAACATGTACCCCGAGTCTAAACACCCCTAACCTTACACTTATTAACCCCTAATCTGCCACCCCCGCTATCGCTGACCCCTGCATATTATTATTAACCCCTAATCTGCCGCTCCATATACCGCCGCAACATACATTATAGTTATGTACCCCTAATCTGCTGCCCCTAACACCGCCGACCCCTATATTATATTTATTAACCCCTAATATGCCCCCCACAACGTCGCCGCCAGCTACCTACAATAATTAACCCCTAATCTGCCGATCGGAGCTCACCGCTACTATAATAAATGTATTAACCCCTAAAGCTAAGTCTAACCCTAACACTAACACCCCCCTAAGTTAAATATAATTTTTACTAACGAAATAAATTAACTCTTATTAAATAAATTATTCCTATTTAAAGCTAAATACTTACCTGTAAAATAAACCCTAATATAGCTACAATATAAATTATAATTATATTATAGCTATTTTAGGATTAATATTTATTTTACAGGCAACTTTGTATTTATTTTAACCATGTACAATAGCTATTAAATAGTTAATAACTATTTAATAGTTACCTAGTTAAAATAATTACAAAAATACCTGTAAAATAAATCCTAACCTAAGTTACAATTAAACCTAACACTACACTATCAATAAATAAATTAAATAAACTACCTACAATTACCTACAATTAAACCTAACACTACACTATCAATAAATTAATTAAATAAAATACCTACAAATAACTACAATTAAATAAACTAACTAAAGTACAAAAAATAAAAAAGAACTAAGTTACAAAAAATAAAAAAAATATTTACAAACATTAGAAAAATATTACAACAATTTTAAACTAATTACACCTACTCTAAGCCCCCTAATAAAATAACAAAGACCCCCAAAATAAAAAAATGCCCTACCCTATTCTAAATTAAAAAAGTTCAAAGCTCTTTTACCTTACCAGCCCTGAACAGGGCCCTTTGCGGGGCATGCCCCAAAGAATTCAGCTCTTTTGCCTGTAAAAAAAAACATACAATACCCCCCCCCAACATTACAATCAGCCAATCAGATTGAGCTTGCATTCTATTGGCTGTTCCGATCAGCCAATAGAATGCGAGCTCAATCTGATTGGCTGATTGGATCAGCCAATCGGATTGAACTTGATTCTGATTGGCTGATTCCATCAGTCAATCAGAATTTTCCTACCTTAATTCCGATTGGCTGATAGAATCCTATCAGCCAATCGGAATTCGAGGGACGCCATCTTGGATGACGTCCCTTAAAGGAACCGTCATTCGTCGGGAAGTCGTCGGTGAAGATGGATGGATCTGCGCTGGAGGTCTTGAAGATCAGCAGGTCGTCATCGGATTGAAGAACATAGAAGATGCGGCTTGGAAGAAGATGTTTGCCAGTCCGGATGTCCTCTTCTGCCCACTTGGATCAAGACTTCAGCCGGAGGATGGACGTCACTCTTCAGCCCCCGCTTGGGCTTGGATCAACACTTCCGAGGCTTGGATCAAGACTTCCGAGGACGGATCGGTGAACCTGGCATGGTGAAGATAAGGTAGGAAGATCTTCAGGGGCTTAGTGTTAGGTTTATTTAAGGGGGGTTTGGGTTAGATTAGGGGTATGTGGGTGGTGGGTTGTAATGTTGGGGGGGGTGGTATTGTATGTTTTTTTTTACAGGCAAAAGAGCTGAATTCTTTGGGGCATGCCCCGCAAATGGCCCTTTTCAGGGCTGGTAAGGTAAAAGAGCTTTGAACTTTTTTAATTTAGAATAGGGTAGGGCATTTTTTTATTTTGGGGGTCTTTGTTATTTTATTAGGGGGCTTAGAGTAGGTGTAATTAGTTTAAAATTGTTGTAATATTTTTCTAATGTTTGTAAATATTTTTTATTTTTTGTAACTTAGTTCTTTTTTATTTTTTGTACTTTAGTTAGTTTATTTAATTGTAGTTATTTGTAGGTATTTTATTTAATTAATTTATTGATAGTGTAGTGTTAGGTTTAATTGTAGGTAATTGTAGGTAGTTTATTTAATTTATTTATTGATAGTGTAGTGTTAGGTTTAATTGTAACTTAGGTTAGGATTTATTTTACAGGTAATTTTGTAATTATTTTAACTAGGTAACTATTAAATAGTTATGAACTATTTAATAGTTATTGTACCTGGTTAAAATAATTACAAAGTTGCCTGTAAAATAAATATTAAACCTAAAATAGCTACAATATAATTATAATTTATATTGTAGCTATATTAGGGTTTATTTTACAGGTAAGTATTTAGCTTTAAATAGGAATAATTTATATAATAAGAGTTAATTTATTTCGTTAGATTTAAATTATATTTAACTTAGGGGGGTGTTAGTGTTAGGGTTAGATTTAGCTTTAGGGGTTAAAAAATTTATTAGAATAGCGGTGAGCTCCGGTCGGCAGATTAGGGGTTAATGTTTGAAGTTAGGTGTCGGTGATGTTAGGGAGGGCAGATTAGGGGTTAATACTATTTATTATATTGTTATTGAGGCGGGAGTGAGGCGGATTAGGGGTTAATAACTTTATTATAGTAGCAGTGCGGTCCGCTCGGCAGATTAGGGGTTAATAAGTGTAGGTAGGTGGCGGCGACGTTGGGGGGGGGCAGATTAGGGGTTAATAAATATAATATAGGGGTCGGCGGTATTAGGGGCAGCAGATTAGGGGTACATAGGGATAATTTAGCTGGCGGCGGTGTACGGAGCGGCAGATTAGGGGTTAAAAAATTTAATAGAGTGGCGGCGATGTGGGGGGACCTCGGTTTAGGGGTACATAGGTAGTTTATGGGTGTTAGTGTACTTTAGAGCACAGTAGTTAAGAGCTTTATAAACCGGCGTTAGCCCAGAAAGCTCTTAACTACTGTTTTTTTTCTGCGGCTGGAGTTTTGTCGTTAGATTTCTAACGCTCACTTCAGCCACGACTCTAAATACCGGCGTTAGAAAGATCCCATTGAAAAGATAGGATACGCAAATGGCGTAGGGGGATCTGCGGTATGGAAAAGTCGCGGCTGTAAAGTGAGCGTTAGACCCTTTCCTGACTGACTCCAAATACCAGAGGGCGGTAAAAACCAGCGTTAGGAGGCTCTAACGCTGGTTTTGATGGCTACCGCCCAACTCTAAATCTAGCCGTTACTGTGCAAAACACATTCCTTACAGCTATCTCCTGGTGTTCATGCCCTTTTAACTATGGTAGCTACTCCTACTTTACGGTTTTCTATCTAGCTATCTGAGAAATTTGTACCACCTTAAGTTCCCTTGTTTCTAAATATTAAATTATACCTACACATCTCTATTCTATTACATACACGTGGGAGCCTAATTTACTACCTAATACAAAATTTTACATTAACACAGGAATTAGGGAATTTTCTTGGGGAATGCTTTATTAGATAATGGTTAAAGGTTGACATTTATAATTCTAGTCTTTGTTATACAAAACAGTTATTAAGGCAACACATTGGTACGCTCTTGTATTTTATGTGTACATTGCTTATTGATTTTGGGATTTATATTTTCTATATATGTAATAGTGTTACTGATGTGCTCCTATTGTATTTTTACAGGTTATATGTATTTATAATAGTTAATAGTATAGTCTGTTCTTCATGCACATAATTCCTACTCATTATGCTCATTATATCGCTAACATATGTATATACTTGTGCTGTAATCATAATGTTTGCAATGACTGTGTAGGGACTCCTATGCTTTACAATATGAACAGATACTAGGTTAAAGTTATTGGGTATGCCATCAGGATTTACTATATGCATTTGATCCTTGGAGAATGTATAGGGAGTTAGAGATACCCACTCTTTTTATATTCTTTGGAAGAGTTCAGCAGTCAATGTATACTCTCCCATATTATTATGCCCTGGTATATTAGTCCTCAGAATTTCTCCACATCACCCCCTTTAATGATCTGACCTTACACTAGACAGTTTTGTTGCTCCTTCTATACTCTTGATATTGGTACTGTTATCTTTACATAGCCCACGCTTAAGTATTGATCTTTAAAGATTGACTTATCATAACATAGGTGCCATCGAAAATTGACGCAGTGAGAGTTCCACATTTTCTCCATGTGTATTTTAATATTTCCTTACTGCTTGTGATTTATAGTGCTCATTTATGTAAATGTATTTGTGCAAGTATAGTTCATCTGTGTTCGAAGTTTACTCTTTTACTTGTCTTACCATATGGCTCTAAGGGTCCAAGAGTGGGCCCTATTTACTCTATAATATTATACATAATTCTAAGGGTCCAAAAGCAGCCATCTATGTTTGTTACTTGATACATATCCTCTATACGTTTCCCCCACAAGTTTGTATTAATACTAAGGTTATAAGAGAGATCATTATTTTATTTCTTTTGTCTCTACTTTTTTGTACGGGATTTTTTGTTAATAAGTTTTATTCAGTTTTAGGGGTTAACAACTACAAGCTGTGTATTTTCCAAAAAAGTTTAAAAACAGAGATTCATCATTTGGGATCCAAAAGTGGTCCCTCACAGCTTCCGATAGCCTTCTTTGTGTTAAATCTTTTCTATGTCCATGAGAGGTCCAAGAGTGGCCTCATAGGTTAATCCGAAGGCTGATAGTATGAATGGGCAAAAAAATTTATGTTTTCTAATTTTGCAATTGTCTCATATTTATGTTATGTTTTTCTGGTTTGTTTCCTTTTTTTGGACATGTGAATATGACTTTTCTGTATAAACTGTACTGAGATTTTTGTTTTGTATGCCCTAAATTGAATCTCAATAAAAAAAATTATATATAAAAAAGCATATTGTCAGGGTTTAGGGTGTATTGTTTCCTTAATTAGTGATCAGCCAATCACAACCTTCTTACTTCCATAAAACACCTGAACACTAAGCACACCTTGCTTAGTATTTTGTTATTCTCCTTAGAGTAACACTGAGCCTCGCAGTACTCTGTAAGTTTCTACTTTGAACCTTATCACCTCTACAACTGGACCTTACTCCTTTCCAGAGCATTCAGTAAGGATATCTCCCAGCTCATTCCAGCCTGTTACAACTTTCTCAAAGTCTCACAACAAGAGATTGGCAAGTATTTACTTTTCCACAAGCTGTCTGTGTATCACCGGATATCGCATTCAATACCATCACTTTTGCTTACGTTAAATTATATTAACTCTTGTTGCTCCCATCAAGATTAACCGGAATGAACTTCCTTTAGTTATATTTTGTTACTGTTCCGTTACCTTTATAATTGTTTAGTTTTGGGCTCCATCGGAGATTTGTGACGTCACACGCTGTCAGTCAGCCGGCTTCAGCGTGTCTCTACTCCTGCTGCATTCGCAGCGTACAGAACCCGGAAGTGTTTGTCACTGCCTGCCGCTCTCACAGATTGCAAGGTACAAATTCTAGATATGCTCTATAACATTTACCTGACTTTCTCCATATTGTGATGCAAACAAATACGTTTGGATAAGACTTTATTCCTGAGTTCTAACTTTTTACTTAACCTGTTGCAATATCATTTTCCTTACTTACAACATTTGGAAAGTTTCACCTATTCCTTTTCCTCATATTTTGTTGCCAGATTGTTTACCTACATTAATTTTGATATTGTTCCTATCATTGCACATTATACTGTAGAACGTATTCTATGCAGGGAACAATCATTCTTAGATTAATTGCACAAACATCTATTTGAGTTTACCTAGTAATAGTATTCTCATTTGACACTGTGCTACAACTTTATAAATACATTTCATCCTCACCAAGGGGGCTTGATTGTTACATAATACTAAGCCATAAAACAAAATGGAACCTGCTGATATTCCCCAAGTAGTCTATAACCTGAGTCAAAAGGTAGACAAAATGGGGCAGGCTATCCTGGACTTACAGGTTGAAAATCAGGTTCTTAGAGAACTCATAAAAGAGGTAAAAGAACAACAATACCCCAGTTCTGAACCACAGATAAGCTTGCCAGAATTATTTAATGGGGATAGAAAAACCTACAGGCAGTTTAAGAATGCATGCTACTTGCTCTATAATTTAAAACCAAAAACTTACCCCACTGACAGGGTAAGGGTTTTGACCACAATATCATTTTTAAGATCCGAACCAAGAATTTGGGCAGATCATTTGTGTGAAACAAATGATCCTTTACTAAATTCACTAACAGATTTTTTTCAAGCTATGGATGAGCTATATAGAGATACTGATATACAATTAACGGCGGAACAGAAGATGAGGAGCTTAAAACAAGGAAAAAAGACAGTGGAAGAGTATACCACTGAATTTAAGCTGTACGCATCTGACTCAGCATGGAGCTTGGTCTCCCTCAGAAACCAATTCAGATTGGGATTGTCTGACCCCGTTAAGGATGAGCTAGCTCGTATAGAGCTTCCAAGTACCCTGGATGCCTTAATGAAAGTCGCAACCCAAATCGACCGTAGGCTCAGGGAACGCAAAGCTGAACGTGGTCATTCTGATCCAACATTTAAAGCCAGCACCTCCACCTATGCACATACAAAATCCCCACCTACAGAGCAAGTTACCCCCATGGAAATAGGGGTTATACGTGGTCCGTTATCTCCTGAAGAAAGGATAAGGAGAAGGAACAACCACCTCTGTATGTATTGTGCGAATCCCAGTCATACAGTTACGGACTGCCCTATACTACGAAAAAATAAAAAGAGTAAATTTGTCCATATTAACAATACTCAAAGTTTAGATAAACAAATATCTTATTGCAAATTATCTCTCCTTTTACAGTGGGACCTTAGGAGATTGTCTACTTCTGCCATCATCGACTCTGGAGCCTTTGGCAACTTCATTGATAAATCTACTGTATTAAAAAATAAAATACCTATTGTGTTGAAGAAAATACCAGTCTCACTCAAAGTTATTGACGGCTCATTGATAGCAAATGGTCCCATAACACACAACACAATACCTATATTAGTCACTACTGAGGATGGTCACACCGAATATGTAACATTCGATGTAATTCCATCACCCCATTTTCCAATAGTATTAGGCTTATACTGGCTACAAACACACAATCCTCAAATTGATTGGACTACTTTAACTGTCAACTTCCAATCAAATTATTGTGAAAACACTTGTTATCCACATCATAAATTACTTCACACAGATTTAGAACACATACAAATACCGGAACCATACCAAGACTTCATAGAGGTCTTTAGCAAAGTTGAGGCTGAAACTCTTCCTCCCCACCGAGTATATGATTGCCCAATTGAACTAATTCCTGGTGCAACATTACCTGTCGGCCATTTATACCCATTGAGTCACCCAGAGTTGATTCATTTAAAACAGTATTTGCAAGATAATTTACAGAAGGGTTTCATCAGACCCTCTTCTTCACCCGCAGCAGCCGGTATGTTCTTTGTTACCAATAGATTATCGAGAGCTTAATAAACGGACGGTAAAAAACCGTTATCCGCTACCTCTCATTCCGGAATTAATTGAAAGATTAAGTAACGCTACCATTTTTACCAAGTTGGACTTGCGCGGGGCATACAATCTCATACGTATAAGAGAAGGCGACGAATGGCTCACAGCATTCAGAACTCGGTATGGACTTTATGAATACCTTGTGATGCCATTCGGTCTTTGTAATGCCCCCGCAACGTTCCAACACTTCATTAATGATATTTTCCGGGATTTACTAGACATATGTCTAGTAGTATACTTAGACGACATTTTAATCTACTCCAACAACTTAACAGAACATATAAAACATGTCCGTTGGGTATTAGCCCGTTTACAAACGCATAAACTATATGCCAAACTAGAAAAGTGTTCTTTCCATAATACCACCATTTCATTCCTTGGGTACACTATCTCACCTGACGGTATTCAAATGCAAACCGAAAAGGTTGAATCAGTAAAAAATTGGCCAATACCTATGGACAAAAAGTCTCTCCAAAGGTTCTTAGGATTTGCCAATTATTACAGAAAATTTATAAAGAATTTTTCTTCAATCGTGAGACCACTCACACAACTCACAGGTTCTACTCAACAATTTCATTGGAATCAAACTCATTCCAGAGTATTTGAATTCCTGAAACAAGCTTTCACAGAAGCACCCATACTTAAATTCCCGAATGTTGATTTACAATATGTACTGGAAGTTGATTCTTCAGACTTTGCGATTGGCGCAGTACTTTCACAACAGAAAACATCCAAAGATCCTTTACATCCTATCTCCTATTTTTCAAAGAGTATGACATCAGCAGAGAGGAATTACGCCATTGGAGACAAAGAATTACTCGCCATTCGCAAATCGTTAGAATTTTGGAGACACTTACTAGAAGGTGCGAAGATGCCCTTTATAATTTACACGGACCACAAAAATCTCCAATACCTGCAAAATAACAAAACTCTATCGGCCAGACAGGTAAGGTGGAGTCTTTACTTCGCAAGATTCGACTTCCAAATTTTATATCGCCCTGCAAACAAAAACGGAAAAGCGGATGCTCTCTCTCGACAGTTCTCTGTACCCATTCCTAATGAAAATCCCACATCTATAATTCCTTCTGAACGTTTCATCGGATTAACTTCAGACTTCCTTACTGATATAAAGAACTCTTCGAATAAACCACCCACTGACACTAAGGTTCCTTTGGAACTGAAAGACGGATTATACTACTTCAAGAACATGATTTATGTTCCTAAAGATTTGAGACATCACATCCTCCAACACCATCATGATTCACCCTTAGCTGGACATCCAGGTGAATCACGCACCATCGAACTTATAACAAGGACATACTGGTGGCCTCAGTTGAGGGAAACTGTCTCAAGCTACATAAAGAGTTGTGTTACTTGTCAAACTTGCAAAACAGAATGGAAACTACCATACGGACTTCTAATATCCATCCCAACATCTGACAGACCCTAGAAGCAAGTAGGAGTCGACTTCATTGTGGATCTACCTCCATCAAAAAACTATACCACTATTATGGTAGTAGTTGACAGTTTCACCAAAATGTCGCATTTTATCCCATATCATAAACCTCCCACTTCAGCAGAAACAGCTAAACTTTTCATACAACATGTGATTCGACTTCATGGAGTTCCAACAGTTCTGATATCAGACAGGGGATCCCAGTTCACATCTAAATTTTGGAAAAGTCTCTGTCAATCTCTTAACATAACCCATCAATATACAACAGCTTTCCATCCACAAGCAAACGGACAGGTTGAGAGAATCAACCAATGGTTAGATGAGTACTTACGCTGTTTTTGTTCTTATCAGCAAGACAACTGGATAACATACCTACCCTTCGCGGAATTCTCTTACAACAACCTAACCAACTCATCCACAAAATTATCTCCGTTCTTTGCTAATTATGGGTACCATCCAACCATCACTTCAGTTAGTACTACTCCTTCAAATTCTCCTTTGGTTGATGAATGGAATAATGCACTCCTAGACAATTTTCGGGTTATCAAAGAAAATATTTCTAAAGCTCAGAACACCCAAAAACACTATTATGATTTGCGGCACAGACAACCACCTTCGTACCAAATTGGAGACCAGGTTTGGTTGTCAACGAAAAATCTGAAGCTACATCTCCCTAGTAGGAAAATGACGCAAAAATTCTGCGGACCTTTCCCCATTACTAAGGTAATAAATCAGAACGCAGTTACCTTGGAATTACCATCATCTATGAGAATACATCCAACTTTCCACGTTTCCCT
Source organism: Bombina bombina (assembly GCF_027579735.1). NCBI lineage: Eukaryota > Metazoa > Chordata > Amphibia > Anura > Bombinatoridae > Bombina > Bombina bombina. The sequence goes on along the minus strand of NC_069499.1, from coordinate 1,448,854,963 downwards.
TCTCAAACCCTACGTTCCCACAAGAAACACTACACCCCAATTGCTGCCAATTAGATCCATCCAAGACTCGGATGTCTACGAGGTGAAAGATGTACTTGATTCAAGGTTTTCTAAGGGAATTCTGGAATATCTGATTAGGTGGAAGGGATATTCAGAAGACGATGATACCTGGGAACCCGCATCCAATCTTAATGCACCTCAACTTGTTTCCCAGTTTCACAGGAGATTTCCAGATCGCCCCAGACTCCAAGCTGAGGATCAGCTTGTTTGAGGGGGGAGTCATATCAGGGTTTAGGGTGTATTGTTTCCTTAATTAGTGATCAGCCAATCACAACCTTCTTACTTCCATAAAACACCTGAACACTAAGCACACCTTGCTTAGTATTTTGTTATTCTCCTTAGAGTAACACTGAGCCTCGCAGTACTCTGTAAGTTTCTACTTTGAACCTTATCACCTCTACAACTGGACCTTACTCCTTTCCAGAGCATTCAGTAAGGATATCTCCCAGCTCATTCCAGCCTGTTACAACTTTCTCAAAGTCTCACAACAAGAGATTGGCAAGTATTTACTTTTCCACAAGCTGTCTGTGTATCACCGGATATCGCATTCAATACCATCACTTTTGCTTACGTTAAATTATATTAACTCTTGTTGCTCCCATCAAGATTAACCGGAATGAACTTCCTTTAGTTATATTTTGTTACTGTTCCGTTACCTTTATAATTGTTTAGTTTTGGGCTCCATCGGAGATTCGTGACGTCACACGCTGTCAGTCAGCCGGCTTCAGCGTGTCTCTACTCCTGCTGCATTCGCAGCGTACAGAACCCGGAAGTGTTTGTCACTGCCTGCCGCTCTCACAGATTGCAAGGTACAAATTCTAGATATGCTCTATAACATTTACCTGACTTTCTCCATATTGTGATGCAAACAAATACGTTTGGATAAGACTTTATTCCTGAGTTCTAACTTTTTACTTAACCTGTTGCAATATCATTTTCCTTACTTACAACATTTGGAAAGTTTCACCTATTCCTTTTCCTCATATTTTGTTGCCAGATTGTTTACCTACATTAATTTTGATATTGTTCCTATCATTGCACATTATACTGTAGAACGTATTCTATGCAGGGAACAATCATTCTTAGATTAATTGCACAAACATCTATTTGAGTTTACCTAGTAATAGTATTCTCATTTGACACTGTGCTACAACTTTATAAATACATTTCATCCTCACCAAGGGGGCTTGATTGTTACACATACATTTAATTGTTGTTATAAATTATATTTTTCAGACATGTTCCTTGGCAAAGTTATCAGTTTTGTTCTGCTGATGCCGCCTTTGGTTTTCTCAAGAGACCTTTATCTAACTACCAATGGCGGGATTTGTACGTCACCATGCTCCCAAGAAAACACTGACTATTTCTGGTGCTGGCAGGAAGGCTATTTGGATTATAAATGGGACTACTGTTCTCCGCATGAAGGTTATGATAACTATTACTCTAAATGTGATTCACCTTGTAGAACCTATGGATACAGCTATAGGTGGTGCAAAAGACCACAAGGGGGCTGGAGATACTGCGGACACATCACAGAAGAGTTTGAGAAACGAAATACAAGATATGGGAAACAGTGTGTGAGTAACTGTGATATTAATAAAAAAGAGACGTATTTTCAATGTTATGATGTAAACAATGACTATGAGTACTGCTCTCCATCTAATTATGTGACCATAAAAGGAGAACCATGTCGTCTAGACCACCCTTGTGATTTCTATGAGTCTAAGTACACCTGGTGTTACACAGATGAAAAGAATAACTGGGATTACTGTGGGAAAATAAGCAGTGACTGTGAAAACCTTATTCATTTGTCCAAACGAATAAAACGCCAGCCTGGAGAAGAAGAGCTTTGTAGAATAGTGGATAGTGGAAATAGACGTGTTACAATTCTTGTAGCAGTTCGAGAAAGCAGACTCGGAAGGTTCTCTCGAGATCAGTTTACGGACGCATGCCATGTTATTAATATGGTAAACGCAGATACTACTTTTTCAACCAACCCTGGTACAATGTTTAGTTACGAAACTGTAAGACTTGATATGCAAGGAACCTTTGCGCATGAGGGTGTTAGGTATTTTAACATACAATTACAGTTAAATGGCCAACGACATGGCCAATCAAGTATTGCCCAAGTACTTTTTCCTGAAAATTTAGAAGTCACTCGATACTTCCGATACATACGAAGAGCTCTACATACAAGCATGCAAGGTGCCTACAATGAGGTTCCAGTAAAAGTTTTTATACAGATAATAAATATATAAAAAATATGAATTTTTAATATTTCCAGCCATTGCAATGTCCATTGAGAAATGAACAATAAAACTGAATTTATTTTAGCACACTAATCTTTGCATTAGAGAGATTGATTATGTATATTCACATGTGATATGTCTGGACAAAATGATTATGTTATCTAAATAATGATTATACAGATTTTAATAAAATTATATCATTGTAGAGTTTCATTGCTTTCCTTTATTTTATTCAAATTAAAAACAGATAATTCCAACTTTACTCACAACCAGCAATAGCTGCTAGGTCCTTCATGCTACGATAATGACTTTGGTCTAAAAAAATCTGTCAAGATTTTTTAAAGGGACAGTAAACACCAGAGGTTTTGATGTTTAAAAATGTAGATAATACCTTTATTACCATTCCCCAGTTTGCATAACAAACACAGTTATAATAATATACTTTTTACCTCTGTGATTACCTTGTATCTAAGCCTCTGCAAACTGCCCCCTTTTTTCAGTTCTTTTGACAGACATGCATTTTTAGCCAATCAGTGCTGGCTCCTAGGAGCTTCACGTGCCTGAGCTCAATGTTATCTATCTTAAGACAAAGATGGAAACTACCAGAGGTACACATTATATTGCAGACATAAAAATTCTAAGCTAACAAATATAGCATAAAATACAAGACAAACATCTAATCACAATCTCATTTAAAGGGAAATGTAACCCAAATGTTTTCTATGAATATTCAGATAGAGCATGCAATTTTAAAAAGACTAGATATTCTGAGTTAATTTCACCTTTTACTGCTCAAATCAAACACCAGTGTCTATGTGACTTTGTTACTGCTAAAAGACTTTAGTGCTTTGCATAAGGCCTTTTTTGTGAGCTTCAATCTGGACTACCTACCTAGGCTACATTTAATTCTTTATGTGGCACAATGTTACAAAGTTTCAAGGAGTGGTTATGTTTCCAATCAACTTTTTTACACTTTTACATTACGTATATGTATATTAATGAGCCTGAGCATATATGCCAAACACTTTACAACAGGTAATACTGACCGCAGTAAAAACCACACACCACTTGCATATGTTGATATCATCGGTGTCTTGCCGTCCTGGCTTGAAACTGCGGCCTAATATCGTACCTCCGACCATTAGGATAACACTCCTTATCTGGTTCCAGGTGATTACAGCCTCAAGCTCCCGGAGCTAGTACAGTAAGAAAGATAACAGACATATGATTCACACTCATACTGTTTTAATAATGCTTAAACCATAGCTACGTGAAGTAAAACAGGCATGAGTTAATTTCTAATACCCAGTTGTTCACCCTATAATTAGGATTAGAGACAACTGTTTGCAAGTATAAAAAATAGACTAAGGGCTCCATGTACTAAAACGTCAATTTCATTGACATTGGAGACTTGGATAAACTCGCTTTTACTCGCAGAGAGACAAATGATGTCTGCTGCTACTATGTACTAAAAAACATCTCAGAAACTGAAAAATTTCACCCCTTGCTCTCTTATTACCTAGGTAATTTTTTAACAATCAAATTCAATGTTCATTATGGCTTCTTCTAGATCTGAGTCCCAGATTTTGAAATAAAAGAACCAACACATTTCCTATCAGCAAAATGTGGTTTTAATAGATATAATTATCAAATCATATGACTATTTATTCAGATGTCGTGTAAGACAGACCAATTTTGCAAGACGAAAGATGATCTAGAAATGAATAAGTGATGGAGTTAGTGCCCAGGGTCCAGGCAAAAAAGATGTTGAACAGATAAAGAAAAGGTACAATGACATTAAACATTTTGCCAAAGCTAAATTGGCCAAAGAAAAAAATTCAGCCCGTGATGCCGGAGGTGGACCAGGATATGTTACGGACTTAAAGGATTATGAACAGAAGCTTGTCCAGTGGCTAGGGCCTAAGATTATTACCTGCATAACGGAGAACTGTGACAGTGATTTAATAGGTGCATTTATTACTCACAAATTGATGCAAATTTTTTATAAAATAGTTTAGAATATTTATTATTTCATTTTAATTATTTGTATAATGTATATTCCATTTGCATATTAATGTATTGCATCTAATTTATGCTTGAGTACTGTACTCGGATCGGCTTAACCATGGGACCAATTGAGTCCAATAGACCCAGGCGGCATTTGACAGGGAGCAGCACTTCAGTGAGTCTCTCACAGTCATACTGGACAGACCGCTACTGTCCTGCTCTCTTTCTCTGTCTCAAAGGCTTGAAGCAGGCAGCACTGTGCACAGCATGATCCCTTCAAAGTAATAACGCAGCAGCCTTTGTCTCTATAGAGCCCCCATCCTGTCCTCCCCTGTGCTGCCCTCCCCTCCCTCCAAGCAGAGTGAGCTCTCCAGTGCAGTGTATTCTGGGGTGCCATAAATATCTCTCCGACTGGGAAATCTGCAGCAGCAAGTTAGTGGGACACTGCAGTGATACTTACAGCCCCTTCTCTATTGCTGCTAAAGTTATGCAGAGCTGATTTTATTGCCTCCTCTTATCGGCAGTTACATGTCTCTCTTGTGGTATGAGGGAAGGGCAGGCAGCTGCAGACAGAACGGAGCTTGTTAAAAGGAGGGAATGCAGAGGAGGGAATGAAGATCAGTGAGCAGAAGGATAAAGCTGCAGATGTAGCCAGTTCCTGTTTCACTCCTGAACCATCTACAGCAGCAAGTCAGGAAGTTACTACAAGTAGTAGCACGCTTAGGGCTAGATTTATCAAAGGCAAGTCGTAGTGTCTATTACTTACGCCTGTAACTGCGGCTCTGCCAGGGCGCACATATGCGCTTATATTTATCACTAAACAGCTCGCAATTCTGCGCTTTTTGAAACTGGCGAGCTGAGGTGTATTATGATAAATCCCACTGATCGCAATTTAACTTCCCCATATTTATCATGCCTATATGTAAATTTTGCACATATATATATTTTTACATTGTTATGTATACAATGTGATAATATGTTACATCAGTAATATATATCTCTTTCACTGTCTATCTACATATGTATATAGATTGTATATATATATATATATATAGCTTTATATAGATATCACAATAACAATATTATTGCATTCATGGAATTTTAGTTTTATTGGACTAATAAGTATAAAGTCTTTTAATAAATTTCTATTTTGGTCCAATAAAATAAAAAATATCTAATTGCAATAATCTTCTAATTTTAAGATCTATGTATATGTACTAACATGGCTACTCCAATTAAAGTGTAAATGCATTAACTTAACATATATATATATATATATATATATATATATATATATATATATATATATATATATATATATATATATATATATAAATATATATATATACATATATATATATATATATATATCTCAAATAAGAGGATAAGCACTAACAATCAGATATATGTACTTAAGTATCAATGAAAAGTAAAAAGTGCTCGAGACTACTACCAATTACACCAAGAAATAGTATAAATACAAATATAAGACTCCGCACTTAATATGAATAAATAATGAATGCAAAAATGTGCAAAATAAGGACATTTTTTTAATGTACATTAAAAATATTTCCTTATTTTGCACATTTTTGCATTCATTATTTATTCATATTAAGTGCGGAGTCTTATATTTGTATTTTTATATATATATATATGTGTGTGTGTGTGTGAAATAGAATTTCGACAAAGCAGTCTATTGAATGTTATATGGGTATTTGTATTGTAATCTTCTTAAATCGATAAGCACTTCTATAGTGAGACCTTATTTTAACAATCATTCTTCAAAGAAAAACTGTTTTAAACTGTCTATGCCAAATGCATCCAAATGCTAAATGTCCTGTAATTGTACTATCCCAAAATCCACTTTTCCTTTGTTTTTTTAAACTATTAATAAATCAAAAGATGCATGCTTTTTCGTTTTATATAAACCAAACAGATTTATTGTTACCGGTAATTAAATATTTGTATTTTTTAAAGATATGAATAGAAACCAAAACCAAAAATTCCGATTATCCTAATATTATGCCGGAATTATCTAGATTTTATTAAACAGACAGAGACGAATATTTTGCTTATAACTTTCTTTACTGCTCAACAGCTTTTTAAAGTATAACATATAAACTACCATACATTAAAAGAAAACAACATAAACATAACATCCAATGAGATTAGGATAACATAGGTCAGTATTTGAATGTCCAGTAAGACGGTTAATAGGTATAAATAGTCCAGGTAGACAGTTAAACATCCTCTTTTCTGTTTGATGCGATGAAGAAGAAAATTATTGGAAGAAGGAAGAAACAAAACTCTTAAAAAATGCAACACATGCTGGAGAAGTACAACGATAACAAAGCCAAACAAATCCCTCATGGAATGAACACATTAGTCAAGCTTGATCTCGAAGAAAACTTGGAAGTAGATACATTTAGAAAATCCGAAGAGAAATCTAGAGAATCTTCTCTTTTAAACTCCTGGAGTTTAAGAAGGTGGAGCTGAATATATATATAAAAAATGATTAAATATAATAAAATATAAAATATAGGGAGGGAACAATGAACAATGAAAGAGGTGGGAAAATATTCGTCTCTGTATCTTTAATAAAATCTAGATTATTCAGTAATAATGTTAGGATAATCGGAATTTTATTACAAGGACAGAGACTTCATATTTTGCTAGTTTAAAGCAAACAAATATTCAAGATACCAGATGGTGTGGAATACACAAAATAGGTTTAAAATAAAAGTGACGAAAAACAGAGTCAGAGGACTAATCTGCTGCATTCAAAATATCTTGTAAAGAAGAAGATTTTGAAAAGGCTTTAGAAGCAGAGGCTCCTCTAATTGATTGGGAAGTAAAAAATGTATCCACACCAGCTTGCATCATAATCGATTTAACCCACCTACTAATTGTAGTAGAAGTAACAGGTAAATGAGGAAGAGAAAAATAAATCAAAAGTTGATTAGAAGAAGAATTTTGAAAATAAATAGTTCTAGATTCATACGCCTAGATTTAGAGTTCTGCGGCCAAAGGGGTGCGTTAGCTACGCGTGCTTTTTTTTCCCCCGCACCTTTTAAATACCGCTGGTATTTAGAGTTCACAGAAGGGCTGCGTTAGGCTCCAAAAAGGGAGCGTATAGCATAACTTACCGCCACTGCAACTCTAAATACCAGCGGTGCTTACGGAAGCGGCCAGCTTCAAAAACGTGCTCGTGCACGATTCCCCCATAGGAAACAATGGGGCCGTTTGAGATGAAAAAAAACCTAACACCTGCAAAAAACCAGCGTTCAGCTCCTAACGCAGCCCCATTGTTTCTTATGGGGAAACACTTCCTAAGTCTGCACCTAACACCCTAACATGTACCCCGAGTCTAAACACCCCTAGCCTTATACTTATTAACCCCTAATCTGCCGACCCCGCTATCCCTGACCCCTGCATATTATTATTAACCTCAAATCTGCCGCTCCGTACACCGCCGCAACCTACGTTATCCCTATGTACCCCTAATCTGCTGCCCCTAACACCGCCGACCCCTATATTATATTTATTAACCCCTAATCTGCTGACCCCAACGTCGCCGCCACCTACCTACACTTATTAACCCCTAATCTGCCGACCGGACCTCACAGCTACTATAATAAAGTTATTAACCCCTAATCCGCCTCACTCCCACCTCAAAAACCCTATAATAAATAGTATTAACCCCTAATTTGCCCTCCCTAACATCAACGACACCTAACTTCAAGTATTAACCCCTAATCTGCTGACCGGACCTCACTGCTACTATAATAAATGTATTAACCCCTAAAGCTAAGTCTAACCCTAACACCCCCCTAAGTTAAATATAATTTTTATCTAACAAAATAAATTATTTCATATTAAATAAATTATTCCTATTTAAAGCTAAATACTTACCTGTAAAATAAACCCTAATATAGCTACAATATAAATAATAATTATATTGTAGCTATTTTAGGATTAATATTTATTTTACAGGCAACTTTGTATTTATTTTAACCAGGTACAATAGCTATTAAATAGTTAATAACTATTTAATAGCTACCTAGTTAAAATAATTACAAAATTACCTGTAAAATAAATCCTAACCTAAGTTACAATTAAACCTAACACTACACTATCAATAAATGAATTAAATAAAATACCTACAATTATCTACAATTAAACCTAACACTACACTATCAATAAATTAATTACATACAAATACCTACAAATAAATACAATTAAATAAACTAACTAAGTTACAAAAAATAAAAAAATAATTTACAAACATTATAAAAATATTACAACAATTTTAAGCTAATTACACCTACTCTAAGCCCCCTAATAAAATAACAAAGCCCCCCAAAGCCCCCCAAAATAAAAAAATGCCCTACCCTTGCATGCCCCAAAGAATTCTGCTCTTTTGCCTGTAAAAAAAAACATACAATGCCCCTCCCAACATTACAACCCACCACCCACATACCCCTAATCTAACCCAAACCCCCTTAAATAAGGCCCCTGAAGATCTCCCTACCTTGTCTTCACCACGCCGGGTCCGAAGTCTTCATCCAAGCCCAAGCGGGGGCTGAAGAGGTCCATCATCCGGCTGAATTCTTGATCCAAGCGGGGACTGAAGAGGTCCATCATCCGGCTGAAGTCTTGATCCAAGCAGGGGCTGAAGAGGTCCATCATCCGGCTGAAGTCTTCTATCAAGCGGCATCTTCAATCTTCTTTCTTCTGGCTCCATCTTCATCCCGCCGACGCGGAACATCCATCCTGGCCGACGACTTCCCGACGAATGACGGTTCCTTTAAGGGACGTCATCCAAGATGGCGTCCCTCAAATTCCGATTGGCTGATAGGATTCTATCAGCCAATCGGAATTAAGGTAGGAAAATTCTGATTGGCTGATGAAATCAGCCAATCAGATTCGAGTTCAATCCGATTGGCTGATCCAATCAGCCAATCAGATTGAGCTCGCATTCTATTGGCTGATCGGAACAGCCCCCGCTTGGGCTTGGATGAAGACTTCGGACCCTCTTCTGGACGGATCAGTGATACCCGGCGTGGTGAAGACAAGGTAGGGAGATCTTCAGGGGCTTAGTGTTAGGTTTATTTAAGGGGGTTTGGGTTAGATTAGGGGTATGTGGATGGTGGGTTGTAATGTTGGGGGGGGGTATTGTATGTTTTCTTTTACAGGCAAAAGAGCCCTGCAAAAGGCCCTTTTAAGGGCTGGTAAGGTAAAAGAGCTTTTCAATTTTTATTTTAGAATAGGGTAGGGCATTTTTTTATTTTGGGGGGATTTGTTATTTTATTAGGGGGCTTAGAGTAGGTGTAATTAGCTTAAAATTGTTGTAATATTTTTATAATGTTTGTAAATAATTTTTTTATTTTTTTAACTTAGTTCTTTTTTTATTTTTTGTACTTTAGTTAGTTTATTTAATTGTATTTATTTGTAGGTATTTGTATGTAATTAATTTATTGATAGTGTAGTGTTAGGTTTAATTGTAGATAATTGTAGGTATTTTATTTAAGTAATTTATTGATAGTGTAGTGTTAGGTTTAATTGTAACTTAGGTTAGGATTTATTTTACAGGTAATTTTGTAATTATTTTAACTAGGTAGCTATTAAATAGTTATTAACTATTTAATAGCTATTGTACCTGGTTAAAATAAATACAAAGTTGCCTGTAAAATAAATATTAATCCTAAAATAGCTACAATATAATTATTATTTATATTGTAGCTATATTAGGGTTTATTTTACAGGTAAGTATTTAGCTTTAAATAGGAATAATTTATTTAATAAGAAATAATTTATTTCGTTAGATAAAAAATATATTTAATTTAGGGGGTGTTAGGGTAAGGGTTAGACTTAGCTTTAGGGGTTAATACATTTATTAGAGTAGCGGCGAGGTCCGGTCAGCAGATTAGGGGTTAATACTTGAAGTTAGGTGTCGGTGATGTTAGGGAGGGCAGATTAGGGGTTAATACTATTTATTATAGGGTTTTTGAGGCTGGAGTGAGGCGGATTAGGGGTTAATAACTTTATTATAGTAGCGGTGAGGTCCGGTCGGCAGATTAGGGGTTAATAATTGTAGGTAGGTGGCGGCGACATTGGGGGCAGCAGATTAGGGGTTAATAAATATAATATAGGGGTCGGCGGTGTTAGGGGCAGCAGATTAGGGGTACATAGGGATAATGTAGGTTGCGGCGGTGTGCGGTCGGCAGATTAGGGGTTAAAAAAAATTATTAGAGTGGCGGTGATGTGGGGGGACCTCGGTTTAGGGTTACATAGGTAGTTTATGGGTGTTAGTGTACTTTAGAGCACAGTAGTTAAGAGCTTTATGAACCGGCGTTAGCCCAGAAAGCTCTTAACTCCTGGCTTTTCTCTGCGGCTGGAGATTTGTCATTAGATTTCTAACGCTCACTTCAGACAAGACTCTAAATACCGGCGTTAGAAAGATCCCATTGAATAGATAGGATACGCAAATGGCGTAGGGGGATCTGCGGTATGGAAAAGTTGCGGCTGCAAAGTGAGCGTTAGACCTTTACCTACACGACTCTAAATACCAGCAGTAGCCCAAAACCAGCGTTAGGAGCCCCTAACGCTGGTTTTGACGGCTAACGCAGAACTCTAAATCTAGGCGATAGATTTTAAGACAAGATACAACACAAAGTTTAGGCTGTTCATAGAAATAAAGATAAAATATAGAAGAGGATAAAGTTTTAGTACGTCTAGACAAGGAAAAAATGACACCATGAGGAGAAAACATTTTTGTATCATAATCTATAGCTCTAACATCTGAAATTCTTTTACATGATAAAAGACATAGGCCTAGATTACGAGTTTTGCGGTAATGTGAAAAAGCAGCGTTATGGGTCATAACGCTGCTTTTTAACGCCCGCTGGTATTACGAGCCTTGAAAAAAAAGGCTGTACCGCTCACTTTTTTACTCAGACTTTCAAATACCGCAAATCCACTTACGTAAATTGCGTATCCTATATTTTCAATGGGATTTGCATAACACCGGTATTACGAGTCTGCAAAAAAGTGAGCGGTAGACCCTCTCCTGTCAAGACTGGTACTGCATTTTTAAGTCAGTAGTTAAGAGTTTTACACTACAAAACCGTAGCATAAAACTCTTAACTAAAGTGTTAAAAAGTACACTAACACCCATAAACTACCTATTAACCCCTAAACCGAGGCCCTCCCGCATCGCAAATACTAAAATAACATTTTTAACCCCTACTCTGCCGAACCGGACATCGCCGCCAATAGAATAAATATATTAACCCCTAAACCGCTGCACTCCCGCCTTGCAAATGTTAGTTACATATTATTAACCCCTAATCTGCTGTCCCTAACATCGCCGACACCTACCTACATTTATTAACCCCTAATCTGCCGACCCCAACGTCGCCGCCACTATATTAAATGTATTAACCCCTAAATCTAAGTCTAACCCTAATCGTAACACCCCCTTAACTTAAATATAATTTAAATACATCTAAATAAAATTACTATCATTAACTAACTTATTCCTATATAAAACTAAATACTTACCTATAAAATAAACCCTAAGCTAGCTACAATATAACTAACAATTACATTGTAGCTAGCTTAGGGTTTATTTTTATTTTACAGGAAACTTTGTATTTATTTTAACTATGTAGAATAGTTACTAAATAGTTATTAACTATTTAATAACTATCTAGCTAAAATAAATACAAATTTACCTGTAAAATAAAACCTAACCTAAGTTACACTAACACCTAACACTACACTATAATTAAATTAATTCCCTAAATTAAATACAATTAAATAAAATTAGCTAAAGTACAATAAAAAAACAAACACTAAATTACAAAAAATAAAAAAGAAATTACAATTTTTTAAAACTAATTACACCTAATCTAATCCCCCTAACAAAATAAAAAGCCCCCCAAAATAAAAAAGCCCTACCCTATGCTAAATTACAAATAGTCCTTAAAAGGGCCTTTTGCGGGGCATTGCCCCAAAGTAATCAGCTCTTTTACCTGTAAAAAAAAATTACAATCCCCCCCAAAATTAAAACCCACCACCCACACACCCAACCCTACTCTAAAACTCACCCAATACCCCCTTAAAAAAACCTAACACTAACCCCCTGAAGATCACCTTACATGGATATGTCTTCAATCAAGCCGGGGGCGAAGTGGTCCTCCAGATGGGCAGAAGTCTTCAATCAAGCTGGGTGAAGTGGTCCTCCAGATGGGCAGAAGTCTTCATCCAGGCAGCATCTTCTATCTTCATCCATCCGACGCAGACGAAGGTACCTTTAAGGGACGTCATCCAAGATGGCATCCCTTGAATTCCGATTGGCTGATAGAATCCTATCAGCTAATCGGAATTAATGCGGGACAAATCTTATTGGCTGATTGGATCAGCCAATAGGATTACAGTTCAATCCTATTGACTGATTGGATCAGCCAATAGGATTGAGCTCACATTCTATTGGTTGATTGGAATAGCCAATAGAATGCGAGCTCAATGCCTCCTAAACAGTTGACATATTGTCCATCCGAAGAAGAATTGACACAGGATGATCATTTTTTTATAAAACTCAGAACTGCAAAGGAACCTGCCATAAGTTCTAAACAATTGATATGAAGATTCTTCTCTTGAAAAGACCATTTTCCTCCAGTACTATGAGGGCCACATCTTACACCCCAACCTGATTTGCTTGCATCCGACACCAAAATAATATTTGGAGATTTCCCAAAAATAGCTTTGCTGTTCCAAGCTTATTTGTTGGTAAGCCACCAGTGTAATTCGATTCTTGCTTCTTCTGATAAGGAGATTTTGTAAAAATAAAAGCTCTGTAATGAAGAGGAGCTGGAAAAATAGCTTGAATAGAAGCTGATAAAAGGCAAATGATTCAAACAAGAGATCAAATAGGAAAGAGATTTTTCTTGAGAATGTAGATAATTTCTTTCTTTATTTTCTTTATCTTGTCCGAAGAAAGGCTCAATGTAGCTGATTAAGTATTTATAAGGAAACCTAAGAAAATAAGATCCTGATTCCTGAGAAGGAATGAGGATAGAGTTTTTTGAAATTTATAATAAATCCTAAATTCTGAAGAAGAGAAATAGTGAGATGTAAATGATCTAGAAGTTGATGATAATCTTGGTGAAGTAAAAGAATATCATCTAAATAAATGATTAGACAAATACCTCTTTTCCTCAACCAAGCCACCACAGGTTTTAAAACTTTCGTAAAAGCCCAAGGAGCTGAAGAAAGACCAAAAGGGAGACAAGAAAATTGCCAAACTGAGTCTTTCCAAAGAAAACAAAGAAAATTTCTGAAATCCGGATGAATAGGAATAGTTTAGTAAGCGTCTTAAAGCCAATCAAAATCTAGAAGACAATCTCTGAGGAAATCAATACCTTCCATTTTGAAATGATTGTATTCTAGAAAACATTTACATTTTCTTAAATTTATTCCAGGACCAAAAACATGTCGCTGATTAAATAATTTGAAGGGAGAGACACCTTTTCTATAGCTTCTTTTTCTAAAAGATCTAACATTTCTTTATCTAAGAGGGACATCTCTGATTGGGAAAATTTTATTGGAACCGGAAGAGATTCTTGAACAGGAGGGGAGATGAAATTTAAATGAAGACCTGTAACAATCTGAAGAATCCAAGGATCTGAAGTAATAAGATGCCAATTTTGAATGAAAAGAGCTAATCTTCTTCCTATTCTTATTTGGGAAGAAAGAGTGGAATGAAAGATGAGAGAACTTACCTGAGAAAGGTCTGCGGGATGGTCTGCACCTGAAGTTCCGACCTGTCCATTGTCTGTTCCTTGATGGGAAGAAATTTGAGTGGGATGTTGCAGGACTAGGCATGTTTTGAAAATAGGACCTTGAAATGGATGGAGTACGACTGGGAAAGTGGCCCATGTCTTACCCAGCCCTGTCAAAAAATTTATTTTGTTGAGGGTAGAAAAAGTTTTTAGTATTCATTTTAATCTTATTAAGAGAATTAAAATTATTTACATAGGCCTAGATTTGGAGTTTGGCGTTAGCCGTGAAAACCAGCATTAGAGGCTCCTAACGCGGGTTTCTTACGGACTCCGGTATTTAGAGTTCAGTTACCGACACTCAAAAATCACTCAACGCTCAAATTTCTACCGACACCTCAGACCCAGTAGTAAACATATACCGACAAAATAAACATTCACGAATCACAAAACAAATATTACACAAACTACACTTACACTCATACAAACACTACACTATGTTTATTTTTAAGATTTAATAATTTTTCATCAAAATACAAATGATCAAAGTTGCGAGATCTCGGGTGTTAGAAAAAAAACTACACAAATCCATTTTCCCATTGACTTACATTGACACACGGGAAAAGACCCTCATATACCTACATCTAACTAATAACATTATCACAAATATACACTCATCGATGCATACAAACAATATACACCACATGACATACAAAAAATATTTATTTATTACAAAAAGAACACGATTTAGTTACTTTTTCACACAAGCTCATGACGTCACTCACTTTACGAGGAAAACCAGTCTTAGAAAAAAAAATTACAAAATTTTAGAGCCTCCATTGACTTCTATTGGGAAGACGTGCTCGTGCACGCGAAACCCACATTTCCCTAACGCACGCAAATAGCGTAGACCGAAAAACTCCAAATACCAGCGCTAGAAAATACATACTTTTATGCGTTAGACACAGCTATGATAAATAGATCAAATGACTATTTCCCTATGGTGGATTTATGGATTTTAATTATTGAATATTCACAACACCATTAAATTGTTTCAGACTTTTATATTACATCAACTACAAATCAACATCACTAGTAACAAACTTTTTGTTATCAAAATATTACATTTAAATGAACACAAAAATAATGTAAACTTTTCAGGATTCACAAACACTACACAATGGGAAACAATTCTCATTTACCTTTATTATTGCATTTCAGTTATTCAACTCATATGCTTGCAGCAACAGCATATCTACATAGGCTTAACACAAGATCAGTCATGGATGCACATACATTACTTTTAACATTCACTCATACATGTGCATTCAAATGATGGGGGAAAAACACATTACATTCTCTATAGGAATCACAAAACACAACATATGGATTTTACTGTACTTTTAACATCATGATTCACTCACAATAAACCATTAGGAATTACGTACAACAAGAACATCATTACACCAGATTACAGATGTCACTTTATGGGAAGGAACAACAATGCCACACCGCTATATAGAAGTCAGCATATGTGGGACACAATCACAATATATACGTACATGTACATAACACGCATCACCCATCACGCAACCACAAAGCACACATTTAGATTTTATTCAGCACACAATAACAATGTAGCACAATACAACAACACAATGAGGATTTCAGAACTACATAGGCAGGTTAATAATATCATGACGTCATTAGAAGATTCAACCATACACATCACAGATTCACGACTGTACCGCCCCTTTCGGAACTTTAACACTCAATACTACAATACAACATATACGTAAAGAACAGTTTGGAACAGCATTATTAGGGAGATTTGAATGGGACAATTAATAAATATTGTCAGATCGCAAATCACTTATATATATAATACTACAGATGACAGCCGGAAGTTATTCAGCATTAGTGCGATTTGAAAGGGACACATACAATATTGACAGCTCGGCAATCACTTATATATACAATACTACAGATGGCAGACGGGAAGTTAGGAATTATTATTGCGATTTGAAAGGGACGCGTACAATATTGACATCTCGGCAATCACTTATATATACAATACTACAGATGGCAGATGTTACTTTATCGTTTTCAAACAATGTTGCAGCAACATTGATCGATCACATTCGATGCACATTATACACAACTATGCACTTTCATTCATGTTAGCCTGGACGTGTGCTTGTTACTATAAGTTTGCGTTTAAGAAATATTGATTACGCATATGATCAAACATTACAAACATGCACTGTATGTGTGATATTTGACACTTTCACATTGAGATTCATTGTTGGAAAACAACATTTCAGCAAACAACCAAAAAACGCCCACTGTGAAAGCATTCGCACCGCTCACATACAAACAAGTGAATACAATCAGCAATCATTACAAACTCACTACCATTGGACTAATTGTACTATAAATCCCCCAAACAACATGGGCAATGCATCACTTGTGATCCACATCAGATCAAGTGCTTACCTTGTTACGCTGTTTTGAAAGATGGATGACGATGACATGGTAGACGCTGCTGGTGCTGCTATTGGCGAACTAGCTGTTGGTCGAATCAGGCAGCCTCGGCGGCTCAGACTGAGACGAAGGGGTCGTCTGGTTCGAGGTCCTCCTGTCTACAGGGTGAGACCCACCTTGGAAAACATGAGCGACTTTGAGGTTTATGATAAGTATCGGCTCAATCGCGAACAGCTCATTGGCCTTTACGATCTTCTTAAACCTCATTTGGAGCCACGTATAAGAATAAGGACTGCTGTTCCCACCATGAGTAAGATGCTAAGCTGTCTATACGTCCTGGCCTCCGGGAGTTTTCAATCCGGAGAAATGTACATGCATGGCCTGGCTCAAGGTACATTCTCTGTGGTGTTTGATAACTTTCTGGACGCCATGGTACGTATCAGTAAGCAATACATAGGATTCCCACAAAATGATGGTGATTGGAGGCGCCTGAAGCGGGAATTCTTTGATATTGCTGAATTGCCCAATGTCTTGGGAGCCATAGATTGTACCCACATTGCGCTGCGTGCTCCAATTGATGACTTGCCCTTCAGAAATCGCAAACATTTTCATAGCCTCAACGTGCAGTATGTTTGTGACGCACGGATGAGGATTATGCATGTGTGTGCAAATTTTGGAGGGGCTAGTCATGATGCCCGCATCCTCTCTCTGTCGTCCCTGTGGAGACCGTTTGAGGAAAGACAAATGCCCCCTGGTTTTCTCGTTGGTGAGTATTTGTGCACAACATGGTTAATTAGTTTGACAATTGCCACTGTAGTTTTAAAATGTTAGCGTAATGTTCAGCTATAGGATGCAATTTAACCATTTATTTTTATTTCCGCAAATGTCTACTTTTAGTTCACTGCAGATATGTAGCATGTCTTACCTTAAATGCTCAGATAGAGAATGCAATGTAACCATTTAGTTTGCATTTTACACAAGGTTTGGTTTAGGAGAAATACGCATATGTAGCATGTCTTAGCTGAAATGGGAAGATATTAGCTAATGCAATTTAACCATTTATTTTTTTACCCCGCTAATGTCTAGTTTTAGTTCAATGCAGATATGTAGCATGTCTTAAATTAAATGCTCAGATAGAGAATGCAATGTAACCATGTAGTTTGCATTTTACACAAAGTTTGGTTTAGGAGAAATACGCATATGTAGCATGTCTTAGCTGAAATGGAAAGATATTAGCTAATGCAATTTAACCATGTCATTGTCTCTTTCCGCTAATGTCTACTTTTAGTTCAATGCAGATATGTAGCATGTCTTACCTTAAATGCTCAGATAGAGAATGCAATGTAACCATGTAGTTTGCATTTTACACAAGGTTTGGTTTAGGAGAAATATGCATATGTAGCATGTCTTAGCTGAAATGGCAAGATATTAGCTAATGCAATTTAACCATGTCATTGTCTCTTTCCGCTAATGTCTACTTTTAGTTCAATGCAGATATGTAGCATGTCTTACCTTAAATGCTCAGATAGAGAATGCAATGTAACCATGTAGTTTGCATTTTACACAAGGTTTGGTTTAGGAGAAATACGCATATGTAGCATGTCTTAGCTGAAATGGCAAGATATTAGCTAATGCAATTTAACCATGTCATTGTCTCTTTCCGCTAATGTCTACTTTTAGTTCAATGCAGATATGTAGCATGTCTTACCTTAAATGCTCAGATAGAGAATGCAATGTAACCATGTAGTTTGCATTTTACACAAGGTTTGATTTAGGAGAAATACGCATATGTAGCATGTCTTAGATGAAATGGGAAGATAGAGAATAAGATTGAACTAGATTATTTTTTTTTTAAAATAAACATTTGTTAGTGGATTATCGTGTACAAAACTTTTTATTGGACTCCAAATACTATTTTGAGGATTCAGTTTGAATTATGTTCTGTTCATAATTTATAGGTGATTCTGGGTACATGAGCCGGCCTTGGCTCATTACCCCCTTGCGTAGCCCGACTGATGTGTCTGAGGAGCGCTACAATAGGGCTCATAAGAGAACCAGGGCGGTGGTTGAACGGATGTTCGGGCTCCTGAAGATGAGGTTCAGGTGCCTGGACAGGTCAGGAGGAGCCCTCCAGTACAACCCAAAGAAGGTGGCTAAGATAGTTGTAGCCTGTAGCGTCCTGCATAATATTGCACAGCGGGCTGGGATGCTGCAGGGCGTCCCGGCGCACCGAAACCTCCTCAGAGATGAGGAGGATGATCCTGTTCTAGAGGGGCCATTCCGGGACGAGGGGCTCAATGTCAGAGCAGACATCATCAACCGCCACTTTAGACGGTAAATAATAGAAGTTAGATTGGAGTATTGTCAATAGATGTGAACTCTAGGGAAATGACAAGTAGAGAATTGTGCAAACATGTTAGGATTGTTCATCAAATGCTAAAAATGTGTTTCATTTATTAATATAGGTGATGCTCTGGGCATTGGGTCCTGTAGCGAGTCTTTGCCACCTGGTTTTTAAAGAGGACATCAGATGGTAAGTATAAATGTATGGACTGTTGCTGGCATGAATTGTACACAAATACATCATATGGCATACATTTTCTAAACTAGTATTTAGTTTACACATTACTTAAAATGTAAATACTCAGAAAGGGATCCTCTAGCATAACTATCCTCTAGCATGACTATGGTTCAATGTCACACATTAGAGGTTCGTCCTGCTCAATATGACTCCTCTTCACACTTGATAGAACATAACACAAGATGCTACACATGCTTAGTAAGCTAGTGACAGAAATTTATTCTGAAATGGGGGGTGGGAGAGGGGTACAGAACTGATTCACACACTTTTAGTAATTTTTAATAAACTTTTTCTGCCATTAGGGAGCTGACTTAATCTAAAGACTGAAAGGGAAGAATTAGAAGCCTGACAGTGAAGATTGCCCAGACTGACAGTGGAAAAAGCCAAGATTGAAATTGAAGTATACCAATGGGATCATGTCTGGCATTATCTTTCCAATCTGCTGACCTTGAAAACCATACAAAGACATGTTCACATGGTAAGTGCCAACTATTTGATAGAATAAGGCTGTGGAGGCATCCTATTGGAGACACTTATATTATTTTCTAATTTTTAGATGGTATTTCACAGTCCTCTATTTTTGAAATGATGAATAAGACACCTATTGAAGATCAACTGTTTACCCCTGAATTGACTTTCAAAGACCATGCATTATCCAGGTTGGTGTACCAATGCATGCTAGTTAAGAATCACAGGAAGAATGTTGAATATTAGTAGCTTACATACATTAGTCATATTTAGTTCATAATTAGATATTTAGGGATCACAATCAGACACTTAGATGATTTTACTTTTTTAGATGGTATTTCACAGTCCTCTATTTTATGAACTGATGAATAAGACACCTATTGAAGATCAACTGTTTACCCCTGAATTGACTTTCAAAGACCATGCATTATCCAGGTTGGTGTACCAATGCATGGTAGTTAAGAATCACAGGAAGAATGTTGAATATTAGTAGCTTACATACATTAGTCATATTTAGTTCATAATTAGATATTTAGGGATCACAATCAGACACTTAGATGATTTTACTTTTTTAGATGGTATTTCACAGTCCTCTATTTTGTGGACTGATGAATAAGACACCTATTGAAGATCAACTGTTTACCCCTGAATTGACTTTCAAAGACCATGCTTTATCCAGGTTGGTGTACCAATGCATGCTAGTTAAGAATCACAGGAAGAATGTTGAATATTAGTAGCTTACATACATTAGTCATATTTAGTTCATAATTAGATATTTAGGGATCACAATCAGACACTTAGATGATTTTACTTTTTTAGATGGTATTTCACAGTCCTCTATTTTATGAACTGATGAATAAGACACCTATTGAAGATCAACTGTTTACCCCTGAATTGACTTTCAAAGACCATGCATTATCCAGGTTGGTGTACCAATGCATGCTAGTTAAGAATCACAGGAAGAATGTTGAATATTAGTAGCTTACATACATTAGTCATATTTAGTTCATAATTAGATATTTAGGGATCACAATCAGACACTTAGATGATTTTACTTTTTTAGATGGTATTTCACAGTCCTCTATTTTGTGGACTGATGAATAAGACACCTATTGAAGATCAACTGTTTACCCCTGAATTGACTTTCAAAGACCATGCTTTATCCAGGTTGGTGTACCAATGCATGCTAGTTAAGAATCACAGGAAGAATGTTGAATATTAGTAGCTTACATACATTAGTCATATTTAGTTCATAATTAGATATTTAGGGATCACAATCAGACACTTAGATGATTTTACTTTTTTAGATGGTATTTCACAGTCCTCTATTTTATGAACTGATGAATAAGACACCTATTGAAGATCAACTGTTTACCCCTGAATTGACTTTCAAAGACCATGCATTATCCAGGTTGGTGTACCAATGCATGCTAGTTAAGAATCACAGGAAGAATGTTGAATATTAGTAGCTTACATACATTAGTCATATTTAGTTCATAATTAGATATTTAGGGATCACAATCAGAAAAAGAAATACATATTATAGTTGATATAGAGGTATTTGAATGGACATGAAAAATTACATTTATGTTCAGCATACATATATATTATTGAAATGTGATATACATTATTATGTTGAATTAGAAATTCAGATATTTAAATTTATTTTTTATTACACAATAGAATGGTGTATGTTTTTTTTTTTTTAAATTTAATTAATAAATATCTTGATAAAATGTTGAACAAAGTTAGAGCATAGACACAAGATGATTGTAAATGTATTTTATGAATATTTGACAACGTGTGTATTAACTTTGTTAAAAAAAAAAAATTATTTCAGATTGTCATCTGATGACTTCCAGGAATATGTTTTGGTTTTTGTTTCAGAAACTTTTTATTTTTTAAATGGTAATAATAAACATTTTAGTATTAAATACACTCTTTTGAACAGATTATAATAAATATCCAGATAATCTGTCAATAAAAAACAATTTGACTCCCATGACTGGTAGTTGGCTATTTGACAAGCACATGCATAAGATCAAATAATGCATTAATTTTAGAAAATCCACTGATTCCGAGAATATTACATTAAACTATCTTTTTTTAAATTAATTGGGGAGTGAGATCCATCGATGCTTTTCTTTTGAAATTCTTAGATGTTAAAATAATTTCGGATATGTAGTCAAAATTTGACATAAATTATTTGTTTTCACTTTTAAGAAGGGGAAGTGGTTCACTTACATTAAAGTGACAGTGTTGTTGAATGTAAAATTAATTTTATAAGATCTTGTATCTTCCTTAGGTATCTCAAAACATTATTTTCTAAATTCTTTTAATTTTTACATTTATAAATGTTAGGTCATTTAACTTGATATTTTTCACAAGCTAGTTATTGGATGCCAGGTTAATCGATTTAATTTTCTAGTGGAGTCATTTAACTATAGTTATTAATATTATGTAGTTTTTAAAATCTTACCTCTTGGGTTAGACATCACATATCTATATATAATTTTCATTCCCCTTTAGTTTATTTTGACAATGTTAAATCAACATTCCAAATGTTTTGGTCCTTAAAGGGACATTCACAAAGTATATTGTGTGTTGATTTTTCAATAATTCATAAAAGAATTTAAACATATTTAGAAAGTACTATAGAATTACATTCAGTCTTTAAATATACTTTTACAAAGATACATCAATGCACATATCTTAGTCAATTACATAAGGCATCTATGTGCAACCAACAATCAGCATCAAAATAGCCTATGTAGATATGTATTTAATCCAAGAATATATAATTACAATCTAATGATTGAATACCAAAACATATTAAGTTGTTCAAATATTATAATCTTATCCAAAATGCATACATAACATATAGCTTAATGTCCCTCTAAGCTGAAGACTCCGAAATACCTCCTTTACAATATATATTTCAGTCAGTGTGTAAAACAATCCAGAAGTTAATCTAAATTTGCTTTACTCATATGTTATACTAATTTAGCAAAAGGAAGGTGCTTAGGTTTCTGATTTTTCAAGCATTATTGTGAAATGTTTCTTTAAAGGGACATGAACTCAAAATATACTTAAAGGGAGACAGTTAAAAAATTAATGATTTATACATTCTGAATGAGTATTCTATTTTAAGCAACTTTAAAAATTGTCTCATATTATGAATGCTCCTTGTGATGTTGCTATCATTACTTTAAAAATAAGGCATTAAATAGATAATTTATTTGCTTCAGTACTCTGGACAGAACTTGGTTTTTTTGGTTGGATTAATTTATCCAACAATCATCAAGGACAACCCAGGTTTTTGGAAACAATTGTCCGTAATCTAAAATATCATTATTGATTTTCAAAGAAAGATAATTCTTAACATTTGAGAATCGGATTAAATTATAAAGTTGCTTAACATTTCATGCTCAATCTGAATCACGAACGCTAAATTTGTTTGTACAGTGTCCCTTTAAGAGATTTAAAGAGTGTATTTACTTCTCTTCTTATCTTGACATACTTTGCTTGAAAAGCATATCGAGATAGGCTCAGTAGATGAAGATTGGTGGATGCACAGAGGTGCCTTATGTGATTGGCTCAACCATGTGCATTTAAATTTCTTCTGTTGAGGATATCTAAATACTAAGATAAATTAAGTTACATTTTAAAGTCTAAACAATTTTCTATCTCTACAGATCATTTGATACAATTGTTTGTTTGTAATGTCTATTTAAAAATAAAGACGCCATTGCACAATAACATATATGAGCACTTCAGACAAATACAAGCTCGAGGTTTATTTACTAATAACAAACAAACCTGTAGTTTAACATTTATAAACAGATTATCCAAGTTACTGACATTATAACCTGAATTTGAACATTCAGAAATATTGCGTGGGAAACGCATCTTGAAACACCAGATTAGCATCTTTAAACATTAGAGTCTAATGTCACGCAATAGCACACAATCAATGTGCATTATAAATACATTTAATAGAGCAATATCAATACTTCACAATAAGTCAAGAAATGGATTTTATGACCAATAAAGACATACAATATTAAATGTGTATTTGTATTAAAGAAACAGACCGTTATTAAACCGAGAAATGTCTACAACATTTAATAATGTGACATTATTAGATTTTAAAGAGAATTTAATCATTAATATTTAACGGATCACGGATATTAAATCTGCGTCACACATATCCGCATGACAGGCCCATGAGTTACAAATAAGTCTACATGAAAAATGAAGTTACAGCACCACCAGGAGGTATGTGTATGGAAGTTGCTAAGATATGAAACATTAAGGAACGGCCAATCAGAGTTCATCACACAAACACAACTTGAGTCAGGATAGTCTCACAGACATTCTAACAATATTTCAAACTTTTATCCAATCAGATGTACAGATAACTTGTCCCATGGTGCATCTCATGTTTACTTCACCATATAAAAGTCCATTACACGTTGCCATCTTTGTCAGTTCTCTAATGCCTGCAGGCAGTGTTATATATTAATATTATTATAATATATTTAGTAGCCAACCGAGCAGGCATGTCAGCTCCCAGGTTCACCAAGGAGGAGAGCGCTGCACTGGTCCACGTCGTCAAGGACTTTTATCCCCAGCTGTTTGGGAACAAGAGGAGGTTGACAGATGCGCCTGTTAAGAAGGCCCTCTGGGAGTCTATCACCAATGCGGTTAGATTGGTGTGTGACGTCCAGAGGAGCCAGGATCAAATCATGAGGAGATTCGGAGATATGAGGTTGTGCTTAACAAAAAAAGTCAACCTCATAAGGGACTGGGTACAAGCTCGTAAAAGAGGGGGCAAAAGAGAGGCCCCGCGGAAACTGTACCTACTCCCTTATGAGGTGACTTTATGCGAGCTCCTCAATCTCCGTGTCAGATTATGCTTTGTACAAACCCTCTCTCCTTTTAGTTACACCCACAATTCTCTGATTCGTTCCTCCTTCCTTAAGAGAGCAGCTCACCTTTCACTCCCTGCTCAGTATTGAAGTCACTACACCTGTGAGGATTCCAAGCTGTTTTCTAAAAGCTTCTCTTCACTCCAGGAAGGATTTCTGAGCCCTTTCTACTTGCCATATATTGCCACTTTGAACTTCCTTGAACTTGTCACTTTATTTACAGTGGGGTAAGGTACCTTAACTTTGATGTTTACTTTTTCGCTGCTTTTCCTTTGCCGCAGCTCATACCCCTGTTTGAACTACTGCCTGTCAGCAATCTGCAGCGGAGTTGCGAGTGAAGCGTGACGTCACTTCCGGTCCTGTTCCGGACTCTGCCAAACCACTCTGTGACATTATCGAAGGTACACAGCAACTACTTTTACTCTTTCAAGTTATCTGCAAGGTACTTTTCTCAGCTGTCATCATTCTATGTACACATACAGCTAAACTTACTACCAAGTATCTGAACTGTGCATTTGATATGATATTTGTACCGGGGTTTCTACCTAAGTTCCACTCCAAGTACTGACACACTGTTGCCTGAGTTTTTTCCTTTTCTTGTTACACTTCTGATAATATCTGAGTGTGATAATTATCAGTTAGATATCTACCTCTTTCAGTATCCTACTGAGTGAGTATATTCCTAAAGATATATAATTATATTGAACCATTAGACTGAAGGATTCCTTTTTCAGCAATAAAGGATTCAGACAGTCTGGTGTAACAAATATACATTTACTTAATACTGCAGTTGAGTTCCACACCTTCTTTCTGCAAACAGATTCTGATATAATACTGAGCCTAAAGTAACTATGGAACCAGCAGACTTAAGACAAATAGTATATAACCTTACTCAAAAAGTTGATCAGCTTGCACAGGGTCTCCATGATTTACAGATTGAAAATGCTGCCCTAAGAAAGGTTATTACAGATTCTATTGCTATTAAACGTAACCAAACTGAGAGTTGTATTGAACCACAAGTTTCCCTTCCAGATCTATTCTGTGGAAACAGAAAAGCCTACAGGCAATTTAAAAACGCCTGTCTCCTATTATTTTCTATGAAACCTAGGACCTACCCCACTGATAGAGTAAAAGTCCTCACCACAATCTCCTTTCTCAGGGGGGATCCAAGGAACTGGGCTGATAAGTTCATAGAAAATCAGGATCCCATTTTAACTTCTCTTGTGGATTTCTTTACTAGTATGGATGAAATGTTTCAAGATACAGATGTTCAGCTTACTGCTGAGATGAGTCTGAGGAATCTGAAGCAGGGGAAAAGACCCGTGGAAGACTACATCACAGACTTTAAACAGTTCGCCACGGATGCTCTCTGGACCCCAGTCGCCCTCCGTAATCAATTTCGGTTAGGACTCTCAGAGTTGTTAAAAGACGAATTCGCCAGAATTGAACTACCTACAACTCTTGAAGCATTCATGAAGATGGCTGTTCAGATAGACCGACGATTACGTGAGAGGAAGGCAGAGAAGTATGCAACAGATCCAAAACCTAAGACCTCCTACAGCTCCACCACCTCAACTTCTGTTACCCCTACAAAACCCTCTGTAGAACCTATGGAGATTGGCTTTCTTAGAGGCCCCCTCTCTCAGGAAGAGAAACAACGCAGACGCATAAAAAATCTATGTTTGTATTGCGCCAATCCGACCCACAGTGTCCAGGATTGTCCTCTTCTTCTGAAGAATAAGAAATGTAAGTCCTCTAATTTGTATACATCTCTTCTCTCTTTGATACAACCTTCTTATTGTACTCTGTCTGTCTCCCTACAGCTGGAACAAAGTCTTCTGAGGATCAATGATGCTATTATTGACTCCGGCGCTTCAGGGAACTACTTGGACCATGACTTCTGTCTCAAGAAAAACATTCCTCTCATTAAAAAGTCCACTCCAATACCTATCAGAGTCATAGATGGTTCTATCATGTGTTCTGGCCCTATAACTCATGAGACGATACCTGTAATGCTCAATATAGCTGGACATTTTGAGTTAATTTCTTTTGATGTACTACCTTCACCTCATTTTTGTTTGGTTTTAGGGTTAAAGTGGCTACAAGTTCACAACCCCACTATTGTTTGGCACCCTTTTCAAATAAAGTTTTCTTCCACTTATTGCAGAGATACATGTCTCCCTAGTCCTCTTTTGTTACACTCGACTATTGATTCTGAGGGGTTACCCCCTCAGTACTCCGAATTTAAGGATGTCTTTAGTAAGGTTGAGGCAGAGAATCTACCACCTCATAGGGCATATGATTGCCCCATAGATCTTCAACCAGGTGCCCGTATTCCCTTTGGTCACTTATACCCCTTGAGCACTCCTGAACTGGAGCATCTTAAAGTGTATCTTGACGACAACTTAAAAAAAGGTTTTATTAGGCCTTCAACCTCCCCTGCTGGCGCTGGGTTTTTCTTTGTTCGTAACAAAGATTCCAGCCTCAGGCCTATCATTGATTATCGTGAACTGAACAAATGCACGATCAAAAACCGTTACCCCCTGCCTCTTATACCAGAGATGATAGAAAGACTTTCAGAGGCTACCATTTTCACTAAGCTCGACTTAAGGGGGGCTTATAATCTCATTAGGATCAAAGAGGGACACGAGTGGCTAACGGCATTTAGGACCAGGTATGGTCTATTCGAATATCTTGTAATGCCGTTTGGCCTTTGCAATGCCCCTGCCACTTTTCAGTTCTTCATCAACGATGTTTTCCGTGATCTCCTGGATATATGTCTTGTTATATATCTGGATGATATACTCATCTATTCCAGGACTCATGAAGATCATGTGAGGCATGTCAGACAGGTCCTTGCACGTCTCAGAGCACATAAACTCTACGCTAAACTGGAGAAATGCAAATTTCATACAACCCAGGTTTCTTTTCTGGGATATGATATATCCCCATCTGGAATTCAAATGCAGAAAGAAAAAGTTGAAGCTGTTCTGGATTGGCCTGAACCTAAGACCAAAAAAGACCTCCAACGCTTCCTTGGGTTTTCAAACTATTATAGGAAATTTATTAAAGGATTTTCTAAAATAGTGAAACCTCTCACGGTTTTAACTGGGTCTACAACATCTTTCTCATGGGGTTTAAAAGCCAAAGAAGCTTTCCAGTATCTAAAAACCAGATTCACCTCTGCGCCAATTCTTCGATTTCCTAATCCTTCATACCAATACACCCTGGAAGTTGACTCTTCAGATTTTGCCATTGGAGCCGTACTCTCTCAACAAAAATCTCAAACTGATCCTCTCCATCCAATTTCATACTTCTCCAAACTTATGTCACCTGCCGAACAGAATTATGCCATTGGCGACAAGGAGTTGTTGGCCATCCGACGCTCTCTTGAACATTGGAGACATCTCCTGGAAGGCACTACTATACCAATCAATATATTTACAGATCACAAGAACCTTCAATATCTTCAGTCTAATAAAACTTTATCTGCTAGACAGGTTCGTTGGAGCCTGTACTTTGACCGCTTCAATTTTGTTATCATTTACAGACCAGCTAATAAGAATATCAAAGCTGATGCTCTTTCTCGTCTACCTGAACGATCTGTAAATCTATCCGCCAGAAAGGACATTGTTTCCCCACATTGCTTTGTAGGTCTCACTACCCCTTTCTTTACTGATCTTCAAAATTACTGCAATGAACAATCAACTCCTCCTGAACCAACTCTAGTCAAGACTAATGGTATCTATTACCATGGAGAGAAAATTTTTATACCACCTTCCTTGAGGACAAACGTTATACAGTCCTGCCATGACATTCCTTTAGCAGGACACCCAGGTGTCCAACGAACTCTTGATCTTGTCTCTCGGTCTTACTGGTGGCCACTCATGAAATCCACTATTTCTGAATACATTGCCAGTTGTAGGACTTGTATCACCTGTAAACCCGAAAGAAAACCACCTTTTGGGTTGCTTATGCCATTACCAATTCCCAACAAGCCTTGGCATCATGTGTCCATGGATTTTATAGTAGACTTACCACCATCAAAAGGACAAACGACTATACTCGTTGTCATTGATTTACTCACTAAAATGGCACATTTCATTCCATTCCATAAACTCCCTACTTCCTCTGAAACCGCTACCCTTTTCATAGACCACATCATCAAATTACACGGGATCCCATCCATCTTAACGACTGATAGGGGTACGCAATTCACCTCAAAATTTTGGAGCAAGTTATGTGAATTGACCAAGATGGAACATCGCTTTACCACAGCTTTTCATCCGCAAACGAATGGACAATCGGAAAGGTTGAATCAATGGCTTGAACATTTCTTGAGATGTTATTGTTCCTATCAACAGAATGACTGGATGACATATCTCTCTATGGCAGAATTTGCTTACAATAACCTATCTAATTCATCTACCAAAATAACACCTTTTTTTGCAAATTATGCTTACCACCCCACAATGACTTTCTCAACTCTTCCTTCCTCAGATTCACCTGTCATCGATGATCTCCATTGTTCACTTCAGGAGAATTTTAACCAGATACAGGAAAATATCCGCAAGTCCCAGCTGTCCCAGAAACATTACTACGACCTTCGGAGACGTAAGCCTCCCGATTACGCTATAGGTGATTTAGTCTGGCTCTCCACTCGAAACTTGAAACTACAAATACCATCCAAAAAGATGGCCAGTCTTTTCTTAGGTCCGTTCCCTATCCAGAAGGTTGTCAATGCCAACGCTGTCAGATTGAACCTCCCCAGCTCCTTGAAGATACATCCTACGTTTCACGTCTCGCTACTGAAACCATATTCACCCGCAAGGGATGGACGGATCCTTCTACCTCCTACAAATCTTCCTCTGGCACCGGATGAGTACGAAGTTGAAACCATATTGGACTCCAGGTTCTACAGGGGTGTTCTCCAATATTTAGTGAGGTGGAAGAATTATTCCAGTGATGAGGACTCCTGGGAACCACTCTCCAACCTCAACTCACCTAGACTTCTCTCCTTGTATCATCGTCGCCATCCTGACCGACCTCGTCCCCTCGCTGTGGAACAGCGTCCTTGAGGGGGGGATTCTGTCAGATTATGCTTTGTACAAACCCTCTCTCCTTTTAGTTACACCCACAATTCTCTGATTCGTTCCTCCTTCCTTAAGAGAGCAGCTCACCTTTCACTCCCTGCTCAGTATTGAAGTCACTACACCTGTGAGGATTCCAAGCTGTTTTCTAAAAGCTTCTCTTCACTCCAGGAAGGATTTCTGAGCCCTTTCTACTTGCCATATATTGCCACTTTGAACTTCCTTGAACTTGTCACTTTATTTACAGTGGGGTAAGGTACCTTAACTTTGATGTTTACTTTTTCGCTGCTTTTCCTTTGCCGCAGCTCATACCCCTGTTTGAACTACTGCCTGTCAGCAATCTGCAGCGGAGTTGCGAGTGAAGCGTGACGTCACTTCCGGTCCTGTTCCGGACTCTGCCAAACCACTCTGTGACATTATCGAAGGTACACAGCAACTACTTTTACTCTTTCAAGTTATCTGCAAGGTACTTTTCTCAGCTGTCATCATTCTATGTACACATACAGCTAAACTTACTACCAAGTATCTGAACTGTGCATTTGATATGATATTTGTAC
Source organism: Bombina bombina (assembly GCF_027579735.1). Lineage (NCBI taxonomy): Eukaryota > Metazoa > Chordata > Amphibia > Anura > Bombinatoridae > Bombina > Bombina bombina. The sequence goes on along the minus strand of NC_069499.1, from coordinate 1,448,824,754 downwards.
CGGGGTTTCTACCTAAGTTCCACTCCAAGTACTGACACACTGTTGCCTGAGTTTTTTCCTTTTCTTGTTACACTTCTGATAATATCTGAGTGTGATAATTATCAGTTAGATATCTACCTCTTTCAGTATCCTACTGAGTGAGTATATTCCTAAAGATATATAATTATATTGAACCATTAGACTGAAGGATTCCTTTTTCAGCAATAAAGGATTCAGACAGTCTGGTGTAACAAATATACATTTACTTAATACTGCAGTTGAGTTCCACACCTTCTTTCTGCAAACAGATTCTGATACTCCGGGTCCCCAAAAGATTTAGATCCTCGCCATCCTCGGCCTCCTCTTCTTCCCTCCCAGCTGCGGGATCTGAAAGTCCTGATGCGGGGGCCAGGGCAGCTGCTTCTCCATCCGGTGGCCTGGGAGGAGATGATGGAGAATCTGAACCAGGTAATTATCCAACTTCATATAATATCTTAATATTTGATTTTTTTATAAAAAATGTGTATATAGTCAGATACTAAACCTATACAGATCTCACAACATACACTACATATGATGTTTAGATATCTGATTTTATATTAGTGACACATGAAATAGGAATGATGTTTCTTGTGCTCTACAGAATATGCGTCACAGAGCGAAAATGGAATTTCGCATACACGTTAACATGGGTTTGCTGTAAGTGGCATTGCTTTATACATGTTGGTCAAATGACGGATGCGTAATTCCGCTTTGAATCATTGCGCAATGATCGCGAAAATGGAATTTCGCATACACGTTAACATGGGTTTGCTGTAAGTGGCATTGCTTTATACATGTTGGTCAAATGACGGATGCGTAATTCCGCTTGGAATCATTGTGCAATGATCGCGAAAATGGAATTTCGCATACACGTTAACATGGGTTTGCTGTAAGTGGCATTGCTTTATACATGTTGGTCAAATGACGGATGCGTAATTCCGCTTTGAATCATTGCGCAATGATCGCGAAAATGGAATTTCGCATACACGTTAACATGGGTTTGCTGTAAGTGGCATTGCTTTATACATGTTGGTCAAATGACGGATGCGTAATTCCACTTTGAATCATTGCGCAATGATTGCGAAAATGGAATTTCGCATACACGTTAACATGGGTTTGCTGTAAGTGGCATTGCTTTATACATGTTGGTCAAATGACGGATGCGTAATTCCGCTTTGAATCATTGCGCAATGATCGCGAAAATGGAATTTCGCATACACGTTAACATGGGTTTGCTGTAAGTGGCATTGCTTTATACATGTTGGTCAAATGACGGATGCGTAATTCTGCTTTGAATCATTGCGCAATGATCGCGAAAATGGAATTTCGCATACACGTTAACATGGGTTTGCTGTAAGTGGCATTGCTTTATACATGTTGGTCAAATGACGAATGCGTAATTCCGCTTTGAATCATTGCGCAATGATCGCGAAAATGGAATTTCGCATACACGTTAACATGGGTTTGCTGTAAGTGGCATTGCTTTATACATGTTGGTCAAATGACGGATGCGTAATTCCGCTTGGAATCATTGCGCAATGATCGCGAAAATGGAATTTTGCATACACGTTAACATGGGTTTGCTGTAAGTGGCATTGCTTTATACATGTTGGTCAAATGACGGATGCATAGAGGATGAAATGAGGGTGTAATACACATCAATGTGTATTACTGCCCTTAGGGGGCGCCTCCTATAGCCTAACAACTAAACATATGTTCAAACAATACCAGTTAACTAAATTAATACTTATAAGAGATATATATATACAGAAACATACATATATATAAAAGTGTACCAACATAAAGTCCAGTAAGTGATATAGATATAGTCCCAATCAGTGGTAAGTCCAAAAAAACCAGTAGTAGGCAGCTCTCGGTCTTAGGATGGTCTTCCTGAAAGATGGGTAACTAGAAAAAAAGAAAACACAGAGGCGCCAAACATGGCCTAGTATAGCCAGATACCAGATATAACAATTAACAGGGTAGCAATTGGATACTCACAAAGGAGACGCACCCAATGGTGCTATTGAAGCAGACTGGAGCCTCTCAGTGGTCCAGCTCACTGATGTGTCTCACGTATCAGTTGTGGTCCTTGGTGATGGTGATTAACAGGTTCCTGAGTGAACAAAAAATATGCAAACCATAGCCCAGTAACGTTTGTACAAGTGAATGGCAATCTGAGCAATCCTACTTACAAGATCCAAAGCACCTGCAGGTGCATACACTGCAAACTGGAACCAAACAGTCGCCCAGTAGACTGATCCCTCCAGGTGAAAGCAGATTAACTCTCAGGTGCCAATCAAAGTTTGAGCAGCATGTAAATGATATAAAGATTGTCCAAAAAGCAAGTGTATTTCTGTAAAAATCTTTATTAATTGCATAATTCCGCTTTGAATCATTGCGCAATGATCGCGAAAATGGAATTTCGCATACACGTTAACATGGGTTTGCTGTAAGTGGCATTGCTTTATACATGTTGGTCAAATGACGGATGCGTAATTCCGCTTTGAATCATTGCGCAACGATCGCGAAAATGGAATTTCGCATACGCGTTAACATGGGTTTGCTGTAAGTGGCATTGCTTTATACATGTTGGTCAAATGACGGATGCGTAATTCCGCTTAGAAACATTGCGCAATGATCGCGAAAATGGAATTTCGCATACACGTTAACATGGGTTTGCTGTAAGTGGCATTGCTTTACACATGTTGGTCAAAATGAAATGTGAATTATTATATATGTGAAGAATACAGTATTCTTATTTTCAATATTATACATAATAAAAAAAGAAGAATCCAAATAAATTATAACATATGCCCATCAATTGATGAGAATGAAATAACACCAAAAAATAATTTAAGCTACAGTAAACAACACAACTGATTTAAAATAAGAGTACAGGATATATTTATCATGAATTGAATTGAGGAAACAATTAACTCATGGGACTACCAAAGGATTAATATTTTTTAATTGATTTGCTAATAATGTAAAGATTTAAAACATGGCATGATTTGTATTAATGATATCCAATCCTCATTTAATATATTACAGATCTGGATGTTGGTGCTGGATCCTCAAGGCAGGGCTTGTCAAAGTATGGTATGTCTCATTTTAATTGACATTTGTCTTAGAAACATGGACAGAACATTACATACTAAATCCACATTGTTCAATATTTATATGTATCTGCAAAATGGATTTTAAAACTTTTTGCAAATAAGAATAAATAAAACAAAAAAATAGGATTACATTGTAAGACTACTCTGATTTTTTTTTTAATTTAAGATATCCCATCTATTCTGGATGTCTTAATTTTAATGTAAGATTCTTTGAATGTCCAATTTATATTCTTCCCTTGTGTATTGCTTAATCTTATTTGTATACATTTTTAAATAATACACACAATTTTGCATATGTTTAGATTTTAAAAATATAGATTACATTTTTGAAATTGATCACGTCATTTAAGGGACATGCCAACTAAATTTTACATAGAATTATTTTTAAACGTGATTTTATTGTTTTGTTTAAACATTTTATGAGCTACATTGGTTCAGTCTATTGTTTTAGTTCATAAAAAAATTAATGGATTTTGGTTTAGGTTAAACAATGCATTACTGGTATTATCCGGCTGTTTTTCTATGCATAAATTGGCATATTTCCAAAAGTTAAAATCATGTGTTCAGATAACAGTAGTACATAGTTTAAAAAGGTATACAATTACACATTTAGAGCTTCATGTCCCTTTAATAGATGAAAATTAAATAATTCTTAGGATATCCTTAAATAACATATTAGATTGGAATTGCATGCTCAATCCCATTCATTACATCAACATATGGAGTAGAGAATTCATTAACACCAACATTGTCAAATCAATATAATTTTATATTAAAGGGATACTGAGCTAAAATTATTAATGTTGTCATTCAGATATAGCATGCAATATTAATCAACATTTAAATATAATACTATAATCATATGTGAAATATTCTATTGCTAAATGTATTTTAAAATCAAGAATGTACATTTATCTGCAGCTCAATTTTGGTTGACCAACCTGGGTTTTGATTGATGATTGGTGGATACCTTCAACAAACAATATTTATTGAATCCAATATTGGTTATCTGCCTTTAAGATTAAAATGTAGCAACATTCAAATTATAATAGGAGTCAATGTTATATCATTTTGAAGAGTTTGAACAGTGAAATCAATGATTGAAATAAATCATGTCAGTGTCCCTTTAATAAACAATAGATTCATTCATCTTTACATTCTTTGGATTAGACAATATTGATATATAATTCACATATTCACTGTTGGAGTTACTTTATAGATATCAGCATACTCTAACAGCACCATGATTACATATTTGTACTAATCAATTTGGTTTTGTATTGTGATAAATATGTGTTGTGTCCTAAATAAGATTACTGTACATTGCACAAATGGCTCGATGTGCCACATGTCTTTGTTTATATTTGTCAACAGCTGTTATTCAAAATGTGGTTTGTGTGTATTCTTTTAAGAACATTGATCAATGGGTATATTTAGATATGCAATAGCATCGTATGAGATGAGTTTGATGTCTAATATAGTCAGAAATTAAACATATGTTCAATACATCATTTTTAACAGAATCCCCTTGATTCAATCAAGCATTTTTTTGTTTAATGACTGCTCTATTCTTCACATTTTCAAGTTGATTATTCTTAAAATTCGCTACAGATGTGATTTAGTGCTATCCCAAATGTGTTCACTAATATATATCTATATCATTCATAGAGAGAGTTGGTGTGGGGAGCCCACAGGAATCCAGCACTGACACAGAGCCGCCTTTGCGGTCTCCTGGTAAGTCCATTGACTCATTTATATGTCATTGAAGGTGTATTGGTAATCAATATTATGAGCATGATTCTGATGAAGCATAACATTTGAAACAAACATATAATTTACTCCTCTGATTATATATTAATTTTCTTTGAATATGGAAAGATTAAGAATTAAAACTTTCTTAGTCTACACCTTTGTTATTCAGAAGATGTATAGCATATGTTTGTTTCCATGTTCATTTTTCACAACATTCATCAAGTGATACACACATGAGAAATCTTAAATGTTCTATGTACTATGCTTTTATGATTTTAAAATTAATACAAACAATACATCGAAAATATGAATCATTGAGAATAACAAATCTAATGTCATTTGTATGCTCCATCAAAATGATGTAAATCATAACTTTGGGTGTGTATATCTTTAATGCAACATTGATGTGTGTCTTTGATCAACAGTAACATATGTTATAATATCTGATCTTAACGTGTACACAACATGCTATGTTTTACAGAGATTGATTTAACATGTGTGACGGAGGAGGAAGAGGCTGCCTTGGAGTCTGATGGTATGTGAAATATATCTATCATGTTTCCAACATGTTGCTTTATTGGAAATCATTTTATTGAAGACATTCAAAGTCTACAGCTTTTGCACTTTAAAAAGGAATATTATTTGTCTGTTCAAATACACTACTGCCCCCTTTCTATATCAGGCAGCATGAAAATATTTTTTTTTTTTTTTTTTAATTTATAATTCATGCCATCATTATGTCACATGCATATTCCAGGCCAAAACACAATAATAATGTTATAATTGTACAGACAGTCATTGATATTCATCTGAGTGCCTATATGCATACCATATCCTCATTTCATAATTGTTTAGAAATTCAAACACACTTCGAAGTATATTGAAAACATAATCAATTTGAAATGTGTTGATTTGATTTCATGATGTATGAGATGTTAATATATTTGGATTATTTTTTTCAGATGGATCCTCCACCTCTGGTCATCTGGTTTCCGCCCATGCCCAGTCCCCTGACCAGTCACAGACCCCTGCCCAGGCCCAGACCCCTGCCCATGCCCAGACCACTGCCCAGGCCCAGACCCCTGCCCATGCCCAGACCACTGCCCAGGCCCAGACCCCTGCCCAGGCCCAGACTCCTGCCCAGGCCCAGACCCCAGCCCAGGCACAGACTCCTGCCCAGGCCCAGACCCCTGCCGGCCCTTCCCATTTGTCATTTCCTGTCCATCCCAAAAAATGCCCCTTCCCTGTCCCTCCCAAAACACGCCCCTTCACCCCCCTTCGGCGCTCTCCCCGTATTATGGGCCGTACAGCTGCCCAGACCCCAACTCACCACTCCCCAGCTGTACGGCCTACCCCGGAGCAGCAGCTCATCCCTCCCCAACCCAATCCCATCCCTCCCTAACCCAATCCCATCCCTCCCCAATCCAATCCCATCCCTCCCCCCTGTCTCAACCTTCATTGTCCTGGGTGTCGGATTGTCCTTCCCAGGCACAGCTGTAAGTATCATTCAAAATCCACATTATAAGATACTTAAAGGTACACTGAAGGCAAATTGTTTCTATTGTGATTGAAATAGAGCATGCAATGTTAATAAAATTTATAATTTACTACTCTTATCAATTATTCTTCATTCTCTTGCTATCTTTATTGAAACAAAGAAATGCCTAGAATTAATTTTAAATAGAAAATAATTGTGGACATCATTTCTTTATTGTTGGATGAATGTATCCATCAACCAGCAGGGACAACCAAAGTTGATAAACAAATATGGCCTGCCCTATAAACCTACATTCTTGCATTCCAAATCTAGCTAGAGAATTCAAACATTTAAAGAATATGTGTAATTTTTTAATATTTGTAATGTCATGCTCTATCTGAATCAGTCAATTAAATATTTAGGTTCAGTGTCCCTTTAATTTGATATCACTACATATACCAATCACCACTACTTGGATCCAACAATGTATGTACAAATGTTGATACATTATCTCTTGTCTAACCCAGTGGGAATGTAATTTCTTCAGGTTGATATGTTTACACAGCTTGTCCTCAACGCCAAAATGTTTAAGGATAGGTGTGCCTACCACAGTATAATTAAAATATTTAAAATTGCTAATGTAAGTACAATGTAAATCCTTTAACAAGATTTTATACACTCAAGCTGCATAAGTGGATCATCGAAAACCAATTAAAGGGGACAACATGTTTGAGTAAACTGTCCCTTTAATGATTTCGGTCTGTCTGAATAACATATTTAATGTGTAAAGAATCAATTTTAACAAATTGATGTAAAGAATGATTTGTCTTTATGATGACAATGTATCTTTGCTTATTATTTCTTCTGTTGTGTAATTATCCTTAATATTTGATTTTTTCTTTATTTTAGGCTGTGACTCAGCATTGCTCATGCTAGAAGGTATAGCACGAGTAGAGCAGGCCGTGTTGAGGAACGCAGCTGTCCTGAGAGGGATGAACGACACCATGCAGGCCCAGCTCCGGGTTCAGGATTTGTCTCTGCGTCAAATCATGCTCTTAAATTCAAGGCCTGAATCTGGAGCTGGACATGCACAGGACGATGAAGAGGATGACCAGTAAGTGGAGGATCTGGAGATGCTCCAAGGTCGCAGATAAGAATCCTCCGTCCACATGTTGATGTTTTTGTTATTGTTGCCATTTGGCCTTTTTTTAAGTTTATTGTTGTGCCTGTTGCACTCTTTTACCTTGTCATATGGCTCAAATGGGGCTATGCTGGCCCTTGGCAACTCTATTCATGGACTGTGATGCACTCTGTTACCTTATCATATGGCTCAAATGGGGCTATGGTGTCCCTTGGCAACTCTCTTCATGGACTGTGATGCACTCTGTTACCTTATCATATGGCTCAAATGGGGCTATGCTGGCCCTTGGCAACTCTATTCATGGACTGTGATGCACTCTGTTACCTTATCATATGGCTCAAATGGGGCTATGCTGGCCCTTGGCAACTCTCTTCATGGACTGTGATGCACTCTGTTACCTTGTCATATATCTACAATGGGGCTATGGTGTCCCTTGGCAACTCTCTTCATGGACTGTGATGCACTCTGTTACCTTATCATATGGCTCAAATGGGGCTATGGTGTCCCTTGGCAACTCTCTTCATGGACTGTGATGCACTCTGTTACCTTATCATATGGCTCAAATGGGGCTATGCTGGCCCTTGGCAACTCTATTCATGGACTGTGATGCACTCTGTTACCTTATCATATGGCTCAAATGGGGCTATGGTGTCCCTTGGCAACTCTCTTCATGGACTGTGATGCACTCTGTTACCTTATCATATGGCTCAAATGGGGCTATGCTGGCCCTTGGCAACTCTATTCATGGACTGTGATGCACTCTGTTACCTTATCATATGGCTCAAATGGGGATATGGTGGCCCTTGGCAACTCTCTTCATGGACTGTGATGCACTCTGTTACCTTGTCATATATCTACAATGGGGCTATGGTGGCCCTTAGCAACTCTCTTCATGGACTGTGATGCACTCTGTTACCTTGTCATATATCTACAATGGGGCTATGGTGGCCCTTGGCAACTCTCTTCATGGACTGTGATGCACTCTGTTACCTTGTCATATATCTACAATGGGGCTATGGTGGCCCTTGGCAACTCTCTTCATGGACTGTGATGCACTCTGTTACCTTGTCATATATCTACAATGGGGCTATGGTGGCCCTTGGCAACTCTCTTCATGGACTGTGATGCACTCTGTTACCTTGTCATATGTCTCCATTTTCCTGATCTTTAACATATTATTTATAAACGTTGTTGTTTTCTGACATACTAATAAAAGACATGTCATTGCACGATTCTTTGTCCTCCTTATTCATGTCATTGATTGAAATCTCTATTTTATCTGATTGATCCTTAAAGGGACATACCCAAAATAATGTTGTTTCCTGAATCATATATGTAATACAATTCTAAATGACTTTAAGATTAACATCTCCAATGTAATTTTTATTTTTGTCTTTATATTGTTATCTAAAATCTTTATCATTGCATGATTATGATTAGCATAGTAATTGTTTTATATATGTATATAAAGATTGTTATATATGTATATTTCAAATTTCACATCCATGTGTGTATTTATAAACTCTGCATGAATTGATGCACCTTTAACCCTTTAAGGACACAGCTTTCAGTTTGCTCAATTGTTTTATGACGGAAAAATTCCGTCATATGTCCTTAAGAGGTTAACAAATGATCTGAGGATTGATACAATGATATAATCCCTGTAAAGTGTTCATTTTCTTGAAATAGTATTGTCTCTGTGTATCCTCTTTTTATAAATAAAAATCATGTCCCTTTAAGTGATGGTGAGCACAATTGTTAATGAATGTATTTCCATTTCTAAAGCGTTTTTGTCCTTTTTACATGAACAAGGACATATAATCTTAATAATAAACAATCTTATTGTAATGTTGACAGCACATGTATTTCATTTTCTATTCTATCTTATTGTAAAAGTGTAACCAAATCAATCTCTGTGTGTAATGCGCATATTTTATATGAGGAATATGTTTTTCCAAATATTGTTATAAAATACTTCTCCTCCCATATATGGCTATAGGTAGTCTGACCATATTTCAACTTGAATAAATGACCCGTTTGATCAATACATGTGTCATTATTGTTATTCCCAAACAATCTAAACATATCTTAAAACATCAATGGCATATGTATTTCTCATGTGTATCTTTTAAATGTTAAATATATACACCATAGCTATAGTTAAAGGGACAGTCAAGTCCGAAAAGATGAATCATGATTTCGTGACATTCCTAGATATCAATCTAGACACATACTAGTTTCAAAAATATAAATACGTTTCTTAGTGATATGCCAAGCTGTCAACTGAGTCCTTGTATTGGCTGCGGTTTTTCTGCGATCGCGGATGCGCCATGTTGCTTAAGACGTCACCTGCCAGGCTGTCCAATGATTCCTTGTATTGACTGACGTTTTTACGCGATCAAGGATGCACCTTTTATTGGATGGCGTTTTTACACGATCAAGGATGCGCCTTTTATTGGATGGCGTTTTTACGCGATCAAGGATGCACCTTTTATTGGATGGCGTTTTTACGCGATCAAGGATGCGCCTTTTATTGGATGGCGTTTTTACGCGATTAAGGATGCACCTTTTATTGGATGGCGTTTTTACGCGATCAAGGATGCACCTTTTATTGGATGGCGTTTTTACGTGATCAAGGATGCACCTTTTATTGGATGGCGTTTTTACGCGATCAAGGATGCGCCTTTTTTTTTGTTTGCGTTCTTACGTGATCAGGAATGTGCCTTTTATTGGATTGCGTTCTTACGTGATCAAGGAAGCTAATTAAGACGTCACATGCAAAGGTAAAAAAACGTCTGATTTTATTACGTAGTCCCGCAATATTTGTTTGTGCACGTTAAACACGTTTGTGAATGAAGCCAAGTTTAAAAACATTGCGAATATGGATTGTTTGCATCATGTTACATTGTTGACCCATAGCTGATAAAGACCACCACATTCTCTTTTGCTGGATGTCTGGTTGAATAAACGAACGAAAGCAAAATGTTTTCATGCATAAGATATTTCGAGGCAAGTGCAAATCTCTATAGTCCATGTTGTTTAATATGTTTGTCAACAATATGTTCCTTTTTATGTAAAATGACTGTTGTGTTTAATGTTAAAGATATCTAATTCATAAATATGCACTATTGTGTTAGAATCAAGTAATCAATATGCATTTATCTTTATCATATGCTAAATATATGATGCCGACTTCTTCTAAATGTAATTTCGTCGTATATTCTATTAAAGGTTCATTAGACACTCACATTATAAATCAAAACTTTTTATTTTGTCTCTAGTTAGATAGTCCATTGTTTAACAAATACACGTTTCATTTTGCTTCTGTTCTAAGAAAATGTAAGTAATTTTCAGACTCCTCGCCAAGCCTCTGAGTTTCATGTGAGTACCATCTCCAGCTTTCTCCTGTTTGTGTAAAGGGTCTTTTCATATGTTAATGATGGGGTATTGTCTTGTTTTACGGTTGTAATGGGGGTTCATCTATATTTTCAATAGAGCTAACCCTATTTTCTTTGAAAGTGTTTAAAGCTTTATAATATTGATATCAGTATATGTTAATCTTGTTGTTTCTAGTAGTGTCTATTACATACAGTTCTGTTAAAAATATAGTATACTGTCCCTTTAATGCAAATGTTTATTTTTGTATCATGTATGAGTTCCACATTGGTTAATCTCCAAATATATTATTGTTAGCATATTTTCACCCCCCACTCCTAAAAGGACTTTAAACCATATTCATTGTTAAAACAAATGTCTTTCTGAAAATAAATGAACACAATAATGTCTCTTTAAGAAAATAGACTTTATTTAATACGTCAATATAAATCTGATTTCAATATTTATTGTTTGAACAAGTACATGTAGATATACCAACAATCTTCAAATATATGTTAGCATATGTAATTTTGTTAAAGGGACAGTTTAGAAAACAAATAATGTTTTGCATTATTCTAAAAGTCAATTTTGGAATATCAATGATATCAAAGGTTTCTCACCAATTAATCATTTGTCTGTGTTTATTTTAATTTGCTAGCTAAACCTATGAGGTTCGTGTGCTCATTTCTTAGAGCTTGAAGAGTGCATGTAATCATTATACAATTTGACCACTAGAGGGCATTTGGATAGCATTTGTATATGTTAAACCTTGTGCTCATACAGCATATTATTTACCATGTATTGATCATTGATATCTAAAATGTTGTTATGTCAGAACAACAAATAAGTGGTCATTTTTTATAGTCATAGATACAAGGGTAAGCACATAAGTCACACGTATTTCTCCATGTTTTGTTGTTTCCAACTTGATCATGCGTAATACAGTGTTTTCTTTGTAATCAATAATTTTCTGACTGTCCCTTTAAGCTGTGTTATTGGCATTCAAACAGTAATATGCCATCATGGATAATTGTAATGGTAATTTTGTTTGCGATTCGGGAAACAGTTTGGACATCACATCACAGAAACCAATCAATATCATGAACAAGGATAGGTATGTGATGTGGTTTTCACACACTTATAAACAACACTCTGCAAACAATCTGCCTCCATGGACCCGGTCCCATAGAAGTAGATTATATACAGAGTGTGGTCCACAAGTGTATGAAAACCACATCATCACATACCTATCCATTACACATTAAATAAAAAAAACATTAAACATGAAAACAAATACTTACTTCCTCTTCCTTCCCCTCTTCCCACGGGGCTGAGGCTCTGGGAGGGGCAACTGCCGACTCTGACGAGTTCTCCTTGGAGATGTTGTGGGAAGAGTGGAAGGAAGAGTACTGGGACGACCAAGGTGAGGAGGAGAAGATGGCTGAGGAGGAGAAGATGGCTGAGGAGGAGAAGATGGCTTGGCAGGAGGAGATGGCCCGGCAGGAGAAGATGGCCCGGCAGGAGAAGATGGCCCGGCAGGAGAAGATGGCCCAGCAGCAGGAGGCCCAGCAGCAGGAGGCCCAGAAGCAGGAGGCCCAGCAGCAGGAGGCGGACCAGGAGGCAGACCAGCATGCGCCTCCCGGAAAAAATTAAACATCTCTTGGTGTAGACTAATGATTCTGGGAGGGGCAACTGCCGACTCTGACGAGTTCTCCTTGGAGATTTTGTGGGAAGAGTGGAAGGAAGAGTACTGGGACGACCAAGGTGAGGAGGAGAAGATGGCTGAGGAGGAGAAGATGGCCCGGCAGGAGAAGATGGCCCGGCAGGAGAAGATGGCCCGACAGGAGAAGATGGCCCAGCAGCAGGAGGCCCAGCAGCAGGAGGCCCAGCAGCAGGAGGCGGACCAGGAGGCAGACCAGCATGCGCCTCCCGGAAAAAATTAAACATCTCTTGGTGTAGACTAATGATTCTGTTTTGCCCTTCTTCTATTCTATTAAGTATGTTTATTATTTGGTTTTGGCCTTCAATTATTTGGTTTTGTCCTTCAAGAATTCGAGTTCGGCCTTCTATATTTTGTATCTGGGAGTTACGCATCTGGTCTATGTAGTCTAGTAGAACCCGCACCTCCGCTATTTCCTCTTGTTGTGCTTGGCGGGGTACCCGTGCACGGCGGGGTGCCCGTGCATGGCGGGCTGCGGGTCCTTGAGGGGCCTCTGGTTCCGCGGGCTCCTCCTCTGCTTCCGGGGCCTCTTCATCTGCTTCCGTGCCCTCTTTGTCACGGGGGGCCTCTTCCCTCCGAAGTGGAAATTCCTCCCCACCACTCTCATCCAGGGGAGATGGAGGAGGCTGTATTTGTTGTGCTGCCTCCTCCCCAGACTCTGTATATTTGAACAAATAAAAAATGTATATATTAGCATATTTCCAAATCAAGCTTTAAATGACTTAGCTTACGATACAATTACAAATGCAGAATCATTAATCCACTTTGAAATCTAACAATCAATACGATTTCCGCATTTTCTAAACCGTGTTTGTGATATCTCTGTTAAATCTGAATGTTTTAGCGTTTGTTTTCAGTCTGTTTAAATGCACACCTAACCTATAGCCTAGATACTGATGTAACCGCAAAGTAATTGTGAATGCGTGTAAATAACGTTATAGCATTAATCTGATCCTTAAAGGGACATGAAACCCAATGTTTTATCTTTCATGATTTAGAAGCATACATTTATAATCAACTTTCTAATGTACTTTTCTTATCTAATTAGCTTCATTCTCTGGATATTCTTTGCTGAAAAGCATATCTAAATATGCTTAGAAGATGCTGATTGTTAGCTGAATATAGCTGCCTCCTGTGATTGGTTCACCGTGTGCATGGCTATTTCTTCATTAAAATATATCTCAAGAATGATTCAAATTAGGTAATATAAGTACATTTGAATGTTTTGTCAAATTGTATTCGCTACCTTAATCATGAAAGTAAAGGTTTGCGTATAGTGTCCCTTGAAATACATTCGTATGTGAATTTATTCTTAAATGAGCTTACCGTCAGATGAGAGTGGCAGGTTCCCGGTATCAATTCCTCCGATACCGACTACATCCACCTCGGAGATGCTGGGCCGCAACATTTCCTCCCATCGGCAGTTCTCGATTTCCAGGGCAGGGCCGTCGCCGGTTCCTGCGGAATGTCGGGCCTCCAGGCTTAACTTTTTCTTCAGATCCATTTTACAGTCCCGGTAGCAATGTTTTATAGAGTCCATATCTCTGTTCCGGCCACCCACTGCATTGACTGCATTCCTTATCTCATGCCAGAGCTTCCTCTTCTCAGTCGGGGTGGTCTTCTGGTGCTGCAGCCTCCTATACCTGGCCATATAGGCCTCTACGAGGGCCTCCTTCTCCTCCATCGAAAACCTCGCCTCCCTAGTCGCCTTGGCCTTCCCCTGTGACGATGCCCTCTGTTTCCCGGACTGTGAAGCCCTACTCTGTCCGCCACTGGGCCCAGCCACTTGTTCATCTTGAACCAAGTGGCTGGGTCCACCCACCGCTTCCACCCCCGCTTCCTGCCCCCCTTCCTGCCCCCCTTCCTGCCCTGTTCCTCTCCCCCTCCCTCTCCTCCCCCCTCTACCTCTCCCCTGCCTGCCCTCCATCTGTTCCCTAAACTAAACCCCAAATAATCAAACAAAAAGTGAGTGTGATGAAATGAAAGGGGGTCAAAATAAAGAACTAAAAAGACAAAAAAAGTGCTGAAAGTGTGAGAGGGATCTAAAAAAACAAAGAGGGTAAGGAGTATTTAAATAAACAAAAAGAAGATGAAGACTAAAAGGAGGATATGTAAACTAAATGTAACTAGGGGATGGGGATGGGATGGGGATGGGGTATGGGATAAGAGTAAATGGGATGAAAGGGAATGGGACTACAGGGAATGGGGTATGGAGTGTAGTATGAGGGGATATGGGGTATGGAGTGTATGTAGTGTTATTGATAAGTGTATGTATGTATTGAATGTGTTTGCGTGTAAATGTGTTAAGTGTACAGAAAAAGCACTCGCTCGCTAACTCACACTACTAATAATTCTCACTAACTCACACTACTACTAATTCTCACTAACTCACACTACTACTAATTCTCACTAACTCACACTACTACTAATTCTCACTAACTCACACTCCCACTAACTCTTAATAACTCACACTAGCACTAACTCACGCTCCCACTAACTGACTCTCTCACACTACCACTAACTTTCACTAACAACTCCCACTACCACTAACTCACTCACGCTCCCACTAACTGACTCTCTCCCACTCCCACTAACTCACTCACGATAACACTAACAACTGACTCTCTCACACTAACACTAACTCACTCACAATAATGCACAAACTCTCTAATCTTAAACCTCCAATCTCCAAAGACCCACCAGCAACACAGTCAAAGAAGCCATGCTTGTGTGGTGCTTATACACCTTGTGTAAATGTTTAATGATGTACCAATTTCCGTTGTAAATTGTGTTCAGGTGTGCTTTATTAGCAATTAATATTAGTGCAATGTGTATTAGTTGTGTGAATTTGCGCATGCTCATTTTGAGTTAGTATTTGTGGAATGTGTAGAATGCGATGATGTCATAGTGGTCGTTTTCTATAACATTGACCAATAGTATTCTGTTTAAATGTGAATTTGCGATGGTGTGTTATTAGTGAAGTGTTGTATATGTATGTTTGTCCTAATATATAGTGATATTGAATGCGATTATTTTGCTAGTGTATGTATATATATATTTTTTCCTTGTTGTTATTTAGCGTATTTCCGCATCTTAAAGTATATGCGTATTCCCTGTATTAATTTTTTAAAAAAATGTGTAATGCTTGTGTGCTTTGTTGAGTGATTGTTGTTGTGACATTTGCGGCGTGTTATTGTTGTGCATGATGTGGTATGCGTCATATGACCGAGCTGTGCGTATTTCTCGCGAGATCGAGTGTTAGGTGAAAAAAGCGTTTATTTTGCTTTTCCATTGATCTCTATGGGAGACTGTCTAACGCGGGCAGGATTCCGCGTGTGAAATACACGCGTTAGGAGCATCGTTAGATGGTCTTTTTGGAACTCTAAATACCGGAGTCAAACAATGCCGTGCGTTAGACATAAACCACGCGTAGCGTTAACAACCCATCTACCGCCAAACTCCAAATCTAGCCGATAATGACCTAACTCTTTAAGTCCAGCGTCTCCAAAAAGTAAGCCATTAGCTTTAGGTCCCATTTCGGTAAGAGCGAAGTCAGAAATCTTTGGGTCTATACGTCTTAGGATAATACATCTGCGTTGGGAAGGCATAGAAGTGTTAGCATCACCCAGTAAATACACAACCCTCTGGATCCATTCTCTCAAAATGTAAGGATCCACTTGAGAATCTTGAGAATGAGAAATAGCTTTTTCTGAAATTTCAAATAATTTAGTTACAGTCATGCTTTCAAATATCGCTCAGGACCTTTCCTGAAATTAAAATCTTTAGAACCAATGAATTTCCATAAATTTGTATCTATTTCAGGAGTCAAATGTGTATTATGCGGAAGATCTGGTCTGAACATTTTGCTTTCAGGGTAACCCTTTTAGATCGTCTCCATTGGGGGGATCTAGGATGATGAAGCTCATCAGGATCTGTAAAAAAAATCTCCTTTATTGTCAAAAAGTTTAGGTTTGGGAGAACTAACAGTCTTTCTCTTTTTCTTTTTAGAAATTTCCTCAGATGAAGATGAATTAGAGAGAATAATAGAAAAATTATCATTAGCTTCATTATCATCTTTATTGTTAAATTCATCATGAGAAAAATCACTCAGTTGTAGAAACTAGCGGCTAGATTACGAGTTTTCCGCGTTATGGGTTGCAGTGTTAACGCTCAAATTTTTGCACCGCAACTTTTTTTTTAACGCTGTTATTACAAGTCTGTAAATAGCGTGCATTAGCTGGAACAATGGCAGCGTTAAGCTCCATTGCGCAACTTACCGCACTCCAATACCAGCGCTGCTTAAGTCAGCGGTAAGCTGGTTTTGTGTGCTTGTGCACTATTTCCCCATAGACATCAATGGGGAGAGACGGCTGAAAAAAGGCAGCGTAAGGTCAATAACGCAGCCCCATTGATTCCTATGGAGAAACTAAAGTTATGTTTACACCTAACACTCTAACATGAACCCCGAGTCTAAACACAGAGGAAGATGGCTGCTTCAGTGAAGAGCTCTGCTTAAGATTTGCAAAAAATGGAGCTTAAAACATAATACTACGAAGTTTAATTATACTCATAGGCTGAGTAATGAATGCTTGAACCTGCCAGCTTTGTGGAGTTATCAAATTTATAACTATTCTTAAGCCGGAACCTGGTGATAGGCTCACTATTTGGTCCACACAGAACTGACATTTTTTGACTGCGCCACAGCAATATATCCCACAGAGACCTAGCATATATTGTAATCTTCGGCATCAAAGGGAAGCAACCTCTGAGAGGCTACTGAAACGTCTTGTATTGCGAGTGATAAAGGTACACTGATCCCGTATAAAACTAACATGTATCTGAGAGATAAGTGTCAGGAGGCACCTATACCGAGCTCTTTGAGTGCTATAGACGGATGGGAGGCTAGGGCACAGCAGATCCTCGACGACCATTTTAATAGCTTGAAGGGTCACCTCCTTCAATTTCTTGAGACTCTTTTACCTGGTCGCAATGTCGATGGCCCCCCTACCTACCTAGCTCAAGGATGCAGCCGAGCAACATCTAGAGCCAACCGGCACCACTGCACTGAGAGAAGCGGCGACACAGATAGTTGCATTTCTAGTGGTATCTCCACTACCGGAGTCACATATCAGCGGCGACGGCCCACTCCCCTGGATATCAAGACTACTAACCTATACGGGACAGCTGACGAGTCTGCTGGGCTTCACGCAGGGTCTCCTGGTCTCTTGGATCATGTGAGCCCCGCTAACAACTGGAAACCAGTAACAGGCCTTGAGATCCGGAACGCGGCACAAGTTGTGCTGATGCTAAAGGCTAAATTCACATCTAGGGACGCAGATGATGTTATTGCTCAGGTCCCACCTCGCATGTGCAGTCTCATATTAGGCTCCGACGGTGAAAGGTTGCACGTAGCAGTGAGACATATAACCTCCTGTGGACTAAGACAATACCCAAGCTACATATTTGATAAAGCAGGTATGGGCTAGACACCGGGACATTCTTTTTCCAAGTGGCAGCCGGTCTCCTCAGTTACGGATACAGATCTCTTTTACCGCATGTTAAGCTTTGTTTTGGTGGTATGGCTCTGAGGGTTTCTGTTATTTTATGTTCTGGACATTTGCTAATCTATTTAGGATGGAGATCCCGCTCTTGGAAGTTACTAACTCTACACAGGCTGGTTTTGTATTCTTTTTTGTTTGATTTTATAACTGTCTACTGTTGTAGCATTACTGGTATAATGTATGTTTTGAGGCCCCTTTTAAAGCACTCCTATATCTTCATGCCTCCTAGAATTTTGCTCAGCTGACAATACCTTTTGCTGCTTAGGAATGCCTAAACATTTTTATGGACATTATTCTGGCTTGTTGCTCTTTAGTAATGTTAAGTTGTAAGTTTATAGCTGCAAGAGCAAATGTTTTATTTATGTTCATTAACGTTCCTGCTTTGTCATCCTATTAGGTATTAGAGCTTATGTTAAAATTAAAAACAGTCTTTAGATAGGTATTCTATTAACGCATTTATCTTTGCTATGTTTTATGCACTTCCTGTTATTGAATACTATATGGTACATAAATTTGAATATATCCACCACATTATCAGACGGATAGATGGCATCTATGGATGTTTATTTTTCCCTGGGGAGCCATGGCCTATCACACACTATAGTTAAATGTTTATCCCTCTGTCCGCGGCCGAGGCAGGGGAACACGCTGCAGGTAATGGTTACCCTCAGATTTGTAGATGCGTGCCACATTCTGATAGCGTTCACCCTTTAACTAGGTTGTGTTAGTACTAAGCTTTTTTAATATGCAAGTACCAACAGGTGGGTACACTTCTATATAGAACACTTTTTGTCACTTAGCTAGGTCTATTTTGCTAAATAGATGCGCGGTGCCTGAGATATTTATAGAACCGTATGTTATATGTACCCCACAGCTACTCCTTTTTATGAGGTTCTTAAGTTCCCCTCATATATATTAGCTGTGGGATATGTATTTGTAATTTTCCCAAAGTGTAAATATACTTTGAAGTTTAAACTACCCAAGTAGTTGTGTATCTCTTTGTTGCTTTTCACCAAGGAACAATAGCTATGTTTATATGGTGAACGAACACTGAGACATATTACTGAAGAAGATTTAGGTATTGATAGACACAATGTCTGTGGATAAGCAAGAGATAGATTGTAACTAATGCCTAAGAATTAAAGATAGATATCGTAATGATAAACACTGTGGCTCATTGGAGTTAGTGAAGATAATTTTGCAAAGTTAACTTGTATTAGATAGAGTTCCTGAGACTTCAGGGGTTAATATATGTCACCAGTATAGATACAAATAGGTTTTAGCAAGGTTAGAAAGCAAAGTCCTGGATACAAGGAGTTAATACTGAGGTAACTCTTTAAGGTTAGTAATGAATTCACACACGGGTTTGAATATATCTCCAATTGAATTTATAATCCACAAAGATAAACTTGGTGTTGCCGTTTTCAGGATGTAATATCTTCACACACTCACACATAATCATTCAAAGGTAAAATATTTACAGTTCTCCATTCACTCAAATAATTCTTAAACAGAATATTTGCAGGTTGGTTAGTTTGCGTGATAATGCAAGGTAAAGATATACAAATAGCAAACAAAAACTGCGATAACTCAGTTGCACATAAATAATGTAAGTACAGCCAGATTACAAAGAAGCAAGCATGATTATCCACTTAGCGATATACAAATTTCCTCTGGAAGAGATAATACATGGAGCGGTACCTTGTGATAAAAAGTTTCCCCCAGAGCGATACTTTACCAACCGCTACAGTGTCCAGTGTGAGTGTGTCTGACTTCCGGAACGCCGGGGAAATGAGATCCGTCACAGCTGATAGTGGAGTGATCTGGAGGTGGATAACAGCCGGTCCTGGCTGTAAGGTTGAAATAAGCTACGAATGGATTAACCACAGGTACAATGATCAAATGAATAAGAGTTATACAAGTATAACCCGGTTACAGCAATTAAGATGCAGAATTGACCTGAAGAGAAAATAACTAATAAGACAAAGTTATTAACTGAACACATTACTGCAATTTTCAGGCAAGGTATCCTTGTATTGAGCTCCTTAAATAGGGTGGAGTTGTATAAGGGTGGGGATATACCTTAAAGGTATATCACATTAGCTCACTTAAAAATTATATATGACAGGATACCGAATGTGAGATACTTCCATTGGCTATGGTAGATTTATCATAAGGCTTATGTGGATCCTTTATAAAATGCTTATGTATTTGCTGCAAACAGCTCTCAGATCATATGAATACCTACCTCATAGCCTTAATAATGGCTGGGATTAGCTTGCCTCTCTTAAACATAAAGTTAAAGAATTGTATCTATATGGTAGTAGGTCAATACCATACTATATAATGCCGCTGTTATGGATTCAGATTTATTAACACTCCGGCTCCCCCCCCCCCTTTCGGGGTTAGTTTACTAAGTAAACAAAGGAACCTAGATTCCCTAGAAAATTTCCTTATTATTCTTCACAGTGTAATATAGCGGCTATGGATATCCTCTATCCTTTACCACCCTCTATTACAGTACTGAACTATACAATAATATACCTAAGGTTTTTATTTTTCCCATATTTTCCTATACATGTCTATTAGATGTTTCTGAGTGGCCTGGGAAATAATATGTGTTAGTTATAAAAGAGGTCAGCATTCCAATACACAGGATTTGTTTATATATATATATAACCATACGAGTTTATCTTTGGAACTGTTTATCTCCTCTGTATGTTAGATGTAAAGTATGGGCTCTGTTTAATATTCATATCTTTGTCGACATGTGTCTATGTCCACTATCATCCTGTAAACTTGTTTATGTTTGATGTTGTACGACCTCAATAAAAATAAATTAAAAAAACAAAACAAAAAACCCCCCAAAAAATCAATAAATGTATAAATTGGCTAAAATCAATGGTGCAAGACCATCTGATATGGAATACAGGTATAAACAATGGATAGTGTACAAATTGAAGCAATGTAAAACAATATATTGTGTTCAAGTGTAGACGTTGAGTGCCAATAAATGGTGTTAACCAATAAAAAAATTAAAAAACCACCACCACCCACACAACCAACCCTACTCTAAAACCCACCCAATACCCCCTTAAAAAAACCTAACACTAACCCCCTGAAGATCACCTTACCTGGAGAAGTCTTCATCCAAGCCGGGCGAAGTGGTCCTCAAGACGGGCAGAAGTCTTCATTCAAGCTGGGCGAAGTGGTCCTCCAGATGGGCAGAAGTCTTCATCCAGGCCTAGTTAAAATAAATACAAACTTGCTGTAAAATAAAAATAAACGGTAAGATAGCTACAATGTAATTATTATTATTAATAGTAATATTTATTTAGAATAATTTAAATTATATTTGTTAGGGGGTGTTAGGGTTAGGTTTAGGGGTTAATACATTTAGTATAGAGGCGGCGACGTTGGGGTCGGCAGATTAGCAGTTAATAAATGTAGGTAGGTGTCGGCGATGTTAGGGTCGGCAGATTATGGGTTAATAATATTTAACTAGTGTTTTTATGCAGGAGTGCGGCAGTTTAGGGGTTAATATGTTTATTCTATTGGCGGCGATGTCCGGATCGGGAGATTAGGGGTTAATAATTTTTATTTTAGTGTTTTTGATGCAGGAGGGTCTTGGTTTAGGGGTTACTAGGTAGTTTATGGGTGTTAGTGTAGTTTTTAACCTTTTAGTTATGAGTTTTATGTTACAGCTTTGTAGCATAAAACTCATAACTACTGCTCTCAGAATGCGTTACGGACCTTGGCGTTAAGGGCTGTAATGCTCACTTTTTGGCCTTCCAAACGCAACTTGTAATACCGGCGTTATGGAAATCCGAGGTTAAAAATCCTTACGTAAATTGCGTAAGGTGATATGCGGTATTTTCAGGAAGGAGAAAAAAAGTGAGCGGGACAGCCTTTTTTCCAAGGCTTGCAATAGCAGCGGTTGTGAAAAAGCAGCGTTATGACCCCAAACGCTGCTTTTTCACGTGTTATTGAAAACTCGTAATCTAGCCATAGGTCTACATATTTTCTGCCATCATCAATCTTTTTAAAATGAAATATATTTTCAGAATCAGAGTCTGAATCAGAAATATCAGCCTGTTTTGTAACGCAGAATCTCTATTGTCTGAACTAGGCAGACATATAACAGACTTAAAATGTCTTTTAATTGGAGATTTTTGATTAAATTTTGTTAAATGTTTTGTTTTCTTTAATTCTTTTTTATGAACAGAAACTTGAGGGTTATTAACTGAAGCTATGACAGTTTGCATCTGTTCAGACATTTGTTGTTTACATTTCTCCATAGACTGAATTATATTAGTTAAATTAGGTTCAGTCAAAGATTGAGTAGTATCTTGAGACATTGTAAAAGAGTTAAAAATAACTTCAAATAATAAAATAATACTATAATAAAATTATACTATAATAATAATTCCCAAAAAACTATATATTAAAATATATTCAATAAACTGATTTAAAACACTTTAAATAAACTGTATGGATAAAATAAGCATTCCGTTTTAGAAGGAACAAATAAGAAATGTTGCAAGTCAAAAAAATTATTATTTTGTTGAGAACTGTCAGGGAGGTACTGAGTGAGGTAATGGAGGAGGCAGGAGTTCACCCGATAACAGATTAAGGAAAGGAGACGGGAAAATGAGTCAAGTGACGTCACCAGAGGAAAGAGAAAGAAAAAAGAAGATCCAGTAACAGAGAAAAAATGGAACGGATTAAAAGTAAAAATGGCAGGCGCAATTGTTAGAAAGAAAGTAAGTGAGAAAACTATACGATTCTATTGCAGTACAAAAGAATATAAACAATCAAGGCAATATATCTAAATAAAAAGAGGAAAAACGATAAAAGGCAAAAAGAAAAACAAATGAAAAAACATATAAGAATGTAATGAAAAGGACTTCCGATGGGCGGGCGGTGCAGCTGGTAGCAGGGAAGAGGAGCTCCATAACCGCAGCTTCTCTAACAGCTACTAGGAGTGTGTTTTAGACCCTAAAAAGCTGACAGGAAGATACCAACCTGTCCGGCGATAATGCAGCAAGGAGTCCTTTCATCGGGATCCCTCACCAAAAAGTCCACAAACTTAGAGAGCGCCACGTTCGCGCAGCAAAACAGCTGGAGGGGAGAACAAATTTAGTCCGGACAGTAGATCCCAGCTCCACAGTGATAGATATTCAAATCCGAACCCCCAGACCGACATCTGAGCCCAGACTGGCCTCACAAAAGGAGAGACTGCACAGATAAGAGCACAGAGAGAAGAACGGTCACCATCTTGGGAAGTCAGTTAAGTTGCAGTACACGCAGCAAATGGTCAGAGTGCACCTTTTTATCCCAGGCCTGCCACTATATCTGGCACATGAAAGAGGGAAAAGGATACCCTTGCATGAGAAAAAGTTTAACATTTTAACACTGCAGCAAGCACCCTTGTTTTTTCCCTTGAAATATATATCCCTATGGCAAAAATGGCACACTAAAGTAAAGGCCTGAAGACTCCCCCCCCCCAATCCTCAGAGACCCTAATTTAAGTTACAAGTGAAAGACTACATAAGTATTCTGGGACACAGATTCATAGGGTAGTTAACTTATCCTATTCCACTTGCTTAGCCTGTATGCAAAAATATTATACTATCTACAACAAGAGAATGGACAAAATGTTTGGCAAGCAGAAGGGAGCAGACAAATTCCAAAAACAACTGGCAGAGGGGAATGCTGTACAAGCCCTGCTAACTGAACCAGCAGAGGGAGCAACACAGGAAACCCACCCGATTGTAGCCCAGCTATCCGTTCTGTTCCTCACTAAAATAGAACAGCTCCAGACCGGCTTAGATACCCTGTCTACAGACTTAAAATATTTTTCAATGAGACTGGGCATAGTGGAGCAGAGCAGGGTCAATAACTCTAGCCACTCAATTGCCCTTAATCATATGACCTCTTTGCAGTATACACCTTTCTTATATACCTATCACCACAGGTGCAGCTAATTACATCTTTACCTAACTTTGTCAAACATATTATTCAAGTCTAGGCACCACCTAGTGGTCTATATATAATAATACATCTTAATATAAAAACAAGTCAATTTAAACAGTGTTACATATTTGACATTCTGCTACAAATACAAAAACAAGTTTCAAAAAACACACGTAGCAAAACAGTTACAAATATAGTGGAAAGGGGGAATTTTCTTCTTCACAACGCTCATGATTAAAGAAGGGATATAGCAGAATCAAGAAAAATTTGAAAAAGTCAAAGAAAAATATTAAAATCCAACTCACGATTCATACCTTTTGGATACATACAGTCCAACTTATATATCCACATTGATTCTCGCCTTTTTAAGATCAATTCCCTGTTACCACCTCTCCGTGGGACCGGGACATGATCTATGATTTGAAATTTTAATTGTGCAATTGAATGACCAAGGATTAAAAAATGGTTAGAAACTGGGGCATTTAGATCCTTACATCTAATATTGGACTTATGTTGTATAATTCTGTCCCTCACCCTTTGGGTGGTCTCTCCGATATAAATCCACCCACATGGGCATTTAATTAGATAAATTGCATAATTTGTATTGCATGTAAAAAAGCCATTAATTTTATAAATTTTACCAGTGAGTGGATGTACAAAAGGTCCCTTAGCCATGTTATTACAACTTGCACATCCTTTTACATAAGATGTTGACTGTTCAACAAAGCCCCTTAAGATTTTGTCTAAATATATAGATATATTAGAAAAAATGGACTCTGTACTTGCCACAATTGGCCTCCCCGGTGGCTTATCAAGCTTTTTATGTACTTTTGGGAGGGTATAAAAAACGGGTATTATCCCATTCACAATGTATAAGAACTTTCTAGTTTCCTCATCAATTAATCCATTATCAATGGCTTTATTCAAGCAATGAGCTATCTCTCTCTGAATCGCCCATATAATATAATTTATCCTTGCTGTGCTGCTGGAGTTATTGACCCTGTTTTGTGTTGGAGTCTTCAAGTGGTGGCTCTTTCAGCTTGCACACAGATAGCCATTGGTGGTTGAGTATATCTGACTTTGTGCATAGTGAAGCAGAGAGTGGCAGATGGGGAGGATAGGCAAAGAGAAACTACCAACTCCATTAATAACCTCCAAAATCTGAGTATTATATTAAGAGTACTAATCAATCAGATGTATTTGCAGTATCTAATATAATGTTGATCCATAAGAAAGGAAAAGATCCAGAATTGCCAGCCTCATATAGGCTGATATCCTTGCTCAATCAAGACTATAACATTTTGACAACAATAATTGCAAATAGGTTGAAGTCTTGTGTAAGTAAGATCATACATATAGACCAAACAGGTTTTATGACAGGCAGAAACCCGGTCAAAAATATCCGAAAGGCACAGCTGGTCTTGGATTACTTTTGGAATAAAATAAAGTATAGGAGCTCCTATGCTGGGTCGGACCTCTCCATTCTTACGGTGGATGCTGAAAAAGCGTTTGATTCTACTATATGGGACTACCTTTTTTCATCACTGGAGAGGTTCGGCCTAACGGGAGTTCTACACCAGTTCATTTCCCAACTGTATATCCATTCTCAGCAATTGTTGTCAATGGAGAAATTACAGAGAGGTTCAGATTGCAGAGGGGTAAACAGCAAGGCTGCCCTTTATCACCAATTCTTTTTAATATAGCGCTGGAACCCCTAGCTATTCTCCTTAGACAAGAACTTCAGGGTATCCAAATAGGCAAGCAAAGATTGGTGTTGTCTTTATTTGTGGATGATTTACTTCTATATATGAGTAATAATGCAGTCTCAATACCAATGGTGTTGGAACTGTGTAATCTCTTTAGCTCCTTTTCTGGATATAAAATAAATGATGAGAAATCGGAAATCCTCTGGGTAATTAAGCCCAGTGAAACAATACCAAACCCTTTTCAGGAAGTTGTCCATATTAAATATTTAGTGATTACTTTGACCCAGAATCCTCAGCGATGTTATGAATCAAATTACGTGCAATGTTTTAGATCAATAACAGATAAATTACAGAATTGGATAGATTTACCTCTCTCATTGACGGCATGTATTATGATGATTAAGACGGTCCTTTTTCCAAAGCTATTATATCTCCTCCAAAACTTACCGCTTCTTCTATATAAAAAAGATATTAGATATTTAGGTAGGATCTTTAATCAATTTATATGGAGGGGTAAAAAGCCACGTATATCTATCTATAAAATGTCTTTACCAAAATGTTACGGTGGGTCGGCTTGCCCGAATGTGAAGTTTTATAACTACGCAACTCTCTGTAAATATGCTTTAGATTGGAAGACGGAGGAGGAAAGGGTTACATTCAATGAAATAGAATCTAGTATGATCTTACCATTTGTGACACAAGCAATTCTGCACTATCCGGTGGCTAAGCTCCCGAGTAACATTGCCCAATTATATACATTCAAAGATATTATTCGAGCATGGCAACAAGTATGTGGGATAATGAAGGTAGATTTTGGGAAGTCAAGACTTCTCCCTATAGTAGGGAACCTGGTCTTTGCACCCGGAATAGGTGCATCAGTATATAGTGACTGGGCTTAAAAGGGTTTAAAATTTGCTGCTCAAATGTGCGAAAAAAATTCCAGGAGAACTAAAAACTTTATGACATAAGCACAAGATCATAATCTCCCCAGAACACATTTTTATGCCTATCTCCAGGTCAGGCATTGGATTGGGTAATTAAAACAAAGAACTGGGCCGGAACTAGATGAAGGAGAGTTTGGGGATGTGATTAGGAAATATAAGGAGGGAGTGAGGACTATCTCTCAGACCTATAAGGTATTGATAATTGCAGCTGGCGAGAATAATATTGCTAATATCCAAGCAAAGTGGCACAGAGCCAAAGTGAATGTAGATATTGATACCTTGATTCTTAGTACAGGGCTGGCTTCAAGAGCAACAGTTTTAACCAGTCTCAAAGAATCACACTTGAGATTAATAAATTTATCATATTTGACTCCAAATAGAGTGGCAAGGTGGACACAGGGCCAAGGAACCTGCTCCAGGTGTGGTTCAATAGGGGTGGATGTGGTGCACTGCTTTTGGTTGTGCCCCAAAGTTTATCAATTTTGGCAAAAAGTTTCATTTTGGGGCTCTAGGATTTTAGGGATCCGATTTAAGTTGGACCTGTTACAGGTCCTTTTCCTTTGTGAATACTCGGTGCTGAGGACAAATATACAATTCATAAATCTTTTGATATTAGTTGGTAGGAACTTAATATTGAAGACATGGAAAAGTAAAAGAGGTCCAAATTTTACAGAGTTCCTTAACAATGGAACAGTTTGATTTGAAAAATCCTAATGCTAAACAAATCGCTAGGTTTTATAGCAAATGGAAGCGCTATATTTGTTACCTGTCTCCAGGTGCACAACGCCAGCTTTCTCTTCCCTTTAAAAATTCTGATTGGGTTCAAGGCCAATTGGAACAAAGGACGCTCCCATCAATTTGGTTCAATAACGAATAAGGGGAAAAACTGATTTTTTTTTTTCTTCTTTTCATTGACTAGTGAAGAGGGGGGTCAGAGGGTTACTGATTCCATCTCCCTTCGCTCCCTTGCCCCCCCTAGGGTTGGCCCGCTTCTCTCCCCGCCTCCCGTATCCGGTTCAAGGCCCTTTAGTTTCGATTCTATATGATTCTACATTAATTTTCCTATATAAGCCGTAGTTGAGGGGTAAAGGATAGCATTGATATCGGCTCTCTCTGTTCTTTTTTTTTTCTTGTTGTATTTCACTCTTTTGGTGCTCAGCTCTTCCTCTCTTTTCTTGTTCAATAGTGGCTTAAGAAGTTTAAATGTAAAGCCATTATTAGGCAATTGTATATGGGTCGGCAAGCCGATAACCAGGTAGCTTTTATGTTACAAGTTTAAGGTACTGTGTTTAAGTATTAACCTAGAAATTTGATCTTAATTCATTATACATGTAATGATACAATGACAATATTAAGTTTATTCTTTTTTTTGGTTTATCTTTGATTGCTAGAGAAGTTTGTATGCAAAATATGGTCAGATAATGAATATCGGCCATAGATGTTTTATTTTTTCTCTTTTTGTGATGTATGCATTTCAATGTAATATGCGCTTAAAAAACAATAAAAACATTTAAAAAAAAAAAAAAAAAATAACCTCCAAAATCAGAATAAGCTCTTACAACTTAAACTGGATGATATAGAAAATAGATTGAGGAGGAACAATATTCGTATAGTGGGACTCCCTGAGAACGTTTCCTCCAGGGCATCGTTAGACTTTGCAGAAAATACGCTACTGAGCCTCCTGAAGATCGCCCAAATCAACATTCCATGCAAAGCAGAAAGGGCACACAGAGTGGGGAGGGAACCCCAGCAAAATGCATCCCCGCGCCAAGTAATGATTCGATACCTGAACTTTCAGGATAAAACACTACTATTGAGAGCATACAGGCAAGCTCCAAAAATCACATATGACGGAAGAAGACTTTACATGTTCCAAAACTACTCAACAGAGATGGCCATGAATAGAAGGGAGTTCTCCCCCTACTGCAAAACATTGAGGAAGCAGGGAGAATCAGTGGCCCTGGTGTACCCGGCACGCCTGAAAATGCACACACCACCAGGCCCGAAGATCTTTGAAACCCCAGCACTGCAAATGTTTATGGACAGACACAAGCGCAATGAAAACCGACTGACGGAAGAAGATCGAGAAGACACACTGGAAGCCTGAAAGGAATCCCAGAAGGAAAGAGATAATCGCCTTGGTCGGACTGCCTAAGTTTTAACTACGTTTAACCAAGTTATACAGGGACACAAGAACTCAAAATTAGGCAGATCCCATTAAAAAAAAAAAAAACTTTGCACTAAGGGGGGTGGGCTGTTATAGGGGAATTGTATTTTTGTGTGTGGTTCAGAGTTTATTGGCTGTTAATTTATTGCATTGTTTTCAAAAAATGTAAAAATCTGAGTGTTATCATAACCCTTTATCTTGTTAGCAGTTACCATCCTTACTGAGCAGTGGGTAAAGAGATTTCTGCTGCTCTGCTTGAAATAGATCTTGGATATTGCCTTCTTCGGGTGCCAGACTGTAAGTACTACTGTAGCGCAAAACAGATAATACATTAGGCCAGGGAACTTCCCGCATATACGATAGCACCCACACACCCACAAGCGATCAAATTCTGCAGAAAATGAAAATATTATCCTGGAACGTGGGGGGCATTACGTCCCCCATTAAAAGAACAGCAATACTCCAATATCTAAAAAAACAACATGCTGATATTGCAATCTTGCAGGAAACCCATTTGAACACTACAGAACACCAGCAACTACAACAGAGGTGGGTGGGACAGGTACTCTACACGACATATGAAGAACGTAGGGCTAGAGGAGTGGCAATTCTTATAAACAAGAATTTAGACTGTAAAATAGAGAAGACCATTTCTGACCCAGAGGGTAGATACATTTTTCTGAAAATACTATGGAATAGCCAAGCTTTTATCATTAGAGGGGTCTATGGGCCGCACACCAAAAAGAATGAATTTTGGTCAGCACTTAGCACTACCCTTCTAAACTTTGCAGATGTACCACTTATTATCGGTGGGGATTTTAACATCGCACCACAAACGCCTGCAGACAGATACTACAACCCCAAAATATCTGGACTTATAACCAGACCCCCCACAAATGCCAGGAGAGACACACTTATTCTCAGAAAATTTAGCCACTCACTAGCAATTACAGATATCTGGAGATATAAAAACCCAGAAAGGGAATACACGTGTATCACACCAGCCAAAGACACAATGTCGCGTATTGACTTATTTCTGTCTTCACATACCTTGAGCCCAAAAATAAAAAATGTGTCTATCGATATAACTACTCTGTCCGATCATGCACCAATCTCACTTCAATTACAAAACAACAGGAGAGAGGGGAAGATACGCAAGTGGTCTTTCCTAAATGCCTATACTGTGA
The DNA here is from genome assembly GCF_027579735.1 of Bombina bombina. Lineage (NCBI taxonomy): Eukaryota > Metazoa > Chordata > Amphibia > Anura > Bombinatoridae > Bombina > Bombina bombina. The sequence continues at coordinate 1,448,794,605 of NC_069499.1, read as the reverse complement.
CCAAAATTTAAGGCGCCTCCTGATAGGGGAATAGGAGACATATGATTCCAGAAACCAGCAACATAGAGACACGCCTTTACTACATTGGGAAGCAGGGAAGGCAGTGCTAAGGGGGGTAATCACTTCATATGTGGCGGGGATGCTCAAAACAAGGAGGGTGACAGAGGAAACACTATTAAGAAGGGTGCTGAACGCTAGAAATAAATATCTGAGGAACCCAACCAATCTGACACAACAGAAATATAAACAAACCAAAGCAGAGAGAGACATGACGTAACAAGAAGAAGCTATGAGGACAATGACAGCTCTACAAGCTAAATATTACAGACATGGCAATAAAACGGGTAAATTACTGGCTAGAATTACAAAACTTACGAAACCCATTAACACTATAACCGCCATAAAAAAGAACAATACTATACATACAAACACTATAGAAATCCAAAAAGCATTTACGGATTATTATACCAAACTATACCAAAGCCAGGCAGTGGATACTTCCCAACGAGACAATTTCTGGGGCACACTACACCACCCAAAGATCACTGAAGACAACCTACAGACCCTAAATGCACCCATTTCAGTCCAAAACACACTTAAAACATTAAAAGATCTACCTCTGGAGAAGGCTCCGGGAATAAGACTAGGGACAGCTAATGTATCCCAATGCTTAACACCAGCGCAAATTTGTGTTAAAGCAAACAAGGACCCGCTTCTCCCTAAGTCCTACCGCCCAATTTCACTCATAAACACTGATTACAAGCTACTCACAAAAATCCTACTGAATAGACTGGCCAAATAGCTCCCTAGTCTGATTCATAAAGACCAAACAGGATTTGTTAAGGGTAGGTCCGCGGTAACTAATATTAGAAAGCTGGAATTTATACTAACCCACTTCTGGAATAAGCGAGATAACCGACATAAAAGTAAAATAGAGAGTGCTGCACCTGACACATGTGCCCTATTTGTTGATGCTGAGAAGGCTTTCTATAGGGTCCTGTGGGAAGTTTCACAAACACAGTTAAAGTCCTCTATTCGAATCCTCATACCTCAATCTGAGTCAATGGGGAGGCCACCCAACAATTCCTACTGATGAGAGGCACAAGACAGGGTTGCCCCTTGTCCCCCTTATTGTTTGACATAGCCATAGAACCCATGGCCATTAAGATCCGTGCGGAGATGAAGGGACTCAATGTAGGGAAGATAAGGTGCCATCTGTCCCTATTTGTGGACGACATGGTCCTATATATACAGAACCCCACGGCTAATCTCCCACAAATTATGCAGATTATCGAGCAATTTGGAAACATATCAGGGTATAAAGTTAACACTGACAAATCGGAACTGTTGTGGCTACATTCACAATCCTCTGCCCCCACTTTGCCATATAACTTTAAAATAATAAAACATTCCTTTACTTATTTAGGGATTAAACTCTCGACTATCCCAAATGACTGGTACCCCTTAAACTATAGGCCTAAAATCAAGGAATTGCAGGACCTAGCGTCTCGATGGACTAAGCTGTTCTTGTCCTTCTCAGGTAGGATAGGACTCATTAAACTGATACTGTTCCCCAAAATATTGTATCTGTTCCAAATTATACCGGAGGTCATACACAGAACAGACCTTACATTACTGAACAAGACAATATACTCCTTCATATGGAACAACACTAAACATAAAATACATGCACACAGGATGACAGCATCAGTGGATTCCAGGGGCTTAGCGGTTCCAAACTTAGAATACTATAGCTGGGCAGCCCAGATCAGGTATGTCCTGGACTGCCTGACAGGACAAAACCACTTCACTGTCCCTGAATTGGAAGAGCAAATAATCAAACCATGGTCACTTAGAGCCCTGCCGCACATGAGACAGCAACAGGTGAACAGGCTGCTTGATAATTACCCATTGATGCGACACCCATTGCTGGCATAGAGAAAGGCCTGCAGGAAACTCGGATTTGATCATCAAACCACAAGATATCTTCCCCTACAGGGAAATCCTGAGCTTCCGGTGGGCATTGACACTAAATTCCATCTCCCACGCACTCACCACTTTGCCTACTTACAGGCAAAACACTATATTAATAGCTTGCTACATAAGACAGAACTCACAGAATCTAAACATACTATCAACAGACTGCTAAAATTGGCTGCTCAAGGCACAACTGCTATTTCACCGATATATAGGGCACTTGTTGCTGACACAGACAGACACACGCTGACATATATCAGTGCAAAATGGACAGAGGAACTAGGGACAGAAATCTCAAATGAGATGATCCAACAATGCATCCGAAAGACAAGAGCGGCTACATTAGCTGCTAATACGAGAGAATCACACACTAGGTAACTAGAAAGAGCATACACTACACCAGAGAGATATAGAAAGTGAGTTCCCCAGGCATCAGGATGCTGTCCAAAATGTCATAAAGCTGAGGCCGAACTACCACATATGATTTGGGAATGCCAAAGGTTGTACAAATGCTGGGGCATGTTGACACACTGGCTGAATGCCACACTCAATATACAGTAGATCTAAAATGTTCCCCCCAGATGATAGTTTTTCTGTCCCCCTCTGGAATTCTACCAGCACGAGTGAAACTTCTAGTATATAATGTGATCCTCCAGGCCAGGAATATGATATTTCGAAACTGGCTAAAAATGAACCACCTAATTTAAAACAATTGAAGTTTAACATCCATAAACAAATGACAAATGAACAGGCAGATACTTTGAGGGATATGCAGGGAAGAACTTCATGCTTCAGCTTGACAACAATACACTAAAAAGATTACAATACCCACTTAGAAATACAGATTATCTGCTAGAAGCGCAGCTAAGAGGAGAACTTGAATAAGCAGTCAGGGACATAATGCATTGGCATAGAAAGTCAACACTAGGGGGAAAAAAGAAATTCAGGCCTGAAAGGGCAATGAGATACGAATAGATTGGGTTGCTAGGGACACAGCGAGTGATGTTTCTTGGGACAGGGAATGGGTTGGCACCCCAGAAGGCTGGAAGAAGAGGAGGTATTCAAGGGCGGGAATTACCGATTGAAAAATTAATCTCCTTGTAATAGGTTATTATGATATGTTATTATACCGTGTTTGATGGAAGATGAGCACTTTCTTACCAGAAAATGTATTGAACAGTTAGTTACTTCTTGAGATGGGGGGAACCCCGAAAAGGGGAAAGGGAAGGGGATTAAGATAAGATAAAATGGAAAAGAGATGGCAAAGGAATCTCGAGATAACAGAAAGGCAAAGGGACACACTCTATGCACCAAAATAAGGACTGACAGAATTAGACGCATATCATGGACTGGTCATGGACCAAGCTAGTTATTGTTTTGTGTATGCCTCATAAATTCAAGTCACCAGCATAGTTATTCTGTCTTTATGTATATTGAATATTGGGAACAATGTGTATGTTTATAACATTTTGTCATCTCAATATAAAGTTATTTTTTAAAAAAAAGAAAGTAATGAAATAATAAAACAATAAACATAAGACAGAGGAATAATAAAAATGATGAGATATAAAAGACAAGAAATATAATTTATATAAATAACAATAGCACAATACTTATCTGCTGAGCAGCAAATAGAAAAGAGGATGTTTAACTGTCAACCTGGACTATTTATACCTATTAACCGTCTTACTGGACATTCAAATACTGACCTATGTTATCCTAATCTCATTGGATGTTATATTTATGTTTTTTCTTTTAATTTATGGTAGCTTATATGTTATACTTTAAAAAGCTGTTGAGCAGTAAAGAAAAGTTATAAGCAAAAACATAATTTATATAAGAACTTACCTGATAAATTCATTTCTTACATATTGGCAAGAGTCCATGAGCTAGTGACGTATGGGATATACAATCCTACCAGGAGGGGCAAAGTTTCCCAAACCTCAAAATGCCTATAAATACACCACTCACCACACCCACAATTCAGTTTAACGAATAGCCAAGCAGTGGGGTGATAAAGAAAGGAGTAAAAAGCATCAACAAAAGTATTTTGGAAATAATTGTGCTTTATACAAAAAATCATAACCACCATAAAAAGGGTGGGCCTCATGGACTCTTGCCAATATGAAAGAAATTAATTTATCAGGTAAGTTCTTACATAAATTGTTTTCTTTCATGTAATTGGCAAGAGTCCATGAGCTAGTGACGTATGGAATAGCAATACCCAAGATGTGGAACTCCATGCAAGAGTCACTAGAGAGGGAGGGATAAAAATAAAAACAGCAATTTTCCGCTGATAAAAATTAATCCACAACCCAAAAAAATAAGTTTATTCTCATAAATTAAAAACTTAAATCAAAAGCAGAAGAATCAAACTGAAACAGCTGCCCGAAGAACTTTTCTACCAAAAACTGCTTCTGAAGAAGCAAATACATCAAAACGGTAGAATTTAGTAAATGTATGCAAAGAGGACCAAGTTGCCGCTTTGCAAATCTGATCAACTGAAGCTTCATTCTTAAAAGCCCATGAAGTAGAGACTGATCTAGTAGAATGAGCTGTAATTCTCTGAGGTGGGGCCTGCCCCGACTCCAAATAAGCTTGATGAATCAAAAGTTTTAACCAAGAAGCCAAGGAAATAGCAGAAGCCTTCTGACCTTTCCTAGAACCAGAAAATAAAACAAATAGACTGGAAGTCTTCCTGAAATCTTTAGTAGCTTCAACATAATATTTCAAAGCTCTTACCACATCCAAAGAATGTAAGGATATTTCCAAAGAATTCTTAGGATTAGGACACAAGGAAGGGACAACAATTTCTCTACTAATGTTGTTAGAATTCACAACGTTAGGTAAAAATTGAAAAGAAGTCAGCAAAACTGCCTTATCCTGATGAAAAATCAGAAAAGGAGACTCACAAGAAAGAGCAGATAGCTCAGAAACTCTTCTAGCAGAAGAGATAGCCAAAAGGAACAACACTTTCCAAGAAAGTAGTTTAATGTCCAAAGAATGCATAGGAGGAGCCTGTAAAGCCTTCAAACCCAAATTAAGACTCCAAGGAGGAGAAATTGATTTAATGACAGGCTTAATACAAACTAAAGCCTGTACAAAACAGTGAATATCAGGAAGTATAGCAATCTTTCTGTGAAATAAAACAGAAAGAGCAGAGCTTTGTCCCTTCAAGAAACTTGCAGACAACCCCTTATCCAAACCATCCTGAAGAAACTGTAAAATTCTAGGAATTCTAAATGAATGCCAAGAGAATTTATGAGAACACCATGAAATGTAAGTCTTCCAAACTCTATAATAAATCTTTCTAGAGACAGATTTACGAGCTTGTAACATAGTATTAATCACTGAGTCAGAGAAACCTCTATGACTTAGTACTAAGCGTTCAATTTCCATACCTTCAAATTTAATGATTTGAGATCCTGATGGAAAAACGGACCTTGAGACAATAGGTCCCACCTTAACGGAAGTGGCCAAGGTTGGCAACTGGACATCCGAACCAGATCCGCATACCAAAACCTGTGTGGCCATGCTGGAACCACCAGCAACACAAACGATTGTTCCATGATGATTTTGGAGATAACTCTTGGAAGAAGAACTAGAGGCGGGAAAATATAAGCAGGATGATAACACCAAGGAAGAGTCAGCGCATCCACTGCTTCCGCCTGAACATCCCTGGACCTGGACAGGTATCTGGGAAGTTCTTGTTTAGATGAGAGGCCATGAGATCTATCTCTGGAAGACCCCACATCTGAACAATCTGAGAAAATACATCTGGATAGAGAGACCACTCCCCTGGATGTAAAGTCTGATGGCTGAGATAATCCGCCTCCCAATTGTCTACACTTGGGATATGCACCGCAGAGATTAGACAGGAGCTGGATTCCGCACAAGCAAGTATCCGAGATACTTCTTTCATAGCTTGGGGACTGTGAGTCCCACCCTGATGATTGACATATGCCACTGTTGTGATATTGTCTGTCTGAAAACAAATGAACGGTTCTCTCTTTAACAGAGGCCAAAACTGAAGAGCTCTGAGAATTGCAGGGAGTTCTAAAATATTTATTGGTAATCTCGCCTCTTGAGATTTCCAAACCCCTTGTGCTGTCAGGGATTCCCAAACAGCTCCCCAACCTGAAAGACTCACATCTGTTGTGATCACAGTCTAGGTTGGCAGAACATAAGAAGCCCCTTGAACTAAACAATGGTGATCTATCCACCACGTCAGAGGTTGTTGAACATTGGGATTTAAGGATATTAATTGTGATATATTTGTATAATCCCTGCACCATTGGTTCAGCATACAAAGCTGTAGAGGTCTCATGTGAAAACGAGCAAAGGGGATCGTGTCCGATGCTGCAGTCATGAGACCTAAAACTTCCATGCACATAGCCACTGAAGGGAATGACTGAGACTGAAGGTGCCGGCAGGCTGCAACCAACTTTAAATGTCTTTTGTCTGTTAGAGACAGAGTCATGGACACTGAATCTATCTGGAAGCCTAAAAAGGTGACCCTTGTCTGAGGAATCAAGGAACTCTTTGGTAAATTGATCCTCCAACCATGTTTCCGAAGAAACAACACCAGTTGATTTGTGTGAGATTCTGCAGAACGTAAAGACTGAGCTAGTACCATGATATCATCCAAATAAGGAAACACCACAATACCCTGTTCTCTGATTACAGAGAGTAGGGCACCTAGAACCTTTGAAAAGATTATTGGAGCTGTTGCTAGGCCAAATGGAAGAGCAACAAATTGGTAATGCTTGTCTAGAAAAGAGAATCTCAGGAACTGATAATGTTCTGGATGAATCGGAATATGAAGGTATGCATCCTGCAAGTCTATTGTGGACATATAATGTCCTCGCTGAACAAAAGGCAGAATAGTCCTTATAGTCACCATCTTGAAAGTTGGTACTCTTACATAATGATTCAAAATTTTCAGATACAGAACTGGTCTGAATAAATTTTCCTTCTTTGGGACAATGAATAGATTTGAATAAAACCCCAAACCTTGTTCCTGAAAAGGAACTGGCATGATTACCCCTGAAGACTCCAGGTCTGTAACACACTTCAGGAAAGCCTGAGCTTTTACTGGATTTGCTGGGATACGTGAGAGAAAGAATCTTCTCACAGGAGGTCTTACTCTGAATCCTATTCAATACCCTTGAGAGACAATGCACTGAATCCATTGATTTTGGACAGAATTTATCCAAATATCCTTGAAAAACCTTAATCTGCCCCCTACCAGCTGAGCTGGAATGAGGGCCGCACCTTCATGCGGACTTAGGGGCTGACTTTGGTTTCTTAAATGGCTTGAAATGAGTTGAAATAATAGAGTCCAACTGAGAACCAAATAAATTATTACCTTGGAAAGAAAGAGATAGTAATCTAGATTTCGATGTCATATCAGCATTCCAAGATTTAAGCCACAAAGCTCTTATAGCTAAAATAGCTAAAGACATGGATCTAACATCAATTTTGATAATATCAAAAATGGCATCACAAATAAAATGATTAGCATGTTGTAGTAAAGGAACAATGCTATAAATGTCAGAATCCAATTCATGTTGCGCTTAATTCTCCAATCAGAAAGCTGATGCAGCCGCAACATCAGCCAAAGAAATTGCAGGTCTGAGAAGATGACCTGAATATAAATAGGTTTCCTTAGATAAGATTCAAGCTTAAAGCTTAAAGGAAGTACTATCTTCCATAGGAATAGTGGTATGTTTAGCAAGAGTAGAAATAGCCCCATCAATTTTGGGGATTTTTTCCCAAAACTCTATAGAATTTTCTGGTAAAGGATACAATTTTTTAAACCTTGAAGAAGGAATAAAAGAAGTACCTGGCTTATTCGATTCCTTAGAAATCATATCAGAAATAGCCTCAGGAATAGGAAAAACCCCTGGAGAAACCACAGGAGGTTTAAAAACAGCATTTAAACGTTTATTAAACTTAACATCAAGAGGGCTGGTTACCTCAATATCCAAAGTAATTTACACTTCTTTTAACAAAGAACGAATGTACTCTATTTTAAATAAATAAGTAGATTTGTCAGTGTCAATGTCTGAGGAAGGATCTTCTTAATCAGATAGATCCTCATCAGAGGAGGATAAATTATTATGTTGTTGGTCATTTGAAAATTCATCAACTGAATGAGAAGTTTTAAAAGACCTTTTACGTTTATTAGAAGGTGGAAATGCAGACAAAGCCTTCTGGATAGAATGAGAAACAAAATCTTTAAAATTAATAGGTATATCATGTACATTAGAAGTTGAAGGAACTGCAACTGGCAATGTACTATTACTGATGGACACACTATCTGCATGTAAAAGTTTATCATGACAACTATTACAAATGACATTCAGAGAAATAATTTCCACAATCTTACAACAAATGCACTTAGCTTTGGTAGAACCCATGTCAGGCCGCAAAGTTCCAGCAGACACTTCTGAGGCAGGATCAAATTGAGACATCTTGCAAAATGTAAAAGAAAAAACAACATATAAAGCAAAATTATCTATTTCCTTATATGACAGTTTCAGGAATGGGAAAACATGCAAATAGCATAGCCCTCTGATAGAGAAAAAAATCAAGAGGCAAACATCAACGGGGTACTAAAATAATGAAAAAAGTTTGGCGCCAAGTATGACGCACAACATAACTGAAAACTTTTTTGGCGCCAATAATAACCGGAAATGACACACTCGCGTCACTAATGACGCAACCGTGTGTAAGTTGCGTCATAGATGTATTTTTTGTCAATCTGAAAAGGGAGGTAGGAGATGAATCTCTACGACCAATAACAGAGAACCTATGAAATAGACCCCAGTTAGGGAAATAATTGTATTCAATAAGTGATACTCCCTTCACGTCCCTCTGACATTCGCTGTACTCTGAGAGGAATCGGGCTTCAACAATGCTGAGAAGCGCATATAAATGTAGAAATCTTCACAAACTTACTTCACCACCTCCATAGGAGGCAAAGTTTGTAAAACTGAATTGTGGGTGTGGTGAGGGGTGTATTTATAGGCATTTTGAGGTTTGGGAAACTTTGCCCCTCCTGGTAGGATTGTATATCCCATACGTCACTAGCTCATGGACTCTTGCCAATTACATGAAAGAAATATGAAGTCTCTGTCCTTGTAATAAAATCTGAAAGATCAGTGCAATTCACTGATATTCTGTATTCCGTAGTGTGCAATAAACTGTACTCACTGTGCCATACTCATTCTGTTAAGTGCCATAAACTCTCCTCATTGTGTCATACTCATTCTGCAATGTGCTATAAACTCTCCTTATTGTGCCATACTCATTCTCTAAGTCCAATAAACTCTCCTTATTTCGGTAATGTGCAATAAACTCTCCTTATTTCTGTAATGTGCAATAAACTCTCCTTATTTCTGTAATGTGCAATAAACTCTCCTCGTTGTGCCATACTCATTCTGTAAGGTGCAATAAAATGTTGTCATTGTGCCATACCCAACAATTTGTAATGTGTCATAAACTCTCCTCACTGTGCCATACCTATTGTGTAATGTGATATAAACTCTCCTCATTGTGCCATACTCATTCTGTAATATCCCATAAACTCTCCTCATTATGTCAAACTCATTTTGTAATATGCCATAAATTCTCCTCATTGTGCCATACTCATTCTGTAAGGTGCAATAAACTCTCCTTATTTCTGTAATGTGCCATAAACTCCCCTTATTGTGCCATACTCATTATCTAAGTGCAATAAACTATCCTTATTTCTGTAATGTGCAATAAACTCTCCTCGTTGTGCCATACTCATTCTGTAAGGTGCAATAAAATGTTGTCACTGTGCCATACTCAATTTATAATGTGTCATAAACTCTCCTCACTGTGCCATACCTATTATGTAATGTGATATAAACTCTCCTCATTATGTCAAACACATTTTGTAATATGCCATAAACTCTCCTCATTGTTCCATACTCATTCTATAACTTGAAATAAATTCTCCTCATGGTGTCATGCTTATTTTTTAATTTGAAATAAACTCTCCTCTTTGTGCCATACTCATACTGTAATGCGCAAAAATCTCTCCTCATTGTGCCATTCTCAATTTGTAATTTCAACGAAAAATAATCCAAAAGACACATTACATTTTTTTAACCAAAAAACACATATTTATTTTTAATGCAAAATTAACTACAAAAGAAAAAAAAAAATGAAAATCACATTGATTCTAATGCTTGTCTTGCAGCTATAACAGTATTTAAAAGCTCTTTAAGTTTTTTCTCCGTTTCTTTGAAGAAGTTGATCACGTTGTTTCTGTTCACTGTTGTTGTTACTAATTGAAATTTGAATAATTACTTTCTGGTTTGTCTGCATCTCAATGTATCAAAATATCCATCTATCTATCTATCTATCTATCTATCTATCCATCTGTATTTCTATTGATCCATCTATTTATCTTTCAATATGCCAGTATCGCAATTTATCTATATGTCTATCTATAGATCTATCTATCTAACTGTATTTCAATCTCATGATGTATCGATTTCAGTAATTAACTTACCTTCTTCAGACTGTGTCTCCTCCTCCTCCTGAGCCACATCTGGAGTCTCCATATTTTCCAAGGTGCCCACTTCTGCCAAATCAAAATTAGAAGAATAAAAATTGGCTAATAACTAAATAATTACATGTAAACATTGTATCACTCTATCGATATATATTGATTGAACTATCTATATCTAACTATGTATCTATCTGTATTTCAATTTATCTATCTATCTGTATTTCTATTGACCCATCTATCTATCTTACAATATAAGATGTATCTTGATCGATTGATCAATCTATTAATCTATCTATTTATCTTTATTTTAATCTAATGATGTATTGATTTTAGTAATCAACTTACCTTCTTCAGACTTTGTCTCTTCCTCCTCCTGCTCCTCCTCCTGAGCCACTTCTGGAGTCTCCATATTTTCCAAGGTGCCCACTTCTGCCAAATCAAAATTAAAAGAATAAAAATTGGTTACTAACCAAATAATTACACGTAAACATTGTATCAATCAGTCAATATATAATGATTGAACTATCTATCTATATCTAATTATGTATCTATCTGTATTTCCATTTATCTATCTATCTTTCAATCTACCACTATCGCTATCTATCTATCTTTCAATCTATCTGCATTTCAATTAATTGATCTCTCTTTATTTCATGTAATTGATCTCTCAATTTCAATATACCAGTATCTCTCAATCTTTCTATCTATCTATCTATCTATCTATCTATCTATCTATCTATCTATCTATCTATCTAACTACCAATCTATCTGTAGATCTGTATTAGTAATTATCTATATATCTTTCAATCTACCAGTTTCTCAATTTCTCTATCTATCTATCTATCTATCTATCTATCTATCTATCTATGTACCGTTCAATGGATCAGTATTCAAAATCTATCTACCAATCTATCTTTAGATCTGTATTAGTAATAATCTATTTATCTTTCAATCTACCAGTTTCTCAATTTCTCTATCAATCAATCATTCAATCAATCTATCTATCTATCTATCTATCTATCTATCTATCTATCTATCTATCTATCGTTCTATAGATATATCGGTATTCAAAATCTATCTACCAATCTATCTATAGATCTGTAGATCCGTATTAGTAATTATCTATTTATCTTTCAATCTACCTGTTTCTCTATCTATCTATCTATCTATCTATCTATCGATTTATCCATCTATCAATCTACCTATCGATTGATCTATCTATAGATTGATGTATATATCTATTGATTGATCTATCTATCGGTTGATCTATCTATCTGTATCATTCAATCAATCTATGTACATGTATGTCAAGTGGTATTGTGATTAAACTTACAGGCAGGTGCTTCCTCCTCCATGTCTTTCCCCGATGTGGTAATGGTCCCCTCCAGAGACCCATGCTCTGCAGCTAAGGAATCGTCCACAGTAGCTATGTAATCAATACATTTGTAATTGTTTTATTATAGTACACAATGTTAATATATCTAATGATGTATCTATTTCAGTTATTAACTTACAATCTTCTGGCGACTGTGTCTCCTCCTCCCTCTCCTCCTCAGCAGCCATGTCTGGATGTGCTATTACAAAATTATTAGAAGAATAATTAATAAACAAGAAATTAATTCAAGGGACACTGAACCCAAATTTTTTCTTTCGTTATTCAGATAGAGCATGACATTTTAATCAACTTTCTAATTTACTCCTATTATCAAATTTTCTTCATTCTATTGGTATCTTTATTTGAAATGCAACAATAAAAGTTTAGATGCTGGCCCATTTTTGGCAAACAACCTGTGTTGTTCTTGCTGATTGGTGGATAAATTCATCCACCAATTACAAAGTGCTGTCCAGAGTTCTGAACCAAAAACCAAAACTTAGGCGCCTACTTTTCAGATAAAGATAGCAAGACAACGAAGAAAAATTGCTAATAGTAGTAAATGAAACATTTTGCTTGCAACTGCATGCTCTATCTAAATCACGAAATATTTTTTTTGGGTTCTGTGTCCCTTTAAATGTAAATATAGTATCTACATAGTATCAATCAATAGATGTCACAATTGATGTAACGATTGATGGAACCATCTATTTAACTATATCTATCTATTTAATTTAATAAACATTGGTATGTACTGTTTCAGACTGTAATATTTTCTATAAAAGTAGCACTTACATTCTTCAGATTAATCATCAATTTCCAATGACTGACTTTTTTGTGCGTTTGGTTCTGCAGGAACATCCTGATTTCCTATTTATAATTTTTAACATTTTTAAATATTCAATTTTACAATACTATTTCTAAATTAAAACAAACTGTAAGCGTTGTACCTACGTTAGTGACATCCATGAACACCCTTGGTAGAGGGTCAGAATTGGTGTCACTTCGTGGGTACTTAAAAACCATTATACATATTTTTGGATCTCATTCTTTGTTTATACATCCAATTCCTGAACTATCAATAAAGGAATACTATGCTAATAATTCTCACAGCAAATTTTGTGTTTTTTCATATGATACTTATTTGAAAGTACATAAAGATATTGTAGTAAATAGACTGTACTATAGCACAACTGAAAAAAAACAGGTGTGAAATGTAGACGCCCAATTTTAGCACTATTCACGTATAAATGTCAGTCTAATTTTAGAAGACTGTCACATAACATATTTGCATTTCTTTGGACATCTAATTTATGCATTTTCAGAGTCTAATATGGATTCTACTAATAATGGGAAGAAATCAGGATGATCTGTGCAATTCAGTCAAACACAGAATGAAATTCACTTAGTATTGCAGATTTATAAAGACATAATTAGTAGGGATGTGCGTTTCATTTAGTTTTGAATCGAAATTCAGATGAATTTGTCAAATTCGGAGCTTCGGATTGATTTGAATTTCCGAATTACCGTATCACCGAAACAAATAAATCTGAATTAGTTTGGATTTATTTGTTACATTCGGATGGCCATGGTTACACTAGTATTGTACAGTATATTAGGTTATATCACTCTGCTATGGGTTACACCTAATATACAGTACATAATACTAGTTTAATACACAGCACATCCCACCTACTGAATTTACGAAACGAATCCACCGAATACATCTGAATACATCCAAATTGATTTGAATCCGAATGAATCCGAATGAATCCGAAACGAATGCATTCGAATGTATCCGAATTCAAATCGATCCAAAAACTAAATTTGAAAACATCCGAATCGATCCGAAACAAAGAAAGCAAAATATTTGGTTTAATATCAGCAATGTGGTCTATGCAGAGGGAGAATTTCCAAAAGATGCAAAGGCATGCAAAAAGAGAATTGCTGACATTAGACGTCAAATAAAAAATAAACAGCTAGATTACGAGTTTTGTGTTATGAGTGAAAAAGCATCGTACAAGTCTTGCAGGTATAGGTATACTGCACACCTTTTTGGCCATCACGCAACGTCAGTACCGCACTTTTAAAAAAGTCCTTTTTCAATGGGACTTTCATAGCGCCGGTATTTCGAGTTTGCCTGGGAGGCCAAAAAGTGAGCGGTACACCAATACCTGCAAGACTTGTAATAGTGGCGTTAAGGATAAAGCAAAGTCAGTAGTTATGAGTATTGCGCTACAAAGTTTTATTATAAAACTCATAACTAAAGTGTTAAAAAGTACACTAACACCCATAAACTACCTATTAATCCCTAAACCGAGGCCCTCCCACATCACAAACACTATAATAAAAATATTAACCCCTAATCTACCGCTCCGGACATCGGTGCCACTTTAAAAATTTATTAACCCATATTCCGCCACTCCCCGACATCGTCACCACTATAATAAACCTATTAACTCCTAAACTGCCACACTCCTGTATCACAAACACTAATTAAAGATTATTAACCCCTAATCTGCCGTCCACCCACACTGCCGCTTCAATAAACCTAGTAACCACTAAACCGCAAGCCCCCCACAACGAAATATAATAAACTATTAACCCCTAAACCTCTGGCCTCCCACATAAATATATTAACCCCTAATCCTAACGCAAGCATAACCCTAACACCCCCTAACTTAAATATAATTAAAATAAATCTAAATTAAATTTACAATTATTACCTAAAGAATTCCTATTTAAAACTAAATACTTACGTTTTAAAAAAAAACCTAAGCTAGCTACAAAATAACTAATAGTTACATTGTAGCTATCTTAGGTTTTATCTTTATTTCACAGGTATGTTTATATTTATTTTAACTAGGTAGACTAGTTAGTAACTAGTTATTAACTATTTACTAACGGCCTAGCTAAAATAAATACAAATTTACCTGTAAAATAAAACCTAACCTGACTTACACTAAAGCCTAACATTACAATAAAATAAATTAAATTAATAAAATACACTAAATTACACAAAATAAAACCCAAAATTATCAAAAATAAAAACAAATTACACCTAATCTAATAGCCCTATCACAATAAAAAAGCCTCCCCAAAATAAAAAAACCTAGCCTACACTAAAATACCAATGGGCCTTTGGAGGGGCATTGCCCCAAAGAAATCAGCTCTTTTACCTTTAAAAAAAAATACAAACAACCCCCGAACAGTAACACCCACCACCCACACCACCAAACCCCCCAAATAAAAATCTAAATAAACCTAAGCTAAACATTGCCCTGAAAAGGGCATTTGGATGGGCATTGCCCTTTAAAGGGCATTTAGCTATTTTACATTGTCCCAAAATCCTAATCTAAAACTAAAACCCACTCAATAAACCCTTAAAAAAACCTAACACTAACCCCCAACGATCCACTTACAGTTTTTGAAGACTGGACATCCATCCTCATCCAGGCGGCAGAAGTCTTCATCCAAGCGGGCAGTAGTTCTCCTCGAAGCCGGCAGAAGTCTTCATCCAAGCGGGCAGAAGACTTCATCCAGGCGGCATCTTCTATCTTCATCCATCCAGTGTGGAGCAGGTCCATCTTCCAGACATCCGGCGCAGAGCATCCTCTTCTTACGGAATCCTCTGGAAAATGAAGTTCCCTTTAAGTGATGTCATCCAAGATGGTGTTCCTTACATTCCGATTGGCTGATAGAATTCTATCAGCCAAAAGGAATTAAAGGGAGGGGGAAATCCGGTCTTCGAAAACTAAGTGGATAGTGTTTTTTTAAGGGTTTATTGGTGGGTTTTATTTTTAGATTAGGGTTTTGGGCAATGTAAAAGAGCTAAATGCCCTTTTAAGGGCAATGCCCATTCAATTGCCCTTTTCAGGGCAATGCTTAGCTTAGGTTTATTTAGATAGGTTTTTATTTGTGGGGTTTGGTTGTGAAGGTGGTGGGTTTTACTGTTGGGGGTTGTTTGAATTTTTTTTTACAGGTAAAAGAGCTGATTTCTTTGGGGCAATGCCCCACAAAAGGCCCTTTTAAGGGCCATTGGTAGTTTAGTGTAAGCTAGTTTTTTTTATTTGGGGGGGGGGGACTTTTTTAATTTGATAGAGCTATTATATTAAGTGTAATTCGTTTTTATTTTTGATTAAAAAAAATTGTAATTTAGATAATTGTATTTAATTAATTTCATTTATTTAATTTTATTGTAATGTTAGGTTTTAGTGTAAGGCAAGTTAGGTTTTATTTTACAGGTAACGTTGTATTTATTTTAACTAGGTAGTTAGTAAATATTATAATATTTACTAACTAGTCTACCTAGTTAAAATAAATACAAACTTACCAGGAAATAAAAATAAAACCTAAGCTAGCTACAATGTAACTATTATTTATTTTGTAGATAGCTTAGGTTTTATTTTATAGGTATTTATTTAGTTTTAAATAGGAATGATTTAGGTAATAAATGTAAGTTTAATTTAGATTTATTTTAATTATATTTAAGTTAGGGTGTGTTAGGGTTAGGGTTATGTTAGGGTTAGGTTTAGGGGTTAATATATTTATGTAGTGTTAGTGATGTGGGAGGCCAGAGGTTTAGGGGTTAATAACTTCAGTATACTGGCGGCGACATTGGGGGCAGCATATTAGGGGTTAATAAGTGTAATGTAGGTGGCGGCGATGTTATTGGCAGCAGATTAGGGGTGTTTAGACGTGGAGTTTATGTTAGGGTGTTAGGTTTAAACATAACTTTTTCTTTCCCCATAGACATCAATGGGGCTGCGTTACGGAGCTTTTGTTTCCCCAATCGCAGGTGTTAGGCTTCTTTTTCACCCCATTGATGTCTATAGGGAAATCGTGCATGAGCACATCAAAGCAGTGCATGTATTTTGGTGCGGTATGGAGCTCAACGCCACCATATCGCCCGCACAAGCCTGCTTTTTGTAAACCTGTAATAGCAGCGCTATAGGGAGGTGGAATAACGATGCTTTTGTGGCACTTGTTAATTTCCCCATAGCACTCAAAACTCGTAATCTATCTGAAAATTAGTAAAGTAAAGCAATTTTCCAAAAAAACAGGTGGTGGAATGGGTTTCACTGCTGATTTAACCCACTATGAACAGCAAATGTATGAGAGGATGGGTAATGCCGTCATTATATATAGATATTACATTTAAGCATGTGACACCTATGTATTACTTTAAAAAAAAAATATTAAATGTAATGGATTTTTACATATTTTGAAAAATGAAAATCCTACAGATGAATTAAAGGGACAGTCTAGTATAAATTAAACTTGAATTATTCAGATAGGACAATCAACTTTCCAATTTACTTTTATCATCAAATTTGCTTTTTTCTCTTGGTATTCTTAGTTTAAACTAAACATAGGTAGTATAATACACAAAAGAAGGGGTAAAACCATCAGCTAGTATAGATAAACTGTGTACAATGTGCGGCTAGCAGCATAAACGATTCACTATCTCAGTGTCCCACAGTTCAGATATGTGAGTTGCTTCACCCTTGTTAGCCTTACGCAACTGTATACATCAAATAAATCAGCTTTTGCATAAAAAAGGGAACTCACAGTTTAGTGTCCTGTCCACTGACCGTCATGCGCTCCAGCGTCTTGCTGCGTCCTGCAAATAAACCGCTACTCCAGACAGTGGCTATTTAACCACTGAAGTGCTGTATCCTTGCACACTCTCCGTCACGAGCCCTGTGGATATCCTAGATGTGTTTGAAGATGAGTGAAGTAAAAACATCCAGTCCGGCTCCAGTGTGGTGGGTAAAAGGATACTTTATTCATCAATATTTAAATGAAACAGTTGAACAAACCATTCGCAAGTGAACAAGCCATATAAAACACTAAATGCTACAACTCCGGCCCTGCTTACGTCACTGACGCGTTTCAGGATACACCCGTAATCATAGTTGACGTTCAGGTGCCGGAAAAATGCATAAAAACAAGTTAAACAGGTGTGTAGCTTCATAATTAGACCTGTTCTGATTGGACTATTCAAACATACTTGTTAGGTAATGGAATATCGTAAAAAACGAATCATCAGAATATGAATTACTTTTAAACAATTTGTACTAACACAGTTATAACATATTATATATTGTCTAGATGTGAAAGATCAGAGGCAGCTTAAGTAAATTTCTATTACCATAGTTCTCTGTATTTCTGGACACAGCACTATTTACGCAAACCAGCGAAGACAATAATAGAGAACAAAAATATTATGTTCTACTGTTCTGTTTACAATACATCTTGTAGTTCTATTGGCCCTCTTTAAACACATTGATGTATTCATTATCATATGCTTGTGCTGCAAGAAAGACTAACTGAAGTACTTATATTCTGAAGTTATATTCCGAGACTATAACAGTTGAATGTGTATACATAAAAGAGGTTATTCCTGCAATATGGAATTATCTGAAAAATGTTATTAGAAGATATTTTCTATTAGATGCTTTTTGTAGATCTTATTATTTACTAGTATCAAAACAGACTATAAGAACGGGCGATAACAATGAAGTGCCTACAATTTAAGAGATCTACATTAAATATATTCTACTCCTTTATAATTCTACTAGAAGCACAGGGAAGATTTATCAATATCAATTGTATCTAAAATACCTTGATTTAATATACCCCTGTCTAAGTAAATTCCTAAAAATACAAGTTATTAATATGTTATTATGTTAAAATAGGGTTTTCCTTTATTATCTCCCTTCTCTGTTGCATACCCAAAAACTGTAAAAGATGTCTGAAAATATATATAGGAATATACATTTGCTTAATTATTTCCTTGCTATCATACTGATGTTAAAATGACAAGCTATTCCTTGTCATTTTATTTTGTTATATTTTACTTACACCTAAACAGTAGAAATTATCTGGAAATTTATGGGAGTATACATTTACTGCATTATTTCATACTATCATAGGGATATCAGAATAATACCAATTTAATTATATTGTCCAAAATACTCTTTAGTAAAGGACTTAAACTTAATATAAATGGAATGCAAAAATTTAGGGTTTTCCCAAACTATTACGAGGTAAGAGCTAACTAAATTAATATTAAAAGAAATAAGTAAGAATTTTATTGTGTATTAGACGATTACAGTATATTTAGTAAAGTTAGTAAAAAGAGCAATAAGAGTTATGCATATTGGATGATTACAACTACTCCCAGTGGTTTATCAAATCGAAGGTAGAATTGAATCCTCTAGGGATTCTGGTTTGTAGTGTAAAGATCCAGTATGCCTCTCTCTTGTATAATAATTTTATCCTATCTCCTCCTCTTTTAGGGGGGAGTACTCTTTCTATGCTCTATGCCATCTGAAGGTGTTAACATTACCATGATGATCTTTAATAAAATGAGTAGCTAAAGCTGAACACTCTCTTTCCTTCTCTATATTATATAGATGCTCTCTTATCCTAGACCTCACACTTCTTGTGGTGAGGCCTACATACTGTTTTTTACACAAACTGCATTCAGCTAGATAAATCACAAAATTTGTTGAACAATTAATACATTGTAATGTATATTCTTTACTTGTAACATAGGACTCAAACTTCTCTGTAACTTCAATATAGTCACATGCTCTACATCTCCTTTGTCCACATCTATAAGTTCCTTTATGTCTTAACCAGGAGCTACCCTCATTTGTATTGACTCGTGTTAACTGTGTCGGGGAAAGGATATTTCCTAGGGTCTTAGCACGCCTGTAGGAAAACCTACAGCCTTCAGTGATGTATGATTTTAATTTCTGATCTGCCAAGAGAATTGGTAGATGTTTTTTTATAATTTTACAAACCGTGCTATACTGGTTACTAAAACCTGTCACAAAAGTCACCTTCTTGTCCACTCTTGAATTGTTTTTTTTATTCTTATCTTTAAGAAAATCCTTGCGATCAAGATTATCTACCTGAAATCTAGCTCTTTTGATAATTTTGTTAGAATATCCTCTTTCTCTTAACTTATCTGTTAACAGTTCACATTCTCTCCTGTAACTGTCAGAATTGGTACAGTTACGTTTGATTCTTGTAAATTGTCCCTTTGCTATTGCAAAGGGAACGTGAGCTGGGTGGTTACTCTGAGCATGCAGTAACGTATTTTTAGAGATTGGTTTTCTGTACAATTCACTTTCAATGATCCTATCTTTTATCCCTATTAGGGTGATTTCGTAAACTTTAAGTTTCCTTGGTTATCATTTAGATATTCAATAAAGGACATGGCATCTTCTTTACTGCCAGTCCAGACGAACAACAAATCGTCTATGAATCTCCGGTAAACCTTGATATAGGACCTAAATGGATTTCTACCTCCAAAGATGTGCACAGCCTCCCACCAACCTAAAAATAGGTTGGCGTAAGAGGGGGCAAATTTGGCCCCCATGGCTGTGCCACATCTCTGGAGGTAGAAATGATCCTCAAAAGAGAAAAATTGTGCTCAAGTAGATATCTGACCACAGTCAAATAGTACTCCCTCTGTCCTTTACTCAAGTCTGTTTCTTTTAAGAAACTGTCCAGAGCTATCAGTCCAAGGTTGTGAGGTATGGTTGAATATAATGATACTACATCCACTGTGAGCCAGCTGTAGTTAGACTTCCATTCAATGCCATCTAGAATATTAAGTAGATGTTTTGTGTCTCTTAAGTAATTTGTCAGCTGGCTCACAAGTGGCTGTATAACTGAATCGGCCCACTCTGAAAGGGGTTCCAGAAGAGAACCAATCCCTGACACTATGGGCCTACCTTTGATGTTATCCAACGATTTGTGAATTTTAGGTAAATGGTGGAAAAGGGGAGTTTTCGGATGATCTACTAAAATATATTCAGCTGTTTTTGAATTCAGATATCCTTTTTCCAATCCTTCATCCACCAATGACCTAATTTGTAATTGATAAGCCTTTGTGGGATCACATGGAAGTGTAGTGTAAGTTACACTATCCTGAAGCTGGTTCAGAGCTTCCTCAATGTATTCATTTTTATTTAGAATAACAGTACTCCCTCCTTTATCTGATTTCTAATAGACTAGATAAGCCCTATTTTTGAGTACTTTAGCCATTTTGTTAACATTATTGGCTCGCCTTCTTTCCCTGACCATTACCTCTTTATTCAACTTAGTTAGTTCCCTTTCTATGGTTTTATGAAAGAGTTCCAAAACAGTGCCTCGGCTTTGGATTGGATAGAAAGATGATTTTGGCAATAGGGTTTGGCCAATCTGATTTTTACCTGGTGAAGACACATCATATAATTCCTCAACATTTTCTTCTAAAAGGTCCGCCATATATCTTACTGTGCAATGATCCTCAAAGCCAAAACCTTGTAAAGCTACAAGTGGGCTAAAAACTTAATTTGAGGCATCATTGCTTGCAGGGAGAGAAAGTGCAGATATTGAAGTGTCCTTATCCGTTACATCAGTACCATCATTTGAAAAATGCTGCTTTAAAGTTAGATTACGTATGAATCTATTTAAATCAATAAGGGTCTCAAAAAGATTAAAGTCATTCTCTAGGGCAAAACCTAAACCTAAATTTAATGTCTCATATTCATCATTGGTTAAAATCTCATCTGAGACATTAATAGCATTCCCTACAATGTGAACAGTTTTCCCTTGAGAAGTAACCACTGTTTCAGCAATTAATTTTACTTTTGCATCCGTAGATGATACCTTGGTTTTTGCATTACTTCTTTCTGTTCTTTTCTTGACCCCCCCCCCTTCGCTTCTTTCTCCGTTGCATAGATTCTCTTTCTTCTGTATCTTGGGGGATTATTTGTCTATTAACTTATTTATCTCTATTAATCATATACTTATTGGCCAGATTTTGAGACCTTCTACTGCCCCTTCCGCTCTGATTAGACCTCGATCGAATAGTATCCTCTCTATAATTGGCTATGCTGACTCTATTGCCCATTATACCTTGTAATTCAGCATGATTTCTTGCTTGTCCTCTGCCTCTACCTCTCCCCCCTCTATTTCTTAATATTGATCCCCTAAAGGGCTTCTCTCTTGGGGATGGTAGAAACCTTTCACGCTCATAAAAGTCCTGTTGGTCATCTGAATCATAACTTCTTCCAAATTCTTCTTCTCCGGATTCTACCTCTGTGTCAGAGAAAGTCACTCTTTTATTATTTGAAGTGTCTCTCCTTTGATCCCTCTAATCATCTCTGTAGTCATCGATATTCTCATATTGTTGTTCTTGTTTCCATCCTCTTCTACCTCTGTTACCTCTTCTTCTCTTTTTAGAAGCTCTTTTGTAATGTGTTGATCTTTCTTTCTTATTCCACACAAACACTTGATCATTCTTGTAATCCTCCGAGTCTCGTATATATTTACTGTGTTTCACTTTCAGTATTTCTGATTTAACATCATCCACTGTCGCTTTAAGAATCACATCCATCTCTAGATATGTAGGATCTTTAGTGAATGTATCCAGACTGACTTGTAGTTCAAGAATCTGATCCCTGGTATGCATTAGATCATTCGCTTAATGTTTTATTGTTAAAAGTAACAATCTAATAGATCATTCTTGTAGTACATCGTTCCACTCTTTGACAAATTCTTGATCCACCACCTCAAAGGTGGGATACTTATTCAACCTTAAACCTCGTGGGATCATATCCAGGTCTTTATAATGTTCTAATGTCCATTTATCTAATTTCAGCCTTGTTTCTTTTATTTGTAATTTTTCCATTTCCAGGAATAAATCACCAAGTGCTGAATTAGTTCTGCTGTTAGAAAATACATCTTTAAATTCTTGACTATGCTGTATTCTGTCAAAAGATTTATCTAGAGAGTAGAAATTATTAGTTTCCTCTACTTCCATTCTGATGAATGTATTTATAACGGCTTATATACGGTCCTTTTAGCTGACCAATGTGTGTTATTCGACAGTTGATTAACAATACAGGGTTTTATATCCCTTTAAAGGGAAATCAATCACTCAAAAAAAGGGCAGCCCCTCGGGGAATCAAATACTGATAGTCCTGTTTATCTCTTAAGTAACCAAACTGTCAGCCGTTAAAGTACAGTTAAAAAGTCCAATCAGATATCAGGAATAAAAGTGTTATTTGGCATTTCAAAATTACTCACTTGCTGTCTATTTTTAAATATTTAGACTATGAGTGGTTTGTTTAATTTAAAGCTTGAATGATATCATTTACCAAACCCTATTTTAACATAATAACATATTAATAACTTGTATTTTTAGGAATTTACTTAGACAGGGGTATATTAAATCAAGGTATTTTAGATACAATTGATATTGATAAATCTTCCCTGTGCTTCTAGTATAATTATAAAGGAGTAGAATATATTTAATGTAGATCTCTTAAATTGTAGGCACTTCATTGTTATCGCCCGTTCTTATAGTCTGTTTTGATACTAGTAAATAATAAGATCTACAAAAAGCATCTAATAGAAAATATCTTCTAATAACATTTTTCAGATAATTCCATATTGCAGGAATAACCTTTTTTATGTATACACATTCAACTGTTATAATCTCGGAATTTAACTTCAGAATATAAGTACGTCAGTTAGTCTTTCTTGCAGCGCAAGCATATGATAATGAATACATCAATGTGTTTAAAGAGTGCCAATAGAGCTACAAGACGTATTGTAAACAGAACAGTAGAGCATAATATTTTTGTTCTCTATTATTGTCTTCGCTGGTTTGCGTAAATAGTGCTGTGTCCAGAAATACAGAGAACTATGGTAATAGAAATTTACTTAAGCTGCCTCTGATCTTTCACATCTAGACAATATATAATATGTTATAACTGTGTTAGTACAAATTGTTTAAAAGTAATTCATATTCTGATGATTCGTTTTTTACGATATTCCATTACCTAACAAGTATGTTTGAATAGTCCAATCAGAACAGGTCTAATTATGAAGCTACACACCTGTTTAACTTGTTTTTATGCATTCACCGGCACCTGAACGTCAACTATGATTACGGGTGCATCCTGAAACGCGTCAGTGACGTAAACAGGGCCGGAGTTGTAGCACTTAGTGTTTTATATGGCTTGTTCACTTGCGAGTGGTTTGTTCAACTGTTTCATATAAATATTGCTGAATAAAGTAAACATAGGTAGGCTCATATGCTAATTTCTTAGCCTTTGAGGGCTGCCACTTATCACATGCTTTTTAAATCTCTTTTCAACACAAAGAGACAGAAAGTACACGTGGGCTATATAGATAACACTGTGTTCAGGCACAGGGGGTTATTTAAGATCTAGCACAATACAATGATAAATTTAAGACAATAGATAATAAACAGTCACAGTCATGTGATCAGGGGGCTGGAAGAAGGTTCCTAGATACAAGGTAATCACAGAGGTAAAAAGTATATTAATATAACTGTGTTGGTTGTGCAAAACTCGGGAATGGGTAATAAAGGGATTATCTATCTTTTAAAACAATAACAATTCTATGGTAGACTGTCCCTTTAACTAAAGTCACTCATGAGGGAGAGCTAGAAAATGCAGAATCACCAAACTCAGAATGTGTTGAAGAGCCATCATGCAGCACATTATGGACACAAAAAGATAACGTTGGTAAGTACATTTTATGGGTTTTTGGGGGCTATTATTTTTAGTATTGTGTCTTCACTTGCTAAATGGGAGCATGTTAAAAGGTCTTAATTTATAGATATCATTAATCCGTCATTGTCTTTGATATTCTGAAAAAGTGAACTATATTAATCTTAAAGGGACAGTAAACCTTAAAAATAATGTTATATAATTCTGCACATAGTGCAGAATTATATAACATTATTTAAGTGCTATTGCCATAAAACCCTTTTTTACCATTTAAAATGTAAAAATGACAGCGCTTTTACAGACCCGCTCTCTGCTCTCTGCTGAGCGGGTCTGTAATATTTAGTCAGCGCATCGGGCCAGCTGTATAGTCACAGCCCGGCCCGATCGCGCTATAAGACTAAGTGCAGCTCGCTCCTGTCACAGGAGCGAGCTGCACTTAGTGCTATGGCGCGGTCGGGCCGGGCTGTGACTATACAGCTGGCCCGATGCGCTGACTAAATATTACAGACCCGCTCAGCAGAGAGCAGAGAGCGGGTCTGTAAAAGCGCTGTCATTTTTACATTTTAAAAGGTAAAAAAGGGTTTTATGGCTATAGCACTTAAATAATGTTATATAATTCTGCACTATGTGCAGAATTATATAACATTATTTTTAAGGTTTACTGTCCCTTTAACTAGCTCTTGTTTTAGATGTCTCTGCTTTGCTGTCTAGTATGCACGAAACTTCGCTAACATTGTTTGATGGTAGGTGCAATATCAATGGCAATTACAGTGGATCTATTATTGCATAACAATTTTCATTTTGAAAAGTATTATCTAGTGTAGTAGTGTAAATGCTAAAAATTAGAATGCTTAATATATATTCATATTTCATTTTGATTTATTCTATATTGTTGCTTACAGATAATACAGAAGAGAATTGTGAGATTCACCTTGAAACACTGGTTAAAAATACAATTATGGAGGAAGATGTTGGCGATGATGATGCCACCCAAATAGGGACACCCACAATTCTGCACCCCCAGAGACAGACATGGGCCAAGAATCTGTATTACATCTAAATGCTATTCACATTAGCACAAGACCAGAGCTAGAATCGATTAATGAAATGGCTTCTACTTACAGACTAGAACAAAAAGAATATTATGGCTGAAAATTGGTAATCGAAGGGGAAAGAAACACTCTATTGAAAGAAAAACCTTCTGGATATTTAAATTAAAGACCCAGGTCCCTGATGGTTTCAATTCAGAATTCGATCTGATCAATCACTGGCACTGATTTATGGCCTTGACACACTTACATATACTACAGTACATATTTGACCTCTTTAAATGATCTTTAGATGATCTGTGAGTATCATTCCATATAGGAGCCATATGCATAACTATTCCATATCATCCCATACTGTTTATACTACTCTTTTACTTTTAGGGTTCCGTGTGTTGTGTGGTCCTCATGCACTGATACCATTTACATATTTTGTTCATATATACTTATGTGTATTATCTCTGCCCGGTACCCTCTTTGCATTTATCTATACTTTAAAATCTCTCTGCATGTGGTAGAAAACCTTATTAACCTATGGGGGTTATAAAAATAAATATATTAATAAATTAAAAGCACACATATGCAGATTTATGGATGTTTATACATCTCTGTTTGATACCATGGGAACCTTAGGAATTTATAGCTTCCCATTCATTCATTTATTTACCTCTGATGTGATCCCATAATGTTGTTGTCTTCTATTATATGATTATGTATATGGCGTTGATTGTAGACTGGGCAAACATAACGTAATTTTATTTTTCTAATTATTAATGCAAAATACCTGTGATTCTCTATATGATGTATATTTTATCATATTATGAATTTGTATAAGTGTCTAGTCTCTATCCATCATGTTACGCAACATTAATTATACAATGTGGAATTTTAACCCTATTTTGTCCAATCTGTATATATATTTGTGTAAGAACCCCGTTTAAATGAACAGAGATTTTGATGAGTCAGGGGTTAATGAGGAGGATTCTATCCTCCCTGCAAATCAACCAATACCTGAATAGTACACCCTTTTTAAACTACCCTAGATTCAATGTATAATAGGTTTATGATTACGGCCACAAGCCGAAACTTGTCAAACCATTCGGTTTTATATATTTTGTATTTTGGTGCTTTGGATTTTATCCTATATTGAATAAAGTTGGTGGATTTTTTAACTTATTGAGGATCTCTGCAACTCTTTTTGTTTTTTGTACCTTTTGGGACTTCAAGAAGTCCCTTCACTTGCAGATTTTCCTCTTGTGTGTCCCTACACTCTATTACTGCTGCAGCTTACGCCCGTGAATACAGCTGAAGAGAAGCAGTGTTTGAAGGATCTGGGAGGACGGTTGGCCGATTGGCACTCGTATTCCCACACACACACCCACTGACGTCACGCTTCAGACCCGGAAAACAAGCATCAGAGATGGAACCGCGGTTTATGTGAGTTGAGTGCTTTTTTCACACGCCACAGCTACTTACCTCCTAGGAATACTTGTAACAGGGGGAAGCAAAACTACGGCTGTTACTCTCGGCAGAAAGGTGAGTTTATACTCCTTATTCCGCTATACGTGGATGCCGGACTTTATAACACTATATTGGGGTCCCTGTGTGAGGTTGATTGTAGATACTTTTTCAACATTTCGTGGCTGTTATTCATTTATTATTCCTGTGGACTGAGTGGGCTCTTGGTTTTTGAAACTTTGAATTGCAGACATGAGTTGTAACAATATCCGTTTTAGCAGATGACATGTATTGGCTGGGAACTATCGTTTGTTCCTGTTTAAGTATAACTTAAGGGCTGAGAAGTCCCCTGCGGTCCCTTCCGGTTTCGGAGACTACATCCGATAGGGGCATTTGTTGCAGGGGAGCTGAGGATAACGCAGGGACCTCCATTCCCCCCCTTAGTAAATGAGCAGCTTTGGAGGCGGAGGGTCCAGCTGAGCACCCATCCCCTCATAAACGGCACCAGAAGCAATCAGGGTCATCGCTTCCGGTTGCAAGGCCTTCTCAGTTTGCAAGGTATTACCACCCTGGCCACAGCAAGCCCCCATCCGGGGGAAAGGGCAAATTAAAAAATAATCCTTCCTAAAGGACTCCTAAATTCAGGGGACATGCTTTTCCCCCTCGCCGCATTAATGCCCATGCATCCCTCCGCCCCCCCTTCCCAGCAAAATGAGCCAGGCCCTCCCCCTAGAAAACGAGCATGGGAGCCTAGCCAGGCTAGCCCCCCTCAATAATACCCATAAGGGCCAAGAGGTGTTATACAGGCCCTCTCCTTGCCAGTGACCTAGGGCCTCTGCTGAGGGTCCCACCATTATGGCCCACCCATATAAGCACCAGAGGGAGCATAATTACAGATGGCTCATTTCTCCTTACCACCATTCTGGCTACCATTAAACTGTTCTTCCCTCCCTATGGAGGCCAACTATCCCCATTTCATCACCCCCCTCCTAGGGTCCTCCCCCACTTCCATATTTTGTCCCCTCCCCACAGCCGCCCAGCACTACGGCAGCCAATCCAAGAAATTGATTGCTCCAAAGGTGTTGCAAGTACGTTTCGCAACCACAGAAGTGGAACACAGGCAACAGCAGAACGCATAAGGAAGCACTCAGGAGGGGATACGCAGGGATCAGACGGACACTACCAAGGGCCTGAGTGAGTACAGTGATATATGTGATATAAGCGCACTGAATTCCTCATCGGACTGGGGATCAGACAGTTCTGGTTCCGACTCGGATTCGGATGGGGGAGGGGGTAATCGGTCCAAATGTGATAAGATTATTAAATTACAGTGAAAAATGAGAAAGAAAACCAGATCCACTTCAGAGGCATAGGCAAATAACACCTCAGGAGCACACAGCAAACTAAGGGAAACTGAAGGGGGGATTGCTAACTCAGCAGATAGGGCAGGTGTCCCATGCAAGCTGGATCCCTTATGGGATCATTTGAAACAAAAAACAGTTAGGAAAGCAAGGCTAGATCGGTACATAGATGTGTTCCAATTAACCAAGGAGGCAGTGAAGGACAAGGATAAAAAAGGTGATAGATCGCAGAAAAAAAATGACACATCTAGGAGAGACATAGTGCAATGGATGAAGGTTTTTTTAATATGCGGCATGCTACTTGACAGATAGACCCACACAAGGGGAGAGCCTGGCTAGATATATGCACACCATATTAGAGGTATACATAACCTTTGGTGGTCAGGCATGGAGGGATTATGACACTGAATTTAGGAAAAAACTAGGAAAGGCTAGCGCCAAATATTTTGGTAGGAAGCAACTGGACATGTGGACTAGATTAGTTAAACCAGACAGTAACCATAGGCAGAAGGGGAGCTATTACAGTAACAGTTTGGGAAATAACATGACGGAGGAGGGTAATAAAAAGATATGTTGGGCATATAACGACAACAAATGTGACAGACAAAATTGCAACTTCAAAAATGCATGCAGATATTGTAAGGGAGGTCACCCAGGGGCAGACTGTAATAGAAACGCCAGGTGGCCCTTTCGGACCACACAGGGTAAGGGAGCAAACCAGTCCCAAACTAACTAACCCCATTCAACAATACACCCCGCTCCATATCCCAATAATTGTAAATGCTCTGCAATAAAATAGAGTTGTACCATCATTGCTGTGTCCTGCATATGTCCTGCATCTCATGACACTGAGAACCCACAAAAATACAAAAAGAGACACCTTTTTGACAGAGTCATTCACATGTGGCTTCTGTATACCAACGCAAGGGGAAATGAAAACAGGAAAATCACGTAATCTAAAATCAGTTTACCAATACCCAGAGGTGTTGAGAGAGAAACTTAAAAAAGAGGTTAAGGGGGGGCGGAGCCAACTATGAAGCAAGTCAGTCGCACATTTCAGCTGCTCCTGTCATAACGTGTATGTAATGTAATTTTAAGGACTGATCTAGCTTCAAAACTGGGTCCTTCTATAATTCTGACCACCATGAGTACCTTGTGATTCTACTGTGAGCTCCACAAAATTGAATTTGCGACTTTGGGCACTTATATTGTGGCGGCACTGAAATCGGCCATTTTGGGCCCAACTTTATCCCTAAGCCTAGCGCCCTCCGCTTACTTTAATTATGCAAACTGCGGAGCAAATCATGAGTGATATATACACCTTTCTGGATGGGTGCTATGGTGTATTTGGACATCTAACCATCTTAGCATCCAAGCGGGCAGAAGACACCCCTACGGACCATGCAGCTCACTCATCCACCCACATGGCTACTCCAGAAGGATATGACGCTTTGGGGCCCTGACGTCCTCTATCCCATCATTGCAAGAGCTTAGTGGTGGAGGGTGAGCATGCTGAGGATTACCTGATCCGGAATGCTGCAGCAGACAAAACCTCCACGGCTGGTCATACAACATCCCCAGAGGCTAATCCTTCTGTTGGTGCGTCCGCATATGCAGCGCTTGTACTGACCCTACGACACAGCAAAGCGGAGAACAAGCCGCAAGAGATTTCTCCTACGATCTATGACAATAGTCACCAGACCCCAGAGGTACACAGCGCATATCGCGCTACAAAGATTAGGAACTCACATGCTCTTTTTTGTGCCCCAGGATCTCTGTACTACTTGCCACCCTTTGAACAGGCTGACTATTACCTTTTTCCATTGCCCCCTGGACAAGTCGACTTTAGATGTGGAATAGGCTAGGCTGTCAGAGTGGTCTGGACTTTTGTGCTATCTCGATCACAGGATTTCACAGCACTTTTTCTCCTGGGCATACGTGCCTCGTAGCACCTAGCAGTTTTACACCTTCTCTATAAACCTAAATAAAGGACTTTATTTTCAACTCTGCACCATGCATGTGTTTGACTGCCGTGATTGTATGGTGAGGTCTAATGCTTGAGCTCTATGGGGGCCTTGTCTACCGAGGATTTACAACTTGCATGAAGCAGACTGAAACAGAACCTAAATAGAAAAAGGACATAATGCATCTTTTTATTAAGATCTAACTCCTTTTCACACCTGGCCTCTCATCCTGCTCTAACCTGAAAATGTTTGACTAACAGTCTACTCCACTGAGTCACAATTTGTCTGTGCTAATATATTTTCCCCATAGGTGTTGAGAACTTGCTTGCAACTTAACCCATGATTTATATGTCCCCATGGAACCATTAACAGTCAGTTATAGTAAAATAGCTATTTATTCTTGTGCCTAGGAACTTTGCGCTATAAACTAAATATTGCTATTGTCACACCAAGTTTACCGCCCATGTTCCTTTAAATGCCTGCATTGTACATATGTTTACTTCCATGTTTTTTGAGGGAACAGATCCTCATATATGCTTATATATTCTAATCCATGTGGGACGTGGTTATGTTTTATATAAGTTCTGTTGCTGGATTAATTTAAGATGGTTATTACTTTTCAAGGTCTCCAGCTTTGATATGTTTCTCACAATAACGCAGCGGACTGCTGCCGATGCTACTTAGTTTTGCCTAATTACCAATGATGTTGTCTGTTCCTCTATCTCATCTAAGCATAAACGTACTATCTAGCGTTCCATTTATATATCTAAAGTTAGCACTAAGTTTATGTGTTATGCTACATACAAATCCCCATTAAGGTCACTATATAGCTATCTCCAGTTTAAAACTAGCAGCTTACATTGGTACCCACTTATTCTAGACAAGCCACGTGTGATATAGTTTAGCATGTTGAACAATATTATTCAGCCAAGCGCTGTCCCCTTTGTCTAATTATGTTCTAGCTGTACCATGGTTCCTAGTATGAGATCTTTTTCCATAGTAGGAGAAGCCCAGGTTTTCACTAATTTTTTCTTGGTTATTTCTCCCGCTTTTCCTACCCCTAAGGTATACATTGAGGTGTACATATATCTATGCAAAGGTATGTTTCCATCATCAGGTATCTGTACAAGCCTCCGCAACTAGCCCAGATCATTGCTCATCATCCAGATCTATATACCGCTTTGTGTATTAAGGCAGGCTGGTCCTGCACAATGCGCAGTTACCCTACTCATGATACCAGAACCAAGCTGTATAACTCTCGCCAAATTTAGCCATCAAGATTTATTGGGCTCCGGTGTGTTGGGTTCTTTTACCTAACATACTTGAATTGCCATTTCTCCCCCACACACGCATACAATATGCCTGCTAGCACATAATGCGCCCACTGAATTTTCTTCATACAGCAAGACGCTTGCATCATTCCCAGACTCGATACAGCGCCTGCCTATGTATTCTGCCTAACATGCTTAACTTACCACCTCCCCCCCCCCCTCCTTTAATATACCTCCTATTTCAGGAGAGTGAATTATGTGGTTTCTCTAGCCAATACCACACCCTACTTCCCCTTTTTACAATCATATCTTGTAACACACAACTATACTAGTATCACTTCCCCTCCCAAACTGCGCAAGATTGTTTAGTATTAATTTCTTTCTCACAAATAAAATACTAAGTTCACAGTTGATGTTTACCATGTTGTTCTATTTCCCTAAGCAATTCATATACGAATACTGAGTTTACAATTGAGGTTTGCCCTGTTGGTATATCTCCCTAAGCAACTCCCATATAATTATCTAGTTTGCATCTGATATCTACCTGATTGATATATCTCCCTAAGCAACGCCTCCACAATTATTCAGTTTGCATCTTACATTTACCCAGGTGTTATACCTCCCTAAGTAACGCCTATACGATTTTTTAGTATACATATAGTGTTCACCTTGGTATTGTATCTCCCTAACCAACTCTTTTGCAGACATTTAAACCCAAGATGTTTTGAATGTCCATTAAGGGAAGTATCAAAAAGGTAATTTTCCAGCCTCCAATAGAATTTTAAAGACCTTTATTAATCTCTTACAGGGTCCATTATAACAACGACATTTCAAACCTATACCAGGTTCTTAATCATGTTTATAGAATAGTGTACAGGTGTGCCTTTTATACCTGTCCATTTCCTATAAGATTACACAACAGTGCCATCATGTGGTAAAAATTTAAAATTACAAGTGATAAATAAAAATCTTCAGTTATTCAAATTCTTATGTATCTCATATTGAATTTTTAGAATATTTACTTTCTTCTTCTTGATTTCTATGTATGTTTATCACATGCAATATTAAAAACCAAAATACTAGTACATTTACAAATAAAACCTATACACATAAAAAATTCGGAATCAAATTTGCTACTACAGATAAATGCTACAATTATCAATTAGAAAAATAATGACCATTCAAATTCTTTATTCAGACCTTCAGGTATCATGGTGTTTAATTTATTGATCCAAAACATCTCCCTTCTTTTGAGCAATTGGTCCCTGTCACCTCCCCTCCTGGGTCTGTCAACTTGTTCAATGACTTGAAATCTCAGTTGACTGATGTTATGACCCATGGAGAGGAAGTGACAGGAAACAGGAGCTTCTGTATTTTTATTTCTGATATTGGCTTTATGTTCGGTGATTCTTGTTCTTACCTCCCTACTAGTTTCACCTATGTAAATCCTGGCACACGGACATTTAATGAGGTATATGGCGTATGTGCTTCTACATGTTAGATATTTTTTAATTGGATATTTAGTCCCCTTAGTAGGATGGAAAAATTCCTTCCCCTTTATTATGGAACTACAGTGACTACAATGTAGGCAAGGATAACAACCTCTATTATCAGGTCCTATTGATGTTTGAATACTTTTCTTTTTGCTACCTATATCTGCTCTTACCAGTAGATCTCTCAGGTTCTTAGTTTTTTTGTAAGCCACTATAGGTATGTTTTTAAAATCTTCAACTTGGGGATTGCATTCTCTGAGTATGTGCCAGTGTTTATTAATGATGTGTGATATTTTAGATCCTAGAGTGTTATATTGGGTTACAAAAATCATTCTGTTTTCTTTTGTCTTATTTATTGTGTTGTTATCTTCCTTATTTTTAAAGTACTCTAATTGTTTTGTAATTAGTTCTTCTGGATATCCTCTTCTTTTGAATTTTTCTGCCATTTCCTTTAATCTTATATCACATTTCTTTTTATCAGTCACTATTCTTTTCACTCTTTTGAATTGACCTTGGGGTATGGCTTCTATTGTTTTTTTTTAGTGGAAGCTATCATATTGTAGTACTTTGTTTTTATCTGTGGGTTTCACATATAGATCAGTTTTTAGGAAGCCTTGTTCTTTATATACAAAAGTGTCTAAAAATGCTACTCCTGTTTCCTCAGTATTAAGTGTGAATTTTAAACCAGTGACAGATGAGTTAAGATGTTCAACAAATTGCAATAGGCTACCAGTGTCACCCCACCATATGACAAATATGTCATCCACAAATCTCCACCATGCTGCACCATATTGTAAAAATAATGGATTTGAGTATACAAATTTCTCTTCTATGTGGGACATAAAGATGTTGGCATATGTTGGGGCGACACTGGAGCCCATCGCAGTACCCTGTTTTTGCAAATAAAAAGTGTCTTGGAATAAAAAATAATTTTGATATAGGATAACAGATAATAAATCTGTTAGAAATTGTATTTCTTTCTCAGTATATTTATTATTCACTTTTAATGTATTTGTCACAGCCTCAATGCCGCTAGTGTGCTTTATGGAGGTATATAAGCTAGTGACATCTAGTGTATATAGAATGCACTTGTCTCCAATTTGTCCAATATCTTTTAATTTTGCAAGAAAATCATTAGTGTCTTTTAAGTAAGAAGATGTCTCTAACAAGAAGGGCTGCAATACTTTATCTAGAAAGGTTGCAATTTTTGAAAAAATGGAATTTACTCCTGCCACTATTGGGCGGCCTGGAGGTTGAAATTTGTCTTTATGTATTTTGGGTGAAGCATAGATTACAGGTCTTACTGGGTTTTTTTCTATTAGGCACTCTTTGAATTCAGTAGTAATTATGCCATTCTTAACTGCTACATTGGTGATGTGTTCTATTTCTTTGCTTATTTGTGTTGTAGGATCTCTAGTTAGGGCTTCATATACTGTGGTGTCGTTTAATTGTCTTTGTATTTCATTTACATAATCAATTTTGTTTAGTAGCACTACTGCCCCGCCCTTATCTGCCTCCTTTATTATGATTTCTTTATTGTTTTTTAATTTGTTAATGGCATCTTGTTGTTTCTTATCAATTTGCACTAGTTCTCTCTTTTTATTTCTTTTTAGTAAGTTTTTTACTTCTTTTTGAACTAGTTTTGCAAATGTGGCTACACTATATTGTGTTGGCGGGTTAAATTTACTCTTGCCTTTAATCCCAAATGTCTTAGGATTGTTAAATTTTGTATCCTTGTTGATACTATCCTTTTTCATTATTACAGGTGTTTCTGTCATACTTGTGAGTGTAGAAAAATGTACCTTGAGTTTCAGTTTTCTAAAAAATCTCTCTAAATCTTGTTCTATAATAAATTCATCATGCATATTAGATAAACAATACGATAAACCTTTATTTAAAATTTTGTGTTCTATTTCTGATAAGGTGTAATTAGAAATGTTATGAACCAAATCATCCTCTGTAGTTTCTATATTGTGATGCAACTCAGTATTGCTTTTGACTATAGTGTTGGCATTAGACTTAGTAGATGTTTTATTAAGTTTTAAAGTGCTAATATCTTCAGTGGTGTCCCTTACTAAAGTGCTTTCTAAATTAAAAGTGCTGTTCAAATTTAAAGTGCTAATATTATTATCGGTATCATCAACCAATGTGTTCTCTAATTCTAAAGTGTTTGTGTCTTTAGCAACATTACTTTCTAAAGTGTTTTCATTAACTGGATTGGAAGTGCTTTCTTCATTGTTAACATTTTTAGCATTCAAAAACCTTTTGTTTGTGCTAGTGCTTAAGTTACCATTGTGAATATTTGTGCAATACTGAGAGTCTTTAGTCATATTATACATTTCATTGGATTGTCCATCATTTCTTTGGTGAATTGTTTCTTTAAAATGTCTATACACCGTATGTTTAGGTACATTTACTTTACCCATATTGGTTGTTTCTTCGTGTGTCGTTTTCTTACTATGCCTTATTCGTTCATCGTTTGCAGCAAGGAGCATGTGTCTTTGGTTCTCAAGTACCATTTCATCGATATTTTCTTTTTGTTGGGGAGATTCTGTCTGTCTACCGACATCGCCTACTTCATCTGATGTATCTGGTGGTTCTACCTCGCTGCTCAGTAGCGGTATTGCCCCCGCTGGTGTCCTTTCATCCGTCGGGCTCTCTGGCGCTCCGGTTGTGACGTTGAATAGTATGCGCCTCTTCCGATGCTTGCGCCCGGCGCGGTGTGATCTACGTCTGAATCCTCGGTTAAAAAACCGGCAGACGATTCTGAACCACTACCGTTGACGTCTTCCTGAGCCGGGCGTTTTCTTGCTTCTCTCCTTCGGTCTTTGGTTTCAGCGTTAGGGGGTCTTTGATTACTGCTTCTCTGGCGCCACTTGTAGACGTTACCCGATGAATAATCTTGTTCATCTCGTATGAATTTGGATCTTTTGCGGCTCTCCAGTTGTTTCCGGTAATCTTGTGTCGATTTCTCCACCTCTTTGATAAGTTTGTTATATTCATCTAAAGATATATTGTGAATGAGTTGTTCTTTCTGTTCATTTATGATTTCTTTATATTTATTGATTTCTTTTTGTGCATATTCGACAGTCCGTGTAATTAGATAATATGAACATTTGTTGAGAATACTTTCAAATTTCTCACAATAATCTTTTCTGTCTGAAAGGGAAGTATCACAGGAAAGAAATTTGAAAATATGAGGTCTTTCTTTCAATTATGTTTGACTCTTTATGTTTAGCATCAGATGGGTTTGTAATAATTTATTAGGACGTTTGATGTATTTCTGTCTTAGATCTCAGTGGCTCCATTTGAACAGAATCAATTAGAGTGTGTTTACTTTAGGAGCTTGATGTATATTACTGCTATGTTAAGTCCTATACTTTATTGTTTCCAACTGTCTGTATGCTTATTCAAGAACCTCAATAAAAACTATTAAAAAAAAAAAAAAAAGAGGTTAAGTTGGGGAGGGTAGCTGGGCCGTTCACAAGGCCACCATTAGTCAATATGGTAATTTCACCGGTGGGGGTAGTGCCAAAAAAAGAGCAAGGGAAATTTCAAATCATTCATCATTTGTCCGCGCCTAAAGGTACGTTAGTAAATGATGCTATAGATGAACAGTTATGTTCAGTGAAGTACCAATGCTTTGACCACGCAGTAAAAATGATAAAAAGATTAGGACCAGGTGCAGAACTGGGGAAAATATACATTGAAGCGGCATTTAGATTGCTCCCGTTACATCCTCAGAGCTATAGGTTGATAGGAATCAAATTTCAGGGGGAATATTTCTTTGATCGTTGTTTGTCAATGGGCTGTGCAATATCCTGTGCATACTTTGAAGAATTCAGCTCATTTATACATGACACGTTGGTTGGGAGAACAGGGTTAAGCAGTATAGCACACTATTTGGATGATTTTTTATTGCAGGCTTAAACAACTGGGGTTCCCATTCCCAATAGCGCAAGAAAAGACAGAGGATCCAGTAACATCACTGTTATTTCTGGGTATACAAATAGATACACTTGAGGAGAAGTGCAGCCTTCTGCAAGACAAGTTGCAGAAATTGAATAATCAATTAAAAAAGGCAAACACCTCAAGGCATATAATGCTCAGGGATATGCAGGCTTTGCTAGGGCTCCTAAATTTTACATGTAAGGTCATCCCCATGGACAGAATCTTCAACAGACATTTGGAACAAGCTACAGCAGGTGTTAATGACCCAAGAGATAACATTAAATTGACTAATGAAATGAGGGAGGACATACAAATGTTGGAAAAAATTATATCACAGTTTAATGGAGTTAGAATTTGGCAGAAAGAACCCCTTTCCAACCAGGTGCTTCATTTGTTCACAGACACAGCAGGTGCACATGGGTTTGGGACTTATTTACAAGGTCAATGGTGCGCAGAGAGTTGGCCAAAGAATTGGGTGGAAATGGGTGCAACAAAAAAATCTCACACTCTTGGAGCTTTTCCCAATAATGGTTTTGGTGGAAATTTGGCATCACCAGTTAAGAGATTTTGGACAGACAACATGAGTGGCTTCTAAATCAAAACCAGTCATTTACGCTACGTTACGGTTATGGTTACTAGTACTCAGGTGTATGCAAAAAAATAGTATAGCTTGCCCATGCTACCTTTGGCAGGTGGTGAATCCGAAAGCATCCTTGGGGATTTGGTAAAAGAATCCCTCGCCCTTAGAACGTGGAACAATTACACAAGGTACAGGGGGAAATGGAGCTCATTCCTGATGAAAAACCAGACTCAGGTCAATTCCCTAACTGCGCTCTGTGAATATTTGGCTACACAAAAAAAAGGGGTCAAAAAAGGCCTAAAAAGGCAAAGCTTGCAGCAGTATAATTTTTTAATCAATTGTTGGGACACAGCGATTACACTAAGCAGTTTATGATTAAGAAGTGGTGAAAGGCTGGGATAGGGGGATCGCAAGAAAAGACCAAAGGGAACCCATAACAAAAGAAAGGCTGGCATTGATCTTAAAAAAATGAAAGCGTACTTGTAAAGACAAATTTGAAACCAAATTATTTAGAGCCTTATACTCAGTAGCATTCACAGGGGCATTCCGAGTAAACGAAGTAGTAGCAAAAAACAAAAAAGACAGGAAAGGGGGATTACTATTCAAGCAGGTACGATGGTACAAAGACTCCATTATGGTGTATGTGAGGAGGTCAAAAACTGACCAAGAGGGAAAGGGTTGTTGGATATCCATCAACAAAGACAGGGATAAGGTAACATGCCCGCTAAGAAACTTGCAGAATTATATTGCTACTCGTCCCAAGCCGGAGAACCAGCTGTTTACACATGCCAAGGGAGAACCGGTTTCTATTTTCCAATTCAGACCATTTCTGAAATTAACAGTACAGAAGCTGGGTTGGGAAGCATCCAGGTATAACACTCACTTGTTTAGAATAGGAGCAGCGTCATCAGCAGCGTTAAGTGGGGCAACAGAGGAGCAGATTAAGAAGCTAGGCAGGTGGAGGTCAAGCTGTTTTAAAGCATATGTAAGACCAAAAAAAAAAATATATATATATATATATATAAATATATATATATGTGTGTAGTTATCAATAGTGCATATAATCTCTATTCATTATCTTTCTTTGTTCCTGTACAGGTGAAAGGGAGAGGGTGGTGAGAGTATGAATAGTGTGGCACTCGTACATTCACTGGGCAGCAGTTAAGGCGACAAAGGATAATTACCAACAATTAGGCTTCCACCTCAGTAAAGTGTCAATAAGATGGCTAGGAAGGAGAGGCATGAGATGGAAACACCTTACGCAGG
Source organism: Bombina bombina (assembly GCF_027579735.1). Taxonomy (NCBI): domain Eukaryota; kingdom Metazoa; phylum Chordata; class Amphibia; order Anura; family Bombinatoridae; genus Bombina; species Bombina bombina. The sequence continues at coordinate 1,448,755,770 of NC_069499.1, read as the reverse complement.
AGATTAACCAGGCGGCGGCAAGGTGGGGAGCCCCCGACGTCATAGTAATCCACTTGGGAGGAAATGACATTGGATACTGGCAGAATATAGATTTGATTGCAACTATCAAGTCAGACATACAGTGGCTGACTACTAAATGGAAACACCTTAGACTAGTTTGGGCCCCCATAATATCAAGGCAGACCTGGGGTGGTGTAGAGTCACAGAGAGGAGCATTTTGGGCCAGCAAAAGAATTAATAGCGCAGTTACAAAATTTATCATGACCCTACACGGATTAGAAACGCATGGATGGGCGGCACACGCAAAAATAAAGGCGGAGTGTGTGGAACTGTACAGAACGGACAGGGTATCGGATAGTGGGTTAGACATTTTTCTGGAAGACATCAAGGTTACCTTGCAAAGCATGGTAAATAAAGGCCATGGTTAGGTAGGATTTGATATATTGGTTAGGTGGTGGTGGCGGCAAAAGGGTCTTATAAGTGTGGAGTGCCAAATAGGCAGGGAGCACAGTAAGTGCAAGGGACAATGGAAGGAAGTAAACTCAGCAGCAGCCTCCCACTCCCTGTGAACAGAGGGTGGGGGGAAACTGCCTGCTAACCTGGAAAGGGGGGGGAGTAGGGCGGGGAGATAGAGGGATAGGCCAGGGGAGGGTCAACAGAGGGGGGGAAGAGGGAAGGGATATAAGGGCTTAGCTGGCTCTGCAGCAGCAGTTTCAAATTGTCTTTTCCCCACCCGCCCGTCCCCAAAGGAAAGGAGTTTATTGCATCGATCTTTACAGGTATTTTTTCTTTTATTGCAGTTCTCCAAGCATCACAACAGTCACGGAGGGCAATGAGTACAGCTGAAGAAGACAAAAGTGTCCTGCTAGTCGGTCGGTCGACATGAAATGGCAAATATGTTGTTAGTTAATTCCTGGCTATCCCCAGCTGTCAGGTAGCGTACCAAACGGGCACAACTGTAGTTGGTGGAATGGCAAACCCCCGGTGAGGTGGTAATTTTTCTATGTATACTTATGAACATATTATAACACAGGAATACTAAGTGTTACTCATTCACGGTACATTAGCAATGAACACTTTGTTGCTTCTCATTTTTGTAATCCATTTTTAACAATTATTAATTTTGTCTCTTATTTATTAAACATGCTTTAAACATTTATTTTTCATTTCTGTTCACTTAACATATTATAAAAAAAATACTATTAGTAGATTAATTCTTATTTATTAATTAATTAATCTCACTTTTAAATACTTATTATTTAATCCCTTTTTTTTGTTTATTATCATTTTTTCACATTTTAATATTAATAATTCAAACCAGGAGCTAAACTTATTTAAATATTATACATCTGAAAGGTTAAAACTTGTGAATCTTATTGAATTCCTCATAATACTTGTGTTCACTTAAAACTTATATACCTGTACATAGAATTGATATGTATTTTTTCACTTTCAATTAAAAATATATATGGGAATAGTTGATCCTATTATGTTTTTAAAAAATATATGTATAGGTTATATTTTGGATATTTGGATTACAATATTTATGTATTTATGCTTAAACTGTTTCTCCATGTTCTATATATACTGTAGATATGTTAACATACTAAATCCTTTCAACAACACTCCCCATCTATATTACAACTTTTGTTAGAATATTGTTTCTCGAATAATACGTGACTAGTAACATCAGACCGTACATATATATATATAAGATAAAAATGAATATATATATATATATATATATATATATATATATATATATATATATATGCCACAAATAGTAACATTGCAATAATCTTAAATTAAATTACTAAATCTATCAAATAAATTGCAACATATATGCGTGGTTGATTGATATTTTGTAAACAATTATCATCCAATCGAATTTAAGCAGGAAGCACAAGGTTGGTTTATATATTAGAACAATATCCCCACATGGACATTAAACCATGATTGGTCAAGGTCCTTGAATGACTTACAAAGCGTCCAATGAGATTGTTTTATCGTTGATATGCAAACCATTTTGGGGGAGGGATTTGTATACATATATACAGTGCATAACAGCGTCTATGTGCTCCCCCTCTGAAGAATTATGACCATGGAATGCGTTTTTTTGGTTTCTGTTTGGGAGCCTATCTTCCTTTTCAATGTGCTTACCGCAGCATTATTATTCACATTATGCTGATGTGAATAATACAAGAATAATTCCACCAGTGGTTTAGTACTATGACTTTAGATTTACAGACTCTGTATTGCAACAAACAATGATAATATTAAATTATAGCTCCCGGATTGTAGGAGCTTTATTTTTTATATACTTGCAAAGAGCCTCTAATTCTAATTATAGGGTAAACAACTGGGGATTAGAAATAAAATCATGCACGTTATACTTCATGTAGCTATGGTTTAAGCATTTTTAAAATGTTATGAGTGTGAATTGTATGTTACTATTAATAAAGTAATAAATGGTATTACTGGGATAAAAGAAAGATTTTGTAATAACATTTTTGTAATATTGGTAATTACCATTTGATTTAGAAATTAGGATTAGGCATAATTTTCTAGTTGTTTTTTTTCCTTACAACATTAAAGGGACAGACTAGTATAAATTAAACTTTCATTATTCCGATAGGACTTTTAATATTAATCAACTTTCCAATTTACTTTTATCATCAAATTTGCTTTTTTCTCTTGGTATTCTTAGTTTAAACTAAACATAGGTAGGCTCATATGCTAATTTCTAAGCCTTTGAGGCCTGCCTCTTATCACATGCTTTTTAAATCTCTTTTCAACACAAAGAGACAGAAAGTACACGTGGGCCATATAGATAACACTGTGTTCAGGCACAGGGGGTTATTTAAGATTTAGCACAAAACAATGCTACATTTAAGACAATAGATAATAAACAGTCACAGTCATGTGATCAGGGGGCTGGAAGAAGGTTTCTAGATACAAGGTAATCACAGAGGTAAAAAGTATATTAATATAACTGTGTTGGTTATGCAAAACTGGGGAATGGGTAATAAAGGGATTATCTATCTTTTATTTTGAAAAGGTTTTTATTACATTTTCATAGGTTAAACAACATACATAAGCATGCACAATCAACATAGTAACATCATTAGGATATTTCCAGTAATGTCCACTTTATATGATCACTTTATCTATCTTTTAAAACAATAACAATTCTATGGTAGACTGTACTAACAATTCTATGGTAGAATGTACTGTATTTTTACAGTAATATTTACAGAAAATTACACATTTGATGTACAACCTCAGTTTTGAAAAATTTGGGACAGTATGCAAAAAACAAAACAAAAAGAGTCATTTGAACATTCAATTCACCCTCTACTATATTGAAAACACATTAATAACACATTATTTGATGTTTACTTTGTGAATTTAATGTATTTTTGAAAATATACACTCATATCAAATCTTATTACTGCAACACACTCCAAAAAAGTTGGGACAGTTGACTGCTTTCCACTCTGTAACATCACCTTTTCTTTTAATAACACTTATTAAGCATTTGGGCATTGAAGACACCAGTTGGTTAAGTTTAGCAAGCAGAATTTCCCCCCATTCATCCATTATGCATGACTTAAGCTTCGCAAATGTATGGGGCCTTCATTGCCTTATTTTGCGCATGATAATGCGACACACATTCCTAATTGGACACAGGTCAGGACTGCAGACAGCCCATGCTAGCACCCGCACTGCAACCATGTGCTTGTAATATGGGCAGAATGTGGTTTGGCATTGTCCTGCTGGAAAATGCAGGGACATCCCTGGAAAAGACGACGTCTGAATGGCAACATATATTGCTCCAAAATGTATACATATCTTTCTGCATTAATATTGCCCTCACAGATTTGAAAATGACCTATGCCGTGGGCACTGACATGACCCAATACCATGACAGATGCTAGCTTTTGGACCTGACGCTGATAACAGCTTGGACGGTCCTTTTCCTCTTTGGCCCGGAGAATGCAACAACTGTTTTTTCCACAAAACTCAATTCCACTGTGCTACTGTCCATCTCAGATGAGACCGAGCCCAAAGAAGTCAATGGCGCTTCTGGACAGTGTTGATGTATGGTTTATGCTTTGCATAATAAAGCCTTAACTTGCATCTGTGAACGCAGAGCCGAATAGTGTTGACGGCAATGGCGTAACTAGAAACCACAGTGTCCAGGTGCAAGAATCTAAGAAGGAACCCCCCCAAAAATGTGAATTTGATACACATTTCTTTTTTCAACATAATAATGTCAAAATTAAACTTTCATGTTTTAGATAGAGCATGCAATTTTAAACACATTTATAATTTACATCTATTATCTAATTTGATTTGTTCTTTTTGGTATGCTTTATTGAAAAGGCTGAGAAGCAGCAGAAGTGCAGTGCTGGAACCTATGTGCTGATTGGTGGCTGTGCATATATGCCTATCGTCATTGGCTCACCCAATGTTTTCATCGAGTTTACAGTAGTTCATTGCTGCTCCTTAAACAAAGGATACAAAGAGAAAGAAGCACATTTGATAATGTAAGTATAGTTGTCTAAAATGAATAGAGAAAAAAGAAAAAATGGGTTTCATGTCCCTTTACGTTATAGCCTTTATATGTTATATCTATATGTGTAAGCTATGTACAGATACTTGCTACAGAAAAATAATAATTCCTAATAACATGTTTCTATTTGGTGTAAACAGTACAAGGAAGAGTCTTGACCACATTAAACACATAATTGTGCTATCAACCTGTTATGTTATCTTGCAATAAGTACACAAGGCACTAAACATAAACAACCCATATAGATAGATATAGATCTATATATATATTTATTTATTTTGGTTTATATTCTATGTATCTATTAAGGAACACAAGGTTTCACGCAAGTGTAGTCTGGCCCATCTGGTCTAGGCAAGCCCCTGGATAAAACAGACTCCATTCATGGCAAGAACAGAACCCAACCCCTTATGGCCTGTCCTGTGTCCTTACATGAAACTATTGTGTGATTTGCTGAGGGGAGTTACCACTTTTTCAAAATACGATTAGGAATAAAGCACTTCTCTGGGTTTTAACACTCTCTTGCATATTTTTAACTGTGATAACAAGCTAGCTCATCCCACTTTCTCTGAAATACTATTTTTTTTTTAATTAGAAACAGATTTTATAACCTGTTTTATACATTCAAATATGTAGATGTCATAGCTATATTAAATATAATTCACACAAAAAAATCACCAGCACTACAGTGCTGCAGTTAATTTGTCTGAACTAATAGCATATTACATACATATACATATTATAACCTCCTGTCATAGCCGGAACTCAAAATTGCAAGGAATGAGATAGATTAATCAACAAGATGTACGTGGGAAACAGCAGCACAGAAAATAAAGCATTTGACTTATTATAAACAGTACAGATGTACAAAAGCAAATTACTGTTTTTCCTTACGAAGTATAGCCTAACCCAGTGCTTGACAAATATGTTTAAAATCTAGGAGCCAGCCCAAAAATCTAGGAGCCAGGTATTTTTCGGGGTATATTATAAATAGATACGTAGATATTACACATACACAAATATATATATATATATACAGGTAGCCCTCAGTTTTACGCCGGGGTTAGGTTCCAAAAGGAATGGTTGTAAATTGAAACCATTGTAAATTGAAACCCAGTTTATAATGTAAGTCAATGGGAAGTGAGGGAGTTAGGTTCCAGGTCCCTCTCAAAATTGTCATAAGTAACACCTAATACATTATTTTTAAAGCTTTGAAATGAAGACTTTAAATGCTAAACATCATTATAAACCTAATTAAATAATAACACAACACAGGATATATAATTAAACTAAGTTAAAAGAACAAAAACATTTGCTAAAACAGCATTATAAACCTAATAAAAAATCACACAATACAGACTTTACTTGCATTTTTTTGCAAACATTTCTTTCCATGCATTCCAATCTTGACTGATTTATAGACAGGAAGATCTTGTTCCTTTGAAAGCTGCTCGATAGCTCAAGTCTAGCTAGCCACACTGATTAATTTCAGCCTGCTTGTGTGCTTGGCGTGCATATCTTTGCTGCAACACAAGCGGACAGCTCCACCTACAGGCTATTTTAATCAATGCACTGCTTCTCAGTGCTTTTCAATAGCAGTCACATGACTGAAAAAAAGGTTGTTATTCTGAAACGGTGCAAATGGAACCGTTGTAAAACGAGGGCCACCTGTATATATACACAGACACACATATAAATATATATATATATATATATATATATATATATATACTGTATATGTATTTTAAACATATAAAATATAGATCCTGAATGTCATTTTAAACAACTTACACCCACAGCCCACAGTAGCGGATGCAAGTAGGCCTTAAGAATAATATACCAGCACTGCCACCCTGCAGTCACTGCTGTGGGTTGTAATGTGCAGCTTTTCTCTACATATTATGTATTTTTGTGTGTCACATTATAAATGTGTAATTGTGAGTGTATTTGTCACTATGTGTGTGTGCTACCTACATACAGCTTGCACAAAATTTCATTGTCACTTGGAATAAGCTAAACATACTATGAGAAGATAGTCAAACTGACAGTTACAGGCTACTGGGCATACGCTGTACATTTTCACAAAATTGATATGTTCAGCACCCACCACTATAGCACAATGTAATTGTATTGTGGTGCCAAAACTTTATGTGAGTTATTTATTTATGTGTTACTTCCTTGTCAGTGAGCTACAAGATATGTCCCCAGGGACCTCATCTGCAGTCTTTGTGTGTTCAAGTGAATATTAGCAGGGACAAGCACTATCCCCTCCACAAGACATGTGGTTCCTCTTACAAATCTGATCTCACAGTCACTTTAGCTTGCGGCTTCCCACCATCTTTCCCACTTCTGCCGGTGCTCCCTCTATTAAGCCCACAGTAGCCACTGCAAGACCGCCTCCAGAATAATATGCCAGAACTGCAGTGGTCTCAGGATGTAATGTGCGGCTCCTCACTATACATGCTTTTAGCGTGCACGGTAATTCTACTGAGAGGTAGCATTGGTGGAAGAGGGAAAGATGGTGGGAAGCAGCAAGCTAAAGTGGCACCTGCAGGATCAGATGCATAAGATTAACCACCTCTCTTGTGGAGGGGATAAGGCATGTCCCTGCTACTGCCACCAGATGAGCTCATAAGTTGATACTGCTGCTTGGTGACCCTGAAAAGGAGTTTTGGGTCTGGCAGTGTGGGCTCTCTCTATCTGACAGCGTGTCACTTACTGGGTGTAACTGACACGCAGTTGTTGAGTATGCAGCAGCACTGAGAGCAAAGGTAGCGCAGCCAGCAGTGAGAGGGAATACAATCTTTTTGGAGCTAATACAGGATTATACATTTGACGATGAAAACAAGATGCTGCTGAACTTCTAAGCTACAGGTTGTGAGAATTAAGGTAACTTTCTGAATTTTTACTGGATATAATACAAAACAATTCTACTTGGAAAACCTAGAATCTACTCATAGAGAAAGTAAAAGTCTCAACTAAATACTACTACCACCTTTATACCCTGGGACAAGAGAAGCATCACATTCTTTTAATGCATGGAAACGAGTCTTCTACTACTTAGAATGCAAATTAAATACTAACAAGATCTAAAGGTTACTGGAATACAATATTTTTGGATATTGTAGCTGGTTTATATCACTTTTACTTTGGATTGAACAAATATATATTTTGAATATCTAAGCAATAATACTGCACAGAAAATGAACCCCGGGAACAGCAAAACCCTGGATTACATTGTACCAAGTGGCCAGGAATGCTACAAAATTATATACCCAGAGGACCTCAAAACTGGAGCAGCCCTAAAAGGATTTAAAGAAAACATCCTTATCAAAAACCCTGAACTACTTATCGCTGATTATTCTTATAGAGACCAAAAAAAGCACAAAACCAACTTATTATTTCATACAGAGCAAAAAGATGCCTGGCACCAAACCTTACGGGAAAACTTTATTAACATTCAAAAAAAGGGAAATGGGAACGGAAGACAGATAATTGTATACAATGGAGAAGACTGTGAAAATATGCTTTATACAATAAATATATATAATAACGGCACAGTAATGATACAAGGAAGCAAATCCTGTCTGGATTTATTTGAAACACAGTTTAAAACACTGAAACAGAAAAGCTTGGTGAATAGAGAACTCGCTATTAGGGAAGAAGAACTAAATAAAACCTCATCAGATATTGTATCAACAGAAAATACAAGGGTATCACAGACAGAGAAACAGAATAAAACAGTGAAACACTCACCCATAACTGACAAAGCTCTAAGGGACTGTTTGGTCTCACTAGAAAGAGACTTTGCAGAGTTCCGTGAATCAACAAAAAAAGGACCTTGCAGAGAATGGGTAAAGCAAGAGCTCATGACCATCAAGCAGGAGCACAAACAGGAAATCCATGAAATCAGATCACAAATCTCTGATCTAATTATTGACAATGAAAGATTAAAATGTGATCTCAAGAAATCCAAGGAAGAACTGAAATGCCATCAGGAAAATCACCCAAACAACCAATACATAGCTCCACATAGACCAACAACAAACCTTCAAAAGAACAAAATAGTACATAACCCAGCGACAGTGACCTTTGGAGAAACAAGGCAGAAAGAACCACAAGCAGGGACCCAGTATGCTCAAGAGAAAACACCCAAAGACCAGACACAGCCCCCTGCCAAGCAACAACAGACTACAGCCCAGGTCAGAGCAGAAAACCAAGCAGAGCAGCTGGCCAGTGTACTGGGGGCCACTAAGGAAATCCCTGAAGAAACCACTACAGAATCTTACAAAAAAAACCCAGAAGAGCACACAAGGCAAAGCCCTGAAACAGATGTTCTCATCTTAATGGACTCAAATGGCATATACCTAGATGAAAAGGGCCTCTTCCCTGGTAAGAGAGTTCTCCAGTACAAATGATTAAACATGGAAAAAGCAAAAGAGAGAATTCTAAACCCAAATTTTAATAACCCATAATATATAATCATCGACACTGGCTCAAATGAATTGCAAGATCCAGAGAAATATATTAATGCAATGGAAGACCTGATAACTATTACAAGAAATAAATTCCCACTAACAAAAATCATCCTTTCTAGCCTATTACCAAGGAGTGACATACACAGTGATATTGTCCAAAACATCAATATGCAACTAAAGGCTTTTGCTCAAACCCCAAACATAATGGTGGCCCAACACCACAACATTAACTGTACACACCTATATGTTGTGCCAAATTTAACTAAAGCTATAAAACCCAGTATATAAATGAATATGTATGAGAAGAATGTTACAAACTGATGACGGATAATTGTAATACTTGTGGATCATAACAGTGGCTGTGCCAAAGGGCACTTAATTCGAATTACCACACACTGGCCCAGAATAATAATTTTTGGCACTGTGAATAAACTCTGGGACATTTGTCAATTGATAAAACCTGGGAGACGCCGGGATAGCAGATTTAGTTTTCTATGAAACATACGCCTAAAATTTATTAAGGTGGATTAACATAAGCCATAGTAACTTTTGCAGCAATTACTGTATGGACTAATCAGGGTCTAACTATCTAATAACTCTAAGTGAACAAAAGTGGCCAGATCGGAGGTCTGGGCTACACAGAACTAGGCTTATTGTGATTATAACTGTATTCCAATTTTTAGGAATATATACCTAATGAAATTTTGAAAACTACAGTAGCACCAAGCACGCACACATTACTATTTATACAAATATACAGGCTAAAATTATAACCCAGGTTATAACTGATCAAACCCTCGTTTTTGTGAATATTTAATTCACCAGTACCCCTATTCGTGGATAATCATTATTAATATACAATAATCATTACTCTGCTATCACCCATTATATTGAATGATGATAGCATAAGTTTATATAGCTGAGAGTACACAACCCTGATCAGAATTTATACATGAGCTCTACTATTCAGATGAACACTCTGATGGTAACCATTACCGAGTTGATTTATTGAACTATTTAGATCACTATTACTAGTGAATTTATTCAGGCCGAATTATCATAAATTGTGATCTAATGTGAAACTCACTATACTGATTTGGGCACTGGAGCAAATTTTAATCGTGTATGTATTAACCAAACAACTTTGGTTTTTTAATTTTAATACCAATAAAAGTTATATTTTAATATCCTGTTAAGGAATCCCAACCTTTAGTTCAGACCTAGAGTGCTGTAAGTGCATACTTTGGGTAGTCTGGTATCCTCTATACCATTCTTCCTTTGTGTTCATATATGATCAAGTACATCTGAACAGACGGGCGGGTACGTATGTTTGCCAAAAATCTAAAAGATACAACACTGGAGCGCAACATACTCACTTCACATTTAGAGAGACCCCCCCCCCCGATAATAACAGGGATAGAACAACTACACATTGGAGTGGGTACTCACATACATGGAATAAAAGTAAAAGATCCTTGATACCCTCAAATGGACGGTACAGGGAGAACCTACATGCTCCTAACAACAGCCAATACAGTGCCCACAACAGAGACTTCCAAAGAAATAGAAGGCAAAATACACAGGCAGACTCAGAACTTAGGGAAATTCGAGAACTAATCCATGCACTATATGAAAAGCTTTAGAAACAAACCAGGATATCACAAATGAACTGTAAGGCCTCAATCCGATATGCAGCATCACCCACAGAAGCCGGCGACGCCAAAATTTGTGCGGGTTTGGTATCCTATATACGGAGTAACCTAGAAGTTACGCTCGTATATTTCTGCCTTCGCCCGTAGTTTTTTAGGCCATAGACAGGTATACCAAACCCGCGCAGTTTGGTATCCAATATACAGCAGAAGGACTTACGTGGCGAAAATGGAGAAATCTTACTCCATTTTCACCTCGCCACAAAATGCCTTAAGCTGTCTATTGGAGCCCTGTAACTCCCTAAACTAGCTGCTAAATAAAACACTAACGCATGCGCAATGTTTATCTACCTGTCAACCGCGATCCCCTGCCGCAATCCTTAATTAAGTATTTAACCCCTAAACCGCCGCTCCCAGACCCTGCTGCCACTTACATTAAAAGTATAACCCCCTAATGTGATCCCCCTACACTGTCGCCAGCTACATTACATACCCCCTAATGTGAGCCCCTTACACCGCCGCCATCTATATTACCTACCCCCTAATGTGATCTCCTTACACCGCCGCCATCTATATTACCTACCCCCTAATGTGAGCCCCTTACACTGCCATCATCTATATTACCTAGCTCCTAATGTGAGCCCCTTACACCACCGCCATCTATATTACCTACCCCCTAATGTGAGCTCCTACCCCGCCGCCAACTATATTAAATGTATTAACCCCTAATTTAATCCCCCTACACCGCCGCCAGCTATATTAAATGTATTAAGCCCTAATCTAATCCCCCTACACCGCCGCCAGCTATATTAACTATATTAACCCTAATTATATTAGGGTTAATAAAGTTAATATAGTTAATATCGTTATTATAATATATATATATTAAGTATAATAACCCTATCTAACTCTAACATCCCTAACTAAATTCTTATTAAAATAAATCTAATTAATATTAATATTATTAATTAAAATATTCCTATTTAAATCTAAATATTTACCTATAAAATAAACCCTAAGATAGCTACAATGTAATTAATAATTACATTGTAGCTATTTTAGGGTTTATATGTATTTTACAGGTAACTTGGTATTTATTTTAACTAGGTACAATAGCTATTAAATAGTTAATAAATATTTAATAGCTACCTAGTTAAAATAATTACCAATTTACCTGTAAAATAAATCCTAACCTAAGTTACAAATACACCTACACTATCAATAAATTAAATAAACTACAAATATCTAAACTAAAATACAATTAAATAAACTAAACTAAATTACAAAAAACAAACAAACACTAAATTACAAAAAATAAAAAAAGATTACAAGATTTTTTAAGCTAATTACACCTATTCTAAGCCCCCTAATAAAATAATAAAGCCCCCCAAAATAAAAGGAGGGCATCTTCATCCAGGCGGCATCTTCAATCTTCTTCCATCCAGCGCGGAGCGGGACCATCTTGAAGCAGCCGACGTGGATCCATCCTCTTCTATCGGAGATTCCCGACGAATGAAGGTTCCTTTAAGTGACTTCATCCAAGATGGCATCCCTCGAATTCCGATTGGCTGGTAGGAAAAACCTTATGACTGATTGAATCGGCCAATCAGATTCAAGTTCAATCCGATTGGCTGATCCAATCAGCCAATCAGACTGAGCTCGCATTCTATTGGCTGATCGAAACAGTCAATAGAATGTGAGCTCAATCTGATTGGATTGGATTGGATCAGCCAATCGGATTGAACTTGAATCTGATTGGCTGATTCAATCAGCCAATCAGATTTTTCCTACCTTAATTCCGATTGGCTGATAGAATCCTATCAGCCAATCGGAATTCGAGGGACGCCATCTTGGATGATGTCACTTAAAGGAACCTTCATTCGTCGGGAGTCGCCGGAAGAAGAGGAGGGATCCGTGTCGGCTGCTTCAAGATGATCCCGCTCCGCGCTGGATGGAAGAAGATTGAAGATGCCGCCTGGATGAAGATGCCTACCAGTCCGGATGGCCTCTTCTTGCCAGATAGTATAAAGACTTTGGACCCTCTTCTGGACCTCTTCTTGCCGGATAGGATGAAGACTTCGGAGCCTCTTCTAGACGGATCGGTGATACCCAGCGTGGTGAAGATAAGGTAGGAAGATCTTCAGGGGCTTAGTGTTAGGTTTTTTAAGGGGGGTTTGGGTTAGATTAGGGGTATGTGGGTGGTGGGTTGTAATGTTGGGGGGGTATTGTATGTTTTTTTTAAATGCAAAAGAGCTGTTTTCTTTGGGGTATGCCCCACAAAAGGCCCTTTTAAGGGCTGGTAAGGTAAAAGAGCTGTTAAATTTTTATTTTAAAATAGGGTAGGGCCTTTTTTTATTTTGGGGGGCTTTGTTATTTTTTTAGGGGGCTTAGAGTAGGTGTAATTAGTTTAAAATTCATGTAATCTTTTTTTATTTTTTGTAATTTAGTGTTTGTTTTTTTTTGCAATTTAGTGTTTGTTTTTTTTGCAATTTAGTTTAGTTGATTTAATTGTAGATAATTGTAGGTAGTTTATTTAATTCATTTATTGATAGTGTAGTGTTAGGTTTAATTGTAACATAGGTTAGGATTTATTTTACAGGTAATTTTGTAATTATTTTAACTAGGTAGCTATTAAATAGTTATTAACTATTTAATAGCTATTGTACCTAGTTAAAATAAATACAAAGTTGCCTGTAAAATAAATATTAATCCTAAAATAGCTACAATGTAATTATTAGTTATATTGTAGCTATATTAGGGTTTATTTTACAGGTAAGTATTTAGCTTTAAATAGGATTAATTTATTTAATAAGAGTTCATTTATTTCGTTAGATAAAAATTATATTTAACTTAGGGGGGTGTTAGGGTTAGACTTAGCTTTAGGGGTTAATACATTTATTATAGTAGCAGTGAGGTCCGGTCGGCAGATTAGGGGTTAATATTTGAAGTTAGGTGTCGGCGATGTTAGGGAGGGCAGATTAGGGGTTAATAAAATTTATTATAGGGTTTTTGAGTCGGGAGTGAGGCGGTTTAGGGGTTAATACATTTATTATAGTAGCGGCGAGGTCCGGTCGGCAGATTAGGGGTTAAAAATTGTAAACAGGCAAAGAAAGAGGTACGCTTGCTCACTGTGGAAATGCTTGAAATCATAAATTTATTAGAAGACCAAACAGGTACAGGTATGCAGGGTCACAGTTAGGAACACAGTTCGGAAATTGTAGGTAGGTAGCAGCGACATTGGGGGGGCAGATTAGAGGGTAATAAATATTATGTAGGGGTCGGCAATGTTAGGGGCAGCAGATTAGGGGTACATAGGGATAATGTAGGTTGCGGTGGTGTGCGGTCGGCAGATTAGGGGTTAAAAAAAATTAATAGAGTGGCGGCGATGTGGGGGGGGGGGCCTCGGTTTAGGGGTGCATAGGTAGTTTATGGGTGTTAGTGTACTTTAGAGCACAGTAGTTAAGAGCTTTATGAACCGGCGTTAGCCCAGAAAGCTCTTAACTCCTGGCTTTTTTCTGCAGCTGGTGTCTTGTCGGTAGAGTTCTAACGCTCACTTCAACCAAGACTCTAAATACCGGCGTTAGAAACATCCCATTGAAAAGATAGGATACGCAATTGACGTAAGGGGATCTGCGGTATGGAAAAGTCGTGGCTGGAAAGTGAGCGTTAGCCCCTTACCTACAAGACTCTAAATACCAGCGATAGGCCAAAACCAGCGTTAGGACCCCCTAACGCTGGTTTTGATGGCTAACGCAGAACTCTAAATCTAGGCGCATGTTTGTAAAAGATTAGGTCTGTACATTGTAAATGGAATGGTAACTGGAGACAGGCTGGGAAGTTTTACATTTAACTCCTCAAGTGGAAAAAGTGTCATTGACTATGTGATAACTGACCTGGACATCAGAAAGATAAGTTTGCTGATCTTAAGACCCCAGTCCTACCTATCAGACAATAACCAAATTGTCATACACATCAATAGTTCAAAGAAAATCCCAACATGGAAAGCCAGGAAACATCTGTACAGAATGCCCCCTAATTACTTGTGGTCCCAACAAAGTAAGAAAATCTTTATGAACAGATTGGAAACTGAGGAGATAACTAATGAAATTAATGCTTTCATTAATAGCAGCTACAGTTATACTCCATATGACACAAATAAAGCAACAAATGATTTAACAACTATTCTCCATAGAGCAGCAAACAAATCCCTTAAACTGTCAGACAAAAGACAAAGGAAAAATAACAATACAAATTATTGGTTTGATAAAGAATGTGCAGCCTTAAGACTTGAGGTGAGAAAATTATCAAACCTTAAACACAGAGAACCACTGCGAGAGGATCTGAGGTGCACATATAGGGCGCGATCAAATATACGGCGTAGGTTTCGGCGCAAGCGTGGGAACCCGTGCCGCCCATAATTTCACCTCGCACATCGGGGTATTACATATACTGTGACGTTAGATGCTAAACTGGCATAAGTAGGAAACTGGCGATCTTCTGAAATGTGCGGAAATACACATTTTAGTCGTCGCAAGTAACTTACGCCAGTATTTTGTCCACGGAAAGTCTCAATAAAGAGTAGTTTTATGCAAATTAGGCTAACACTCGTAAAAATGAACCGCGAGTTCATATAAAAATGTGACACGTAATTACTCTATTCAAAATTCATATATAAACTTATGCGCAGCCGCCATTTTCGTTAGTGTGTTTTGATGGTTCGTTGAGCTACAGCACACTACAGTGGAGTGGGGGATTAGTCAGAGTAGAGAGAGAGGCGCAAACAGAGGAGTTAGGTCGCATTGTTGGTTGATTAAGCTTGTACACTTACACATATTTTTACATATTGCACACATTTTGCATACATACATATACAAAGACACCTCACACATTTAATTTCAACTTTATAGTGTGATAGGCTGAGTGTTTGGTTGTGATTGTGTGTGATTGAACTGGGAGTGAGTGTGTGAGTGTGTGTAGTGTGAGGATGGCAAGGAGAGGTAGGGCGGAGGGGAGGAGGGGAAAGGAGTGGCAGGGAGAGGAGTTTTGTAGAGGACAGGAGGAGCAGTGGGGTCCCCGTCAGGGAGTAAGTGGAGTGGGGAGAGGGAGAGCTAGAAGGGATGATGGGAGGGGAGATGCCCGAGAGCCCCAGAGACCAGGCACATCTAGAAGAGGGACAGAGGGTGCACATGGGGACAGAAGGGGGGAGGAGGAATAGGATAGGGAGGAACCCACACCAGGGACATCACAGGGAGCAAGCCAGGTGTCCATGGAGGATGAGAGGTTGAGATGTCCCAACTTCTCATTTGATGAAAATGTTGCCCTAGTCCAGGTCATCATGGACAATTACAGTGCCCTCTTTGGGCAGGAGAAGGGCAAAGGCAGTGCCAAAAGGCAAAAAACAGCATGGTTGGCGGTAGAGGATGCCGTCAACAGTGTGGACCCGCAGAGGAGGACTGTTGAGGGCCTTAAAAAGCGGTGGAATGACTTCAAGAGGCGGGTGAAAGAAAAGATGGGGCAGGAAGCTATGCACCAGAGGGAAACAGGCGGTGGTCCATCCCTGGACATAGAATATAACACCTGGCAGGAGATGATACGTAGGTCCCTGAGTATCACAGCAGTCCGTGGACTTCCAGGGGCTCGTGACTCAGGGGTTGCAACCACAGCACATCATGCTGGTGAGTAACATCCCACACACCAGTATTATATGTATTTGAGATATAACATCCTTTAATATCACACATTCATGTACACAATGAGGAGCATGGTATTTGGCCTACTAACAAAAACATCTACAATTATATTTGACATTAATGCTACTTAACACAATGCATTTCATGATATGAGGTGGAATAGTGCAATACTAACATGTCTCAGAGTAACACAGGCCACAAGCCACATGTAGAGTTTTCAGTAAATGGACACTATAGCCATCACAATACTTTTAGCTCAAGAAAGCAGGTTCTGTGCCTACATCAGGCTAAAGAAAATTGTGTGACCATAGTGCCACTTAAAGAACACATTTTTTCCATCATTGACATGTACACATAACTATTGTATGTAACACATACCTGCATACTGCGCATATTAAAATCCCTCATAGCACAAATCACAATGTGCACATGCATGTTATAGAGTTTGACATGAGAATCAGTATAGGCCGTTGCATGTATCAATGTACATTGTATGCCCACATGTACAAATCCCTCTCATCATTTGACTCCTTCACAGAACCTCCTGTCAAGAGGATACAAACAGGCATGCAGCCAGCACCACCACCACCAGTCACAGGCATGCAGCCACCACCACCACCGCCAGTCTTCAGGCAACCACATGAACAATATGCTCCCAGGCATGAGCAGGGATGGATGGCTTCAGTTGAGGACCCGGAAGTGATGCCACCACCATTGACATATGACCCCTGGCAAGATTCCTGGCCAGAGAAATATTCTTCTTTTGGCTTTGAGGGGGAGCCAAGACAGCCACAAAGGGTCCATGTATTTACACCCCCCAACACAATCTCAGGGCAGTCATGGCTTTACCCACAGACTATGTCACAAGAAGTGCCAACTGGACAGACTGAGTGGTCACACACTGGTCATCAGTGGGACTATCAAACAACCCTGAGAGCTCCACCATCCTCATCACTTGGGCGAGTTTCACCATCCTCATCACTTGGGAGAGCTCCACCATCCTCATCACTTGGGAGAGCTCCACCATCCTCATCACTTGGGAGAGCTCCACCATCCTCATCACTTGGGAGAGCTCCACCCTCTGCAGATGAAAATTTAGATGAAAGTACTCAAGCACCATCAGATGCAGCTGAACCTGTCCCACAAGAACCAGCAGATGCAGCTGAACCTGTCCCACAAGAACCAGCAGATGCAGCTGAACCTCTCCCACAAGAACCAGCAGATGCAGCTGAACCTGCACCTCAAGCAACTAGAAGCCCTGCTGCTCAAGAGCCTGTGGATGCATTGTATTCTCCCCTGGGTGAGGAATACATTGCACTCCAGAGGAGGCTCATAACAAGCTCTGAGAGCAGACAAAGAGGCCAAGAGATGTTCCACAGGAGCCAAGAGAGGTTCTTCAGGAGCCAAGAGAGGTTACACAAACGTAGTATAGAGCTGCAGAGGGACATGGCAGCATCATTAAGTGGAAGTGTTCAAAACCAGTCACAGATGATGTGAATTCTGTCTGATATGCAGATGCAGATGGACAATAGATGGCAAGAAGAAAATCAACTCTTGAATGTGTTGGTTGAGCACTTTACACACCAGCAGGACACTGCCTCCAGCCTATCATCTGTGGCCAGCACACCAGCAGAAACTTCAGAATCTTCTCAAACCAGGAGAACAAGGAAATCCACTACAGTCACCTCAGCTACCTCATCCAAGAAGCCTAAAAATAAATAAATATTCTTATAGTTCACCATAAATCTTGTCCTCTGTTATTTACCATATAATTGTCATCCAGATCCATGTGAGGTGTGTTTTAGTACACTAATATTGTTAAAACATATAATAAGACCTGTGTGGAAATGGCCAAAAAAAGGTAATATTATCATGTTTATGACATATTCATGTTCTATAAACCACATCACATAGTTGTGTATGAAGGGTACATATAGTAATATTCCCTTCTAAGATGTAAATCAAGGTTTCTCACATCCAATATAAATTGCCACATGGGTATATATATAAATAATAATGTATTTACAGAAGGTGTGAACATAAGGTATAAACATCCATTTTCATTCTTCTTAATGATAGTCAATAAATCATAGTCACCTAAACATGAATTAAACAAATGAGATATTTTCAGTAATTAGGGTGGTTAAGGGAAGGGGGGTGGGATGTAGTAGTTTCACTTACATGCAGTGGAAATATGCAGTATGTAATTCTATGACCAATTGCAGCAACAACAGCAGCAGGGGCAGCACCAGGAACAGGGACAGCAGCGTGAGGAGCAGGGACAGCAGCAGCAGGAGCAGGGATGGCTACAGCACCATGACCAGGGACCTCAGCAGCAACTAGAGCATCAGCGGGTATATCATGAACAACAGGGGCTTGTAGGGCTTCTAGCACCCCTTGTGCCCACAATGCTGCCTCTCTATGTAAAGCAGGGGAAACATGGTGACTAATGAGGGTGTGCATTGGCAGGTGTTTTAAGGCTTCCGGGTGAGAGGTTGTGCTGTTTGTGATTGGTTTGACACACTTGCAGGGGCAGGAATAATAAATGTTTAGAAGAGGATTAACTGTTTGAGATTTGCGGCTGATATTTATGTGATTACGCATGCGTTTTTTAGGCCTTCAGGCCGTTATGTTGCTTTTTTAGTCAGTGCAAGGGTTGCTGCACCTGCAACATGTGGTGAGATGAGAATGGAGTACATTTTCGGGAATTCTGCGCACGTAAGTTCTTACGCTGTATATTGGATACCAAATTGCGCGTCTCTGTTTTATGTTAGTCTACGGGTAAAAAAAATAGGTCCGAAGGGTGAAATATACGCGCGTAACTTGTATGCTACGCCACATATGTAATGCCAAAATCGCGTAAAATCTGGCGGCGGCGGATTTTGCGGGCGACGCTGCATATGTAATGGAGCCCATAACCGTAAACTAAAAGAGTACAAATCCACCCTCAAACACAAGAAAATAAACCACCTAAATAAAACACTTTCCCAAATTCAAGAATCAACAGATAATAATTGCTTTTGGAGCTTGTGGAAAAAAATCACATCAAAAGCCACTGGGCATTTTCCAATCCAAGATTATAGACAGAAATATACTGGCGCTAAAAAGCTACGGTAAGTGATCTATAAGTATACGAGATAATCTCAAAAATATTAGGAGTAAAAGATTATTTAATAAATAACAGATAAATAAAGAACATGTACAAATATACAATATATATATAAAAGGTGTATACTATATGATGCAATCAGTATATATAGTATTTGATGTTAAAAAATATCCAGATAGATGTGCTCCTGAAATTAGGATTAGACACCTAACCTCTAAGGATGAGCTCGTAGAAAGCAGATTACAGAAGAACGGTGTACATTATTTGTCCTAAAAATAGAGGAACATATGGCTATTCTAAAATGCAAGAATAAAATCCCTCTATATTATATTTTCTCAAATGCAAATATAAATATATAATCCCTATATATTAAATTTCTAACTTCTGGACGTCCAGTGTAACATTTTAAATTTTCAAATCTTTTAAAAATGTTTCAATATCGCTAAAAAATGATGTTAAAAACCAAACTCGTAAAAGGCAATATTGATACACAGATTGTGCATAAAAGTTGATAGCTATAGCAATACACGCTGTTACAATAGTCTGGGAGTAGCGTGAGTCTAAATTCAACAGAGTAAACTCTCATATGCAGATGATCGTGCTCTATGAGTATTGGATCAATCTGTACTACATATGAGAGTGATAACTTAAAAAATATGGTCGGTATGGAGGAGTCACTGGAGAAGTGAAATATAGATAGAAGAAACTTTCCGGTTTCTGCTTCTATTCTTAGAATTGGTGTCCGGTGTAGCTCAATAGAGCATTATCTCCTTCCACAGTCGTTCTGACCCACGTGTGCTGCTGACGTTGCAGCTTCTGTTCTCAGCTGTTGCTCGCGCTGGTAGATCGAGAAGCTGATGTCCCGGTGCTGGTTTCAATTCACGTATTGTGGCTGACGTATTCGCTCACGTCATCGGCTTAGTGGCTTTCAGATGGTTCTTGTTGGAATCCTTTTAGTTAGTTTCCGTTGTTTATTGGGTTTGGGCTCCCTCTGCTGCACTTTAAACCTGTGATTTGCTTGGATGCTTGAATGTCACTGCTATCTTAGTGCCGATAACACCACCTATAGACTTGCTTCATTCCTCTGCTTCAGAGGACACAGTATGCTCTAGAGTAATAGGTGCTTTTAGTCTCTAATAGTATTATGGATGATAGGTGAACACTTTCAATGCGTTTCTCCCCTCACTTGGGGCTTTTTCAAGAAGTGTTGCCTGTTCACATATGGGCTCTTATATACCCCTTCCTATTACTATTTCATTGGTCAGTGTCGTTGGGGGGGTGTCTAAAATGTTATCTAATTTAAGGTGGTATGTACCAATTGTCCATAGTCATATTTATAGTCCATAGATGGTATATACAAATGATACGGCACTCTCCATTATGGCTGATACAAAAAATATAAAAAAAAATAAAAAATATAAAAAAAAATACATAAATAAGTAGTTACATGAGATATCCTCACTACGAGTGAAAGTCGAGATGTTTATTACCCCCTCATTCATACATGAAGGGGGTAATGTCTAATTCGGAGTTAAGACCAAATGGGTGCAGGATCTTCATGTTATATATTAGTTCCGCTTCTTTTTTAAGCAGCTTCATCTCAAAATTCCCCCCTCTCCATTCTGGTCTTACTTTTACTATACCCCTAAATGATAGATCTTTTAGTCTATTATTATGAGTTTCTCTAAAGTGCCTGTATAGATGTGTATCCATGTTGCCTTTTTCAATTAAACAGAGGTGTTCTCTTATTCTTTCTCTCAATGTTCTTGAGGTCTCTCCTAAGTATTGCTTTTTACAGCTACACTGTATCAAATAAATAATCCCTTTATCAGTACATCTTATTGTGTCTCTTATATGGAATGTCTCCCCTGTTTGAGTTGATGTGTATTGCTTAATTGTATTACTATAGTTGCATTCCCTGCAGCAGTGGCAGGGAAAAAAACCCTTATATTATATTTCCCAATAAATCTTGTTCTTTTGGCTGTGTTTTGGATTTAAATCCGCTAGGTGCTAGTATTGTCTTCAAATTTCTTGATTTTCTATAGACGAATTTTGGATTTATAGATATCTTGTCTCCTATAATAGGGTCTTCTCTAATATGATGCCAATGTTTTCTAACTATTTTTTCAATTCTCTTATATTCCCCATTATAATTTGTAATAAATGGTACTGATATTTCATTTGTCTCATTAGTTACCAAATTTGTTTTATCTTTGTATTTGAGTAGTAGTTGTCTGTCTATTTGTTTAATTTCTTCATAATTATCTCCAATATGTTTCTCTTCATATTTTTTACTTAGAATTTGAGCCTGTTCTTCATAATCTACTAGGTTTGAACAGTTCTTTCTTATTCTCAAGAATTGTGCTCAAAGGAAGTTGTTTTTACATCTACCACAAAAACATTTTTCAAAAAAGTTTACTCTAATAACTTTATTCATACAGAAAGCTGTCACCTTTCTAGATGGAAAAACAACATCCCTCAAGCACAATTCTTGAGAATAAGAAAGAACTGTTCAAACCTAGTAGATTATGAATATCAGTACCATTTATTACAAATTATAATGGGGAATATAAGAGAATTGAAAAAATAGTTAGAAAACATTGGCATCATATTAGAGAAGACCCTATTATAGGAGACAAGATATCTATAAATCCAAAATTCGTCTATAGAAAATCAAGATATTTGAAGACAATACTAGAACCTAGCGAATTTAAATCCAAAACACAGCCAAAAGAACAAGATTTATTGGGAAATATAATATAAGGGTTTTTTTCTCTGCCACTGCTGCAGGGCATGCAACTATAGTAATACAATTAAGCAATACACATCAACTCAAACAGGGGAGACATTCCATATAAGAGACACAATAAGATGTACTGATAAAGGGATTATTTATTTGATACAGTGTAGCTGTAAAAAGCAATACTTAGGAGAGACCTCAAGAACATTGAGAGAAAGAATAAGAGAACACCTCTGTTTAATTGAAAAAGGCAACATGGATACACATCTATACAGGCACTTTAGAGAAACTCATAATAATAGACTAAAAGATCTATCATTTAGGGGTATAGTAAAAGTAAGACCAGAATGGAGAGGGGGGAATTTTGAGATGAAGCTGCTTAAAAAAGAAGCTGAACTAATATATAACATGAAGATTCTGCACCCATTTGGTCTTAACTCCGAATTAGACATTACCCCCTTCATGTATGAATGAGGGGGTAATAAACATCTCGACTTACACTCGTAGTGAGGATATCTCATGTAACTACTTATTTATGTATTTTTTTTTTTATATTTTTTATATTTTTTTTTATATTTTTGTATCAGCCATAATGGAGAGTGCCGTATCATTTGTATATACCATCTATGGACTATGAATATGACTATGGACAATTGGTACATACCACCTTAAATTAGATAAGATCCTAGACACCCCCCCCCAACCACACTGACCAATGAAATAGTAATAGGAAGGGGTATATAAGAGCCTATATGTGAACAGGCAACACTTCTTGAAGCCCCAAGTGAGGGGAGAAACGTGTTGAAAGTGTTCACCTATCATTCATAATACTATTAGAGACTAAAAGCACCTATTACTCTAGAGAATACTGTGTTCTCTGAAGCAGAGGAACGAAGCGAGTCTATAGATGGTGTTATCGGCACTAAGATAGCAGTGACATTCAAGCATCCAAGCAAATCACAGGTTTAAAGTGCAGCAGAGGGAGCCCAAACCTAATAAACAACGGAAACTAACTAAAAGGATTCCAACAAGAACCATCTGAAAGCCATTAAGCCGGTGACATGAGCGAATACGTCAGACGCAATACGTGAATTGAAACCGGGACATCAGCTGCTTGATCTACCAGCACGAGCAACAGCTGAGAACAGAAGCTGCGACGTCAGCAGCACACATGGGTCAGAACGACTGCGGAAGGAGATAATGCTCTATTGAGCTACACCGGACACCAATTCTAAGAATAGAAGCAGAAACTGGAAACTCTCTTCTACCGATATTTCACTTCTCCAGTGACTCCTCCATACCAGCCATATTTTTTAAGGTACCACTCTCATATGTAGTACAGATTGATCCAATACTCATAGAGCATGATCATCTGCATATGAGAGTTTACTCTGTTGAATTTAGACTCATGCTACTCCCAGACTATTGTAACAGCGTGTATTGCTATAGCTATCAACTTTTATGCACAATCTGTGTACCAATATTGCCTTTTACGAGTTTGGTTTTTAACATAATTTTTTAGCGATATTGAAATTTTATAAAAAAAAATGACAATTTTAAATGTTACACTGGACTTCCAGAAGTTAGAAATGTACTATATAGGGATTATATATTTATATTTGCATTTGAGAAAATATAATATATAGGGATTTTATTCTTGTATTTTAGAATAGCCATATGTTCCTCTATTTTTAGGACAAATAATGTACACCGCTCTTCTGTAATCTGCTTTCTACGAGCTCATCCTTAGAGGTTAGGTGTCTAATCCTAAATTCAGGAGCACATCTATCTGGATATTTTTTAACATCAAATACTATATATACTGATTGCATCATATAGTATACACCTTTTATATATATTGTATATTTGTACATGTTCTTTATTTATCTGTTATTTATTAAATAATTGTTTACTCCTAATATTTTTGAGATTACCTCGTCTACTTATAGATCACTTACCGTAGCTTTTTAGCGCCAGTATATTTCTGCCTATATTCTTGTCTCTCCTTTTAAGAGGGGCCCTTCCTATACTTGGCAATCGGTAGAAATTAGCGCTGATTCTCCCCTATCTTGTAAACCAATCGAAGATGATGACATATGGACAGATTATTTTCAAACATTATACAAAGATCTAGAACCTAATGAGCTCAGTATCTCACAAAAAGAAACTCGTGAAAAACTGTTAAATTTAGAAAATGTAATAAAGAACTATCAAACTCCTCTAGACTTCCCCTTCACACTACAGGAAGTTGCAGAAAGCATAAGGTCATTAAAACCAAGAAAAGCGTGTGGATCTGACCAAATACTAAACGAGATGCTGATTCACAGCAGCCCACAGCTCCAAGAGGCTCTCAAAAAACTGTTTAATCTGTTAAATAATCTTAAAATCAGGGCACTTCCCAGAAACATGAACAGAAGGTCTGGTTACCCCAATCCACAAACATGGGGATCTAACTGACCCAAATAACTACAGGGGAGTCTGTATAAACAGCAATGTGAGCAAACTCTTCTGCACAATCCTGAACCAGAGAATATTAAAATTTCTAATAGACAGCAGAACCCTGCATATGAGTTAGATAGATTTCCTCCCTAAACAAAGAACCACAGACCACATCTTCACATTACAAGCTATCACTAACAAGTATGTGAAAAGTAACCATCAGGAAAGGTGTTTGCATGTTTTGTGGACTTCAAAAAAGCATTTGACTCAATCTGGCACCCTGGCCTATACATGAAACTGCTGCAAAGTGGAATTGGTGGGAAGACATATGACATAATAAAGATCATGTATTCATCCCTCAAATGTAAAGTAAAAATAAACAAACTACAAACAAAGAGCTTTGAACAAAAGAGAGGTGTCAGACAAGGATGCAGCATCAGCCCCACATTATTCAACCTGTACATTAATGATCTGCCCACAGTACTGGAGAAATGCACAGCACCAGGTATATCCCTGAATGGGAAGGAAATCCATTGTCTCTTATATGCAGATGACCTGCTCATCCTGTCCCCCACAGCAGTGGGTTTGCAAGAAAAACTAGACATACTGCAGACATACTGTAAGTTATGGGCAATGGAAGTGAATATGGAAAAAACAAATGTCATGATTTTCCAGAAAAAGATCAAAAATCTCCAGCAAAAACTCAAATTCCTATTGTTCTCTAAAGAGGTAGAGCACTCATTAAATTATACCTTTCTTGGGCTTACACTGAGTGCATCAGGAAGCTTTAAACTGGCCATCAAACACTGCAAGAAAAAGCCCTTAGAGCCTTCCATGCAATAAAGAAGCTGCTAGCCAGTCTAAACCCTCCTACAGAACTGTTACCTTACTTAAGGTATTTGAAAGCACCATTGTACCAATCCTGCTGTATGGCTGTGATGTCTGGGGCCCAACACTGACCCAGAACTACCGAGAATGGGACAAAACTCTCACAGAAATTGCAAATCTCCAATTCTGTAAATATGCACTGCGGGTACACAGAAGCGCCCCCTAACAATGGGTGCAGAGCAGAGCTGGGAAGATTGCCATTGTTGCTACCAATGCAAAAACGGGTGTACAAATTCTGGTGTCACCTCACAAATAGTGACAAAAGTATACTTTACCACCAAGCACTCTGTGACCCAGCATCAAAAGCATTTAGAAAATATACATCAGACCAGCAAAACCACATCAGCAAAAGCACAGCCCATGAAAGAGTGTCACCAAACAGCTTACAAACAGCTCTGAAGGAGAGGTACACTGGGCACTGGGAGGAACAGATAGGGCAACAGAACAAGCTGGAGTGTTACAGGTCTCTACAAAGAGAGTACAAACTAGCTGAGTATTTTACAAGTGTCACCAACCCAAAGCACAGACAGATACTCACTAAATACAGAATCTCTGACCACCAGCTGGAAATAGAGACTGGCAGATATCAGACAAAATGGAGACCCAGGGCAGCCAGACAATGTGCACAGTGTGACAGTGGGGACATAGAGCGCACTTCCTCTTGTACTGTACAAGATACAAACTCTTAAGGGATAAATACTTACCAAAATGAAAGAAATAACAGACTTCCCACAGATGTCGGAACAAGAAAGGCTATGTGTACTCTTAGGAGAAAAAAACAAAGCTACAAGGATAGTAGCAAAATATGTAGCAGACTGTCACATGACCAGAACCTCCAATCAGATTATATGAACTATCATATTTACCCACTATACTCCTACTTTATAAATTGTTATTGATCTGTTTTATTGAAACATATTACTTTGGCAACACATGTAATAATGTCATGCTAATAAAGTATTATTGACTTGACTTGACTTGCATAGGGTGGTTGTGGAGACAGAGGTGCAATGTCGTACTGCATGGGGGAACTGTTCCAGGGATGGTAGCAGCCAGGACAGCAGGAATGAGTGGGTGCAAAGTGTCACATCAGCTCTACACTGATAACCTGATCTAACGGGTCCTTGCGGTGTTGCTTGGAGGACCAGTATACTACCCCCTTACAATAAAGTAGATGTGATGGTTGATGGACAATGGTGTGCTGCTGTGGAGTTATGGGGTCGCAATGGTCAAGTAGATAGCTAGGTTTAGCAATGCAATGTGCACTAACCTGGCTCTTCCTTCCAGTCACAGTTTCACTAGGCTTTAACTATGGCAGTGTTACTTACTTGTTGCAATCACGCAGACAGCTCCTGCCTCCTTTCCCGCTCAGGAGCAAATGTTTCAAAGCGTTGCCATGGTAACCCTTGGCAACGCTCTGATTTAAAACTGCAGCTACCGAAAACAAAAAAAAGTTTGTTGTACTGAAGCTGGGGCCCCCTGAGGGTTGGATCTGCCGGGCCCCCTGAGGGTTGGATCTGCCGGGCCTGGTCGCAGTGGCGACTTCTGCACCACCGGAAGTTCCGCCCCTGGTTGAATGACAAAGGTTTACCAAAGTATTCCCGAGCCCATGTCTGGTTACCCTTTACAGACTCATGACGGTTTTTGAGACAGTAACGTTTGAGGGATCAGAGATAATGCGCATTAAGAAGTGGTTTTTGGCCTTGCCCTTTACACGCCGAGATTTGACCGGATTCCTTGAATCTTTTAATTATATTGTGTACTGTAGAAGGTGAAATCGCCAATATCCTACCGACTTGTCTTTGGAAAATGTTGTTCTCAAAGTGTTGAATTATTCGCTGACGCATCTCCTCAACCCATCCTTGCTCTTGAAGGACTAGGCCGTTTTTGGAGGCTCCTTCTATACTATGATTATACAATTGCCTCACCCGTTTCACATCACCTTCTTATTTCAACTTGTCACATCGCTATTAGTCCTAAATTGCCCCTGTCCCAACGTTTTTGGAACCTGTTGCAGTCTTTAGATTTGAAATGAGTATATATTTTCAAAAATACATTAAATTCAGTAAAACATCAAATATGTGCTAATAATTCAATATAGTACAGTGTGCATTGAATTTTCAAATGACTCTTTTTCTTTGCTTTTTTGCATTTTCCGTACTGTCCCAACTTTTTCGGATTTGGGGTTGTAATGAAACTTTACACAAGTTGAGTTACTGGACAGCTGTGAGCTTACATATTTAAGGGTATTAAGGGGAGATGTGTTGGAAGGGTATGGATTGGAGGTATTTGTTGTTAAGATACTGGAGGGTGCAGTGTAGTTAAAGGGACAGTCTAGGCCAAAATAAACTTTCATGATTCAGATAGAACATGTAATTTTAAACAATTTTCAAATTTACTTTTATCACCAATTTTTCTTGGTTCTCTTGGTATTCTTAGTTGAAAACTTAACCTAGGAGATTCTTATGCTAATTTCTTAGACCTTGAAGGCCACCTCTTTTCAGAATGCATTTTAACAGTTTTTAACCACTATAGGGTGTTCGTTCATGTATTTCATATAGATAACACTGTGCTCGTGCACGTGAAGTTACCTGGGAGCTATCACTGATTGGCTAAACTGCAAGTCTGTCAAAAGAACTGAAATAAAGGGGCAGTTTGCAGAGGCTTAGATACAAGATAATCACAGAGGTTAAAAGTATATTAATATAACTTTGTTGGTTATGCAAAACTGGGGAATGGGTAATAAAGGGATTATCTATCTTTTAAAACAATAACAATTCTGGTGTAGACTGTCCCTTTAAGGTAAATATTTTACATTTTATAGAATCAGAATCCATAAAATTAACTATCTTTTTAATTTGTGTAAATTATGTGAACTCTAAATTGTTTAGTTTTATTAAATTGTTGAATGTTAGCCAGATTTCTTTTGAAATGTTCTTGGCTTGTGTTTGACTATAGAAATGATTAACAACTAGTTCTGAGGAAATGTAAAAAAACAAATATCAGTAGTTAAAAAATAGAATAGTGATATCACTTACTCATTACTTTAATAAGTCTATGATCGACATTCAGGAGCAAATATAAAAGGTAAGGTGACTGACAATGCCAGGAAATAAATTATAAATCCAAATTGTTCTTCACTAATTATGCATCTAAAAACTAGCAAGGTCATTTTTATAGAACACTGGAATGGCTGTATGTTGTACTTTTCTGTTAGAAGCAAAGTAATTAATGATTTGTACACATTTATTTCTGTATGATAAATAATATTAATTAGTGACTAATTGTGGTAAAAAATTTTTTTTTAAGAAACCCAGTATTATATAGTTGACAGCTCTTTCAATTTATGACAGTTTGTAACATATAAGCTCAAAGCAAGCACAGCTGTTGCTTATATAAAAATGTGATTACAGATTAAAGATTAAAGCTGATATGGCTATACCATTAATTTTTAAAAAGATAGTTAATTTTATGGAGTTAATATTTGCAGTATATATATATATATATATATATATATATATATATATATATATACATATACACACACACACATACATATATATGTGTGTGTGTATATATATATTCAGTGACGTGCAGTGAGTTCAGAGGCTAGTGAGGCACTATTATACGCCCGAGAAGCAAATATATTAATCCAAATCCCTTCTTCACTCTCACTTTCTCTCACCTTCTCTCTCACACCTTCTCTCTCTCTCTCTCTCTCTCTCTCTCTCTCTCTCTCACACACACACACACTTCTCACACACACACTTCTCTCTCTCTCACACACACTTTTCTCTCTCACTCTCTCACACACAGACACACTTCTCTCTCACACACACACTTCTCTCTCTCTCTCAAACACACACACACTTCTCTCTCTCTCACACACACACACACACACACACACACACACACACACACACACACACACACACACACACACACCTCTCTCTCACACACTTCTCTCCCTCTCTCACACACACACTTTCTCTCTCTCTCACACACACAATTCTCTCTCTCTCTCTCACACACAAACTTCTCTCTCTTTCTCACATACACACACACTTTTCTCTCTCTCTCACACACACACACACACACACTTCTCTCTCTTACACACACACTTTTCTCTCACACACACACTTCTCTCTCTCACACACACACACACACACACTTTTCTCTCTCTCACACACACACTTCTCTCTCTCACACACACACACTTCTCTCTCACACACACAGACTTCTCTCTCTCTCACACACACACTTCTCTCTCTCTCACACACACACTTCTCTCTCTCACACACACACTTCTCCCTCACACACACATGCACACTTCTCTCTCTCACACACTTCTCTCTCTCTCACACACTTCTCTCTCTCACACACACACACTTCTCTCTCTCACACACACACCTCTCTCTCACACACACACACTTCTCTCTCACACACACACTTCTCTCTCACACACACTTCTCTCTCTCTCTCTCTCTCTCTCACACACACTTCTCTCTCTCTCTCTCACACACACTTCTCTCTCTCTCTCACACACACTTCTCTCTCTCTCACACACACACTTCTCTCTCACACACACACTTCTCTCTCACACACACACTTCTCTCTCACACACTTCTCTCTCTCACACACACACTTCTCTCTCTCTCACACACACACACACACACACACTTCTCCCTCACACACACACACTTCTCTCTCTCACACACACTTCTCTCTCTCACACACACACACTTCTCTCTCTCACACACACTTCTCTCTCACACACACACATCTCTCTCACACACACACACCTCTCTCTCTCTCTCTCTCTCACACACACACACACACTTCTCTCTCTCTCTCTCTCTCTCTCTCTCACACACACACACTTCTTTCTCTCTCTCTCTCTCTCTCTCACACACACACTTTCTCTCTCTCTCTCTCTCTCACACACACACACACACACACACACACATACTTTTCTCTGAGTAAATAATCTACAATCAAAGATTGGGTTTTTTTTCTATTTTTTTTTACAGTATACACATTCCAATTGTAGTTCTCTTAATTTCTTAGTTAAAGGACCAGTCAACACATTAGATTTGCATAATCAAAAATGCAAGATAACAAGACAATGCAATAGCACTTAGTCTGAACTTCAAATGAGTAGTAGATTTTTTTTATAACAAATTTCAAAGTTATGTATATTTCCACTCCCCTTGTACCATGTGATAGCAATCAGCCAATCACAAATGCATATACGTATAGTCTTTGAATTCTTGCATATGCTCAGTAGCATCTGGTAACTCAGAAATTGTAAATATAAAAGACTGTGCACACTTTTTTAATGGAAGTAAATTGGAAAGTTGTTTAAAATGACATGCTGTGGTGTGCTCTGTGGTTCCGGTGGAGGAGGAGCTAGACAGGTGGAGCTAGACAGGTGTAGCTCGGCTCACACCTCCAGTCCCACAGCTACTGGCGGAGAATCCCTTGCGCCTTGCCTCAAACTTATGAGGCTGCTTCTTTGGACAGACAATTAAAACGCCTCTGGAACCTTCACCAGTGGTCTTCCATCCCACTGGGCATATCTGTTATCACTTGCTCGAACTCTCTTTGAATATACCTACAGGTCAAATCACCTAAACAAAGTAAGGATTAAGCTGCGTGTTTTCCCGGCTGCCCCTGAGCTGACTGGCCCCTTAGTTTGGCTTCCCTTCGCCAGGTCTGCCTCCCGCTCCCCCAGCTTAGACACTCTCAGGCTCCAAAGCTGTCAGGACCCTTCACAGCCTTACCTGCCACGCTGCCCGGGAGTGGTGATTCCCCGGCTGGCTGTCTCTGCTGCTCGGTGGCTGCCCCGCCCCCTCCCCCACCGGTGCTGCGTGGGAGGGAGATGGGCCTGGACCTGGATTGTCGGCCGGCTGCGGGAAGCTTTTCTGTGGCCGCTGTGAGTTCCCGGTGTGGTGCTGTTCTCTCCCCTCCCACCGTTGCTGCGTGAGGGGAGGCGCACCTTGATTGTTACACAGCGCTGTGGAGCAGGAGCTCCTGAAGAGACTGCCTTTGAGAGTTGCCCCCCTGCGGTGGGGACCCGGACCAGGACAGTGGGAGGCAGCAGGCAGCCAGACTGCGGGAGTAGGGGTGAGTCATACCACTTCAATTGCTGTTTAATTTGATATATGGCAAAAGGGAAAAGTAGAGACTTGAACCTCTGAGCAGTAGATTAAGCCAGGAACCCTAGGATTGAAGGACTGGTAATTGTTGCCCTGGAGTCTCGCCACTAGATTCGCACAGGAGGGGTGGAAGTTAACAGTATTATTCACCAGGGGCTCCTGAGAAAAATAAGAGTATATTTCTCTTCTGATTGACTAACTTTATAGCATAATTAAAAAAGCGTTAGCAACGTTGAAAAAATGTTTCTTCACTAATAAAGGAACTTATGTTGGCATAAACTTTTTTGCTTAAGACCGAAGTTGGGACTATAGCAACTGTGTAACTCTTTTCCAGGAAAGGGTGAGGGGGGAGAGAGAGATAAAAAAAAGGAAAATAAAACCAAGAACGCTACTCTCTGAATACATTGGAGGCTTAGCTGCTACATTGTGTCGTGAGATCTCTTTGTTTTCCCCACCCCTGGCGAATGCAATCTCCCTCACAATATGCCTATATAAAAGATCCTTGTGTCTACCTTTGGTTCTAAAAAAGGACTTATAAATCCTGAAGCCCTAAGATTAACACTAAAGGCATTGAATGGGCTATAGACTCCTGTACAGTGAATTCATAAGTCACAGTATCCTTGCCTAGGACTTTCTGTTCTGGACTGATACAAATTTAACACTGTTGCCTTTGCTGTAAAGTTCACAGATTTACTAATAACTACTTAGTTACATAACTGCTGGTTTATTGATATCTAAATACTGAGCCTAATGTTTTGGGTTCTTTGACTCTATAGAAGAGCTTTGCGCAGATTTATAGATAAAAACTCAGAATATATGTTTAAAAGTGTATTGGGGCATATTCTCAGAATTTTAATAGTGATCTAGAACTAATTTTGTTGTTTTTCCCCCTTTTTTCTTTTTTTTCTTTCTCCTTTCTTTTTTGGGTTCTGCCTATGCTTCAACTTTAATTAGGCAATTAGAACAATATAGAGGAAATTGTCAAAGTATTTTTAGGGGAACATAAGTGGGTGTAGCCATTATTTAGACTAGGTGCTTTAATTAAAAATTAAAGCTGCAAACACTCAAATAATCTCAGGAAGCTATACACAGAGTCCTTCCTTGTTTGACGCATATTTCCCTAAACAAGCAAACTTATTTTTCAGCTTAATTCACAGAGATAATTACTCCAAAACCAAGACATTTGTCAAATAAATCTTTTGTTAACCTGGGTAAAACTCAGAAGTATTAACTTCTCTTTACTATCAGCAAAACTGTAATAACCTTGACATATTTTCGCAGTCTGACACTTTTTCTCTGGTACGCACTTTGCCTGTGGCCAAATTTGAAATTTTGAAGATAAGTTGGCTGCCTTAGAGATATAGCTTTTTTCAATTAAATTTTTTTTCCTTTTTTTTTTTTTTTTTTTTATTAATCTGTTATCACCTTTAAAGATAGAACAATGGGATATACTATTCTGCAGGTTTATTAGGGTTTCCATTTCACACTGTCTCTTTCTTCTTACACACCAGAGAAAGGCGTATCCCTTGAAACATCTATACTAAAAGGGTGAGACCTCTATCAGAAATATTTTTAGGCATACTATAAGTATATAGTACATATCTGAGACTCTGAAGGATAGGTATCTAAAAATAGTTGGGTCATTTTTCTATGACTCTTTCTAAGAGAAGGTAAATAGTATAGTAACCTAGTTGCTGGCAGAAGTGCGGCCTGGGCCCAGGGGAATTGGAGAGGAACAACCCCATATTGCTGCAATAAATTCTTGTCACTTTCACTAATCCTTAATTTTTTTTTTTTTTTTTTTTTCCCCCCCGTGTATCACATAACCTATAGCTTAATCAACTGACTTATTCAGCACAAGTCACATTTCTAACGGGCCTTGAGCTCCTTGCACTTCCGGGCTCTTGGAGCCCCTAGACACTCCCTGTACTCCCTCACTTCTCCCTCACTGGCACAACCTCACTTTCCTTTACAACTAAATTTTCACTCACACTCACCTTCCCCTCCTCCCCCCCCTTGTGCAGCACTTAAAATCACGTACGCAGTACATGGATAAATTCCTTTCTAACTCCCCTAAAATCCCTTCCCCAAATATGACAGGAAGGCATAGAGATAAGAAACTTAAAAACATAATAGACCCACTTGCTGAGCAAACAAATCCCATTAATGCGATAGCATTATCTGAAAATCTTAATATGCAGACATTAGTGACCAATATTTCGGAGGCACTTGCTCCTAAATTTGAATTACTTAAAACTGAAATAAAGCAGGACATCTCCTCTTTAACACATGAGGTGAGGCAGTTCTCGAGCAGACTGCAAGAAGTAGAACAGAGGGTCTCGGACCTAGAAGATCAAGCTACTACACATAGTACTAAAATTGAGACCACAACTAAAAATCTACAAAAAATGCTAGATAGGATAGAGGACCTTGAAAACCGTTTAAGACGGAATAATCTAAGAATAATTGGCCTTCCTGAAAGTAAGAAATTTGAAAATCTTGATACCTTTATAACTGATACCCTCACTAAAGCGCTAAAAATTCCTTCTACCCACCCGTCAATTATAATTGAAAGAGTCCACAGAATAGGCGCTCCACGCTCAGACAGTAATAATACCAGCAGACCTCGACCCATAATTGCAAGATTTCTTAATTATAAAGATAAAGATCTTTTATTGCAATATTTTCGCAAGAACCAACCAATCACGATAGAAGATAATAGAATTATGATCTTTCAGGACTTTTCGGCAGACACAGCATCAAAGAGAAGGGAGCTGGCTCCGATCTGCTCCAAATTCATACAACAGGGGTATAGGGCAACCCTGACATATCCCTCAAGACTGAAAGTGGTAATAAAGGGAACAACATATACTACTGAAGATGCTCAAGTAGCTGAAAATCTCTTTAAAACCCTAGACACATAAACATAGTCCATAGCGTAGCATTCTTTGAAAGCAATATTATGGTGATGACAGATTTAAAAATGGGGAATTGGAGTTCTCTCCCTTTCCCCCCCCCCTTTTTTTTTTTTTTTCTTCTTTTTCTCTTCTCTCTTCTTTTTTTCTTCTTCTTCCCTCTTTCTTTCTCGCCCGGTTCTCTCCTCCCATTTATTTTTCCCAATTTTACTTATGACGCTTAAATCTAATAATTTTAAAATTGTATCCTGGAATGTAGGGGGAATCTCTTCCCCCATTAAACGTAAGGCAATTTTATCACACCTGCGGAAAGCTCAGACAGATATCGGGTTAATACAGGAAACTCATTTAAATTTAGAGGAGTCATTAAAATTAAAATCTACTTGGGTAAAAGAAGTCTATGCGGCTCCGAGTGTAGGGAAAAAAAGGGGAGTTGCATTACTCATAGGTAAAAGAATCCAAATGGAGATTCTACACTCTGAGGCTGACCCCGGGGGGAGGTATGTCTTAGTTAAAGTGAAAATAGGTCAGGAAAAATACACAATCTGTAATGTTTATGGCCCGAACAAAACTGACTCTGAATTTTGGGAATCATTACAAGTTAGACTTTTATCTACCGCGGAAGGCCACCTAATTTTGGGGGGGGACTTCAACATGTCCCCTCAATGTCCTATAGACAGACTTAGAAAAGACTCTAAGTTCCTGAAACAGAAAAAGGACAATCTTGATTTTAAAATAATTAGGAATATCAAACAGGTCCTCTCTTTACGGGACATCTGGAGACACCAGAACCCTGATACTCAAGATTTCACCTGCCTATCTAAGGCTCATAAAACCTTGTCAAGGATTGACTTGTTTTTAATTAGTGATCATTTGAACTCCACAATGATCAAATCTGAGATAATGCCAATCTTTCTATCAGATCACGGGCCTATATCTCTTGAATTTAATCTGGCCCAATCTAGATCCAAGACCCTGCGATTCTTCTTTCCCTGTCATCTTTTCTCTGACTTGAAGTTCAAGCAGTGGCTCAGGAATAAATTTACGGAATATGCTCAATTTAATATTAACTTATTAACTACGTGGACCGTTCGGACATCTTCTGGGAAACTGCTAAAGCAGTACTCAGAGGGGAAATCATTGCATACTCCGCTATTCAAAACAGGAGAAGAAAAGCAAGGGAAAAGGAAGTCTATAATTCACTGATTAATTCTTATAATCTCTATTTACTGGAAAGAACTCCTCTAAATTGGGCTAGATACATTCGAGCTAAAGCTGCAAGAGACACCTTCTATCTAACTCAGGAAACATTTAGTGAGCTTAGACTGCAAGCTAAAATGCATAAGTTTGGTAATAAATCGGGTAAAATGTTAATTAAATTAATTAAGAATGAGAATAAAAAAATCTAATATTGACAAAATACAACACAACGGGAAATTCTTAGCTAAGTCCGAAGAAATTACAAGTACGTTTCATCAATACTATCAACAACTTTATACTAATTCGGAGTTTGACATAGACAAAGCGACTGAATTTTACAGTAAAATCATTTTTCCTATGGCTACCCCTGAGGAGGTTGGTAGACTTAATGCTCCTATTACAACGGAGGAGATTGAAAAAACAATCACTAAACTTTCCCTAAATAAGGCAGCTGGACCGGATGGATTGCCCAATGAACTTTATAAAATCTTATCATCAGAGATTGTCTCTTATTTAGCTAATTTATATAATGATATATTTATTCACCATAAACAACCTATGCCTTCTTTTGCGTCCTCACTCACTACGCTGATCTTAAAAGAAGGGAAAGATCCTAAGTGCAAAGAGTCCTACAGACCAATTGCATTATTAAACTCAGATTATAAAATCCTTTCCTCTATCTTAGCAACAAGACTTCAGTCCATTCTATCTACAGTAATCCATCCGGACCAAGCCGGATTTCTTTATAATCGTAACTCGTCAGCTAAGATTAGAGAATTACTGGTCACCATGGAATATATTCAGGAAAAGTCAGCACAGGGGGCGGAGAAGGAAGACCCCCCAGATTTGGCTATTCTGTCAATAGACGCGGAAAAAGCTTTCGATCTAGTAAGTCACAAACATTTAACCCTTTCCTTAGCAAGGTTTGGGATTAAAGGTAATTTCCCTAAATTCGTGGAGAACTTATATAATAACTCGTCCACAAGCTTAATTGTTAATAATAACATCTCTCCCCCAATTGCATTAAAAAGGGGAACTCGGCAGGGCTGTCCTCTTTCTCCCCTTCTTTTTGACTTAGCCATAGAGCCTTTAGCAATTAGGATCAGGAGCTCATTGGAGGGTATAAAAATTAGAAACCATGTAATGAAAGTCGGACTATATGCGGATGACTTACTGATATATCTATCTAACACAGCACAAAACATTCCAAAGCTCTTGCAGATTACTGACCAATTCGGGGTTTTCTCGGGGTATAAAGTAAATGCCGCAAAATCCGAACTAATTTGGCTTAGGAAAAATAAGACTAGCAAGACAGATTTACCTTTCAGAGTAGTCTCGGACTCAATGAAATATTTAGGAATTAAAATACCAATTAATTTAAAAGATCTCTATGAGGCAAATATAACCCCAATGTTAGGGTATATTAAAGAAAGGCTCAAGATTTGGCAAAATTTACCACTTTCAATTTCTGGCAGGATAGCCTTATTTAAAATGGTACTCCTCCCCAAACTGCTATATATCCTACAAAATGTCCCACTGATCCTATTTGAGAAAGACATACGGTCAATGAATTCATCAATTGGGCAATTTATATGGCAGGGGAAAAAACCTAAGATAGCTTTTTCCAAATTAACAGCCCCAAGAGAATTGGGGGGATTAGCTTTGCCAAATTTAAGATATTATAATCTTTGTTTTTTAGCCTGCATATTAGCAGATTGGTTCTCTACTAAGAACTATGTTCTAAATAATAATCTTGAACTCAATGTTTGTGAACCATATTCTCTAATAGCCCTGGCCCATATGGAACTCAGAGACCTTCCAACAAGCATAAAGGAACTCAAATTCATTCTGAACCCGCTTAAAGCATGGTACAAATTATCCAAATCTCTTTCAATATGCTCTATGGTTTCAAAATACCTTCCTTTAATCAGAAACCCGAATTTTCAACCAGGGTTGGACTCAGTTGTCTTTAATAGATGGCACAATAATGGGCTGGATAGAATTATTCATTTAATTAGCCAGGAAAGAAAATGTGTTAAATCTTTTGAGGAGCTGCGGTCTGAATTTAATTTGCTAAACAAAGATTTTTATGCATATTTACAGATAAGACATTACATTGAGGACCTCACCCATAAGTTTGGATGGAACTGGACTCTGGGTAGCTTAGAAACCTGGTTAACAATAACTAAGAATTCTTCCATGTCCATTGCTCCGTGTTATTACACATTGAGCCTTAACAGGGCCTTTCCTATGTTAGAGAAACTGGCCATGACCTGGAATAGTTTAATTCCGCATAGCAATATTGATTCTGAAATCATTCAACTCTCAGTGAATAGAGTAATAAAAACGACACTCTCTTCTAATTGGCGTGATGCTCACCTGAAACTTTTACATAGGGCATACTTCACCCCGGAAAAAGGCCTCAGAGTTCGAAATAATGAATTTAACAAATGCCCTAAATGCTCGCTTTTAGCCGCTGATCTAATTCATATGTTTTGGCAATGTCCCAAACTGAGAAATTTATGGAGCAAGTTGGAATATTGGCTCAAGAATAAACTAAAAATTGAGCGAACAGTTCTTTCATTGTTCCAGATCATATTTTGTTTAAAACCTGAAGATGGGCAACAGCCTAATGAGAAGTTAGTTAACCTATCTATACTAGCTACCAGATATCTGGTATGCAAGAAATGGAAGTTGAGGTCGGTACCAACTATTAACGAAATTCGAGATTATTTAAAGAAACAATGCGTCCTAGAACAGAAAAATACCAATATAGATAATGAACTTGATATAAAGAAATTTTTTGATAAATGGGCACCATTCATTAAGATTTTCCCTGAGAGAGAAATCGATTATCTAATTTCCCCTTTTAAGAATTCGGAAATAATATTACTGGGTATCTGGTGATTTAAAGATATCTCGAGAGAACCGGGACTTTCTTTTATTCCCCATTTTTTCCGTTACATCTTCATTGTTCCTTTTCCCCTTGAATAAAAAAAGGGAAGAAAAATTATGAATTTTTTTTTTTTTTTTTTTCCCCTTCTTCTTTTCTTTTTTCTTTTCTTTTTCTCTTCTTTTCCATCCTCTAAATATAAATAAAACACTCCAACAATGAGTAAAGAAAGGATAGACAGATGACTTAGTTTTAGCCGATTAGGTATATGATGGGAAATTTGCAATTTTTTGTTCTTTTGATTGTTAAAGGCTCTTTTTTCCCTGGAATTTTTTTTCTTGTCTATGAATAATAATATTGTGATTCTTTGTTTTCATGGAACCTGTACTCTTTGTTGGTAATAAAATAAACGATATAAAAAATGACATGCTGTATCTGAATCATGAAAATTTAATTTAACCTGAGTGTCCCTTTAAAGTATTAAACTAATATACTTAAACTAACCAAGGCTTTGAAAATAACAGGGGAAATGATGACTATGTGGCATTCGATATCTACTAACCTACAGCTCTTACCATCTGACTCATTAGTGAGGCCATTAAGGACACTGATGGGCCCAGATTTTCAGGGACTGATTGATAAATGGGCAAACAAGGGGCTCTATAGACTAGCAGATTTTCTCCATAAAGGGAAATTAGCGACTCACCAACAATTACAAGAAAAAATATTGCCAGATAAATTACATTGGTTCCTATACCTACAAATTGCATCTACTATAACTGGGGTTTTACCCCAACACCCTAGACAACAATTAACAACAGTAGAAAAACTCTGCAACACTGATTCTCGTCATAAAGGATTGATCTCTACCCTATACATAACTCTACAGGCAGCCAAGCATAGATCTAAATCTCTTCTAATGGAAAAGTGGGAGAGAGATATTAATATAACATATTCCAAAGAGGAATGGGAAGAAATCTTTAAGGATTCAGGTAGGGGTATGATCAGCGCAGATTTGAAAGAGAACTGCATTAAGACTGTTTTTAGGTGGTATCTTACACCAATAATTGCATCACATTACACTCAAATGAGCAGTAAAAATTGTTATAGAGGCTGTAAGGAGATGGGAACATACATCCTCATGTGGTGGGAATGTCCTCAGGTACAACAATTGTGGGTTAAATTGTCTAGGTTGCTGAGTGAGGTGCTTTCGGAAAGCATCACCCTGACTGCGACTCAAGCTTTGTTAAATGAACATATTAAACCCTTCAACTCAGCCACGAACACATTCATACACATTTTATGCACAGCTACCAGGATATGTGTGGCACGTTACTGGAAGGTAGGGGTACCCTCATGGGGAGAGGTTATGGAGAAAATTAAGACAATACACAAACTATCTGAATCAGCCTCATTTATACAAGCCAATCATGAGCAATTTTTAAAGATCTGGAATTATTGGATTTTGGGCGGACACTAACTAGATACAGAACGAGAAGATAGACACTGAGACAAGACAGAAACTACATAGAAGGTTAAGAGACGACAATTGACTGCTGATGACTATAACTACCCAGAGGAGGTGGGGCTCTCTCCCCGGATCGGCGGTAGACGATATAGATGAGCAGGCAAGTTGATGTTTGATGATACAATGAGTAAGGGAAGGGGGGGGAGTTAATTGTTTATTGTTGCAGTTTAATGAGGGGGAGGGATGAGGGGAAAAGTTTTAAGAAAACATGATAAGGCAACAGGGAAAGTAAGGGGATGTCACGAAAAATTTCATATCTTCTGGTATTGATCTGCTACATTCCCGAATCCATGTTGCTACTAATGAACGTATGTTTAATCACACGAACTGTTAAAATTTACTGGTCTACATAACTAACCGTCAGCTACTTCATTGGCAGACCTTGCTACCTTCAAACTTTAAATGTGGAATTATAGCATCTATCATAGACTCTTAAATGATGGACCTTTATCGAAAAGGAAATGAGATGATGTTATTTGTATGTAAAGTGTACAAGGTGTGATATACTCTTTCTATGTTTTGCAATAAAAATTATTTCAACTAAAGTATTAAACTAAAACAATTAAAAATCTTGTATAAGTGGTATTTTTGTCACTAATTCCTTAAAAACGAAATGACACAATACTGAGCTTTCCAGTGGGAACTCAATCTGATTCTTTGGGGTTATAAATTATTATTATAAACTACACCCAGCAGGTGGCGCTGCTGGACAAATAAACACTAATATTTTGTGTAATTAGAAAAGGGAGATGATAGCACAATTCTTTATTAAATAAAATAATAATAATATAACCCCAAAGAATCAGATTGTTTCCAGTGAAAGGCTCAGTATTGTGTAATTTTGTTTTTAAGGAATTAGAGACAAAAATACCACCTATACAAGATTATTAATAAATTAATTTTAAATTCACTGACCATATGGATCATTATACAATAAATGTAAAGACACAGCTTTTTGATTGATTTATTTTTTAAATGAATGAGAAATGCCCGGGAAATAAACTGTATACATTGCAGATTCAGTCAGTGTTTTTGAACACCAGCATTTGAGATTTTCTCCAGCAGCGCCACTTGCTGGGTGTAATTTTCACAATTAGCTCTTTACAAATAAACTACACCCAGCAGGTGGCGCTGCTGGAGAAAATCTCAAATGCAGGTGTTCAAAAACACTGACTGAATCTGCAATATACAGTATACAGTTTATTTCCCGGGCATTTCTCATTCATTTAAAAAATAAATCAATCAAAAAGCTGTGTCTTTACATTTATTGTATACTGATCCATATGGTCAGTGAAATTACATTTATCTTACATGTATAAAGAACTACCTAAAAAAAAAGCGGTCTCCCCCAGTCCCCACTGTCAGTGCCACTGTTCACTGCTGCATTACCGGACCGGTCCTCATCTCATCATCCATAACGGTTATGACTTACACACCAGTACCAGTATTACCCCTGCTTGCCTCCATGATCCATCCAACACACCTCACCTCAATAAAATAGGGGTCTCCCCCAGTCCTCACTGCCTGTCAGTGACACTGCTCACTGCTGCATCCCCGGACGATATGACTTATACTACACCAGTTCCAATATTACCCCTTGGCTTGTCTTCAAGTTCACAGTCACACAAGTCAGGTATTTTTTACAGTCAGTCAGTACACTACTTAAGATAGTTTTTACCCTACCGGTAGTGTAACGGTCCATTCCTCAGGCAGGGGCCACCTGGTCTAGCTGAGTGAGATGTCCACTGGCTCCACCTCTGTCTTAAAGTTGAAGAGGCTACCACCCTGCTCACTGTTTAGGTCAGGAGTCAAACAGGAGTGTCAGCAGTCGCAGTCTCAGTCAGTTCTCGTCAGTGGTCCTTGCTTTGCGCATGTGCAGCAGGGAGTCAAACAACTCCGGTCAGTACGTTCTCCTGGTGCTGTCAATCACCAGGAAAATATACATGACCGGCATTGATTGGCTCCCAGCAAAATACGAGGCCTCATTAGAGATGCCTCTGTAATAAGTTTTTCAGCCACGCTGCAGCTACAAATCACCACCGGGTGGCGCAGCAGAGTAGCTAGTGATATAAATTTATGCATTATTTTGCGCAATAGAGAGAAAGCTGATCCAGCTGCCTCTATTGCGCCATATTATAGAGGTAAAAAATGTGTTTTGTTTTTTTAAAATAAAATTTTATTTTTAATTTCAAGATGCTCCAAATGGCAGGTGCGGCAGTGACTCACCTGCCTCCTATGAGTGCATGTCACTGATATATATATATACTGTATATGTGTGATATATATATGTTACGGGTAAAGTCAGATATCCAGGTAATCCTAGAATTACTCGGGTAAAACTG
The DNA here is from genome assembly GCF_027579735.1 of Bombina bombina. Classification (NCBI taxonomy): domain Eukaryota; kingdom Metazoa; phylum Chordata; class Amphibia; order Anura; family Bombinatoridae; genus Bombina; species Bombina bombina. Next base: position 1,448,713,168 of record NC_069499.1, on the reverse strand, counting down.
ACATTACCCAAGCGGCTGTGGGTAATGCCCGATGTACTGTAATTCCCCCATCTACACTAATATTTTTGCCTCTGTCTTAGTGGTTGAAGAGGGGTACCCCGCAGATCCTCGGGCATTCACTCCAAGTGAACCTTAGGGAATGAGATTTACTTCCCCCCCCTTGAATCCCCCAGGCAGAGGAAAAAAAGATAATGAAGATGGGGGAATTACAGTACATCTTATATATGTTTGATGTGGTAACTCAATGAAGCGCATGCACTCTGTGGGGATATATGATGTTACATCAGCCATTACCCACAGCCGCTTGGGTAATGTCTGTTATACCTGGGTAATCCTAGGATTACCCAATATCTGACATTACCCGCAGTGTATATATATATATATATATATATATATATTTATATATATATTTAAATCTAACTATAAGAAAAGACCAAGATTATACAGCTCTCTTTTAGGCTTCAGCCAGACCAAAGTAGGACACACACAGCAGAGGATAAACAACCCTTAGTCAGAAGTCATAACAAAAACAGAGTACATTTATTGACCAGAAAAAATAGGGCAATGTTAAAGCACTACAAAAAGGATGCAATAAGCTAGAGCAGCCACAATGAAAAGCAACAGTCCTGTGCTAAACCAAGGTATTTAATCCAGCAAGGTAGATATCTGATGTTACTTTGTCAGGAATCCTGACGAGGCCCTAGCTTTCGCTATGCATCATAGGGTGAAACGCGCTTTGACTGTGTCTTGTAATGGAGTACATTGTATTCTGATTGCCTGACTGCTGATTGCCTCCTAATACTTTCACATAGCTGAGATCGTTAGTGTTGTAAGGGTGAGCTAACCTGGAAGGTTTGGTTGTGGAACTCAGACATAAGTTTTGCTTCCCAACACGACAGTTTGAGCTAAGACTTAGAAGCCGACAGGTAACCCGCGATTGGAATAACTGCTCTGGCAGGATTGTGGCTTGCTCTCTGTCAGAAGCTCTACACCGTACGATCCCGACTGTGTGAATAACAGGCTTTCGGCTTACTCAGATGCTGGGTATTTGTATGGTTCGGTTAACGAACATTTGTTTGCATTACATTGAAGATGGATACTATAATCAGTATTTTGATATTCTGAAGGATCGTTAGCAGCACTTGGCAGGCTTGAGAGGACTTCTTTACCTCATAGCCCTCCTTTTATCGACAGACAGTGATGATTTACCATATAAATGATATCAGTTTCAGTGCGACTGCTTGATTCAAGTGTCGTAAGTAGCTGGTTTGCAATATAACTTTCTACCAATTTGGTTGTGCCTTTTGCTGGCTTTAAGCAGGACTAGGCCATTTGTCCTTCACACAAACTATCACCTTAATGTGTGATTTTCCAGGATACAGTGAAAGCCGACAAAGTAACATCAGATATCTACCTTGCTGGATTAAATAACTTGGTTTAGCACAGGACTGTTGCTTTTCATTGTGGCTGCTCTAGCTTATTGCATCCTTTTTGTAGTGCTTTAACATTGCCCTATTTTTTCTGGTCCTACTTTGGTCTGGCTGAAGCCTAAAAGAGAGCTGTATTCCCTCACGTAATGATTATACTTAAGGTATAATCTTGGTCTTTTCTTATAGTTAGATTTAAATATTTCTTAGAGGGTCTGCGCCACCACCTTTTTAAAAAAGCGGTCGTACACACTGCTAGGTGGAGTTTTTTCATCGGCTATATATTTTTAAAACTTTGATGTATTTTTAACTCTCTCCCATATTTTTCAGTTTTTTGCAATATATATATATATATATATATATATATATATATATATATATATATATATATATATATATATATATATATATATATATATATATACAGTATATACACACACATATACACACATAAACATATATACTTACAGAATAGCTTGTACACCAATTCAGCTTCAGGAAGGATCTCAAACACTAGTATTAACCCCTTAGTGACAGAGGACGTGCAGGGTACGTCTGAAAAAAAAAGGCAGTTAACGCCTGACGACGTACCCTGCACGTCCTCGGCTAAAGTGAGTGCTGGAAGCGATCAAGATCGCTTCCAGGCACTATTACAGTACTGCAGGGATGCCTCGATGTCTGGGCATCCCTGCAGTGCTGTTACGGAGTGCCGGGACCGGAGCGATCACTCCCCCTTGAGTGATCACTTCCGGTTTTGCTCCACGTGGAGCCCGGCAGTGCAGCAGAGCATCGGAAGCGATCGGACACGCTTCCGATGCTCTGCTAGTGTGCTAAGTGCCTCGGTGGGTCGAGGCACTTAGTTAGTGTATAAATAAACTTAAAAATGGGAATAAATAAATAAAATTTAAAATAAAAAAGCCCCACATATAGCGCCCCCCCCCCTCCCCCATGAGGCTTCCAAAATGGCGATGCCCGGTGCATCATGGGGCATCTGGGGGTGTCCCTAGCCTGTCTCACCATAGGGGCAAGCTAGGGTCACCCAATCTGAGCCTTCTTAGAAAAAAAAAAAAATAATAATAAAATACCCCATTTGTCTGATCATGTCAATATTTGTAAATATTGACTCTGATCAGTGTGGATCTCCCTCCCTCTCCTCACTTGCCATTTTGTTGGAGAGAGAGACCTGTATTTTAGCAGAGAGAGATTTATTTCTTTTATTTGTTAAAAAATTTAAAATCCAAAGGCTCTTTTCAGAGCCATTAACCCCTAGCTTGCCAGTGATCACTATAAATCACTGGCAGTAGCACAGCTGCACTTTTTTTTGCTGTCTGTGCATTTTTTTAGGGGTTAATTTTTGTTGTTGTATTTTTTTTAAAAAACTCAAAGGCTCCTTTCAGAGCCATTTAGCTAATTTAATTTAATTTAAAGACTATTTAACCCCTAGCTTGCCAGTGATCGCTATACATCACTGGCATTAGCATAGCTGTAATTTTTTGCTGTCTGTGCATTTTTTAGGGGTTAATTTTTGTTGTTGTAATTTTTTAAAAACCTAAACGCTCCTTTCAGAGCCATTTAGCTAATTTAATTTAATTTAAATAGTATTTAACCCCTAGCTTGCCAGTGATCGCTATACATCACTGGCATTAGCATAGCTGTACTTTTTTGCTGTCTGTGAATTTTTTTAGGGGTTAATTTGTGTTGTTGTAATTTTTAAAAAAACCAAAGGCTCCTTTCAGAGCCATTTAGCTAATTTAATTTAATTTAAAGAGTATTTAACCCCTAGCTTGCCAGTGATCGCTATAAATCACTGGCATTAGCATAGCTCTACATTTTTGCTGTCTGTGCATTTTTTTAGGGGTTAATTTTTGTTGTTGTAATTTTTTAAAAACCTAAACGCTCCTTTCAGAGCCATTTAGCTAATTTAATTTGATTTAAAGAGTATTTAACCCCTAGCTTGCCAGTGATCGCTATAAATCACTGGCATTAGCATAGCTGTACTTTTTAAAAAAAAAAACCAAAGGCCATTTAGTTAATTTAATTTAAAGAGTATTTAACCCCTAGCTTGCCAGTGATCGCTATAAATCACTGGCATTAGCATAGCTGTACTTTTTTTAAAAAAAACCCAAAGGCCATTTAGTTAATTTAATTTAAAGAGTATTTAACCCCTAGCTTGCCAGTGATCGCTATAAATCACTGGCATTAGCATAGCTGTACTTTTTTTAAAAAAAACCCAAAGGCCATTTAGTTAATTTAATTTAAAGAGTATTTAACCCCTAGCTTGCCAGTGATCGCTATAAATCACTGGCATTAGCATAGCTGTACTTTTTTTAAAAAAAACCCAAAGGCCATTTAGTTAATTAATTAATTTTGGTTTTCTGTGACAGATACAAAAATGTCACAGAAAAGATATAGTGTTGAGGAGGCGTATGCCATCCTTGCGTCAGAGTCAGATGCCTCTATGTCTGACTCAGACCCCAATTTTGACCCTGCCATATGCTCAGATACATCATTAGATGCAGTCTCAACTGATAGTGATGTATCTGTGGCTGCTAGCCCCCCTGCCAGCCCCCCTGCTAGCCCCCCTGCCAGCCCCCCTGCTAGAAGGAGGCGTGTTGCTGCCATTGCCGCTGAAGAGTGGGTAACGCCTCATCTCCAGAGGCCAGATATCCCACCCTTCACAGCAAATGCTGGCATAAATATAGATGTGGCAGGTTTTAGCCCCCAACAGTTTCTGGAGGTGTTTCTGGGTGATGATGTATTGGGGAACATTGTCGCCCAAACTAATTTATATGCCCATCAGTACCGTGCTGCAAAGCCTGAAACATATTTGGCAAAGCAGCAATGGGCCCCCATCAATGTGCCAGAATTTAAAAAATTCTGGGCATTGACTATGCTGATGGGCATCATAAAGAAACCCTCCGTTCGCTCCTACTGGAGCAGTAGCCCCATCTGCTCTACCCCCATTTTCTCCCAGAGTATGTCGAGGCAGAGATATGAAATGATTCTTCATTTCATGCACTTCAGCGACAACAGCCTGTGCCCCCCTAGGGAGCATCCCCAATTTGACAGGCTGTATAAAATCCGCCCCCTGATTACCCACTTTTCTGCCAGGTTTGCAGAGGCTTATACACCTGGAAGGAATATATGCGTTGATGAATCCCTGATGAAGTATAAGGGAAGGCTGGGATTCAAGCAGTATATTCCTTCCAAGCGCTCCAGGTATGGGGTAAAGGTGTATAAGCTCTGTGAGAGCGAGACTGGGTATACTCAGGCCTTCCGGGTGTATGAGGGAAAGGATAGCCACCTTGACCCTCCAGGTTGCCCAGAACATATGGGAACCACTGGCAAGATTGTCTGGGACCTGATATTACCCCTAATGAACAAAGGGTATCACTTGTTCTTAGACAATTTTTATACAAGTGTCCTTTTGTTCAAGCTACTGTATTGCTTTGATACAGTAGCTTGCGGTACTATTAAAAAGAACCGCAAAGGTTTCCCAGGACAACTTGTACGCACCCGGCTACGAAGGGGGGAGACCTCTGCTCTGCGCCAAGAGGAGCTGTTGGCACTGAAGTACAGAGACAAGAAGGATGTATACCTTCTTACCACCATCCACACAGAGAGGACGGTGGCGGTCTCTGTACGTGGCAGAGCTGAGATCATAAGGAAGCCAGTGTGCATCAAATCTTATAACCGGCATATGGGTGGGGTTGATCTGGCAGATCAGCTGCTGCAGCCCTACCTAATTATGCGGAAGACAAGGGCCTGGTACAAAAAGGTTGCAATTTACCTAATGCAGATTGCAACCCACAACGCTTTTTTGTTGTTCAAAAAAGCAAACCCCGGAATGAAACTGACTTTTTTACAATTTCAGCTCCAGATCATTTCGGGGATTTTGTACCATGATGCACCTGCTCCCCGGGCGGTGATGGGAGAGAGCAGAGTTGGGGCTACTCATTTTATTTTTAAAATCCCCCCTACTGCCGCAAAGCAGAGACCACAAAAAAAATGCAGAGTCTGTACCAAGAGGGGGCAGAGAAGGGACACTGTATATCACTGTCCTGATTGCCCTGGACAGCCTGGACTCTGCATTGGGGACTGCTTCAAGCGGTACCATACAATGGTCAATTTTAAAAAATAAATAAATTTGCTGTTATTTTTTTTTTGTTATGTTTACTGTTAAATTTTTTGTTATTTTTTTACTTTTAATGTGCCAGATTTTTACATTTCACTAATATATTTTTTTTTCTAAAATGGGGCTGTTCTTTTTTTTTTTTTTACAAAAACCCCTGTCAAACCTATGCATGGGGACATAGGTGTACTCAGGGTGCCTAGCAGAAAACAACCTGTAGTATTTTTTTTGCACTAACTTACAACAGTCTCTCCTAAATCATAGTCAAAAAGCAATGTGTGTGTAAAAATGAAAATTGAAAAAATGCCACCATACACTTTCTCCAATTTTTTTAGCTAAAACAGTTACTTCAAATGCATCAAAGCACACCATATACAATACCTTGGGGTGTCAACATTTCAAAAATATGCACATTCATGGCAATAAATAAAAGTGGGGTTTACAATAGGCCCCAAACTAAAGATAGGCCTATCAGAAGAAATACTCTCACTTAATAACTAAAATCACAAGTCATAAAATTGTAACATAACCTTCCCAAAATCCTGGCAAACCTATGCATGGGGGGCATAGGTGTACTCAGGGTGCCTAGCAGAAAACAACCTGAAGTATTTTTTTGCACTAACTTACAACAGTCTCTCCTAAATCATAGTCAAAAAGCAATGTGTGTGTAAAAATGAAAATTGAAAAAATGCCACCATACACTTTCTCCAATTTTTTTTAGCTAAAACAGTTACTTCAAATGCATCAAAGCACACCATATACAATACCTTGGGGTGTCAACATTTCAAAAATATGCACATTCATGGAAACAAATAAATTGGGGTATGTTAAAATACCCCCAAAAAGACAATAGGCAAAGAAAATATGTTAAATGTGAAAAAAAAATCACAAACGCATGTTGGACATTTGGCATTACACCCCCCGAACAAGCCAAGAAACTTATGCATAGGTGGTATCACTGTACTCAGGAGATGTTGGTGAACACATATTGGGGTCTTCTTTGGCAGTAACACATAACAGGAGCTGAGAATTCATGTCTAAAGTACAATGTGTGTGAAAAATAACACACAAAAAATGACTGCCTAATAGTTTGACAAAGAATTAGTGCATGGAAAGTGTTAAAATACCAGCATTTGAAATACCCTAGGGTGTCTACTTTTCAAAAATATATGGTTTGATGGGGGTAAATTACATTGGCCGGCTTCAGAAATGTCCTACATAGGACATGGGTGCATGGGATGTGAAAATTCCAAGTTGAAAAACTGGAATGCGCCCCCTAAAATTAAGGCCTTTTAGCCCCCAGAGAACCCAACACACCTATACATGGGGGGTATCACTGTACTCAGGAGATGTTGTTGAATACATATTGAGGTTTTTTTTGGCAGTATCACATAACAGGGACTGAGAATATATGCCTAAAGTACAATGTGTGTGAAAAATAATGCAAAAAAATGACTACCTAAAAGTTTGACAAAGACTAGTGGTTGAATTAGTGCATGGAAAGTGTTAAAATACCAGCATTTGAAATACCCTAGGGTGTCTACTTTTCAAAAATATATGGTTTGATGGGGGTAATTTACATTGGCCGGCTTCAGAAATGTCCCAAATAGGACATGGGTGCATGATGACAGATGTGAAAATTCCAAGTTGAAAAACTGGAATGCGCCCCCTAAAATTAAGGCCTTTTAGCCCCCAGAGAACCCGACACACCTATACATGGGGGGTATCACTGTACTCAGGAGATGTTGTTGAATACATATTGAGGTTTTTTTTTGGCAGTAACACATAACAGGGACTGAGAATATATGCCTAAAGTACAATGTGTGTGAAAAATAATGCAAAAAAATGACTACCTAAAAGTTTGACAAAGACTAGTGGTTGAATTAGTGCATGGAAAGTGTTAAAATACCAGCATTTGAAATACCCTAGGGTGTCTACTTTTCAAAAATATATGGTTTGATGGGGGTAATTTACATTGGCCGGCTTCAGAAATGTCCCAAATAGGACATGGGTGCATGATGACAGATGTGAAAATTCCAAGTTGAAAAACTGGAATGCGCCCCCTAAAATTAAGGCCTTTTAGCCCCCAGAGAACCCAACACACCTATACATGGGGGGTATCACTGTACTCAGGAGATGTTGTTGAATACATATTGAGGTTTTTTTTGGCAGTATCACATAACAGGGACTGAGAATATATGCCTAAAGTACAATGTGTGTGAAAAATAATGCAAAAAAATGACTACCTAAAAGTTTGACAAAGACTAGTGGTTGAATTAGTGCATGGAAAGTGTTAAAATACCAGCATTTGAAATACCCTAGGGTGTCTACTTTTCAAAAATATATGGTTTGATGGGGGTAATTTACATTGGCCGGCTTCAGAAATGTCCCAAATAGGACATGGGTGCATGATGACAGATGTGAAAATTCCAAGTTGAAAAACTGGAATGCGCCCCCTAAAATTAAGGCCTTTTAGCCCCCAGAGAACCCGACACACCTATACATGGGGGGTATCACTGTACTCAGGAGATGTTGTTGAATACATATTGAGGTTTTTTTTGGCAGTAACACATAACAGGGACTGAGAATATATGCCTAAAGTACAATGTGTGTGAAAAATAATGCAAAAAAATGACTACCTAAAAGTTTGACAAAGACTGGTGGTTGAATTAGTGCATGGAAAGTGTTAAAATACCAGCATTTGAAATACCCTAGGGTGTCTACTTTTCAAAAATATATGGTTTGATGGGGGTAATTTACATTGGCCGGCTTCAGAAATGTCCCAAATAGGACATGGGTGCATGATGACAGATGTGAAAATTCCAAGTTGAAAAACTGGAATGCGCCCCCTAAAATTAAGGCCTTTTAGCCCCCAGAGAACCCGACACACCTATACATGGGGGGTATCACTGTACTCAGGAGATGTTGTTGAATACATATTGAGGTTTTTTTTGGCAGTAACACATAACAGGGACTGAGAATATATGCCTAAAGTACAATGTGTGTGAAAAATAATGCAAAAAAATGACTACCTAAAAGTTTGACAAAGACTAGTGGTTGAATTAGTGCATGGAAAGTGTTAAAATACCAGCATTTGAAATACCCTAGGGTGTCTACTTTTCAAAAATATATGGTTTGATGGGGGTAATTTACATTGGCCGGCTTCAGAAATGTCCCAAATAGGACATGGGTGCATGATGACAGATGTGAAAATTCCAAGTTGAAAAACTGGAATGCGCCCCCTAAAATTAAGGCCTTTTAGCCCCCAGAGAACCCGACACACCTATACATGGGGGGTATCACTGTACTCAGGAGATGTTGTTGAATACATATTGAGGTTTTTTTTGGCAGTAACACATAACAGGGACTGAGAATATATGCCTAAAGTACAATGTGTGTGAAAAATAATGCAAAAAAATGACTACCTAAAAGTTTGACAAAGACTAGTGGTTGAATTAGTGCATGGAAAGTGTTAAAATACCAGCATTTGAAATACCCTAGGGTGTCTACTTTTCAAAAATATATGGTTTGATGGGGGTAATTTACATTGGCCGGCTTCAGAAATGTCCCAAATAGGACATGGGTGCATGATGACAGATGTGAAAATTCCAAGTTGAAAAACTGGAATGCGCCCCCTAAAATTAAGGCCTTTTAGCCCCCAGAGAACCCGACACACCTATACATGGGGGGTATCACTGTACTCAGGAGATGTTGTTGAATACATATTGAGGTTTTTTTTGGCAGTAACACATAACAGGGACTGAGAATATATGCCTAAAGTACAATATGTGTGAAAAATAATGCAAAAAAATGACTACCTAAAAGTTTGACAAAGACTAGTGGTTGAATTAGTGCATGGAAAGTGTTAAAATACCAGCATTTGAAATACCCTAGGGTGTCTACTTTTCAAAAATATATGGTTTGATGGGGGTAATTTGCATTGTCCGGCTTCAGAAATGTCCCAAATAGGACATGGGTGCATGATGACAGATGTGAAAATTCCAAGTTGAAAAACTGGAATGCCCCCCCTAAAATTAAGGCCTTTTAGCCCCCAGAGAACCCGACACACCTATACATGGGGGGTATCACTGTACTCAGAAGTTGTTGTTGAACACATATTGAGGTGTTTTTGGTCAGTAACATATAACAGGAACTGAGAATCCATGCCTAAAGTACAATGCGTGTGAAAAATAACACACCAAAATGACTACCCAAAAGTTTGACAAAGACTGGTGGTTGAATTAGTGCATGCAAAGTGTTAAAATACCAGCATTTGAAATACCCTAGGGTGTCTACTTTTTAAAAATATATGGTTTGATGGGGGTAATTTGCATTGTCCGGCTTCAGAAATGTCCCAAATAGGACATGGGTGCATGACGACAGATGTGAAAATTCCAAATTAAAAAACTGGAATGCGCCCCCTAAAAATAAGGCCTTTTAGCCCCCAGAGAACCCAACAGACCTATACATGGGTGGTATCACTGTACTCAGGAGATGCTGCTGAAGACATATTGGGGTGTTATTTGGCAGTAACCCTTAACGTTCTCAGTAAATGTATTCTTGAATTGCTATTTTGTCAAAAAATCACCATTTTTTTTTTTTTTTTTCAAACTTTGGCATAGATTGGTGGTAAAATAGTTGCATGGAAAGAGTCAAAATACTCCATGTTTAATACCTTAGGTTGTGTTCTTTTAAAAAATATATATATGTGAAGGGTTAATCAGGGATTCCTGACAGATATCAGTGTTCCAATGTAACTATCGCTAATTTTTTTAAAAATTTTTTGGAAATAGCAAAGTGCTACTTGTACTTATTGCCCTATAACTTGCAAAAAAAGCAAAGAACATGTAAACATTGAGTATTTCTAAACTCAGGACAAAATTTAGAAACTATTTAGCATGGGAGTTTTTTGGTAGTTGTTGAAGTGTAGGAGATTTTGAGGGTCAAAGTTAAAAAAGTGTGTTTTTTTCAATTTTTTCCTCATATTTTATAAAAAATTTTTATAGTAAATTATAAGATATGATGAAAATAATGGTATCTTTAGAAAGTCCATTTAATGGCGAGAAAAACGGTATATAATATGTGTGGGTACAGTAAATGAGTAAGAGGAAAATTACAGCTAAACACAAACACCGCAGAAATGTAAAAATAGCCTTGGTCCCAAACGGACAGAAAATGGAAAAGTGCTGCGGTCATTAAGGGGTTAATATCCATGTAACAAAGAAATCAGCAAACTTGTTTAACAGAAATAATTAGTATATTTCAAATTACATGTTCAAATGTTTTAAACCCTACTGGTATATGCATTTGTGGTTAACAAAATATATAATAAATATAGTTTATTTTTAGAGTTTGTTATTTATAGGATATATAGCATAAAAAATACATATTTACTTAATCATAGACAACAGCACTTTAACATTTCTAGTCTAGTCATCTGTATAATATGACTTACAAAATCTATTCTACATACTCGTCCACTAAAACAAATCTAGAAAAGGTACTTGAGACAAAATAAAGGCTTTTTCAACTCGAAGCAATACATTTTGAACAATACCCCAAATACCTCACTCATGTCACTACCACATTACCCTAACAGTTAAAGGCCCACTCTACGGTAAAATGTGTATCCCTTTAATGTGTTCTAAATTACTTGTTATACCTACTGCAGAGTACTAAATACATGGGCCTAGATTTAGAGTTGGGCGGTAGCCGTGAAAACCAGCGTTAGAGGCTCCTAACGCTGGTTTTAGGCTACCGCCGGTATTTAGAGCCAGTCATTAAAGGGTCTAGCGCTCACTTTCCAGCCGCGACTTTTCCATACCGCAGATCCCCTTACGTAAATTGCGTCTCCTATCTTTTCAATGGGATTTTTCTAACGCCGGTATTTAGAGTCGTGGCTGGAGTGATTTTTAGACCTCTAACGACAAAACTCCAGCCGCAGAAAAAAGTCAGTAGTTAAGAGCTTTCTGGGCTAACGCCGGTTCATAAAGCTCTTAACTACTGTGCTCTAAAGTACACTAACACCCATAAACTACCTATGTACCCCTAAACCGAGGTCCCCCCACATCGCCGCCACTCGATTAAATTTTTTTAACCCCTAATCTGCCGACCGCCACCTACGTTATACTTATGTACCCCTAATCTGCTGCCCCTAACACTGCCGACCCCTATATTATATTTATTAACCCCTAAACTGCCCCCCACAACGTCGCCGCCAGCTACCTACAATAATTAACCCCTAATCTGCCGACCGCAAAGCGCTGCAACCTACTTTATCCTTATGTACCACTAATCTGCTGCCCCTAACACTGCCGACCCCTATATTATATTTATTAACCCCTAATCTGCCCCCCTCAACGTCGCCTCCACCTGCCTACACTTATTAACCCCTAATCTGCCGAGTGGACCGCACCGCTATTATTATAAAGTTATTAACCCCTAATCCGCCTCACTAACCCTATAATAAATAGTATTAACCCCGACTCTGCCCTCCCTAACATCGCCGACACCTAACTTCAATTATTAACCCCTAATCTGCCGACTGGAGCTCACCGCTATTCTAATAAATGTATTAACCCCTAAAGCTAAATCTAACCCTAACACTAACACCCCCCTAAATTAAATATAATTTTAATCTAACGAAATTAATTAACTCTTCTTAAATAAATTATTCCTATTTAAAGCTAAATACTTACCTGTAAAATAAACCCTAATATAGCTACAATATAAATTATAATTATATTATAGCTATTTTAGGATTAATATTTATTTTACAGGCAACTTTGTATTTATTTTAACCAGGTACAATAGCTATTAAATAGTTAAGAACTATTTAATAGCTAAAATAGTTAAAATAATTACAAATTTACCTGTAAAATAAATCCTAACCTAAGTTACAATTAAACCTAACACTACACTGTCAATAAATTAATTAAATAAAATACCTATAATTATCTACAATTAAACCTAACACTACACTATCAATAAATTAATTAAATACAATTCCTACAAATAAATACATTTAAATAAACTAACTAAAGTACAAAAAATAAAAAAGAACTAAGTTACAAAAAATAAAAAAATATTTACAAACATTAGAAAAATATTACAACAATTTTAAACTAATTACACCTACTCTAAGCCCCCTAATAAAATAACAAAGCCCCCCAAAATAAAAAATGCCCTACCCTATTCTAAATTACTAAAGTTCAAAGCTCTTTTACCTTACCAGCCCTTAAAAGGGCCCTTTGCGGGGCATGCCCCAAGAAGTTCAGCTCTTTTGCCTGTAAAAAAAAACATACAATACCCCCCCCCAACATTACAACCCACCACCCACATACCCCTAATCTAACCCAACCCCCCTTAAATAAACCTAACACTAAGCCCCTGAAGATCTCCCTACCTTGAGTCGTCTTCACCCAGCCGAGCCAAATTCTTCATCCAAGTGGAGCAAGAAGAGGTCCTCCATCTGGTAGAAGTCTTCATCCAAGCGGGGCAGAAGAGGTCTTCCATCCGATTGAAGTCTTCATCAAAGCGGAATCTTCTATCGTCATCCATCCGGAGTGGAGCGGCAGCGTGGGGGGGAGTACCACATCTTCCATAACTCCTCCCCTTTCAACCAACTGGGGGGGTACCACAATTCCTCCCAGGCGTAAGCCTCTAGAGGTTACCACAAGCACCCCGCCATTGCTGCAACTCTAACTCCTCTAACCTCATTCCTGTAGGGAGGGAGGGTGGGAACTTAACCTGCCGTGCTGTCCAGATTAAAAGAGGCCACCTGACTTCCTGTCTTGGGTTTTTAACCCCCCTCTACTAACCCCACCTCTTGCCCTGACTTTCACCCCAGTCCTTCCTTGTGGTGTCAATTGCTCCTCCCTTCCATACATAAGCATCCAATCAGATAACATCCAAGTGTATAAGTACATGCTGGTACAATATCTAATCCTCTTTGAAGTTTGCTGCTATCAACATGAAGAAGGTAGGAACAAAAATAAAACAAAATTCAGAAATACATGCAAATATGCAAAACAGAATAGTGAAAAACTCCCAAGACGAGATGCAATATCCAGAAGTGGTCCAATGTCAGTATGATGAAGAGAAGAATTTCCTCTGGAAACATAAGATACCAAAGCTTGATCATTACTGGAATCCGACTGCTTTTAAGCCATAATGGGTCTAAATCAACTAACATTCCCAAAGTGGCTGTCTCAAAACATCCCGGACAGAAGATAGATTGATAGATAGGATAGATAGATATACATAGATTGATAGTTAGATAGAATCGATAGAAGAGAAATAGATATATTTGTTAGATATATAATTACCCTAATAAAGTATAATAATTAAACATGCGTTCTTGGACCCAACTAGCTTGTGTTAATTAGTACTTTTCTTAGCACTTTAATCCCTGTTCCCCCCCCCTATCGGGGGTGTTCTATATGGCCTGCCAGATTACCCTGAAAAATTATAATAATAAGACATGCGGTCTGCTACCTATTTTAACTAGGTTGTGTTTTAAGTACTACCATTCTTAGCACTTTAATCTCTGTAACTCCCCCTATTTAGTGAGGTCTATACGGCCTGGATGATTACCCATACAAAATATAATAAGACATCTGCTCTTGGTATGCGACCCATGGTAACTATGTTGTGTTAATTAGTAATGTCCTTCGCATTTTAATAGCTGTTACTCATACTCACCCTATTGGTGGAGGTCTATATGGCCTGCATGATTACCCTTACAAAATATAACAACCAAACATATGCTCTGGGACCCATGGTAAGTCGGTTGTGTTAAGTAGTACTGTTCTTTGCAGTTTAATACCTGTTACAACACCAAATGGTGGCAGGTCTATCTGGCCTTCATGATTAGCTGCACCCAAACCCAAAAAAAAGCCGAGTGGTCTTAGACTAACACCCATGGCTAACTCTGTTGTTTCAAGTAGTACTATTCTTAGCACTTTCATCTCATCATCCCTGTTACTTCCAGGACTCTCGGTGGTGGTCTACATGGCCATCATGATTAGCCTAACCAAATACTACAATCCAACCTTGGCTCAGTCTTCATAGGCCCTTCATTGTCTGTATTTTGATAGTACAGTTCTTATTATTTTTATAGCTGATACAACACCGAATGGTGGCAGCTCTATATGGCCTGCATGATTAGCCGCACCCAATACAAAAATAAATCCAAGCGGTCTTGGATTACCACCCATGGCTAACTCTGTTGTTTCAAGTAGTACTATTCTTAGCACTTTCATCTCATCATCCCTGTTACTTCCAGGACTCTCGGTGGTGGTCTACATGGCCATCATGATTAGCCTAACCAAATACTACAATCCAACCTTGGCTCAGTCTTCCTAAGGCCCTTCATTGGCTGTATTTTGGTAGTACTGTTCTTATTAGTTTAATAGCTGATACGACACCGAATGGTGGCAGCTCTATATGGCCTGCATGAATAGCCGCACCCAAAGCCAAAAAAAAGCCAAGCGGTTTTGCACTAACACCCATGGCTAACTCTGTTGTTTCAAGTTCTACTATTCTTAGCTCTTTCATCTCATCCCTGTTACTTCCAGGACTCTCGGTGGTGGTCTACATGGCCATCATGATTAGCCTAACCAAATACTACAATCCAACCTTGGCTCAGTCTTCCTAAGGCCCTTCATTGGCTGTATTTTGGTAGTACTGTTCTTATTAGTTTAATAGCTGATACGACACCGAATGGTGGCAGCTCTATATGGCCTGCATAAATAGCCGCACCCAAAGCCAAAAAAAAGCCAAGCGGTTTTGCACTAACACCCATGGCTAACTCTGTTGTTTCAAGTTCTACTATTCTTAGCTCTTTCATCTCATCCCTGTTACTTCCAGGACTCTCGGTGGTGGTCTACATGGCCATCATGATTAGCCTAACCAAATACTACAATCCAACCTTGGCTCAGTCTTCCTAAGGCTCTTCATTGGCTGTATTTTGGTAGTACTGTTCTTATTAGTTTAATAGCTGATACGACACAGAATGGTGGCAGCTCTATATGGCCTGCATGAATAGCCGCACCCAAAGCCAAAAAAAAGCCAAGCGGTTTTGCACTAACACCCATGGCTAACTCTGTTGTTTCAAGTTCTACTATTCTTAGCTCTTTCATCTCATCCCTGTTACTTCCAGGACTCTCAGTGGTGGTGGTCTACATGGCCATCATGATTACCCTCACCAAAATATAACAACAATACGTGCGTGCAGGGAACCATGGTAAGCTTACTTCCTTTCGCAAAATCGAGTATAACAGTTGCAGGCAGAGTTTCTGACCCTGCATTATGGCTGCACCTCTCCCTAAAAGAGGCATGCGTTACAGAGTCTGTGGGCATGTATGCAAAGAGCTGGCCTGCCTAAAAAGAGGAGCAAGGCTGTACAGGTTGTTCTCCTTCAGCCGTTTTATACGCTGTCCCACGGCCACGACCCTCAACAATCACAACAGAATGAAACAACACATATGCCATCCTTTTGAACAACCGAGTACAGGTATGGCATTGATTTTAGTTACACGGCGATATTTATTATGAACCGTGAAATAGAAAACAAAAACATGATTGGACACCCAGTACAGTACAGGTCATTCTCCTTCTGCCTTTTTAGAATAGTGTTCCGGACCCCCAACAAAAACAACAGCATGAAAGAGGAGATATGTCATCCTTTTGAATAATAGATTACAGGAAAGGCATTGATTTTAGAATCCCAGAGATCATTTATATGACCCTTGAAATAGAAAAAAATATTGATTAGACACCCGTTACACTTATTTATCCTCAGGCCTTTTTAATAAGAGGGTCCCGGAGCCTCAACCGAAACAACAGCATGAAAGAGGAGATATGTCATCCTTCTGAATAATAGATTACAGGAAAGACATTGATTTTAGAAACCCACAGATCATTTATATGACCCGTGAAATAGAAAAAAACATTGATTAGACACCCGTTACACTTATTTATCCTCAGGCCTTTTTAATAAGAGGGTCCCGGAGCCTCAACCAAAACAACAGCATGAAAGAGGAGATATGTCATCCTTTTGAATAATAGATTACAGGAAAGGCATTGCTTTTAGAATCCCAGAGATCATTTATATGACCCGGGAAATAGAAAAAAACATTGATTAGACATCCGTTACACTTATTTATCCTCAGGCCTTTTTAATAAGAGGGTCCCGGAGCCTCAACCAAAACAACAGCATAAAAGAGGAGATATGTCATCCTTTTGAATAATAGATTACAGGAAAGGCATTGATTTTAGAATCCCAGAGATCATTTATATGACCCTTGAAATAGAAAAAAACATTCATTAGACACCTGTTACACTTATTTATCCTCAGGCATTTTTAATAAGAGGGTCCCGGAGCCTCAACCGAAACAACAGCATGAAAGAGGACATATGTCATCCTTTTGAATAATAGATTACAGGAAAGGCATTGATTTTAGAAACCTACAGATCATTTATATGACCCGTGAAATAGAAAAAAACATTGATTAGACACCCGTTACACTTATTTATCCTCAGGCCTTTTTAATAAGAGGGTCCCGGAGCCTCAACCAAAATAACAGCATGAAAGAGGAGATATGTCATCCTTTTGAATAATAGATTACAGGAAAGGCATTGATTTTAGAATCCCAGAGATCATTTATATGACCCGGGAAATAGAAAAAAACATTGATTAGACACCCGTTACACTTATTTATCCTCAGGCCTTTTTAATACGAGGGTCCCGGAGCCTCAACCGAAACAACAGCATGAAAGAGGAGATATGTCATCCTTTTGAATAATAGATTACAGTAAAGGCATTGATTTTAGAAACCCACAGATCATTATTTGCAACCGTGAAATAGAAAAAAACATTGATTAGACACCCGTTACACTTATTTATGCTCAGGCCTTTTTAATACGAGGGTCCCGGAGCCTCAACCGAAACAACAGCATGAAAGAGGAGATATGTCATCCTTTTGAATAAAAGATTACAGTAAAGGCATTGATTTTAGAAACCCACAGATCATTATTTGCAACCGTGAAATAGAAAAAAACATTGATTAGACACCCGTTACACTTATTTATCCTCAGGCCTTTTTAATACGAGGGTCCCGGAGCCTCAACCGAAACAACAGCATGAAAGAGGAGATATGTCATCCTTTTGAATAATAGATTACAGTAAAGGCATTGATTTTAGAAACCCACAGATCATTATTTGCAACCGTGAAATAGAAAAAAACATTGATTAGACACCCGTTACACTTATTTATGCTCAGGCCTTTTTAATACGAGGGTCCCGGAGCCTCAACCGAAACAACAGCATGAAAGAGGAGATATGTCATCCTTTTGAATAAAAGATTACAGTAAAGGCATTGATTTTAGAAACCCACAGATCATTATTTGCAACCGTGAAATAGTAAAAAACATTGATTAGACACCGTTACACTTATTTATCCTCAGGCCTTTTTAATACGAGGGTCCCGGAGCCTCAACCGAAACAACAGCATGAAAGAGGAGATATGTCATCCTTTTGAATAAAAGATTACAGTAAAGGCATTGATTTTAGAAACCCACAGATCATTATTTGCAACCGTGAAATAGAAAAAAACATTGATTAGACACCCTTTACACTTATTTATCCTCAGGCCTTTTTAATACGAGGGTCCCGGAGCCTCAACCGAAACAACAGCATGAAAGAGGAGATATGTCATCCTTTTGAATAAAAGATTACAGTAAAGGCATTGATTTTAGAAACCCACAGATCATTATTTGCAACCGTGAAATAGAAAAAAACATTGATTAGACACCCGTTACACTTATTTATCCTCAGGCCTTTTTTAATACGAGGGTCCCGGAGCCTCAACCGAAACAACAGCATGAAAGAGGAGATATGTCATCCTTTTGAATAATAGATTACAGTAAAGGCATTGATTTTAGAAACCCACAGATCATTATTTGCAACCGTGAAATAGAAAAAAACATTGATTAGACACCCGTTACACTTATTTATCCTCAGGCCTTTTTAATACGAGGGTCCCGGAGCCTCAACCGAAACAACAGCATGAAAGAGGAGATATGTCATCCTTTTGAATAATAGATTACAGTAAAGGCATTGATTTTAGAAACCCACAGATCATTATTTGCAACCGTGAAATAGAAAAAAACATTGATTAGACACCCGTTACACTTATTTATGCTCAGGCCTTTTTAATACGAGGGTCCCGGAGCCTCAACCGAAACAACAGCATGAAAGAGGAGATATGTCATCCTTTTGAATAAAAGATTACAGTAAAGGCATTGATTTTAGAAACCCACAGATCATTTTTTGCAACCGTGAAATAGTAAAAAACATTGATTAGACACCGTTACACTTATTTATCCTCAGGCCTTTTTAATACGAGGGTCCCGGAGCCTCAACCGAAACAACAGCATGAAAGAGGAGATATGTCATCCTTTTGAATAAAAGATTACAGTAAAGGCATTGATTTTAGAAACCCACAGATCATTATTTGCAACCGTGAAATAGAAAAAAACATTGATTAGACACCCTTTACACTTATTTATCCTCAGGCCTTTTTAATACGAGGGTCCCGGAGCCTCAACCGAAACAACAGCATGAAAGAGGAGATATGTCATCCTTTTGAATAATAGATTACAGTAAAGGCATTGAATTTAGAAACCCACAGATCATTATTTGCAACCGTGAAATTGAAAAAAACATTGATTAGACACCCGTTACACTTATTTATGCTCAGGCCTTTTTAATACGAGGGTCCCGGAGCCTAAACCGAAACAACAGCATGAAAGAGGAGATATGTCATCCTTTTGAATAAAAGATTACAGTAAAGGCATTGATTTTAGAAACCCACAGATCATTATTTGCAACCGTGAAATAGAAAAAAACATTGATTAGACACCCGTTACACTTATTTATCCTCAGGCCTTTTTAATACGAGGGTCCCGGAGCCTCAACCGAAACAACAGCATGAAAGAGGAGATATGTCATCCTTTTGAATAATAGATTACAGTAAAGGCATTGATTTTAGAAACCCACAGATCATTATTTGCAACCGTGAGATAGAAAAAAACATTGATTAGACACCCTTTACACTTATTTATCCTCAGGCCTTTTAATACGAGGGTCCCGGAGCCTCAACCGAAACAACAGCATGAAAGAGGAGATATGTCATCCTTTTGAATAATAGATTACAGTAAAGGAATTGATTTTAGAAACCCACAGATCATTATTTGCAACCGTGAAATAGAAAAAAACATTGATTAGACACCCGTTACACTTATTTATCCTCAGGCCTTTTTAATACGAGGGTCCCGGAGCCTCAACCGAAACAACAGCATGAAAGAGGAGATATGTCATCCTTTTGAATAATAGATTACAGTAAAGGCATTGATTTTAGAAACCTACAGATCATTATTTGCAACCGTGAAATAGAAAAAAACATTGATTAGACACCCGTTACACTTATTTATGCTCAGGCCTTTTTAATACGAGGGTCCCGGAGCCTCAACCGAAACAACAGCATGAAAGAGGAGATATGTCATCCTTTTGAATAATAGATTACAGTAAAGGCATTGATTTTAGAAACCCACAGATCATTATTTGCAACCGTGAAATAGAAAAAAACATTGATTAGACACCCGTTACACTTATTTATGCTCAGGCCTTTTTAATACGTGGGTCCCGGAGCCTCAACAGAAACAACAGCATGAAAGAGGAGATATGTCATCCTTTTGAATAAAAGATTACAGTAAAGGCATTGATTTTAGAAACCCGCAGATCATTATTTGCAACCGTGAAATAGTAAAAAACATTGATTAGACACCCGTTACACTTATTTATCCTCAGGCCTTTTTAATACGAGGGTCCCGGAGCCTCAACCAAAACAACAGCATGAAAGAGGAGATATGTCATCCTTTTGAATAAAAGATTACAGTAAAGGCATTGATTTTAGAAACCCATAGATCATTATTTGCAACCGTGAAATAGAAAAAAACATTGATTAGACACCCGTTACACTTATTTATCCTCAGGCCTTTTTAATAAGAGGGTCCCGGAGCCTCAACCGAAACAACAGCATGAAAGAGGAGATATGTCATCCTTTTGAATAATAGATTACAGTAAAGGCATTGATTTTAGAAACCCACAGATCATTATTTGCAACCGTGAAATAGAAAAAAAACATTGATTAGACACCCGTTACACTTATTTATGCTCAGGCCTTTTTAATACGAGGGTCCCGGAGCCTCAACCGAAACAACACCATGAAAGAGGAGATATGTCATCCTTTTGAATAAAAGATTACAGTAAAGGCATTGATTTTAGAAACCCACAGATCATTATTTGCAACCGTGAAATAGTAAAAAACATTGATTAGACACCCGTTACACTTATTTATCCTCAGGCCTTTTTAATACGAGGGTCCCGGAGCCTCAACCGAAACAACAGCATGAAAGAGGACATATGTCATCCTTTTGAATAATAGATTACAAGAAAGGCATTGATTTTAGAAACCCACAGATCATTATTTGCAACCGTGAAATAGAAAGAAACATTGATTAGACACCCGTTACACTTATTTATCCTCAGGCCTTTTTAATAAGAGGGTCCCGGAGCCTCAACCGAAACAACAGTATGAAAGAGGACATATGTCATCCTTTTGAATAATAGATTACAGTAAAGGCATTGATTTTAGAAACCCACAGATCATTATTTGCAACCGTGAGATAGAAAAAAACATTGATTAGACACCCTTTACACTTATTTATCCTCAGGCCTTTTTAATACGAGGGTCCCGGAGCCTCAACCGAAACAACAGCATGAAAGAGGAGATATGTCATCCTTTTGAATAATAGATTACAGTAAAGGAATTGATTTTAGAAACCCACAGATCATTATTTGCAACCGTGAAATAGAAAAAAAACATTGATTAGACACCCGTTACACTTATTTATGCTCAGGCCTTTTTAATACGAGGGTCCCGGAGCCTCAACCGAAACAACAGCATGAAAGAGCAGATATGTCATCCTTTTGAATAAAAGATTACAGTAAAGGCATTGATTTTAGAAACCCACAGATCATTATTTGCAACCGTGAAATAGAAAAAAACATTGATTAGACACCCGTTACACTTATTTATCCTCAGGCCTTTTTAATACGAGGGTCCCGGAGCCTCAACCGAAACAACAGCATGAAAGAGGAGATATGTCATCCTTTTGAATAATAGATTACAGTAAAGGCATTGATTTTAGAAACCCACAGATCATTATTTGCAACCGTGAAATAGAAAAAAACATTGATTAGACACCCGTTACACTTATTTATCCTCAGGCCTTTTTAATACGAGGGTCCCGGAGCCTCAACCGAAACAACAGCATGAAAGAGGAGATATGTCATCCTTTTGAATAATAGATTACAGTAAAGGCATTGATTTTAGAAACCTACAGATCATTATTTGCAACCGTGAAATAGAAAAAAACATTGATTAGACACCCGTTACACTTATTTATGCTCAGGCCTTTTTAATACGAGGGTCCCGGAGCCTCAACCGAAACAACAGCATGAAAGAGGAGATATGTCATCCTTTTGAATAATAGATTACAGTAAAGGCATTGATTTTAGAAACCCACAGATCATTATTTGCAACCGTGAAATAGAAAAAAACATTGATTAGACACCCGTTACACTTATTTATGCTCAGGCCTTTTTAATACGTGGGTCCCGGAGCCTCAACAGAAACAACAGCATGAAAGAGGAGATATGTCATCCTTTTGAATAAAAGATTACAGTAAAGGCATTGATTTTAGAAACCCGCAGATCATTATTTGCAACCGTGAAATAGTAAAAAACATTGATTAGACACCCGTTACACTTATTTATCCTCAGGCCTTTTTAATACGAGGGTCCCGGAGCCTCAACCAAAACAACAGCATGAAAGAGGAGATATGTCATCCTTTTGAATAAAAGATTACAGTAAAGGCATTGATTTTAGAAACCCACAGATCATTATTTGCAACCGTGAAATAGAAAAAAACATTGATTAGACACCCGTTACACTTATTTATCCTCAGGCCTTTTTAATAAGAGGGTCCCGGAGCCTCAACCGAAACAACAGCATGAAAGAGGAGATATGTCATCCTTTTGAATAATAGATTACAGTAAAGGCATTGATTTTAGAAACCCACAGATCATTATTTGCAACCGTGAAATAGAAAAAAACATTGATTAGACACCCGTTACACTTATTTATGCTCAGGCCTTTTAAATACGAGGGTCCCGGAGCCTCAACCGAAACAACAGCATGAAAGAGGAGATATGTCATCCTTTTGAATAAAAGATTACAGTAAAGGCATTGATTTTAGAAACCCACAGATCATTATTTGCAACCGTGAAATAGTAAAAAACATTGATTAGACACCCGTTACACTTATTTATCCTCAGGCCTTTTTAATACGAGGGTCCCGGAGCCTCAACCGAAACAACAGCATGAAAGAGGACATATGTCATCCTTTTGAATAATAGATTACAAGAAAGGCATTGATTTTAGAAACCCACAGATCATTATTTGCAACCGTGAAATAGAAAGAAACATTGATTAGACACCCGTTACACTTATTTATCCTCAGGCCTTTTTAATAAGAGGGTCCCGGAGCCTCAACCGAAACAACAGTATGAAAGAGGACATATGTCATCCTTTTGAATAATAGATTACAGTAAAGGCATTGATTTTAGAAACCCACAGATCATTATTTGCAACCGTGAGATAGAAAAAAACATTGATTAGACACCCTTTACACTTATTTATCCTCAGGCCTTTTTAATACGAGGGTCCCGGAGCCTCAACTGAAACAACAGCATGAAAGAGGAGATATGTCATCCTTTTGAATAATAGATTACAGTAAAGGAATTGATTTTAGAAACCCACAGATCATTATTTGCAACCGTGAAATAGAAAAAAACATTGATTAGACACCCGTTACACTTATTTATGCTCAGGCCTTTTTAATACGAGGGTCCCGGAGCCTCAACCGAAACAACAGCATGAAAGAGCAGATATGTCATCCTTTTGAATAAAAGATTACAGTAAAGGCATTGATTTTAGAAACCCACAGATCATTATTTGCAACCGTGAAATAGAAAAAAACATTGATTAGACACCCGTTACACTTATTTATCCTCAGGCCTTTTTAATACGAGGGTCCCGGAGCCTCAACCGAAACAACAGCATGAAAGAGGAGATATGTCATCCTTTTGAATAATAGATTACAGTAAAGGCATTGATTTTAGAAACCCACAGATCATTATTTGCAACCGTGAAATAGAAAAAAACATTGATTAGACACCCGTTACACTTATTTATGCTCAGGCCTTTTTAATACGTGGGTCCCGGAGCCTCAACAGAAACAACAGCATGAAAGAGGAGATATGTCATCCTTTTGAATAAAAGATTACAGTAAAGGCATTGATTTTAGAAACCCGCAGATCATTATTTGCAACCGTGAAATAGTAAAAAACATTGATTAGACACCCGTTACACTTATTTATCCTCAGGCCTTTTTAATACGAGGGTCCCGGAGCCTCAACCGAAACAACAGCATGAAAGAGGAGATATGTCATCCTTTTGAATAAAAGATTACAGTAAAGGCATTGATTTTAGAAACCCATAGATCATTATTTGCAACCGTGAAATAGAAAAAAACATTGATTAGACACCCGTTACACTTATTTATCCTCAGGCCTTTTTAATAAGAGGGTCCCGGAGCCTCAACCGAAACAACAGCATGAAAGAGGAGATATGTCATCCTTTTGAATAATAGATTACAGTAAAGGCATTGATTTTAGAAACCCACAGATCATTATTTGCAACCGTGAAATAGAAAAAAACATTGATTAGACACCCGTTACACTTATTTATGCTCAGGCCTTTTAAATACGAGGGTCCCGGAGCCTCAACCGAAACAACAGCATGAAAGAGGAGATATGTCATCCTTTTGAATAAAAGATTACAGTAAAGGCATTGATTTTAGAAACCCACAGATCATTATTTGCAACCGTGAAATAGTAAAAAACATTGATTAGACACCCGTTACACTTATTTATCCTCAGGCCTTTTTAATACGAGGGTCCCGGAGCCTCAACCGAAACAACAGCATGAAAGAGGACATATGTCATCCTTTTGAATAATAGATTACAAGAAAGGCATTGATTTTAGAAACCCACAGATCATTATTTGCAACCGTGAAATAGAAAGAAACATTGATTAGACACCCGTTACACTTATTTATCCTCAGGCCTTTTTAATACGAGGGTCCCGGAGCCTCAACCGAAACAACAGCATGAAAGAGGACTTATGTCATCCTTTTGAATAATAGATTACAGGAAAGGCATTGATTTTAGAAACACTGAGATAATTAGTTGCAACCGGGAAATAAAAAAAAACATTGAACAGACACCCAGTACACTTCATTATCCATAGGCCTTTTCAGCAGAGGCTCCAGGACCCTCAACCAAAACAAGAGCAGGGAGCTGGGCATAGGATACAATGGAGTGTGACATTTATTTATCCTCAGACCTTTTTAATACGAGGGTCCCGGAGCCTCAACCGAAACAACAGCATGAAAGAGGAGATATGTCATCCTTTTGAATAAAAGATTACAGTAAAGGAATTGATTTTAGAAACCCACAGATCATTATTTGCAACCGTGAAATAGTAAAAAACATTGATTAGACACCCGTTACACTTATTTATCCTCAGGCCTTTTTAATACGAGGGTCCCGTGAAAGAGGAGATATGTCATCCTTTTGAATAATAGATTACAGTAAAGGCATTGATTTTCGAAACCCACAGATCATTATTTGCAACCGTGAAATAGAAAAAAACATTGATTAGACACCTGTTACACTTTTTTATGCTCAGGCCTTTTTAATACGTGGGTCCCGGAGCCTCAACAGAAACAACAGCATGAAAGAGGAGATATGTCATCCTTTTGAATAAAAGATTACAGTAAAGGCATTGATTTTAGAAACCCACAGATCATTATTTGCAACCGTGAAATAGTAAAAAACATTGATTAGACACCCGTTACACTTATTTATCCTCAGGCCTTTTTAATACGAGGGTCCCGGAGCCTCAACCGAAACAACAGCATGAAAGAGGAGATATGTCATCCTTTTGAATAAAAGATTACAGTAAAGGCATTGATTTTAGAAACCCATAGATCATTATTTGCAACCGTGAAATAGAAAAAAACATTGATTAGACACCCGTTACACTTATTTATCCTCAGGCCTTTTTAATACGAGGGTCCCGGAGCCTCAACCGAAACAACAGCATGAAAGAGGAGATATGTCATCCTTTTGAATAATAGATTACAGTAAAGGCATTGATTTTAGAAACCCACAGATCATTATTTGCAACCGTGAAATAGAAAAAAACATTGATTAGACACCCGTTACACTTATTTATGGTCAGGCCTTTTTAATACGAGGGTCCCGGAGCCTCAACCGAAACAACAGCATGAAAGAGGAGATATGTCATCCTTTTGAATAATAGATTACAAGAAAGGCATTGATTTTAGAAACCCACAGATCATTATTTGCAACCGTGAAATAGAAAGAAACATTGATTAGACACCCGTTACACTTATTTATCCTCAGGCCTTTTTAATAAGAGGGTCCCGGAGCCTCAACCGAAACAGTATGAAAGAGGACATATGTCATCCTTTTGAATAATAGATTACAGGAAAGGCATTGATTTTACAATCCCAGAGATCATTTATATGACCCGGGAAATAGAAAAAAACATTGATTAGACACCCGTTACACTTATTTATCCTCAGGCCTTTTTAATACGAGGGTCCCGGAGCCTCAACCGAAACAACAGCATGAAAGAGGACATATGTCATCCTTTTGAATAATAGATTACAGGAAAGGCATTGATTTTAGAAACACTGAGATAATTAGTTGCAACCGGGAAATAAAAAAAAACATTGAACAGACACCCAGTACACTTCATTATCCATAGGCCTTTTCAGCAGAGGCTCCAGGACCCTCAACAAAAAAAAGAGCAGGGAGCTGGGCATAGGATACAATGGAGTGTGACAATAATAATCTGAAGGTGAAGATTGTGTAGTTGTGGCATTTTAATTTTGTTATCGTGGGAACTTAGTACTTGCAATGACCTTGCTCTGGTGAATCCATATCACAAATGTGTTATTTAAGCCACTGTTTGTCTATTTTTTTGAATATCAGCATTTGGTAAATGAAGCTCAACTTAAGGCTGGTGAGAACCGACCTTTCTTCTGGCTGTTTGAAAATGTTGTGGCTCTGGACAAACATGTGAATAAGGGGCCATCAGCCATATTCTGCACGCAACCCCTTTGATGATTGACGATAAACATGTGTCACCTGCAAGCATAGCTCGTTACTTCTGTCTAAATCATCTTCCTGGTATGGACAGGCCACTGTTTCCCACAGCAAGTACGAAGCTTGAAATACAAGATTGTCTTGAGTATGGTAGGAAACCAAAGTTTATTTCATTCTGTACTATCACCACAAAAAATGAACTTCTTGAAGCAACGAAAATGCCAGCAATTTCATGTGCTTATGGATGACAAGGATGTCCTGTCCTGTGGTGCACAGAGATGGAGAGGATTTTTGCCCTCCCTGTACACTACCCAGATGTCTCAAACATCACCAGAAACACAATACAACCACTCTTGTGAAGTTCCTGGAGTGTTCCGGTAGCCATCACTTTGCGCTCCTAAAGGAATACTTTATCAGTGTTTTTGTATACATCCGACAACAGCTTCGGAGACTGTGGTGACGCACATGTTATTTACTGTTGTTCCAGCTGTGGCAATATCAATTGGCATTAAAAAGTTAAGATTTGTGTGTGGCGGAGCCTATAGCTGTTGCGGTAGGACGTGTGTTTGAGGAGCTCCAGGTGTTACAAGTTACTTTGGAATTATTTTTCAACCTTAATTTAATTTTCTTTTTGGGATTCATAGTCACACTTTCTGGGGCTATCCAAGAGGAGCCTGGTAAAAGCACTATAGTCACCCCTTATATCAACGGGTACGGAGACCTGTTTTTTGCCTTTCCAATATGGCGCCGGACACCCCTGAATGAAAAAAAAAGGTCAGATTTTGACTAGTGATGCACATTTTATGCACGCTGTGGCAATTGCAATTTGCAATAAAAATAATCTGCTAACAACAACCACTACCTACGACCACACTCCTGAAGTCATGCTTCAGTTATTAAGTCAAGTTAAATAAAAAAAATTTTTTTTTATGCTCAGCAGAGGCTCCAGGACCCTCGACAAAACCAGCAGCAATAAAGAGGACATATGGCATCCTTTTGAAAAAATGATTATAGGAAAGGCATTGATTTCAGAAACACAGAGATCATTAGTTTCAACCAGTAAATAGAAAAAAACATTGATTAGACACCCAGTACACTTATTTTTCCTTAGGCCTTTTTAATAAGAGGCTCCCGGAGCCTCAACAGAAACAACAGCATCAAAAAGTACATATGGCATCCTTGTGAATAATAGATTACAGGAAAGGTATTGATTTTAGAAACCCAGAGATAATTTGTTGCAACCAGGAAATCTAAAAAATGGATTAGACACCCAGTACACTTATTTATCCTTAGGTCTTATTAGCAGAGGCTCCAGGACCCTCAACAAAACCAGCAGCAGTAAAGAGGACATATGGCATCCTTTAGAAAAAAATATTTCTGGAAAGGCATTGATTTTAGAAACACAGAGATCATTAGTTGCAACCGTGAAATCTCCAAAAACTTGGATTATACACCAAGTACACTTATTTATCCTTAGGCCTTTTTAGCAGAGGCTCCAGGACCCTCCACAAAACCAGCAGCATGAAAGAGGACATATGGCATCCTTTAGAAAATTAGATTACAGGAAAGGCATTGATTTTAGAAACACAGAGATCAGTTATATGACCCGGGAAATAGAAAAACACATTGATTGGACACCCAGTACACTTCTTTATCCTTAGACCTTTTTATAAGAGGCTCCCTGAGGTTCAACAGAAACAACAGCATGAAAGAGGACATATGGCATCCTTGTGACTAATAGATTACAGGGAAGGCATTGATTTTAGAAACCCTGGGATAATTTGTTCCAACCGTGAAATCTAAAAAAAGATTGATTAGACACCCAGTACACTTCTTTATCCTTAGGCCTTTTTAGAAGAGGCTCCCAGAGCCTCAACAGAAACAACAGCATGAAAGAGGACATATGGCATCCTTGTGACTAATAGATTACAGGAAAGGCATTGATTTTAGAAACCCAGGGATAATTTGTTCCAACCGTGAAATCTAAAAAAACATAGATTAGACACCCAGTACACTTCTTTATCCTTAGGCCTTTTTAGCATAGGCTCCAGGACCCACAACAAAACCAGCAGCAGGAAAGAGGACATATGGCATACTTTTGTAAATTAGATTACAGGAAAGGCATTGATTTTAGAAACACAGAGTTCAGTTAAATGACCCGGGAAATAGAAAAAAACATTGATTGGACACCCAGTACACTTCTTTATCCTTAGGCCTTTTTATAAGAGTGTCCCAGAGCCTCAACAGAAACAACAGCATGAAAGAGGACATATGGCATCCTTTTGAAAAATAGATTACAGGAAAGGCATTGATTTTAGAAACACAGAGAAAATTTGTTACAACCGGGAAATCTAAAAAAACATTGAATAGACACCCAGTACACTTCTTTATCCTTAGGCCTTTTTAGCAGAGGCTCCAGGACACTCAACAAAACCAGCAGTAGGAAAGAGGACATATGGCATCCTTTGTGAAAAAAAGATTATAGGAAAGGCATTGATTTTAGAAACCCGGGAATAATTTTTTGCAACCGTGAATTTGAATAAAAAAAATGATTGGATGGACAACCAGTACAATTCTTTCTCCTTAGGCCTTTTTATAAGAGGGTCCAGGACCCTCAAACAAAACACCAGCAGGAAAGAGGACATATGGCATACTTTTGAACAATAGAGTACAGGAAATGCATTGATTTTAGAAACCCATAGATAATTTTTTACAAATGGAAATTTGAATCAAAAAAATGATTCAATGGACACCCAGTACACCTCTTTCTCCTTAGGCCTTTTTATAAGAGGGTCCTGGACCCTCAAAAAAAGCACCAGCAGGAAAGAGGAGGTATGGCATCCTTTTGAACAATAGAGTACAGGTACAGCATTGATTTTACAAACCCAGAGATCATTTTGTTCAATTGTTAAATAGAAAAAAAAAAAATGAGTGGACACCCAGTACACCTCTTTCTCCTTAGGCCTTTTTATAAGAGGGTCCTGGACCCTCAAAAAAAACACCAGCAGGAAAGAGGACGTATGGCATCCTTTTGAACAATAGAGTACAGGTACAGCATTGATTTTACAAAACCAGAGATAATTTTGGTCAAATGTGAAATAGAAAAGAAAAATGAGTGGACACCCAGTACACCTCTTTCTCCTTAGGCATTTTTATAAGAGGGTCCAGGACCCTCAAACAAAATACCAGCAGGAAAGAGAACATATGGCATACTTTGGAACAATAGAGTACTGGTACGGCATTGATTTGTGAAACCCACAGATAATTGTTTGTAAAAGTGAAATAGCCCCAAAAACCATGCTTGGACTCCCACTCCAGGTCGTTCTCCTTCAGCTTTTTTAAGGCTGGTGAGAACCGACCTTTCTTCTGGCTGTTTGCAAATGTTGTGGCTCTGGACAAACATGTGAATAAGGGGCCATCAGCCATATTCTGCACGCAACCCCTTTGATGATTGACGATAAACATGTGTCACCTGCAAGCATAGCTCGTTACTTCTGTCTAAATCATCTTCCTGGTATGGACAGGCCACTGTTTCCCACAGCAAGTACGAAGCTTGAAATACAAGATTGTCTTGAGTATGGTAGGAAACCAAAGTTTATTTCATTCTGTACTATCACCACAAAAAATGAACTTCTTGAAGCAACGAAAATGCCAGCAATTTCATGTGCTTATGGATGACAAGGATGTCCTGTCCTGTGGTGCACAGAGATGGAGAGGATTTTTGCCCTCCCTGTACACTACCCAGATGTCTCAAACATCACCAGAAACACAATACAACCACTCTTGTGAAGTTCCTGGAGTGTTCCGGTAGCCATCACTTTGCGCTCCTAAAGGAATACTTTATCAGTGTTTTTGTATACATCCGACAACAGCTTCGGAGACTGTGGTGACGCACATGTTATTTACTGTTGTTCCAGCTGTGGCAATATCAATTGGCATTAAAAAGTTAAGATTTGTGTGTGGCGGAGCCTATAGCTGTTGCGGTAGGACGTGTGTTTGAGGAGCTCCAGGTGTTACAAGTTACTTTGGAATTATTTTTCAACCTTAATTTAATTTTCTTTTTGGGATTCATAGTCACACTTTCTGGGGCTATCCAAGAGGAGCCTGGTAAAAGCACTATAGTCACCCCTTATATCAACGGGTACGGAGACCTGTTTTTTGCCTTTCCAATATGGCGCCGGACACCCCTGAATGAAAAAAAAAGGTCTGATTTTGACTAGTGACTCACATTTTATGCACGCTGTGGCAATTGCAATTTGCAATAAAAATAATCTGCTAACAACAACCACTACCTACGACCACACTCCTGAAGTCATGCTTCAGTTATTAAGTCAAGTTAAATAAAAAAATTTTTTTTTTATGCTCAGCAGAGGCTCCAGGACCCTCGACAAAACCAGCAGCAGTAAAGAGGACATATGGCATCCTTTTGAAAAAATGATTATAGGAAAGGCATTGATTTCAGAAACACAGAGATCATTAGTTTCAACCAGTAAATAGAAAAAAACATTGATTAGACACCCAGTACACTTATTTTTCCTTAGGCCTTTTTAATAAGAGGCTCCCGGAGCCTCAACAGAAACAACAGCATCAAAAAGTACATATGGCATCCTTGTGAATAATAGATTACAGGAAAGGTATTGATTTTAGAAACCCAGAGATAATTTGTTGCAACCAGGAAATCTAAAAAATGGATTAGACACCCAGTACACTTATTTATCCTTAGGTCTTATTAGCAGAGGCTCCAGGACCCTCAACAAAACCAGCAGCAGTAAAGAGGACATATGGCATCCTTTAGAAAAAAATATTTCTGGAAAGGCATTGATTTTAGAAACACAGAGATCATTAGTTGCAACCGTGAAATCTCCAAAAACTTGGATTATACACTAAGTACACTTATTTATCCTTAGGCCTTTTTAGCAGAGGCTCCAGGACCCTCCACAAAACCAGCAGCATGAAAGAGGACATATGGCATCCTTTAGAAAATTAGATTACAGGAAAGGCATTGATTTTAGAAACACAGAGATCAGTTATATGACCCGGGAAATAGAAAAACACATTGATTGGACACCCAGTACACTTCTTTATACTTAGACCTTTTTATAAGAGGCTCCCTGAGGTTCAACAGAAACAACAGCATGAAAGAGGACATATGGCATCCTTGTGACTAATAGATTACAGGGAAGGCATTGATTTTAGAAACCCTGGGATAATTTGTTCCAACCGTGAAATCTAAAAAAAGATTGATTAGACACCCAGTACACTTCTTTATCCTTAGGCCTTTTTAGAAGAGGCTCCCAGAGCCTCAACAGAAACAACAGCATGAAAGAGGACATATGGCATCCTTGTGACTAATAGATTACAGGAAAGGCATTGATTTTAGAAACCCGGGGATAATTTGTTCCAACCGTGAAATCTAAAAAAACATAGATTAGACACCCAGTACACTTCTTTATCCTTAGGCCTTTTTAGCATAGGCTCCAGGACCCACAACAAAACCAGCAGCAGGAAAGAGGACATATGGCATACTTTTGTAAATTAGATTACAGGAAAGGCATTGATTTTAGAAACACAGAGTTCAGTTAAATGACCCGGGAAATAGAAAAAAACATTGATTGGACACCCAGTACACTTCTTTATCCTTAGGCCTTTTTATAAGAGTGTCCCGGAGCCTCAACAGAAACAACAGCATGAAAGAGGACATATGGCATCCTTTTGAAAAATAGATTACAGGAAAGGCATTGATTTTAGAAACACAGAGAAAATTTGTTACAACCGGGAAATCTAAAAAAACATTGAATAGACACCCAGTACACTTCTTTATCCTTAGGCCTTTTTAGCAGAGGCTCCAGGACACTCAACAAAACCAGCAGTAGGAAAGAGGACATATGGCATCCTTTGTGAAAAAAAGATTATAGGAAAGGCATTGATTTTAGAAACCCGGGGATAATTTTTTGCAACCGTGAATATGAATAAAAAAAATGATTGGATGGACAACCAGTACAATTCTTTCTCCTTAGGCCTTTTTATAAGAGGGTCCAGGACCCTCAAACAAAACACCAGCAGGAAAGAGGACATATGGCATACTTTTGAACAATAGAGTACAGGAAATGCATTGATTTTAGAAACCCATAGATAATTTTTTACAAATGGAAAT
Source organism: Bombina bombina (assembly GCF_027579735.1). Classification (NCBI taxonomy): domain Eukaryota; kingdom Metazoa; phylum Chordata; class Amphibia; order Anura; family Bombinatoridae; genus Bombina; species Bombina bombina. The sequence goes on along the minus strand of NC_069499.1, from coordinate 1,448,680,067 downwards.
TTGAATCAAAAAAATGATTCAATGGACACCCAGTACACCTCTTTCTCCTTAGGCCTTTTTATAAGAGGGTCCTGGACCCTCAAAAAAAGCACCAGCAGGAAAGAGGAGGTATGGCATCCTTTTGAACAATAGAGTACAGGTACAGCATTGATTTTACAAACCCAGAGATCATTTTGTTCAATTGTTAAATAGAAAAAAAAAAATGAGTGGACACCCAGTACACCTCTTTCTCCTTAGGCCTTTTTATAAGAGGGTCCTGGACCCTCAAAAAAAACACCAGCAGGAAAGAGGACGTATGGCATCCTTTTGAACAATAGAGTACAGGTACAGCATTGATTTTACAAAACCAGAGATAATTTTGGTCAAATGTGAAATAGAAAAGAAAAATGAGTGGACACCCAGTACACCTCTTTCTCTTTAGGCATTTTTATAAGAGGGTCCAGGACCCTCAAACAAAATACCAGCAGGAAAGAGAACATATGGCATACTTTGGAACAATAGAGTACTGGTACGGCATTGATTTGTGAAACCCACAGATAATTGTTTGTAAAAGTGAAATAGCCCCAAAAACCATGCTTGGACTCCCACTCCAGGTCGTTCTCCTTCAGCTTTTTTATAAGAGGGTCCAGCACCCTCAACAGAAACAACTGCAGTAAACACCACCACATATGCCATCCTTTTGCACAAGCGAGTACAGGTATGGCATCCATTTTAGAAACCCAGAGATAATTGAGAGGAACCAGGAACATTTTTCTAAAAACTGGATGGGGCACCCATTACTACAGGTCGTTCTCCTTCAGCCTTTTTATATCATGGGCCACGACCCGCAACAGGCACAACAGCATGAAACACCACATATGCCACCCTTTTGCACAATAGAGTACAGGTATGGCATAGATGGAACACGGAGATAATTTAGAGCAACCAAGAGATGGATAAAGATGCTTGGTCGGTCCTACTCTTTCAAATTTGTGGCATTTTGCGTTCAATTTAATGGTCCACCAGATATGAGTGGTGTGTTAAGTTGTACAATTCGTAACAGTTTAATTACTAGTGTTATGTGCCTTATTTTTTTATTTGAGTTTTGTACCCACAGAGCTGCAGCAGAGGCCAGAAAAATTCGGAATGTACAAATGACTGAAAAATTGGGGTATTGTTGTAGCAACTGCTGTATCAGCGGCCAGAAAAATCGATGTTTGTAAAACATTTATAAAGTGCCCTAAAAGCTTGTGGCTTGAACACTAGTTGTTGGCGGATAAGTCAAGCAAGTCCTCCGGCTTTATAACCAAAAAAAAAAAGGCCAGCCTGTGTACCAGTTGTAGCCCAAGCCAGCTCATCTCATCATCAGGAGTTTTTTATTGAAATGTATCGGCCAATGTCAGTCCCTTAGGGATCCAGCCCTCATTCATTTTTATAAAAGTGAGATAGTCAAGGCTTTTTTGACCTAGGCAACTTCTCTTCTCAGTGACAAAACCTCCTGCTGCACTAAAAGTCCTTTCGGACAGGACACTTGAAGCGGGGCAGGCCAGAAGTTCCATTGCAAATTGGGATAGCTCAGGCCACAAGTCCAGCCTGCACACCCAGTAGTCAAGGGGTCCATCGCTCCTGAGAGTGTCGAGATCCGCAGTTACAGCTAGGTAGTCTGCTACCTGTCGGTTGAGTCTTTCTCTAAGGCTGGATCCCGAAAGGCTCTGATGGTGCATGAGAGTTAAAAAGGTACGCATGTCCTCCATCAACAAGACGTCAGGAAAGCGTCCGGTCCTTGCGACGTGGTCGTGGGAGGAGGAGGAGGAGGATTAATTTCATCTCTTCCCCTGTTACATTCCCGTGGTGCTGTGACATCACCCTTATACGCTGTGTAAAGCATAGTTTTTAATTTATTATGAAAATGCTCCATCCTTTCCAACTTGCGGGAATTTGGTAACATTTCAGGCACTTTATGCTTATACCGGGGGTCGAGGAGCGTGGACACCCAGTACAGGTCATTCTCCTTCAGCTTTTTTATACGAGGGTCCCTCAACAGGCACGACAGCATGAAAGAACCCATTTGAACAAGGTTGGATGCTGAGCTAATCATGTCGCGTTCCTCCTCCTCACTGATCTCACTGATGGTATCTTCTTCCCCCCAGCCACGTACAACACCACGGGTACCAGAGAGGTGACAACAACGAGCACCCTGGGATGACTGTTGTGCTCGGTCTTCCTCCTCCTCATCCTCCTCAAAGCCACATTCCTCCTCTGACTCCTCTTCCTCACAATCCTCTTCCTGCGTTGCCGCCGGTCCAGCAAGCAATGCTGATTCGGCTGTTTGCGGGGGTGATGGACACCACAACTCTCCCGCTTCCTCTTCACGCTCATCTACTGCCTGATCCAGCACTCTTCGCAGGGCACGTTCCAGGAAGAAAACAAATGGTATGATGTCGCTGATGGTGCCTTCGGTGCGACTGACAAGGTTTGTCACCTCCTCAAAAGGACGCATGAGCCTACAGGCATTGCGCATGAGCGTCCAGTAATTTGGCAAAAATATCCCCAGCTCCCCAGAGGCTGTCCTAGCACCCCGGTCATACAAATACTCATTAACAGCTTTTTCATGTTGGAGCAGGCGGTCAAACATTAGGAGTGTTGAATTCCACCGTGTTGGGCTGTCGCAAATCAAGCGCCTCACTGGCAGGTTGTTTCGATGCTGGATATCGGACAAGTGCGCCATGGCCGTGTAGGAACGCCTGAAATGGCCACACACCTTCCTGGCCTGCTTCAGGACGTCCTGTAAGCCTGGGTACTTATGGAGAAATCATTGTACAATTAGATTACACACATGTGCCATGCACGGCACATGTGTCAACTTGCCCAATTTCAATGCCGCCACCAAATTACTTCCATTGTCAGAAACAACCTTGCCAATCTCCAGTTGGTGCGGAGTCAGCCACTGATCCACCTGTGCGTTCAGGGCGGTCAGGAGTGCTGGTGCGGTGTGACTCTCCGCTTTCAGGCAAGTCGATCCCAAGACGGCGTGACACTGCCGTACCCAGGATGTAGCATAGTACCTGGGGAGCTGGGGGGGTGCCATAGATGTGGAGCAAGACGCAGAAGTTGAAGAGGACTCAGCCGAGGAAGAGGTTATGGAAGAGGATGGAGTAGGAGGAGTAGAGGAGGTAGCAGCAGGCCTGCCTGCAAGTCGTGGTGGTGTCACCAACTCTTCTGCAGAGCCACGCATTCCATGCTTGTCAGAAGTCAGCAGGTTTACCCAATGCGCAGTGTAGGTGATATACCTGCCCTGACCATGCTTTGCAGACCAGCTATCCGTGGTCATATGGACCCTTGCCCCAACGCTGTGTGCCAGACATGCCATAACTTCCTTTCTCACAACAGAGTACAGGTTTGGGATTGCCTTTTGTGAAAATAAATTTCTGCCAGGTACCTTCCACTGCGGTGTCCCAATAGATACAAATTTTTTGAAAGCATCAGACTCCACCAGCTTGTATGGTAAAAGCTGGCGGGCTAAGAGTTCAGACAAGCCAGCTGTCAGATGCCGGGCAAGGGGGTGACTTTGAGAAATTGGCTTCTTACGCTCAAACATGTCCTTGACAGACACCTGACTGTGGACAGATGACCAGGAACTGCTACGTAAGAGAGACTAAGTGGAGGATGGTTGAGAGGGGGCAAGGAGGACAGCACTGGTTGACGTGGCTGAAGATGCTGGAGGAGGAGGAGGAGGGCGGCTTTCACTTTGTGTGCTGCTTCTACTCATGTGTTCTTCCCATCGGCCTTTGTGATGGGAGACCATGTGCCTTCGCAAAGCAGTTGTACCTAGGTGGCTGTTGGACTTCCCACGACTCAGTTTCTTTTGGCACAGGTTGCAAATGGCATCGCTGTTGTCAGAGGCAGACACACAAAAAAATGCCACACTGCTGAGCTCTGCGATGACGGCATTCTGGTGGTGGCAACAGCATGCGTTGATGGGCGTCGGCGTGCTGTCTGGCTGACCCCTGGTGACGATGCATGCTGTCTGACTGTGCCACTAGCTCCTTGAGACAACCTCCCCGTGCTTCTAAATCGTCTCCTCCTCCTCCTCTCTGTCTCCCCATCTGAACTTTCCCCCTCTTCTTCTTCTCTTCTAGCAGGCACCCACGTGACATCCACCGACACATCATCATCAACCGCTTCACTTGTATCTGAAACATCAAGAAAGGAAGCAGCAGCGGGTACAACATCATCATCATCATCATCATCACACCGTACCTCCATGTCGGTAATGCTGCCTGACTGAGACTGATCACTATTATCTACATCCTCTGTCAATGATGGTTGCGCATCACTCATTTCTTCCAAATGATGTGTCAATAACTCCTGTGACAGATCAAGTGAAGCGGCTGTGGTGCTAGTGTTGGTGGTGGCGACAGGCAGCAGAGTGGCACTGGTCACTTGAGACCTGCCCAAAGCACAGCTGGACTTAGATGGTGCGTCAAGGTTAGGAGGACTAGCAGCGTAAGCTGAAGAAGATTGGGTGTCCTGTGTTAGCCATTCAACCAGGTCCTCCTCAGAAGTTTTTGCATCCCCCCTGGCACCCGGCGTCTGAACAATGTGCATATTTGTAGGGTCTAAAGGAATCACAGCACCATGACCACGACCACGGAACCTGCGGGGTGGCCTGCCTTTGCCTGTCATTTTTTTTTAAATGGACACTAACAATACTATTACACCAATTGAGTGGTGGCACTGTGAAAGTGGGCACAGTATACGCTGTGAGACTGACAACAACAAAAAAGACAGATGTTTTAAAAATCAGAAATTGTTAATTTTTTAAAATATTACAACTTACAAGTACTGTGGCAACAAATATGATTGTTTGGCACTATTTGGCAAATGGGCCTGTCTGGCACACATGCTGGGAGAAAGGAAACTGCAATTCAATGGCACTAGGAGACCAATCCTGTTACAATAAATATGAGTGGTGGCACTAATTGGCTAGTTGGGACTGGCACACAGGCAGGCAGGCAGGAGGAAAATGCAATTCAAGGGCACTAGTAGACTGCAGATTGACAGTCAAAACAGTGATGATTGGCAAATTTTCCAATACTGTTAAAAGAAATATGATTGCTGGCACTAATTGGATAGTTGGGCCTGGCACACAAGCTGGCAGGCAGTAGAAAAGTGCAATTCAATGGCACAAGCAAACTGAGGATTAAGATCAACAATCAAATTTTTTTTAATTTTAATTAGTAACTATACTGTGACAACAATTATGATCGGTGTAAATAGTTGGCAAGACGGCCTGGCACAAAAGGCTGGCAGGCAGGAGGTAGATGCAATTCAAGGACACTAGGAGACTGATTACTGACAGTCAAAACAGTGATGATTGACAATTTTTGCAATACTGTTAAAAGAAATATGATTGCTGGCAACAATTGGCTAGGTGGGCCTGGCTCACAACAGGCTACAAGGCAGCAGGAAAGTGCTATTCAATGGCACCAGCAAACTGAGGATTCTCAAAAACTATTACCAACAATTTTATTTTTTAATTATTAAGAATACTGTCACAACAACTATGATTGGTGTAAATATTTGTCAAGTAGGCCTAGCACACAGGCTTGGAAGGCAGTAGAAAAGTGCAATTCTAGGGCACGAGCAAACTGAGGATTAAGATCATCAACAATCAAGAATTTTTTAATTTTAATTTGTAACTATACTGTGACAACAATTATGATTGGTGTAAATAGTTGGCAAGACGGCCTGGCACAAAAGGCTGGCAGGCAGGAGGTAAATGCAATTCAAGGACACTAGGAGACTGATTACTGACAGTCAAAACAGTGATGATTGACAATTTTTGCAATACTGTTAACAGAAATATGATTGCTGGCAACAATTGGCTAGGTGGGCCTGGCTCACAGCAGGCTGCAAGGCAGGAGGAAAGTGCTATTCAATGGCACCAGCAAACTGAGGATTCACAACAACTATTACCAAATTTTTGCAATACTGTTAAAAGAAATATGATTGCTGGCAACAATTGGCTAGGTGGGCCTGGCTCACAACAGGCTACAAGGCAGCAGGAAAGTGCTATTCAATGGCACCAGCAAACTGAGGATTCTCAAAAACTATTACCAACAATTTTATTTTTTAATTATTAAGAATACTGTCACAACAACTATGATTGGTGTAAATATTTGTCAAGTAGGCCTAGCACACAGGCTTGGAAGGCAGTAGAAAAGTGCAATTCTAGGGCACGAGCAAACTGAGGATTAAGATCATCAACAATCAAGAATTTTTTAATTTTAATTTGTAACTATACTGTGACAACAATTATGATTGGTGTAAATAGTTGGCAAGACGGCCTGGCACAAAAGGCTGGCAGGCAGGAGGTAAATGCAATTCAAGGACACTAGGAGACTGATTACTGACAGTCAAAACAGTGATGATTGACAATTTTTGCAATACTGTTAACAGAAATATGATTGCTGGCAACAATTGGCTAGGTGGGCCTGGCTCACAGCAGGCTGCAAGGCAGGAGGAAAGTGCTATTCAATGGCACCAGCAAACTGAGGATTCACAACAACTATTACCAAAAATTAACATTTTTAATTATTAGAATACTGTCACAACAAATATGATTGGTGTAAATATTTTTTAAGTAGGCCTGGCACACAGGCTTGGAAGGCTGTAGAAAAGTGCAATTCTAGGGCACGAGCAAACTGAGGATTAAGATCATCAACAATCAAGATTTTTTTAATTTTAATTAGTAACTATACTGTGACAAAAAATTAGGATTGATGTAAATAGTTGGCAGCAAGACGGCCTGGCACAAAAGGATGGCAGGCAGGAGGTAGATGCAATTCAAAGACACTAGGAGACTGATTACTGACAGTCAAAACAGTGATGATTGACAATTTTTGCAATACTGTTAACAGAAATATGATTGCTGGCAACAATTGGCTAGGTGGGCCTGGCTCACAGCAGGCTGAAAGGCAGGAGGAAAGTGCTATTCAATGGCACCAGCAAACTGAGGATTCACAACAACTAATACCAAAAATTAAAATTTTTAATTATTAGAATACTGTCACAACATATATGATTGGTGTAAATATTTTTTAAGTAGGCCTGGCACACAGGCTTGGGAGGCTGTAGAAAAGTGCAATTCTAGGGCAAGAGCAAACTGAGTGAGGATTAAGATCATTAACAATCAAGATTTTTTTAATTTTAATTAGTAACTATACTGTGACAAAAAATTAGGATTGGTGTAAATAGTTGGCAAGACGGCCTGGCACAAAAGGATGGCAGGCAGGAGGTCGATGCAATTCAAGGACACTAGGAGACTGATTACTGACAGTCTAAACAGTGATGATTGACAATTTTTGCAATACTGTTAACAGAAATATGATTGCTGACAACAATTGGCTAGGTGTGCCTGGCTCACAGCAGGCTGCAAGGCAGGAGGAAAGTGCTATTCAATGGCACCAGCAAACTGAGGATTCACAACAACTATTACCAAAAATTTTAATTTTTAATTATTAGAATACTGTCACAACAAATATGATTGGTGTAAATATTTTTCAAGTAGGCCTGGCACACAGTCTTGGAAGGAAGTAAAAAAGTGCAATTCTAGGGCACGAGCAAACTGAGGATTAAGATCATCAACAATCAAGAATTTTTTAATTTTAATTTGTAACTATACTGTGACAACAATTATGATTGTTGTAAATAGTTGGCAAGACGGCCTGGCACAAAAGGCTGGCAGGCAGGAGGTAAATGCAATTCAAGGACACTAGGAGACTGATTACTGGCAGTCAAAACAGTGATGATTGACAATTTTTGCAATACTGTTAACAGAAATATGATTGCTGGCAACAATTGGCTAGGTGGGCCTGGCTCACAGCAGGCTGAAAGGCAGGAGGAAAGTGCTATTCAATGGCACCAGCAAACTGAGGATTCACAACAACTAATACCAAAAATTAAAATTTTTAATTATTAGAATACTGTCACAACATATATGATTGGTGTAAATATTTTTTAAGTAGGCCTGGCACACAGGCTTGGGAGGCTGTAGAAAAGTGCAATTCTAGGGCAAGAGCAAACTGAGTGAGGATTAAGATCATTAACAATCAAGATTTTTTTAATTTTAATTAGTAACTATACTGTGACAAAAAATTAGGATTGGTGTAAATAGTTGGCAAGACGGCCTGGCACAAAAGGATGGCAGGCAGGAGGTCGATGCAATTCAAGGACACTAGGAGACTGATTACTGACAGTCTAAACAGTGATGATTGACAATTTTTGCAATACTGTTAACAGAAATATGATTGCTGACAACAATTGGCTAGGTGGGCCTGGCTCACAGCAGGCTGCAAGGCAGGAGGAAAGTGCTATTCAATGGCACCAGCAAACTGAGGATTCACAACAACTATTACCAAAATTTTTAATTTTTAATTATTAGAATACTGTCACAACAAATATGATTGGTGTAAATATTTTTCAAGTAGGCCTGGCACACAGTCTTGGAAGGAAGTAAAAAAGTGCAATTCTAGGGCACGAGCAAACTGAGGATTAAGATCATCAACAATCAAGAATTTTTTAATTTTAATTTGTAACTATACTGTGACAACAATTATGATTGTTGTAAATAGTTGGCAAGACGGCCTGGCACAAAAGGCTGGCAGGCAGGAGGTAAATGCAATTCAAGGACACTAGGAGACTGATTACTGGCAGTCAAAACAGTGATGATTGACAATTTTTGCAATACTGTTAACAGAAATATGATTGCTGGCAACAATTGGCTAGGTGGGCCTGGCTCACAGCAGGCTGCAAGGCAGGAGGAAAGTGCTATTCAATGGCACCAGCAAACTGAGGATTCACAACAACTATTACCAAAAATTAAAATTTTTAATTATTAGAATACTGTCACAACAAATATGATTGGTGTAAATATTTTTTAAGTAGGCCTGGCACACAGGCTTGGAAGGCTGTAGAAAAGTGCAATTCTAGGGCACGAGCAAACTGAGGATTAAGATCATCAACAATCAAGATTTTTTTAATTTTAATTAGTAACTATACTGTGACAAAAAATTAGGATTGGTGTAAATAGTTGGCAAGACGGCCTGGCACAAAAGGATGGCAGGCAGGAGTTCGATGCAATTCAAGGACACTAGGAGACTGATTACTGACAGTCTAAACAGTGATGATTGACAATTTTTGCAATACTGTTAACAGAAATATGATTGCTGACAACAATTGGCTAGGTGTGCCTGGCTCACAGCAGGCTGCAAGGCAGGAGGAAAGTGCTATTCAATGGCACCAGCAAACTGAGGATTCACAACAACTATTACCAAAAATTTTAATTTTTAATTATTAGAATACTGTCACAACAAATATGATTGGTGTAAATATTTTTCAAGTAGGCCTGGCACACAGTCTTGCAAGGAAGTAAAAAAGTGCAATTCTAGGGCACGAGCAAACTGAGGATTAAGATCATCAACAATCAAGAATTTTTTAATTTTAATTAGTAACTGTACTGTGACAAAAAATTAGGATTGGTGTAAATAGTTGGCAAGACGGCCTGGCACAAAAGGCTGGCAGGCAGGAGGTAGATGCAATTCAAGGACACTAGGAGACTGATTACTGACAGTCAAAACAGTGATGATTGACAATTTTTGCAATACTGTTAAAAGAAATATGATTGCTGGCAACAATTGGCTAGGTGGGCATGGCTCACAGCAGGCTGCAAGGCAGGAGGAAAGTGCTATTCAATGGCACCAGCAAACTGAGGATTCACAACAACAATTTTAATTTTTAATTATTAAGAATACTGTCACAACAACTATGATTGGTGTAAATATTTTTAAAGTAGGCCTGGCACACAGGCTTGGAAGGCAGTAGAAAAGTGCAATTCTAGGGCACGAGCAAACTGAGCATTAAGATCACACTAAAATTTTTTTTTATTTAAATTACTAACTATACTGTCTGTGACAACAATTATGATTGGTGTAAATAGTTGGCTAGACGGCCTGGCACAAAAGGCTGGCAGTGGCAGGCAGGAGGTAAATGAAATTCAATGGCACTAGGAGACTGAATATTTGCAGTCCAAAAAATTATGATTTTTTTTTTTTAATTACTGTTACAAGAATTGTGATTGGTGCCACTAATTGGCTACTTGGTCCTGGCAGACAGGCTGGCAGATATGAGTCGTGGATGGTAGGTAGGGCAGCAATTTAACACAGTATGCTGTGTAAGTGACAAAAACACAGGACTGATAGAAAATTAAGTTAGATTACACTAGCAAAATATTTTTAAATTTTAGATTTTAATATTAAAATTATGTTAAGAAGTGCAATGCACATATGACTCTATGAGTGGTCGCACTGGCTGGCTGCTACGTAGGGCAGCAATCATAACAACAGTATGCTGTGTAAGTCAGATAGACAGTTAGATACAGGCCTGATAGAAAATACAATTAGATTACACTAGCATAATGATTTAAAGACTTTTTTTTGGAAATTTTAAGAAAAAGGTTAAGCACATACATATGAGTCGTGGCTGATAGCCTTGGAAGGGCAGCTATTAAAAACAGTAGGCTCTGTAAGTCGGATACACACACGCCTGATAGAAAATACTATTAGATTACACTAGAAAAATGATTGAAATTATTTTTTTGGGGGGGGAATTAAAAAAAGGTTAAACACATATGAGTCGTGGCTCATAGACTAGGGAGGGCAGCAAGTAAACACAGTAGGCTCTCTATGTCAGCAAAACACACAGGCCGGATAGAAAATTATATTAGATTACACTAGCAAACAAATTTAAACTTTTTTTTTTATATTAAAATTAAGGTGAAGAAGAATAGATATTGCTTGGTGGCTGCCTGGCACAGACCAATTAACCAAAAGACTGAAAAAAAAGGAGGTATATTAATGCTGAGTGAGCATGACAGACACAGGCATGATAGTAAATGTAATTAGATTACACTAGCAAAATATATATATATATTTTTTTAAATTTAAAATAATGTTATAAACGGATATTAACACTGGTGGCTGCTGGCTGGCACAGAGCAATGAACCAGAGTATATGCTGTGTGACACTGGCCTGATAGAAAATGAAAACAAATTAGACTAGAAAAATAATAAAATTTTTGGTTTAGTTAAATTTAAACTAATGTTGTTAGGGAGATATCACTGGTGGCAGTAGTCACAGCATATGCTGTGAGCCTTAAACACACAGCTGAAAGCCAGGCAAATGCTAATAAAAAAAAAAACGAAAAAAAAAAAAAAACGGCACGAAATATAGCCCTAAAAAAGGCTTTTTGGGGTACTGTGCTTGCAGCAGAGATGAGTGGAGTCCTTCTGGACTGTAAATACACTAGCCTAGCTATGTTTTTCCTATTAATATCAGGATCAAAAACACAACACGTCCTCTCATTAAAAAAACAAGGTCGTTATGAGTCTAAAATGGCGGATTCCGAGTAGCTGGGAGTGTCTGTGAGGGAGTGTCTGATGTTGATTGGCTCTAATGTGTCAGGCGGCTGTGACATAAAGGGTCAAAGTTTCCACAATGATGACACATAGGGGCGGATCGAACATCGCCATGTGTTCGCCCACAAACGCAAACGCGAACAAGCTATGTTCGCTGTGAACCGTTCGCGGGTGAACAGTTCGGGACATCACTACTTACCGCTACTCTAATACATTTATTAACCCCTAAAGCTAAGTCTAACTTTAACCCTAACACCCCCCTAAGTTAAATATAATTTAAATCTAACGAAATAAGTTAACTCTTATTAAATAAATTATTCCTATTTAAAGCTAAATACTTACCTGTAAAATAAACCCTAATATAGCTACAATATAAATTATAATTATATTGTAGCTATTTTAGGATTAATATTTATTTTACAGGCAACTTTGTATTTATTTTAACCAGGTACAATAGCTATTAAATAGTTAATAACTATTTAATAGTTATCTAGTTAAAATAATTACAAATTACCTGTAAAATAAATCCTAACCTAAGTTACAATTAAACCTAACACTACACTATCAATAAATTAATTAAATAAAATACCTACAATTATCTACAATTAAACCTAACACTACACTATCATTAAATTAATTAAATAAAATACCTACAAATAAATACAATTAAATAAACTAACTAAAGTACAAAAAATAAAAAAGCTAAGTTACAAAAAATAAAAAAATTAATTACAAACATAATAAAAATATTACAACAATTTTAAGCTAATTACACCTACTCTAAGCCCCCTAATAAAATAACAAAGCCCCCCAAAATAAAAAAATGCCCTACCCTATTCTAAAATTAAAATAGAAAAGCTCTTTTACCTTACCAGCCCTTAAAAGGGCCTTTAGCGGGGCATTCCCCAAAGAATTCAGCTCTTTTGCCTGTAAAAAAAAACATACAATACCCCCCCCAACATTACAACCCACCACCCACATACCCCTAATGTAACCCAAACCCCCCTTAAATAAACCTAACACTAAGCCCCTGAAGATCTTCCTACCTTGTCTTCACCATGCCAGGTATCACCGATCGCTCCAGGCTCCGAAATCTTCATCCAAGCCCAAGCGGGGGCTGGAGATCCATCATCCGGCTGAAGTCTTCTATCAAGCGACGGCTGAAGAGGTCCAGAAGAGGCTCCAAAGTCTTCATGCTATCCGGGCAGAAGAGTAGATCCGGACCGGCAACCATCTTCTTCCAAGCAGTGACAAGCGGCATCTTCTATCTTCATCCGATGACAAGCTGCTCCATGTTGAAGACCTCCGGTGCGGATCCATCCTCTTCTTGCGACGTCCTAAGTCCGAATGAAGGTTCCTTTAAATGACGTCATCCAAGATGGCGTCCCTCGAATTCTGATTGGCTGATAGGATTCTATCAGCCAATCGGAATTAAGGTAGGGAAAATCTGATTGGCTGATTGAATTCCATTATTTCATGCCTGAGGAAACGACCGGTTACGGTCGAGAAACGCGTAGCGATACTTTATATGGAATAAATATCTTTTAACTTACACGGAAGTTGTCCTTTTTGCTTTTACCGGCAATTTGCAAGGGTCAAGGTGTCACACTTAACCTGCAGTGTGAATTTAACAAAACAATATCACGTTGGCTGAGAAAGTGAGCGATCCGACACAGGAGTCAGACAGAATCACTCGACCTGCACACAGACGCAGTATACCACAGACATCAGTGTACTAACCACTGTGAGTGTTAGCCGGCTTGTCAGCACCGGTCACAGTACGGTGCATTTCCATTCGGTAAGCATTTTTGATTCATTTTACCTTTGAAGTTGTCTCAAACATATTACGCTATGTGGCGCCCTCTTTCTCAACTTTAACAATATAATTATAATTTATATTGTAGCTATATTAGAGTTTATTTTACAGGTAAGTATTTAGCTTTAAATAGGAATAATTTATTTAATAAGAGTTAATTTATTTCATTAGATTTAAATTAAATTTAATTTAGGGGGGTGTTAGTGTTAGGGTTAGACTTAGCTTTAGGGGTTAATACATTTATTAGAGTAGCGGTAAGGTCCGGTCGGCAGATTAGGGGTTAATACTTGAAGTTAGGTGTCAGCGATGTTAGGGAGGGCAGATTAGGGGTTAATACTATTTATTATAGGGTTAGTGAGGCGGATTAGAGGGGTAAATCAATTTATTATAGTAGCGGTGAGGCCCGGTCGGCAGATTAGGGGTTAATAATTGTAGGTAGGTGGCGGAGACGTTGGGGGCGGCAGATTAGGGGTTAATAAATATAATATAGGGGTCGGCGGTGTTAGGGGCAGCAGATTAGGGGTACATAGGGATAACGTAGGTTGCGGCGGTGTACGGAGCGGCAGATTAGGGGTTAATAAATGTAAGGTTAGGGGTGTTTAGACTCGGGGTTCATGTTAGGGTGTTAGGTGCAGACATAGGAAGAGTTTTCCCATAGGAAACAATGGGGCTGCGTTAGGAGCTGAACGCTGCTTTTTTGCAGGTGTTTGGATTTTTTTCAGCTCAAAATGCCCCATTGTTTCCTATGGGGGAATCGTGCACGAGCACGTTTTTTAAGCTGGCCGCGTCCGTAAGCAATGCTGGTATTGAGAGTTGCAGTGGCGGTAAATATGCTATACGCTCCCTTTTTGGAGCCTAACGCAGCCCTTCTGTGAACTCTAAATACCAGCGATATTTAAAAGGTGCGGGCAAAAAAAAGCACGTGTAGCTAACGCACCCCTTTGGCCGCAGAACTCTAAATCTAGCCGAGCGTTAGCTACGCGGGTCGTTACCGACAAAACTCTAAATCTAGCCGTAAGGGACTGTATATTTAGCACATACCTTTCTGTGAATATCATTTACCCCTGCTCTGATATGTTTGCATTGAAATTAGTCTCACTCTTAGATCACTTATAAATCAAGCTAGGCTTGCATCAATATGTTCTTAGCTAGCATTCCCTAGTATAATAATGCTAACTACACAATATATGTCATATTTACTATTATTGTTATATATATTGTAACAAGAATATTTGGCAACCACTGTCTTCTAGGGTTTAAATGCAATAGAGGACAATCCAGTTAAAGTTTTGAAAACTTTATTTTCTTCCAAAATAGCAAGGTGACTTTAACAGCAGCATACAGTTTGTTCACAGGTAAGGCAAAAGGACAAGCTTCTCTGCACAGGAGCAATAATCATGAGCCACACCTGAGTTTAATTGTCTTTAACAGCTGTAAGGTATTCACAACTAAAAAACACTAATCACTTCCCTGGGGTTTCTTAGCAAAATGGTAAAGTGAAATGTATTAAACTTGGTCTTATATATACTCCCTCTATCACCAAACCAGACTTTCGGTCACACTTCCTCCCCCCAGCTCACACTTGGTGGAGTGAGCAACCATAGACATTAAATAGTGTATCCTTGAAAGACCATCAGCATTGCCCTGCAAAAGACCTGCTCTGTGCTCAACAATGAAATTAAAAGGCTGCAGACTAAGAAACCATAACGATAATCGTTACAAAATCATAAAGTACCATCCAGTTTAGGAACTAACACAATTGGACTGCTCAAATCACTGTATGATTCTTCAATCACCCCAAGTTTTAACATTTTTTCCATCTCCAATTTAATAGCCTCCATACAGGCTTCAGGAACTCTATAGGGTTTAAAGGAAAATTTTTCCCTTGTTCTGTAACTATGTCATGTTTTATTGCGTTAGTTCTCCCTGGCATCATGGAAAAAACCTTTCTGTTCCTTGACCTCTTGCTTTTGATGCACAGATAGGGTTTCAGAAACATTTACCTCTGGCTCAGTAACAGGTATATATGTTGTATTTACCACACACAAAACCTCCCTATCCTTCCAGGGCTTCAGTAAATTAATGTGATTTATCTACTCAGGTTTTCTTCTCCCTGGCTGACTCACCTTATAGTTTACATCACCCACCTTTTCAATTATCTCATATGGGCCATGCTAAGTAGCCAAAAATGTATTTTCTACTGTAGGGACTAAAACTAGTACCCTGTCACCAGGCTGAAACACTCTAACCCTAGAATTACGATTATAACTGTGTTTTTGTGCTTCTTGGGCTTTTCCCATATGTTTCCTAACTATGGGCATGACAGTCTCCATTCGATCCTGCATTTGAGATATATGCTCAATAACACTTATATTATTATACCTCTCTACCAGCCCATCAGTTTGAGGGTGATTGACTGAAGTTTTCAGATGCTTAATATGGAGCAATTTACACAATTCTTTTGTAACCTTAGACATAAAAGGAGTCCCTTGATCTGTCAAAATTTCCTTGGGTATACCCACTCTACTAAACATAAGCATAAGTTCTTTTGCTATAAATTTTGCAGAACTATTACGTAAGGGGACTGCCTCAGGATAGCAGGTTGCATAATCCAGGACAACCATTATAAACTGGTGTCCTCTGGCTGACTTCACCAGTGGACCTATCAAGTCCATGGCAATTCTTTGGAATGGCACATCAATGATTGGTAAAGGCACTAATGGACTATGAAAAACCTTAGTGGTAGCAGTTAGCTGGCACTTGGGACATGAAGAGCAATAATTATTAATGGCCTTAAACACACCTGGCCAGTAAAACCTTCTAAGGACCCTTTCTTTAGTCTTATCCATTCCCAGGTGCCCCCCTAGTATGTGACTGTGTGCAAGATTTAGCACTGTATTACGAAAAACTTGAGGTACCAACAACTGTTTAACAATATATGTGCCCTTTTTGTCTATTCTGTTTAGCAGGTTATTATTTACTTCAAAGTGAGGATAAGGTAATAGATTTTCTGGCTGTGAAATAACACCATTTACAACCCGGATATAATTTCTTGCTTCAGCCAAAGTGGGATCCTCCCATTGGGCACTTTTAAAATTACCACAATTAACCTCAAAATCTAATATATCATCATTGCTTTCTGTACTAACACCTGGCTCATTATTCTGGATAGGCTGGTCTCCTATCAATACAGGCACAGGACAATAAGTTTTACCGTTACTGTTTTCGTCCAAATCAATTTCAGAAAAAGGAAACACAAAATCCTCAATTGTTTCATTCCCTTTGGACTCCTTAGCTGAATGTACTATTAAAGCCCATAATTAAAAAAAACTTAGGAAAATCTCTTCCTTTCACCACCTCATGAGCTAATTTGGTACTAAACCTACCCGATGTTTTAAAGAACCACATTGTGTTTCAAAATTTACAACAGCTGTAGCATATTCACGTTTATCACCATGAACACAAAGAATATTACATTTTATGCATATGATCTATAGTCACATCAGGTACTATACATTTTGCCACTAATGTAACCATACTACCTGAATCAAGTAATGCTTTACACATTCTATAAATTACAGTCACCAAACACATGTGAGAGACATCACTATTATCAGGATGAATACAGTTAGATAGAAATGAGTGCTGCCCTGTATTATCACTTGTACTATAGTCCATCAGTTCATCTTTAAGGGCACAGTCTCTGGCAACATGACCAACCTCATTACACTTAAAACATTTAATACTATAATTAGATTTCCTTCCAGGTTGGTTATATTGAAATGTTCCTCTATCTCCCAGAGGAGTGTTCCTTGTATCTTGTATATATAACTGCTGGTCTCTCACCCCCCTTCCCCATTAAACAGTCTTACCAGTTCTTGTAGAGGAGAGGAGGGTAAATCTGCTGGAGGTAGATGCAAAACTTCTCCTGCCGCAATATACCTTTCCACTAAAGCAATCAATTGGTCTGGAGTTTGAGGGTCACCCTGACTGACCCATCGATGCAGGAAGCAGGGAATCATTGTTGAAAGCAATCCATCACCAATAACTCCACAATCTTATTAGTGGAGTTAACCTCTGGTTGCAGCCATTTCCTGGCAAGGTGAATGAGGTCAAACATCTGTGATCTTGCAGCTTTATCAGATGCATATCTCCAAGAGTGGAATCTTTGAGCACGTACTGCAGAAATCACTCCTAGGCATGCCAGAATCTCAGCCTTCAGCTTGTCATAGTCACTGGCTTGCTCCGGTTCTAGGTCAAAGTAGGCCTTTTGAGGTTCTCCACTTAAAAAAGGTGCAAGTATGCTTGCCCACTCATCTGCTGGCCATCCTTCTCTTTCTGCTGTTCTCTCAAAGGCAAGAAGATACGCCTCAGCATCGTCCGCTGCAGATATCTTTGGAATATAGTGACTAGCTCGTATAACTTTAGAGCCTTGACAGCCACCAGCAGGATCAGAGTTCAGTCTCTCAGATATAGCTTGAATCTCTTGCCGCAAGGTGCATGTGGCGTTCTGCTGTTCCTCACAAACCTTCCTGAATGTTTCTGCTTGAAATGTGACCATCTTAATCATAGCGTTCTCCGTCTGTGCCAACACCAACTGCTGCAGAGCTGCACTATTTTCAGCAACTTTTCTATTGGCCTCCTGTTGCACAGCGGTAGACTGAATCAGTGCTTTAATAACGTCCTCCATGTTGCTTGCAAATTATAAAACCCACAGACATAAAATGTAGCGACCCGCCTTCTCCACCATATGTAACAAGTATCTTTGGCAACTACTGTCTTCTAGGGTTTAAATGCAATAGAGGACAATCCAGTTAACGTTTTCAAAACTTTATTTTCTTCCAAAATAGCAAGGTGACTTTAACAGCAGCAAACAGTTTGTTCACAGGTAAGGCAAAATGACAAGCTTCTCTGCACAAGGTTCCAAAACAGCAAATCTCTGTCGGCATTGTCGGCAGCAATACAAATGTCCTTTACAGAATGTAACAGTAAAAAGAAATCCAGCAAAACATTTAGTACATATTTTTCACAATACATCATATCAGGCCTCCTGCCTGGTTGTAATCTACTTAGCTAGATAAATGCTTCCCTTTTAAACCCTAGGAGCAGTAATCAGGAGCCACACCTGAGTTTAATTGTCTTTAACAGCTGTAAGGTATTCACAACTAAAAAACACTAATCACTTCCCTGGGGTTTCTTAGCAAAATGGTAAAGTGAAATGTATCAAACTTGGTCTAAAATATACTCCCTCTATCGCCAAACCAGACTTTCTGTCACAATATATATATATACACACACATTGGAATCCAAATGCACATCTAATACAAAACAATTGTACCAATGTAAACATACGAATCCAGTATTCAATAATTAATCAGTAAATCATTAAAATATTCACACAATCCTTTTAAAGATGAAAAAATATGTTTTTGAAGGTCTAATAAATATTAGAAAAATGTTTCCATGCATTTATTCATGTAGCTAACTATCTAGCTGTTAAAGTATCCATCTAAGAGAAATCTATTATATGAAAACATAGTATAATCATTCATATAACAACAAAAAAAAACTATATATATATATATATATATATATATATATAGATAGATAGATAGATAGATAGATAGATAGATAGATAGATAGATAGATAGATAGATAGATAGATAGAAAATCTAGTTATGATGCATTGGCTACAAACTATCGGCGAGATTACGAGTTTTGCGTTATGAGTGGTGCGGTGCTAACGAGCACTTTATTCTCACTTCTCACTTACATACAGCGCTGGTATTACAGGTTTTTACAAACCCAGCGTTAAAAGGCAAGAAGTGAGCGTAGAGCAAAATTTTGCTCCACACTTCACGCCAATACCAGCGCTGCTTAAGTCAGCGGTGAGCTGGTCGTACGTGCTCGCACACGATTTCCCCATAGGAATCAACGGGGAGAGCCAGCTGAGAAAAAGTCTAACACCTGCAAAAAAGCAGCGTAAAACTCAGTAACGCAGCCCCATTGATTCCTATGGGGAAACTAAATTTATATTTACACCTAACACCCTAACATGAACCCTGAGTCTAAACACCACTAATCTTACACTTATTAACCCCTAATCTGCTGCCCCCGGCATCAGTGGCGTCACTAGGGGGGGGCGGGGGGGGCGGGCCGCACCCGGGTGACACCCTCCAGGGGGTGACACCAAAAAAAAAAAAAAAAAAAAAAATTTTTTTTTTTTTTTTTTTTTTTAATTTTATTGAAATTCAAAGAAATACAATGTTGAGATGCATAGATTATTTTATTAGAGGCTGGCATTTGTGAACATTAGTGGGACTGGGGAAGTTGTAGACACACAATTTTTTTGCCCCTTGAGCCAGTGCTGCAATTTCAACAAATAGTTTTCCCGGCTGCTTTTGCTTGTTTGTACTTTGCTCCTCCCCTGCCCAATTTCACTATGAATGTTGTGGGTGTGCTGTGGGGCTTGCAAAGTTGCGCTGCTAGCCTAAACCTGCCTGTTTATCTGTGCTCACTGCTCAGTGACATGCGGCCCAGGGCTGTGCACTGACAGACTTGGAACAGAGTCAGAGAGCAGAATTTTCATAGTTTGCGTGCCTAAACCTTTTCTTCAGTGATTTATTTTAGAGTGCTCTGTTTATCTTTTATTTGATGTTCTGCTGAGCCAGGGAGCAGCTCTAGGCATGAGCTTCCTAATTAATGCAGTGCAGTTTACATATTTTGTATGTGTGTGTCTGAGTTTTTGTGTGTCTCAGTGTTTTTGTGTGTGTGTTTTTGTGTGTGTGTTTTTGTGTGTGTGTCTGAGTGTGTTTCCGAGTGTTTGTGTGTGCATCTGAGTATGTGTTTAAGTGTGTCTGAGTGTTTGTATGTGTGTTTGCCTGTGTTTTTGTGTATGTCTGCTTTCTGGGGGGGGGGGGGGGGGTGACACCATGACTTACCGCACCGGGTGACACCAACCCTAGTGACGCCACTGAAAGCAGACTCTGCATAAACTATGTAATTTTCCATGGGAGTTTTGCCAGGGATCCCACTCCAGCATGCGACAGTCCAGGTGTTAGTACCCTTGAAACAACTTTTCCATCACTATTGTGGCCAGAAAGAGTCCTTGTAGGTTTTAAAGTTCGCCTGCCTATTGAATTCAATGGCGGTTCGCGACATCACTAGCGGTAAGGTCCGGTCGGCAGATTAGGGGTTAATACTTGAAGTTAGGTGTCGGCGATGTCAGGGAGGGCAGATTAGGGGTTAATACTATTTATTATAGGGTTAGTGAGGCGGATTAGGGGTTAATAAATTTATTATAGTAGCGGTGAGGTCCGGTCGGCAGATTAGGGGTTAATAATTGTAGGTAGGTGGCGGCAACGTTGGGGGCGGCATATTAGGGGTTAATAAATATAATATAGGGGTCGGCGGTGTTAGGGGCAGCAGATTAGGGGTTCATAGGGATAACGTAGGTTGCGGCGGTGTGCGGTCGGCAGATTAGGGGTTAAAAATTTTTATTAGAGTGGCGGCGATGTGGGGGGACCTCGGTTTAGGGGTACATAGGTAGTTTATGGGTTTTAGTGTACTTTAGAGCACAGTAGTTAAGAGCTTTATAAACCGGCGTTAGCCCAGAAAGCTCTTAACTACTGACTTTTTACTGCGGCTGGAGTTTTGTCGTTAGATTTCTAACGCTCACTTCAGCCACGACTCTAAATACCGGTGTTAGAAAGATCCCATTGAAAAGATAGGATACGCAAATGGCGTAGGGGGATCTGCGGTATGGAAAAGTCGCGGCTGGAAAGTGAGCATTAGACCCTTTCCTGACTGACTCTAAATACCAGCGGTAGCCCAAAACCAGCGTTAGGAGCCTCTAACGCTGGTTTTGACGGCTAACGCCAAACTCTAAATCTAGCCGGCTGGCTTTTTTTCCCCCGCACCTTTTAAATACCGCTGGTATTTAGAGTTCACAGAATGGCTGCGTTAGGCTCCAAAAAAGGAGCATAGAGCATATTTACCGCCACTGCAACTCTAAATACCAGCGGTGCTTACGGACGCGGCCAGCTTCAAAAACGTGCTCGTGCACGATTCCCCCATAGGAAACAATGGGGCAGTTTGAGCTGAAAAAAACCCTAACACCTGCAAAAAAGCAGCGTTCAGCTCCTAACGCAGCCCCATTGTTTCCTATGGGGAAACACTTCCTATGTCTGCACCTAACACCCTAACATGTACCCCAAGTCTAAACACCCCTAACCTTACACTTATTAATCCCTAATCTGCTGCCCCTGCTATCGCTGACACCTGCATATTTTTTTTAACCCCTAATCTGCCACTCCGTACACCGCCGCAACCTACGTTATCCCTATGTACCCCTAATCTGCTGCCTCTAACACTGCTGACCCCTATATTATATTTATTAACCCCTAATCTGCCCCCCCCCCCACAACGTCGCCGCTATCTACCTACAATTATTAACCCCTAATCTGCCGACCGGACCTCACCGCTACTCTAATAAATGTATTAACCCCTAAAGCTAAGTCTAACCCTAACACTAACACCCCCCTAAGTTAAATATAATTTTATTCTAACGAAATAAAATAATTCTTATTAAATAAAATAATCCTATTTAAAGGTAAATACTTACCTGTAAAATAAACCCTAATATAGCTACAATATAAATTATAATTATATTGTAGCTATTTTAGGATTTATATTTATTTTACAGGCAACTTTGTATTTATTTTAACTAGGTACAATAGCTATTAAATAGTTAATAACTATTTAATAGCTACCTAGTTAAAATAAATACAAAATTACCTGTAAAATAAATCCTAACCTAAGTTACAATTAAACCTAACACTACACTATCAATAAATTAATTAAATAAAATACCTACAATTATCTACAATTAAACCTAACACTACACTATCAATAAATTAATTAAATACAATACCTACAAATAAATACAATTAAATAAACTAACTAAAGTACAAAAAATAAAAAAAGAACTAAGTTACAAAAAATAAAAAAATATTTACAAACATTTTAAAAATATTACAAAAATTTTAAGCTAATTACACCTACTCTAAGCCCCCTAATAAAATAACAAAGCCCCCCAAAATAAAAAAATGCCCTACCCTATTCTAAAATACAAATAGAAAAGCTCTTTTACCTTACCAGCCCTTAAAAGGGCCTTTTGCGGGGCATGCCCCAAAGAAAACAGCTCTTTTGCCTGGAAAAAAAAACATACAATATGTTTATACAATGGAATCAGCCAATCAGATTCAAGTTCAATCCGATTGGCTGATTGGATCAGCCAATCAGATTGAGCTCGCATTCTATTGGCTGATCGGAACAGCCAATAGAATGCAAGCTCAATCTGATTGGCTGATTGGATCAGCCAATCGGATTGAACTTGAATCTGATTGGCTGATTCCATCAGCCAATCAGAATTTTCCTACCTTAATTCCGATTGGCTGATAGAATCCTATCAGCCAATCGTAATTTGAGGGACGCCATCTTGTATGACGTCCCTTAAAGGAACCATCATTCTGTGTTAGGACGTCGGAAGAAGAGGATGGATCCGCGCCGGAGGTCTTGAAGATGGAGCCGCTCGTCGTCGGATGGAAGAAGATCGAAGATGCCGCTTGGATGAAGATGTCTACCGGTCCGGATCTCCTCTTCTGCCCGGATAGGATGAAGACTTCTGCCCGATGATGGACCTCTTCAGCCGGATCATGGACATCTTCAGCCCCCGCTTGGGCTTGGATGAAGACTTCGGAGCCTGGACCGATCGGTGATACCCGGCGACATGAAGATAAGGTAGGAAGATCTTCAGGGGCTTAGTGTTAGGTTTATTTAAGGGGGGTTTGGGTTAGATTAGGGGTATGTGGGTGATGGGTTGTAATGTTGTTGTTTTTTTCCAGGCAAAAGAGCTGAATTCTTTGGGGCATGCCCCGCAAAAGGCCCTTTTAAGGGCTGGTAAGGTAAAAGAGCTTTTCTATTTGTATTTTAGAATAGGGTAGGGCATTTTTTTATTTTGGGGGGCTTTGTTATTTTATAAGGGGGCTTAGAGTAGGTGTAATTAGCTTAAAATTGTTGTAATATTTTTATAATGTTTGTAAATATTTTTTTATTTTTTGTAACTTAGTTCTTTTTTTATTTTTTGTACTTTAGTTAGTTTATTTAATTGTATTTATTTGTAGGTATTGTATTTAATTAATTTATTGATAGTGTAGTGTTAGGTTTAATTGTAGATAATTGTAGGTATTTTATTTAATTAATTTATTGATAGTGTAGTGTTAGGTTTAATTGTAACTTAGGTTAGGATTTATTTTACAGGTAATTTTGTATTTATTTTAACTAGGTAGCTATTAAATAGTAAATAACTATTTAATAGCTATTGTACCTGGTTAAAATAAATACAAAGTTGCCTGTAAAATAAATATTAATCCTAAAATAGCTACAATATAATTATAATTTATATTGTAGCTATATTAGGATTTATTTTACAAGTAAGTATTTAGCTTTAAATAGGAATAATTTATTTAATAAGAGTTAATTTATTTCGTTAGATTTAAATTATATTTAACTTAGGGGGGGTGTTAGTGTTAGGGTTAGACTTAGCTTTAGGGGTTAATACATTTATTATAGTGTTGGCGAGGTGCGGTCGGCAGATTAGGGGTTAATACTTGAAGTTAGGTGTCGGTGATGTTAGGGATGGCAGATTAGGGGTTAATACTATTTTTATAGGGTTAGTGAGGCAGGAGTGAGGCGGATTAGGGGTTAATAACTTTATTATAGTAGCGGCGAGGTCCGGTCGGCATATTAGGGGTTAATAAGTGTAGGTAGGTGGCAGCGACGTTTGGGGTGGCAGATTAGGGGTTAATAAATATAATATAGGGGTCGGTGGTGTTAGGGGCAGCAGATTAGGGGTACATAGGGATAACGTAGGTGGCGGCGGTGTGCGGTCGGCAGATTAGGGGTTAAAAAATTTTAATAGAGTGGCGGCGATGTGGGGGGACCTCGGTTTAGGGGTACATAGGTAGTTTATGGGTGTTAGTGTACTTTAGAGCACAGTAGTTAAGAAATTTATGAACCGGTGTTAGCCCAGAAAGCTCTTAACTCCTGGCTTTTTTCTGCGGCTGGAGTTTTGTCGTTGGATTTCTAACGCTCACTTCAGCCAAGACTCTAAATACCGGCGTTAGAAAGATCCCATTGAAAAGATAGGAAATGCAATTGGCGTAGGGGGATCTGCGGTATAGAAAAGTTGCGGCTGGAAAGTGAGCGTTAGACCCTTTCCTGACTGACTCCAAATACCAGCGGTAGCCCAAAACCAGCGTTAGGAGCCTCTAACGCTGGTTTTGACGGCTAACGCCAAACTCTAAATCTAGGCAGTAGTGTGATATAGAAAAAAAATATCTATAGATATATGGACCCCAGCTCATCAAATTGAACCAATTCAAACACAAAACTGTAGTCTGAACTTCTAACATAGAACATTGTTCAGATATGATTAAAGGGGAAAAGCTGTAGAACCACTTTCAGACCCATTATATTTGAAAATGCCAGCACTATATAAGCAGTAGCTAAAGAAAGATATCCAGATAATCCTATCCTTGAGTAATAGGGACAACTATAGCATTTTAGAAACGGCAATTTGAATAGACGTGGAAGGGATATAATCTATCCCACTGTCTGCTGGGAAAAATAATCTTAGCTAGGTGCAAGACAGTTGGAATAAAGCCTATGAAAGAGGGGAGAAAATATGCATGTTAGATAGCACTATAGAGTTAAAATATCTCAGCTATATCAACCTTATGTAGTTGATTATAAGGTAGATTTAACTAATCTAACTATGTGGGGGTAAACAAGAAAAAAAAGAATTAGAAGATTTAAGGACCTGAAAATGAGGGCCTGTGCCTTTCGAGTTTTAATAGTAAAAAAAATACCTTTATCCTACAATACTCCATCCCACTGACCTGCCGCTGACAGTAGGTCTGGGAAGATGTCCCTTAAGCAACAAAGGCCTCTGGCTAGACGATAATAAGTTTAAAGGGATATTAAATCCACATTTTTTCTTTCATGATTCAGATAGAGCATGCAATTTTAAGCAACTTTCTAATTTACTCCTATTATCAATTTTTCTTTGTTCTCTTGCTATCTTTATTTGAAAAAGCAGGAATGTAAGAGTCGTCCCATTTTTGGTTTAGCATCTAAATAGCGCTTCCTGATTGGTGGTTAAATGTAGCAAACCAATCAGCAACTCTACCCAGGTGCTGAACGAAAAATGGGCTGGCCCCTTACCTTACATTCCAGCATTTTCAAATAAAGATATCAAGGGAACGAAAAAAAATTGTTAATAGGACAAAATTAGAAAGGTGCTTAAAATTGCATGCTCTATTTGAATCATGAAAGAAAAAAATGTGGGTTTAGTATCCCTTTAAGTCCCAATGTCTAAATAAACGTAGTCCCTATGTCAGCTTTATAACATACCTGACAGGAATACAAAAAATAGAACTCCTTGAACTCCATACAATAAATTAAACATAACTAGAACTGGTTGAACACCCCAACATACTACGTTTAGCCATATATTGTCTAAATACAACTGTAAAGCATATATGCAGAAAAATAGCATACTGTACATTAAGATGAATTAGAGCTAAGATTGCAGCATAGAAAATAGCAATGTATACATATTTAAATAAATAACATCCCCTAATGTTTTCACAATACAGGTGGCCCTCGGTTTAAGCCGGTTCAATTTGCGCCATTTCAGAATAACAACCTTTTTTTTCAGTCATGGGACAGCTATTGAAATGCATTAAAAATCAGTGCGCTAATTAAAATAGCCAGTAGGTGGAGCTGTCCGCTTGTGTTTCAGCAAACTTAAGCTAGTTTAACAGCCTGAAATTGTTCTGTGTACACAGATCAGACAAGACCTATTGAGCAAGATCTTGCAGCCACTTCCCTATTATCTTCCTGTCCAACTGCTTGAGGTGAGGGCATAGAATAGGTGCAGAACCAAGATTATCTAACATGCTAACAATGCAGAGAACTGATTGCAGAAAAATGCAAGTAAAAAAAGTTTTTGTTCATTAAACTTAGTTTGATGATGATGCAATCTGTTGTGTAATTATTTTATTAGGTGATGTTTAGCAAATGTTTTTGTTCATTAAACTTAGTTTGATGATGATACAATCTATATTATTAGGTTTATAATGCTGTTTAGTATTAAAAGTCTTCATTTCAAACCTTTAAAAATAATGTATTAGGTGTTACTTCTGACAATTTTGAGAGGGGCCTGGAACCTAACTCCCTCACTTCCCATTGACTTACATTATAAACTGGGTTTCAATTTACAACGGTCTCGATTTACAACCATTCCTCCTGGAACCTAACCCCGGTGTAAACTGAGGGCTACCTGTATATTCATTAAAGAACTAGACTGCATATGAGCTTGAGAGAGTCCCATAAGGTGCAATCTTGCAGCAAGACTGACAGGTAAAGGTAACAGTATGACAAAATTACTGAAGGGCCGAGGTAAACATAAAGAATAATACACTTATTAGCCACTCCAACTCTACTAGATGTCAAATGCATCTCCCTGTAAAAACTATGCAAAAGACAGGTTGCGTAGCTGAGCACTCAATTATCAAACCTCTCGCACATTCTCTTTTCAAAATCCTCCAAAAGGTCTTTAACTACTGTATAAAGTTATTGTATATTTATATTGGAAAAAGGTTGTAGTTTGTTTCTATGTCTACAATATTAGCAAATGAATGACAAATTAGTAGACACCTTACTTCTGCTTTACCCAACAAGCTGGGGTTGTTGTGATCTGTTTTGTAGGCCACCACCTAACATCCAACAGTCTGGAACAGACCACAAGAGTTGGAATGTAATAAACGATATATAAACTCACTCAGATCACTTTCATTTATCCAAATATATCACTTTTGATGATAAGGTATTCCAATGATAATTGGTGGATCATATACTCCCTTGCGCTTCTGGTATTTTAGCCTGCTATGGCTCTGTAATATATTTTAATATTTCTTGTTTTACTACTTTCATTTACTCACACAGTCAGTTGGCTAACTACTGGGTGGGACAAAAAATTCTGAGTTTAACATGAATTTGTTGTGTTTGCTTCCTTCCTTGTATTAAGTGATATAATAAGTTACATTTCCAATGAAAAGCAAAAACATTCAGTTGAAATACATTAAATAGTGGATGTAATTAAAAGATAATTGTTTGCTCTTTACAGACACTGGATACTTTAGTGCTGCCTAATGTTAAGACAGGATTAACCAGGTAGAAACTGTAGTACTGTATAGGGTCAATCAGTTAGCTCAGGTCTAATTACACAACACTTTATTTGTGGCTATAAGTATATGTGTTACCTATGTATTAGTAGGACTAGAAAACAGAGAAGGGAACACTGTGTGGTGGTAGCCAATAGCCAGGCAGCCAGGTTTTAGGTGCAGTTATGAATGAGTAGGCAAGGAATTACCATTGAGTGAAAAGACATCCATGCTTATTATGTGATCTTGTTTTAAAACTTCAGCAGGGTAGATTCCGTTCGGGATGGGTAATGCAGCTTCAGATATTACCTATTGGATACTCATTAAAGTGTAATTATTGTCCTATTACAGGGCCTTGAAAGCAGAAACTCTCCTACATTGTTATCTTTCTACTAAATTGGCACCATACCCTGCTGCTCCTCTGTTGCCCAAGTTACCCCCCTGCACACTTGTACTACTGATGCTGCTCCAACTTGTGACTATTTCAAATAAAACTGTGACACTGTGTCCTGTCCAAGGTGTTAGGCCCATGAAATTGCTGTGGATTAGTTGTCGTATTCCCCCATGTCCTGCTGCCCTGGGTGCCTGACTGCCTATTGGTACTGCTGCTGCTGTCCAAGGTGTTAGGCCCATGAAATTGCTGTGGATTAGTTGTCGTGTTCCCCCATGTCCTGCTGCCCCTATGCTGCCCTGGGTGCCTGACTGCCTATTGGTACTGCTGCTGCTTCACCAAGTTTTAGGTAACACTCCCGCTCTGTATACAGTGTAAGGGCCATTCCTTGCTTTGACTTTCTTTGCCTTACACTCCATGCCCTGCTGCCCTGTGTGCCACCAGCCTCCTTGTACTGCTGCTGCTACTGCAGCTTCAACTTGTGACAAATTTAGATAAGTCTGACACTATATTCATGACATGAGGCCTATTTCTTGCTGTGACGTTGTTAACCTCCTATGGTGCACATCTGTCTATTTGTACTGCTGTTGCTGCTGCTAGAGCCCACACAGGTAACAATTTTAGATAATACCGATACTGTATTAATAAGAGAAAAGTGCACACTTTGCGTTGACTTTTTTGTTGTCTTATTACACCCTGTCCAGCTGCCTGTCTGGTGCCCATGTGTCCTGCTACACCCTAACATTGTCTGAAACCTTCTATGCTCATATTTGCTGGTATCCAGCTACTCCTATTATGCTCTTAAGCTGTTACCCATAGGAATGAAGGGGGGATTTAGTTAATAACCAAAATAATTTTTATCAAAATTCAGCCAAACCAAATGATCCATTCTACTAAATTTGGGTGGAATTAAAAAAAAATTGTGACAAACTATTTGTCTGAAACAAACTAAGAATATATGTTTATACTTGATATGAGAATGTTTGCCTGTATATTACAGCAGTTAGTATAGCAGTTACTGAAGGGCTGGAGGGATATAATATTTTTTTATTTAAATGTTTTGTAAATTAACGTTTACAAAGTTTATCCTAGTCAAAACACATCAATACTATTTCCTCTGCATCTTCTTTGTGATTGATACCAGTTTGAACGCCCTGTGAGTGGCTGAAGATAGTAAGTTTGTGCTCATTTCCAGACTTGGAATTATAGCATTTTACAGTACATACTGAGATACAAGGACTCATTTTAGCCTATGCAAACAAGGCACTTGCCTAGGGCAGCAGATTTGGGGGGATGGCAGAACTTTTTGAGTCTCACTACATACACACACACTCACCATATAGGCACATACACGCCAACTTGAACATAAACGTTTACTTTTGAAATGCCATAAAAAAAGTTACGTTACACTCTCACCAAAAATTTTGGCCAGTATTTAACACTTACACTCGAGCGCTAACTCCGCTAAAAGTAAGCTTTTTGCGTGCTTCGGGTAGTGCACATATTAGAAGTTAAAAGTAAACGTTTTTTGCTCCCGCGCTAACCTGATGCGCAAAAATAGCCAATCTTAGAATATTATGTGTGCAATAACCTATTACCTTCACATAGAAGAATATCTTCTATTTATTCATAAATACATATTTCTATATATATTTGATGGCATTTTGGTAAAAATTTTATTTTTTACCTATATAAATAGACTCTACTATTCAGGGATGCATACAACCTATACTAACCTTCCTATTTCCACTGCTATCCCCTTGAACCCCTTAGCCTGTAAGCCTATTAGCCCAGCTGTTTGTAGTTCACCTTTATAGGGACCGACTACAACAGCGCAACTCTCGGCTGGGCCCTCTACCCATTTGATCCCTGTAAATGTGATCTTGTATACCCTATGTTTATAGCGCTGCAGAATTTGTTGCCGCTCTGCAAATACCTGATAATAATAATATAAATATATAGGAATATCTATTTAGCCTATGTGAAGAACAATGGAATGTGAAATATTTACAGTAAATACTTTATTAAATATAAATATTGCATAAATATGCTTATTTATGTTTTGTTCCACTTAACTGCAAACGGCTCCAATGCACTTATTTAAATGTCTTTATATGTGTACATATTTAGTTATGTGTTTATATGTGTATATATGTCTGTAAAAAAATAAATATACATATAAATACATAAAAACATATGTACACACATACATACATATATCTATACATACATATACACAGGGCTTTTTTTGTAGGCGTACTGACCGGTACTCAGTACCCCAACTCATAACCGGTAATATTTGTAATAATCATGTAAATACTTTAGTTTTCAAAAGAGGGGGCTGCAAAATACATCAAACATTATAAATAATGTTGTCCCTTTGCTTTTTGCAAAAAAAGTACTGCATAAACATATTTAGACATGCATATTTATGTATCTCAAGTCCTTTGCCTGCCTTATTTTTTCACCTGAGATCTCATATCTTTGAGCCCTTATAATTTTTTTGTGCAATATTTTTTTTAATAATTTGTATTCGATAGTGTTATTATGAGTGTACTTTGTAGTGTATTTTTCATACAAATCCGCACAAAAATCTAAACTGCTCAATATGGTGAGCTGGGCCCATATTGAGCAGTTTAGATTTTTGTGCGTTTTTTTATGGTGGATGGGGTTTGTGAGAATGAGAGCAGACGAACATTAGTGTTCTCATCACTGTGAAAAGTTGAAAAGATATTCAATGCACACTTGTTAAACAATAAAGAATCTCAGAAAATTCTTTCTAAGTCTCAGGTGCTGCTGGGATTTGTTATTAATAAATAGTTTAGTGTTCAGTTAACTTCTGTGCTCTGAATTAGTATAATTGTTAGAGCAACAGCTTAAGACTTTGACAAATCAGGTTTGATTCCCATTAAAGGGAAATACATTTTTATAGAAATTTTAGTATTTTATTCCCCTACAGTATCTTATTAACTTCAACATTTTGGGGATTTTATAATTTATTGTAAACTAGTGAGTTTAATATATATTTTAATTAGCAAATAATTTTTATTTGTTATATTAAAATGTCAAATAAAAATATTAAAGATGTTTCTAATAAGACAATACAAGATATTATATCTTCCATGGCTACTCTCCAGCAGCAAATGCAGTCTGTTATGGCAGCAGTTAATGATTCTGGTAGCACTCCCAGAAAAGCAGATTTTAAAAGAAAGCATTTAAATATTAATGATAATTTGTCTCCTAAAATTTTTGCTGAAAAAGTAAATATATGTCTGCCTGGTTCAGACATTGGCCCCTATTTATGAAAGTCTGGCGGACCTGATCCGACAGTGCGGATCAGGTCCGCCAGACCTCGCTGAATACGAAGAGCAATACGCTCTCCGTATTCAGCATTGCACCAGTAGCTCACAAGAGCTGCTGGTGCAACGCCGCCCCCTGCAGACTCGCGACCAATAGGCCGCCAGCAGGGGGGATGTCAATCAACCCGATCGTACTCGATTGGGTTGATTTCCGGCGATGTCTGACCGCTGCTTCATAACTGCTGTTTCTGGCAAGCCTGCAGGCTCGCCAGAAACACGGGGCATCAAGCTCCATTCGGAGCTTGAAAGATAAGCCCCAGTGAGTCTGCGTTTCATAAAAAAATTCAGGATTTCTCTTCTGAGGATTCTGATCCTGTTATAGACAAATCATTAAAACAAAAATCTAAGCGCAAAAGTAGCGTTGACTTTGATTCAACATCTGAGTCGGATGGCTCCAATTTTTCTGAGAATTTAAATATAAAGTTAGATAATGATGAAGCATATGAGGATGTTTCAGACTCTTCATCCTCTAATGGTGATTCACCTAAATATAAAAGGTCTAAGAAATCCAAAAAAATCTAAAAAAAAACTAGATTGATAGATAATACTGGAGAATTATACGTGGATCCGGATGATATTGAACATCAGAGATCTTCTAATTGGAGACCTTCTAAAAGGGTAGCTAAATTCATTAAGAAAAGAAATGTCTCTGGACCCACAGGTTGAAAACAGTAGTTTACTTTATTATCCAATTGTTGTAAAAACAGAAGGTGAACACACACAATCCAAAGGTGTATGCAGGTTCGGTCTTAGGCGTTTCGGCGATAGCTTACGCCTTAATCATAGACCATACCTGAACCTCATACACCTGGGGCTTATATCAACCATTTTGTGCCCTCCCATTTGTTAAGCATTTACTCAGTATAGTCATAGTACAAAAAATCTTAAAGAGACAGAGAAACATACATTTGATACATATAAGTGATATATAAAAGAATCACATTAGGTAAACATATATTTGTCTTTAATACAAAACTTCAAGAAAAGATAGGAAATATATATTATATTTAGAATTTTAAATTGAACTTTTAGGCAGATGTTTTAACACTATAGTTAAATTAATGCAGTCTTTAGCTTTGGAGCTTTAGAAGTTATTATCTGGTTGGCTCGACAAGAGCAAACTTTTTATAATCAATTTTTTCACAGAAGAAAATATATTCATGGGTTAGACTTATTTAAAATTAAAAAAAGGAGAGTTTTTACCACACACTATAATCAGTGATGCAACTTAGGTTTAAATTCTTTCCATTTTTTGTTTTATAATTTCATTCAAGACCATAAAAGTATTCTCTATTTGGTCTATCAATTTTAAATCCTCATGTTCAAGTTTTGTACACTAAAATGGAAAAATTACACTTTTACTCTTTAATCGATAATGCAGCTTAGGTTTCAATTTATAACATTTCTTATTTTGTTATTTATCTCAGAGCCATTAAAGTGATATCTATTTAAACAATAAACTTTGAGCTCCTCAAGTCAGGTTTTTACACTTAGGTAAAGAAATATGGAAACCGGCTCCCTGGAAGCAGTGTCCGCGAACTGTGGAAGTATAGTGGAAGGACAGAATTTAACCTACCGGTATCGGTAAGACCTCACGCCTGAGAGCGATTGAATAGAGGCATCCGGTGTAAAGTGGTGAGTGCCCTGCTAATAGGGCTGTTACTGTTTAACGCTACACTGAAGCTGCATTGTTTTTTATATGAGGAACTGTTGCTGGGTTATTCGCCATATTTGCTGATTTCTACTAGAAGATTCAGTGCTATTTTAAGTCCGCATATCGGCTGTATATGGAGCAAGACCTGAATTGCCTAGTTCATCCCAAGCTACTCCTGAGATTGATCTTAATTTGTTAAAATTTATAGGTATAAAAAATGTCAATATCCACAAAAGGTCCTGAGAGGTTCTTAAAGGCCTGTCGGGATAAATTATTGGACACTTTAGGCCCAGTCACTAAACTTCTAGAATTGTCAGAAGATGCAATTACTAGTGAAACCCAAGTGACTCTAATGCAGCTTTGTCATGCCAAAGAAGACATATTTTTTTTTTTTTAAACTTTATTTATGAAAAATCCAAAACATGCACGGCAAGTACAGTCACGGTAATACGGATGCTTTGTCATATACATATACACAAAATCGAGTTTATAAAGACTGTAGTATAAAATAAGAGTTGGTAATGAGGTTTATATGCATATAATCGGATCCAATTTTTTTCAGAATATTTTCTACATACAAACAAAAAAAACACAATAACTAAAAACACTAACATTACTTACCCAGAACGCCTCCGGATCCCCCCCACACAAGCCGGCACAAAGGAAGCTGTGGGAGTCAAGAGGGCTCTAAATTGTATTTATATTTATAGTCATATTCATAGGGAGGGTATTAATGGACCTGACCAGAAGATAGGCACCGGTTGCCTTTGAGATTTTCACTTAAGACATACAGGCTGTTTTTAAATGGCAAGATAACTCTGTCCCTGACCAAATCCGGCAAGTGTAACAAGTAGACCTCCCATTTAAGGAGAAATATTTTTATTCTTTTTTCAGGGTCCTCCTTTGTGTCTGCCTGTTCAATTAACATTTCAGTATGTATGTTCCTGAGTAATTGCTGAAAGGGCAGGGAACAATTGCCCACCCACTCCTTTAAAATGATCTGTTTAGCTAGCATAAGGACTGTGGTTATAAAGATGTCCTATGTGAATGTCATGTCTTTTGGTATCAAAAAAATCACATGATGTGCTGTGAGGGGTACCCTTTGCTTAGTTAATTTGGTTAGCCAGTATGAAATTTTTTGCCAAAACCTCTGTACGTTAGGGCAATCCCACAACAAATGAATCCAGTTAGGGGAATCACAGCTACACTTATTGCAAAAAATTTTAGCCCCCGGAACCAATTTAGCACGCAGGCCAGGTGTAATATAGGATTGGTGTAAGAATTTCATATGCGACTCTCTCAGACTCTCGGAAATAGTGCAGGAATGTGCCTTCCCAAAACTACCAGCAATTAAGGCAGTGTCTACCTCCAGGTCGCCAAAGTGTGACCACTTCGACATAATCCCCGCAAAGCAGAGTTTTCAAAATGGCGAAGCAGGAGGTCATATGTGTATGATAGTCTGTAAGATCCTTGTTTTGCTAGGGCACAACGTTTGTCTAGATTTGATGACTCTCTGGATAACAATCCCTTTGATACCAATTTAAAAATATAATGTCTGCATTGAAAATATGCCACCTTGTGATGGAAGACCGTAACGGTTCTGCAATTCCTGAAAAGACACTATTTCAAAAGTTAATGGTTGGAGGAGTTGATGAAGTTTAGTGAGTTGCAGTTGCTGCCATGTTTGAAATATCTTTGTTGTGTAACCGGGTAGAAAAATGAGGTTGCTCTGAATTGGCAGATATCTACTGGCCGACTGCTTCACTCCCCAAAGTCTACAGATCTTGGCCCAGGCTCTCAGAGGATCTTTAAACAATATGTGGTTTTGGATAAGTGGGGATAATGATTTGAGGTCTGCATGGGGCAAAAAAGCCAGATGTAATGCAAAGTCTTTACGCCTCTTAGTAACCTCCACCGAAAAGTCTTGGAATAACAAGAGACGGTGATCTTCATAATTGACTTATTTTGCAGATCTGTAGGCTCTTAGGATGGCTAGTTTGTCCTGAAAGTTCAGGCATTTAAAGATTACTTGACGTGGTTTCCTCCCTGGAGTTTTCCAGGTACCTGTTTGGGCCTATACGATGTGATCTCTCGATATCTAGTGGTATGCAGTCCTGGGGCATTCCCAGAAGTTTAGGAAGGGTGGAGGCAGCAAATTCCAGCAGATCCCTGTCCTTGATAGACTCCGGAACTCCTACAATACGTATGTTGTTTCGCCTGCTGCAGTTCTCTAAATCTTCCACTTTGTCTTGTAGTTGTTGGTTCTGCTTCAAAATGTGTTTTAAAGATATTTCTGATTCTTGTTGCCTATCTTCAACACCAGAAATTCTTTGCCCTGCAGCGGACATACGTGAGGAAAACATTTGCACCTCACTGGTTAGCGTATCTACCCCAACCTGTAGAGTGTCTATCTTTAGCAAGAAGAATGCTTTGAGTTCCTGCAATAGTGGTGTGTGATATCCTGATGAGTTTCCTTCAGTATCTGATAGTGAGGCATTTGCATGAGCTTCTGTAGTACTTTTTTGCCTTTTATCTTGATTTTTGATCTGTGACTAATGGCGTCCTTTGTAGGCGGGGGTAGCCTGTGGAAGTAATCGTCAACTTTCATAGAACAAAATAAGAAGGGATTAATGAGGCTGTAGTAATAGATATAGTCCACTAGATGGTGCTGTTGCTTTATTTAGAAGAGTGACGTTGAGAGCAGTGGAAAAACAGTGATAATGATATACTTCAAGATGCAAACTGTAGTGAACACTCTCCTTTCCCCTCTCACAGTCTCCACCCGTATCAATGGAGTGAAAAATATGCAGGTGCCTGTCCAAAAGGTATTAGAAAAGACATACCAAAGGATATGTATATCAGCAATGTAGGCAGCAGTATTTATGTAGGCCAGGCCTTCCCTTAATATTCAAAGACAGTGTAAATAGGCTTCCTTTGACTGCAGTAAAGCCTTGGATTATGTATAATAAACTCGCATTTACACAGGGGTATATATAACAAGGCTGTGAGGAGTTGATTAAATGAACCGTGCTTCATATATAACAGTCCCATGTATATAAAAAAAAACAGATCAACAGTCACAGCTCTCTGTTCAAAAAATATGAGTGCAATGAGTAAGTTATTGCTAGCACCATGCAAGCCACATTGTGTGCCACGCTCAAAGCAACTCACCCAAACCAGCGTGGCGTGTACCGGGCTAATGGCTGAAGCTTTATCCCTAGATGGCGCCCACATACAGGCCACCCTTGGGTAGCAATATGAGTGTAGGCGTCGCCGATGTCCCTCCGATGTGCTGCTTGTGTCACAGAGTTAGTAGGAGGGGTCTGGGCTGCAAGGAGGCCTGAAGTGTTGTTTCCCAATATCGCGCCTCTTTCTTGTTCCCTCCGTGGGCTAGGACCGGTGACAGAGTCCTTCGTGCGGGTGCTTATTATTCAGCCTGAGTGCGGCAACGGGTTCTAAACTGTCTACCAGGCAAGATTGAGGTACGGGGGCAAGCTGGAAAGCAGTTTATAGGCAGATTTGGAGACGAATTTGCGGAGCTCCGGTTTACTGCTGCCAGCCAGGTGCCCCGCCCACCGGAAGTCCAGAAGACATATTTTATTAAGGAAACTTGATCTAAAATTGGCTGATTTTGCACCCAAAGAGATGGGCCCCAAGGCAAAAGGTTTTTTGTTTGGTGATGCAGGACTCAAAGAACTGTCCAATTATGTCTCTTCACTAAATTCTCTGAATAAAATAAATTCCAGACTAAGAAGATCTTCAACCAGAACTCAAGAGTTTTTGACAGGCCCGGCAAAGGAAGGGACCGCTTTCCTGGCCATTTCTCCTACACACCTAGGTCTCAATACCAGAATAATACAATTTCAACAACCTCATTCAACAGCTTCTTTCCAACAAGAGGCAGACTTTGGTCATCAAAACCATCCAGAGGAAGACCATCTAGAAGACCCTACTCAGGTATATTTGAATATTTGTCATTCCATACTTTCTTTCCCTCAAAAGCAGTGTTAATTTTGATGGCAAATTTCAATTTAGTCTTAGTTTTAGTCTTTTGACTAAAATGCCATTTTAGTTTTAGTCGTATTTTAGTAATCTAAATTGTTTTAGTTTTAGTCTAGTTTTAGTCGACTGAATTTTCAGTAGATTTTAGTCGACTAAATCCCAGTAGATTTTAGTCAACTAAAATCTAAGGGGTTTAGTTAAAGTGTAATGCGTTATTTAAGCATTTCTCTATCATTTGCAAACTGATTACATTCTCCAGGAGTAAACATAATACCTGTTAATATTTATGGTATTAAGGTTTAAACATGCAATATAGACACAGATTTAGCCGTTGTGATATGTAACATCTTTATTAAACTTACAATTAAATAAAACCAAGTTTCATAAAAAAACAGAAGTGCAACTTTAAAATATAAAAAATAAAACCTGTAAACTAATAAAGCTAAATTGAACATATTACCCAATATAAAACCTTTAACAGTTCTCTGTTAATAATTAAAACAAGTATCAAGTAACTCAACACAACAAAAAGTTTCTGCAGATAGCACAGACACAGCATTACTTAAACCTATACTTGTGGATTATACTTATTTCTATAGGAAGAATCAATTGATTGTTCACAGTTTCGAAAAAGTTTCGGCAACGATATTAGCACTGCTCTAGAACTTCCA
The DNA here is from genome assembly GCF_027579735.1 of Bombina bombina. Lineage (NCBI taxonomy): Eukaryota > Metazoa > Chordata > Amphibia > Anura > Bombinatoridae > Bombina > Bombina bombina. The sequence continues at coordinate 1,448,642,430 of NC_069499.1, read as the reverse complement.
AACTCATTATATACTCCTGGAGTAAAGGTTTATTAACCTGTTTTTATTTATGGTATTAAGGTTTGAACATGCAATACAGATTTAACAGATTTAACTGTTGTGGTATATAACATGTCTTTATTTATCTTAAAATTTAATAAAATTAAGTTTCGTAAATTTTACAAAAGAGCAGTAATTAGATATGGATTGATTATAACAACTTGCATAAAATGTTTTTGTCAGCAAATTTTGATTTAGTTTTAGTCATAGTCTTTTGACTAAAATGTCATTTTGATTTAATTTTAGTCATAGTCTTTTGACTAAAATGTCATTTTAGTTTTAGTCGTATTTTAGTCATCAGAATTTCTTTAGTTTTATAGTCATTTTAGTCTAGTTTTAGTCGACGAAATTAACACTGCTCAAAAGATAGGCAGCAGACTTGCCTTATTTATTCACAATTGGGGAAAAATAACTCAAGATCCATGTGTGCTTCAAGCAGTCTTGGGTCTTCACCTAGACTTTACATCCATCCCCTATCAGTCATCTCCTCCCAATCCCATACATTTTTTACCTTTCAAATTATCACCTATTAGATCTAGAAATCTCAGAGTTAGCCAAAAAACAGGCTATAGGGGTGGCTCCGTCAAACAAAGATTCATATATCAGCAATATGTTTCTAGTAAAAAAGAAAGAAGGTTATTTTCGCCCTGTTATAAACCTGAGGAACCTCAATTGCCATTTATGAATACAATCATTTCAAGATGGAGGGAATTCATCTTTTTGGAGATTGTCTTCTTCCCAAAGATTGTTTAGTTTGTCTAGACCTGAAAGATGCATATCTTTCCATTACTATTCATTATTCTTTCAGGAATTTTTTAAGATTTCTTTGGAAAAACAACCTTTGGCAATTTACTTGGCTTTCCTTTTGGACTTTCTTCTGCTCCTTGGGCATTTACACAAATCCTTCGTCCTGTAGTTGCTTGGCTGCAGATGAGGGGTGTTTGTCTTATAATTTACTCATACTCATCATGCACCAAGATTGTCTTTCTTGCCTGAACCACTAACATACTCATCATGCACCAAGATTGTCCCCTCACCTGAACCACTAACTGACTCCCTTTTTCAGTTGGAGACCAGATCCCCTAGCTTTAGTGATGGATGTGTTCCTTCAGGAATGGCCAATTCTAGGAGCTTAAGCATTCCCTCCTTTTTCAATTATTCCTCGGATGATATCTTTTTTCAGGAGGAACCTCCTTTCAATCCTTATAATAACTCCTTGGTGGTCAGCCCAGTCCTAGTTTCCAGCCCTTCTGGAGATGTCTTACCTTCCTCCTCTCCTTCTTCCTCTCCAACAGGATCTTCTCTTAGACCTGACAGGACTGTCTCACAACCTGGTCCTTCAAGAAACCTTACATCTTATTGCCTGGATGATTTCAGGGGATTATGGTCATTCGTGGGACTTTTGGAAGAAGCTAAATCTCTACTCTGAGAATCCTGGGCACCAGGAACCAAGAAATTATAAAAAAATGCATGGCTCAAATGGTCTAATTTGTGCAGTTGCAGGAATCTGGATCCCTTTTCAGCTCCTGTGAATGAAATCATTAATTATTTGACATCTTTGTTCAAAGCAGGCAAACTGATCTATTAATGTAGCACAATCTGCAATTTCGGCAGGGTATTGCCCTTTATCTAATATTCCTATTGGCCAGATCTCTTCTGTTAAAAAAAACTCCTTAAAGCAATCAGAGTCAAAAAACCTCCTGTTCCTAAACGTTCTTATTTTTTGGATGTCGATTTATTATTTAATTTGTTTAATAGCTGGCCTCTTAATAAAGATCTTTCTCTTAAACAATTAACCTGCAAATTAGCTACCTTACTATGTTTACTTTCCTGTAAAAGAGTTTCAGATGTGAGAGCCATGGATTACAATTCTAAAATGTTTTCCCCTCAAGGTGTAATTTTTTTTTTATCCAGGAGAACTAAATCTCTCTCAATTTTTTTTTCCTTATTTCTTTGAGTTCCCTAAATTGTGTGTGGTTTCATGTTTGAAATAATATGAATCTAAAACTTTACCTTTTAGATCGTCTGATTCTTCCTGCCAACTCCTTATTTCTTTTTAATGACACGATGAGTCCACGGATCATCCTAATTACTATTGGGAATATCACTCCTGCCCTGCAGAAGGCGGCAAAGAGCACCACAGCAAAGCTGTTACATATCACGTCCCTTCCCTCCCAACCCAGTCTCTTTACCTACGTTAAGTGCAAGGAGGTGGTAAATTAGGTGTTAGAAAAATATCTTCAATCAAGAGTTTATTATTTTTAAAATAGTACAGGATTGTGCTGCTTTGTCCTGGGGTGTAGCCATAGTTCATATCAGTCTCTTCAGTAGAGCAGTGGTGGCTTTAGAGCTTGTGGGACATAATTCTCACTGCGCCTCCCATACTGATGCTGCCCTAACTCTGAAAAACTGAGGGATCTTACTCAGTCTTTTTCCTTTTGTCACAGGTCCATGGGAGGGAGAAGACCTCTTAAACCTGGGAGCTGCCTTACTGTCCGGCAGATGAGGAGGTAAGTGCTGACTTATTATCTGGGGGACAAGGACTCAGAAAAAGTTAGGCACTTGATTTCAACAAGGGACAATAAAGAGACTCATGGGATATGGGACACTTTATTTATGGCACAAAGCTCCTACGTTGTCAGGAGGTATATGTGGACAGTAACAGCGCAGGCACTGGGGCTGGTTGTAGAATGCATAGGCCTATGGGGGTTCTCATCTCCTGGTGTTTTTAATAATATGCACGACCGGGAGATTACTGGATTTGGCGACGCCCACGGTGGGCGGTTCTAGGGGAAAGCATTGCGCGCCCTTTCTTTCTTCCTCTTTCTGATAGTCGGAAGAAGAAGCTTGTTAACATTTTTATGCTGCGCATCTAGTCGGAGAAGAAGCGCTTGTTAGAATATTCATTTGCGCATCTCTGGTGAATTGGATGCGTGCCAACTAGCGACTGCAGAGTTCAGGTACTGTTAGTGGGAACGGCTCCTGTCTAAGCAGTGAGGGTCGATTTCTTCAGACAGGTAGGCACCTCAGCAAAGTACTGCTGAGGTGTAGAGGTGATCTGCAGGGCTATTTTGTATTTCTGTATTTACATACGCTAAAAAGGAAAAAAGTTTTTTTACCATTTAAAGAGACAGTAACATTTTTTTTGTTCAGTTCTAAAATTGCTTAAAAATTCTTTATTTTTGTGAACAGTTGTTAGTTAAGATGGACTAAGAGTCCTTGCAAGCTGTCACTTTATGCTTTGATGCCAATGTGGAACCACCAATTCCTTTTTTTCCCTCATGTAATGGAGAGGACTTTGAGTTTTAGGGATAGACTTTTTGCTGATCTATCATTTTTAAAGGAGGATGCTGTTCAGGAGTCTAATGATAATGCTCAATATATGCCGCAGCTTTCTCCTCAAGCATCCCAAATTTTACCGCCCTCACATGCAGTGCCCTACGCTTCCTCTATAACTCCGACTGGGGTTACTCTACAAGACATTGCTTCTCTTATGTCTTCTGCAGTTTCAGATGCGTTGTCTGCTTTTCCAATGTTGCAGGAAAAGCGTAAGAGGAAAATCAGACATTCAGTAGGCAAGGTTTCTGACGCAGTTCTTGATATTGCGGATGCAACCTCCCAGAAGCCTGAGGAGGAGGATACCGTAGTAGCATCCGAAGGTGAAATTTTAGATTCTGACAGTGTAATCCCTCTTACTGATACTGAAGTGGTATCTTTCAGGTTTAAGCTAGAACACCTCCGTCTACTACTTAAGGAGGTTTTAGCTACTTTGGACGACAACAACTCCACGGTCGTTATTAATCCTAAGAAATCCAGTAAGCTTAACAAATATTTCGAGGTCCCTTCCTCAATAGATGTTTTTCCGGTTCCAGACAGAGCTTCTGAGATCATTACTAATGAGTGGTAGAGACCGGGTATCCCTTTTTATCCATCTCCTATATTTAAAAAGATGTTCCCCATAGCTGACTCTGTCAAGGAGGCTTGTCAAATAGTCCCCAAGGTGGAGGGAGCGGTTTCCACTCTGGCTAAGAGAACTACTATACCCATAGAGGATAGTTGTGCTTTTAAAGATCCTATGGACAAAAAATTAGAGGGGTTACTCCAAAAGATGTATGTACACCAGGGTTTACAGTGGCAACCAGCTGTGTGCATTGCTACTGTCACCAGTTCAGCAGCATATTGGTTTGATGCGTTGTCTGATGCTATTAGGACAGACACTCCCCTGGGTAAGATCCAGGATAGGATAAAAGCTCTAAACTTGGCTAATTCCTTTATTACGGATGCTTCCCTTCAAGTTATCAAGCTGGGAGCAAAGATTTCAGGTTTCTCTGTTCTACCTCGCAGAGCCTTATGGTTAAAGCCTTGGTCTGCGGATGTATCCTCTAAGTCTAAGTTTTAGTGATTCCTTACAAGGGGAAGACCTGATTTGGATTGGGCTTGAAGGAAATAATTTCTGATATTACGGGAGGTAAGGTCATCTGCTCCCGCAGGATAAGAGAAACAAACAGAAGGGACGTCAGAGTAATTTTCATTCCTTTTGAAATTTCAAGGGAAATTCTTCCTCTTCCGCTTCCAAGCAGGAACAGTCTAAACCATCATGGAGACCCAATCAGTCTTGGAATAAGGGGAAATAATCCAAGAAGCCTGCTATTGAATCAAAGACAGCATGAAGGGTCTTCCCCCAATCCGGAACTGGATCTTGTAGGGGGCAGACTTTCCTTTTTCGCTGAGGCTTGGGCTCGAGATGTTCCGGATCCCTGGGCTGTAGATATAGTGTCCCAGGGATACAAACTAGAGTTCAAAAGTTTTCCTCCTAGAGGCAGGTTTCTGCTTTCAAGATTATCTGTAGACCAGACAAAAAGAGAGGCGTTCTTATACTGTGTAAGAGACCTTTCCGACCTGGGAGTCATAGTTTGTGTTCCGATACTGGAACAGGGTGGGGGATTTTATTCCAATCTGTTCGTGGTTCCCAAAAAAGAGGGAACCTTCAGACCAATTTTGGATCTCAAGAGTCTAAACAAATTCCTCAGAGTACCATCCTTCAAGATGGAAACTATTCGTTCCATTCTTCCTTTGGTCCAAGATGGTCAATTCATGACAACAGTGGATTTAAAGGACGCGTAACTGCATGTTCCTATTCACAAGGATCATCACAAGTTTCTAAGGTTTGCCTTTGTAGACAAACACTTACAATTTATGGCTCTTCCCTTTGGTCTTGCTACAGATAGGGATCAGTCTGGGGCTCCCTAAAGGTTCAGCGATTTTGGACTTAGTCAGAGTCTGTTCTACCTATAAACATTCTGGAGCTGAGAGCGATCTTCAATGCTCTTCTGGCCTGGCCCCATTTAGCCTCGGACCAGTTTATCAGGTTCCAGTCAGACAACATAACTTCAGTGGCTTACATCAATCATCAGGGAGGAACGCGGAGTTCCTTACCAATGACAGAGGTAACCAAAATAATTCCGTGGGCGGAAGCACATTCTTGCTGTCTGTTGGTGATCCACATCCCAGGTGTGGACAACTGGGAGGCGGACTTCCTGAGCAGGCAGACCTTTCATCCGAGGGAGTGGGAACTCCATCCGGAAGTGTTCTCCAGCCTGATTCTCAAATGGGGTCAGCCGGAATTAGATCCAGGGACCCTCAGGCGGTACTGATAGATGCCCTGGCGTTACCTTGGAGCTTCAGTCTAGCATACCTATTTCCTCCGTTTGCTCTTCTTCCTTGGGTCATTGCTCGAGTCAAGCAGGAGAGGGCCTTGGTGATCCTCATTGCAGCGACTTGGCCTTGCAGGATTTGGTATGCAGATCTGGTGGACATGTCGTCTCTGCCACCTTGGAGACTTCCGTTGAGGAAGGACCTTCTAATTCAAAGACCCTTCCTTCACCCAAATCTAGTTTCTCTGAAGCTGACTGCTTGGACTCTTAATTTTATCCAAGCAGGGCTTTTCTGACTCAGTCATAGAGACCATGATTCATGCTCTTAAACCTGTAACTAGAAAGATTTACCATAAGATATGGCGTAAATATCTCTATTGGTGTGAATCCAAGGGCTACTCCAGGAGTAGAGTCAGGATTCCTAGAATCTTCTATTTTCTCCAAGAGGTTTTGGAGAAAGGATTATAGACAAGTTCCCTAAAGGGTCAAATTTCTGCCTTGTCTATTTTGTTACACAAACGTCTGGCATATGTTCCAGATGTGCAATCCTTTTGTCAGGCCTTGGTCAGGATCTGGCCTGTGTTCAAGCCAGTTACTCCTCCATGGAGTCTTAATTTGGTTCTCAAAGTTCTTCAAGGGGCTCCGTTTAAGCCTATGCATTCCTTAGATATTAAGTTGTTATCTTCGAAAGTTTTATTTCTTCTTGCTATTTCTTCTGCTCGCAGAGTGTCAGAGCTCTCGGCATTGCAGTACGAGTCCCCTTACCTTATTTTTCATTCAGATAAAGGTAGTTTTATTTACTAAATTAGGATTTCTTCCTAAAGTTGTTTCTGATCGGAACATTAATCAGGAGATTGTTGTTCCTTTCTTGTGTCCTAATCTTACCTCTCAGAAGGAACGGCTTCTGCACAATTTGGACGTGGTTCGTACCTTAAAATTTTACCTGCAGGCAACTAAGGATTTTCGTCAGTCTTCTGCTTTGTTTGTGGTTTTCTCAGGAAAATGTAAGGGACAGTAAGTTACGGCTACTTCTCTTTCTTTTTGGCTGAAGAGTATCATACATTTTGCATACGAGACTGCTGCAGCCTCCTGAGAGAGTTACGGCTCATTCCACGAGGGCTGTTGCTTCCTCATGGGCATTCAAGAATGAAGCTTCTGTGGAACAGATTTGCAACTTGGTCCTCTCTTCACACTTTTTCAAAATTCTACAAATTTGACACTTTTGCCTTGGCTGAGGCCGCTTTTAAGAGAAAGGTTCTTCAAGCAGTGGTGCCTTCCGTTTAAGTTCCCTGTCTTGTCCCTCCCTTATCATCTGTGTACTCTAGCTTGGGTATTGATTCCCAATAGTAATTAAGATGATCCGTGGACTCATCGTGTCATTAAAAAGAAAAGAAAATTTATGCTTACCTGATAAATTTATTTATTTTTTGACACGATAAGTCCACAGCCCGTCCTGTTTTTGAAAGACAGGTTGTTGGTTATTATAAACTTCAGACACCTCTGCACATTGTTACTTCCTTTCTCTCCTTTACTTTGGTCGAATGACTGGGTTGGGAGGGAAGGGAGGTGATATTTAACAGCTTTGCTGTGGTGCTCTTTGCAGGGCAGGAGTGATATTCCCAATAGTAATTAAGATAATCCGTGGACTCATCGTGTAAAAAAGAAATCAATTTATCAGGTAAACATACATTTTCTTTTCTTTTCTTCCTCCTCATTAACCTGTCATCACTACCACAATAAGTAGATGGGTTAAGTGGATTATGTCTTTAGCTGGTGTGGAAGACAAGTTTTTAGCTCATTCTTTTAGAGGAACTGCAGCCTCTAAAGCCTTCGTTAAATCTGCTTCATTACAAGAAATCCTTAATGCAGCAGATTGGTCCTCTGATTCTGTATTTTGTCAGTTTTATTTTAAACTGATCACTTCAATTCCACATCATCTCTTATCATAATTGATTTTGCTTTAAATTTGCAAAATAGGAGTCTCTGTCCTTGTAATAAAATGACGAGTATCCTAATATAGTGATGAAATAATATAGATTTTATTAAAGAGACAGAGACAAGTATTTTCCCTCCCTTTTTTGATATGTATTATTATTAATATTATGTACATGTTTTCCCTCCCAAGTGAATGAGTATTTATTATGTTATTATGTTATTATTTTATATTTTCTCTTTTTTTTCAGCCCCGAACACTGCAAATTCAGGATTCCAGTGGCGTCACTAGGGGGGGGTGGGGGGTACGGGCTGCACCTGGGTGACACCCTCCAGGGGGTGACACCAAAAAAAAAAAAAAATATTTAATTTTATTGAAATTCAAAGAAATAAATTGTTGAGATGCATAGATTATTTTATTAGAGGCTGGCATTTGTGAACATTAGTGGGACTGGGGAAGTTGTAGACACACAATTTTTTTGCCCCTTGAGCCAGTGCTGCAATTTCAGCAAATAGTTTTCCCGGCTGCTTTTGCTTGTTTGTAATTTGCTCCTCCCCTGCCCAATTTCACTATGAATGTTGTGGGCGTGTCGTGGGGCTTGCATAGTTGTGCTGCTAGCCTAAACCTGCCTGCCTATCTGTGCTCACTGCTCAGTGACATGCGGCCCAGGGCTGTGCACTGACAGACTTGGAACAGAGTCAGAGAGCAGAATTTTCATAGTTTGTGCGCCTAAACCTTTTCTTCAGTGATTTATTTTAGAGTGCTCTGTTTATCTTTCATTTGATGTTCTGCTGAGCAAGGGAGCAGCTCTAGGCATGAGCTTCATAATTAATGCAGTGCAGTTTACATATTTTGTATGTGTGTGTCTGAGTTTTTGTGTGTGTGTTTTTGTGTGTGTGTCTGAGTGTGTTTCCGATTGTTTGTGTGTGCATCTGAGTATGTTTTTAAGTGTGTCTGAGTGTATGTATGTGTGTTTGCCTGTGTTTTTGTGTGTGTCTGCTTTCTGGGGGGGGTGACACCATGACTTACCGCACCGGGTGACACCAACCCTAGTGACGCCACTGCCCGGCATCGCCAACACCTGCATTATACTTATTAACCCCTATTCTGCTGCCCCCAACATCACCACCACCTACATTATACTTATTAACCCTTAATCTACCGCTCCGGACACCGCCGCCACTATAATAAACATATTAACCCCTAAACCGCCGCACTCCCGCCTTACAAACACTAGTTAAATAATATTAACCCCTAATCTGCCGTCCCTAACATCGGCGCCACCTACATTATACTTATTAACCCCTAATCTGCCACCCCCAACATCACCAACACCTGCATTATACTTATTAACCCCTATTCTGCTGCCCCCAACATCATCACCACCTACATTATACTTATTAACCCTTAATCTACCGCTCCGGACACCGCCGCCACTATAATAAACATATAAACCCCTAAACCGCTGCACTCCCACCTGACAAACACTAGTTAAATAATATTAACCCCTAATCTGCCATGCCTAACATCGGCGCCACCAACATTATATTTATTAACCCCAATCTGCTGCCCCAACTTCGCTGCCACCTACCTACATTTATTAACCACTAATCTGCCATCCCCAACGTCGCTGGCACTATATTAAATGTATTAACCCCTAAACCTAAGTCTAACCCTAACCCTTATACCCCCTAACTTAAATATAATTTAAATACATCTAAATACAAATTCCTATCATTAACTAAATTATTCCTATTTAAAAATAATTACTTACCTATAAAATAAACCCTAAACTAGCTACAATATAACTAATAGTTACATTGTATCTATCTTAGGGTTTATTTTTATTTTACAGGCAAGTTTGTATTTATTTTAACTAGGTAGAATAGTTACTAAAGAGTTATTAACTATTTAATAACTACCTAGCTAAAATAAATACAAAGTACCTGTAAAATAAAACCTAACCTATGTTACAATAACACCTAACACTACACTACAATTAAATAAATAAACTAAATTAAATACAATTAAATAAATTAAATTAGCTAAATCACAAAAAAACAAACACTAAATTACAGAAAATAAAAAACAAATTACAGATCTTTAAACTAATTACACCTAATCTAATAGCCCTTTCAAAAAAAAAAAAGCCCCCCCAAAATAAAAAAAAACCCTAGCCTAAACTAAACTATCAATAGCCCTTAAAAGGGTCTTTTGTGGCGCATTGCCTCAAAGAAATCAGCTCTTTTACCTGTAAAAAAAATACAAACAACCCCCCCAACAGTAAAACCCACCACCCACACAACCAAACACCCCAAATAAAATAATAACTAAAAAAAACCTAAGCTCCCCATTGCCCTGAAAAGGGCATTTGTATGGGCATTGCCCTTAAAAGGGCAGGTAGCTCTTTTGCGGCCCAAAGCCCTAACCTAAAAATAAAACTCACCCAATACACCCTTAAAAAAGTCTTCATCCAAGCCGGACAAAGTGGTCCTCCAGACGGGCAGAAGTTTTCATCCAGACGGCTTCTTCTATCTTCATCCATCCAAGATGGCGTCCCTTAGATTTCAATTGGCTGATAGAATTCTATCTATCTATTAAGGTAGAAAAAATCCTATTGGCTGATGCAATCAGCCAAAAGGATTGAGCTGGCATTCTATTGGCTGTTCCAATTAATTTTTTCTACCTTAATTCCGATTGGCTGATAGAATTCTATCAGCCAATCAAAATCTAAGGGACGCCATCTTGGATGACGTCATTTAAAGGAACCGTCATTCAATAAGAAGACTCCGGATGAAGAGGATGCTCTGCGTCGGATGTCTTGAAGATGGAGCCGCTCATCGTTGGATGGATGAAGATAGAAGATGCCGTCTGAATGAAGACTTCTGCCCATCTAGAGTACCACTTGGCTTTTATGAAGACTTTTCCCGGACTTCGGCCCGGTTGGATGAAAACTTCTGCCGCTTCCTTGAGGATGGATGTCCGGTCTTTAGAACAGTAAGTCGATCTTTAGGGGGTTAGTGTTAGGTTATTTTAAGGGTGTATTGGGTGGGTTTTATTTTTAGGTTAGGCCTTTGGGCCGCAAAAGAGCTAACTGCCATTTTAAGGGCAATGCCCATCCAAATGCCCTCTTCAGGGCAATGGGGAGCTTAGGTTTTTTAGTTAGTATTTTATTTGGGGGGTTTGGTTGTGTGAGTGGTGGGTTTTACTGTTTGGGGGGTTGTTTGTATTTTTTTTTTACAGGTAAAAGAGCTGATTTATTTTGGGCAGTTTAGTTTAGGCTAGGGTTTTTTTATTTTAAGGGGCTTTTTTTATTTTGATAGAGCTATTAGATTAGATGTAATTAGTTTAAAATGAAATTTAGTGGTTTTTTTGTGATTTAGCTAATTTAATATATTTAATTGTATTTAATTTAGTTAATTTATTTAATTGTAGTGTAGTGTTAGGTGTTATTGTAACATAGGTTAGTTTTTTTTTTTACAGGTACTTTTGTATTTATTTTAGCTAGGTAGTTATTAAATAGTTAATAACTATTTAATAACTATTCTACCTAGTTAAAATAAATACAAACTTGCTTGTAAAATAAAAATAAACCCTAAGCTAGATACTATAGATACTTATATAACTATTAGTTATATTTTAGCTAGCTTAGGGGTTATTTTACAGGTAAGTATTTAGTTTAAAATAGGAATAATTTAGTTAATGATAGTAATATTTCTTTAGATTTATTTAAATTATATTTAAGTTAGGGGGTGTTAGGGTTAGACTTAGGTTTAGGGGTTAATAACTTTAATATAGTGGCGGCGACGTTGGGGGCGGCAGAATAGGGGTTAATAAATAGTAGGTAGGTATCAGCGATGTTGGGGGCAGCAGATTAGGGGTTAATACATATAATGTAGGTGGCGCCGGTGTCTGGAGTGGCAGATTAGGGGTTAATAAGTAAAATGTAGGTGGTGGCGATGTTAGGGGCGGCAGATTAGGGGTTAATATTATTTAACTAGTGTTTGCAAGGCGGGAGTGCTGCGGTTTAGGGGTTAATATGTTTATTATAGTGACGGCGATGCCCGGAGGGGCAGATTAGGGGTTAAAATTTTATTATAGTGTTTGCGCTGCGGTAGGGCCTTGGTTTAGGGGTTAATAGGTAGTTTATGGGTGTTAGTGTACTTTTTAGAACTTTAGTTATGAGTTTTATGCTACAGCGTTGTAGTGTAAAACTCATAACTATTGACTTTTAAGTCCGGTAAGACTCTTGACGGGGTAGGGTGTACCACTCACTTTTTGGCCTCCCAGCACAGACTCGTAATACCAGCGCTATGTAAGTCCCATAGAAAAAAGACTTTATGAAGTTTACGTAGGTCGGTTTGCGGTAAGGCCAAAAAAGTGTGCGGTGCCCCTAAACCCTATACACACACACATATACACATTCACAAGTAAGCACTCACTGGACCTTAGCCATCTTCACAAAATGTCTTTAATAATCAAAAATAGTGACATTTTAGGACCACATAGTGTCAATTACTCAAACCAACAGATTTCTCTTGGCTCAAGCCTTATTGAATACACGTGCTGGAATTGAATACACATACTGGTGGGCAGTGTTTTTTGTAAAATCTAGAGGACCAAACAAGTAATAAAGGTTTAACCAGTTTTGAAGAATTAATAAATGAATGAACTATTAGTAACCACCACCAAGTGGTATGAAGTACACTACAGGTACATATAGGATAGAGTACATGTTACTCTGTTTTGTACTAGTTGTGCCTGACTATAAGCTGTTGGACTCCATATATAACAACGTGGTGTTCGAAATAGCTCCCTACAATCTAGGTATGAACTACTCAATTAATTGGGGAGCTACTTAGTCCCACGCTACGTCTTTTTCTTCTTCTTTTTCCCTTCTCTTGAACTATTTTGCAGTGGGATGGTGATCCCCTGTGAGTACCATACATTCAGACATACTATCGGACATTAAGATAGGAACATCTTATTAATGTCTTCAGAGTGATATAGCCACTGAGAGACTAATCATTTTGTTATAATACCTATGAAGAGGTGTTAAGCAATGCCAATTAGTGATATAGCTATTACACAGTTATTTTCAGAAAAAAGTATAGTAAGTAATAAGTTATATAGTAACTCCTTGTAACAGGTAATGAAAAGATAAATGGCCCATTAGAAGTGTTCCTGGTGAGTCTTGCACTAAGAAATTATATGACAACTGAGATATAAACTAGTATCTGCTCGGATGAGATCTAGTATTATACGGACCAAGGGGGTTTGTTTATGTTTGAGGTCATGGTGGGTGTGATCAAAAGGCAGCATTGAGAGGCACAGTGAGTAATACCCCTTGATACGAAATTGCTTGCACACTATTACCATGTTTAGCTTATGAGTATGTGGACCAATCAGATGAGCAAGGGGGTGTGGGATAAGGACTAGTTATTGTTCAATTAGTAACAACTGTCAGTCGTGATATGCAAGGTAGGTTTAAATTTAAAATGAGTCAGCAGAGAAGATTTAACAATTATAAATATTGTCTGGTTTTAAATGTTTTGATAGGTGTCAAGTTTTGATTTGTGTAAGATGCTTGTTGTATAAGGTGAAGGGATCACTAGTTCTATGGAGGTGAATATGACAATAAGGGGAGTGCAAGTTGTTGATTGGCTCCCCCGAGGTGTGTGTTTCAGGTATGAAGATATGTAAGGCTTAAGCCAAAAAAGATCTGATGGTCTGAGGAAAGGACATTGTGTGGTCCCGAAACTTCACTATTTTGGATTAATAAAGACATTTTGTGAAGATGACTGAAGTGCAGTGAGTCCTTACTGGTGAATGTATTTATGAAATCATTTTATAGCACCCTGGCAGTTGCAGATAGATAATGAGAATGCACTGGCATTGGAACAGTGTTTATATATATATATACAAACAGCTCCAGAATTATCACAGTCCTCCTAGTAGACAGTCACATGGGTACTAAGGATAAGTATAATAAGCACATAATATATGCACAAAAAAATCCAGCACCCTTTGGTTTTTACACCACAAATCAAAATGTATTGATGTTTTGGGAAGACGTCAATATATTTTATATATATATATATATATATATATATATATATATATATATATATATATATATATATATATATATATATATATATATATATATGCTGGTGACCTACAAATAACTAATAATAATAATATATGATCATCACACTCACAAACAGTTTGTCAGTCAACAGGGTGCCACTGAGAAATGTAATACATGAAAAATATGATCGTACTCGCTGGATTTAACAACCCTTTTCAGTGTTTATTGACAATATCCCCTTCATCTTATACATACAAACACCTTTCAATTTTACTTCTATTATCAGTTTTGCTTAGTTCTCTTTATATATTTTGCTAAGAATGTATTTACTATGGCCTAGATTTAGAGTTTTGCGGCCAAAGGGGTGCGTTAGCTACGCATGCTTTTTTCTGGCCGCACCTTTTAAATACCGCTGGTATTTAGAGTTCACAGAATGGCTGCGTTAGGCTCCAAAAAAGGAGAGTAGAGCATATTTACCGCAACTTCAACTCTCGATACCAGCGGTGCTTAAGGACGCGGCCAGCTTAAAAAACGTGCTCGTGCACGATTCCCCCATAGAAAACAATGGGGCTGTTTGAGCTGAAAAAAAACCTAACACCTGCAAAAAAGCCGCGTTCAGCTCCTAACGCAGCCCCATTGTTTGCTATGGGGAAACACTTCCTACGTCTGCACCTAACACTCTAACATGTACCCCGAGTCTAAACACCCCTAACCTTACACTTATTTACCCCTAATCTGTCGACCCCGCTATCGCTGACCCCTGCATTATATTATTAACCCCTAATCTGCCGCTCCGTAAACCGCCGCTACTTACATTATCCCTATGTACCCCTAATCTGCTGCCCCTAACACCGCCAACCCCTATATTATATTTATTAACCCCTAATCTGCCCCCCACAACCTTGCCTCCACCTGCCTACACTTATTAACCCCTAATCTGCCGAGCGGACCGCACCGCTATTATAATAAAGTTATTAACCCCTAATCCGCCTCACTCCCGCCTCAATAACCCTGTAATAAATAGTATTAACCCCTAATCTGCCAACTGGAGCTCACCGCTATTCTAATAAATGTATTAACCCCTAAAGCTAAGTCTAGCCCTAACACTAACACCCCCCTAAATTAAATATAATTTAAATCTAACGAAATAAATTAACTCTTATTAAATAAATTATTCCTATTTAAAGCTAAATACTTACCTGTAAAATAAATCCTAATATAGCTACAATATAAATTATAATTATATTATAGCTATTTTAGGATTTATATTTATTTTACAGGTAACTTTGTATTTATTTTAACCAGGTACAATAGCTATTAAATAGTTAAGAACTATTTAATAGCTAAAATAGTTAAAATAATTACAAAATTACCTGTAAAATAAATCCTAACCTAAGTTACAATTAAACCTAACACTACACTATCAATAAATTAATTAAATAAAATACCTACAATTATCTACAATTAAACCTAACACTACACTATCAATAAATTAATTAAATACAATACCTACAAATAAATACAATTAAATAAACTAACTAAAGTACAAAAAATAAAAAAGAACTAAGTTACAAAAAAATAAAAAAATATTTACAAACATTAGAAAAATATTACAACAATTTTAAACTAATTACACCTACTCTAAGCCCCCTAATAAAATAACAAAGCCCCCCAAAATAAAAAAAATGCCCTACCCCATTCTAAATTACAAAAGTTCAAAGCTCTTTTACCTTACCAGCCCTGAACAGGGCCCTTTGCGGGGCATGCCCCAAAGAATTCAACTCTTTTGCCTGTAAAAAAACACATACAATACCCCCCCCAACATTACAACCCACCACCCACATACCCCTAATCTAACCCAAACCCCCCTTAAATAAACCTAACACTAAGCCCCTGAAGATTTTCCTACCTTATCTTCACCTCGCCGGGTATCACACCGATCGGTCCTGGCTCCAAAATCTTCATCCAACCCAAGCGGGGGCTGGCGATCCATAACCCTGCGGCTGAAGAGGTCCAGAAGAGGCTCCTATCCGGGAAGAAGAGGCGATACAGACCGGGAACCATCTTGATCCAAGCGGCATCTTCTATCTTCATCCGATGAGGAACGGCTCCATTGTGAAGACCTCCAGCGCGGACCAATCTTCTTCCTCCGACGTCCAACTGAAGAATGACGGTTCCTTTAAGGGACGTCATCCAAGATGGCGTCCCTCGAATTCCGATTGGCTGATAGGATTCTATCAGCCAATCGGAATTAAGGTAGGAAAATTCTGATTGGCTGATGGAATCAGCCAATCAGAATCAAGTTCAATCCGATTGGCTGATCCGATCAGCCAATCAGATTGAGCTCGCATTCTATTGGCTGATCGGAACAGGGGTCAGCGATAGCGGGGGCAGCAGATTAGTGGTTAATAAATATAATATAGGGGTCAGCGGTGTTAGGGGCAGCAGATTAGGGGTACATAAGTATAACGTAGGTGGCGGTCGGCAGATTAGGGGTTAAAAAAATTTAATCGAGTGGCGGCGATGTGGGGGGACCTCGGTTTAGGGGTACATAGGTAGTTTATGGGTGTTAGTGTACTTTAGAGCACAGTAGTTAAGAAATTTATAAACCGGAGTTAGCCCAGAAAGCTCTTAACTACTGACTTTTTTCTGCGGCTGGAGTTTTGTCGTTAGATTTCTAATGCTCACTTCAGCCACGACTCTAAATACCGGAGTTAGAAAGATCCCATTGAAAAGACAGGATACGCAATTGACGTAAGGGGATCTGCGGTATGGAAAAGTCGCGGCTGGAAAGTGAGCGTTAGACCCTTTCCTGACTGACTCCAAATACCAGAGGGCGGTAAAAACCAGCGTTAGGAGCCTCTAACGCTGGTTTTCACGGCTACCGCCCAACTCTAAATCTAGGCCTTAGTATTTACTAGCTACTATGAGCTTACCTAGTTTTACTCTTCAACAAAGAATACAAAATGAACAAAGCAAATTTGACAGTAGAAGTAAAGTAAAAAATTGTTTAAAACTGCATGATCTACCTAACTCATATAAGCTTAATTTTGACTTTGCTGTCATTTTAATCACTAGATAACATGTGCTATTCTCCAGATACTAAATAGCAAACATAATCACATTTTACACTCAAACAAAGTCATCATTTTTCACTTGTAAAGTGTCTTGATTATGTGTATCCTTAAAATAAAAAAAAAAAATTTAAGACTCAAAATCATACAACATCTCCCTTCTTTTGGTTAGGGTCTCTGCGGAGAAATCTTGGAAGATTAATAACATGTTGGGCTATCATTAAACTGTTGGTTTTGCGATAGTGTCTAAGTATGTTTACCTTATCCTGGAAATTTAAGAATTTTATAAGGACCGATCTTGCCCTAGAAGTGCCATCAGGATTATTTTTAATTGGACCAACTCTGTGAGCTCTTTCTATCTGCACTGGTATGCCTTCTGCAGGAAACCCCACCAATTTCGGGAGACTGGAGGAGGCAAAGGACAGTAGATCCTGGTACTCAACTGTTTCTGGGAGACCCAATATTCTTAAATTATTACGTCGGGCCCTGTCCTCTAACTCCTCCAGTCTCAAATGTAACTGTGCAATCTGAAGGCTCTGTTTGGCAGTCGATTAAATGAACCGATATTAATAAGTGAGATTTCAGATGCCATTAAGCAGGCTAAGGCAAACAAAACGCCAGGCCCGGATGCTATGCCATCGGAGTTCTATAAACTCTTACACGATCAAATCCTACCTACATTAGAAATACTTTTTAATCAGTATTATATTAAGAATCAGATGTGGTCGAGGTTTTTTTCGGCATCAAATGTGGCGCTGATTTTGAAAAAAGACAAAAATCCAGAAACGCTGTCCTCGTATAGACCCATATCGTTGCTAAATCAGGACTATAAGTTGTTAACCGCTATTGTTGCAGCTAGACTTAAGAAGATTCTTGAGCCATTAATACACCCTGATCAAGCAGGCTTTATGGTGGGCAGAAATTCGGTGAAGAATCTCCGAAAAGTGATGCTGGTTATTGATCATTTTTGGAGTAGATCAATAAATAAAAAAAAGACACATGTTAGTACAGATTTAGCCTTACTTACAGTCGAAGCTGAGAAGGCGTTTGACTGTATAGTATGGGATCATTTGTTTACGGCACTTAAAGGATTTGGTCTTATAGGGAATTTCTACCAGTTCGTACGGATATTATATCAGGCTCCAACATCCGCTATTATTGTCAACGGGGAAGTATCTGAGAGTTTTACTCTCAAACGCGGTACTCGCCAGGGATGCCCTCTTTCCCCTTTACTTTTTAATTTATCATTAGAGCCGCTGGCAATCCTATTAAGGAAAGAGTTGAAAGGAATTAAGCTAGGGGATAAGAATCTTGTGACATTGTTATTTGCTGATGATATCTTACTTTTCCTAAGTAATGCCAAACAATCCATACCCCAATTGTTAAGAATCATAGATATATTCAGCTCAATTTCGGGCTATAAGATTAATTGGGGGAAATCGGAACTGTTGTGGATTTATAAACCTCAGTTTCCTGTTATACACCCCTTTAAAGAAGTACAGGAAATTAAGTACTTGGGTATTATACTAAGCAAGAATCCTGCGTGCTGGTATGAACTAAATTTTCGGAAATGTATCGAGATGTTTAAGCAGAAATTAGCAGTATGGCATAGTTTGCCCATTTCACTCTCTGCGAGAGTAATGCTAATTAAATCAATCTTATTCCCAAAGCTATTATATCTGTTACAGAATCTTCCTCTCTTAATTACTCGAAAAGACTTAAAATTTCTGCAGAGATTGTTTACTAGATTTATATGGCATGGGAAGAAAGTTAGCTAAACTATCATATTTTAAAATACATGGTGGTCTGGCACTCCCGAATATTCAGTTTTATAACTATGCCACATTGGTTAAATTCGTTCTAGACTGGATATCAGAAAAGGAATATGTTTCCCTTTTTGAATTAGAAACACAATTGGTAGCTCCATTTTCTTTGAAAGCGTTGATCCATATCCCCTTTGCGAAATTGCCAGTAAATGTGACACATATGCACACATTTAAGTATATAATTCTAGCATGGCAAAAAGTTTGTTTGGAATTACATATTAATTTTCGCAGATCTGTATTTCTCCCACTAGTAGGGAATCCGGATTTTATTCCAGGACTCTCACATAAAATCTTTCATATATGGGCCAATAATGGTCTTAAAAATTTAAAGGACATTTGTGTAAATGAGACCCTACTGATTAAGACATTTGCAGACTTAAGAGTGAGTTTTAATTTAGCAAAAACCTCTTTCTACGCCTACCTCCAGGTACAACATTGGATTGGTTCTTTACGAGCAGAGAGTGAAAATACTATCTCATTGGGAGTTATGGAGGGTGTGATTAAATTATATCAAGCTGGGAAAGTCTCCATCTCAATTCTCTATAACTTGCTTATTAAACATCATGGGCTACTAAATATTGGCGAGTTGGAGAAGAAATGGAATAAACTTCTCCCGAATGTTGCGAAAGAGCATATTTTACAAAGCTTTAGATTAATTGATCAAACTCAAGTTTTTATAGATTGGAAGGAATCACATTTCAAGTTAATAAATTTAGTATATATCACACCAGCCAAAATGTCTAAATGGTATAAGACAGAAGTTAAATGTCCCAAATGTAATGCCAAGGAGGCAGATGAAATACATTGCTTCTGGAGTTGCCCTAAAGCGGCCCAGTTTTGGAGTAAAGTATGTTATTGGGTAAATAAGATAAATCTTTGCAATTTTAAATTTGAGTCGAGACATATTTTTTTCCTTGTAAATCAGGAGGAATCCTATGCAAATATCCGGCTTATAAATACTTTGATTCTAGTTGGACGCAATGTTATGCTCAGGAATTGGAAATCTCCATGTGAACCTAAATTCAAGGAGTTTGTAAATAAAATTCATAATCAGATTATAATGGAACAATTTAATTTGAGAGATGCCAGTGATAAGGCAATACAAAGATTTTTTTCGAAATGGGAGAAAGTTATATTAACTCTTTCTGTAGACGCCCAACTACAGTTAATCGCTCCATTTAGGGGCTCTATTTGGTTTATACAACAATTAGAGCTTGGTTCATTTTCCCCCGAGTGGAAGGTTTAAATCCTTTACAGAGGGAATCGATAAGGGGGGTTTGGTTGGTTGGTCTCTCCCCCTTGCATTTTTGGGGCTGGCGGACTAGATTAGGAAGGTTTAGGCAAGCTAGCTAGGTTAGTTATCATTAGTAGTAAGTTTCAGATATTATTATTATGTTCCTTATGATGTTTATAGTATATATAATGATTTCTTTTCCTCCTCTCTCTTCTTTGTTATGAGGAACAATAGGCGATAACTCATTATGTTACTGAAGAAATGTTTTATCCCTCATTATGTAACCTGTGACTTCCTTATTTTTTTTCTGTACCCTTGATTGATACTTTCAATAAAAAATTTAAAGCTTTAAAAAAAAAAAGAAAAGAAAAAATCATACAACATTTAATTGCTGTTATAAATTATATTTTTCAGACATGTACCTTGGCAAAGTTATCAGTTTTGTTCTGCTGATGCCGCCTTTGGTTTTCTCAAGAGACCTTTATCTAACTACCAATGGTGGGATTTGTACGTCACCATGTTCCCGAGAAGACACTGACTATTTCTGGTGCTGGCAGGAAGGCTATTCGAATGATAAATGGGACTATTGTTCTCCGCATGAAGGTTATGATAACTATAACTCACGATGTGTATCACTTTGTAGAACCTATGGATACAGCTATAGGTGGTGCAAAAGACCACAAGGGGGCTGGAGATACTGCGGACACATCACAGAAGAGTTTGAGAAACGAAATACAAGATATGGGAAACAGTGTGTGAGTAACTGTGATATTAATAAAAAAGAGACATATTTTCAATGTTATGATGTAAACAATGACTATGAGTACTGCTCTCCATCTAATTATGTGACCATAAAAGGAGAACCATGTCGTCTAGACCACCCTTGTGATTTCTATGGAAATAAGTACAGCTGGTGTTACACAGATGAAAAGAATAACTGGGATTACTGTGGGAAAATAAGCAGTGACTGTGAAAAACCTATTCATTCGTCCAATCGAAGAAAACGCCAGCCTGAAGAAGAAGAGCTTTGTAGAGTAATGGATAGTGGAAATAGACGTGTTACAATTCTTGTAGCAGTTCAAGAAAGCAGACTCGGAAGGCTCTCTCGAATTCAGTTTACGGACGCATCCCACGTTATTAATATGGTAAATTCAGATACTACTTTTTCAACCAACCCTGGTACAATGATTACTTACAATACTGTAAGACTTGATATGCAAGGAACTTTTGTGCAACAGGGTGTTAGGTATTTTAACATACAAATACAGTTAAATGGCCAACGACATGGCCAATCAAGTATTGCCCAAGCACTTTTTCCTGTGAATTTTGAAGTCACTCGATACTTCCGATACATACGAAGAGCTCTACAGACAAGCATGCGTGGTGCGTACCATGAGGCTCCAGTAAAAGTTTTTATACACATAATAAATATATAAAAAATATGAATTTTTAATATTTCCAGCCATTGCAATGTCCTTTGAGAAATGAACAATAAAACTGAATTTATTTTAGCACCCTATTTTTTGCATTAGAGAGATCGATTATCTACATGTGATATGTCTGCACAAAATGATTATGTTATCTAAATAATGATTATACAGATTTTAATAAAATTATATCATTGTAGCGTTTTATTGCTTTCCTTTATTTTATTTAAATTAAAAACAGATTATTCCAACTTTACTCACAACCAGCAATAGCTGCTAGGCTCTTCATGCTACAATAATGACTTTGGTCTAAAAAATTCTGTCAAGATTTTTTAAATGCACAATAAACACCAGAATTTTTGATGTTTAAAAATGTAGATAATCCCTTTATTACCCATTCCCCAGTTTTGCATAAAAAACACTATTATAATAATATACTTTTTACCTCTTTGATTACCTTGTATCTAAGCCTCTGCAAACTGCCCACTTATTTCAGTTCTTTTGACAGACATGCATTTTTAGCCAATCAGTGCTGGCTCCTAGGAGCATCACGTGCCTGAGCTCAATGTTATCTATGTGAAACACATGAACTAACGCACTCTAGTGGTGAAAACTGTCAAAATGCTTTCAGATTAGAGGCGGCCTTCAAGGTCTAAGAAACTAGCATATGAACCTCCTAAGTTTAGCTTTCAACTAAGAATACCAAGAGAACAAAGCAAAATTGGTAATAAAAGTAAATTGGAAAGTTGTTTAAAATGACATTCCCTATTAAAATCATGAAAGTTTTTTTTTTACTTGACTGTCCCTTTAATGAAACAGTAATAATATCATCTGGCTAGTGTTTAGTTAGTGCCAGATAAATCCTATTAGCTGCTGAATATCTCAAAACAGCTATACACAAGCTTCACTGGATGAGATCCAAATGTATACATGAAATGTATCAAAAAGCATCTGTTAAAAGCATCTTTGAAATACTCATAAGTATAAGTGTATGACACACACTTTGGCTTTATTTGAAAATATAGGACCTTGTATTGGAGGGGTTGCATTTTTTTAAAAAAAATTGGTGGTTGAAATTGGTTTTTTTTTGTAACTTTTGTATCTGTCAGGATCTTGTTCCCCAATAATTTTATTGCTATTCTGTAAATTAATGAAACTCATGTACTCTGTTATTAACCAGAGAAACTACCAGAGGTACACAATATACCTTCTGTGGCCATATTGAAGACATAAAAAGTCTAAGCTAACAAATATAGCATAAAATAAAAGACAAACATCTAATCATAATCTCATTTAAAGGGAAATGTAACCCAAATGTTTTCTATGAATACAGGTGGCCCTCGATTTACGCCGGTTCAATTTGCGCCGTTTCAGAATAACAACCTTTTTTTCAGTCATGTAACTGCTATTGACAAGCTTTTGGAAAGCAATGCACTAATTAAAACAGCCAGTAGGTGGAGCTGTCCGCTTGTGTTTTAGCAAAGTAAAGCAAGTTTAACAGCCTGCAATTGATCTGTGTACACAGATCAGACCAGATCTATCGAGCAAGATTTAGCAGCCACTTCCCTATTATCTTCCTGTCCAGCAGCTTGAGGTGAGGGTGACTAACTGCTTAATTACTGCAGATTGAAATGCATAGAATGGGTGCAGACCCAATATTATCTAACATGCTAACAATGCAGAAACATGCAAGTAAAAAAAAGTTTTTGTTCATTAAACTTAGTTTGATGATGATGCAGTCTGTTGTGTGATTATTTTATTAGGTGATGTTTAGCAAATGTTTATGTTCATTAAACTTAGTTTGATGATGATACAATCTATATTATTAGGTTTATAATGCTGTTTAGCATTTAAAGTCTTCATTTCAAAGCTTTAAAAATAATGTATTAGGTGTTACTTATGACAATTTTAAGAGGGGCCTGGAACCTAACTCCCTCACTTCCCATTGACTTACATTATAAACTGGGTTTCAATTTACAACGGTTTCGATTTACAACCATTCCTCCTGGAACCTAACCCCGGCGTAAACTCAGGGCTACCTGTATTCAGATAGAGCATGCAATTTTAAAAAGACTAGGTATTCTGAGTTAATTTCACCTTTTACTGCTCAAATGAAACACCAGTGTCTATGTGACTTTGTTACTGCTAAAACACTTTACTGCTTTGCATAAAGCCTTTCTTTGTGATCTTCAATCTTGACTACCTACCTACACTACATTTAATTCTTTATGTGGCACAATGTTACAAAGTTTCAAGGAGTAGTTATGTTTCCAATCAACATTTTTACATTACGTATGTGTGTATTAATGAGCCTGAGCATATATGCCAAACACTTTACAACAGGTAATACTGACCACAGTAAAAACCACACACCACCTGCATATATTGATATTATCCGTGTCTTGCCATCCTGGCTTGAAACACTGCTGCCTTTATCGTACCTCTGACCGTTAGGATAACACTCCTTATCTGGTTCCAGGTGATTACAGCCTCAAGCTCCTGGAGCTAGTACAGTAAGAAAGTTAACAGACATATGATTCACACTCATACAGTTTTAATAATGCTTAAACCATAGCTACGTGAAGTAAAACAGGCATGAGTTAATTTCTAATACCCAGTTGTTCACCCTATAATAAGGATTAGAGACAACTGTTTGCAAGTATAAAAAATAGACTAAGGGCTCCATGTACTAAAACGTCAATTTCTTTGACATTGGAGACTCGGATAAACTCGCTTTTACTCGCAGAGAGAGAAATGATGTCTGCTGCTATGTGAGGAGAGGATGGGGTGCTATAGAGACAAAGGCTGCTGTTTTATTATTTGAAGGGATTATGCTGTGCACAGTGCTGCCTGCTTCAAGCCTTTGAGGCAGAGAAAGATTGCAGGACAGGAGCAGTCTGTCCAATATGACTGTGAGAGACTCACTGAAGTGCCGCCCCATGTCAAATGCCGCCTGGGTCTATTGGACCCAATTGGTCCCATGGTTAAGCCGGCCCTGAGTACAGTACTTAAGGATAAATTAGATGCAATACATTAATATGCAAATGGTATATACATTATACAAATAATTAAAATGAAATAATAAATATTCTAAATTATTTTATAAAAAATTTGCGTCAATTTGTGAGTAATAAATGCACCTCTTAAATCACTGTCACAGTCCTACGTTATGCAAGTAATAATCTTAGGCCCTAGCCGCTGGACATGCTTCTGTTCATAATCGTTTAAGTCCACAACATATCCTGGTCCACCTCCGGTAGCACGGGCTGTATTTTTTTCTTTGGCCACTTTAGCTTTGGCAAAACGTTTAATGTCATTGTACCTTTTCTTTATCTGGTCAACATCTTTTTTGCCTGGACCCTGGGCACTAACTCCATCACTTATTAATTTCAAGATCATCTTTTGCCTTGCAAAATTGGTCTTTCTTACACGACATCTGAATAAATAGTCATATGATTCGATAATCATATCAATTAAAACCACGTTTTGCTGATAGGAAAAGTGTGGGTTCTTTGATTTCAAAGTCTGGGACTCAGATCTAGAAGAAGCCATAACGAACATTGAATTCGATTGTTAAAAAATTACCTAGGTAATAAGAGAGCGAGGGGTGAAAGTTATCAGTTTCTGAGATGTTTTTTAGTACAGAGTCTCTCACAGTCATACTGGACAGACTGCTCCTGTCCTGCACTCTTTCTCTGCCTCAAAGGCTTGAAGCAAGCAGCACTGTGCACAGCATAATCCCTTCAAATAATAAAACAGCAGCTTTTGTCTCTATGGCACCCCCATCCTCTCCTCCCCTGTGCTGCCCTCCCCTCCCTCCAAGCAGAGTGAGCTATCCTGTGCAGTGTATTCTGGGTGCAATAAATATCTCTCAGACCGGGAAATCTGCAGCTGCAAGTTAGTGGGACACTGCAGTGATACTTACAGCCCCTTCTCTATTGCTGCTGAAGTTATGCAGAGCTGATTTTATTGCCTCCTCTTATCGGCAGTTACATGTCTCTCTTGTGGTATGAGGGAAGGGCAGGCAGCTGCAGACAGACAAGCAGAACACAGACTTGTTAAAAGGAGGGAATGCAGAGGAGGGACTGCAGATCAGTGAGCAGAAGGATAAAGCTGCAGATGTAGCCAGTTCCCGTTTCACTCCTGAACCATCTACAGCAGCAAGTCAGGAAGTTACTACAAGTAGTAGCACACTAAGGGTTAAAGGCCTATTTGGTCACTCCCCAGTCAAAGAATCCCAACTTAACATACTAAATAATTGAGACTGACACACTTTATTGTGGTACTAAAAAAGAAGAAAAGAACATAAGCGCTTCCTAAGTGACTGGCTCACTTACTTAAATATGTAAATTCTGAAAAATATGCCAGAATAGTAAAATAAGTATATATATATACACACATATAAAAAAGTGCAATGCAATATGCAGTAAGCAAAAAGGCAAACACTGTTAGTATTAGTATAACTCAGAGCGTGGTAAAACAATTAGTTTCAATGTTCAGCTGAGATGTAAAGTCCACAGTGATCCGTTCACTGTGTAACAAAGTGCAAAGACAACACGCTCCCAATGTATGATAGTACCTGACCTTGGTATGTTAGAAAAGGTCCCAAGTAGGAGCGGTAGTTCAAGAGATGATAGAAACAGAGCTGATGTGCCCGTTAGACGCTGTACCCGCGATCTCAGCAGGATAAACTGAAGAGCCTTCGCTGCTGCGGTATATTGATAGAAGTGCTGCTCCGTATGTAGAAGGGTCTCCGGTGACACCTTTATGTAGGAAAACTGTGAAATACAAAAAGAACAAGAGCGCACAACCCAATCTAAGAGTAAAAGTCTTTACTACAAGATAAAAGCGCATAAACAATGGTAAACGTACAGGATAAAAACAATTAGATGCAGTGTGTGATTATATCACCGTAAAGAGACTCCCCCACAGTTAAGGTGTATGCAGAGCTGCCGGAAACACTGGGATCTTTTGTCAGTCAGTCTGCTGTTCCTCAAGCCAAATGCTGAAAATCCATTTGTGTTACAGCCGGTCAGCTGTTCAGAAAGTCTTAACGGGGGTGAGTACTGATGCCTCAACGCGTTTCCTCTGGTCTCCACCAGACTTTTTCAAGAGGTTAGTTTACATCACAGCCTAATGTGATGTCTTTTAAAGTGTCTGTTTGCAGGTAACCGGTGTCAATCTCAATTGTGGATAGGTGGGTCAAAATGTCCATCACAGACTAACAGCTGACAGGTAAATTGGAAACTGAGACACACCTATGATTCTCCTTTCTAGAATTAACCCTGTGTGGGCAAATTATTCTGAAAGGTCATTACCTGATATTCTAAACCACAAAATCAAGATATGAGAAAGTAAATCACAACAATGGTCATACAAAAACATCACAAGACTAAATAAAATATACATGTGTATATACATAAGAAGTCATATATAAAAAAATATATCTAAAAGTCTCTAATTCTAAAACATAGAGAAATATAGTGGAACTCTAAGAAAAAAAGTGTCTATATGTGTATGTTATGAACTACGCTCTCCCTGTGGGGATGAAAAGACACAAGAAATGTAAGATATAGAAAATGCATAAAATGAACCATATGCCGCCCTAAAAATAGCACAAATAGAAGAAAACTGTAAAAAGATGCATCCTAAAACTAAGGCGTATTTAACCTATGTAATGGAAGAATCTTTAACCCAGTTCTAAAAATTTGAAGCATAAGGAGCAATCCAATCAATGACCTTGATTTTTAAACTTTTAGGATCCGAATTGTGGAAAATTCTAAAATGTTCTAGAACACTATGACCTTCGAACTTATTTTTAATATTGTTCCAGTGTTCATTAAACCTGGTTCTAACTGTGCGTTTGGTTCTTCCTACGTATAAACAATTACAATCACAGGTAAGGAGGTATACGACGTATACTGATTTGCATGTGAACTTATTCTTCACTCTATATGTTTTTAGATTATGAGCATCTTTGAATGAGTCTCCTTTGTCTATGTGTTTACACATACCGCACTTGTTGGTGTTACATGGCCAAGTTCCATTACTTCTAATTAACCAATTGCCTTCTGGCGTACTTTTGTTAGTAATTTGTGGTCTCAATTTAAAAGGTGCTAAAATACGCTTAAGATCTTTATTCTTTTTATAAGTAATCACTGGTTTGTCTGGGAGTATCTGTCCTAAGATGGGATCACTGGTTAAAATTGTCCAGTGTTTGTTGAGTATCTTTTCAATATCCCTACTACCTTGACTATACGTGGTTATAAACCTAATCTCATCCCGTTCTTTATTATTATTTCCCTTACTTATGGGATTGAGCATCTCCTTCCTATCCATATTAAGGACCCTCTGTTTGACACTGTGTATTAGATGGGGATCATATCCTTTATCTAAAAACCTTTTATCTAATAGGTCAGATTCCTTGTTGAAATCGTGTATATAGGTGCAATTTCTCCTTACTCTCTGATATTGCCCTAGAGGTATATTTGTCTTCCATCTAGCTAAATGCCCACTTTTAGCATTAAGGAAACCATTTTTATCCGTCGGTTTCCTGTAATTTCTAACTGCCACTCTATCGTGTTGGTCTATAAAAAAATTCAGGTCTAGAAATTCTATTTCCTTATGTTGAGTATTACTAGTGAATTTTAAGTTCATGTTGTTCATATTCATATGTTCAAGAAATTGACTGATTAGTGTTTTGTCACCCTTCCAAACAATAATAATGTCATCTATGTACCTGAAATATTGTTCTAGATGTTCACTGTAAGGGTTATTTTGCCAAATGTACAGATTCTCAAAATGGTTCATGTATAAATTGGCATACGATGGGGCGAAGGTCGTCCCCATCGCCGTGCCTTGTTTTTGTATGTAGAACTTGGATTCAAATTGAAAAAAATTGTGAGATAGAATGAAATCTATACCCGTTAAAATGAATTTGATTTGTGCAGATGGAAGAGAACTATTAACTAGTTGCTGTTTTACTGCATTGGTCCCTGCCAAGTGTGGAATACAGGTATACAAGGAAATAACATCACAAGTAATCCATAGACATGACTCGTCCCAATTCTTGCCTTCAAATATTTTGATTGCATGTGTGGTATCCTTGATATATGATCTAGTTTTTTTAACTAATGGTTGTAGAAAGTGGTCAATATAGGTTGACAAACCAGTGATTACTTATAAAAGAATAAATATCTTAAACGTATTTTAGCACCTTCTAAATTGAGACCACAAATTACTAACAAAAGTACGCCAGAAGGCAATTGGTTAATTAGAAGTAATGGAACTTGGCCATGTAACACCAACAAGTGCGGTATGTGTAAACACATAGACAAAGGAGACTCATTCAAGGTCATTGATTGGATTGCTCCTTATGCTTCAAACAATAGGTTGAAAACATTGCGCCAACGAGAAACATAATGGATACACGAGCTAGGCACCCTAAACACTACAAGTAGTCGGGGTCTCAATATTGACCTTGATTTACAAGCATTCATGTAATTGTAATAACAGGACTGGTAACTTGTTCCCATTAGATTAAAATATGGGTTACAAACTTGTTTTTAGTTAGTTTCCAATATGAGCATGCATGAACAGATTTGCTAATGCCAATATTTATAACTGGGTTAAAGATTCTTCCATTACATAGGTTAAATACGCCTTAGTTTTAGGATGCATCTTTTTACAGTTTTCCTCTATTTGTGCTATTTTTAGGGCGGCATATGGTTCATTTTATGCATTTTCTATATCTTACATTTCTTGTGTCTTTTCATCCCCACAGGGAGAGCGTAGTTCATAACATACACATATAGACACTTTTTTTCTTAGAGTTCCACTATATTTCTCTATGTTTTAGAATTAGAGACTTTTAGATATATTTTTTTATATATGACTTCTTATGTATATACACATGTATATTTTATTTAGTCTTGTGATGTTTTTGTATGACCATTGTTGTGATTTACTTTCTCATATCTTGATTTTGTGGTTTAGAATATCAGGTAATGACCTTTCAGAATAATTTGCCCACACAGGGTTAATTCTAGAAAGGAGAATCATAGGTGTGTCTCAGTTTCCAATTTACCTGTCAGCTGTTAGGTCTGTGATGGACATTTTGACCCACCTATCCACAATTGAGATTGACACCGGTTACCTGCAAACAGACACTTTAAAAGACATCACATTAGGCTGTGATGTAAACTAACCTCTTGAAAAAGTCTGGTGGAGACCAGAGGAAACGCGTTGAGGCATCAGTACTCACCCCCGTTAAGACTTTCTGAACAGCTGACCGGCTGTAACACAAATGGATTTTCAGCATTTGGCTTGAGGAACAGCAGACTGACTGACAAAAGATCCCAGTGTTTCCGGCAGCTCTGCATACACCTTAACTGTGGGGGAGTCTCTTTACGGTGATATAATCACACACTGCATCTAATTGTTTTTATCCTGTACGTTTACCATTGTTTATGCGCTTTTATCTTGCAGTAAATACTTTTACTCTTAGATTGGACTGTGCGCTCTTGTTCTTTTTGTATTTCACACTTTATTGTGGGTATAAAAAAACCAGGCCGTCGCGGCCAAATTTATTGAAATATATAACTCAGTAACTCGAGCTGACAAGCCCAACTTATGGCGGCATATCTACATATCTAAAGAAAAACCCAGAACAACAAGAGGACAGCGGCTTTCGGCCTACTGCAGAGGGCCCTCTGCTTTGGTAAGAAATGATACTTAGGGATTTTCAAAGATCTTCTGGCCTACCTACACGGGGGGAAGGGCACACAGGTGGACCTGTGGGGGACCGCCCCTCCCGTCAGCCTGGCCATGACTCTCCCTGTTCTCCATTTCTTTTTTCTCGCAACTAGCCGCTGCCTCTCGCCATTGGGTGCTGTACTACTCCAACATAAGGCTTGGTGACCACCAGATGCTAAAACCGGCTAATCACCAAGGGGGTACCTATATTAAAGTAATGGTCTTATTTGAATGGATTTGATTAAAACCGTTCCTGCCATTACTGACCTAAATGTTTATTATAACTTTATTTATAAATCTTTTTTTTTTTTTAATTATATAGTTTTTTTTTGTTGTTTTTTTTTCCCGCAAACTAAAAAAGGGGGAGGGAGGGAAAAAACGTTCAGCTCAGGATCACAGAAAGAAGAGGCTGGAAAGAACACTGCATGGCCTTTTAAAAGGTAGGGAGGGGGCCTCCCCCAAATCTGCAACACTGTTGCTACCTAGGTACCACCTCTTTTCCTTTCCCCTTCCCTAATGCCTAAACCCTTAGCACGTTACAGGCCCATTTAGGTCCCTACACTAACTTAAGGGTTAAAGGTCTATTTGGTCACTCCCCAGTCAAAGAATCCCAACTTAACATACTAAATAATTGAGACTGACACACTTTATTGTGGGTATAAAAAACCAAGTCACAGCCAACTTTATTGAAATATATAACTCAGTAACTCGAGCTGACAAGCCCAACTTATGGCAGCTAAAGAAAAACCCAGAACAACAAGAGGACAGCGGCTTTCGGCCTACTGCAGACAGGTCTAATTGAGCACGGACACAGCCTCCTGCATCTAGTGTGAACCCGGCTATCTGCAGCGTATGCTAAGTGCTGTGTGTGGTCTGCATACGTCACTGAATAGCACACGCTGTGTCTCAACGCTGCAGCCTTCCGGACCTGAACCGTCAGCTGTCAAGCACTGCTCATACTCGGCTCTTGAAATCAAAGGTATAAACAACAGTCCATTTACCTAAACACAGGATTCAGACCCTGGGCTGCAACTTGACCCGACAATCTAACAGGCACATACAGGACTGCTCGCTTTGCTTGCTGCATCCAACACACGTAAGCTGCTTACTAAAACTATTGGGGGATTTCCTATGCTCCAAACTCATACGCAGGGCTGCAAACTAACCTGGCAAGTAACAGAGTCTCTCAGGACTGCTTTCAATTGCCGACTGCCTCCCAAAGAGCTAAGCTACTAAGTCGGATGCCGCTCAGAATAGCGGTCTTGTTTAGGAAGCTCCAGCAGTTCACAAAAAAGTCAGATAATTGTGAATAGCGCTTCCCCTGCAATTAACTTGCCCTGTATAAGAACTGTTACTAATATTTATCAGCTTAATTGGGGATATTCCTACTATTAGAAGAGAACGTATGTGTTTTGAGACATTGTAACACTTAGCCTAAGGAACAGGCATCCAAATACAAACAAACTATATAATGTATCCCTTTCTGTGACATACTAACAATTGGGATCTGAGTGTTGAGAAGGAACTTGCTGTGCCTACTTCAACAGCAAGAAATCCTCACTTATTATTTTTCACTTCAGACTAAAAGGTCTATGCTGATTTAATAGACTATTCGTCTTGGTGATACAAATTATTATTTTTTGATCTGCAGTTGCGCTCCATCTTTCAGTGTACACACACAGCATTACAGAATAATCAAGCCATTTTGAACATGGATCCAGCAGATCTTCCAAACATTGTCTATAACCTCTCTAAGCCAATGGATGACCTTAGCCAGGGTCTTAGAGACCTTAAAGTCAAAAATTATACATTAAGACAGATTATAAAAAGATACTACGTCTAGCAAACCTGCTTCGGGGCCATCTCCCACTGAGCCACAAATAGCCCCTCCAGATCTCTTTCATGGAGATAGACACCTGTATCGACAATTCAGGAATGCATGTATTCTCACTTTTAATTTAAAACCCATCACCTATCCAAATTATAGGACCAAGGTTCTCTCTATGATCACCTATATGCGTGGAGAACCCCGTATCTGGGCTGATACGCTGTTTGAGTCCAACAGTCCAATCCTCTCTTCCTTCCAATTCTTCTTAGCTGTTATGGATGAGTTATACTCAGACTCCAACCTACAACTTACAGCCGAAAACAAAATGAGGAAGCTGAAACAGGGCAGCCGCCCAGTAGAAATTTATATAACTGAATTTAAACAACATGCAATAGATTCGCAATGGAATGCTATTGCCTTGAAAAACCAATTCCGGCTGGACCTTTCTGATCCGGTGAAAGACGAGCTAGCCCGCACAGACATCCCAGATACCCTGGAAGCCATCATGAGACTTGCAATGCAGATTGATAGGAGATTACGAGAGAGAAAGACTGAATGCCACTTTGCTGACCCTTCTTATAAAAGACCTGCACAGGTACCACACTTCGTTACTCCATCCCATGCACCTACTAGTGTTCCTGAGGCCATGGACATAGGCTTTATTCGAGGCCCCTTGTCTTCTGAGGAAAGGTTCCGATGTAAATCCAAAGGTCTTTGTATGTACTGTGGTTCTGCTGCTCACTCTCTCCAGGAATGCCCATCTCTTCTCAAGAATAAAAACCGTAAGTCTCCTTCACATATAACTTCTTTGATAATGCATGATAAACCGATTCACTGCATTCTACCCCTCTCTTTACAGTGGGACAGCAAACTCCTGAAGAGAGACGCCATAATTGATACTGGGGCTCAAGGGAGCTACATTGATTCATGCATTGTATCCTCTAATAAAATTCCTCTCATAAAGAAATTGTCTTCAGTCTCTATTCGTGTTGTGGACGGCTCAGAAATCTCTTCAGGGCCTATCATGTATCACATCATACCCATTCTAGTTACCACTCTCTCTGCCCATCAAAAATACATCACTTTTGATGTTATCACCTCACCACTGTTCCCCATAGTTCTAGGCTTGCAATGGCTTCGCTTGCATGAACCAGTTATTACATGGAGTTCTTTGGAAGTCACGTTTAAATCCTCATACTGCCACCAAACTTGTTTACGACCCGCTACTCTTTTACAACTGACTGAAGAAACTACTATACCCGATGTTTACAGAACTTTCGTTGACGTTTTTAGTAAAAAGGAAGCAGATTGCTTACCTCCACACCGAAGCTACGACTGCCCCATCGATTTGAAACCTGGTACTACACCCCCCTACGGTCATCTCTATCCTCTCTGTCAACCAGAGTTAGACCACCTCAAGTCTTAATTCAATGAAAACTTAAAGATGGGTTTCATTCGTCCTTCCGTCTCACCAGCAGCTGCTGGATTCCTCTTTGTGAGGAATAAGGACAACTCTCTACGTCCCAT
Organism: Bombina bombina; assembly: GCF_027579735.1. Lineage (NCBI taxonomy): Eukaryota > Metazoa > Chordata > Amphibia > Anura > Bombinatoridae > Bombina > Bombina bombina. The sequence goes on along the minus strand of NC_069499.1, from coordinate 1,448,609,043 downwards.
TATTGATTTCCGAGAATTGAACAAGATAACCATAAAAACCCGCTATCCCCTGCCTCTTATTCCCAAACTCATCGAACGCCTCCAACATGCTAAAATATTAACAAAACTTGATCTCAGAGGGGCCTACAATCTTGTTCGTATCAGAGAGGGAGACGAGTGACTGACGGCCTTTCGAACCAGATACGGCCTATTTGAATACCTTGTCATGCCTTTCGGTCTCACCAACACCCCCGCAAAATTTCAAAACTTCGTTAATGACGTCTTCCATGACCTACTGGATACCTGTGTGGTAGTGTACCTAGATGACATCTTAGTGTACTCCGACTCACTGGAAGATCACGTGAAGCACGTCAGTTGGGTGCTCTCAAGATTCCAAGTCCACAGGTTATACGCTAAACTCGAGAAGTGTGTGTTCCATAATACAGAAATAGACTTTCTTGGTTATTCAATCAGACCTAAGGGTATCCAAATGCAGGAGAGCAAGGTTGAATCAGTCAAAAACTGGCCACAACCCACGAATAGAAAGGAACTCCAGCGATTTCTTGTTTTTAGTAATTATTACCGGAAATTCATCAGAAATTTCTCTCATAAGGTTAAACCCCTTACCAGACTCACCAGCACTTGCATACCTTTCCGTTGGGATACAGCTGCTAACGAGGCTTTCAACAACCTTAAAACCTCATTCACCTCAGCACCCATCCTGCAGTTTCCTGATCCTACTCTTCAGTTCGTCCTAGAGGTGGATTCTTCGGATTACGCCCTTGGGGCTATTCTGTCTCAAAGGAAGACCTTCAGCCAACCACTCCATCCGGTGGCATTTTATTCCAAACTATTATCTCCTGCAGAGATGAATTACTCCATCGGAGAAAAAGAGCTGCTAGCAATCAAACGTGCATTTGACACTTGGAGACATCTTCTGGAAGGTACTTCAAAGCCCGTCATTATATACATGGATCACTGCAACCTGGAATTTCTTCAGAGAAACAAAACACTTTCCAGTAGACAAGTGAGAGGGAGTTTTTACTTCAGTAGATTTAATTATTTGATTATGTACAGACCTGGCTCTAAAAATGGTAAGGCGGATGCCCTCTCTAGGAAGGATCCCCGTCCGCCAAATACCCAAGAAACTAATTCCATAATACCCGCAGATAAATTCCTTGGTATTATGCCCTTCAACTCTCCTAGCTGAAACTCTCCTGCCTTACTAAAACAGGTCTAATTGAGCACGGACACAGCCTCCTACATCTAGTGTGAACCTGGCTATCTGCAGCGTATGCTAAGTGCTGTGTGTGGTCTGCCTACGTCACTGAATAGCACACGCTGTGTCTCAACGCTGCAGCCTTCCGGACCTGAACCGTCAGCTGTCAAGCACTGCTCATACTCGGCTCTTGAAATTAAAGCTATAAACAACAGTCCATTTACCTAAACACAGGACTCAGACCCTGGGCTGCAACTTGACCCAACAATCTAACAGGCACATACAGGACTGCTCACTTTGCTTGCTGCATCCAACACACGTAAGCTGCTTACTAAAACTATTGGGGGATTTCCTATGCTCCGAACTCATACGCAGGGCTGCAAACTAACCTGACAAGTAACAGAGTCTCTCAGGACTGCTTTCAATTGCTGACTGCCTCCCAAAGAGCTAAGCTACTAAGTCGGATGCCGCTCAGAATAGCGGTCTTGTTTAGGAAGCTCCAGCAGCTCACAAAGAAGTCAGATAATTGTGAATAGCGCTTCCCCCGCAATTAACTTGCCCTGTATAAGAACTGTTACTAATATTTATCAGCTTAATTGGGGATATTCCTACCATTAGAAGAGAACTTATATGTTTTGAGACATTGTAACACTTAGCCTAAGGAACAGGCATCCAAATACAAACAAACTATATAATTTATCCCTTTCTGTGACATACTAACAATTGGGATCTGAGTGTTGAGAAGGAACTTGCTGTGCCTACTTCAACAGCAAGAAATCCTCACTTATTATTTTTCACTTCAGACTAAAAGGTCTATGCTGATTTAATAGACTATTCGTCTTGGTGATACAAATTATTATTTTTTGATCTGCAGTTGAGCTCCATCTTTCAGTGTACACACACAGCATTACACCGGTCTCCTGTTATCGGTTCCCTAATATCTTTTTTGGTTGTTTGCTCTCTGCCCCAGCCTTTTAAAATTTGCCTAATGAGAAAAGAGGACGTGGGGTCAGGTTAGGCCAGAATTTTGTAGAAAAATGACAGAGCTGACAATCAAATTTGTACAGTACTCTTGGTGCAGTTAATGTTTCGTAAACTCACCAACCATGCTCCTAACAAATCCTTCGAACCCTGCATGGCTTCTGTTCCTTGGGCCTGGCAAAATTGCTCCCAATCTTGCCAATACTTACAATATGCCTGCCAAGTAGTTGGTGCCAATGAAGAGCGAACTAGGGGGAGGAAGGCGACCCAGGCTGGATGAGCTGACAAAGAAAATCAGGACATAACAAGCCTTGCGATGCCGCATTAGGCACTAATTTCCTAAATGTCTCCCAATCACCTCTGAACAAAGCATCCGCTAATGTATTATTTACACCTGGGATGTGCCTAGCCTGGAAGTGAATGTTGAGTTGTAGACAGCGCAATACCAAGTGTCTCAGCAAAGTTACCACCCAAGGTGACGAGGCTGATAAACCATTGATTGCATGAACCACACTTAAATTGTCTGTCCAAAAGACAACAAATTTATTTCTAAATCTAGTGCCCCATAATTCAACTGCTAGGATAATTGGAAAGAGTTCTAACAACGTCATGTTCCTGATTAGTGACCTATCCCTCCATGTGTGCGGCCAAGGACCCGCGCACCATTCCCCTTGAAAGTAAGCTCCATAACCACAAGACCCTGCAGCATCTGTAACTAAATGCAAGATCCATTAAATGCAAATCCCATTAAAATCCTGGAGGAAAATGTGCCAAACTTTTAGGTCAGCAATTATACTTTTGGAGATGGTTATTTTGTCGGTAGGCCTAATTTTTCCGCTAAGCTTAGCTTCCAGCCTTCTATTGAAAACTCTTCCCATAGGGATAACCCAACATGCAAAGTTTAATAGCCCGAGAAGCGATTGCAAGCCTTTCAACGTTATGAAACTAGAATGCATGGCCCGCTCGACTGCTACTGTCATTGCTTGAACCTTAACAAAGTCAGTGAAGAGGACTGCACCACTGTCAGTGCACGGACAAAGGGAATAAACTGCAATATCCCTGTATAGTATAAGATGCATGAAAGATGCCGGCACAATGGATGAAGTATATGTATATTTATTAAAGACCTTAGTTAAAAATGCGACGTTTCGGGGTTACCCCCTTAATCATGCAATTTGTTACATACAATGTATATTGCCTTTTTAAACTCTTTCAATTTCGCACCAATTCCTTGTTGCACAATGTGCATGGCGCCACCTAGTGGCCAAAACATTAAATTTCATTAACTCTCTATATAACAATAAGTATGTATCAAATTATTAAAAACAAAGTGTCACCTGTACCAGTAAGTTAAATAAACATTGCAATTACATATTATCTTATCCTGAGATTATTGTTAAAAATTTTTGTTCCTCGAATGTTATAACAATTATCAATAAGGGATACACTATATGGCCTAAATTATTGGATGTTAAAATACCTAAACGGTAGAGGCTGGAAAGAACACTGCATGGCCTTTTAAAAGGTAGGGAGGGGGCCTCCCCCAAATCTGCAACACTGTTGCTACCTATGTACCACCTCTTTTCCTTTCCCCTTCCCTAATGCCTAAACCCTTAGCACGTTACAGGCCCATTTAGGTCCCTACACTAACTTTAGGGCTAGATTTATCAAAGGCAAGTTGTAGTGTCTGTTATGTATGCCTGTAACTGTGCCTCAACTCGCCTCTGCGAGGGCGCACATATGCGCTTATATTTATCACTAAACAGCTTGTAATTCTATGGTTTTTGAAACTGGCGAGCTTAGGTGTATTATGATAAATCCAACTGATCGCAATTTAACTTCCTCATATTTATCATGCCTATATGTCAATTTTGCACATATATATCTTTCTATTAAAAGAGAATAAGGGGAGTAGGCTGTTTTTAGAGCTGCGCTGGGCCCTTAAATTAGACATAGCTGAACCTGTTTAAAGGATTGAAAATGCAGACCCTTGAAATGTATATATTGAAAAAACTTTAAGAGAGAGAAGTTTGTAGATACCAAATAAGTAACTACACAAAAGCCAGGGATATCAGCATTTTCATTTTAATAGGTTAAAATAACCTTAACATATATCCCTAATAGGGAAAATACAAAACGGTGCAGCACAGTTCCTGCAAACCTATACCAGACAGAGACCCTGATACTGGCTTTCATGGGAACCACATACTAAAATGCACAGAGAACTAAGGTCACACAGTCCTAGGACATAAAAAACGCAACAATCACTCATACAGTCAGTAACTGGCTTGAATCAACAAACAACACCTCTAACAGAGGATGGCAGTGCAATCCCTGCACTAATCGGCCAACATGTTAATCATTGAGGATCTATGTTTGCTAAAACGGATATTTAACACAACTATACAAAAAAAATATATATACATTGTGAGCATATATGCATAGAATGTTAAATACATAGATACATTTTGACTGAATAGAGGTAATTGAAACCTAGTGGGAAGCCAAGCAACACCTATTTCAGAGGGCACCCCTAACATCTAGGAAAGATATGGTGTCATGAAATTTGTCATTTAGGATCTATGCCTGGTCTTCCTAATATCAAGGTGACAATTTTACTAAATAAATTGACAAATACAATCAAATGTCAGAATTATTTGCAAGGAAACAAAAGGCAAGTGATATATCCATATATCATATTAAACCACATGGCAAGTAGTTGAATGTATGTCCTCCGAACGTATGGTATAATTTTCACACACTGTCCAGAGTTCAAGCGCCATGTAATTACTCTCTCAGAGGGGTAAAATTCCTTCCCTCTATCGAAATGCAGGCATGGTAATTCTTAAAGCCTTTCTCTCGAGCAAAAGAAGCAGCAATCATGTATCCATACTGCTCAAGTTAGTTACCAAATGTTTACATTCTGTTGCAAACTTTGTTTGTTCCAGGGCTGAGCGGCCCGCTCCGTGCACGTCACTGCCGACGCGTGTTTCACCCCCACATGACCACTGCGTCAAGGGGTTTCCTCAGGGCAAACGAATAGGGATCATAGGCCATGCTTGGTATTTACCATTTGTAATCCACACTGATTGGGTAAGCACTTCTACATTGCAGCCAATGTGTCAGCTGCATACATTCTTTATGAGGAAAGGTGAAAAAATAAAAAGACATAAAAAGCAAAACAACACACTTACTAAATTATAATGTGTATTAAAAGACTATATATACAGAATATATAATACATACATCTTTTCATTTCTAAGATGGATAGAATAGGAACTTCTGAATTACAATGGATATATAGCGACTGTAGGGGCTAATACTTTGACTTTGGACAAAGATGATAACGTGGCAGTGGAAAGTTTGGTAAGTTTACTGAACGAGGAAATACCGCTGGATGAACCCCCTTTTGATAATCCTCCATTAACACAGGAGGATAGTTCTACCCCACAGATGGTGGTAAATTCAGGCCTAAAAAGGAGATCTGAATACATGCCTGCACTGGCTTTCGTACCAGCAGTCCATTTGTTTGTAAGGGAAGTCGAAAAAGAGATAAATAAAATCTCTATTGACAAAATCTCCAATGACAATCTAAGAAAAGATGAAAGAAGAGCATTGTTTGATTTAACCAATCAAAAAGGTTTAATCATTAAGCAGGCGGACAAGGGGGGCAACCTGGTAATTATGGATGAGATAAAATATGTTAATGAGGTAAAACGACAACTTCGCAATAAAGATCAGTATCTCCAGTTACCAGGTTGCCCCATCGAATCCATAAAGGCTGAATTGCTACACCTGCTTAACGATGCTAGAAAAGAAGGCATTATCAACAAGAAGGAATGCAATTATCTCTATGCAAAGTTTCCCAGAGTTCCCGTTTTCTATTGCATCCCTAAACTTCATAAAAATCTAAGAGACCCTCTAAGAGACGGAGAACCTGGGAAACTATGTGGATAAATTCTTGCAACCTTTTCTTACATCCCTCACATCTTATGTGAAGGACACTAGTGACCTGCTCAGAAAGATTGATGGTCTGGCAATAGAACAAGATACTTTGTTGGTGTCACTAGATGTTGAAGGACTCTACTCATCCATACCCCATGAGGTTGGATTAAGAGCGGCAAGATACTTTCTTGAAAGTAGAGGTCCTGCCTTTAGTAAACATACTGAGTTTGTCCTTAACTTGTTACAATTTATTTTAACAAACAATGTCTTCCTTTTTGACCAAAAATTCTACAAACAGATAAGGGGAACAGCAATGGGGGCCACTTGTGCCCCATCCTATGCCTGTCTTCACCTTGGCCTATGGGAAAGCCAGGTGGTCTTTGGTAAACTGCAAGATTGGTTAGATGACCACGTCCTTATTTGGCTCCGTTATGTGGACGACGTGTTTCTCCTTTGGAAAGGCACGGAAGAGTCTCTAAAAGACTTTGTAAAGATACTCAATGTCAATTATTTTAATATTCTTTTGACTTTTGATTACAGCACCAGAGAATTAACCTTTTTGGATGTAAAAATCAAAAAAGAAGGGACCTTGCTGGCTACAGAAATATACCGTAAGGACACAGCAACCAATAACATTTTGGAAGCCTTGAGTCATCATCCTAAGTCTCTAACTAGAGGCATTCTGGTTGGGCAGTTTCTCCGCCTAAGGAGAAATTGCTCAAGTCTGAATAAGTATGATCAACATGCTGGAGAAATGTTCAGCAGGTTTGAAAAGAGAGGCTACTCAAAACGTAATTTGAGATTTGCTAGGAATAGAGCAAGAAAAGCAAACAGAGATGACCTGCTCTATCAGACCAAGGACAAATCAAATGACCAAACAATTAATTTTGTCACAGAATATAACTGCCATTGGGAAATGATACGTCATATACTGAATGCAAAATGGCAATTCCTACAGGCTGATGAGGTTGTCTCAAAGCTTGTGGGGGTTCAACCTTCTTTGGTCGCTAGACGAGCTCCAAACTTAAAGGATAAGCTTGTCAAAAGTTTCTATGTAAAAAGTCCAAGTTCTAAGGATTGGTTGGGTGAACATAGAAAAGTTAAAGGATGTTTTCAATGTGGACACTGTGTTTATTGTAGATACATTGTCCGCTCAAAATCTTTCTCAACTGGAGGTAAAGTTTTTCCCATAAAACAGTTTATTAACTGTAAAACAGAAAATGTTATTTATCTTATCTCTTGCAGTTGTCCGATGTTTTACATTGGAAATACTAGACGCATGTTGAAGGACAGAGTGTCCGAACACAGAGATGATATAAAAGCAACTAAAGATGGTGACATAAAAAGTGGGGTAGCTATGCACTTTCTGCTACACCATAATTTGAACGTAACTGATCTAAAAATTATAGGTATAGAGACTTGTTCTCTGCTTGGTAGAGGAGGAGACATTGACAAAATACTCTTTAAAAAGGAAACAGCTTGGATGTATAAATTACAAACATTGGCCCCAAAGGGTCTCAATGAGAAGTTCAAGTTTGCTGCGTTCCTGTAAACGTTTGGTTATTATTATCTTTATTATTACACTAGATATATATATTTTTTTACCCTTTACTTATGGATGACTTACTTAGAGGCAATTCATGCAAGTGTGTTTCTGTTCACTTGGTTTATTTAAGTTTTGTTCTAATCAAGCCAGCAGAAAAGGTGAGAGAAAAAACATGTTCATATGTTTGGGTCTTCTTTAGCCCCATTCTACATTTATAATCATGATGCAATAAAACAATTCACCTAATAAAGTTTTCAAATAACTTTTGGCTATCCTCGGGATAACCACAAAATATGCACTGTATATAATTATACATCTTTCTTATAAAATATGGGGTATTTCAGCAGTTATATTACAGTCGCTATATATCCATTGTAATTCAGAAGTTCCTATTCTATCCGTCTTAGAAATGAAAAGATGTATGTATTATATATTCTGTATATATAGTCTTTTAATACACATTATAATTTAGTAAGTGTGTTGTTTTGCTTTTTATGTCTTTTTATTTTTTCACCTTTCCTCATAAAGAATGTATGCAGCTGACACATTGGCTGCAATGTAGAAGTGCTTACCCAATCAGTGTGGATTACAAATGGTAAATACCAAGCATGGCCTATGATCCCTATTCGTTTGCCCTGAGGAAACCCCTTGACGCAGTGGTCACGTGGGGGTGAAATGCGCGTCGGCAGTGACCTGCACGGAGCGGGCCGCTCAACCCTGGAACAAACAAAGTTCGCAACAGAATGGAAACATTTGGTAACTAACTTGAGCAGTATGGATACATGATTGCTGCTTCTTTTGCTTGAGAGGAAGGCTTTAAGAATTACCATGCCTGCATTTCGATAGAGGGAAGGAATTTTACCCCTCTGAGAGAGTAATTACATGGCGCTTGAACTCTGGACAGTGTGTGAAAATTATACCATACGTTCGGAGGACATACATTCAACTACTTGCCATGTGGTTTAATATGATATATGGATATATCACTTGCCTTTTGTTTCCTTGCAAATAATTCTGACATTTGATTGTATTTGTCAATTTATTTAGTAAAATTGTCACCTTGATATTAGGAAGACCAAGCATAGATCCTAAATGACAAATTTCATGACACCATATCCTTCCTAGATGTTAGGGGTGCCCTCTGAAATAGGTGTTGCTTGGCTTCCCACTAGGTTTCAATTACCTCTCTTCAGTCAAAATGTATCTATGTATTTAACATTCTATGATAGTTGTGTTAAATATCCGTTTTAGTAAACATAGATCCTCAATGATTAACATGTTGGCCGATTAGTGCAGGGATTGCACTGCCATCCTCTGTTAGAGGTTAATTTATTTATTGATAGTGTAGTGTTAGGTTTAATTGTAACTTAGGTTAGGATTTATTTTACAGGTAATTTTGTAATTATTTTAACTAGGTAGCTATTAAATAGTAAATAACTATTTAATAGCTATTGTACCTAGTTAAAATAAATACAAAGTTGCCTGTAAAATAAATATAAATCCTAAAATAGCTACAATATAATTATTCGTTATATTGTAGCTATATTAGGGTTTATTTTACAGGTAAGTATTTAGATTTAAATAGTAATACTTTAGTTAATAATATTTAATTTATTTTGTTAGATTAAAATTATATTTAATTTAGGGGGGTGTTAGGGTTAGACTTAGCTTTAGGGGTTAATACATTTATTATAGTAGCGGCGAGGTCCGGTCGGCAGATTAGGGGTTAATACTTGAAGTTAGGTGGCGGCGATGTTAGGGAGGGCAGATTAGGGGTTAATACTATTTATTATAGGGTTTGCGAGGCGGGAGTGTGACGGTTTAGGGGTTAATAACTTTATTAGAGTAGCAGCGAGGTCGGGTCGGCAGATTTGGGGTTAATAAGTGTGGGTAAGGTAGCAGCGATGTTGGGGGGGGCAGATTAGGGGTTAATAAATATAATATAGGGGTCGGCGATGTTAGGGGCAGCAGATTAGGGGTTCATAGGGATAATGTAGGTGGCAGCGGTGTGCGGTCGGAAGATTAGGGGTTAAAAATATTTAATATAGTGGCGGCGATGTGGGGGTACCTCGGTTTAGGGGTACATAGGTAGTTTATGGGTGTTAGTGTACTTTATAGCACAGTAGTTAAGAGCTTTATAAACCGGCGTTAGCCAAGAAAGCTCTTAACTACTGACTTTTTTCTGCGGCTGGAGTCTTGTCGGTAGAGGCTCTACCGCTCACTTCAGCCAAGACTCTAAATACCGGCGTTAGGAAGATCCCATTGAAAAGATAGGATACGCAATTGATGTAAGGGGATCTGCTGTATGGAAAAGTCACGGCTGGAAAGTGAGCGTTAGATCCTTACCTACAAGACTCTAAATACCAGCGGCCGGCCAAAACCAGCGTTAGGACCCCTTAATGCTGCTTTTGACGGCTAACGCAGAACTCTAAATCTAGGCCATAGATTTTAAGAAAAGATTCAACACAAGGTTTAGGCTGTTCATAGAAATAAGGATAAAATATAGAAGAGGATAAAGTTTTAGTATGTCTAGACAAGGAAAAAATGACACCATGAGTTGAAAACATTTTTGCATCATAATCTATAGCTCTAACATCTGAAATTCTTTTACATGATAAAAGACATAATAATGTAGCTAGTTTGCATGTAAGTGGTTTTAATGATAAATTGATCTGTAAGCCAAACCAGCCTCAAATAAGAAAGTAGGATAATTAATAACTTCATTTAGAGGGGCTGAAAAGGGATCCAGATTCCTGTTGTTGCACCAGCAAGACCATTTAGACCAGGAGGAAAGATAACATTTTCTGGTTCCTGGTGCCCAAGAGTCTTGAAGGAGGAGTTTAGCTCCTGACAAAAGGCCATCGGAGGACCAGGATCCCCTGAAATGTTCCAAGCAATAAGTTGAAGAAAACTTTGAAGAACTAGTTTGTGAAACTCTCCTATGGGGTTTGTGAGAAGATCTTTTTGAAGATGAATTAATACTGGAGGAAGGAAAGACATCTCCAGAAGAGAAGGGAACCAGGATTGAGTTGGCCACCAAGGGGTTATCAGAAGAAGAGATAATAGGTTCCTTTTCACAAAAGAAATTGTTTGAGCAATCATTGACAAAGGTGGAAAAGTATAAGCTTCTTTGATTAGTCACTGTTGTAGAAAAGCGTAGAGAACCCCAATCTACAACTTGGTTGTTTAGACCAAGTAAATATTCTGCTTGTAGAAAAATATTCTGAGAAAGACATTGATGAATAAAGTCCATGGTAAGCTTGGATAACATTTTTGAAGTTGTGCCTCCTAAACAGTTGACATATCTGACCACTGAAACATTGTCCATCCGAAGAAGAATTGACACAGGATGATCGTTTTTTATAAAACTCAGAACTGTAAAGGAACCTGCCATGAGTTCTAAACAATTGATATGAAGATTCTTCTCTTGAAAAGACCATTTTCCTCCAGTAATATGAGGGCCACATCTTGCACCCCAACCTGATTTGCTTGCATCCGACTCCAAAATAATATCTGGAGATTTCCCAAAAATAGCTTTGCCGTTCCAAGCTTCTATGTTGGTAAGCCACCAGTGTAATTCGATTCTTGCTTCTTCTGATAAGGAGATTTTGTGAAACTAAAAGCTCTGTAATGAAGAGGAGCTGGAAAAATAGCTTGAATAGAAGCTGATAAAAGGCCAATGATTCGAGCAAGAGATCGAATAGGAAAGAGATCTTTCTTTAGAATATAGATAATTTCTTTCTTTATCTTCTATATCTTGTCCGAAGGAAGGCTCAATGTAGCTGATTGAGTATTTATAAGGAAACCTAAGAAAATACGATCCTGAGAAGGAATGAGGATAGATTTTTTGAAATGTATAATAAATCCTAAATTCTGAAGGAGAGAAATAGTGAGATGTAAATGATCTAGAAGTTGATGATAATCTTGGTGAAGTAAAAGAATATCGTCTAAATAAATGATTAGATGAAAACCTCTTTTCCTCAAACAAGCCACCACAGGTTTTAAAACTTTTGTAAAAGCCCAAGGAGCTGAGGAAATACCAAAAGGGAGACAAGAAAATTGCCAAACTGATTCTTTCCAAAGAAAACGAAGAATATTTCTGAAATCTGGATGAATAGGAATAGTTAAGTAAGCATCTTTTAAACCTAGGTGAACAAGCCAATCGAAATCTAGAAGACAATCTCTGAGGAGATGAATACCTTCCATTTTGAAATGATTGTATTCTAGAAAACAATTCAAATTTCTTAAATTTATTACAGGGCGTAAAGACCCTTCTTTCTTTTTCACCAAAAACATGTTGCTGATAAAAGAATTTGAAGGGAGAGACATCTTTTCTATAGCTTCTTTTTATAAAAGATCTAAAATTTCTTTGTCTAAGAGGGACATATCTGATTGGGAAAATTTTATTGGAACCGGAAGAGATTCTTGAACAGGAGGGGAGAGGAAATTTAAATGAAGACCTGTAACAGTCTGAAGAATCCAAGGATCTTAAGTAATGAGATGCCAATTTTGAATGAAAAGAGCTAATCTTCTTCCTATTCTTATTTGGGAAGAAAGAGTGGAATGAAAGATGAGAGAACTTACCTGAGAAAGATCTGCGGGATGATCTGTTCCTGAAGTTCCGACCTGTCCATTGTCTGTTCCTTGATGGGAACAAATTGAAGTGGGATGTTGCGGGACTAGGCATGTTTTGAAAATAGGACCTTGAAATGGATGGGGTATGGCTGGGAAAGTGGCCCCTGTCTTTCCCAGCCCCGTCAAAAAAATTATTTTGTTGTGGGTAGAAAATTTTTCTAGTATTCATTTTAATCTTATTAAGAGAATTAAAATTATTTACATAATGACCTAACTCTTTAAGTCCAGCATCACCAAAAAGTAAGCCATTAGCTTTAGGGCCCATTTAGGTAAGAGCAAAGTCAGAAATTTTTGGGTCTATACGTCTTAGGACAATACGTCTGCGTTGGGAAGCCATAGAAGTGGTAGCGTCACCCAGTAAATAAACAACCCTCTGGATCCATTCTCTCAAAATGTAAGGATCCACTTGAGAATCTTGAGAAATAGCTTCATCTGAAATTTCAAATAATTTAGTTACAGTCATGCTTTCAATTATCGATCAGAACCTTTCCAGAAATTAAAATCTTTAGAACCAATGAATTTCAATAAATTTTTATCTATTTCTGGAGTCAAATGTGTATTATGCGGAAGATCTGGTCTGAACATTCTGCTTTCAGGGTAACCCTTTTAGATGGTCTCCATTGGGAGGATCTAGGATGATGAAGCTCATCAGGATCTTTAAATAAATCTCCTTTATTGTCAAAAAGTTTAGGTTTGGGAGAACTAACAGTCTTTCTCTTTTTAGAAATTTCCTCAGATTAAGAAGAATTAGAGAGAATAATAGAAAAATTATCATTGTCTTCATTATCATCTTTATTGTTAAATTCATCATTAGAAAAATCCTAGGAGTCATTCGACTCAGTTGTAGAAACTAGGTCTACATATTTTCTGCAATCAGCAATCTTTTTAAAATGAAATATCAGCCTGTTTTTGTAACACAGAATCTCTATTGTCTGAACTAGGCAGACGTATAACAGATTTAAAATGTATTTTAATTGGAGATTTTTGATTAGATTTTGTTAAATGTTTTGTTTTCTTTAATTCTTTTTTATGAACAGAAACTTGAGGTTTATTAACTGAAGCTATGACAGTTTGCATCTGTTCAGACATTTGTTGTTTATATTTCTCCATAGACTGAATTATATTAGTTAAATTAGGTTCAGTCAAAGATTGAGTAGAATCTTGAGACATTGTAAAAGAGTTAAAAATAACTTCAAATAATAAAATGATACTATAATAAAATTATACTATAATAATACTTCCCCCCCCCAAAAAAAATATATTAAAATATATTCAATAAACTGATTTAAAACACTTTAAATAAACTGTATGGATAAAATAACCATTCCATTTTAGAAGGAACAAATGAGAAACAAATGTTGAAAATCAAAAAACTATTACTTTGCTGAGAAATGTCAAAGATGTGTCAGGGAGGTACCAAGTGAGGAGGCGGGAGTTCACCCGATAACAGATTAAGGAAAGGAGGTGGGAAAATGAGTCAAGTGACTTCACCAGAGGAAAGAGAAAGAAAAAAGAAGATGGCGGCCAGAGCCAGTAACAGAGAAAAAATGGAACGGATTAAAAGTAAAAATGGCAGGCGCAATTGTTAGAAAGAAAGTGAGAAAACGATACGATTCTATTGCAGCACAAAATAATCTAAACAATCAAGGCAATATATCTGAATAAAAAGAGGAAAAACGATAAAAGGCAAAAAGAAATCCAAATGAAAAAACATATATGAATGCAATGAAATAATAAAACAATAAATAATATAAAACAGAGGAATAATAAAAATGATGAGATATAAAAGACAAGAAATATAATTTATTTATATAACAATAGCACAATACTTATATGCTGAGCAACAAATAGAAAAGAGGATGTTTAACTATTTATCTGAATGCAAAAATGTGGCAGTGCAAAAAATGTATTGATATAGGGTACACTCTTACCTATAAAATACCACAATTAAAATTCCACAATTAAAAAAATTCTTTTAAAAACTATTAATTCTCGAATAGTGAAATACTGATACTATTCTCCCACAAATGGTTTTGTTATATTTCTTACTATATGGATATTTTCATATCCCAGCAAGCAATTCTGTAGGCTAATATAAATCAATTATACATATATAAATGTTTGGTACAATATTCAAGATATAAATACCGCAGTTCAACCACACAAGTCTGAATGTGTCCCAGAGTGGGCGAATTGGTTAACACTTAAACCAGGAACATATAGGTGTAGGAAAAAGGACTGTTGTTTATGCCCTATGATAGATGGAACATCAGAGTGCACCTGGAATTGGGATAGAACTAATGAATTTAAGATCAAAGACAGAACTACATGTAATTCAACATATGTAGTGTACCAACTGACGTTTATTTGTGGATTAATATATATAGGGCGCACTAAACGTAAAATAAAAAGGAGAGTCTATGAACATTTGAACAATATAAAAAATGGCTTGGAAGGCCATAGTGTATCCCATCATTGCAAATTAAAACATCAGTGTAACAGTGTAGGAATTACATTCAAAGTGTTGGAGCATGTTATTAATGATAATAATTATGGCAATCGCTTATTAAAACTCAGAAAAGCTGAAACTAAGTGGATTCACCAATTAGGAAGTCTGAGCCCAAGAGGATTAAATATAGAGATTGATCTTCAAGCATTTATGGTGTAGTGTAATATAAGTCTGTCCCACAAAATATGTAAAGAGTAGTATAATGATAATTCATAGCAATTATTTTAAAACATATAAACAAACCAAGTAAAATTTAATAAGAGCCTCTAGAAATTTGATTTTATTATTTTAAGTATGTAGAATGTTCTGTCGTTTAGTGACTTTCAGCATTAAAGTGTAGCTTAAATACTATTTATCAAATTGCATTTTAAAAAAATGTTTGTTAAATTATTTTTTGAATGTTTTTTATTAATTCTTAAATTTTATTTTTTAAGTGATTTTGAGTATTTTTAAATTTTTAATAATATGGAAATAGTTTCTGTAGATAATTTTAAGATGTATATCAATAGGTGGTACTTTAAATTGTCTCTTACAAATGAGTTATTTTTAACAATATAAATGTTTCAAGAGATGTTATAATCTAATACCCATAGAGAATTTGTATGAATGAAATATCAGCTTTAACGCAACAGGCTCAGCTATCATGAAAGCGTGAGCAATATGACACTAACCAATGAGAGGTAAACCCGGTAAATTTAAAGCACAGACTAACAGCTGACCAGCATACAAAGCCCGTTGAGAAAGTTCACCCGAGAGTGAATGAAACGCGTTCGGGAGGAGAGTTAACCAACCTTGCCTATTGAGGAGGACATTCATACATTACCGGTGAAATTATACCGGATAAGCTGAGCCACTGAACTGGAGAGATAAAGACCGGAGAGCGGACATATAGCTCTCATTGCAAAGACCGGATACTACGGCATTAGCTGGAAGTGGAGATCAGCTTTAATTATTATGTGCACACTATTTGCACTTATCTTGTAAGTGTATATTTTTATGGCTTTACTTTTATATCAATAAAGAAAGATACGGTGATTCTCGGATGCGCTTGTGTTTTTTGTTGTTATAGTTCGTGTGTAAGGAGGATCTGGACACAAGTAGGATCCTGAGACAAGCAGCAACGGAAAGATCACGCATATCAGCTGTAAAAGTATCGTGAAGGAGAATTTAAGCCATACTAATTCCATCTGGACTTTCGCCCACTCTGGGACACATTCAGACTTGTGTGGTTGAACTGCAGTATTTATATCTTGAATATTGTACCAAACATTTATATATGTATAATTGATTTATATTAGCCTACAGAATTGCTTGCTGGGATATGAAAATATCCATATAGTAAGAAATATAACAAAATCATTTGTGGGAGAATAGTATCAGTATTTCACTATTCGAGAATTAATAGTTTTTAAAAGAATTTTTTTTAATTGTGGAATTTTAATTGTGGTATTTTATAGGTAAGAGTGTACCCTATATCAATACATTTTTTGCACTGCCACAGTTTTGCATTTAGAAAGGTTTTGTACTATATAGGTTGTTTGTAGTAGCAGCACTTATGGCTGATATAGAGGTCATTGCCCAAACCAGTATTGATGTGGATAATGAATATAAAGAATATAATATTAATCGCAATAGGAATATAAATTTGTTAGAATTAAATAATACAAATAATGAAGACCCTTCACATTTATTGAAAATGTTTGAGAAATTAATAACAGCCGACACTAAAGACTGGCAAGATTTAATCCTATTGGATAATTATATTAAACACGATATTATTCCTAGAGGATTACGGATGCATAAATATCCGGCCTTTGAATTAGAGGATGTAGAATTCTCTACTGAGTGGGAGAGTGCTCTACATTTATGTTCAGTTACACTTATAAAAATTTTAATAAAATACAGAGAGTATAAATTGGAAAAGTCAAAGACAGACATTACCAATACATTACAAAAAATAAGTGTTTAGAAGTGAAGAAAAGTGGGACAGACAATTTAATAACATAGTAAAAAGAAATATGGAACTTGAAAAAGAATTAATGGAACATAAAGCTGAGAAGTTAAAAAGGGATAAGGAAGATTATGCCACAGACAAAGTGCATACTTACAATAAAAAGAATAGGAAGACTCATCTGAATCAAAATATTAATCAGATTGGTAATTATATTAAGACAAATCAACCTAATACCAGAGATTCTCGGCAATCTACGAGTGAGGGTAATATAGCTTTTAAATCCATAAAGCAAAATACACAATTACCCATAAGAAATAGATTTGCTCCTCTTAGTGAGAATGTAGATCATAGCAAATTAACGCCTCCAATATGGAATAAGGAGGGAGCTAAACCAAAAGAGATTAAAAATCACCAACCCATTGATAATTCTAGACCCATATACAATTCCCAATATAATGGGAATTCTAGAACAGCATATAACTCACAACATAGTGAGAATAATTTTTTATACGAAAGAAACAATCAACAGAGGCCGCCACCATATACACAGAACATGTATACGAGACCACTAGAACAGAGACAATGGGGGCAACAAAATCAGAATCAGAGAGTAGCCAAAAGAGGGTGGGAACAAGGAGAGGATGTAGAGGAGGTGCCAGACTTCGGCAGAAACAAACAAAGAAGGTGGAATTAGAGACTGCAAAGAAAAATATTTTTAACCTTTCAGATAGAGTCCTTAAAGACGAGGAGATCAGTCTATTGAGTAAGGGCTTAAAATTTGCCCCCAAGAAAGCCCCTAATAAATTCGATACATATATCGATTTGCAAAAATTCATTCGAAAGTTAACCCTTAAAAGATACTACATTAAAGAATATAACAGTACTGTACAGAAAAGTAGTGTAACTAATCTTAACTTAGAGGATATAAAAACTATAAATTGTCTTAAAAATTTAGAACAGGAAAGTTGTAGGGAAGCTTCCTCTGATTTAGTAAGTAACCCTATAGATATAAATCTAGATTAAATATTTAATTGTAGTGTATATGAAGAGGAACAAGAATTAAGACATAGTGGGTTGAAGTCTCGTTCTAACTTTTACCCACAACAAGCACAGGGAGAATACATATACACTTATAACAAACTAGTTACCAAAGATTTAAAATTATATTTTGAGAAAAATCAAGGGAAGTTTGTAAATAAATATAATGACAATCTTAATATGAGAGAAAGACAAACCCTTAAGAATCTAACAAATGACAGTACAATAGTAATTCGCCAATCAGATAAAGGAGGTGGAACTGTCATACAAAATAAAAGTGACTATCTAAAAGAAGCCCAAGTGTTATTAGGGGATAGACAGGTATATGCTATTCTAGATAGAAATCCGACTGAACAATATAAAAGTGAATTATATTCATTATTGATGAAAGCAAAGGATAGTAATATTATTGATGATGAGGAATTTAAGTTTATATATAAAGTCAGTCCTAATGTACCCACGTTTTACCACATCCCAAAAGTCCACAAAAACAGCACCAACCCTCCGGGACGACCAATTGTGTCAGGAATTGGTTCACTAAGTAGCAATTTATCTATTTATGTAGATTGGTATCTTCAATCAATGGCAAAAAAAGTTAAATCGTACCTTAAAGACACAACCCACACCATAAATATTTTTGAAGGAATAGAATGGCAAGAAGACTTCTTATGGATATCCTGTGATGTATCCTCGTTATACACAAAAATCCCCCACAAATTAGGTATAGAAGCATTTAAAGAAACAAGTATAACGTGGAATATCCCAGATATACATGTGAAGTTTATAAGTGATAGTATTTCTTACATATTAACCCATAATTATTTTTTATTCGAATGAAAGTATTACAATCAAATTCAAGGGACAGCAATGGGGACCAATATGGCCCCATCTTACGCTAATATTTATATGGGGCATTTTGAAAATTCTATGATTTGGGGTAAACAGTTTTAATTCTAATATATACAAGTACTATAGATTTATAGATGACATTATTATTATCTGGAGGGGATCAATAGAAGAAGCAGAGGATTTTATAAAATATATAAATAACAATAAATACAATCTTGAGTTCACTAGCAAAATTTCACCTAAAGAAATAGAATTTTTGGATCTAGTTTTGTATATAGATGACTTAAATAAAATAGCAGTGAAGAATTTTAGAAAAGCCACTGATAAAAACGGATTTTTACATGCCACAAGTGGCCACCTACCCCTTTGGAAGAAAAATATCCCAAGTGGCCAATTTAGGCGTATACGGAGGAACTGTACAGATGTTACTAATTACATGCATGAAGCAGATATAATGAGTAATAAATTCCTACAAAAAAGGCTATGAGGTGGAAGAAACTAAACAAAGAGGGTTAGAATATGATAGAAATATTATGTTAATGGACAAAGAAGATAAAGTATCAAGTGTAAGAAAAAAGAAAAACAATACTACCTTTATAACAACATACAGTGAAGGAGTACATGGAGTTAGATCAATTTTAAACAAACATTGGAAAATCTTATTAGCTTATCCAGTATTAGCAGGAGAACTAGATGAGCGGCCTGATGTAGTGTATAGAAAAAATAGGGATATCAAGAGTTTAATAGCTCCATCTAAATTAAAAGCTACACAACCTAAAAATGAGGGAACCCTGTCAAATTGGTTAACACTTAAACCAGGAACATATAGGTGTAGGAAAAAGGACTGTTGTTTATGCCCTATTATAGATGGAACATCAGAGTGCACCTGGAATTGGGATAGAACTAATGAATTTAAGATCAAAGATAGAACTACATGTAATTCAACATATGTAGTGTACCAACTGACATGTATTTGTGGATTAATATATATAGGGCGCACTAAACGTAAAATAAAAAGGAGAGTCTATGAACATTTGAACAATATAAAAAATGGCTTGGAAGGCCATAGTGTATCCCATCGTTGCAAATTAAAACATCAGTGTAGCAGTGTAGGAATTACATTCAAAGTGTTGGAGCATGTTATTAATGATAATAATTATGGCAATCGCTTATTAAAACTCAGAAAAGCTGAAACTAAGTGGACTCACCAATTAGGAAGTCTGAGCCCAAGAGGATTAAATATAGAGATTGATCTTCAAGCATTTATGGTGTAGTGTAATATAAGTCTGTCCCACAAAATATGTAAAGAGTAGTATAATGATAATTCATAGCAATTATTTTAAAACATATAAACAAACCAAGTAAAATTTAATAAGAGCCTCTAGAAATTTGATTTTATTATTTTAAGTATGTAGAATGTTCTGTCGTTTAGTGACTTTCAGCATTAAAGTGTAGCTTAAATACTATTTATCAAATTGCATTTTAAAAAATTGTTTGTTA
Source organism: Bombina bombina (assembly GCF_027579735.1). Classification (NCBI taxonomy): domain Eukaryota; kingdom Metazoa; phylum Chordata; class Amphibia; order Anura; family Bombinatoridae; genus Bombina; species Bombina bombina. The sequence continues at coordinate 1,448,588,888 of NC_069499.1, read as the reverse complement.
AATTATTTTTTGAATGTTTTTTATTAATTCTTAAATTTTATTTTTTAAGTGATTTTGAGTATTTTTAAATTTTTAATAATATGGAAATAGTTTCTGTAGATAATTTTAAGATGTATATCAATAGGTGGTACTTAAATTGTCTCTTACAAATGAGTTATTTTTAACAATATAAATGTTTCAAGAGATGTTATAATCTAATACCCATAGAGAATTTGTATGAATGAAATATTAGCTTTACCGCAACAGGCTCAGATATCATGAAAGCGTGAGCAATATGACACTAACCAATGAGAGGTAAACCCGGTAAATTTAAAGCACAGACTAACAGCTGACCAGCATACAAAGCCCGTTGAGAAAGTTCACCCGAGAGTGAATGAAACTCGTTCGGGAGGAGAGTTAACCAACCTTGCCTATTGAGGAGGACATTCATACATTACCGGTGAAATTATACCGGATAAGCTGAGCCACTGAACTGGAGAGATAAAGACCGGAGAGCGGACATATAGCTCTCATTGCAAAGACCGGATACTACGGCATTAGCTGGAAGTGGAGATCAGCTTTAATTATTACGTGCACACTATTTGCACTTATCTTGTAAGTGTATATTTTTATGGCTTTACTTTTATATCAATAAAGAAAGATACGGTGATTCTCGGATGCGCTTGTGTTTTTTGTTGTTATAGTAACTATTTATCTGGACTATTTATACCTATTAACCGTCTTAGTGGACATTCAAATACTGACCTATGTTATCCTAATCTCATTGGATGTTATATTTATGTTTTTTCTTTTAATTTATGGTAGTTTATATGTTATACTTTAAAAAGCTGTTGAGCAGTAAAAAAACGTTATAAGCAAAATATGAAGTCTCTGTCCTTGTAATAATATCTGGAAGATCAATGCAATTCACTCATATTCTGTATTCCGTAGTGTGCAATAAACTCTACTCATTGTGCCATACTCATTCTGCAATGTGCCATAAACTCCCCTTATTGTGCCATACTCATTCTCTAAGTGCAATAAACTCTCCTTATTTCTGTAATGTGCAATAAACTCTCCCAGTTGTGCCATACTCATTCTGTAAGGTGCAATAAAATGTCGTCATTGTGCCATAGTCAACAATTTGTAATGTGTCATAAACTCTCCTCACTGTGCCATACCTATTGTGTAATGTGATATAAACTCTCCTCATTGTGCCATACTCATTCTGTAATATCCCATAAACTCTCCTCATTGTGCCATACCTATTGTGTAATGTGTCATAAACTCTCCTCATTGTGCCATACTCATTCTGTAATATCCCATAAACTCTCCTCATTATGTCAAACTCATTTTGTAATATGCCATAAATTCTCCTCACTGTGCCATACTCATTCTGTAATGTGCAAAAAACTCTCCTTATTGTGCAATACTCATTCTATAACTTGAAATAAATTCTCCTCATGGTCTCATGCTTATTCTTTAATTTGAAATAAACTCTCCTCATTGTGCCATACTCATACTGTAATGCGCAAAAAACTCTCCTCATTGTGCCATTCTCAATTTGTAATTTCAACGAAAAATAATCGAAAAGACACATTAAAAATTTTTAACCAAAAAACACATATTTATTTTTAATGCAAAATTAACTACAAAAGAAAAAAAAATTTAAATCACATTGATTCTAATGCTTGTCTTGCAGCTATAACAGTATTTAAAAGCTCTTTAAGTTATTTCTCTGTTTATTTGAAGAAGTTGATCTCGTTGTTTCTGATCACTGTTGTTGTTACTGAAATAAATAATTGAAATTTGAATAATTACTTTCTGGTTTGTCTGCATCTCAATGTATCAAAATATCCATCTATCTATCTATCTATCTATCTATCTATCTATCTATCTATCTATCTATCTATCTATCTATCTATCTATCTATCTATCTATCTATCTATCTATCTATCGGTATTTCTATTGATCCATCTATCTATCTATCTATCTATCTATCTATCTATCTATCTGTATTTCTATTGATCCATCTATCTATCTTTCAATATGCCTCTATCTATCTGTCTATCTGTATTTCAAACAATCCAACTATCTTTATTTCACTCTACCAGTATCTCAATTTATCTATATGTCTATCAATTGATCTATCTATCTATCTGTATTTCAATCTAATGATGTATCAATTTCAGTAATCAACTTACCTTCTTCAGACTGTGTCTCCTCCTCCTCCTGAGCCACATCTGTAGTCTCCATATTTTCCAAGGTGCCCACTTCTGCCAAATCAAAATTAGAAGAATAAAAATTGGTTACTAACCAAATAATTACACGTAAACATAATATCAATCAGTCAATATATAATGATTGAACTATCCATCTATATCTAATTATGTATCTATCTGTATTTCCATTTATCTATCTATCTTTCAATCTACCACTATCGCTATCTATCTATCTTTCGATCTATCTGCATTTTAATTAATTGTTCTCTCTTTATTTCAATCTACGATTATCTCTATTTATCTATCTATCGATTTGTATTTCAATTGATACATCTTACAATCTAAAATTTAACTATCTATTAATGTATCTATATTTCAATTTATCGATCTATCTATCTGCATTTCAATCTAATGATGTATCAATTTCAGTAATCAACTTACCGTCTGACTGCATCACCACCTCCCCCTCCTCCTCATCCACAGCCACGCCTGGAGTTGGATTAGCCAATTCTGCCACCCGTCCAATTTCATGTGCTAATCCAAAATTATAAGAATAAAATAATTAATCGACCTCAATTTCAATATACCAGTATCTCTCTATCTATCTATCTATCTATCTATCTATCTATCTATCTATCTAACTAGCAATCTATCTTTCGATCTGTATTATTAATTATCTATCTATCTTTCAATCTACCAGTTTCTCAATCTCTCTATCAATCTATCTATATATCTATCTACCGTTCTATAGATATATCGGTATTCAAAATCTATCTACCAATCTACCTATAGATCTGTATTAGTAATCATCTATTTATCTTTCAATCTACCAGTTTCTCAATTTCTCAATCAATCTATCTATATATCTACCATTCTATAGATATATCGGTATTCAAAATCTATCTACCAATCTATCTATAGATCTGTAGGTCTGTATTAGTAATTATCTATTTATCTTTCAACCTACCTGTTTACAGTGGAGGCTCCTCCATTTGAGCACGTGAACACCCAAATAAAAGGGGGGAAAAAGAAAGAAAATAATTTATTTGGATGAATAAATATAATTTCTCCTATTGGAAAAATTATATTTATTCAGCCAAAATTTTTCTAGTCTAGACTGTCAAGTTTTATTTAAAAAAACCCCACCTTTTATATACATCTATGCTCTATTATACTTCTCTACCGCACGTGCGGTAGAGAAGTATAGCCTGTCATACAAATTTGCATATTTTTCCTCTATGCTTGCAGTGCAGCCCATAACTGAGCCTATACCTCTCTTAATCGCACACTATTTAGTGTGCTAATTGGGCTATTTGTATGGGCGGCCAGCAGAGGGAGCACTTTTTTTTATTAAGTTTTCTTTTTTTTTTTGCTGGCTCAGTCGCGCCAAAAATTTCAGTGCGCAGGCAGCCAGTTGGATCTCATCTGGAGTCTGGTTTGGCCGGGACTCCCGGGAGAAATGGGCATCTAAATTGTAAGTGTATCTTCTACTTTTAGCCCTGCTGTGGGCTAGCACTGCACCGGACCGGCCAGGGAGGCATTGAAGTCAGAGAGCAATGTATATCCTCCCCCAGTACACGCCTCTGGAATATGTTTGTGTGTGGTGTCGTGGGTGTCTAAGTTACAGAGTTAGCAAGATGTTGAAACGTATTTGTCTTGGGCTGCAGACACTCTCATTTTATTATTACTTAAAGTAATAAAATGAGTCTGCAGCCCAAGACAAATACGTTTCAACATCTTGCTAACTCTGTAACTTAATAATAATAATTTTTATTGTGGTTTAGACCCTGTAATTATTGTATGATGTATCTTAGGCACTTATATTTATGATTTTTTGTTGACCATGGCATTTAACACAGCATGCAGTGTACCGTATGTTCTGCACGTTTTAGGTTGCTATGGCAACCTTGGGTGATCTGTACTGCTCATGTGTAACACTCTTACTGCTTAGAATTTTGTCTTATTTACTGCAGTGTTTTGGTTTCTATTAGGTATTCATGTACATATTATATCACCTGGTTTGTACATATTTGGGATTTCCACGCTAACTTTATTGTTATATAGGTTGCTATGGCAACCATGTTGCGGTCTGTGCAATCCCTGTGAATAATGATTGGTGCCTACATTATATGTTATAAGACTCTTTATACTGTGCTGTATAACACTGATTAAAGTGATTTTTGCTAAGTCAATTGGAGTGCGCTTGTCCTATATTTATATATATATATATATATATATATATATATATATATATATATATATATATATATATATATATATATATATATATGAGCAATCTGAGGGGCGGGCTTTATTTCAAGGGGTGTGGTCAGGGGAGGGGCTACGTGCACCTCCATCTTCATAATTCACCAGCCGCCACTGCCTGTTTATCTATCTATCTATCTATCGATTTATCTATCTATCTTTCTAGCAATCTACCTATCGATTGATCTATCTATAGATTGATGTATATATCTATTGATGGATCTATCTATCGGTTGATCTATCTATCTGTATCATTCAATCAATTTATGTACATGTATGTCAAGTGGTATTGTGATTAAACTTACAGGCAGGTGCTTCCTCCTCCATGTCTTCCCCAATGTGGTAATGGTCCCCTCCAGAGACCCATGCTCTGCAGCCAAGGAATCGTCCACAGTAGCTATGTAATCAATACATTTGTAATTGTTTTATTATAGTACACAATGTTAATATATCTAATGATGTATCTATTTCAGTTACTAACTTACAATCTTCTGGAGACTGTGTCTCCTCCTCCCTCTCCTCCTCCGCAGCCATGTCTGGATGTGCTATTACAAAATTATTAGAAGAATAATTAATAGACAGAAATTAATTCAAGGGACACTGAACCCAATTTTTTTCTTTCGTTATTCAGATAAAGCATGACATTTTAATCAACTTTCTATTTTACTCCTATTATCAATTTTTCTTAATTCTATTGGTATCTTTATTTGAAATGCAAGAATGTAAGTTTAGATGCTGGCCCAGCAAGAACCTGTGTTGTTCTTGCTGATTGGTGGATAAATTCATCCACCAATTACAAAGTGCTGTTCAGAGGTCTGAACCAAAAAACAAAACTTAGGCACCTACTTTTCAAATAAAGATAGCAAGACAATAAAGAAAAATTGCTAATAGTAGTAAATGAAAAATTTTGCTTGCAACTGCATGCTCTATCTGAATAACAAAATAATTTTTTTTGGCTCTGTGTTCCTTTAAATGTAAATATAGTATCTACATAGTATCAATCAATAGATGTCACCATTTTTTTTTTCTTTTTTAAATATTTATTTATAGCCAGTAGTGTACAATGCAACAAAAAAGAAGAAGAAACAGCAAAAATAAAAGAAAACACACTTCATCATTTGCGCCACGCAGGGCCAAAAAGAAAAACAAGACAAAAAAAAAAAAGAAATATTAGGTCAATTGACATTACGTGCTTCTTGACCATTCAACAGCCCTTCATATTTTGTATACACTACTGGATTTTCAAACCAATTTTTTTACATTGAGATATGAAGCATACATAATGGATTTTTACAATGCTAAACATAAAGTTGACCTTCAAGTTTTAGCAATGAATGTCTTCTTTTCTTGTTTATAACCACCTACTTTCCAGTTCTACTCCACTCCCCTTGCATCTGCCCCCGAGGTGTCACTGATCCCCCAGCCCGTGAGGTCTCCTATTTCTAGACTGTACATAGTTGTCAAAGTCAAGCTCCCATTCTCCTCTCAACTGTGCCTCTAAAATGTAGGTAGTGTTCGGTATTGGGTACAAGATCTGCAGCTGCTGTCTATGATCCAGTGAATGCAAGTAAATGCTCCATTTAGTCATGAATCTACCTATGCGTTTCTGGGGGTCTCCTAGAGTATCTGCTTGTTCGTAAAGTAATTGCTGATGTACTTCCCTTTTTAACTGTTGTAAGGTTGGTGCCTCTACAGTTAGCCAGTTTTTGAATATGGTCTTTCTGGCTTGTAGGATGACATTGTGTGTAAATGCAGTGTTTGTCTTATTTGTATTTTCACACTCCAGGAAGACCAGAGCCCGTAACGTGAGTGGTTTCAAATGGATCCCCATTGTCCTAAGCCAGTGTTGCATCATACCCCAAAATCTTGCCAACTTTGGGCACTTCCATATCATGTGAAGTAGGCCTGCATCCCCTTGAGTGCACCTTGGGCAATTGCCCAAGGAGTCAGTGTCCCATATTTTATATAGTTTTGGTGTAATGTATGCCATTTCAAGGAGCCTAATGTGGGATTCCCGGAGGTCCATAGATAGGGTAGCCTGTTGGACCTTCTGTATGCTCTTTTTAACTTGCATTGGAGAAATCTCTACCTCCAAGGCTGTTGTCCATTTCTCACTGATATGTTTCAACGTGTTTTCATTGCTCGGCGCTATCAGTGCTCTGTAAATGGGTGTGATGGAAGTGAGCCCCTGCATATAGGAGTTACCTATTTTATATGATTACTTTCTGGGAAGGTGCCTTGTCTAATCAACGTCATTGCATAGTGTCTGGCCTGTAAGTAAGCAAAATGGTGTGCTTTCGGTATCGCATATGTGGTCTGTAGATGTTCAAAAGTGTGCACTGATTTTCCATCTCCCTCTAGTAGCCTATGCATCACGTTTAATCCCTTTGTCTCCCAGTCTCTAAAAGTTTTTGTCATCAGCCCGGGAATGAAATTGGGGTTTCCCTGTAGTGGAATGTATTTTGATACCTCATGTTTAAAGCCTAAATATCTGCACAACTTTCTCCAAGCATGCAGTGGCTGCCGAAGGATCTCGTAGCGTGGCAAGTGCTTTTCCACCTCTGCGGCCCGCATGTGGGGCATCATGGCCAGCGACCAAGGACATACCAAATGTCTCTCTAACTCAGGAACAGTGAAGCAGTTCCCGCCCGTAAGCCAGTCCAGTATGTATTTCGATTGGGTCGCCCAACTATAGAATTCTAAATTTGGTACTGCGAGCCCCCCAGAGTGAAATGAGCTCCTCATCCTGTCCGACCTAATCCTGTGTTTCTTGTTTGCCCAAATAAAGGAGTAGAAAAGGGAGTTCCAGAGGCAGCATCTGCATTTTGTAAAGTAACTTTGGGAAAAGAATCATCTTAAGAAGTCCTATTCTGCCTGTCATTGAGAGGGTGAGCTTCGCCCAATTTGACACCATATTTGTGGCTTCCTTTTTTAATGGGATAAAGTTGATCCCATACCAGTCCGCCGGGTTTAAAGCCAATCTGACTCCTAGGTATTTGAAAGTCTTTCCCGCCCGTCTAAAGTTATAGTGCAGGTCAGGGGCAGCCATAGTAGAAGTGAGCCATATTATTTCTGTCTTATCATTGTTTATCTTATAGCCCGACACCTGACCAAAGTCTGGTACTATGCTCATTATCTTAGGGACATTAAGACTAGGATTTTGCACATATAAGATCATATCATCTGCAAAAAGAGATAAATGGAGCCTAGTCGACCCCAGTTCTAGTCCTTGAGTTTCTGATCTGATTTTTGCCGCTAGGGGCTCCAGGGCCAAATCAAAGAGCAGGGGTGACAGTGGGCACCCCTGCCTTGTGCCTCTTTCTAAGATAAAGGGTTGGGATTGAGTCCCATTAACTAACACAGTTGCCCGGGGAGCAGTGTATAAGGCTTTCACCGCCTCTACAAAAGAGCCTTCAATTCTGAATTTACCTAAGACATAGAACAGATGTCCCCAGAGAACCTTATCGAAGGCTTTTTCTGCGTCTACTAAAAGAACACAGGCCTCATCCTCCTCCTTCACCCGGAGCTCCGGTTTAAGATTCCAATAGTACGTTAGGAGAAGTTGAAGGGTCCTAACATTTCTGACGGCCGATCTCCCCTTTACAAAACCAGTTTGGTCCATGTGTATGATGTCTGGTATGACTACAGCTAACCTATTTGCCATGATTTTTGTGAGTATTTTGTAATCTGAATTCATCAATGAGATCGGGCGGTATGATGCTGGGTTAAGAGGCTCCCTGTCTGGCTTTAGAATCAAGCTGATATTTGCTTCAGTGAATCTGCTAGATGAGACCTGCAGGCCTCCCAAGATCCCATTGAAAAGATCTGACAGAACCCCAGCTACCTCAGATTGTAGGATCCTGTAAAACTCCCCTGGGAGCCCATCCGGGCCCAGGGCTTTCTCTAAAGGTAAATAAGCAATAACCCTCTCAACCTCTGTTGCCATAATCGGGGCATTTAATGCATTCCTTTGATCGTCCATGACCTGTGGCAACACCAGCCCTTTCCAAAAGGAATCCCTCTGTCCAGAATCTATCTCTCGAGTTTTATATAGTTCTGAAAAAATTGGCTAAAGGCCTGCTGTATGTCTGTTGTTTCAGTAAGAGTAGAGTCTTGGACCCTTATAGCTGGTATAAAGGAAGACCTTTGTGTTAGTCTTGTTAGTCTAGCAAGCATCTTGCCCGTTCTGTTTCCATGTCTGTAAAATCTAGCATGCATTTTTGTCATGTCCCCGGCAGCCCCCTGCAGCAAAAAGGTGTCTCTAATTGTCTTAGTCTCTTTGTATCGGAGTCGATTGGTTACTGTAGGGCAGCGTAGATAACGATTTCGCGCATTAAGCAACTGTTTCAGTAGGAGCCCGTCTCTAAGCTTTTTCCGCTTTCTGATATTTATGTCATAGGAAGTCACCACCCCCCTCAGCACTGCCTTAGCCGCCTCCCTAAAAAGAAGTGCATTGTCTCTGTGTCCGGCGTTTAGGTCATTGTACGCTAGCCATTCCCCTACTAGATGATTTTTTAGATTAGGATCATGCATCAGATATCGGGGAAAGGACCACCCCCCCTTGCCCGTTCTAACTGGTCCCAGGTTAAGCTCGAGTGTAATTGGGGCGTGGTCGGAGAGGGTAGGGCTGTCTATCCCAGCATTTGTAATTCTAGTAGTCAGTGAGGGTGATGTGAGAAAAAAGTCAATGTGGGACAGTGTGTCTTTGGTAGGTGTAGTGCATGTGAAGTCTTTTACTTCCGGATTCCTTTCTCTCCATATATCTATAAGTTGCAAAGCTCTTTTGAACCTATTCAATATAAGAGTGTCCCGTTTCACATTATATTGTCTGCTAGGGCCTGGTACTGAAAGACCGGGATCCTTATATCTGTCTGCCGGGGTTCTTGGGGCTATATTGTAACCCCCCCCAGTATTATAGGTAAGTCAGGCAGTTTCATAATGGTTGTCCTCATAGTGTTCCAAAAGTCGTTTTTTTGTGTGTGTGGTCCATAAACTCCACCTAGAACTAGGGGGACTCCCTCCAAGACAATCTGAAGTAGGACAAATCGCCCCAGTGGGTCTATTGTCTTTTGGATGATCTTATAGTCTAGATTCTTTCTAAACAAAAAAGCAACTCCCCTGGCTCTTCTACACTCATATGGAGTATAGAGCACCTCTCCCACCCACTGTTCTTTTAATTTGTCATGTTCACTGGGCTTTAAGTGGGTCTCCTCCAGTATGGCTATATCTACTTTCTTGGTCTTTAGATATTTTAGTATGGCTTTACGCTTAATGGGAGACGTTACTCCCCCCACGTTCCAAGCTAGAATGTGGACCCCCATATCAGTGTAGCAGTAGTGATGAGTCCCTCCCTCCTCACACCTCTCTTCACTAAGACAGTAAAGGATTTGTAAATTTAGGCTTATTCAGTGAGTGTGTTGCGTGCACTTGTGATGGGTACTTACTATTTGACACCTCGGGGCAGATCCTATGCAATTTACATACAGGCACAAAGGGCTACCTCTGAGGGTCTCTAAGAGACAACATCAACAATAAGGCACTAGAGTCAATGGGTACAATCTGTAAAAAGAACAGCAAGTTAACTCAGCAGTAGGCAACGTATCTTGAAAAGCAGTATAACAGATCAACAATTCAACAATTCAACGGTTCAGACCAACAGTTCAAACCCCCCCCTCGTTTTCAAAAAAGGATATACTAGAAAAGCTCTGAGAGCATGACTAAAAGTCTTCAGTCCTTAAATGTTCTTGTTTACTTCTCTACTATCATTCCATCTCCACGACCAACAGTATTTTGTGACCAAAAAAAGATCACATCAGTCCTCAGCTTCCTCTATTCCTTCATCATCATTTGGGTTGTTGCTTGCCCTGGCAAGGGACCTCATGAAAACCTTGAGCTGCATGGTGTCATCAAAAAACTTTGGGCCCTGTGGCGTCTGCACTTTAAGTCGGGCTGGGTACAATAGAGCGAATGATTCACCCCTGTCAATAAGTTCCTTACAATAAGGGGAGAACTCTCTACTCCTCTTGGCTACTTCAGCGGAATAGTCCTGAAATAAATGCAGCTTGCAGCCCTCATATTCCAGATTTGGGGCTTGTCTGTAGGCTTTGAGGAGCAGTGTCTTATCTTTGAAGTTGAGGTATTTTATCATAACTTGCCTAGGGGGGGCCTTTTGATTCTCCTTCTGTGGGGGTATACCAACTCTATGAGCTCTTTCAGCCACACAAGGTATGGCAGCATTAGATATCTTTAGTAGCTGTGGGAGTATTTGTTCTGCAAAGTCAATTAGAGCAGAGCTGGGGATTGACTCAGGGAGGCCCACTACTCGCACGTTGTTCCTCCTCGACCTATTCTCTAGGTCGTCCAGTTTTTCTCTAAGGGCCTTGTTCTGCTGCTGCAACTGAGAGACATTCACAGTGACTTCCCTCTGCTGATTTTCTGCGTCTGCCACCTTATGTTCCACAGTTGCGAGTTTTGTTGAGAATAGCTTGAGGTCCGTTGTGATGGTATCAAGGCCTGTTTGTAATTGCTCTTTTTTGGGAGGAACAACGCCGAGAGCTGGGATACAATCGGGTGCGTATCTTGTGGGGCAAGGTCCGACATCTCGGGGGAGGATTGTGGCAAAGCGTGTACTTCCACTTGGCTCTTCAACCTCCTCTCTTGCTGGCGTTGTTTGCTGGCCATTTTGTCAGTTTGTTTATTATATGGCATAAAATATCTCACGCCAGAGTCCGCAGTATGATAAACAAATAGGGTTAAGGTAATCCTCAGACCAGTGTGTCTCCGCTAGATGCAGAATATCGTGCCCCTGTATCCGACTGTATCCTCACATAGACATTCTGATGGAAGCTGAGGGTTATAATAGCTTTTGTTATTTTGTACAAAACATGATTTTTAGCAGAGAGAGTTGATTGAGTCAGTTAGCTAATTTGACTGAAGGTGTTGTGACATGGGGTTCCCAGGGGGGGGTACGTGTGATCTACACCATCTTTACTGACATCTTTCTTATAAGAGAAACAAAGGAACCTCCGTGAGGATTTCGAGGCAGTGTGTCAACTCACCCCTTATCTTGCAGATATCGTTAGGCCTCTACGTTCTAAATTGTTCACAGACACGCTGCACAATCTTGCCGTCCCCTGCGGCGTTACTATCAAATGTCAGCAGCCCTTTACAGTATTCAGGAAAAGTTTATAATAGAATTAATATTATCTTGGGTCTCTGTGGCTTGTGTGTATGGCTAGGTGCTTGTCAAATATAGATCAATATGTCGTCGTCGATGTTCAGTTACTTTTGACACTGTGAGTGAGGCAAGATGGCTGCCGTTCACCTGTTGCGCAGATTGTGTTCAGAGCGCTGCCCTTCCAACAGCTTCTTTGAATGTCTCACCTCCGGTAGTCCGATGTTGTGGCTATCGGGTCTGATGCCTCTCTGCCCCTCCATACCACCGAGGATGTCTTTGGGGCCTTTTATTACCTCCGGTCGTCGCCGCAACCTCTTATCCCGGTCAGTCAGTATAACTTGCCAGTGAGGGAGTCGGTAGAATACACTCCTTGCTTAATTAATGTCCGGGCAGGTGTGAGCAAATGTCCCTGCCAAGGAATAAAGCTTATTGGGCCACAAAGCTGGACTTAGTCTCGGGTGTTTGAGCTAGGATACACGGAGCTCTCCACACTTGCTTCCATCCGCTTAGCCCGCCCACCGGAAGTCAAACCAATTTTAACTCAAGCATCTAGACACCGACCTCAGACAAAACAAAATGAAAATGAGACACACCAAAACAACACAAAGCAAAATTAAAAAAAAAAAAAAAAAAAAAAAAAAGGATTTTACTTTAAGTGGTTCCTACCCTAACCTCCAACCACTGATACGGTAACCTTTCTTCTAGAACCAAAGTTAAGAAAGATACTACATTTTTTAAGGAGGAAATGAATTGCCTTTGTGTGTCTAATGGCCAGTCCAAAAGTAATTTTAACCATTTATTAAAATAATTCCTGAGATTTGTCTCATTTCTCAGTTTATTGTCATATAACTCGATTCTCATTTGTAGGTAAATAAGTTTAATAAACTCACCAAACACAGGTGCTCTTCTTAGTTTCCACTTTTTAATTTTTAGTTCAATCCGTGTCCCCATATATTTGTTTAACCAATAGTTGACCTTACCCCAAAATTGTCTGATTTTGGGACATAACCACAAACAATGTAATAAGTCTGCCCTTCCAGCCATACATTTATAGCAACAGATATTCAAGTCTTCACGTGCCCATTTGTTTAGTCTATCAGGAGTTAAATAATAATTATTAAAAATTCTCCAATGGGTTTCCCTCCAACTAATTACTGTTGTGGCTGACATACTTAAACTTATACTTTTCAGAACCTATGGAATATATTTTTGCAGCTTCTCCGTGATTTCCCTTATATGGTTAGACCCTAGTTTAGCAAATAAAGTATTATACCAATATGATAATGATCTAATGCCTGCTTTATAGAGTTTGAGTCCTGCTTCTAGCTCTTGTAGATTCCATCCTAGCTCACTTGATTGAGACAACGTTATAATGAAACTTCTGGCTTGCAGATAAGCAAAAAAATTCCTTTGAGGTAAATAATTTTTTTTTGCTAACTCACTATAGAGTTGTATTTTTTTTGTACCTGCTATCAAGAGCTGCGCAAAGGATGAAATTCCTTGCGTACGCCATTCTCTGAAAACTATATTATATTGCCCCAGAGAAAAGTCAGGAGTTCCTATGATCCGGAGATATCCAGATTTTCTATAGTCCACCCCCATTAAATTACAATATTTTTGCCAAGCCAAAATAATATTTGAAATTGTTGATATCTGTTTAATATTCTCTGGTAATTTAGCATACGTATGATGTAGGGCAGATTTTAGATTAAAAGGTGTTATTAGATCCGTCTCTATATCGTAATAGGTGATATACTGTGCCTCTAGTAATCAATCTATCCCGTATTTTAACATCGCTATCCAATTATAGTAGCGTATATTTGGCAAGGCCATGCCCCCATATTTTTTAGGTATGGTTAATCTGTCTAAGGATATCCGAGGTCTCATCTTGCCCCAGATAAACTTGGTACATGCCTTATTATATTTAATAATATCCTGCCTTGTGATAAATAATGGCAAGTTTTGGAGCAAAAACAACAGACGCGGAAAGACGATTGTCTTGATAAGAATAATTTTAGCAGAAAGGGAAAGAAAATGCATATTCCATCTCTGCAGCTCAGTATGGAAATTAGAGAAATAGTTAGTATAATTGAGATTATACCAATCACGTGGATTGTTTCCCAAAATGATTCCCAAATATCTAATATGCGCCACTTCCCTATACGGATGTTTGCTATAACTATTTTCATTTTTATTAATCCATAGGATGTCCGACTTCTGGATGTTTACTTTATACCCTGTAAATTTGCTGAACTGATTAATAATCTCCAAACTCATTGGAATGCTTATTCTAGAATTACTCAGAAAGAGGATAACATCGTCCGCATATAATGAGATAACCACCTTATGGTCTCCTAATTTAATACCAGCTAATTTCTCTCTAAAATATATTGCAAGAGGCTCGAGTGCGATATTAAAAAGAAGTGGGGATAGTGGGCATCCCTGCCTGGTCCCTTTTTGTAAAGTTATATATGGTGTAAACCCCCCATTTACTAGTATTTGTGATCTAGGTGATTTATATATCAATTTAACTAAATTTACCAAGTTACCCGAAAACTCAAACTGTAATAGGGTGGTATTCAAATGATCCCAGATTATCGAATCAAATGCCTTTTCCGCGTCTATTGTAATTAAGGCAAGATCTGTTTTGTCATATATTCCTGTTTTATATAGCTTGTTATAATAATGCTCAATGGTTAATAGTACCCTACGTATATTCCTAGCTACATTCCGCCCCGGCATGAAACCAGTCTGGTCCGGGTGAATTATATCTCCTATAACCTTCGTGAGCCTATCAGCAATAATATCCATTAGAAGCTTATAGTCATTATTAAGTAGCGATATGGGTCTATACGAACCCATATCCTCTAACTGTTTGCCCTTTTTGTGAATCAGGGTAATTACTGAGTCCGTAAAATATAATGATTGCATTCTATTTTGTACAAAATATAGGTTAAATAACTCTGACAAGATATCAACTATTTCTGTTTTCAATATCTTATACCACTCTGCTGAAATACCATCTGGGCCTGGTGCTTTCCCGATCTTTATTCTTTCTATAGCAGCCTTAACTTCCTCTACAGAAATTGGTAGGTTCAATTGAACCAATTTCTCCCTATCAATTTTTGGAAGCTTAGTCTTTTTCCAGAAAATCTCTTTTGCATTTACGTCTAGATCCCCTTGGGCATAGATATTCTGATAATATTTAAAAAAAGGCATCACGAATTTCCGTTGTTTTAGTATATATTTTATTGTCGTGCCTTATTGTCATGATCATGTTTTTATTTTTCCTAAAATTTCTGATTTTAGTAAAAATTTTTGCTGATATACCCTGCGGTCCCTGCCAATAGTGCCTATTCTTGATATCATCCAGTGCCCATTTTTTGTTCAAAAAAAGGTCTTGCTCTGCTCTAGCGTTCCTGTATTTGTCCCACAAAGTCTTATCTGGCCTTATAATATATTTTCTGTAAGCGTTTTTTAGCTGATTTGCTAGTTGTAATTCCCTATTAACCATCTTTCTTTTCATTCTTACCATATATTGCTTGATTTCCCCTCTCATGACCACTTTGCCTGCTTCCCAAAAGGTTTCTGTTTTATTCCTATATGTACTATTTAAGTTAACATATTCCCACCACCTCTGCAATAACTAGTTACAAAAACCTAAGTTATTAACCATATATCCTGGGAATCTGAAGGTATTCCTATTTGTTCCCTCTTGAAGATTAAGGTTTAATTTTAAAATTATAATAGCATGGTCTGATAGGACAAAATCAGCAATTTCAGATTCTAAATCTAACTTTGATACATTTTCATCTATTAAAAACAAATCTATCCTAGAAAAATTCCTATGTGATTTAGATTCGCAAGAGAATTCTCTTGTGTCCGGATGTTGGACTCTCCAAATATCTTTTAATTTTAGAGTTTTACAAAACTCTCTAAAGAAGCTTGCCTCTCTTTTATATTTCCCTCCGCTTTTTTTTTGCAAAAACCTATCTATCTCTGGATATAGGACCATGTTAAAATCCACTGCTAAAATCAAGTTTTGACCTAGATAGGGGACTAATTTATCTTTTAGTTTATTCCAGAAATATTTATCAAATTCATTTGGACCGTACACATTACATATTGTCCAGATTTTGGCTTCCCAAAAGGTTTCTGTTTTATTCCTATATGTACTATTTAAGTTAACATATTCCCACCACCTCTGCAATAACTAGTTACAAAAACCTAAGTTATTAACCATATATCCTGGGAATCTGAAGGTATTCCTATTTGTTCCCTCTTGAAGATTAAGGTTTAATTTTAAAATTATAATAGCATGGTCTGATAGGACAAAATCAGCAATTTCAGATTCTAAATCTAACTTTGATACATTTTCATCTATTAAAAACAAATCTATCCTAGAAAAATTCCTATGTGATTTAGATTCGCAAGAGAATTCTCTTGTGTCCGGATGTTGGACTCTCCAAATATCTTTTAATTTTAGAGTTTTACAAAACTCTCTAAAGAAGCTTGCCTCTCTTTTATATTTCCCTCCGCTTTTTTTTTGCAAAAACCTATCTATCTCTGGATATAGGACCATGTTAAAATCCACTGCTAAAATCAAGTTTTGACCTAGATAGGGGACTAATTTATCTTTTAGTTTATTCCAGAAATATTTATCAAATTCATTTGGACCGTACACATTACATATTGTCCAGATTTTGGCGGCAATTTTAATTTGTACAATTAGGAACCGACCTGCTGTATCTGCGTCAGTGCTGATTATACTGTATGTTAAATTTTTATTTATCAATATAGCTACGCCACACTTTCTTGTCAAACAAGGTGTGGCTAAGATTTCAGCAATCCAATTCGATTTTAACTTTGGTATCTCTGTTGCCTTTAAATGTAGTTCCTGCAGGAGGATTATGTCAGGATTATATTTTTAAGGGTCTTTAAGATACTTTTACGCTTGATTGGGGATGTTACTCCTCCAATATTCCATGATATAAAATTTAAATTCTTACTCATTAACTCAAATTATTTGCAAAACTAATGTTATAAAGAAAAAAAAAAGAAAAAAGAAAAACACATAACAACAAATAATACCCCCCTCTGCTGTTATCAACAGCAACAATACCTTTACATACATACTTTTCCATAGCCATACAATTGTCAAAAAAAAGAGGCCTAACGACATAATAGAGAGGAACAGTGGGAGCTTCTCAGTGAAAACCTAACATTAAAACTCTCTATGTTTAATGAATTAAATCATTAGCTTCATACATGTATTTTATTTTTAAGACAAAAAGCCTTAGCTTCATTTGGTGTGTTTAGCACTATCTGACCTTCATTACTTTCTATTACTAGCTTTGCAGGATATTTTAGAATGGCTTTCATTCCAGCTTTTATACACCCGGAACAGTAGGGAGACATTTCTTTCCTCTTAGCGCAGGTATCCGCAGAGAAGTCCTGGAACATCAAAACCTTTTTGCCTTCAATTATTAATGGACTACATTTTCTATAATGTCTCAATACTGCCACCTTATCCTGGAAATTTAAATAACGGATCATAATCATTCTAGGACGATCTCTATTATCTGCCTCTGATCTAGTGGGCCCAGTACGATGTGCTCTTTCTACCGCTATTTTCCCTTCCTGCGGTGACATGTCTAACATATTTGGCAAGGTAACTGAAGCAAATTGTATAAGGTCTGCATATTCACTCGTTTCTGGGACTCCCACTACCCTCACGTTGTTCCTCCTCGACCTATCTTCTAAATCTTCAATCTTGGACTGTAATACCTTAATAGTGTTGGTGAATTTTTGATTAGCATCTTCCTGGCTAGCATATATATCCTCAAAATCAGACACCCGTGATTCAACCTCTGACACTCTATTGGAAAATTGCCTGATTTCCACAGTGAGGCCTGCAATCTCTCTTTTAATCCCCTCAAACTGGGGCAAAATTAAATCCACTATCTGGTTGTTTGTAAGTTGAGCATCTACACCTTTTTCCATAACTTGCTGAGTCATAGCTGTTCCTCCCCACCGGAAGTCGAAACGAAAAGTCTGTAATCCAATAGATGTCACCATTGATGTAACTATTGATGGAACCATCTATTTAACTATATCTATCTATTTAATTTAATAAACATTGGTATGTACTGTTTCAGACTGTAATATTTTCTATAAAAGTAGCACTTACATGCTTAAATGACTGACTTTCTTGTGCGTTTGGTTAGGCAGGAACATCCTGATTTCCTATTTATAATTTTTAACATTTTTAAATATTCCATTTTTTAATACTATTTCTAAATTTAAAACAAACTGTAAGCGTTGTACCTGCGTAAGTGACGTCCATGAACACCCTTGGCAGAGGGTCAGAATCTGCGTCACTTTGTGGGTATTCTTCAATTGGACGCAGAAATCACAGCGCCCTTCGGTTTCGGACTGTAAATTATTTTAATTCAATGAAAAAAAAAAGGTCAAAAACCATTATACATATTTTTGAATCTCATTCTTTGTTTATACATCCAATTCCTGAACTATCAATAAAGGAATACTATGCTAATTATTCTCACATTGAAGTGGCCAGGCATATTTATGTGTATTGTAATGAAAGCTATTCTACTTTCATTACATTTCCTGACATAACTGTGAATCAGAGTTCACGGTTTGCGTTGCCTCCTATTCAAATCATTGTAACATTTGAGACATTGCTTCCTGGTACACGGAAGCCCAGAAATCCAGCAAACTCTGCACACCAGTTCGGTCCTGGTCCTGGTCCATGGTGTATATCCCTCTTCTATGCCTTGGGAAATACTTTTCCATTGTGAAGGTTATAATTATAAGTTCACCAATGGAATTTTTTTTGCACCTAGGAATTATATATATATATATATATATATATATATATATATATATATATATACTCACAAACCTCTAAGTAGTGTCTAATTAGTGCAAAAACGCTATGTGAACAAAATCCCAGAAATTAACTATTTATATAACGTGCGTGAGGGCAATATTGAAAAATATCAATGCGCAAAAAAAAATATTTTTTTAAGCGCAAAATAAGTGCATGTAAAATACATAACTGTACAAAATGAACATAACATCGAAGTTAAACATTACTTATATATATATATATATATATATATATATATATATATATATATATATATATATATATATGTGTGTGTGAAAAAAGAGAGAGAACAGCACTCCTGAGATAGAATATATATATATATATATATATATATATATATATATATATATATTGATAGGCTTACCAGAAGTCCCACTTTTACTGGGATTGTCCCGGTTTGGAGGCACTGTCCCAATGTCCCACCCAGTTGTTCATTCTGTCCCAGTAGGGTTGCGACCTCCAGGTTTCAAATCATGTGTCCAGGTTTCAGACCACCTGAAACCCAGACACATTATTCATAATGACTGGACTGTGGCTCTCCAGCATAGCTGGATGTTGGTTCTTTGTTACATACAGCCCTACGTAGCTTAACGTTCGTGTTCTTCAAAGTTTACATTTAGTAATACAGGCTGAGTGAGCAGCATAGGGTTTTTTTAAATTTTGTAGTACTACTTGGTTTATTTTTCTAAGAATTTATCACCAGGCAGGATTTTTGGCCTGGATCTTGCTTTACTTCATGCAGGATAGCATTTTGGCTATAATCTTCCTGCATTATGGTATAGAGTAGCCTCTTAAACAGCTTTAGCGGGTACGTGTTTCTTTTTTACTTTCATTCAATGTTGTATTTATGCCTTATCAGTATTTGGCTCTGTTCCTTAGACACATAAAACACATATTGCACTGCAGATATTAAATTGTGAAATTGATAATTATTAAAGTGATAATTATGCTTGATGTTTGGCATTATTTAGAATCTGAGATTTAGATTAATGATTTATTTGCCATGACAACGTAATGGTGCCCTTTTCACTAGGGGGTGATGTTATTGTCTATTTAAACTGTGTGATTCACTTGTTTGACTGAGGAAGGGTAGAGTATCCACAAAACATTATACACATAAAAGCTACTACTTTAAAAGGACCGGTAATTGCCACCCCCCTTGATCACGCTACTGACCACAACCCCACTGGCACCGCACCAGGTGGTCCCAGTTTCACCTCTAAAAATTATGGTAAGCCTATATATTGATATATATATCTATATATAGATATATATATATATATATATATTTATTGATTGTGTTTTTTCATATGATACTTATTTGAAAGTACATAAAGATATGTAGACGCCCAATTTTAGCACTATTTACGTATAAATGTCAGTCTAATTTTAGAAGACAGTCACATAACATATTTTAATTTATTTGGACATCTAATTTACTCATTTTCAGAGTCAAATATGGATTTTACTAATGATGGGAAGAAATCAGGACAATCTGTGCAATTCAGTCAAGCAAAGAATGAAATTCTAGTTGACTTAGTAATGCAGAATTATAAAGACATAATTAGATATCAATCAAGAACTGTACCTGCACAAAGAAAGCAAAATATTTGGTCTAATATCAGCAATGCGGTTTCTGCAGAGGGAGAATTTCCAAAAGATGCAAAGGCATGCAAAAAGAGAATTGCTGACATTAGACATCAAATAAAAAATGAACAGCTAGATTACGAGTTTTGCGTTATGAGTGAAAAAGCATGGTAATGCTTCATAACGCTGCTTTTCCCCTAACGTCGCTAATACAAGTCTTGCAGGTATAGGTGTACCGCACACCTTTTTGGCTGTCACGCAACGTCAGTACCGCACTTTTAAAAATGTCCTTTTTCAATGGGACTTTCATAGCGCCAGTATTTTGAGTTTGCCTGGGAGTCCAAAAAGTGAGCGTTACACCTATACCTGCAAGACTTGTAATAGCGGCGTTAGGGAAAAAGCAAAGTCAGTAGTTATAAGTATTACGCTACAAAGCTGTAGCATAAAACTCATAACTAAAGTGTTAAAAAGTACATTAACACCCATAAACTACCTTTTAACCCCTAAACCGAGGCCCTCCCGCATCGCAAACACTATAATAAAAATATTAACCCCTAATCTGCCGCTCCGGACATCGGCGCCAAAATTTATTAAAAATATTCTGCCACTCCCCGACATTGTCACCACTATAATAAACCTATTAACCACTAAACTGCCACACTCCCACATCACAAACACTAATTAAAGATTATTAACCCCTAATCTGCCGTCCGCCCACACCGCCGCTTTAATAAACCTATTAACCATTATGAGGATGGATGTCCGGTCTTCAAAAACTGTAAGTGGATCGTCGGCGGTTAGTGTTAGTTTTTTTTAAGGGTTTATTGGGTGGATTTTATTTTTAGATTATGGTTTTGGGCAATGTAAAAGAGCTAAATGCCCTTTTAAGGACAATGCCCATCCAAATGCCCTTTTTAGGGCAATGTTTAGCTTAGGTTTATTTAGATAGGTTTTTATTTGTGGGGTTTGGTTGTGGGGTTTGGTTGATGTCTATAGGGAAATCCTGCACGAGCACATCAAAGCAGTGCTTGTATTTCGGTGCGTTATGGAGCTCAACGCCACCATATCGCCCGCACAAGCCTGCTTTTTGTAAACCTATAATAGCAGCGCTATAGGGAGGTGAAATAACGAAGCTTTTGTGGCGCTCATTAATTTCCCTATAGCACTCAAAACTCGTAATCTAGCTGAAAATTAGTAAAGAAAAGCAATCTTCAAAAAAAACAGGTGATGGAATGGGTATCACTGCTGATTTAACCCACTACGAACAGCAAATGTATGAAAGGATGGGTAATGCAGTCATTGTTGGCATTGATGTGCCTTCAGATACAATGCTTTTTACAGGTAATACAATTTTTGATTATTGATGAATATCGATATTACATTTAAACATGTGACACCTATTTATTACTTTAAAAAAAATATTAAATGTAATGTATTTTTATATATTTAGAAAAATGAAAATCCTACAGATGAATTAACTAAAGTCGTTTATGAGGGAGAGCTAGAAAATGCAGAATCACCAAACTCAGAATGTGTTGAAGAGCCATCATGCAGCACATTAAGGACACAAAAAGATAACGTTGGTAAGTACATTTGATGGGTTTTTGGGGGCTATTATATTCTGAAAAAGTGACATATTAATCTTAACTTGTTCTGTGCTTTGCTGTCAAGTATGCACGAAACTTCGCTAACAATGTTTGATGGTAGGTGCAATATCAATGGCAATTATACTGGATCTTTTATTGCATAACAATTTTCATTTTGAAAAGTATAATTATCTATGTAGTGTAAATGCTAAAAATTAGAATGCTTAATATATACAGGTGGCCCTCGGTTTACAACGGTTCCATTTGCACCGTTTCAGAATAACAACCTTTTTTCAGTCATGTGACTGCTATTGAAAAGCACTGAGAAGCAGTGCATTGATTAAAATAGCCTGTAGGTGGAGCTGTCCGCTTGTGTTGCAGCAAAGATATGCAAGCCAAGCACACAAGCAGGCTGAAATTAATCAGTGTGGCTAGCTAGACTTGAGCTATCGAGCAGCTTTCAAATAAACAAGATCTTGCTGTCTATAAATCAGTCCAGATTGGAATGCATGGAAAGAACTGTTTGCAAAAAAATGCAAGTAAAGTCTGTGTTGTGTGATTTTTTATTAGGTTTATAATGCTGTTTTAGCAAATGTTTTTGTTCTTTTAACTTAGTTTAATTATATATCCTGTGTTGTGTTATTATTTAATTAGGTTTATAATGATGTTTAGCATTTAAAGTCTTCATTTCAAAGCTTTAAAAATAACGTATTAGGTGTTACTTATGACAATTTTGAGAAAGACCTGGAACCTAACTCCATCACTCCCCAATGACTTACATTATAAACTGGGTTTCAATTTACAATGGTTTCAATTTACAACCATTCCTTTTGGAACCTAACCCCGGCGTAAACTGAGGGCTACCTGTAATCATATTTCATTTTGATTTATTCTATATTGTTGCTTACGGATAATACAGAAGAGAATTGTGAGAATTGTGAGATTCACCCCCAGAGACAGACATGGGCAAAGAACATGTATTACATCCAAATGCTATTCACATAAGCAGAAGACCAGAGCTATAATCAATTAATGAAATGGCTTCTACTTACAGACTAGAACAAAAAAGAATATTATGACTGAAAATTGGTAATCGAAGGGAAAAGAAACACTCTATTGAGGGAAAAAAAATGATATATTGAGGGGCATACAAGATCTGTTGCAGGAAAAAACTGATGTATCACAGGGCAGAAATGAGCTATTGATCAAAAACAATGAATTATTGTGTGACCTTGTAAAGAAAATGGAAAAACTCACATACACTAACCCGGTAAATTATTATAATACTGCTAAACACAAATTAATTTTCATATCATGTAGAGTGCATGTTTAAAAAAAAATTAATACAATAAATAAATAACATCAATTAACGCTATTTGTATTGAATAATCACAAACTTTTATTACATCGATTTTTAACATGTCAACAAAACACCACAAATACGTTTAAAATACTTGTTGCTAATTCTGTAGGCGTTGTGTTTCCTGCAGAATGGAAATATTTTTTTTTAATATAAGTTGGAAAATAAGGCGAAAATATAATAACTTTCAAGGTTCATATGATAAAAACAAAGAAACAAAAAAAACAATATAACAATAACAATCTAACATTTGAGGGAGGAACTATTTTAGTAATGAACTGTGCATAGCTTATAACTCATACAAATATGTTATGAATAAATAAAAAGTGATAAAAATACTTACAGGTGAAGAATCTCTCTATCATCTCTTTACAATTAGAAACTCCAGTTTGGGTTGTATTTTGTCCCTAGTAATAATTCTGGTGGGGAATAATCATCAGGTTGAAAATCCATAATATTGAGATACATCGCACTTACCTAATAGCCATTCATGTGGCATTTTACCACGTTCAAAAGATGTATATAATTGCGATTGCTTTAGTATGTGGTAGTCATGGCTTGAACCAGGAAAACCAGACCTGACTTCCCAAATCTGAAGCTTTGCATCACACACTGCTTGGACATTGAAGGAGTGAAAACGTTTCCTGTTTCTGTACTGTTCCTCAACTGATGAAGGTGGTACTAATGCAATGTGAGTGCAGTCTATAGCACCTAGCACATTGGGAATCCAAGCAACATTATAAAATTAAATTTTTATCCATGCCACTGTTCTGCAGTCTTTGGAACACATATATATTTTTTAACATGTTTTAAAATTGCCTTTAACACAACACCTAGATGCCTTGAAAATGATGGCTGACTAGACACCGATTGAAAAGATCCAGTAGCTAAGAAATGTAGCACAGCCAATAATTTCACTATTCCTGGTATTTATCGTGTCCTTCATGTGCTTGGTTCTATTTCATGGCATATTAGTCCATATAGATCTAATATAGTTGATCTGTTTAGCCTGAAACATTTCTTAATTTCATAATCATTAGACATGTGCGATTCGGACGAATTTGTTCGAATTCGGAGATTCGGATCGATTCAAATTTCCGAATTGCGGTAGTTCCGAATCTACCGAATAAATCTGAATCGATTCGAATTCATTCGGTAGATTCGGATGGATTCGGATGGCTGTGTATTACACTAGTATACTAGTGTAATACACAGCACATCCCACTTTACAGTGACCGAATTTCCGAAAATCCAAATCGATTCGAACCGAACCGAAACGAATGCGAACAGAATTTTTTCGAATCCAAAACGAATTCATTCGATTTCTTCTGAATTCAAATCGATCCGAACCGAAATTCGAATCGGTCCGAATCGATCCGAACCAAACCAAATTTTTCGCGGCTGCACATGTCTAATAATCATTCAGAGCATGCAGACCACAACGGGGAAGGAGAACTCTAGGGACCCGTGTGCGTTTTTCTAAATGCAAATTTGCAGCTAAATCATTCTCCTCTATGCGCCGCGCAACGGGCAAATTTGCAAAAATCTAAAAGTACTCCATATTCAGATATGTGAAAATTTTGGCTCTACTAATATTCACCAATGTATATATGGTGAAATTGAGAAGACATAAATGGAGGAGAAACTACAGTTCACTATTGGCAAAAAGCAATGATGAATTCCAAACAAGTCGTATTTCTATGTCTGCATCTAAAAATACGTCGGTAAGCAATGTGTATTAGCGCTGTTGGGAGCGCACCCGTGCGCCTAGGTGAATGCAAACAGATTTCTTTCAGATGAGCGCAATTAAAGGTGCAGAGTACTTTAATGAATATGAGGATCAGTTTGTATGCGTTATTTTGGCCGTAATTATAGGAGAAGGGCTTTGATAAATCTAGCCCTTAATCTTCACAGCCCCTTCCCTATTACTGGAGTTTATGCAGAGCAGAGATTCTATTTCCTCCTCTTATGAGTGTGGAGTGCCAAATAGGCAGGGAGCACAGTAAGGGCAAGGGACAATGGAAGGAAGTAAACACAGCAGCAGCTTCCCACTCCCTGTGAACAGGGGGTGGGTGGGGAGGGGGGAGCTGCGTGCTAACCTGGAAAAGGGGGGGTACTAGGGGGGGAGAAAGAGGGATAGGCCAGGGGAGGGTCAAGAGAGAGGGGAAGAGGGAAGGGATGTAAGGGCTTACCTGGCACTGCAGCAGCAGTTTCAAATTGCCTTTTCTCATTGCAGGGTCGAACCGGGTCAGCCTGGGAGTCTGTTTCCTGCTATGCCAATCCATGCTGCTTTAGATTCCCACAAAAAGATTGCAGGACAGCGTGGTGACCATCCAGCTACCTAGGAGGAAGAAAATTGACGCAGTTAAGTATAACTTAAGAAAAAAAAAGAGGTACAGAGATCCTCAATAAGTTAAAAAATCCACCAACTTTATTCAATATAGGATAAAATACAAAGCACCAAAATACAAAACAGATAAAACCGAATGGTTTTACTAGTTTCGGCTTGTGGCCGTAATCATAAACCTGTTATACATTGAATCTAGGGTAGTTTAAAGAGGGTGTACTACTCAGGTATTGGTTGATTTGCAGGGAGGATAGAACCCTCCTCATTAACCCCTGACTCATCAAACTCATCGTTCATTTAAATATATACAGATTGGACAAAATAGGGTTAAAATTCCACATTGTATAATTAATTTTGCGTAACATGATGGATAGAGACTAGACACTTATCCAAATTCATAATATGATAAAATATACATCATATAGAGAATCACAGGTATTTTGCATTAATAATTAGAAAAACAAAATTACGTTATGTTTGCCCAGTCTACAATCAACGCCATATACATAATCATATAATGGAAGACAACAACATTATGGGATCTCATCAGAGGTAAATAAATTAATGAATGGGAAGCTATAAATTCCTAAGGTTCCCATGGTATCAAAAAGAGATGTATAAACATCCATAAACCTGCGTATGTGTGCTTTTAATTTATTAATATATTTATTTTTATAACCCCCATAGGTTGATAAGGCTTTCTACCACATGCAGAGAGATTTTAAAGTATAGATAAATGCAAAGAGGGTACCGGGCAGAGATAATACACATAAGTTTATATTAGCAAAATATGTAAAGGGTATCAGTGCATGTGGACCGCACAACACACGGTACCCTAAAAGTCAGAGTAGTATAAACAATATGGGGTGATATGGGGTAATAGTTATGGATATGGCTCCAATGCGGAATGATACTCACCGATCATCTAAAGATCATTTAAAGAGGTCAAATATGCACCATAGTATATGTAAGTGTGTCAAGACCATACATCAGTGCCAGTGATTGATCAGATCGAATTCTGAATTGAAACCGTCAGGGACCTGGGTCTTTAATTTAAATATCCAGAAGGTTTCCTGTCTGGCCAGGAGACTGTCTTTGTTCCCCCCCGGGGGTCTCCTGATGGTTTCAATTGCTCTCCATTTAAAAAAATCTCACATCCCCTTCTTGTACCTCAATGAAGTGTCTTGATAGGGCTGAACATAGTATCTTATTTTTTATGTAACCCAAATGTTCACGTATCCTAGTCCATATGTCCCTGGTGGTCATACCTACATACTACATTTATACTACATTTATACATGACACGTTGGTGGAGAGAACAGGGTTAAGCATTATAGCACACTATTTGGACGATTTTTTTTGATTGCAGGGGAAAGAGGAACAAAGCAGTGCATTCTGTTAATGACCCACCTACAATCCCTGCTTAAACAACTGGGGTTCCCAATAGCACAAGAAAAGACAGAGGGTCCAGTAACGTCACTGATATTTCTGGGTATAAATATTCTGGGTAGAAATTGAATAATCAATTAAAAAAGGCAAACACATCAAGGTATATAATGCTCAGGGATATGCAGGCTTTGCTAGGGCTCCTAAATCTTACATGTAAGGTCATCCCCATGGGCAGAATCTTCAACAGACATTTGGAACAAGCAGGTGTTAATAACCCAAGAGATAACATCAAATTGACTAATGAAATGAGGAAGGACATACAAATGTCGGAAAATTTTATATCCCAGTTTAATGGAGTTAGAAATTGGCAGAAAGAACCCCTTTCCAACCAGGTGCTTCATTTGTTCACAGACACAGCAGGTGCGCATGGGTTTGGGGCTTGTTTACAAGGTCAATGGTGCGCAGAGAGTTGGCCAAGGAATTGGGTGGAAATGAGTGCAACAAAAAATCTCACACTCTTGGAGCTTTTCCCAATAATGGTTGCGGTGGAAATTTGGCATCACCAGTTAAGAGACAAAATTGTGAGATTTTGGACAGACAACATGAGTGTAGTGCATGCGATTAAAAATTTGGCTTCTAAATCAAAACCAGTCATTAAACTGTTACGGTTACTAGTACTCAGGTGTATGCAAAAAAATAGTACAGCTTGCCCATGCTACCTTTGGCAGGTGGTGAATCCGAAAGCATCCTTAGGGATTTGGTAAAACAATCCCTCGTCCCTAGAACGTGGAACAATTACAAAAGGTAAAGGGGGGAATGGGGCTCATTCCTGACAAAAAAACAGACTCAGGTCAATTCCCTAACTGTGATCTGCGAATATTTGGCTACACAAAAATGAAAAGGGGTCAAAAAAGGCCTAAAAAGGCAAAGCATGCAGCAGTATAATTTTTTAATCAATTCGATTACACTAAGCAGTTTATTACTAAGAATGTGGTGAAAGGCTGGGATAGGGGGGTCGCAAGAAAAGACCAAAGGGAACCCATAACAAAAGAAAGGCTGGCGTTGATCTTAAAAAAATTAAAGCGTACTTGTAAAGACAAATTTGAAACCAAATTATTTAGAGCCTTATACTCCGTAGCATTCACAGGGGCATTTTGAGTAAACGAAGTAGTAGCAAAAAACAAAAAAGACCGGAAAGGGGGATTACTATTCAAGCAGGTACAATGGTACATAGACTCCATTATGGTTTATGTGAGGAGGTCAAAAACTGACCAAGAGGGAAAGGGTTGTTGGATATCCATCAATAAAGACAGGGATAAGGTGACATGCCCGCTAAGAAACTTGCAGAACTATATTGCTACTCATCCCAAAGGGGAGTACCAGCTGTTTACACACGCCAAGGAAGAACCGGTTTCTATTTTCCAATTCAGACAAGTTCTGAAATTAACAGTACAGAAGCTGGGTTGGGAAGCACTTGTTTAGAATAGGAGCAGCGGCATCAGCAGCGTTAAGTGGGGCAACGGAGGAGCAGATTAAGAAGCTAGGAAGGTGGAGGTCGAGCTGTTTTAAAGCATATGTAAGACCAAAAAAAACACACAAAAAAAACACACACATATATATATATATATATATATATATATATATATATATATATATATATATATATATATGTGTGTGTGTGTGTGTGTGTGTGTGTAGTTATCAATAGTGCATATAATCTCTATTCATTATCTTTCTTTGTTCCTGTACAGGTGAAAGGGAGAGGGCAGTGAGAGTATGGATAGTGGGGCACTCGTACATTCACTGGGCAGCAGTTAAGGCGACAAAGGATAATTACCAACAATTAGGCTTCCACCTCAACAAAGTGTCAATAAGATGGCTTGGAAGGAGAAGCATGAGATGGAAACACCTTACGCAGGAGATTAACCAGGCGGCGGCAAGGTGGGGAGCCCCCGACGTCATAGTAATCCACTTGGGGGGAAATGACATTGGATACTGGCAGAATATAGATTTGATTGCAGCTATCAAGTCAGACATACAGTGGCTGACTACTAAATGGAAACACCTTAGACTAGTTTGGGCCCCCATAATATCAAGGCAAACCTGGGGCGGTGTAGAGTCACAGAGAGGAGCATTTTGGGCCAAGAAAATAATTAGTAGTGCGGTCACAAACTTTATCATGACCCTACATGGACCAGAAAGGTATGGATGGGTGGAACACGCAAAAATAAAGGCGGAGTGTGCGGAACTGTACAGACCGGACAGGGTACACCTATCGGATAGCGGGTTAGACATTTTTCTGGAAGACATCAAGGTTACCTTGAGTAATTGAGTAAACTTTGACCCTGTACCTCACAGTCAGAAGACACATTACAGCCAATCAGCAGCAGACACTCACTCCCAGACCCTCTCACCTCCTGGACAGCATCCATTTTAGATTCATTTGGAAGCTGCATTCTTAGTGAGAGGAGGGACAGTGTAGCTGCTGCTGATTTAATAGGGAAATCGATAGCTAGGCTAGTGTATTCAGTGTCCACTACAGTCCTGATCTCTGCTGTAAGGACAGCACCCCAAAAAGCCCTTTTTAGGGCTAGAACATTAGTCTGCTTCTTCTTTTTTCCTGTGTAATCTAATTGCAGTTGCCTACCTGCCAGTGTGTGTGTCAGGCTCACAGCGTATACTGTGCCCACTTGCCCAGTGCCACCACTCATATCTGGTGTAACAGTAGTGTACATTTAAAAAAAAACAACACTTTTTTGACTGTGAAATAATAGCAGACAGCTGCCAGTACCCAAGATGGCTGCCAATAAGGCAGATAGGGAGGGTTAGAGAGCTGTTTTGGGGGGGATTAGGGAGGTTTGGTGCTAAGGGGGGATGCTACACCACAGCATATGTAAATATGCTAAAAAAAAAATTGTTTTTTTTTTAAAACCTTTTATTTTAGTACTCGCAGACTTTCTGCCAGTACTTAAGATGGCGGGGACAATTGTGGGGTGGGGGAGGGAAGGGAGCTGTTTGGGAGGGATCAGGGGGTCTGATGTGTCAGGTGGGAGGCTGATCTCTACACTAAAACTAAAATTAACCCTGCAAGCTCCCTACAAACTACCTAATTAACCCCTTCACTGCTAGCCATAATACACGTGTGATGCGCAGCAGCATTTAGCGGCATTCTAATTACCAGAAAGCAACGCCAAAGTCATATATGTCTGCTATTTCTGAACAAAGGGGATCCCAGAGAAGCATTTACAACCATTTATGCCATAATTGCATAAGTTGTTTGTAAATAATTTCTGTGAGAAACCTAAAGTTTGTGAAAAAGTGAGCAATTTTATTTTATTTGATCGCATTTGGCGGTGAAATGGTGGCATTAAATATACCAAAATGGGCCTAGATCAATACTTTGGGTTGTCTACTACACTACACTTAAGCTAAAATTAACTCTACAAGCTGCCTACATGCTCCCTAATTAACCCCTTCACTGCTGGGCATAAAACACGTGTGGTGCGCAGTGGCATTTAGCAGCCTTCTAATTACCAAAAAGCAACGCCAAAGCCATATAAGTCTGCTATTTCTGAACAAAGGGGATCCCAGAGAAGCATTTACAACCATTTATGCCATAATTGCATAAGTTGTTTGTAAATAATTTCTGTGAGAAACCTAAAGTTTGTGAAAAAGTGAACAATTATTTTTTATTTGATCGCATTTGGCGGTGAAATGGTGGCATTAAATAAACCAAAATGGGCCTAGATCAATTCTTTGGGTTGTCTGCTACACTTCAGCTAAAATTAACTCTACAAGCTGCCTACATGCTCCCTAATTAACCCCTTCACTGCTGGGCATAAAACACGTGTGGTGCACAGTGGCATTTAGCAGCCTTCTAATTACCAAAAAGCAACGCCAAAGCCATATAAGTCTGCTATAATGGCATGTCTGGCACACAGTGTTGGGGCAAGGGTCCATCTGACCACTGATACCTGGTCTGCAAAGCATGGTCAGGGCAGGTATATCACCTACACTGCTCACTGTGAAGCGGGCGTAACCCTTACACTACCTGATCGATACAACATCATACCTGATGTTTTAAAGCACGCTATTCCAAACAATTTAGGAATGTTAGGTGATTTATGCCCTTTATGGATTAAAACCAGACTCTGCATCAACTATGTAATTTTCCATGGGAGTTTTGCCATGGATCCCCCTCCGGCATGCCACAGTCCAGGTGTTAGTCCCCTTGAAACAACTTTTCCATCACTATTTTAGCCAGAAAGAGTCCCTGTGGGTTTTAAAATTCGCCTGCCTATTGAAGTTTATGGCGGTTCGCCCGGTTCGCCGGTTCGCGAACAGTTGTGGAAGTTCGCGTCCACGAACCCAAATTTTTATGTTCGCGACATCACTAGTTAAAATTTGTGAATCTTATTGAATTCCTCATAATACTTGTGTTCACTTATTATTATTATCGGTTATTTGTAGAGCGCCAACAGATTCCGCAGCGCTATAAACAAAAGGGGGAGTACAACAAAACAATTATAGGGTAGAGGGCCCTGCCAAAAGTTGCACTGTTGTAGTCAGCTCTTAAGAAGGTGATCTACAAACAGCTGGACTTTTAGGCTTACAGCTAAGAGGGTTCAGGGGATTGCAGTGGAGGAGAGGAACTAGTATTAGGAAGGGTTAGCGTAGGTTGTATGCGTCCCTGAACAGTAGAGTCTTTAGGGAGCACTTGAAGCTTTTAAAACTAGAAGAGAGTCTTGTGGAGCGAGGCAGAGAGTTCCACAAGATGGGAGCCAGTCTGGAGAAGTCCTGTAAACGGGAGTGTGATGAGGTGACAAGAGAGGAGGAGAGTAGGAGGTCATGAGCAGAGCTAAGGGGACGGGAGGGAGAGTATCTGGAGACAAGGTCTGAGATGTAGGGGGGAGCAGTGCAGTTGAGGGCTTTGTATGTAAGAGTGAGAGTTTTGTGTTTGATCCTAGAGGCAAGAGGAAGCCAGTGAAGGGATTGGCAGAGAGGCGCAGCAGATGAAGAGCAACGTGTAAGGAAGATGAGTCTGGCAGAGGCATTCATTATGGATTGTAAAGGAGCTAGGCGGCAGGTGGGGAGACCAGAGAGGACAGAGTTGCAGTAATCAAGGCGGGAAAGAATGAGAGAGTGGATTAAAATCTTAGTTGTGTCTTGCGTAAGGAAGTATCTAATTTTAGAGATGTTTTTAAGGTGGAAGCGGCAGGCTGTAGCCAAGGACTGAATGTGAGGAGTGAAGGAAAGATCTGAGTCAAATGTGACCCCGAGACATCGGGTATGCGAGGTAGGGGTAATGATGGAGTTGTCGACAGTTAGAGATATAAGGGGTGGAGATTTTGGAAGAAGGGGGGAAAATGAGGAGCTCAGTTTTGGAGAGATTTAGCTTGAGGTAGTGAGAGGACATCCAGGAAGAGATGTGAGAAAGACAGTTAGTGACACGAGTTAGCAAGGAAGGAGATAGTTCTGGTGCAGAGAAGTAGATTTGGGTGTCATCGGCATACAAATGATATTGGAAACCGTGGGACTTAATTAGGGAACCTAGTGATGACGTATAGATTGAGAAGAGAAGGGGACCGAGGACAGAGCCTTGCGGTACTCCGACAGAAAGTGGTGACGGGGCAGAGGAGGCCCCAGAGAAGGCTACACTGAAGGTACGGTTTGACAGGTAGGAAGAGAGCCACGAAAGGGCTGTGTCACAGATGCCGAAGGATTGGAGGGTTTGGAGCAAATAAGGGTGGTCGACAGTGTCAAAGGCTGCGGACAGATCAAGGAGGATAAGCAGAGAGAAGTGGCCTTTTGATTTAGCTGTAAGTAGGTCGTTGGTGACCTTAACAATAGCTGTCTCTGTGGAGTGATAGGGACGAAATCCAGATTTCAGCGGGTCAAGAAGGGAGTTTAACGTAAGGAAATGGGATAGGCGTGCATATACTAGTTTTTCGAGAAGCTTTGAAGCAAGAGGGAGGAGAGAAATTGGGCGGTAGTTGGATGGGGAGGTAGGATCAAGGGAAGGTTTTTTGAGGATAGGTGTGACCAGTGCATGTTTCATTGATGAGGGAAATGTACCAGTGCTGAGGGAGAGGTTGAAAATGTGTGTTAGTATAGGGGTAAGGGTAGCAGAGAGAGAGAGGGGAGCAGCTGTGAGGGGATAGGGTCAAGGGGACAGGTAGTGAGGTGAGAGCACAGTATAAGTGCTGAAACTTTGTCCTCAGTAACAGGGGAGAATGAACTAAGTTTCAGGTTATGAGGGTTGTGGTTGAGTGAGAGTATTTGAGGGGGGGAGAGAATGGAATTGTGTTGAGAACTGATTTCATGTCTGATGGAATCAATTTTGTTAATGAAGTGACTGGCAAAGTCTTGAGCTGACAGAGAAGTTGTATGAGGAAGTGGAGGAGGGCGGAGGAGAGTATTGAAAGTGGAGAACAGACGTTTTGGGTTTGAAGAAAGATTAGAGATAAGAGTAGAGAAGTAGTGTTGCTTGTGGAGATTAAGGGCAGAGTAGTAGGAGTTCAAGATGAATTTGTAATGAAGAAAATCAGCTGAACTCCGTGATTTTCTCCAATGCCGTTCAGCAGTACGGGAACATCTGCGTAGGTACCGTGTCAGAGGAGTATGCCAGGGCTGGGGATGAGTGTGTGATTTCCTAGCAGTGGTAAGAGGGGCGAGATTGTCAAGGACGGATATAAGGGTGGAATTATAGTGGCGGATAGATTGTTCAGGGCAGGAAAAGGAGGAGAAGGATGAGAGGAGCAGTTGAAGGGAATTAGCAAGTTGTTGCTGATCTAAAGACCTAATGCTTCTGTGAAGTTTGGTGTGAGGAGTAGAAGGTGGGAGAGTTGTAGGAAGGGATGATATGTTGCAGGTAAGGAGATGGTGGTCAGAAAGAGGAAAAGGGGAGTTTGAGAAGTTTGAGAGAGTGCATCGATAGCTAAAGATCAGGTCAAGGGAGTGACCGTCTTTGTGAGTGGGAGAATCAGTCCATTGTGACAGACCGAAAGAGGAAGTGAGTTGCAGAAGTTGTTTAGCAGATGGGGCAGTGGGATTGTTAAGGGGGACGTTGAAGTCGCCAAGAATGAGGGCAGGGGTGTCTGAGGAAAGGAAATAAGGAAGCCAGGCAGCAAAGTGATCTAAAAATTGAGTTGGGGAGCCAGGGGGGCGGTATATGACTGCAACACGTATAGAGAGGGGAGAGAATAGCCGAATCATGTGTGCTTCAAATGAAGAAAATGTTAATGAAGAGAAGGGCTGTATTTGTTGGAAGGTGCAACGAGAGGAAAGTAAAATACCGACACCACCTCCTTGTCTATTGCCAGACCTAGGAGTGTGGCTGAAATGGAGACCCCCATGTGACAGTGCAGCAGTGGATGCTGTGTCTGAAGTAGAGAGCCAGGTTTCTGTAAGAGCCAGAAGGTTAAGAGAGTGGGAGATAAAGAGATCATGGATAGAAGTTAGCTTGTTGCAAACAGAGCGAGAGTTCCAGAGTGCACAAGTGAAGGGGGAGGGGTTTTTAGATGTAAGAGGAATGTGATTAAGGTTACCAGAGTTTAGTTTCTGAAGTCTATTGAAAGGCACACAAGGATGTGAAAGGTTAGGAGGTTGTGAGGGACCAGGATTAGGGGAAATGTCGCCAGCAGCTAGTATGAGCAAGAGGTAGAGTGACATGAGATGAGAAGCAGATTTGCAGTAATGAGACTGTTGTTTAACTGAAGTGCAGGGGGGAGAGAGAGTATTTAGGAATAAGTAGAGTTCATGAGTACAAAAGTAAGGTGAGTATAAGAGAGATGGGCTAATGAACAGTGCAGGTGGAGAGGGAGAAGGAGTAACTGAGTAATGTAGTTTATTGTAGAGACAACAGGTAGCAAAAAGGAGTATGAAGATATTGAGCATTATTCTGAAAGTGGGAACCAAGTAAACACATAAGACACAGTGTTACAGCAGCACTTGCAAAAGGATACAATGATATACATAAAACATAGTAATACAAGAGTACTTGCCTTGTGTCTTGCCCCTTGCCCAATCCTTGTTCAGTTCTTGTATAATTCTTAAAAATTAATGCCTCACTTATAAAATGTTCACTTTGAAAATGTGAACATATGCTATTGTTAAAAAGTACACAGCCCAGTTACCAATGCACTCACCCCTGTGCAATGCACTTCCCCAAGCTAGTCTGCAATATATACAGGTAGGGCAGTCAGCTGAGTCCACTAAATTTACTTAATTGCTAATCAAAGACAGTTGGTAAGGCCAATTGGAATGTTAGAATCTGGTCAGGGTGAGATGAGTTAAGTAAACAGACAATAAAATTTGGAGGGGGTTAAAACTGTGACATAAAAGAACTATACATTTTAGAGTTATAGCAAGTATTGATAAGGAGTGAGCATCACATGGCAATTAACTAGACATTAGAATTGAGACATTGGGAAAAATCATTACAAAAAATGCAGGACTTAATTTTAACAGACTAAATTCAATTGCTCAATATATATATAAATATATATACACACACACACACACACACACACACAGAGGGATTTGTTGCAAAATGACAGAAAAAGCAGGGAATAGCAAGAATTCAGTGCAGGGCCTTAGCTCACGTACCAAAAAGAGGGATTTGTTGCAAAATGACAGAAAACGCAGGGAATAGCAAGAATTCAGTGCAGGGCCTTAGCTCACGTACCAAAAAGAGGGATTTGTTGCAAAATGACAGAAAAAGCAGGGAATAGCAAGAATTCAGTGCAGGGCCTTAGCTCACGTACCAAAAAGAGGGATTTGTTGCAAAATGACAGAAAAAGCAGGGAATAGCAAGAATTCAGTGCAGGGCCTTAGCTCACGTACCAAAAAGAGGGATTTGTTGCAAAATGACAGAAAAAGCAGGGAATAGCAAGAATTCAGTGCAGGGCCTTAGCTCACGTACCAAAAAGAGGGATTTGTTGCAAAATGACAGAAAAAGCAGGGAATAGCAAGAATTCAGTGCAGGGCCTTAGCTCACGTACCAAAAAGAGGGATTTGTTGCAAAATGACATAAAAAGCAGGGAATAATAAGAATTCAGTGCAGGGCCTTAGCTCACGTACCAAAAAGAGGGATTTGTTGCAAAATGACAGAAAAAGCAGGGAATAGCAAGAATTCAGTGCAGGGCCTTAGCTCACGTACCAAAAAGAGGGATTTGTTGCAAAATGACAGAAAAAGCAGGGAATAGCAAGAATTCAGTGCAGGGCCTTAGCTCACGTACCTGAAAGCAGAAGAGACAGTAGGTTAACTCAGCAATCCTTAGCAGATGTCAGTAGGCAGTTTGATAGTTAGTAACCAGCCGTGTGGAGAGTATTGAGTGTAGTTCTTGTATAATTCTTAAAAATTAATGCCTCACTTATAAAATGTTCACTTTGAAAATGTGAACATATGCTATTGTTAAAAAGTACACAGCCCTGTTACCAATGCACTCACCCCTGTATAAAACTTATATACCTGTACATAGAATTGATATGTATTTTTTTTCACTTTCACTGAAAAATATATATGGGAATAGTTGATCCTATTATGTTTTTAAAAAAAATATATGTATAAGTTATACTTTGGATATTTGGATTACAATATTTATGTATTTATGCTTAAACTGTTTCTCCATGTTCTATATATACTGTAAATATGTTAACATACTAAATTCTTTCAACAACACTCCCCATCTATATTACAACTTTTGTTAGAATATTGTTTCTCGAATAATAAGTGACTAGTAACATCAGACCGTACATATCACGAATAGTAACATTGCAATAATCACAAATTAAATTACTAAGTCTATCAAATAAATTGCAACATATATGCGTGGTTGATTGATATTTTGTAAACAATTATCATCCAATCGAATTTAAGCAGGAAGCGCAATAAATAATGTGGTTGATTTATATATTAGAACAATATCCCCACATGGACATTAAACCATGATTGGTCAAGGTCCTTGATTGACTTACAAAGCGTCCAATGAGATTGTTTTATCGTTGATATGCAAACCATTTGAAACCGGGGGGAGGGATTTGTATACATATATACAGTGCATAACAGTGTCTACGTGCTCCCCCTTTGAAGAAGTATGACCGTGGAATGCGTTTTATGGGTCTCTGTTTGGGAGCCTATCTCCCTTTTCAATGTGCTTACCGCAGCATTATTTCCTATGCTGATGTGAATAATACAAGAATAATTCCACCAGTGGTTTAGTACTATGACTTTAGATTTACAGACTCTGTTTAGCAACAAATAATGATAATATTAAATTATAGCTCCCGGATTGCAGGAACTTTATTTTTTATATACTGCAAACAGCCTCTAATACTAATTATAGGGTAAACAATCATTAGAAATGAAATCATGCACGTTATACTTCATGTAGCTATGCTTTAAGCATTTTTTTTAAATGTTATGAGTGTGAATTGTATGATTTTGTATTAACATTTTTTTAATATTGGTAATTACCATTTGATTTAGAAATTAGGCATAATTTTCTAGTTGTTTTCTTTCCTTACAACATTAAAGGGACAGTCTAGTATAAATTAAACTTTCATTATTCCGATAGGACTTTTAATATTAATCAACTTTCCAATTTACTTTTATCATCAAATTTGCTTTTTTCTCTTGGTATTCTTAGTTTAAACTAAACATAGGTAGGCTCATATGCTAATTTCTAAGCCTTTGAGGGCTGCCTCTTATCAGATGCTTTTTAAATCTCTTTTCAACACAAAGAGACAGAAAGTACACGTGGGCCATATAGATAACACTGTGTTCAGGCACAGAAAGTTATTTAAGATTTAGCACAAAACAATGCTAAATTTAAGACAATAGATAATAAACAGTCACAGTCATGTGATCAGGGGGCTGGAAGAAGGTTCCTAGATACAAGGTAATCACATA
Organism: Bombina bombina; assembly: GCF_027579735.1. Taxonomy (NCBI): domain Eukaryota; kingdom Metazoa; phylum Chordata; class Amphibia; order Anura; family Bombinatoridae; genus Bombina; species Bombina bombina. The sequence goes on along the minus strand of NC_069499.1, from coordinate 1,448,551,151 downwards.
GGTAAAAAGTACATTAATATAACTGTGTTGGTTATGCAAAACTGGGGAATGGGTAATAAAGGGATTATCTATCTTTTAAAACGATAACAATTCTATGGTAGACTGTCCTAACAATTCTATGGTAGAATGTACTGTATTTTTGCAGTAATATTTACAGAAAATTACACATCTGATGTACAACCTCAATTTTAAAAAATTTGGGACAGTATGCAAAAAACAAAACAAAAAGAGTAATTTGAACATTCAATTCACCCTGTACTATATTGAAAACACATTAATAACACATATTTGATGTTTTACTTTGTGAATTTAATGTATTTTTGAAAATATACACTCATATCAAATCTGATTACTGCAAAACACTCCAAAAAAGTTGGGATAGTTGACTGTTTACCACTGTGTAACATCACCTTTTCTTTTAATAACACTTATTAAGCATTTGGGCACTGAAGACACCAGTTGGTTAAGTTTAGCAAGCAGAATTTTCCCCCATTCATCCATTATGCATGTCTTAAGTTTCGCAACTGTATGGGGCCTTCATTGCCTTATTTTGCGCATGATAATGCGACACACATTCTCAATTGGACACAGGTCAGGAGGACTGCAGATAGCCCATGCTAGCACCCGCACTCTCTGCTTACGCAACCATGTGCTTGTAATACGGGCAGAATGTGGTTTGGCATTGTCCTGCTGGAAAATGCAGGGACATCCCTGGAAAAGACTACGTCTGAATGGCAACATATATTGCTCCAAAATGTATACATATCTTTCTGCATTAATATTGCCCTCACAGATTTGAAAATTACCTATGCCGTGGGCACTGACATGACCCAATATCATGACAGACACTAGCTTTTGGACCTGACGCTGATAACAGCTTGGACGGTCCTTTTCCTCTTTGGCCCGGAGAATGCAACGACTGTTTTTTTCCACAAAACACGATTCCACTGTGCTACTGTCCATCTCAGATGAGACCGAGCCCAAAGAAGTCAATGGCGCTTCTGGACAGTGTTGATGTATGGTTTCTGCTTTGCATAATAAAGCCTTAACTTGCATCTGTGAATGCAGAGCCGAATAGTGTTGACGGCAATAGCGTAACTAGAAACCACAGTGCCCAGGTGCAAGAATCTAAGAAGGAACCCCCCAAAATAATGTGAATTTGATACATATTTCTTTTTTCAACATAATAATGTCAAAATTAAACTTTCATGTTTTAGATAGAGCATGCAATTTTAAAAACATTTATAATTTACATCTATTATCTAATTTGATTTGTTCTTTTTGGTATGCTTTTTTGAAAAGGCTGAGAAGCATCAGAAGTGCAGTGCTGGAACCTATGTGCTGATTGGTGGCTGTGCATATATGCCTATCGTCATTGGCTCCCCCAATGTTTTCATCGAGTTTACAGTAGTGAATTGCTGCTCCTTAAACAAAGGATACAAAGAGAAAGAAGCACATTTGATAATGTAAGTATAGTTGTCTAAAATGGTATTTACGTTATAGCCTTTATATGTTATATCTATATGTGTAAGCTATGTACAGATACTTGCTACAGAAAAATAATAATTCCTAATAACATGTTTCTATTTGGTGTAAACAGTACAAGGAAGAGTCTTGACCACATTAAACACATAATAGTGCTATCAACCTGTTATGTTATCTTGCAATAAGTACACAAGGCACTAAACATAAACAACCCATATAGATAGATAAAGATAGATCTGTATATACATTTATTTATTTTGGTTTATATTCTATGTATCTATTAAGGACCACAAGGTTTCACCCAAGTGTAGTCTGGCCCATCTGGTCTAGGCAAGCCCCTGGATAGAACAGACTCCATTCATGGCAAGCACAGAACCCAACCCCTTATGGCCTGTCCTGTGTCCTTACATGAACATATTGTGTGATATGCTGAGAGGTGTTACCACTTTCTCAAAATAGGATTTGGAATAAAGCACTTCTCTGGGTTTTAACACTCTCTTGCATACATATTTAACTGTGATAACAAGCTAGCTCATCCCACTTTCTCTGAAATACTATTTTTTTTTAATTAGAAACAGATTTTATAACCTGTTTTATACATTCAAATATGTAGATGTCATGGCTATATTAAATATAATTCACACAAAAAATCACCAGCAATACAGTGCTGCAGTTAATTTGTCTGAGCTAATAGCATATTACAATAAATAATTACAATTACTGAAGGAGTAGTAACCTCCTGTCATAGCCGGAACTCAAAATTGCAAGGAATAATAGATTAATCAACAAGATGTACGTGGGAAACAGCAGCACAGAAAATAAAGCATTTGACTTATTATAAACAGTACAGATGTACAAAAGCAAATGACTGTTTTTCCTTACGAAGTATAGCCTAACCCAGTGCTTGACAAATATATTTAAAATCTAGGAGCCAGCCCAAAAATCTAGGAGCCAGGTAATTTTTCAGGGTATATTATATATAGATACATAGATATTACACATACACAAATACATATATATATATATATATATATATATATATATATATATATATATATATATATATATATATATATATATATATATATATATATATAACTCATTGTGTAGTTCATTAACAAATCTAGACAGGCCCAGAGGCTTGTTTTCCCACAGAAAACCTCTGAATTACACTGTTTCCAATGCAGCAAAGGATTCTGGGTAAGATATGCAAATTAAGTACACAATGACACACCTTTTTACTTCAGTCTGCTTTTCAGCAGGTTCCCTTTACGCATAAGTATCGCTGTTCACACAGCTTATAAACTTAGCTAGGGTTAGTGCAGTGATTCATAACCATCCCCGGACAGACTGTTTCGTGGTTTTTGCCACTCATCAGCTGGGAGAAGGTTAGAATCACTGCTGGGTGAAGTTGATTCCGGGCAGAATACAACAACATTTTAAATTAGGGGTAGATAAAAGGTAAGTTTAAAATCCTCCACTACGCACAAAATATAGAAAAAATAACTCATTGTATAGTTCATTATCAAATCTAGACAGGCCCAGAGGCTTGTTTTCCCACAGAAAACCTCTGAATTACACTGTTTCCAATGCAGCAAAGGATGCTGGGTAAGATATGCAAATTAAGTACACAATGACACACCTTTTTACTTCAGTCTGCTTTTCAGCAGGTTCCCTTTATGCCAAAGTATCGCTGTTCACACAGCTTATAAACTTAGCTAGGGTTAGTGCAGTGATTCATAACCATCCCAGGACAGACTGTTTTGTGGTTTTTGCCACTCATCAGCTGGGAGAAGATTAGAATCACTGCTGGGTGAAGTTGATTCCGGGCAGAATACAACAACATTTTAAATTAGGGGGAGATAAAAGGTGAGTTTAAAATCCTCCACTACGCACAAAATATAGAAAAAATAACTCATTGTAGTTCATTAACAAATCTAGACAGGCCCAGAGGCTTGTTTTCCCACAGAAAACCTCTGAATTACACTGTTTCCAATGCAGCAAAGGATTCTGGGTAATATATGCAAATTAAGTACACAACGACACACCTTTTTACTTCAGTCTGGCGAGATAATCTTGGCAACTTGTGATGTGACGTCTCTATATACAAACATTGCACATGATCTAGGTATAAAAGCGGTCATCAATTTTCTGTCAAAAGATGATGAAATTAATAAAGAACAAAGAGAATTTATAATAGATGGCATAAGATTTATCTTAGAGAATAACACCTTTGCATTTAACAATAAGATGTATGTACAAGTCAAAGGGACCGCTATGGGCACCAGGTTTGCGTCAAGCTATGCAAACCTCTTTATGGGAGATTGGGAATCAGATTTCCTAGGCTCAAGTAGCTTGGCGCAGAACCTGGTAGCCTATAAGCGGTACATAGATGACATCCTGATCATCTGGAAAGGGGATAACAAAACACTTATAGACTTCTTTACAGCAATGAATATAAATGACAGGGGCCTACAGTTTACCTAGGAACTGAGTAAAGAAAGGATTTCATTCATAGACCTAGATATAGAACTCGAAACAAACAAATTTACCACAAAAACATTTTTCAAAAAAGTTTACTCTAATAACTTTATTCATGCAGAAAGCTGTCACCTTTCTAGATGGATAAACAACTTCCTTCGAGCACAATTCTTGAGAATAAGAAAGAACTGTTCAAACCTAGTAGATTATGAAGAACATGCTCAAATTCTAAGTAAAAAATTTGGAGATAAAGGCTATGAAGAGAAACATATTAGAGATAATTATGAAGAAATTAAACAAATAGACAGACAACTACTACTCAAATACAAAGATAAAACAAATTTGGTAACTAATGAGACAAATGAAATATCAGTACCATTTATTACAAATTATAATGGGGAATATAAGAGAATTGAAAAAATAGTTAGAAAACATTGGCATCATATTAGAGAAGACCCTATTATAGGAGACAAGATATCTATAAATCCAAAATTCGTCTATAGAAAATCAAGAAATTTGAAGACAATACTAGTACCTAGTGAAGTTAAATCCAAAACACAGCCAAAAGAACAAGATTTATTGGGAAATATAATAAAATGTTTTTTTCCCTGCCACTGCTGCAGGGCATGCAACTATAGTAATAAAATAAAGCAATACACATCAACTCAAACAGGGAAGACATTCCATATAAGAGACACAATAAGATGTACTGATAAAGGGATTATTTATTTGATACAGTGTAGCTGTAAAAAGCAATACTTAGGAGAGACCTCAAGAACATTGAGAGAAAGAATAAGAGAACACCTCTGTTTAATTGAAAAAGGCAACATGGATACACATCTATACAGGCACTTTAGAGAAACTCATAATAATAGACTAAAAGATCAATCATTTTGAGGTATAGTAAAAGTAAGACCAGAATGGAGAGGGGGGAATTTTGAGACGAAGCTGCTTAAAAAAGAAGCTGAACTAATATATAACATGAAGACCCTGCACCCATTTGGTCTTAACTCCGAATTAGACATTACCCCCTTTATGTATGAATGAGGGGGTAATTAACATCTTGACTTACACTCGTAGTGAGGATATCTCATCTAACATGTAACTACTTATTTATGTATTTTTTTATATTTTTTTATATTTTTTGTATCAGCCATAATGGAGAGTGTCGTATCATTTTTATATACCATCTATGGACTATGAATATGACTATGGACAATTGGTACATACCACCTTAAATTAGATAAGATCCTAGACATACACCCCAACCACACTGACCAATGAAATAGTAACAGGAAGGGGTATATAAGAGCCCATATGTGAACAGGCAACACTTCTTGAAAATGCCCCAAGTGAGGGGAGAAACGCGTTGAAAGTGTTCACCTATCATCCATAATACTATTAAAGACTAGTGATGTAGCGAACCTTAAAATTTCGGTTCGCGAACGGCGGACTGCCATTGACTTCAATAGGCAGGCGAACTTTAAAACCCACAAGGACTCTTTCTGGCCACAATAGTGATGGAAAAGTTGTTTCAAGGGGACTAACACCTGGACTGTGGCATGCCGGAGGGGGATCCATGGCAAAACTCCCACGGAAAATTACATAGTTGATGCAGAGTCTGGTTTTAACCCATAAAGGGCCTTAATCACCTAACATTCCTAATTTTTTTTTGAATAACATGTTTTAAAACATCAGGTATGATGTTGTATTGATCAGGTAGTGTAAGGGTTACGCCCGCTTCACAGTGACAGACCAAACTCCCCGTGTAACGCACCGCAAACAAATCATTTGCACAACCACAAGATAGATAGATTTGATAGATACATAGATTACATAGATCAATAGATGCAATATACATATGATCAATACAAATTACATAGATCAATAGATGCAATGTATATTTGATAGATACGATTGATAAATAGATAGATTTGATAGATATATAATTTCCCTGACAGAGTATAACAATAAGACATGCGGTCTTGGACCCGTGGTGTGTTAAGTAGTACTATTCTTAGCAGTTTACTACCTGTTACTCCCCCTATCGGGGGAGGTCTATATGGCCTGCATTTTTGGAACAGGGAGATGGAAGAAGATGATTGGTCTGTCCTCCTACTTCAAATTTGGCCTAAACACAAGTGGCTGTCTAAAATCAGTCCGGCAACGAGATAGATAGATTTGATAGATAGATAGATATACATAGATTGACAGTTAGATAGAATCGATAGAAGATAAATAGATAGATTTGATAGATATACAATTACCATGACAAAGTATAATAATAAAACATGCGGTCTGGGACCCATGGTAACAAGGTTGTGTTAAGTAGTTCTATTCTTAGTACTTTAATCCCTGTTACTCCCCCTATCGGGGGAGGTCTATATGACCTGCATGATTACCCTGACAAAGTATAACAACAAGACATGCGGTCTGGGACCCATGGTAACTAGGTTGTGTTAAGAAGTACTGTTCTTAGCAGTTTAATACCTGTTACTCCCCCTATCGGGGGAGGTCTATATGGCCTGCATGATTACCCTGACAAAGTATAACAACAAGACATGCGGTCTGGGATGGGACCCATGATAACTAGGTTGTGTTAAGTAGTACTGTTCTTAGCAGTTTAATACCTGTTACTCCCCATATCGGGGGAGGTCTATATGGCCTGCATGATTACCCTGATAAAGTATAACAACAAAAGATCCGGTCTGGGACCCATGGTAACTAGGTTGTGTTAAGTAGTACTGTTCTTAGCAGTTTAATCCCTGTTACTCCCCCTATCGGGGGAGGTCTATATGGCCTGCATGATTACCCTGACAAAGTATAACAACAAGACATCCGGTCTGGGACCCATGGTAACAAGGTTGTGTTAAGTAGTACTATTCTTAGCACTTTAATCCCTGTAACTCCCCCTATCGTGGGCGGTCTATATGGCCTGCATGATTACCCTGACAAAGTATAACAACAAAACATCCAGTCTGGGACCCATGGTAACTGTGTTAAGTAGTACTGTTCTTAGCAGTTTAATACCAGTTACTCCCCCTATCGGGGGAGGTCTATATGGCCTGCATGATTACCCTGACAAAGTATAACAACAAAACATCCGGTCTGGGACCCATGGTAACAAGGTTGTGTTAAGTAGTACTATTCTTAGCACTTTAATCCCTGTAACTCCCCCTATCGTGGGCGGTCTATATGGCCTGCATGATTACCCTGACAAAGTATAACAACAAAACATCCGGTCTGGGACCCATGGTAACTAGGTTGTGTTAAGTAGTACTGTTCTTAGCAGTTTAATCGCTGTTACTTCCCCTATCGGGGGGGGGGTCTATATGGCCTGCATGATTACCCTGACAAAGTATAATAACAAGACATCCGGTCTGGGACCCATGGTAACAAGGTTGTGTTAAGTAGTACTATTCTTAGCACTTTAATCCCTGTAACTCCCCCTATCTTGGGCGGTCTATATGGCCTGCATGATTACCCTGAAAAAGTATAACAACAAAATATGCGGTCTGGGACCCATGGTTACTAGGTTGTGCTTATATTAGTACAATTCTTAGCACTTTAATCCATGTTACCCCCTATTGGGGGAGGTCTATATGGCCTGCATGATTACCCTGACAAAGTATAAGAACAAGACATGCGGTCTGGGACCCATGGTAACTATGTTGTGTTAAGTAGTACTGTTCTTAACAGTTTAATACCTGTTACTCCCCCTATCGGGGGAGGTCTATATGGCCTGCATGATTACCCTGACAAAGTATAACAACAAGACAAGCGGTCTGGGATCCATGGTTACTAGGTTGTGCTTATATTAGTACAATTCTTAGCACTTTAATCCATGTTACCTCCTCTATCGGGGGAGGTCTATATGGCCTGCATGATTACCCTGACAAAGTATATCAACAAGACAAGCGGTCTGGGATCCATGGTAACTAGGTTGTGTTAAGTAGTACTGTTCTTAGCACTTTAATCCCTGTAACTCCCCCTATCGTGGGCGGTCTATATGGCCTGCATGATTACCCTGACAAAGTATAACAACAAGACATGCGGTCTGGGACCCATGGTAAAAAGGTTGTGTTAAGTAGTACTATTCTTAGCACTTTAATCCCTGTAACTCCCCCTATCGTGGGCGGTCTATATGGCCTGCATGATTACCCTGACAAAGTATAACAACAAAACATGCGCTCTGGGACCCATGGTAACTAGGTTGTGTTAAGTAGTACTGTTCTTAGCAGTTTAATACCTGTTACTCCCCCTATCGGGGGAGGTCTATATGGCCTGCATGATTACCCTGACAAAGTATAACAACAAGACATGCGGTCTGGGATGGGACCCATGATAACTAGGTTGTGTTAAGTAGTACTGTTCTTAGCAGTTTAATACCTGTTACTCCCCATATCGGGGGAGGTCTATATGGCCTGCATGATTACCCTGATAAAGTATAACAACAAAAGATCCGGTCTGGGACCCATGGTAACTAGGTTGTGTTAAGTAGTACTGTTCTTAGCAGTTTAATCCCTGTTACTCCCCCTATCGGGGGAGGTCTATATGGCCTGCATGATTACCCTGACAAAGTATAACAACAAGACATCCGGTCTGGGACCCATGGTAACAAGGTTGTGTTAAGTAGTACTATTCTTAGCACTTTAATCCCTGTAACTCCCCCTATCGTGGGCGGTCTATATGGCCTGCATGATTACCCTGACAAAGTATAACAACAAAACATCCAGTCTGGGACCCATGGTAACTAGGTTGTGTTAAGTAGTACTGTTCTTAGCAGTTTAATACCAGTTACTCCCCCTATCGGGGGAGGTCTATATGGCCTGCATGATTACCCTGACAAAGTATAACAACAAGACATCCGGTCTGGGACCCATGGTAACAAGGTTGTGTTAAGTAGTACTATTCTTAGCACTTTAATCCCTGTAACTCCCCCTATCGTGGGAGGTCTATATGGCCTGCATGATTACCCTGACAAAGTATAACAACAAAACATCCAGTCTGGGACCCATGGTAACTAGGTTGTGTTAAGTAGTACTGTTCTTAGCAGTTTAATACCAGTTACTCCCCCTATCGGGGGAGGTCTATATGGCCTGCATGATTACCCTGACAAAGTATAACAACAAGACATCCGGTCTGGGACCCATGGTAACAAGGTTGTGTTAAGTAGTACTATTCTTAGCACTTTAATCCCTGTAACTCCCCCTATCGTGGGCGGTCTATATGGCCTGCATGATTACCCTGACAAAGTATAACAACAAAACATCCGGTCTGGGACCCATGGTAACTAGGTTGTGTTAAGTAGTACTGTTCTTAGCAGTTTAATCGCTGTTACTTCCCCTATCGGGGGGGGGGTCTATATGGCCTGCATGATTACCCTGACAAAGTATAATAACAAGACATCCGGTCTGGGACCCATGGTAACAAGGTTGTGTTAAGTAGTACTATTCTTAGCACTTTAATCCCTGTAACTCCCCCTATCTTGGGCGGTCTATATGGCCTGCATGATTACCCTGAAAAAGTATAACAACAAAATATGCGGTCTGGGACCCATGGTTACTAGGTTGTGCTTATATTAGTACAATTCTTAGCACTTTAATCCATGTTACCCCCTATTGGGGGAGGTCTATATGGCCTGCATGATTACCCTGACAAAGTATATCAACAAGACATGCGGTCTGGGACCCATGGTAACTAGGTTGTGTTAAGTAGTACTGTTCTTAACAGTTTAATACCTGTTACTCCCCCTATCGGGGGAGGTCTATATGGCCTGCATGATTACCCTGACAAAGTATAACAACAAGACAAGCGGTCTGGGATCCATGGTTACTAGGTTGTGCTTATATTAGTACAATTCTTAGCACTTTAATCCATGTTACCTCCTCTATCGGGGGAGGTCTATATGGCCTGCATGATTACCCTGACAAAGTATATCAACAAGACAAGCGGTCTGGGATCCATGGTAACTAGGTTGTGTTAAGTAGTACTGTTCTTAGCACTTTAATCCCTGTAACTCCCCCTATCGTGGGCGGTCTATATGGCCTGCATGATTACCCTGACAAAGTATAACAACAAGACATGCGGTCTGGGACCCATGGTAAAAAGGTTGTGTTAAGTAGTACTATTCTTAGCACTTTAATCCCTGTAACTCCCCCTATCGTGGGCGGTCTATATGGCCTGCATGATTACCCTGACAAAGTATAACAACAAAACATGCGCTCTGGGACCCATGGTAACTAGGTTGTGTTAAGTAGTACTGTTCTTAACAGTTTAATACCTGTTACTCCCCCTATCGGGGGAGGTCTATATGGCCTGCATGATTACCCTGACAAAGTATAACAACAAGACATGCGGTCTGGGACCCATGGTAACAAGGTTGTGTTAAGTAGTACTATTCTTAGCACTTTAATCCCTGTAACTCCCCCTATCGTGGGCGGTCTATATGGCCTGCATGATTACCCTGACAAAGTATAACAACAAAACATGCGGTTTGGGACCCATGGTAACTAGGTTGTGTTTATATTAGTACTATTCTTAGCACTTTAATCCATGTTACTCCCCCTATCGGGGAGGTCTATATGGCCTGCATGATTACCCTGACAAAGTATATCAACAAGACATGCGGTCTGCGACCCATGGTAACTAGGTTGTGTTAAGTAGTACTGTTCATAACAGTCTAATACCTGTTACTCCCCCTATCAGGGGAGGTCTATATGGCCTGCATGATTACCCTGACAAAGTATAACAACAAGACATGCGGTCTGGGACCCATGGTAACTAGGTTGTGTAAAGTAATACTATTCTTAGAACTTTAATCCCTGTAACTCCCCCTATCAGGGGAGGTCTATATGGCCTGCATGATTACCCTGACAAAGTATAACAACAAAACATGCGGTCTGGGACCCATGGTAACTAGGTTGTGTTTATATTAGTACTATTCTTAGCACTTTAATCCATGTTACCCCCTATTGGGGGAGGTCTATATGGCCTGCATGATTACCCTGACAAAGTATATCAACAAGACATGCGGTCTGGGACCCATGGTAACTAGGTTGTGTTAAGTAGTACTGTTCTTAACAGTTTAATACCTGTTACTCCCCCTATCGGGGGAGGTCTATATGGCCTGCATGATTACCCTGACAAAGTATAACAACAAGACAAGCGGTCTGGGATCCATGGTTACTAGGTTGTGCTTATATTAGTACAATTCTTAGCACTTTAATCCACGTTACCTCCTCTATCGGGGGAGGTCTATATGGCCTGCATGATTACCCTGACAAAGTATATCAACAAGACAAGCGGTCTGGGATCCATGGTAACTAGGTTGTGTTAAGTAGTACTGTTCTTAGCACTTTAATCCCTGTAACTCCCCCTATCGTGGGCGGTCTATATGGCCTGCATGATTACCCTGACAAAGTATAACAACAAGACATGCGGTCTGGGACCCATGGTAAAAAGGTTGTGTTAAGTAGTACTATTCTTAGCACTTTAATCCCTGTAACTCCCCCTATCGTGGGCGGTCTATATGGCCTGCATGATTACCCTGACAAAGTATAACAACAAAACATGCGCTCTGGGACCCATGGTAACTAGGTTGTGTTAAGTAGTACTGTTCTTAACAGTTTAATACCTGTTACTCCCCCTATCGGGGGAGGTCTATATGGCCTGCATGATTACCCTGACAAAGTATAACAACAAGACATGCGGTCTGGGACCCATGGTAACAAGATTGTGTTAAGTAGTACTATTCTTAGCACTTTAATCCCTGTAACTCCCCCTATCGTGGGCGGTCTATATGGCCTGCATGATTACCCTGACAAAGTATAACAACAAAACATGCGGTTTGGGACCCATGGTAGCTAGGTTGTGTTTATATTAGTACTATTCTTAGCACTTTAATCCATGTTACTCCCCCTATCGGGGAGGTCTATATGGCCTGCATGATTACCCTGACAAAGTATATCAACAAGACATGCGGTCTGCGACCCATGGTAACTAGGTTGTGTTAAGTAGTACTGTTCATAACAGTCTAATACCTGTTACTCCCCCTATCAGGGGAGGTCTATATGGCCTGCATGATTACCCTGACAAAGTATAACAGCAAGACATGCGGTCTGGGACCCATGGTAACTAGGTTGTGTAAAGTAATACTATTCTTAGAACTTTAATCCCTGTAACTCCCCCTATCAGGGGAGGTCTATATGGCCTGCATGATTACCCTGACAAAGTATAACAACAAAACATGCGGTCTGGGACCCATGGTAACTAGGTTGTGTTTATATTAGTACTATTTTTAGCACTTTAATCCATGTTACTCCCCCTATCGGGGGAGGTCTATATGGCCTGCATGATTACCCTGACAAAGTATAACAACAAGACATGCGGTCTGGGACCCATGGTAACTAGGTTGTGTAAAGTAATACTATTCTTAGAACTTTAATCCCTGTAACTCCCCCTATCAGGGGAGGTCTATATGGCCTGCATGATTACCCTGACAAAGTATATCAACAAGACAAGCGGTCTGGGACCCATGGTAACTAGGTTGTGTTAAGTAGTACTGTTCTTAGCAGTTTAATACCTGTTACTCCCCCTATCGGGGGAGGTCTATATGGCCTGCATGATTACCCTGACAAAGTATATCAACAAGACAAGCGGTCTGGGACCCATGGTAACTAGGTTGTGTTATGTAGTACTGTTCTTAGCAGTTTAATACCTGTTACTCCCCCTATCTGGGGAGGTCTATATGGCCTGCATGATTACCCTGACAAAGTATAACAACAAAACTTGTGGTCTGGGACCCATGTTAACTAGGTTGTGTTAAGTAGTACTGTTCTTAGCAGTTTAATACCTGTTACTCCCCCTATCTGGGGAGGTCTATATGGCCTGCATGATTACCCTGACAAAGTATAACAACAAGACATGCGGTCTGGGACCCATGTTAACTAGGTAGTGTTAAGTTGTACTGTTCTTAGCAGTTTAATACCTGTTACTCCCCCTATCTGGGGAGGTCTATATGGCCTGCATGATTACCCTGTCAAAGTATAACAACAAGACATGCGGTCTGGGACCCATGGTAACTAGGTTGTGTTAAGTAGTACTGTTCTTAGCAGTTTAATACCTGTTACTCCCCATATCGGGGGAGGTCTATATGGCCTGCATGATTACCCTGACAAAGTATAACAACAAGACTTGCGGTCTGGGATGGGACCCATGACAACTAGGTTGTGTTAAGTAGTACTGTTCTTAGCAGTTTAATACCTGTTACTCCCCATATCGGGGGAGGTCTATATGGCCTGCATGATTACCCTGACAAAGTATAACAACAAAACATCCGGTCTGGGACCCATGGTAACTAGGTTGTGTTAAGTAGTACTATTCTTAGCACTTTAATCCCTGTAACTCCCCATATCGGGGGAGGTCTATATGGCCTGCATGATTACCCTGACAAAGTATAACAACAAGACATGCAGTCTGCGACCCATGGTAACTAGGTTGTGTTAAGTAGTACTGTTCTTAGCAGTTTAATACCTTTTACTCCCCCTATCTGGGGAGGTCTATATGGCCTGCATGATTACCCTGACAAAGTATAACAACAAGACATGCGGTCTGGGACCCATGGTAACTAGGTTGTGTTAAGTAGTACTGTTCTTAGCAGTTTAATACCTGTTACTCCCCATATCGGGGGAGGTCTATATGGCCTGCATGATTACCCTGACAAAGTATAACAACAAGACATGCAGTCTGGGATGGGACCCATGGTAACTAGGTTGTGTTAAGTAGTACTGTTCTTAGCAGTTTAATACCTGTTACTCCCCATATCGGGGGAGGTCTATATGGCCTGCATGATATATAATTACCCTGACAAAGTATAACAATAAGACATGCAGTCTTGGACCCATGGTAAGGTTGTGTTAAGTAGTACTATTCATAGCACTTTAATCCTTTTTATTCCCCCTATCGGGGGAGGTCTATATGGCCTGCCTGATTACCCTGACAAAGTATAATAATAAAACATTTCGGCTGGGACCCATGGTAAGGTTGTGTTAAGTAGTACTATTCTTAGCACTTTAATCCCTTTTACTCCCCCTATCGGGGGAGGTCTATATGGCCTGCATGATTACCCTGGCAAAGTATAATAATAAAACATGCGGGCTGGGACCCATGGTAACTAGGTTGTGTTAAGTAGTTCTATTCTTAGCACTTTAATCCCTGTTACTCCCCCTATCGGGGGAGGTCTATATGACCTGCATGATTACCCTGACAAAGTATAACAACAAGACATGCGGTCTGGGACCCATGGTAACTAGGTTGTGTTAAGTAGTACTGTTCTTAGCAGTTTAATACCTGTTACTCCCCCTATCGGGGGAGGTCTATATGGCCTGCATGATTACCCTGACAAAGTATAACAACAAGACATGCGGTCTGGGATGGGACCCATGATAACTAGGTTGTGTTAAGTAGTACTGTTCTTAGCAGTTTAATACCTGTTACTCCCCATATCGGGGGAGGTCTATATGGCCTGCATGATTACCCTGACAAACTATAACAACAAAACATCCGGTCTGGGACCCATGGTAACTAGGTTGTGTTAAGTAGTACTGTTCTTATCAGTTTAATACCTGTTACTCCCCCTATCGGGGGAGGTCTATATGGCCTGCATGATTACCCTGACAAAGTATAACAACAAAATATGCGGTCTGGGACCCATGGTTACTAGGTTGTGCTTATATTAGTACAATTCTTAGCACTTTAATCCATGTTACCCCCTCTATCGGGGAAGGTCTATATGGCCTGCATGATTACCCTGACAAAGTATATCAACAAGACAAGCGGTCTGGGACCCATGGTAACTAGGTTGTGTTAAGTAGTACTGTTCTTAGCAGTTTAATACCTGTTACTCCCCCTATCGGGGGAGGTCTATATGGCCTGCATGATTACCCTGACAAAGTATAACAACAAGACATGCGGTCTGGGATGGGACCCATGATAACTAGGTTGTGTTAAGTAGTACTGTTCTTAGCAGTTTAATACCTGTTACTCCCCATATCGGGGGAGGTCTATATGGCCTGCATGATTACCCTGACAAACTATAACAACAAAACATCCGGTCTGGGACCCATGGTAACTAGGTTGTGTTAAGTAGTACTGTTCTTAGCAGTTTAATACCTGTTACTCCCCCTATCTGGGGAGGTCTATATGGTCTGCATGATTATCCTGACAAACTATAACAACAAAACTTGTGGTCTGGGACCCATGTTAACTAGGTTGTGTTAAGTAGTACTGTTCTTAGCAGTTTAATACCTGTTACTCCCCCTATCTGGGGAGGTCTATATGGCCTGCATGATTACCCTGACAAAGTATAACAACAAGACATGCGGTCTGGGACCCATGTTAACTAGGTAGTGTTAAGTTGTACTGTTCTTAGCAGTTTAATACCTGTTACTCCCCCTATCTGGGGAGGTCTATATGGCCTGCATGATTACCCTGTCAAAGTATAACAACAAGACATGCGGTCTGGGACCCATGGTAACTAGGTTGTGTTAAGTAGTACTGTTCTTAGCAGTTTAATACCTGTTACTCCCCATATCGGGGGAGGTCTATATGGCCTGCATGATTACCCTGACAAAGTATAACAACAAGACTTGCGGTCTGGGATGGGACCCATGACAACTAGGTTGTGTTAAGTAGTACTGTTCTTAGCAGTTTAATACCTGTTACTCCCCATATCGGGGGAGGTCTATATGGCCTGCATGATTACCCTGACAAAGTATAACAACAAAACATCCGGTCTGGGACCCATGGTAACTAGGTTGTGTTAAGTAGTACTATTCTTAGCACTTTAATCCCTGTAACTCCCCATATCGGGGGAGGTCTATATGGCCTGCATGATTACCCTGACAAAGTATAACAACAAGACATGCAGTCTGCGACCCATGGTAACTAGGTTGTGTTAAGTAGTACTGTTCTTAGCAGTTTAATACCTTTTACTCCCCCTATCTGGGGAGGTCTATATGGCCTGCATGATTACCCTGACAAAGTATAACAACAAGACATGCGGTCTGGGACCCATGGTAACTAGGTTGTGTTAAGTAGTACTGTTCTTAGCAGTTTAATACCTGTTACTCCCCATATCGGGGGAGGTCTATATGGCCTGCATGATTACCCTGACAAAGTATAACAACAAGACATGCAGTCTGGGATGGGACCCATGGTAACTAGGTTGTGTTAAGTAGTACTGTTCTTAGCAGTTTAATACCTGTTACTCCCCATATCGGGGGAGGTCTATATGGCCTGCATGATATATAATTACCCTGACAAAGTATAACAATAAGACATGCAGTCTTGGACCCATGGTAAGGTTGTGTTAAGTAGTACTATTCATAGCACTTTAATCCTTTTTATTCCCCCTATCGGGGGAGGTCTATATGGCCTGCCTGATTACCCTGACAAAGTATAATAATAAAACATGCGGGCTGGGACCCATGGTAACTAGGTTGTGTTAAGTAGTTCTATTCTTAGCACTTTAATCCCTGTTACTCCCCCTATCGGGGGAGGTCTATATGACCTGCATGATTACCCTGACAAAGTATAACAACAAGACATGCGGTCTGGGACCCATGGTAACTAGGTTGTGTTAAGTAGTACTGTTCTTAGCAGTTTAATACCTGTTACTCCCCCTATCGGGGGAGGTCTATATGGCCTGCATGATTACCCTGACAAAGTATAACAACAAGACATGCGGTCTGGGATGGGACCCATGATAACTAGGTTGTGTTAAGTAGTACTGTTCTTAGCAGTTTAATACCTGTTACTCCCCATATCGGGGGAGGTCTATATGGCCTGCATGATTACCCTGACAAACTATAACAACAAAACATCCGGTCTGGGACCCATGGTAACTAGGTTGTGTTAAGTAGTACTGTTCTTATCAGTTTAATACCTGTTACTCCCCCTATCGGGGGAGGTCTATATGGCCTGCATGATTACCCTGACAAAGTATAACAACAAAATATGCGGTCTGGGACCCATGGTTACTAGGTTGTGCTTATATTAGTACAATTCTTAGCACTTTAATCCATGTTACCCCCTCTATCGGGGAAGGTCTATATGGCCTGCATGATTACCCTGACAAAGTATATCAACAAGACAAGCGGTCTGGGACCCATGGTAACTAGGTTGTGTTAAGTAGTACTGTTCTTAGCAGTTTAATACCTGTTACTCCCCTTATCGGGGGAGGTCTATATGGCCTGCATGATTACCCTGGCAAAGTATAATAATAAAACATGCGGTCTGGGACCCATGGTAAGGTTGTGTTAAGTAGTACTATTCTTAGCACTTTAATCCCTTTTACTCCCCCTATCGGGGGAGGTCTATATGGCCTGCATGATTACCCTGGCAAAGTATAATAATAAAACATGCGGTCTGTGACCCATGGTAACTAGGTTGTGTTAAGTAGTACTGTTCTTAGCAGTTTAATACCTGTTACCCCCCCCTATCGGGGGAGGTCTATATGGCCTGCATGATTACCCTGACAAAGTATAACAACAAGACATGCGGTCTGGGATGGGACCCATGATAACTAGGTTGTGTTAAGTAGTACTGTTCTTAGCAGTTTAATACCTGTTACTCCCCATATCGGGGGAGGTCTATATGGCCTGCATGATTACCCTGACAAACTATAACAACAAAACATCCGGTCTGGGACCCATGGTAACTAGGTTGTGTTAAGTAGTACTGTTCTTATCAGTTTAATACCTGTTACTCCCCCTATCGGGGGAGGTCTATATGGCCTGCATGATTACCCTGACAAAGTATAACAACAAGACATGCGGTCTGGGACCCATGGTAACTAGGTTGTGTTAAGTAGTACTGTTCTTAGCAGTTTAATACCTGTTACTCCCCCTATCGGGGGAGGTCTATATGGCCTGCATGATTACCCTGACAAAGTATAACAACAAGACATGCGGTCTGGGATGGGACCCATGATAACTAGGTTGTGTTAAGTAGTACTGTTCTTAGCAGTTTAATACCTGTTACTCCCCATATCGGGGGAGGTCTATATGGCCTGCATAATTACCCTGACAAACTATAACAACAAAACATCCGGTCTGGGACCCATGGTAACTAGGTTGTGTTAAGTAGTACTGTTCTTATCAGTTTAATACCTGTTACTCCCCCTATCGGGGGAGGTCTATATGGCCTGCATGATTACCCTGACAAAGTATAACAACAAGACATGCGGTCTGGGACCCATGGTAACAAGGTTGTGTTAAGTAGTACTATTCTTAGCACTTTAATCCCTGTAACTCCCCCTATCGTGGGCGGTCTATATGGCCTGCATGATTACCCTGACAAAGTATAACAACAAAACATGCGGTTTGGGACCCATGGTAACTAGGTTGTGTTTATATTAGTACTATTCTTAGCACTTTAATCCATGTTACTCCCCCTATCGGGGAGGTCTATATGGCCTGCATGATTACCCTGACAAAGTATATCAACAAGACATGCGGTCTGCGACCCATGGTAACTAGGTTGTGTTAAGTAGTACTGTTCATAACAGTCTAATACCTGTTACTCCCCCTATCAGGGGAGGTCTATAGGGCCTGCATGATTACCCTGACAAAGTATAACAACAAGACATGCGGTCTGGGACCCATGGTAACTAGGTTGTGTAAAGTAATACTATTCTTAGAACTTTAATCCCTGTAACTCCCCCTATCAGGGGAGGTCTATATGGCCTGCATGATTACCCTGACAAAGTATAACAACAAAACATGCGGTCTGGGACCCATGGTAACTAGGTTGTGTTTATATTAGTACTATTCTTAGCACTTTAATCCATGTTACTCCCCCTATCGGGGGAGGTCTATATGGCCTGCATGATTACCCTGACAAAGTATAACAACAAGACATTCGGTCTGGGACCCATGGTAACTAGGTTGTGTAAAGTAATACTATTCTTAGAACTTTAATCCCTGTAACTCCCCCTATCAAGGGAGGTCTATATGGCCTGCATGATTACCCTGACAAAGTATATCAACAAGACAAGCGGTCTGGGACCCATGGTAACTAGGTTGTGTTAAGTAGTACTGTTCTTAGCAGTTTAATACCTGTTACTCCCCATATCGGGGGAGGTCTATATGGCCTGCATGATTACCCTGACAAAGTATAACAACAAGACATGCAGTCTGGGATGGGACCCATGGTAACTAGGTTGTGTTAAGTAGTACTGTTCTTAGCAGTTTAATACCTGTTACTCCCCATATCGGGGGAGGTCTATATGGCCTGCATGATATATAATTACCCTGACAAAGTATAACAATAAGACATGCAGTCTTGGACCCATGGTAAGGTTGTGTTAAGTAGTACTATTCATAGCACTTTAATCCTTTTTATTCCCCCTATCGGGGGAGGTCTATATGGCCTGCCTGATTACCCTGACAAAGTATAATAATAAAACATGCGGTCTGGGACCCATGGTAACTAGGTTGTGTTAAGTAGTTCTATTCTTAGCACTTTAATCCCTGTTACTCCCCCTATCGGGGGAGGTCTATATGACCTGCATGATTACCCTGACAAAGTATAACAACAAGACATGCGGTCTGGGACCCATGGTAACTAGGTTGTGTTATGTAGTACTGTTCTTAGCAGTTTAATACCTGTTACTCCCCCTATCTGGGGAGGTCTATATGGCCTGCATGATTACCCTGACAAAGTATAACAACAAAACTTGTGGTCTGGGACCCATGTTAACTAGGTTGTGTTAAGTAGTACTGTTCTTAGCAGTTTAATACCTGTTACTCCCCCTATCTGGGGAGGTCTATATGGCCTGCATGATTACCCTGACAAAGTATAACAACAAGACATGCGGTCTGGGACCCATGTTAACTAGGTAGTGTTAAGTTGTACTGTTCTTAGCAGTTTAATACCTGTTACTCCCCCTATCTGGGGAGGTCTATATGGCCTGCATGATTACCCTGTCAAAGTATAACAACAAGACATGCGGTCTGGGACCCATGGTAACTAGGTTGTGTTAAGTAGTACTGTTCTTAGCAGTTTAATACCTGTTACTCCCCATATCGGGGGAGGTCTATATGGCCTGCATGATTACCCTGACAAAGTATAACAACAAGACTTGCGGTCTGGGATGGGACCCATGACAACTAGGTTGTGTTAAGTAGTACTGTTCTTAGCAGTTTAATACCTGTTACTCCCCATATCGGGGGAGGTCTATATGGCCTGCATGATTACCCTGACAAAGTATAACAACAAAACATCCGGTCTGGGACCCATGGTAACTAGGTTGTGTTAAGTAGTACTATTCTTAGCACTTTAATCCCTGTAACTCCCCATATCGGGGGAGGTCTATATGGCCTGCATGATTACCCTGACAAAGTATAACAACAAGACATGCAGTCTGCGACCCATGGTAACTAGGTTGTGTTAAGTAGTACTGTTCTTAGCAGTTTAATACCTTTTACTCCCCCTATCTGGGGAGGTCTATATGGCCTGCATGATTACCCTGACAAAGTATAACAACAAGACATGCGGTCTGGGACCCATGGTAACTAGGTTGTGTTAAGTATTACTGTTCTTAGCAGTTTAATACCTGTTACTCCCCATATCGGGGGAGGTCTATATGGCCTGCATGATTACCCTGACAAAGTATAACAACAAGACATGCAGTCTGGGATGGGACCCATGGTAACTAGGTTGTGTTAAGTAGTACTGTTCTTAGCAGTTTAATACCTGTTACTCCCCATATCGGGGGAGGTCTATATGGCCTGCATGATATATAATTACCCTGACAAAGTATAACAATAAGACATGCAGTCTTGGACCCATGGTAAGGTTGTGTTAAGTAGTACTATTCATAGCACTTTAATCCTTTTTATTCCCCCTATCGGGGGAGGTCTATATGGCCTGCCTGATTACCCTGACAAAGTATAATAATAAAACATGCGGCTGGGACCCATGGTAAGGTTGTGTTAAGTAGTACTATTCTTAGCACTTTAATCCCTTTTACTCCCCCTATCGGGGGAGGTCTATATGGCCTGCATGATTACCCTGGCAAAGTATAATAATAAAACATGCGGGCTGGGACCCATGGTAACTAGGTTGTGTTAAGTAGTTCTATTCTTAGCACTTTAATCCCTGTTACTCCCCCTATCGGGGGAGGTCTATATGACCTGCATGATTACCCTGACAAAGTATAACAACAAGACATGCGGTCTGGGACCCATGGTAACTAGGTTGTGTTAAGTAGTACTGTTCTTAGCAGTTTAATACCTGTTACTCCCCCTATCGGGGGAGGTCTATATGGCCTGCATGATTACCCTGACAAAGTATAACAACAAGACATGCGGTCTGGGATGGGACCCATGATAACTAGGTTGTGTTAAGTAGTACTGTTCTTAGCAGTTTAATACCTGTTACTCCCCATATCGGGGGAGGTCTATATGGCCTGCATGATTACCCTGACAAAGTATAACAACAAGACATGCGGTCTGGGACCCATGGTAACTAGGTTGTGTTAAGTAGTACTGTTCTTAGCAGTTTAATACCTGTTACTCCCCCTATCGTGGGGAGGTCTATATGGCCTGCATGATTACCCTGACAAAGTATAACAACAAACTATGCGGTCTGGGACCCATGTTAACTAGGTTGTGTTAAGTAGTACTGTTCTTAGCAGTTTAATACCTGTTACTCCCCCTATCTGGGGAGGTCTATATGGCCTGCATGATTACCCTGACAAAGTATAACAACAAGACATGCGGTCTGGGACCCATGGTAACTAGGTTGTGTTAAGTAGTACTGTTCTTAGCAGTTTAATACCTGTTACTCCCCCTATCTGGGGAGGTCTATATGGCCTGCATGATTACCCTGTCAAAGTATAACAACAAGACATGCGGTCTGGGACCCATGGTAACTAGGTTGTGTTAAGTAGTACTGTTCTTAGCAGTTTAATACCTGTTACTCCCCATATCGGGGGAGGTCTATATGGCCTGCATGATTACCCTGACAAAGTATAACAACAAGATATGCGGTCTGGGATGGGACCCATGATAACTAGGTTGTGTTAAGTAGTACTGTTCTTAGCAGTTTAATACCTGTTACTCCCCATATCGGGGGAGGTCTATATGGCCTGCATGATTACCCTGACAAAGTATAACAACAAAACATCCGGTCTGGGACCCATGGTAACTAGGTTGTGTTAAGTAGTACTATTCTTAGCACTTTAATCCCTGTAACTCCCCATATCGGGGGAGGTCTATATGGCCTGCATGATTACCCTGACAAAGTATAACAACAAGACATGCAGTCTGCGACCCATGGTAACTAGGTTGTGTTAAGTAGTACTGTTCTTAGCAGTTTAATACCTGTTACTCCCCCTATCTGGGGAGGTCTATATGGCCTGCATGATTACCCTGACAAAGTATAACAACAAAACATCCGGTCTGAGACCCATGGTAACTAGGTTGTGTTCAGTAGTACTATTCTTAGCACTTTAATCCCTATAACTCCCCCTATCGGGGGAGGTCTATATGGCCTGCATGATTACCCTGACAAAGTATAACAACAAGACATGCAGTCTGGGATGGGACCCATGTTATCTAGGTTGTGTTAAGTAGTACTGTTCTTAGTAGTTTAATACCTGTTACTCCCCCTATCTGGGGAGGTCTATATGGCCTGCATGATTACCCTGTCAAAGTATAACAACAAGAAGGTCTGGGACCCATGGTAACTAGGTTGTGTTAAGTAGTACTGTTCTTAGCAGTTTAATACCTGTTACTCCCCATATCGGGGGAGGTCTATATGGCCTGCATGATTACCCTGACAAAGTATAACAACAAGACATGCGGTCTGGGACCCATGGTAACTAGGTTGTGTTAAGTAGTACTGTTCTTAGCAGTTTAATACCTGTTACTCCCCCTATCTGGGGAGGTCTATATGGCCTGCATGATTACCCTGACAAAGTATAACAACAAGACATGCGGTCTGGGACCCATGTTAACTAGTTTGTGTTAAGTAGTACTGTTCTTTGCAGTTTAATACCTGTTACTCCCCCTATCTGGGGAGGTCTATATGGCCTGCATGATTACCCTGTCAAAGTATAACAACAAGACATACGGTCTGGGACCCATGGTAAATAGGTTGTGTTAAGTAGTACTGTTCTTAGCAGTTTAATACCTGTTACTCCCCATATCGGGGGAGGTCTATATGGCCTGCATGATTACCCTGACAAAGTATAACAACAAGACATGCGGTCTGGGATGGGACCCATAGTAACTAGGTTGTGTTAAGTAGTACTGTTCTTAGCAGTTTAATACCTGTTACTCCCCATATCGGGGGAGGTCTATACGGCCTGCATGATTACCCTGACAAAGTATAACAACAAAACATCCGGTCTGAGACCCATGGTAACTAGGTTGTGTTAAGTAGTACTATTCTTAGCACTTTAATCCCTGTAACTCCCCCTATCGGGGGAGGTCTATATGGCCTGCATGATTACCCTGACAAAGTATAACAACAAAACCTGTGGTCTGGGACCCATGGTAACTAGGTTGTGTTAAGTAGTACTATTCTTAGCACTTTAATCCCTGTAACTCCCCATATCTGGGGAGGTCTATATGGCCTGCATGATTTCCCTGACAAAGTATAACAACAAGACATGCAGTCTGGGACCCATGGTAACTAGGTTGTGTTAAGTAGTACTGTTCTTAGCAGTTTAATACCTGTTACTCCCCATATCGGAGGAGGTCTATATGGCCTGCATGATTACCCTGACAAAGTATAACAACAAGACATGCAGTCTGGGATGGGAACCATGGTAACTAGGTTGTGTTAAGTAGTACTGTTCTTAGCAGTTTAATTCCTGTTACTCCCCATATCGGGGGAGGTCTATATGGCCTGCATGATATATAATTACCCTGACAAAGTATAACAATAAGACATGCGGCCTGGGACCCATGGTAAGGTTGTGTTAAGTAGTACTATTCATAGCACTTTAATCCCTTTTACTCCCCCTATCGGGGGAGGTCTTTATGGCCTGCCTGATTACCCTGACAAAGTATAATAATAAAACATGCGTTATGGGACCCATGGTAAGGTTGTGTTAAGTAGTACTATTCTTAGCACTTTAATCCCTTTTACTCCCCCTATCGGGGGAGGTCTATATGGCCTGCCTGATTACCCTGACAAAGTATAATAATAAAACATGCGGTCTGGGACCCATGGTAACTAGGTTGTGTTAAGTAGTATTATTCTTAGCACTTTAATCCCTGTAACTCACCATTAAGCTTGATGCAGCATAGCGAACAGGAACTTTTCCCTCTGGGGTGGGAGATAAAGCCGGATCCGACATTAAATTTGTTCACTTACCCCATCCCCTTGGCCCTGAAATGCCCGCTGGAACTGCTTAATCCTCCACTAGGCCTCCCCATTACGCAGCCCTTTAGCTACACTCCCTTTCGAAAAGGGATTGGGTAAATGCAGTAATAAACTTATTAAAGTCCATACAAGTCAGGTCAATATATTCACAACGTCACTTGTATGCAAGTCCTAATGATGACCCCTGAGTTTGAGTTGTTTATTGGATCCTGAACGGATATATTTGATTCATGCTAAGGACAGATGTCTCCCTCAGACATTTTATTAATGCATATCCTGTTGATCTATTAATGTTTTTGCATCCTATGTTACACAGTTTTCTCTACTTCAGCACTGTGCTGTTTATGGCTTACATTTCTTTGCTTATTTTATGTGAATACACTTACTCGATGCCCCCAGTGCCTCCTATCATTCTAGGCTTGCCCTCTATAGTTTCCCTCTTTTACTCTCTACAAGCTTCATGGACGGCATAGCCTCATTCACATAGCTCATCTTATATGGTAAAGAAATATCCCCCTCCCAGTAATATAAGGCCACCAAGACATTAAAATCCACATTTTAGAAAAGAAGCCACATTCAATCTGATGTTTCTTTTTTTGTTTAGACTTTCTCTGGCAGACTTTCTCACCTACATTATTTACAATTTTGAGGTCTCAATTTCTTTGTTTTCTCTTTTTTTTTCTTTTTTCTTTCTTAACCCACAGTGTTCTCTATGGTAACTTTTAAGTGTATATACTCAGATCCCTCTATCCAGCAAAATATGTTTATGTATTATTCCACAAACCGTTGCGCAACAATTTAACCAGATCACCCCCAAAAGGCCAGATAGACTATACACATTCTCTCTTCACACAGTATATAGCTAATGAGGACGGACTGAGACTACCTGCTAGACAAGCTTAATGTTTGTATCTTAATGTAGCTGTTTACATTTATTTCATAATGATCATATAGATACCACCTGTGGCTCATTGATGACCATTTTATCTTAGAGAGAATAACACTATTATTACATGGTTGGTTGTCTATACTTTCACATAGGACTGTTATTTGCATACTTGTCTCTATTGTTTTGTACTAATCCTCTGCTAAGATCATCTATTATACTGAGTATTGCTGTCTATAGATATATATGTAATTCCCCATATCACTAGACCTAAATATCTATTTATTATACTGGCCCAATTGCAACTGCTCACTACAAATAAATAAACTCCCCTATTCTTATTCGAGCGGCTCTGGACCACTGTATACCCCCCCCCCCCCATTACATAATACAGAAAATGAGGTACTATCTACATGGGCTTAGCATCCTTTCTAGATGTTACTCTTGGTACTCATATTGACACCAGTATCCATAGCTTGCTCCATAAGCGGACCTAACTACCACTAAGGCACAGTTACCTGCTGTCCGCTACACTATATTAAGCTATAAATGTATTTTTGAGCCCGCTCTTATATGTGAACTTTCTTGTATATGGTTATAGGTAACATATCTTTTTCCTGTCATTGCCATAGTTTTCCTTGTATGTTTTGATAACCTCAATAAAAAACAATTTTGAAAAAAAAAAAAAAAAAAGTTCTATTTCATGCCATAGGGGTTGTATTGTAGGGCAGTGCCACCACATATGAGACATAGAGCCTTTTTGCCCACATCCTCTCCAAAACATATCGGACGAGGTCGGGTATATACTTTTTAGACGTGAGGGAGTCAAATACCATCTAGATAGTATCTTATAATTAAGTTCTAATATTCTCGTGGATGTGGAAGACTTCGTAATTAGAGAATATATTCTGCTCCACTCCTTATCATTCAATTCTATGTTTAGGTCCCGCTGCCATTTATACGTATATGTTGGTCTCGTCATTCCATCATCTGCCAACAGTATTGATTTTGCCAGTGTTAATGTATGTCTAAGAGGGTCCGGGGAATAACAAATTCTCTCAAAACGTGTCAAGGTTCTAGTCCAGTCTGCTTTGTGTTTGGATGTGTCCACTAGGTGTTGTAGTTGTTTATACTTTAACCAGTTTGTGAAAACCCCATTTAGAGTATCTCCTAGTTCTAGCCTTCCCTTCACCCTTTGTCCGTTCAAGATGGAATGAATAGGTACTGTATAGCCAATCCTCCTTCAGCCTTTTTATACGATGGTCCACGACCCTCAACAGGCACAACAGCATGAAATACCACATATGCCATCCTTTTGCACAATAGAGTACAGGTATGGCATCGATTTTAGGAACCCGGAGACAATTTTTAGGAACCGGGAAATTGAACAAAAAAGATGCTTGGACACCCAGTACAGGTCGTTCTCCTTCAGCCTTTTTATACGATGGTCCATGACCCTCAACAGGCACAACAGCATGAAACCCCACATATGCCATCCTTTTGCACAATAGAGTACAGGTATGGCATCGATTTTAGGAACCTGGAGATAATTTTTAGGAACCGGGAAATTGAACAAAAAAACATGCTTGGACACCCAGTACAGGTCGTTCTCCTTCAGCCTTTTTATACGATGGTCCACAACCCGCAACAGGCACAACAGCATGAAACACCACATATGCCATCCTTTTGCACAATAGAGTACAGGTATGGCATCGATTTTAGGAACCCGGAGACAATTTTTAGGAACCGGGAAATTGAACAAAAAAGATGCTTGGACACCCAGTACAGGTCGTTCTCCTTCAGCCATTTTATACGATGGTTCATGACCCTCAACAGGCACAACAGCATGAAACCCCACATATGCCATCCTTTTGCACAATAGAGTACAGGTATGGCATCGATTTTAGGAACCCAGAGACAATTTTTAGGAACCGGGGAAATTGAACAAAAAAGATGCTTGGACACCCAGTACAGGTTGTTCTCCTTCAGCCTTTTTATACGATGGTCCACGACCCTCAACAGGCACAACAGCATGAAACACCACATATGCCATCCTTTTGCACAATAGAGTACAGGTATGGCATCGATTTTAGGAACCCGGAGATAATTTTTAGGAACCGTGAAATTGAACAAAAAAGATGCTTGGACACCCAGTACAGGTCGTTCTCCTTCATCCTTTTTATACGAGGGTCCCCGACACTCAACAGGCACAACAGCATGAAATACCACCACATATGCCATCCTTTTGCACAATCGAGTACAGGTATGGCATCGATTTTAGGAACCCGTAGACAATTTTTAGGAAGGAACCCTGAGATGGAAAAAGATGCTTTGACACCCAGTACAGGTCGTTCTCCTTCAGCCTTTTTATCCGATGGTCCACGACCCTCAACAGGCACAACAGCATGAAATAACACATATGCCATCCTTTTGCACAATCGAGTACAGGTATGGCATCGATTTTAGGAACCCGGAGATAATTTTTAGGAACCGGGAGATGGAAAAAGATGCTTGGTCGGTCCTCCTACTTCAAATTTGGGGCACTGCATATACAAATGCCTGAAAAATTAGGTATTGTTGCAGCCGCTGCTGTAGCAGCGGCCAGAAAAATTGATGTTTGTTGGACAGTTAGAAAGTGCCCTAAAACATTGTGGCTTGAACCCTAGTTGTTGGCGGATAAGTACCGCAAGTCATCCGGCATTCGAAGATAAAATACAGCAGCGTGTGTACCTTTTGTAGCCCAAGGCAGCTCGTGATCTCATCATGCCTTTTTTACTCTAATGTATCGCACAATGTCAGTCCCTTCGGGATCCATCCCTCATTCATTTTAATAAAGGTGAGATAATCAATACTTTTTTGACTTAGGCGACTTCTCTTCTCAGTGACAATACCTCCTGCTGCACTGAAGGTCCTTTCTGACAGGACACTTGAAGCGGGGCAGGCCAGAAGTTCGATTGCAAATTGGGATAGCTCAGGCCACAGGTCAAGCCTGCACACCCAGTAGTCAAGGGGTCCATCGCTCCTCAGAGTGTCGAGATCCGCAGTTAATGCGAGGTAGTCTGCTACCTGTCGGTTGAGTCTTTCTCTGAGGCTGG
Organism: Bombina bombina; assembly: GCF_027579735.1. Lineage (NCBI taxonomy): Eukaryota > Metazoa > Chordata > Amphibia > Anura > Bombinatoridae > Bombina > Bombina bombina. Next base: position 1,448,522,804 of record NC_069499.1, on the reverse strand, counting down.
ATCCCAAAGTGCTGTGGCTTTGCATAGGAGTTAAAAAGGTCCGCATGTCCTCCATCAACAACACGTCTGGAAAGCATCCTGTCCTTGCCGGCGTGGTCGTAGGAGGAGGAGGATTACTTTCATCTCTTCCCCTGTTAGATTCCCGTTGAGCTGTGACATCACCCTTATACGCTGTGTAAAGCATACTTTTTAATTTATTTTTGAACTGCTCCATCCTTTCCGACTTGTGGGAATTCGGTAACATTTCAGTAACTTTATGCTTATACCGGGGGTCTAGTAGCATGGACACCCAGTACAGGTCATTCTTCTTCAGCTTTTTTATACGAGGGTCCCTCAACAGGCACGAAAGCATGAAAGACCCCATTTGCACAAGGTTGGATGCCAAGCTAATCATGTCCCGTTCCTCATCCTCACTGATCTCACTGAAGTTATCTTCTTCCCCCCAGCCACGTACAACACCACGGGAACCAGATAGGTGACAACAACGAGCACCCTGGGATGCCTGTTGTGCTTGGTCTTCCTCCTCCTCCTCAAAGCCACATTCCTCCTCTGACTCCTCTTTCTCACAATCCTCTTCCTGCGTTGCCGCTGGTCCAGCAAGCGATGCTGATAAGGCTGTTTCTGGTGGTGATGGACACCACAACTCTTCCTCTTACTCTTCACGCTCATCTACGGCCTGATCCAGCACTCTTCGCAGGGCCACTCCAGAAAGAAAACAAATGGTATGATGTCGCTGATGGTGCCTTCGGTGCGACTGACTAGGTTTGTCACCTTCTCAAAAGGACGCATGAGCCTACAGGCATTGCGCATGAGCATCCAGTAATTTGGCAAATAAATCCCCAGCTCCCCAAATATGCCATACCTGTACTCGATTGTGCAAAAGGATGGCATATGTGTTATTTCATGCTGCCTGTTGAGGGTCGTGGACCATCGGATAAAAAGGCTGAAGGAGAACGACCTGTACTGGGTGTCAAAGCATCTTTTTCCATCTCAGGGTTCCTTCCTAAAAATTGTCTACGGGTTCCTAAAATCGATGCCATACCTGTACTCGATTGTGCAAAAGGATGACATATGTGGTGGTATTTCATGCTGTTGTGCCTGTTGAGTGTCGGGGACCCTCGTATAAAAAGGATGAAGGAGAACGACCTGTACTGGGTGTCTAAGCATCTTTTTTGTTCAATTTCACGGTTCCTAAAAATTATCTCCGGGTTCCTAAAATCGATGCCATACCTGTACTCTATTGTGCAAAAGGATGGCATATGTGGTGTTTCATGCTGTTGTGCCTGTTGAGGGTCAACTTGCCCAATTTCAATGCCGCCACAAAATTACTTCCGTTGTCAGAAACAACTTTGCCAATCTCCAGTTGGTGCGGAGTCAGCAACTGATCCACCTGTGTGTTCAGGGCGGACAGGAGTGCTGGTGCGGTGTGACTCTCCGCTTTCAGGCAAGTCAACCCCAAGACAGCATGACACTGCCGTATCCGGGATGTTGAATAGTACCTGGGGAGCTGGGGGGGTGCCGTTGATGTGGAGCAAGACGCAGCAGCAGAAGAGGACTCAGCTGAGGAAGAGGTTATGGAAGAGGATGGAGTAGGAGGAGTAGAGGAGGTAGCAGCAGGCCTGCCTGCAAGTCGTGGCGGTGTCACCAACTCCTCTGCAGAGCCACGCATTCCATGCTTGTCAGCCGTCAGCAGGTTTACTCAATGCGCAGTGTAGGTGATATACCTGCCCTGACCATGCTTTGCAGACCAGCTATCAGTGGTCAGATGGACCCTTGCCCCAACGCTGTGTACCAGACATGCCATTACTTCCTTTCGCACAATCGAGTACACTTTGGGGATTGCCTTTTGTGAAAAGAAATTTCGTCCGGGTACCTTCCACTGCGGTGTCCCAATAGCAACAAATTTTTTGAACGCCTCAGACTCCACCAGCTTGTATGGTAAAAGCTGGGGGGCTAAGAGTTCAGACAAGCCAGCTGTCAGACGCCTGGCAAGGGGTGACTTTGGGAAATTGGCTTCTTAAACTCAAACATGTCCTTGACAGAAACCTGACTGTGGGCAGATGACCAGGAACTGCTACGTAAGAGAGACTGAGTGGAGGATGGTTGAGAGGGTGCAAGGAGGACAGCAGTGGTTGACGTGGCTGAAGATGCTGGACCAGGAGGAGGATGGCGGCTTTGAGTTTGTGTGCTGCTTCTACTCATGTGTTCTTCCCATCAGCGTTTGTGATGTGAGACCATGTGCCTTCGCAAAGCAGGTGTACCTAGGTGGGTGTTGGACTTCCCATGACTCAGTTTCTTTTGGCACAGGTTGCAAATGGCATCGCTGTTGTCAGAGGCAGACACACAAAAAAAATACCACACTGCTGAGCTCTGCGATGACGGCATTCTGGTGGTGTCAACAGCATGCATTGATTGGCGTGCTGTCTGGCTGACCCCGGGTGCCGATGCATGCTGTCTGACTGTGCCACTAGCTCCTTGCAATGACCTCCCACTGCTTCCAACTCGTCTCCTCCTCCTCCTCCTCTCTGTCTCCCCATCTGAACTTTCCCCCTCTTCTTCTCTTCTAGCGGGCACCCACGTGACATCCACAGACACATGATCATCAACCGCTTCACTTGTATCTGAAAAATCAACAAAGGAAGCAGCAGCGGGAACATCATCATCATCACACTGTACATCCATGTCTGTAAGGCTGCCTGACTGAGACATATCACTGTTATCTACATCCTCTGTCAATGATGGTTGCGCATCACTCATTTCTTCCAACTGATGTGTCAATAACTCCTCTGACAGATCAAGTGAAGCGGCTGTGGTGCTAGTGTTGGTGGTGGCGGCAGGCAGGTGAGTGGCACTGGTCACTTGAGAGGTGCCCAAAGCTAAGCTGGAGGTGGATGGTGCGTCAAGGTTAGGACTAGGAGCGGAAGCTGTAGAAGATTGGGTGTCCTGTGTTAGCCATTCAACTAGGTCCTCCTCAGAACTTTTCGCGTCCATGGCACGTGGCCTCTGAACAATGTGCATAGTTGTAGGGTCTAAGGGAATCACAGCACCACGACCACGATGGCACCTGCGGGGTGGCCTGCCTCTGCCTGTAATTTTTTTAAAAATGTACACTTACACTACTATTAAACAAATTATGAGTGGTGGCACTGGTCAAGTGGGCACAGTATACACTGTGAACCTGACACAAAAAGCAGACTGATGTTTCACAATCCAAAAAGTTTACAATACTGTTATAACAAATATGATTTGTGGCACTAGTTGGCAAGTGGGCCTGGCACACACGCTGGCAGGCAACTTCAATTAGATTACACTAGCAGACTGATGTTTCACAGTCTAAAAAGTTTTTTTTTTAAATATTTACACTACTGTTATAACAAATATGATTGGTGGCACTAGTTGGCAAGTGGGCCTGGCACACACGCTGGGAGGCAGGCAACTGCAATTAGATTACACTAGCTGACTGATGTTTCACAGTCAAAAAAGTTTTTTTTTAAATATTTACAATACTGTTATAACAAAAATGATTGGTGGCACTAGTTGGCAAGTGGGCCTGGCACACACGCTGGCAGGCAGGCAACTGCAATTCAATTGCACTAGCAGACTGATGATTCACAGTCAAAAAAGTTTTTATTTTAAATATTTTCAATACTGTTATAACAAATATGATTGGTGGCACTAGTTGGCAAGTGGGCCTGGCACACACGCTGGCAGGCAGGAATCTGCAATTCAATTGCACTGGCAGAAGACTGATAATTCACAGTCAAAAAAGTTTTTAATTTAAATATTTACAATACTGTTATAACAAATATGATTAGTGGCACTAGTTGGCAAGTGGACCTGGCACACACGCTGGCAGGCAGGCAACTTTTATTAGATTACACTAGCAGACTGATGTTTCACAGTCAAAAAAGTTTTTTTTTCAAATATTTACACTACTGTTATAACAAATATGATCAGTGGCACTAGTTAGCAAGTGGACCTGGCACACACGCTGGCAGGCAGGCAACTTCTATTAGATTACACTAGCAGACTGATGTTTCACAGTCAAAAAAGTTTTTTTTTTAAATATTTACTATAGTGTTATAACAAATATGATTCGTGGCACTAGTTGGCAAGTGGGCCAGGCACACACCCTGGCAGGCAGGCAACTGCAATTCAATTGCACTAGCAGACTGATGATTCACAGTCAAAAAAGTTTTTATTTTAAATATTTACAATACTGTTATAACAAATATGATTGGTGGCACTAGTTGGCAAGTGGCCTGGCACACACGCTGGGAGGCAGGCAACTGCAATTAGATTGCACTAGCTGACTGATGTTTCGCAGTCAAAAAAGTTTTTTTTTAAATATTTACAATACTGTTATAACAAATATGATTGGTGGCACTAGTTGGCAAGTGGGACTGGCACACACGATGGCAGGCAGGCAACTGCAATTCAATTGCACTAGCAGACTGATGATTCACAGTCAAAAAAGTTTTTATTTTAAATATTTACAATAATGTTATAACAAATATGATTGGTGGCACTAGTTGGCAAGTGGGCCTGGCACACACGCTGGGAGGCAGGCAACTGCAATTCAATTGCACTAGCAGACTGATGATTCACAGTCAAAACAGTTTTTATTTAAAATATTTACACTACTGTGATAACAAATATGATTTGTGGCACTAGTTAAAAAGTGGGCCTGGCACACACGCTGGCAGACAGGCAACTGCAATTAAATAACACTAGCAGACTGATGTAAAAGTTTTTTTTTAAAAAAAAGTTACACTAATGTTACAACAGATAGGAGTGGTGGCACTGAGAATGGAAGTAGGCACAGTATATGCTGGCAGCCTGACACACAGGCTGGCACTAGTGGCAGGCTGGCCTGGCAACTAAAATTAAATAACACTAGAAGACTGATGTAAAAGTTTATTTTTTTTAAAAATTACACTAATGTTACACCAGATATAAGTGGTGGATAACAGAGCTATTAATCACAGTATATGATGTGCGCCTGACACACAGGCCTAATGGAAAATGAAATTAGATTACACTAGCAAAATTATGTAAAAGTTTTTTGTTTTTTTTAAATTTACACTAATGTTACACCAGATATCAGTGGTGGCACAGAAGAATTAATCACAGTATATGCTGTGAGCCTCACACACAGGCCTGATGTAAAATGAAATTAGATTACACTAGCAAAATGATGTAAAAGTTTTTTTTTTTTTTTTTAATTTACACTAATGTTACACCAGATATCAGTGGTGGCACAGAAGAATTAATCACAGTATATGCTGTGAGCCTCACACACAGGCCTGATAGAAAATGAAATTAGATTACACTAGCAAAATGATGTAAATTTTTTTTTTTTAAATTTACACTAATGTTAAGCAGATATCAGTGGTGGCACTAATCACAGTATATACTGTGAGCCTCACACACAGGCTGACAGCCAGGCAAATGCAAATTAAATTACAAAAAAAAAAAAAACGACTGAAGTTCTAGCCCTAAAAATGGCTTTTTGGGCTGAAGTTCTAGCCCTAAAAAGTCCTTACACCAAAGATTAGATGAGTCCTTCAGGACTGTAGTGGACACTAAATACACTAGACTAGCTATCCATTTGCCTATAAAATCATCATCATCAGCAGCAGCAATAAACCTCCACTCACTAAGAAAGCAGGATCGTAAGGAATCGAAAATGGCTGCTGCCCAGGAGTGTCTGCTGCTGATTGGCTGAAATGTGTCTGCAGACTGTGAGATACAGGGTCAAAGTTTCCTCAATGATGACGAATAGGGGGCGGATCGAACATTGCATATGTTCGCCCGCCGCGGCGAACGCGAACAAGCTAAGATCGCCGGGAACTGTTCTCTGGCGAACAGTTCGCGACATCACTATTAAAGACTAAAAGCACCTATTACTCTAGAGCATACTGTGTCCTCTGAAGCAGAGGAACGAAGCGAGTCTATAGGTGGTGTTATCGGCACTAAGATAGCCGTGACATTCAAGCATCCAAGCAAATCACAGGTTTAAAGTGCAGCAGAGGGAGCCCAAACCCAATAAACAACGAAAACTAGCTAAAAGAATTCCAACAAGAACCATCTGAAAGCCACTAAGCCGGTGACGTTAGCGAATACGTCAGCCGCAATACGTGAATTGAAACCAGCACCAGGATATCAGCTGCCCGATCTACCAGTGTGAGCAACAGCTGAGAACAGAAGCTGCGATGTCAGCAGCACACTTGGGTCAGAACGACTGCGGAAGGAGATAATGCTCTATTGAGCTACACCGGACACCAATTCTAAGAATAGAAGCAGAAACCGGAAAGTTTCTTTTACCGATATTTCACTTCTCCAGTGACTCCTCCATACCGGTCGTATTTTTTAAGGTACCACTCTCATATGTAGTACAGATTGATCCAATACTCATAGAGCACGATCATCTGCATATGAGAGTTTACTCTGTTGAATTTAGACTCACGCTACTCCCAGACTATTGTAACAGAGTGTATTGCTATAGCTATCAACTTTTATGCACAATCTGTGTACCAATATTGCCTTTTACGAGTTTGGTTTTTAACATAATTTTAATTAAAAAATTTGAAAATTTTAAATGTTACACTGGACTTCCAGAAGTTAGAAATTTAATATATAGGGATTATATATTTATATTTGCATTTGAGAAAATATACTATATAGGGATTTTATTCTTGCATTTTAGAATAGCTATATGTTCCTCTATTTTTAGGACAAATAATGTACACCGCTCTTCTGTAATCTGCTTTCTACGAGCTCATCCTTAGAGGTTAGGTGTCTAATCCTAATTTCAGGAGCACATCTATCTGGATAATTTTTAACATTGCATACTATATGTTACGGTACCAACAGGATACCAAGGGTTAATACCAGGGAACAACATCCTGCATAGGGAATCAGCAATTCACAAACCAGCCAGTTTTCAGGTTTAAACAGAATGTCATTTATTAAAGGCTATGCCTAGTATTTATGCAGGTCTGACCCCCCCCCCCCCAAATGGGGGTTGAAAGATTGTTGTACATTACATGGAGGGAACAAGCCCTTTGACATGATACAATAGAATTATATTACTTAAACACTTCAACCACAAGACACTCTTGGCTCTTCTTATCACTTAGGCGTTTTCTCTCTGAGGGTGATCAAACAATGGAATTCTTATCACTAACTAAATTATGGTTGGAGCCAGCAACTTGTGTTTAGAAAATAGTTTCTTAAAGCTAAACACAGTTAACTCCTTCAGTCCTGAAAGAAGGGTCTGTCACATAGCTCCCCCCTTGTGGAACACTCCGGCAGACCCGGCTTGACCCTTTTGCGGGTCAACCTGGGGATGACCGGACTAGGAGGTGGTAGGCATGTCAGTTTGCTGGGACAATCCATCTGTATTCCCGTTATGAGAGAGAATTCCTGTCCATAAAAACAAGGGTTCAAATTCCTCAGTGCCCAGACCAGGGCCAAACAGTCCTTCAAAATCCCATCAGCTTCTTTACGAGTTTTCTGTACCTGCTCTTTATAGGTATCCACAATCCCTTCATACTGACATAGGGTGCCCTTGAGTTGCTGCACCTCACTATGAGCCAGCGTCAGCTTCTCCTCAAGTGTCGCTAAGTTTGTCTTTAAGGTTTCATGTCCCACTCTCAAGCTGGTGTTTTCTGCAGTCTGTCGGTGCAGCTTGTCTAGCAGAGATTCACGTTCTAAACGTGCTTTTTCCTCTGCGCTCCTCTTCTCCTTCATCAGCGCATTGTAACGGGACCTCCACATATCAATAGCGGATAGAGATTTACTGAGCTCAGCGTCCTGGGGCTTAGCAGCAGGTGGGTCAGTCTCTGCTGCACGGATCTGGGCACGGGTAGTCACAGGGTTAACATCAGCGGGACCCATAGGAGCGTAGGCAGAAACAAGGGGGGCCAAGTCATTTCCAAGAAGAACATCAGCAGGTAAGTCCTTCTTGACCCCCACATTCACAGGTCTAGCACCCACTCCCCAATCCAAATGTACCCTGGCAACAGGTAGGCTGAACACATCGCCCCCTGCTACCCTCACAGCCACAGTGTCTCCAGTGTACTGTTTCTCAGACACCAAGTTCTTTTGAAGCAAGGTCATGGTAGCACCAGTATCCCGTAGACCACTGACCTTCTTCCCATTCACTTTAACCAGTTGCCGGTTATTCCGGTGGGCAGCTTGCACAAGGTCTGCCTCATGTAGGATGCTCCAGCATTCTTGCGCCTCTACGTAGCGGGCCGCAGGCTGAGGATTACGTGGGATTCCGCCGGCGGGTCTTCTCCAGGACTGCGCTTGGTTCGCTGCGTTTAGGGGACACTCTGGTCTTTTGTGCCCTAGTTGCTAACATCTAAAGCACTGAATAGGTTGTGAGTAGCACCGCAAATTGAACAGGGCTCTCTGAGGGTAGTTTGTGGCCGGAGGCCGTGTGGTATAGCGGTGCGCCAGGGTTTGGTAACTGGCAGCTGCTGGGGTGACTGGGGGTCTGTACTCCACTCTAGCAGGGGGCTTAGTGGTAGCAGTGTCCAGTTTGCGGGCATCCGTATACTCATCTGCCAAGCGAGCCACTTCCTGCAGGTTGAGGGTTTACAGTCCCGAACCCACTCTCGAACTCCTGCGGGTAACTTGTCGAAGCAATGTTCCAAAAGGAATAGCTGCAGCACCTCTTCCCCAGATACGGCTTGGCACCCCGCTACCCAGTGAGCTGCTGTGCGGTGCACCTTACATGCCCACTCAAGGTAGGAATCTCCAGCTAATTTAACAGTGTCTCTGAACCGCCTCCGGTATAACCGCATACCTGGAGAGCAGAGCCTCTTTTATAGTATTATAATCCCCGACTTCCTCATCTGGAATGGCCCGAAAAGCCTCACTGGCCCGGCCGGATAATTTTCCAGATAATATCGTGACCCAGTCCTCTGCGGGTACCTTGTGTAGTGCACATTGCCTCTCAAAATCCGCAAGGTACCCATCAATCTCTCCTTCTGTTTCCAGGAAGTTTTTAAAAGCTGCAAAATTTACTTTTCTCTTTTCCATCTTAGTCAGTATTGTAATAATCCCCCTCTTCCTGAGGTTACTGGCTTGTGTAGTTGCTCTTCTGGGCGATAAGGTTCATTCCGTCGCTTGCCACCAATTGACAAATAATGTACACCGCTCTTCTGTAATCTGCTTTCTACGAGCTCATCCTTAGAGGTTAGGTGTCTAATCCTAATTTCAGGAGCACATCTATCTGGATAATTTTTAACATTGCATACTATATGTTACGGTACCAACAGGATACCAAGGGTTAATACCAGGGAACAACGTCCTTCATAGGGAATCAGCAATTCACAAACCAGCCAGTTTTCAGGTTTAAACAGAATGTCATTTATTAAAGGCTATGCCTAGTATTTATGCAGGTCTGACCCCCCCCCAGATGGGGGTTGAAAGACTGTTGTACATTACATGGAGGGAACAAGCCCTTTGACATGATACAATAGAATTATATTACTTAAACACTTCAACCACAAGACACTCTTGGCTCTTCTTATCACTTAGGCGTTTTCTCTCTGAGGGTGATCAAACAATGGAATTCTTATCACTAACTAAATTATGGTTGGAGCCAGCAACTTGTGTTTAGAAAATAGTTTCTTAAAGCTAAACACAGTTAACTCCTTCAGTCCTGACAGAAGGGTCTGTCACACTATATATACTGATTGCATCATATAGTATACACCTTTCTTATATATTGTATATTTGAACACGTTCTTTATTTATCTGTTATTTATTAAATAATTGTTTACTCCTAATATTTTTGAGATTATCTCGTCTACTTATAGATCACTTACTGTAGCTTTTTAGCGCCAGTATATTTCTGTCTACATACTTGTCTTTCCTGGGGTCCTTTGAGAGGGGCCCTTCCTATACTTGGCAATCGCTAGAAATTAGCGCTGATTTTCCCCTATTTTGTATTTGTAAACCAATCCAAGATGATGACATATGGACAGATTAGTTTAAAAAATTATACAAAGATCTAGAACCTAATAAGCTCAGTATTTCACGAAAAGAAACTCATGAAAAGCTGTAATAAAGAACTATCAAACTCCTCTAGACTTTCCCTTCACACTACAGGAAGTTGCAGAAAGCATAAGGTCATTAAAACCAAGAAAAGCTTGTGGATCTGACCAAATACTAAATGAGATGCTGATTCACAGCAGCCCACAGCTCCAAGAGGCTCTCAAAAAACTGTTTAATATCATCGTACAATCAGGGCACTTCCCAGAAACCTGAACAGAAGGTCTGGTTACCCCAATCCACAAACATGGGGATCTAACTGACCCAAATAACTACAGGGGAGTCTGTGTAAACAGCAATGTGAGCAAACTCTTCTGCACAATCCTGAACCAGAGAATATTAAAATTTCTAATAGACAGCAGAACCCTGCACATGAGTCAGATAGGTTTCCTCCCTAAACAAAGAACCACAGACTACATCTTCACAAGCTATCACTAACAAGTATGTGAAAAGTTCACCATCAGGGAATGTGTTTGCATGTTTTGTGGACTTCAAAAAAGCATTTGACTCAATCTGGCACCCTGGCCTATACATGAAACTGCAGCAAAGTGGAATTGGTGGGAAGACATATGACATAATAAAGACCATGTATTCATCCCTCAAATATAAAGTAAAAATAAACAAGCTACAGACAAAGAGCTTTGAACAAAAGAGATGTGTCAGACAAGGATGCAGCCTCAGCCCCACATTATTCAACCTGTACATTAATGATCTGCCCACAGTACTGGAGAAATGCACAGCACCAGGTATATCCCTGAATGGGAAGGAAATCCATTGTCTCTTATATGCAGATGACCTGCTCATCCTGTCCCCCACAGCAGTGGGTTTGCAAGAAAAACTAGACATACTGTAAGTCATGGGCAATGGAAGTGACTATGAAAAAAACGAGTCATGATTTTCCAGAAAAAGCCCAAAAATCTCCAGCAAAAACTCAAATTCCTATTGTTCTCTAAGGAGGTAGAGCACTCATTAAATTATACCTATATTGGGCTTACACTGAGTGCATCAGGAAGCTTTAAACTGGCCATCAAAACACTGCAAGAAAAAGCCCTTAGAGACTTCCATGCAATAAAGAAGCTGCTAGCCAGTCTAAACCCTCCTACAGAACTGTTACTTAAGGTGTCCGTTCTGCTGTATGGCTGTGAGGTCTGGGGCCCAACACTGACCCAGAACTACAGAGAATGGGACAAAACTCTCACAGAAAATGCACATCTCCAATTCTGTAAATATGCACTGCGGGTACACAGAAGCGCCACTAATAATGGGTGCAGAGCAGAGCTGGGAAGATTCCCATTGTTGCTACCAATGCAAAAACGGGTGTACAAATTCTGGTGTCACCTCACAAATAGTGACACAAGTACACTTTACCACCAAGCACTCTGTGACCCAGCATCAAAAGTTTTAGATAATATACATCAGACCTGCAAAACCACATCAGCAAAAGCACAGCCCATGATAGAGTGTCACCAAACACCTTTCAAACAGCTCTGAAGGAAAGCTACACTGGGCACTGGGAGGAACAGATAGGGCAACAGAACAAGCTGGAGTGTTACAGGTCTCTACAAAGAGAGTACAAACTAGCTGAGTATTTTACAAGTGTCATCAACCCAAAGCACAGACAGATACTCACTAAATACAGAATCTCTGACCACCAGCTGGAAATAGAGACTGGCAGATATCAGACAAAATGGAGACCCAGGGCAGCCAGACAATGTGCACGGTGTGACAGTGGGGACATAGAGACTGAAGCGCACTTCCTCTTGTACTGTAAAAGATACAAACTCTTAAGGGATAAATACTTCCCAAAAATAATTAAAGAAATAACAGACTTCCCACGGATGTCGGAACAAGAAAGGCTATGGCCCCTATTTATCAAGGTCTGTCGGACCTGATCCGACAGTGCGGATCAGGTCTGACAGACCTCGCTGAATACGGCGAGCAATACGCTCGCCGTATTCAGCATTGCACCAGCAGCTCACAACGCCGCCCCCTGCAGACTCGGCTGCCAGCAGGGGGGTGTCAATAAACCCGATTGTACTCGATCGGGTTGATTTTTGGCGATGTCTGTCCGCCTGCCTAGAGCAGGCAGACAGGTTATGGAGAAGCGGCCTTTGTGACCGCTGTCGCCAGAATCACGGGGCATCAAGCTCCATATGGAGCTTGATACATATGCCCCTATGTGTACTCTTAGGAGAAA